>NC_080019.1:24818500-26036500 GCF_030020395.1 Manis pentadactyla | reverse complement strand
TCCAGTTTTGCCAGCACCATCTGTTGAAGAGACTTTCATTTCCCCATTGTATTCCCCCATGGAATGGGGAAATGACAGTCTCTTCAACAGATGGTGCTGTTTATCGAATGGCCCCTTTATCGAATATTAATTGACCATATATGTTTGGGTTAATGTTTGGAGTCTCTATTCTGTTCCATTGGTCTGTGGCTCTGTTCTTGTGCCAGTACCAAATTGTCTTGATTATTGTGGCTTTGTAGTAGAGCTTGAAGTTGGGGAGTGAGATCCCCCCCCAACTTTATTCTTCCTTCTCAGGATTGCTTTAGCTATTCGGGGTCTTTGGTGTTTCCATCCTCTTTTTTTCTTAATGAGTCAAGCTAAAGGTTTAGCAATTTTGTTATCTTTTCAAAGAACCAGCTCTTAGTTTCATTTATCTATTGTGTTGTTTTTAGTTTCTATCTCACTTATTTCTGCTCTAATTTCTACTATTTCCTTCCTTCTACTAACTTTGGGCTTTGCCTATTCTTTTTCAAATTCATTTAGGTGTAGTGTTAGATTGTTTACTTGAAATGTTTCTTGCTTCTTGAGGAAGTTCTATATAGTGCTATAAACTTCTCTCTTAAGACTGATTTTCCTGTATCCATAAGTTTTTGAACCATTGCCTTTCTATTTTCATTATTCTCCAAGTATTTTTTTATTTCCTCTTTGATTTCTTTGATAACCCCTTGGTTGTTCAGTAGCATGCTTCAACGTGTTTGTATTTTTTCCCATTTTTTTCTGGTAACTAATATCTAGTTTTATACCATCATGATCAGAAAAAATGCTTGATGTGATACCAGTCTCCTTCAATTATTGAGACTTGCTTTGTGGTCTAATGTGGTTTATTCTGGAGAATGTTCCATGTGCACTTGAAAAGAATGTGTATTGCACTGTTTTGCTGTGCAATGTTCTATATGGATCTGTTAAGTCAATTTGGTCTAACATGTCATTCAAAGTCTCGGTTTTCTTGTTTATTTTCAGTCTGAATGATCTATCCATTGATGTAAGTAGGGTGTTAGAGTCCACTGTTAGTACTGCATTGCTGTCAATTTCTTCTTATATCTGTTAGTATTTTTTTATATAGGACAAGTTTATTTTCTGATTTTTCCATCCCCATTCTAATACTGTTGAGCAGAAATATAAAAAAATATGACCTCATTTATATCAGGCTATGACTGAAGCACTGGTTATGGGACCAAAGGACTGGAAAGAACTTAAAGGTCCATAATAGGGGACTGTCACACCCATAGGACAGAACATAATGTGGCTGCTAAAAGAAACAGAGGAAATTATGAGGAATGCAGTGTAATCTGTTTGATTAAAAGAGCAAGGTTTAAAATAATATGACTTGCATGCGGTGTGAAAAATGGAAGCATTATAAGTAATGTTACTGTTTGTGTCTACAAAAGGAGCTGTATATAAATGTTCATCCATGTAGAGAACATAGAAGGATTTACAGGAAAGTGTTGACCTTCTGGAGGGAACTGGAGACTGGGAGTTGGAATGGAAATCTGACTTAATTCTTATTTGATTTTCTGTTGTATTGTTTGAATTCTGCAGCACGTGCATGCTCTATCTTCTTAAAAAGTAAAAAACAAACATAGAAATAAAATTATTCATCTCTACCTATGCCAACCATGCCTTCTTTCTCTTCTTCACTCGCTGGCCTGCTGTAGATTGGCATAGCCTTTTCCCTGACCCTCAGATCTGCACTCACACTCTGACTACAAGGCCCTACTCAGCCTGTACTTTTCTGAATTAATTCCTTAGTAATTGATGCTAATGCCTTTTAGAAACCTTACAAGACTCATGGGAAAGCTTCTGCTTGAACTCTTCACTGCTGATAATCTTAATCTGTTCTGTCCAGTAACAAACTACATCATTCTGACTTGTTTATCAATCGTGCTTCCTACTCTTTGTGCTCTGTTATCCCAATTTTTCCTTGCCTGTGCAAAATTGCCCAGAAGACTTTTCATATAATGTTCAGGATAAACTATAGCTTGGATGAAATTTTTAAAAATAAAGTCAAGACCATTTTAAGGAGTAGAGGCTTGATTATAGATGTGCCCTTTGGAGTACTATGAGACCAGAGTACAGGAATCATCTGTCCATAATGTCCTTTGATCCCTGAGGATTCACCTTACTCTAACATGTTCTGTTGTAGAAAAGGTAGTGGCAAAAATAAACTTTAGTGATGAATTTTCTGCATACTACTACTACTGACATCTCATTACATAACGTTAATTTGGAGCAGCATCTGTTCTATTATCAAACTACAGGAATACAAGCCCTAGGTTTGTGCACAAAGTAGTAATTTACATTCAGAGTATTAATCTCTAAACATGAATTATGTTGAGTTCAACTACGTTTTTAATTATTCTATTTCCTCTAAATCGAAAGATAAAACTTTCTGGAGGGGTACTATTTCCCTCCAACTAAAAGGGGAGAATGCAGCAAACTGTTAAACCAAGGACCTTTCTTAAAGTGTTTTCCAACACACTTACGAGATCAGTCATAATATTTATATATACTCAGGGACTTTGAAATCTCAAGCTGTTTTAATCAGCTGTCATTTTGGTGTCAAACTCAGGTCATTTTAATGTGAAACAAAGGTCAAGAGAGGGTTTGTGTTATTCTTTTCCTATTAGTGAAATACTGTATAGTTATCGAACTCTGCTTAAACCTACAACAGGAAATCTCTATTGTGTACTCCTGTTATTTAGGTCCCATGGGATTTTATGATTGCTCACAAATAAAATACATAGAAATGAAGAAAAGTAAAAGTGTCAAATTAACATTTAAGGTATTATTAAAAACCCAAAATATAGACAACCCAGTATGGTCTATATAAATTCAGCACTGCTCGAGAAACATTTATATCCAAGACTGATGTCCAATATATACACAATGTCAATTAAATTCTTTCTTGTATCTAAAATAGGATGGCATAGTTGTTTTTCATTGATCAGTCTAGAAACTACACTGTAAAGATCACTCCAAGTTTTTCCTATATTGTTGGCCTTTAAAAATATATATTATTTACTTATAAAGCTTATTTCTCTCAGTTTATTGTTTAACCTGAAAATATTTTATCTTTTGACTAATATTTGTTTTTGGCCTTTTTCTAGACTTTTGACTCTCAGCTTAAATTTTTTTGCTAATAAATTCTGTAGAATTATTTTACCATAAGAGTTACCCATTACCCATCATATTAAAAAGTAAGGGCTTAGAATTACACATTCAAATCAGCTCAAATGAGGAAAAGTATCTGAAAGTATCAATTTGGTTCTCTTTAAGAGATATTTAGCCTTACTGAATACTTTCCACCAGGTCATGTGTTTGCTGTGAATGGCACCTAGTTCACTCATCCATTCATTAAACATAAATATATTGAGCATCTACTAGGAGCCAAGCACTACTCTTGATGCCAGAGACTGGGTAGTGAATGGTAACAATAACTTGTCCTCTGAGAGCTTAGATTTTTGAAGGGAGAGACAGGCAATAAAGACAAAGCAAATAAAGAATTGCAGAGAATGGTAAGTTTTATGATAAAAAGAAGGAGGGGTAACAGGCTAGTGGTGATAAAGACAGGCCTTTCTGTGGAGGTCCCATCTGAGCTGATACCTACCTTATGAGCAGATATCAGGATACAGCTTTCCAGGGAAGATGTTGGGATAGAGCAGCATGAACAAGAGGACTGGGCTTGACATGTTCAAGGAGCAGAAAGAAGGTGGTGGATGAGGGCTAGGAGGTGGGACGTAAGGTCAGTGAGATAGGCAGGGTCCCACAGGTGAGGGTCTGTGGCCAAGGAAGGAGTTTATATTCTGCTGTAATAGCAGTGGGAAATCACCATGGGAAGATCATTCTGGCTGCTATGCAGAGATGAGATGCAGGGTGTTGCAAAGATACTGACTGTAGCAAATCAGAAGGCTTTAAAACAATCCAGGCAAGAGAGGACAGTGATTTAGATTGAGTTTTTGCACAGGACATGAAAAAAACTGGCCCACCTCAGAGGTAACACTGACAGGACTCTTCTGAAAACTTAAATAGATAGACTTAATATTTCTTATATTTCAGCACTTAATAAGGAAACTAGTAATAACTACCAGAAAGCACCACATTGCTTTTCCTTAAATGTGAATAATATTTCTCTAAAAGTACATTACTCATTGATACAATTTAATCATAGAATGTTAGAATTGGATGAGACCACAGAGTAACAGAATCTAATTCTCTGATTTTGCTCTAGCTTGAGTGGGATGGAATCAGGGAAAGCATGTAATGTTGGGAATATCAAATGTAGCCATTGATCCCTCCTGCCATAGTTACAATAAATGCTAATATGCCAAAATAGCAAATCATTTTGTTAGGTTCACAAAAAAATTCAGAATGTATGAGAATTCACTAATTTTTTTTCCCTTGAGATACAATTATGTGAGAAGCCTAGACTCCTAAAATAGGAATGGGCGGACCCTAACTCTACCTTTCCCTTCCATCTTGAGTTTTTAGAGGTATCTCTAACTTAAAATGTGATTACCTTTACAGGCTACCAATTTTAAATTATTCAAACATCTAAGACTTTTCTTATGAGACCCAGAAAAGGTCCTGTATACTAGCTTCAATCATTGGAAAAATACTTGGTGTGAATAAATAAACCTTACATGTGGAAATGCTATAGTTGCAACTATGGTTTAAAGTTCCTGAATATTTTATTTTAAAAAGACCTTATAGTCTTCATCTCCTAAAGACACTAAAAAAAAATCTGTGTGGAACAAAAAATTATTTATTCAACAAATATTTGAGTTCCTGTAGGGGTCAGGCATTATTCTAGTCATTGAAGATACAGCAGCAATAAGAGAAACAAAGTTCTTGCCTGCTTAGAACTTTTATCCTAACTTCAGGAGAGGAACAACAAAAAGTAATTAATTAATTTGTAACATGTTAGGTAGTGATAGTGCTATGGGGAAAAATAAAGCATGGAAAAGGTGATGAGGAGTGTGGTGGAAGGGACTGCTATTTTATAAGAGAAAAATCCATTCACAAAAAGGACATTCCATCCAGGGAGAGGGAACAGCACGTATAAAGTCCATGAGGTAGAAACTTGCTCAGTGTATGAGAAGAATAGCAAGAAACAGTTGGAGTGGAATGGTGTGTTCTGGGACTTAAGTCACAGAGACAGGCAGGGGCCAAACCACAGATGCCTCACAAGCCACTGAGAAGACTCTGGCTTTTACTTTAGTAGGGGAGCCTTTGGAGAGTTCCCAGGAGAGGAGCAGTATGATCTGATTTAAGTATATTTTAACAGGACCATTCTTGTTGCTGTTTTGATCATTGGAGAGCGAGACAGAGAGAGAGAGTGTGTGTGTGTGTGTGTGTGTGTGTATGCGCATGTGTGCGCATCCATGTTGGAGGCAGCGGTAGGCAGGGGAGAAAGCTGTGAGGGCTGTTAGGGATTAGTGCAAAAATCCAGGCAATAGAAGAAAATAACTTGGATCAGGGTGGACAATGTGGAACTGATGAGAGGTAGTTAGACCCTATGTCTGCTGAAAAGTGCAGTCAATGCCTCTGCCATTACAGAACATGTGCCTTGTGAAAGAGAGGAGTTGGGGGTGATTCCATGGTTTGTGATCTGAATAACTAGAAAAATGGAGTTATCCTAAGAGGCATCGGTTTTAGGAGTGGGTGAAATTCAGGATCTTAGTTTTGGCATTGTAGATTTGAGGTTATAATTAGACATGCAAGAGGAAATGTTGAGTAGGCAACTGAACATAGGAGTTTAATGGCTAAAAAGGGAGCTTGTGGTCGGCATAAACTTCTAACAGTGTTTAAATCTGTAAGAGTAGAGATGATTTAGAGTATGGGCTCTTAAATTTTTGTGACATGGAACATTCATTAACACACTAATAATGAGATCTAACAGTGAGCATAATAATTATGGTAACTTAGCAAGTCATGTGCACAAGCTTTTTAAGATATTTGTAACAACTGTAATGAGATGAAAATATTGATAATATTTTATTAGAGATAAAGTGACAGATACAGTTCATATTACAGTGGTTTGTTTAATTCACACTCACAGGAAATTTCAAGTTCCATTTAGAGTTTAATGAAAATAGAGAAGAAATGTTTCTCTTGCGAGGTTACAGAAACCATGTCTGTGGACTCCAGGTTAAGAGTCCCTGATGCAGGGGTGAATGTGGCTAGAGAAGAGGGGTGGGCCACAGGAGTGTAATCTCGGCCTCCCCAACATTAAGAGGCAGGGAGAAAAGGAAAGCTTTCAAAGAGAAAGGAGAGAAGATCAAGTAGAAGGAGGACTGAGTGATCAGCTGTTAACAAGTGTTGCTGGCGGGTTGAGTAAGACGAAGGCTGAGAACTCACGAGCTTGAGAAGAGCGGTTTCTGCACAGTGGTTGAAACAAAGGCCTGATGGCAGTGAACTCAAGAGCAAATGGGAGAACAGGAAGTGAAGTTCCACAATGTATTAAAGGAGTGTTGCCATAACATGAATTTGTTGAATATGAGGCAGTAAATAAAAGAAGGGTCAAGGGAGACTTAAGTTGTTTTTAGAATCGGAGGTATTATAACATGTTGATAGGCTGTCGGAAAGATCCAGGAGATGGGGAAATTGATCATGCAAGAGAAAAGGGACAATTCCTGACCTAGTGACCTTGAATAGGTGACAGGGGATGGACTGTATTGTCCAGGAGGAACGGCTGCCCTCAGGCAGAGCCTGGACAGGTCAGGCTGGACTTACAAAGGAAGGAAAGGATTTAGTTACACAGGTTTTGATCCAGGTAGGTTTGTAAGTACGATGGTGGGAGAATGTGGAAATTCTCTTCTTTGCTTCCATTGTCTCAGTGAAATTATCAAAAACACCCAGCTGAGAATGAGTGGAGTGGGGTATGGAGAGAAGGTAAGAAATAGTGATCTAGTTCTGCAGATGAATGAATGGACTAGAGAAATGGACTCAGGCCTGCTAGGCCCACATGTGGTTTAGTGGTCGTGAATTAAAATAAGGCGTGTCAGTGCAGTCATGTTTTTGTTCAGCCAGGTTTGGCTGCTCAGTTGCAGGTGCAATTGGCAGACAATTTGGGTCCAACCAGAGTTAATTAACAGTACTTTCATCACAAAAGGCCCTGAGCAAAAGATAAGACATACCTGTTTCAATATAGTTTTATGTATACAGTTTTTCTAGTTATAAACAATTCAAACACTGCAACCCTAGGGGTACCGGGAACCCTGAAGTCAGGGCTAGTAGCTGCGGCCTATGTCTGTGGTGGGGTTGAGCATCTTGGGCTTCAGCAGGTGATCTGCCAGGGGTGGGTGTGACCAGGGAAGTTAAGGTACTAGCGGGGAGCCTCGTGGGCCCACATGCCTGTGACCCTCCGGGGCCACACACCAGAATCAACGTTGTCAACTGGGAAGAAACACAATACCATATGCCTCTGTGTGACAGTTAAAATGCCCATAAAACAACTCAAGTTGCAATCACCCTAGTTTTATTTATTAACAGATTAAATCAGCATGAAAATTAAAAGGAGACAATATAAATCGAAGAACTTGTTCCTGTTTAAATATCCCCAAACCTATTCCTGTATTTGGCAAAAGCCTGAATGTACACGTTCCAGTTCTTTGTCAATTCTTGCACTTACATGTTGTGTAAGAATTCTAGTTCCTTGGTAAGGAGTTATGTTTATATTATATTTAGGAAAACTAAGTGCTTCCTACTGCATCCTTCATCCAGGGGATATTAGTCATTAGTATTTTCAATTCTACATAAAGTAAGCTGAATTTCTATATGAATTACCTCCTTGGTCACTGAGTTAGATTTTATTAATTAACAGTTCTAATGTACCCATAAAGTAGCTACTCTCTCCACCTGGGCAAATATTAAGTCACATTTACCATCTGAACAATGAAAGTAAGAGTTTATAATATATACTCCAATATGGGCTTTCATTGGTGTGTTGACAAAATAACGCAGAGACTTTATACCTATCACACACACACTCATCCATAGTCAAAAGTAGAGGATGGACAAGTTGGCCATTACACTGGGAAGTAGGAGGGCACTGCTAATGTATATTGCAAAGATAAAAGCCAATACAAAAGTAAGCTTTAGACATATACACACATATAAGATGCTATGTATTGTGCAGATCTAAAATGAAAATCTACAAAGACTGGAAAAGCCCTGACCAATGGCAACCAAATTTCAACATTAAGCCTACTGCTACAGGGCACTTCAAAAATCTGTTAAATTAATTTTAAAAATATAGTTTTCAAATATTCTCCTTTACACTACCTGTATTTAAAGACACTTTGGAAACAAGTGGGAAGCAAATACATACTGAAGATTAGATGATGACTTAACATTAATTATTTAAGGTGCAAAATACGATGTTGTTGTGGTTACATAGAACAATATAAACTAAGAGATGCATGTGATGTATTTAGGGCTAACGTGCCTTACTGACTACAACTTAAAGTTTCAAGTAATTCAGGAGAAAAAAGTGTGTGTGTTTGTGTAGAGAGGGAGAGAGAAAGGAGACAGATAATGCAGGAAAATGTTAATTAGTGAATGTCAGTGAATGAAAGGCGTCCATTCCACTATTCTTTCCATTTTTCTATAGATCTTTTCAAAAAAAGCTGTGGAAAAAATTGTACAGAAATAAATATATTATCAATCTCCTATGACATCAGTATATAAATCTATAACAGATGTACCTAAAACAAGTAGATAATGATTTACATGGAATAAATGAAAAATTTTTTAAAGAATAATACAAATTTCATATAAACAGAATTCAAAATGGAGATGATTAAATAGTATAATCATTTTCGTGCATGAAAAGTGTACTCACTGTCTACTGTACAGCATTCTCACTGTCCCATTGTCACTCCTCAAGTCACATTCCTCGAGTCACATGCTCTGTGAATCCATGGTCTCTAATCTCAGCTGAACATCTGTGTTGCTCAGAAATCACTGTAGTTCATGGACACCCAGTTCCTCCAATTCTCCAAAGACAGCATTTCCTACTTTTACCACTCTGAACTGTTTCATTATTTTCCTAGCAGACGATCTCAGTCCCAACTTCAGAGAATACAGAAATATCTGAATGGAAGTCCTTCACCTGCATTTTACCAAACCTATGAAATCTGCAGCTGCTCTGTGGTAGACGCTGCCATTTGGCTGATCTAAGTGTCATTCCCAAGTCCTGTCTCCCTTGACTTCTTCCACCATGAGGGTGAGAATGCTTTCCTGCTTTCCTTCCCTTTAAAAAGAATGCTCCCTTTTAAATAGGCTTGGCTGTGCCACCAGTGCTGACCAATGAGTAAGCAGAGGTCTCCTGGCATCCTCAGGAAACTCTTTCCTGATTAAAGGACCAAGTGTAGCCAACACCATCCCTTCCCCCTTTGTCCTGCCTTGACCACAGCCTGAGAGGAAAAGGCCAAGACAAATGCAGTGATGTCAACCCCTTAGTGCTGATATCATTGACTTCAGCAGCCATTGCTTCTGCCCACAAGTAGTTACCTTAAATTTGTTGTGTGAGAAAAATAAACTTCTGCTTGAGTGAGGCACTTTCAGTAGCTGGGTTTCTGTTATTTGCAATTGGAAGCATTCCTGACACTGAACCCATGCCTCCCCCCATTTTACAGTTAAAAAGAGAGGCTTCCTGCACTACCCCAGATGCCATCTTCTTCCCCCTTCTCCGAGATCTCCCTCTACTGACTGCAATCTCTCCCCTTCAGGATCTTCAGCCATTCTGTCTCCACCAATTATTTCACATCATCAGTGTTTAACCCACTCAAGTCTCTCACATATTAAATAAAAATTAAACTGTCCCTCAACCTCCCATCTTCCTGTAGCTTCTACCTTATCTTTATCCTCCTTTTCACTAACGTTCTTAAGAAAGCCGTCTACTTGTTTCTTATTCATTCCTCAACTCGCTGCATCTGGATTCAGCCACAGCCACTTGACTGAAGGCTTTTTTTTTTTTGTAAGGTCACCAGCAACATCCTTATTGCAAAATCCAATGGGAATTTTATGGTTTTTATCTTTTTTGACCTCTTTGTAGCATTTGACACCATGACTATTCAATCCCTTTTGGAACTGTATCCCTGAATTGTTAAGAGCATTCTGCCCTAGTTTTTCCTCCCTCTTCTAACAGATCCTTCTAAGCCTATTTTAAAGGATCCCCCTTTGCAAGTCCTTCACATGTTGCTGTGAAATTAATCCTATATATTGATGTCTCCTCAGTCCTTATCTCCTCAGCAGCTCTCTACTGAAAATCTTGAAATGTTTATGAATACTTTTTAGTATCTGTCCGTATCAAGTTGGAAATGTCCTACGGACTGCCCCAAACCTGTTTTTTTTCCCCCATGTTCTCTTTCTCCATAAGGGGTACCACCATCCACTAAGTGGCCCAACCTAGCTTCTACGATGATCCTTAATGTCCCTCTCTCTCCCTTGTTTCTCAAATCTAGTTAATCAGTAAGCCTCACAGATTCAGCTTCAAGCTCCGTGATCTGCCTATTCCTTTTAGTCTTGCTGATTTCATTCTCAGTCAGGCCTCTGGGGCCATCACTTTCCTAACACCTCTCCTTCAGCTGACACCAACTCCATGCTGCACCTAAAAGGAACTTTCAGTTTCTCCAAAACTGCCAACCTCTCTTTCACCTCTGGGCTTTCATGCATGCTGTTTCCTCTGACTAGAATACTTTTTGCAAACCTAAAACTCACCAATGAGATGTTTGTGTTACCAATGCCCTAATAACCTTAGGCTGGATTGAGCACTCCTTCAGTATGTTTCCATAACATCCACACCCACACTAAGATTGTTTTTGTTTTATTTTGCTCCATGAGGATACATTTGTTCTCCAACAAACTGCCTTTCCAAATAGATTTCTCAATTAGATCATAATGCCAGGATTTTTGTTTTATTTGCACTAAGACAACAATTCTCTTTATGGCATTGGCATTCATCAAAGATTGTGCATTGAATCTCTGAAATATTAAGGATTCCCATTTAGTTTAAGAGCCATTTACCCTACAAAGAAAAAGGGACATAAATGCTAGAATAAGTAGTTATTTATGATAGTGATTAAAAATTGTTATATCCCTCTTATTGGAATGGGTATATCCTACTTTTAAAAGCAAGGAGCAATCCTCTATCATCTTGAAAGTATGTAAATTGGTTATTGCATATTGCAATAGAAATCCCAAGAAAGAAATACACAGAGTATGTATAAATCACTAACTACATCCATATGGATCGCCCACATGGAGGAAAAGGCTGCAAAATGCATTCAAGAGCTTCAACATGACATGTAAGTATAATCCAATTGAATAAAATCTAATTAATTCAATCTAATTGAATCATCAGTGAAGCAGAGGCCGAAAAGGCTAAAACAATTTAAAAATAGGACCCTTATGTAATGGTGTTATAAGTAAATTCAGAAATAACAATGTGACATTATTAAAATATCCGATTATTACCAGGATTTACCACAATTAGTTTTCTCTAATAAATACACATGTGCTTCAGATTATAAAACCAAGAAGTTCACTTACATGATGAACCAAAAGCTGACCCACTGATTGGCTGAAACTTTTCATAGCCAACACAATATAACTTAACATGCAAAATGCTATTTACAATTCAGATAAATTTTAGGTTGAGGCACTTTTCCTTATTCTAAGGAGAAAATAGCAGATTTTTAAAAAATTTTGCATGCTATGTTTAGAAAGTATAAAACCAAAGGACCACATTGTCATATTTATTGCTAAAGGCAAAATACATTTCAGTGCAATAATATAATTTTCCAAAGAAAAAGGCTGTCTACATACCAACATAGTCAACATTCAAGAAAGAAAGATTAGGGCCAAAAGTTTAAGAAAAAGTATCAATTTTATATTTTACCAATGATCTTTCAGGCTGAATATGACTTGGCTTGGGAATATGATTTGGAGCAAAATGCCTGGCAAAAACTGCTAAATCAATGCCTTCAAGTTCCATACTTATCTGCTTTAGGGTTTCAGATATTTTCCTAAAACTCTTATATTTTTGGTTTACAGTTAGGATATCATACACCTCCATTTGCTTTTATTCTATAATTAAACTTTAAGCTCCCTGAATGCAGGTGCTGGTTGTTTCAGTGTTTGTATGTCCTATTAAGCCCCACATACTGAGATTCACAAAAATAAAAGCTTGAAAATAAATGAATAAACCCCACATCACGTATTGCGACATACTAGCTCTTAGAATCTGTATTGTTCACAGACTGGGGTGCCTGACTGTCTCAAAACAATTCTCTGGTGGCCATGCCTGGGGGACACCTTTCTGTAGAGACTCTATTCCTTTAGCTGCAAGAGTCAGCACACAAACCAAGCTTGGCCAATAAGAGTCCTTCTTCTGCACCTTAGAAACTGGAATTTTTCTGTGATCTCGGGGTTGTTGGGAAATGAACCTTGGATCTGTCAGGAGCTACTTCTCCAGTTTCAGGGAGAAGCTGGTCTTCAGCCAACACGTGGTGAAAGCAGAGATGAGGGAAAGTGAGAGGCCAGGTGAAAGTTCAGACACCCCAGAACCACCTGCCCCCTGCTCTTGCCACAACTAGGTTATACAAGCCAATGCATTCCACTGATTTACTTTCACTAGTTCACACAAGGATCCCATCACTGGAGGCCAGCATTCTAACTAGCACAGACACAGATTTGTATTACTGTAAGAATTCTTGGAATTCATGGAGTCCAAAATCCTCATGTTAAGTATTAGGAAAATGGATTAGTTAGAGAAGTTAAGTAGCTGGCCTAAAGTCTCACAATGAATTTGTAAGGAAGCAGGAAGCAGATTCTGCAGGTTGGCTCAGTCCCACTCATTCTAATACCATTTCCCAGTCTTCTTGAAGCTGGGGTGCAGGCATGTGGCCTCAGTTCCTGGAAAGCATCCAGCCAGAATTTGGAAAAGAAGTGAGTGATGAGAAGTGGCCGCTGCCTCCAGGGAGTCTGCGTCTTCTGGGGAGTGTGGTGGAGCCAAGCAGCTCCTCTGAGCCAACTGAGGTGGCCTCTCCAGCACACAGTATCCATCTTCCTGGTAGAAGAGCAGCTCCCTCAAACACTGATTGTTCTGCTTGATTTGGTTGGCTTTGGCTTGGTTTTGACTACAGTATCCAAAACTGGTTCTACTGCTCTCCCAAGATTGTGGGAGCCACCTGATAACACTCAGTCAATCTCTGTCTGCTTAATCTAGCTGCAATTATTTGAGACCAAGAACCTTACATAGAATTCCATACAGGGTTTGGTACCTGGAAATGGGGCACTGCGTACTCACATGTGGAACTGGATCACAGGTGGTAGACTTGGAGCAGCAAAGACACAGATACTAAGAGCGGAAAGCTGGGAACTCTTTTATGATGCAGAGATACAAAATTTTGTCAAACTAGCCTCTGCTATATCTTGGAATGTAGGCTAAGAAAAATTTGGCCTGGAATGAGGACATTCAATAGGAGCACCCAGAATTTCTAATCTTCCTCCCAAATGTAATGTTAGTTAGAAAATTGTTTTCAGTGGCATCAGAAAGTATAAAAAGAGTGACTTAAACACATTGAGAATTTTATTTTTCTCACACCTGAAGATTAATGGACACTGAAAGGAGAATCAGTCTATGAAGTTCCTGTGTTCAAAATGGCAATCACAAATCATCAATAAAACAGTAAAATGCTGAGCAATATGCTGTTTAAGAAGAGATAAGAGTAGGTCATATACTATAGAAATATTTCATTGGGATAACTTTGTATCTTGCTAATGTGAGTTGCCTTGCAGCCTAGAACATACTTCCATATATTCTTTCTCTCTCTCAGCCCCTTTCCCTACCCCTCCCATTTTCCCTCATCTTTCTTTTATAGTTCTATAACCCCATAGGTTATCTATAAGGAGTCTATAAGTAATTAGATTTAAAAAGTTTTGTAACTTCCTCAACATTAAAAATCAAGTAGCAGACTCAGTATTAACTAGAAGTGGGGCAGATGCAGGTTTAGTGAGGCCTGAAGCAAATGCAATTTGCAGAAGCCTTTTTAAGAAAAATAATGCAAAATTTTAAATACAAAATCAGATATGAAAGTGAATAAGGAAAAAAAATCACAACGAATTATAAATTTTATAAGCTGATAAATATCACTAATTTATCACAGGAGCTAGAAAAACAGCATCTATTTTAATTAACTGTCCAATACCCTACTCTGATATATTTTCCTACCTTTTTAGGCTGCATACTCTCATCATCTCTTCAAATGCAAATAATTTTTAAAATTATTCTTTGGGGATATTCTATGGGAATAGTAAAAAACTTTCAGTTATTTCTTTAGCATAGCAGGTTAAGTGAATTCTGAATTATTGACAATTTTGAAAAAAAATAGCTTTGCCACTTGTTTAATATCATGCAAGCTGAAGTTGGGGAAAGAACTTTCATGCATGAACTAAAGATTTCAGGGCATTTCAATTTTCTTATACAAGTTAATCTTAAATACATTATGACAACACTTAATCAGTTTGTCACTGAAAATTCAGTTTAGTGGGGCGCTGGGAGTTTTATGCAGTTTTAACGCTATCTGTAAATCTGGGATAACTTTACTTTTACCTGACCAGACAACCCTCAAGAACTTTACTGACAAACTAGGTCCCTGAACCTTGGTGCTGTTCACAGCCCATCCTTTCTCCTGTAGATGTTGCGGCAGTCTAGGAACTGCCCCTTCTAAATCTACAAGACAATCAGACATGAGCATAATATCAACAATGTAATGATATAGCTGTGCCATTTGCAGTTTCTTCCATGTGGCCAAGTCCTGGTCTACAAGTCCATGACAAATGTTGGGACTGTGGCAGTATCCCTGTGGAAGGGTAGTGATTGTCCACTGGTAGCCTTCCCACGTGAAGGCAAACTGCTCCTGGCTTTCCTGTGCTGTATCAATAGAGAAGAAAGGATTAGCAAGGTCCACGACATAATGATACATCCCTAGTACATTACTGAGGGTATCCATCAGGCCTACAATAGAGGGGACAGCAGCATGCAAAGGGGGTGTGATTTTATTCAATTCCCTGTAATGCGCGGTCATATGCCAAGAGCCATCCAGCCTTTTCACTGGCCACACCAAGAAATTAAAAGAACTATGAGTGGGTTTTATGATGCCCACCTTCTCCAACTCCTGTAGAGCTTCTCCAATTTCCTTATGTCCCCAGACAATTTATGCTGCTTAGTATTTGTCACTTGCTGAGGTACAGGCAGAGCTACAGGCAGGTACTGAGCATATCCCCTCAGAACTACCTTTACCACATGTTCCTTCAGTCTGAACTCACCTGCAGGGGTCTGTAACCACAGGCCCTGCCGAATTTCAACTCCCAAAATATATTCTGGGATAGGAGAAATGTACACAGTATACTCCTTTGGGGGTAGATGCCCTATCCCCAATGGGATCTGGCCTTTCTTCACTCTAATTGCCTTACCTCCATACCATCAGGGCAGGGGTCTCAGGGAAACAGTCAGGGTTGCCATAAATTAGAGAACATTCAGCTCCTGTGTTCACCAGCAACAGGACATGTACATTCTCGGATGACCAATGAATTGCTAATTCTACATGTAGCCTCCGGTCCCCACCACGTCCCCCAAGGTGGGGACCTTGACCCCTCCCCCAAACCATGATGCCCAATCGTCCTCCCGTGGGGGTGAGGGCCCAGGTGGAGCCTGAGTGCCATCCCCCAAGAAGTCTTGCAGGGACACAGGTAAGACCCAGGGCTTTGACTCTGGCTTCCGTGTCCCGGACCTCAGTGGCTGGAACTGCTGCTCTGTCTTCAATCGGTACCACCATTCTAACAAGATCCTATCAGGCTCCCCATCAAGTTTTTCTTTTACTACTTCCACCTTTATCAAATCAACCCACATGTACATCCTCAAGATCTTCAAGGGGCCCTTTGCACCTCCCCTTTCAGTCATAGCCCATACTTCCTTCTGTGCTCTTAATTGTTTCAACCTCCCCCAGGTCTGCTAAAGTATGAGTAGCCTCACTTATGAGTTGCCGGATGTGGGGGGCAAGAGAGGTCACTAAGGACCCAAAGAGAGATGGGGATGCTGTATACAGCACCAGATTTCTCATTCCTATGTTGAACAACTCCTGATTGGGGCCCTGGCGGTCCAAATCATAGATGACATTTTTCATGCTCAACTCCCGTAACACCTGCTGGAGCTCTGCATACATTTTCCAGCTAGTGGGTAAGTATGGTAAATCACCCTGATTAGGCCAAACTGCCCTGATGGCTGCTGTCAGCCGAACCAGAAGTGCCCAATTCCCAGAGGTGTGACAAGCACTTTGCAACGGCTGCTAGAGGAAAGGGTGAGTTGTCAGGGAAGCCAGTCTACTCATCTCAGTACCCGACATAACAACGTTTTCCACCCCCATATCCCAGACACTCAAAAGCTATGTAGGCAGAGGTTCCGACAGCTTCTGCTGAAGCCGGGTGCTCATGTCCACCAGCTCATCCTGGGCATAGGGGCAGAGCAGGGAGTGCTCCACAACCTGGGTAAGGGGCAGCTCCTGCCCCTGAGGAGCCCACAGTTGTTCTGTTTTTATTTTCTTAATTACAACAGGGCGGGCCTTTAATATGGGAGAGGCTGGTGCCTCAGGCGGTGTGGCCTCGGCATCAGATTGGCCCTCAGCCCCACCCCTTCTTCTTCTCCCAACATCTCCTCCACCATCTTCAGGGCTCAAGCTCCTGCTCTTTCCTCCCCCTCCCCGACAGCCTTCTGCAATGCAGTTTTCTCTGCTGCCTCCTTCCTCGCTGCTGCTAAGGAACTTGCAAGAGCGTGACCTGCCTTATCAATAACTGTGTCTCTTTCTTGAGGGCATCCCATAGGTCATCGTCCAGCTCCTCCAAGTGATGCTGAAGTGTGTCTCTCTCCCGCCTAAGTCTCTCTTTCTCCTTGATAACCCTCTCTCTCTCCTTGATAACCCTTTCCACTATCTCTAGTAAAAGATATCCCACAATCCCTACTGATACACAGCCACTCAGGGCCTCTAAGCAGTCTTCTATCTCACAGAGGGATAATTCCACAGTTTCCAGTCTCTCCACCCTTCCCCAGTTCTGGGGACAGCCATACCCCTCTAGTAGGTGCTTTACCCTAGACCAATTCCCCATTAGGGGCTCCCCAATTGGGAGTCCCACAGATAGGGGACTCCCAGGTGAAGCTGCAACCCTCTAACACTGCAGCCACCGGGGCCTCCCCACCATCCACAGCAGGGGGTTCAGGTCATCTCCCCACCATCTCTAGGGGCAACGCACCCAAGGGTCACACCCACGTAGACAGATTTCAGGTTCAGATGTCCAGCCAACTACGGCCAGAGGGGTAACTCCAAGGGGAAAATCTCAGGGCAAAATACCTTTGAAACCAAAATCAGTTAAAGAGATAAATAAAGTGGAAGAAACCCATTTATTTCCTACAGTCATCCACTTCTGCCCTCCCACGTCTCTCACGACGTGGCTGCAGAAGAAAGGATCCCACTCACCCTCTCTGGCCCAGATATGCCCTTGCTCGCCCTTGTAATTACCTATTGATATGGAGATGGACTAAGGCCAGGCAAGAGATTCTGAAAATACTGCAGTTTCACCCACAATATCACCATTTTTTGTCAAATTAGCAAAAAAGTTAAATCTTTTACCAGTGTGTTCATATAATTCATTACTCTTCATCAACTGGGTTCAATTTGAAATTCATCCTTTTCTATTTGAAATTTACCTCTCTCTTAACAATTTTCTTATTTTGATACAGCCTGATAATGTGTTATAATTTACTTCTTGACAGAAAAATATCTATTGGTCTCATATAAAAACACATGAAAAATAATTTCACTTTGGGGTGTTTCATAAATTAAATGTGCTGCATAAACGAGTATATTCCTGTCAGGGTAGAATGTCTAATTTTGACTAGGTGGCAATGAGAATTGAAATATCTGCTTACATGCCTATGAATTTTACACATTTAATGAATTTACACAGCTAACAAATGAAAGAATATTCCACATATGAATTACCTTCTAACTGTACAGCTTTCCAACCTGTTTCTCCTCCATTGCCCATATATGTCTGGTAGTGGGAGCTAAAGGTCATTCATATAGCAGCTAAACTTCTGGCCTGACCTTCAATATCGTGAATTTAGGTGAGTTTAGTAGTTGAAGTAGGAATATTTCTGTGGGAGTACAGATTCCACCAAGAAGGTTCACAAAAGCACATACAGAACAGCCTGGAGCACACATAAATGTACATTGAAAAGTTTGACAAAAGGATAATTAAAGTGGAAAGAGATGAATCTTGCAGATAAAATATATTCTCTTAGAAAATTTACAAGAACATATGACTGTGAGCACAATGGCAGGACCTTGGAAGTGGCCCATGCAAGTGAGGGGTCCTGGAGTTTAAACTTCAATAGCTTTACAGTGACCAGGCCCTTGCTCTTTCCATGTGGTTCTTATTTAATTTTTCCTAGCTTTATGGAAGTGTAATTGACCTATAACATTGCGTAAGCTTAAGGTATACAACGTGATTATGTGATACATGTATATATTGCAAAATATTTACCACAATAAGGTTAGTTAACACATCCTTCATCTCACATAATCAACATTTTGTTGTTATGGTGAGATATTAAAGCTCTACTCTCACAGCAACTTCCAAATATATAATACAGTTACCATGCTGTGCATTGGATCCCTGGAACTCACTCATATTATAACTGAACACTTGTACCCTTTGACCAATATCTCCCCGTTTCTCCCACCTCTCAGTCCCTGACCATTTTACTGTTTCTGTGAGTTCAACGTTTTTCAGTTATTCTACATATAAGTAAAATCATATAATATTTGTCTGTGACCTATTTTACTTAGGATAATGCTCTCAAGTTTCATCTATGTTGTTACAAATGGCAGGATTTCCTTACTTTTTATGATTGAATGATAGATATTCCATCTCGTTTATGTACCACATCTTCCCTATTGATGGACGCTTAAGTTGTTTCCATATCTTGGTTATTGTACCTAAGTGGGATAAATGGAAGTTTTCAGCCAGAATTTCTCAGATGGCCCTGATGGTGATATGCATATAAGGGCCTGTTTGCATATCAATGGGATGTTTACCACAGCAGAGCCCTGGTCAGACTGGGGATAAGGGGTAGAGGGTAACCGTGGTTCTCTCCTCCCCTCTGTCCCTGGTACCTAATTGATCAGGTGCCTGCCATTCACCAGGGACCTGCCCACAGAGTTCCTTCTGGAGGAAGGGGCTGATGGGGTTGGGGGAAGCAGGGTAAGTGCCACAGCCAGAAGGACTGGCTAGCTAGCCAAACGAGGAGCAAGGAGAGAGAGGCTGCAGAGCAGCCAGGTTCAGAGGGAGAGGGCCCTGGCTGGGAGAGAGACTGAGCCATGAGAAATAAAAACCCTTTCCTCAGCCTCCCCTTTCCCTTCTCTTCCTCACTATTTTCTATAGTAGCTGCACCAGTTTTCATTCCCACCAGCAGTGCATCAGGGTCTCTTTTCACCACATTCTCACCAGCATTTGTTCTGCCTTGTTTTTTTGATACTAGCCATTCTAAGTAGGTATGAGGTGATATCTCATTGTAGTTTTGATTTGTATTTCCCTGATGTGGGTGGAGTATACCTTTTCATGCACTTATGGGCCATTTGTATGTTTTCTTTGGACAAATGTCTATTCAGACATTTTTTTAATCTTTTTTTTTTTTTGCTCTTGAGTTGTACAAGTTCCTTATATAATTTGGATTATATTTGCTAATTGAATTGTACAAGTTCCTTATATAATCTGATAAAAGTTATTGGATATATGGTTTGCAAATATTTTTCCCCATTCTGCTGGTTGACTTTACATTTTTATTGTTTCTTTTCCTGTGAAGAATTTTTTTAGACTGATGTATTCTCATTTGTTGGTTTTTGTTTTGTTTTAATTTTAAAATATAAGTCTTGCATAGTCAAAATTTAATCCCCCTTCCATTTTTAATCATTGGTAGAGGAAGAAGAAAGAAGGGGAAATAAAACAGAACATCTTCCCATGACACCAGCATCTTGCAACAATTTTACTTCCCACCTTGGGAGCTGAGGGGGGATGACTGCCCTTCTCATTTAACCACTTCACCTTTCTAAGCCTCCATTTTTCCATATGTGAAATGTGGGATTCAAAGCCTTTCAAATGTTAAGTCCCAATGAATGAATGAATGAAGCCTTGAGAGTCCCGGTCCTGTGATTGGGGCACATCCATTTCAGTTCCAAAGGAAAAGCAACAATGCTGCAGGAAAGGGTTCTGCATGCCTGGGAGTGGCATGGCATGGGACACCAGGGGCCTGTTCAGGAGCCACTGGGAAAGGAGAACCCATTCTAGGAAAATGGGGTCCTCATGTAGGAACTGAAACACAGGGAGGGGATGGTGCACGGGCAGAGCAGACCCCGAATGAACTTTACCAGTTTGCTTTGTCTGGGACTATCAACTACAACCACCTTTGACAAACATACACATCCATACTTAATATCAGAATGTTTTAAAATTTTTGATAAATTTGAAATACATATTACAAGAAAGGGTATATATACAACAAATATTTTAAAATATTAAAATGCTCAAAGACAAAAAGCATGACCCATGTAGGTTAGCACACACTTCCAAGTTTAGAAGGCCTCACTGATATTGTAACTGATGGAGGCCATTAGAAAATAAGGGATCCTTTGAGCTGTAAAAATATGCATATTTACCCATTCCAGTCCCTGCTGGTGCAATTTCTCTTGAGTAAGTATCCACTGCCTTCTTCTGTTTATGATGCACCAACAGCCAAAGGACTACCTTTCAAGAACACTATTAACAGAGAGTGCAAATCAACAAATGCATACCTCAAAATAAGGCACAAACTTGTATTTCTTCTATACATGAAAGATTTTTTTTTCTGGACCATATAATTATCTTTGTTTTGCATGATTACCAAAAGGAGTCTATTATTATAAGTTTTCTTGTTTATGCCACACATGTCCACAAAAATAAACATCTTATTAAAAATGGATGATAACCCTTTGACTCCCCATAATTAGGAATTCAACTTATCACTTGGTAATGGTAACTTGGAAAAATTGCCAAAATTTTATTTGTAAAATTATTTTTTCCCAATTTTTCCCCCTTTTATTTAACTGATACTGATTACTTTCTTCATGACAGGTGATTTTAAATTATATGTATATAATTGCTGTAGCTCAATTTCTCCTAAAGCATATCTACCACATGAGAATATATGGTCATCAGATAGTTTATTATAGAATGAATCAAATATCCTAGAATGAAATAAAATTATAGTATGTTAGAATATAAGTAAAAATGTTTTTGAAAGTGTTAGTAATTCACTGGTCACCTTCTTTGAAACATGTGGTCTTCAGAAGGTCACTAGAAAGCAACGGAAGCTCAAGGTCCAGTTTTGCTACTTATTCTAAAGATCTGTTTGTCCTTCATTAAGTCAGTTCATTTCTCCATAACTTAATTTTCCTTTTTAGTAAATTGCAGATCATATCACCTTCCAAACTACTTTATAGAGCTACTATGATGAAACAATTTGACATCAGATTTGAATCACTTCTTCCAGTACAAATATTAGATATAATTATTTTAATAAGACCAATACTTACAGTAAAATTCTACTTTCCCATTATGTTAACCATCAATTTCCCTGTATAAAACCAACTTAATGAATCTATTTGATAATTTAATTATGTGACTAAACTGAGGTTCTTTGACACATCATGAAAAACAGACATAGGTACTATTTTTAAGTATTCTTTAATAAAAAGCACTTTCCAAACAATTAAATGTTGGTTTCCACAATAACATTTCATTTTTAAGTTCTACATTCATGAATTCTAATTTAATGAATTAAATTTGGCAATCAAACCACCTGGCAACTAATAGAGCACATATTTCTATGTACAGTGAAATATCGACACTTTGACACCTGGTTTCTGTTTCTTGGTTTTATCAAGCATCTAAAATTTCTCATATAATTCTAAATAGCCCCTAAGTTTACATCCTGACCTTACTACACACCAGTCTACAAAATAAAAACAGGAGTTCTTGGCATTCTGGAGGCTGTAGAAAATTAAATGAATAACAGACTGCAAAAATTATGAAACCAAGAATTCCTTCTCCAAAAACTGTTATCAAAATTAAATATTTAACCAATATCTTACTGAACTTACAATTTTATATAGAAAACTCCTAAATAGAAAAGAGACTCAATAAGGATTAGTACAGAAATACTTGAGTTATTTTTACTTCACTGTATGTAGGATTATAAATAGTAATGTTTTTCTCTCCTTAAGTCTAATCAGTTCTCTTTTTATGTTATTCAACCCTTAATAACTCAGTTACAAAAGTTTCAGAACTTTTTCATTGACTCTACACTAAAAATGAAGGTCTTGCTCCCCAGTCGTTAAAAGTGGAGATGCCAGAATGACTGCAGGAGGTTCAAAACCTGGCCGGGCCCCTCATTTGTTGTTTGCCTGTAAACAAATTATTCAACCTCTCTGTGCCTTAGTGTCCTCATTTATAGAAAAGAACTAGTAACAGACCTACTTAAAGCAGCTGCATGGCGGCTCCATGACAGCACAAGCAAAGCATTTAGAGGACAGCCTAGCACACATTAGCCTCCCAATTTGTGGCGTTCTTGTTACTGTTGGCACTATTATTTCCCAGACATTTCCCATCTTTGATTAACATTTATTAAGTGAAGGCAATCTACTATAGCCCAATATATCTACAAATAACCCAGATAAATGAGACAGTAAAATTCCTGTGAATATTACTATTGGGATTAAAAAGTTCTAAATTATTCAAAAAGGTTAAAGATGTGAATATAAAGTTTACATAATATGAGACACACTTGTAAAAATGCTGCTAGGAATAAATATATGGATGGAAAAAAACCTACCCAGACAAAGTCAAATTAATTATTGATAATTTAGTGAGACATTGATCATACAGCATTTTGTTTAACTTGGCATTCATATTTAAAAAAGTAATCTCGAAATGGTTTGGATTACTTTAGATTAATGAAATTGATTTTTAATGGGTGGTCACAATAGATTTTTACATACTTTATATGTTGAATTTTTTTAACGTTAATGAAAAACAATTCTGAATCTCTGATCGCTTTCTAATGAATAGCTAGAAAATGTCCAGCAAAAATGGAATAAATATTATTTGCTTTTACTGTTAAAGAATGACCATTAAAAATGAATTAGAAGTTAAAAATTCAAATACTCATAGCTCTCTAAAAACTTTTGAAGAAAACCACATACCTGACAGCCAGGAGCCTAAACATAACTCAAATAGTAAAGGTGAAATAAGAAAGGAAGGGAATGAAATGGGGTGAGCTTTGCCACAGGCAAATAGAAAATTTGAATGAAATAACAAGCTTGTTATAGAAGTATGGCTTTAAAAAAATACTATAAAATGGGAGCAACCCACAATTCATAACCCATTAAACCTTAGCCAGGTTGGTCTTTACAATAAATATTTTCAAACATAAGTGATTAAGAATATTTCAACCCATTCATTTACATTGGAATAAGAAATCTTCTGTTCTATTTATGCCATTTAAATTTGCTTTAGCTTCGTTCCGTATGTTTCTTAAGATCCTAAAATTAGAATGTGAACCTTACTATATAATCTTCCAAGCCAGCTTTTTCAAACATCAGATGAGTTCTGCAGCAAAGCATATGTGATTTAAAAAACTCATGAATTTATGGTAGATCAATCCCAACACTCCCTTAGTCTTGGTTCTTGATAGATATCACCCCTGTGAATGTCAACAATTACAGTTGAAGTTCTAGGGCAATCTAGCACATTTAAGGTTATCAAGCCACTCTTGAATATAACTTCAGCTTTAAAGCACAACATTTGATATGTTACAGCATCAATGTCTTTATTTTCTAAGCAGTCTAAAATTGAAGATTTCCTCTTTGATCCAATCAGTACATGTGCAAGAATGTTTTATATTTCTAAGAGATTATAGAATTTTTTGGGTTTTGGTTGTTTCTTAAAGTTTTACTATTAATCCGTTATAGATGATCAAAGAATGTGGTCTATAAAATTTCTACTTTCTGAATCCAAGTAAGGTAGCATTAAGGATGCTTGGAAACAAGGGGAAAATTATCTTGTGGGGGAAAATGTTCTATTTATAACTATTAAGTCAATACTATTATCTTATCCTAATACTATATGGTTTTTTTAAATCAACTTGATAAACATTAAGATCTATTAAAAGATTCAAGAGCAACGTTCTCTACATTTTTCCTTAGGTATCTAATAGTTCTGACTTAAATGACTTAATGCTATGTTATTTAGCACACAAAAGTGCGTGACTACATTATCTTTATTGGGAATAATATACTTTATACCACCTGAATTCTACTTTACTATCAATGTCATCTCCCTCTATTTTCTTTCCTTCTTTGCCTCTTCTTCCCTTTCCACCTTCTTGACCTCTTTTCCTTGTTCCTTTCCTCTTCTGATATATCTGACTTTTTTTACATTGTTTCAATGTGCATCATAACACTTAGTTTAATGTATACCTAAATATCTAGTCTAAGAGCTTTTATTTTAATTGAGCAGTTTATAGCATTTGTTTATTTTCACAACTATGATTTTAACTTAATTTTTGAAAAACTCACTTTATGCTTTGTTTTAATGTTTGCTTTTTTTCTCAATTTTTGGAACAGTCATTCTTTCATCCAGTAATATTTACTGAATAATGCATGTCAGATATTGTAACATATAGTTGTATTTCATTGCTTTTATTTAAGTGACTAAGAAGGTACTCATCTTTCAAGTTTCTCCATTTAGACATCACTTAGGAAAGCCTTCCTTGAACTGTTAAATTTAAATCACATTCCCCTATTTTTCTTTCCCATGATACTCTTTAATATATTTTCAAAGTACTTTTCAATTCTTTATTTGTGGGTTATTAGTTTAGTGTCTATCCACATACTAAACTTCATGAGGATACCCACCTTGTCTGGCCTGCTTACAAACTATACATCCAGGGTCCAGAAGTAATTACCATGTATCAAGAGACTCAAATGTTAGTTAAAAGAATGAAATAATTAATCAATTAATAATGTAGATAGTCTTAAAAATGCAAATTGTAATTGTCTTTAATTTAAAAACACTTTGACTCTATATTAGTGACGGGGTCATAGGCTATTTTCATTCATTTTACTGTTTATACTCTTATGTACTTTTAAATGCTTTTGATCACCATTGTAGATAAAGAATGAAATTATTTTATATGAGTCCTTCCTTATTAAAAAATAAATTAGCACTAATTAGGCTTTTCTAACACTTACTTATTTTTATTAATAGGGGCTTTATTCTTTAACCAAGATTCACTCGATTAACTTAATAGCATGATTTAAATACATGACACGGTAGGGAGCATTACTACTGCAGATGGGATGTAAATGATTTGGTTCAAGTATCAGAAATTATATAAAAGTTGCTCAATAATTAAGTTTGGTTAAAGAAATGCAAAATTTCTTTATCTGGATATTTTTAAGGAAAGGAGAACTTTCTGGGACAAACTAAGTGGTCTCTAACACAAAAAACAGTTGGATGTACCCCATGACCTGTCAAAGGGTCTGTTGTTTCTCATTCTATTGCCTGTTGCCTTTCTGAATATCATCTCTAGACAAGGAGAAAAAAATGTGTAGGTTTTCAAGTAGAAGTTAGCATTCATAAAATTTTTATATTACTTACTTATTTGCAGGTATCTGAGCATACAAATCTATAAAACTGTTGGTGCAAGGCTCATCTGTATTGTCAACAGCACCATCGCTTAATATATAATGCACTGAGTGAAAATATCAACACTCTAGGGAAAAATGTTAAGTGATCATAAGAATAATCCTTGTCAAATAATATGATTGCTTATATGCTTTAAGTTCAGTTATATTGGAAAAACCATCTTTTTGTTTCATGTACAAACCTTTTCAAAATGCTTTCAGAATACATGCTGTTCTCTGTCCCTCTCAGTTGTGTTAGGTCCTTCCACTGTGCAGACAGGAGTTGCTCTGAATCCATCACGGTTCCAACACTTACTTGATAACATAGGTTACAAATATACACAAATGATATTAATCTATGCCAACAATATGCCCTAAAATGGGTCACATAACAATTAATCAGAAACTTTTTTACCTAAGTGTGTAAGTAAATGAAATTACTTTTTCTTACATAATATATTCATTTTCACAGAGGTATTATGTGTATGGGGATAAGATTCTATTTCTGAATTTAGAGAAATATTTTTGTGGCTTTAAATTTTATTTCTGTTTAAGCTTCTAATCAAGCTTTTTCTTCTACTTGGGAAGAGAATTTAGAAACACTCTATTGGAGTCCAACAAGAATGGAATAGTTAAATACGTTATGATATATGCAGATAATGGAATGCTATGGAGCACTTCTGAAATAATGTTAAAATGTAAATAGCAAAAAATAAGTAAAAAGTATATGTATTTAATCATAAGCAAATGTGCCTAACATATTTTTAAAAGATGCAAAAACAGTATACAGTATAAAGATATTTGTTTGCATGTGAATGCCACCTGTTTGTGTTTATGCTAGTTAGAATTAAGTTTGTCACTTACAACTAATAAAAGTCCTAACTGGAACACTTGTTAATTAATTTAAAAACTATGTTAAAATAGTTTTCATTTTTTAAACTGATACTTTATTTTTAAAAACAGCAGCTTTCAGAGCCCTTGTTAAAACAATAGAATAAAAGAAAAAAGCATTTATGCCTAAATCTTGTTTTCTGCCATGAAGATATCACTTTTAAAAAAGTAGCACTATTTTAAATATACAAGTATATGTTCTCTGTATTAATACTTCAAAATATACTCTACAGTCCATCTCTGTGATGCTTTACATCTGTGTGCCACCATACACACCTAGAGTATCAGAAAAATGATGATTACCCTAATCTAAGTAAGTGTAATATTAGAAGTGTAGTTATAAGTTTTGGAATTTATATATGCCAATTAATCTTGACGATAATCAAGAAACCAAATGTGGTCTGTGGGCTTATCCCTTTACCATCTTGTCTGCCTACTTTCTACAGGAAATTAATACTTTCTCCCTATTTTAAAAATTAACTCAAAAATTAAAGAATGGAGAATATTAGAAATTCCCTTAAAGTGAGAAAAAACTTATTTTACCTTACTATCCATTCAAGTTATACCACTAAGATCACAGCAGGTCTGTTAAGCTTCTGAACACATCCGTGTGAAATGGAAAGATGTTTACGTACCTCACCGATGATACTGTCATTACTAAGTGAAGTGTCAGAAGAGGTGGGTTAATTACAACTTAATACAGCTGACATTCTTATCTTACAAATGCAGTTGTGTTCCATTTTATGCATGTCTATATCCATTAAGCATAATCTCTGTTAGAACTAAATAATATCTAGGACACTATTCAGGAAGAATAAATTACGGTCTGAGGTTAAAGTGGGTGTTAATAAGAATTGATTCTAAGCAAGAAGATGCATATCAGTGGACAAAATAATACACACACTAGCATTATTTGGTAAATGTAATAGACGTCTCATTTTTTGCAAACAACAGGAAAATTTCCAGAGAAGCAAACATCTTAGTTACTGTGTGTTCACATCACTGAGCTCATTCTGAGAGTTTTTCAATCTTAACTTATTTAATAATATCGTGCAATAAATACAAAGAAATAAACTCTTTAAATTCTCAAAACAAAAATTATAACTAAAAGTATTATAGCTTTGTCACAGTTTTGTCTTCAGCATCTATTTGGCTAAACAAAACAGTTTTTTTTTTTTTCAGGGAGCACGAAACTGTTAAAGGAGCAAGGATTTGAAAGTCTGGGAGACTTAGCTTTAATTCCCAGTATAGCTGTCTTAGGCAATTTACTTTAACCTGTCTCCCTTGGCTCTTGTGCAAAATGCTCATGACAACTACCTCAGAAGAGTCCCTATCTTATGCCATAGCAGTAAATACAATAACTGGTCCTCAATTCGTTTTCCTCTTCCTTTCCCAAGTGAAGGTGATTTCAGATATCATGAGCATTTTGAACTGAATTCCTAGCTGCAAACTATTCAAAGTAAGAGACATAGCTGATTCATATTCTGAAACCTGAAATGGGTCTTTTAAAACCCCTAGTATCTAAATGATTTGAAATAATATTACTTCAATAGCTCAATTAAGTTCTCTTAGAATTTGTTGTATTTGATGATTCAATTAGTTTTGCCTTTAAATGAATATACAAGTGCTGGTCAATGAATAAAATGAATAAAATCAAGATGCTGTTCAAGCAAAACTATAACTGAGCCTCTTAATTCAGGCATATAATGTAACTAAACAGCCTACAGTACAATGAAGTCAGCAAAGTAAACAATGGAAAAAGATAGTGGGTCTTGTTGTCTCTGTTAAACATGTCAAAGTACTGCATTTAAAAATATTTGAAAAATCTGCCTATTTTCCATCTGTTATATTTCCAGAGGATAACTGAAAGTTCATGTGAAAGTTCATTGTAAGTTCAAATATGTCATATCAGGTCATTTGCAGGGTAAAAGTTCACTGGGAGTTTATTATTTTTTTTTTTAAAGACTGAAGTGGAAAAAGAATAAATATACTAACAAGCTATTTTATATTGCATTATGACCACTGCATTTTTAAGCATCATAAATAAAAATTATATATTGTAAAAGGCCATGTGCAATGCATAATAGCAATAATAAGGAAGATCCATAATATAGTATCCTTGGGACTGTTCTTGGAGAACAAGCTGTCAATTTTGGTTGTTCTGGATATTATTTAAAGTATAACAATTGTCATGTTTACATTGTATTGAATACTTTGTTTAAACTCATATTTCAAAACAGTAAAATAGAGATACAGAAAAAGTGAAAAGCATCAGATATATAAATTAATATCTTATCATCTATAAACTAGAAGAATAGAATTTAGATGAATAGAAATCATTTTTAATTTGAAATTGCTAAG
Source organism: Manis pentadactyla (assembly GCF_030020395.1). Classification (NCBI taxonomy): domain Eukaryota; kingdom Metazoa; phylum Chordata; class Mammalia; order Pholidota; family Manidae; genus Manis; species Manis pentadactyla. The sequence goes on along the minus strand of NC_080019.1, from coordinate 26,007,368 downwards.
AATGCTTTTGAGATACACCATTTGTGGGCTGCTTATGGCAAAAGGAAGAAGCCAAGAAAAATGTTTCATTTGGAACAAAATTACTGAATCATTGGGAAAAAATTCTAAATCAAAAAGACCTTACTCAATACTATTTGAATTATTGAAGGAAAAATTAAGATTTTAGGGGGATTAGACCCTCATACATTAAAAAATATATAAAAGAATAGTTTTCAAGGAAAGTAACTGTTCCTGTATATAAAATTTAAGACATAACTTCTGGATTCAAAGATTAAGAACATTTTCTTTCTATAAAGTACTGGTACATAGGAGAGTTCAGCAAAGGCGTCTAAATGTACTGAGTAGAAGTTCATTCCACTGTTTCTCAATTTCTCCTGTCAAATACATGTCCTTAGCTTCACAACATAACTTCAAGTCTCTAATTTGCTTCTTAAATTGACAAGCACATTTGTTTATCTCCAGTATATCTATATTCTTTTTATGATACATTGCCAATTGATTTTACCGGATCATAGCTTTTATTCATTAATTCAGTCATTCATAAATGTTCATCCAGTATTTTCAAGGTGCTGCAAATAGTAAGGATTACAAAGACCATAAAAATTCTGTTTTCAAGAAGCTTACAATTCAGTAGAATGAGTAGGAAATAAAAATAATACATAAATAAGTAAATAGCACACAGTTGCAATCATTCAGTGCCATAAGAAAGACACAGGTAAAATGACTTGAGAGCTTGTAGAAACCATTATGTCTAGTCAGCAAACAAATCTTGGAGTTAATTACTAGCTGAATACCTAACCAAGATGCTAATTCATTTACTTGGGGGGCTTTTTGCCAAATTGTTAAACATGAATTAAGAGCAAACTTTAAAAAATCTCTTTATGACTTCATTCCAATTCCTTCCAATATATACATTGATCATATCACAGAATAGTCATGTCCATGTTTTGCTTAGAAAAGATGGTATTGGATTTGGAAACAATTACAATTCCATACATGAAAAACTTCTAAAAAGGGTGAGAGTGTATAACATTTAAAAGCAAAACCATATTAATTACTGACCAGGAACTTCAATAATCAAGACTTGAGAAAGGTCATAAGTTATATCAGGTAAGAGAAAATGCTGAGGAAATCACCAATTTTGTATAACAGCTGTTCAGCTACTGTACCAAAGGAAACTAACCCCCCATGCAGGGGGTCTTGGAAATGAACTGTCCATCAGGAAAACACGCTAATACGGGGAGTCCTACATTGTGCTTAGGTGAAAAAGAGAAATTTCTGGTTCAGAACAGCCAGGAAGAAAACCTGAGTTAGACACTACTTTTGGTGAATAATAATTATCCAAAGCTAAGTGTGTATTTTTCATATTTTTTTTGTATACTTAATATTATACCTTTTTAAATCACATGATAACTTCTTAATGTTTGATAAGTACTGAATACAGATGATGTCTGGGAGCCAGAGAAATAAATCATATTGAGAGGAATGGATGTTTAGTATAGAAATTCAGATACAGTTTTTCAAAAGGTTTGGAATTGGTCTCTAGTTCTTCTTGGTGGGAGTGATGAGAAGCCCACCTGGACAGAATATGATACCTGAGGGTAAGAAGTCAGCAAGAATGGGATTGTAGCTGTGTATAAAAAAATAACTTTTTTAACTGTTAAAGAAGGAAAGAAAGATACTTCTGAGTAAAAAGGAAAGATAAGAAAATGACTGAGAAGTGGCTTGTGATGAGAACAGGTGGAGAGCACGGGCTGTTTTCCTGGGCCACTCCTCCTCCTGTTTGCCAATCTCTAATCACAGCTTCCCATCTTAGAACTTATTCTCTCTCTGTCACTAACTCTGGGTCTAATGAATAAGCATTCAGCCACACTCTCTCCACTGCCCTCACCTTTGCCCTCACCTTCTCCTTCTCCGGATTCCCTGATTCTCCCCCTGCCTTTCTCTGCACACCCCAAGCCGCCTCATCCATTCCCAGGGCTTCACCTATCAACTCTCACTGAAAGTCAAGTGAATTTTTATGTCTTTTCCTCACATTTCCTCAAGCTTTCAATTGCTTGTATGTCTCACAGATACCAAAAATCTGAATGAAACACTGCTTCCACCTCCATTACTACCATTATTACTATTATCGCTATGAGTACCATCTCTGCCGGGTACCATTTACTTAAGTGTTTACTATGTGTCAGGTATTGGACTCAGCCCTTACCAACAGCAACCTGTTTATTGTAACCTTTATAACAACTATGTGAGTAGGTATTATTAACCTTATTTTATACTCAAGGGACTCAAAAAGACCTGTGTCTCCATAACTGAGATACACAACATACATTCAGATAAAACCAAAGCATGCTTCTATTCTTGTGAATGCAATTTATCTTTTATTAGTCTACAAATATTTGGTGAACATTGAAGTACAAAACAATAAAATAAAAATGAAGACTTTGTTGAAAACTTACTATATAGTTTGGCACCGTTCAAAGTACTTGATTCACTCCCCGTCCATAGTAGCCCAAAGAGAGTAGGTATTATTCTCATTCCACAAGTGGGTGAATTGAAGCACGTAACGGTTGAGTAACCTTTTCCATCTCACAGAGCTACTAAGTGATAGAACCAGGATTCCAGGCAATATCCCTAGAGTTCATGCTCTTTAATTGCTATTCTGGGTAAGGGATGCATCTGATAAATCCATAGGAATGTGAAGACCACGGCCTCAAAGAATTTACAGTCTGGTTGAACAGATAAGATCAAGATGATAAAAACTAGATAGTTGTATTTCTGGCACTTCAACTATCTGTTTCACAGCTGGAAAGCTGTTGCACTGGAAACAAGAGACATGGAAACCAATTAAAAATTTGTAATAGCTTTTAGAATCTAGATTAAAAAAACTGACAACTGTGGATAAATATGAAAGGAAGAAAATAAAATACACTGTGGATTGAAACCTGACCTTACTGGTGACCGTACCATGGGTGAGATAAGGGAGACCAGACAGGAGAGCAAAGACCACCTGCGTCTGGGTCAGCGGGAGACTGGCCACACTGCTGCCAGAAATGTACAAGTCTTAGAGGCTGGTGAGTTCAAGGAAGAATAAAATTATAAACAAAAACAAACTTATTCATATATTTCTAATGGAGTTGTGACACAGGGCAATAGACGTAAAGCTGGAAGTCATCTGCTCCCAAGTAATAGTCAACACTTAAAAAACATGATCCTTGTGAGAGACAGAACACAGTTATAAGAGCAGAGGGCTGAGGACCCATTTCCTTGGTGCTGTAACTCTCGTGTTTTTATTGTTTCCTACTGGTCTGGTACCATACGACAGCCGAGGAGGAGGAGGAGCAAGGGTTAGGAAGAAGAGTAAGCAGCACCTGCTCGGCTCTCGACGAGGCTCAGAGAAGAAGTGGGAGACAAGACTGAAAAGAACCACTGTCTGGACTGAGAGCGGTCTGGTTCCTAATTTACACTAGAGGCGAAGGCCTATGTATCTAAGCTTCACATTAGTCAGCTGGCTCCTGTTACAGTAGCTACTTAACAATTTGGACCCAGAGCTTTCTAACAGCAAAGCTCTAGATGGAAAAGGGTGATCGAAAAAGTAACTCACTAGCAGGCCCCCATATTTCACATTTCCAGTGTATTTAATGTATGTAGTTCTTTAAGAGAGTATTTCTATTTTAGGCACTGTCCTAGTTTCCTTAGCTGCCATAACAAAGTACCAAAATCTGGGTGGCTTAAAGGAACAGAAATGTATCATCTGAGTTCTGGAGGCTAGAAGTTCGAAGTCAAGGTGCAGACAGGGAGGGCCGCGCTCTCCCTGACAGCTCGGGGGGGCCCTTCCTTGTTCTTCCCTAGCTTCTGGGGGTTTGCCGGCCATCTCTGGTGTCCTTGTTGTGCCGATGTACCCCTGCAACCCCGTCACACAGTCTTCTGAGTGTCTTCATGTTGTCTTCCCTCCGTGTGTCTTTCTCTTGTCCACACTTCCACTTTGTGTAAGAACACCAGTCCTAATGGATTCGGGCCCAATCTAATGATTGCATTTTGACTTGATTACCTCTATAAAAACCCTGTCTCCAAATAAGGTCACATTCAAAGGTAGTGGGGGTTAGAACTTTAGTACATCTTTAGAAGACAGAATTCAACCCAAAGAAGATACAAAGCTCAGCTTAAATAATAGGAACTATAATAATGGAATATGAAAATATTGTATATTATCTTAGGCAATATGATTTTTGAGATGTCAGAAAGAATTGTCTTCAAACTTAGCTCTGGATCCCAAAAAGATAATGAATGATGGCTAGGATATAAAGTTTGTGTTTCACAATACAAATAAAAACAATATATATAGCAAAAATAAAAACCATTACAAATAAAAAATGAAATATGGTTTAATAAACAGGAACTAAAATTTCTAAAATGCAGCTATTATATGCCATGCTATATAACCTTTATATGTGTGTGTGTGTGTGTATGCATTTGTGTGTGCATGCATACACACACACACACACACACACACATATTGTTTCCTACCAGTCTGGTACCAAATGCCAATCCATGAATATTCCGCCAGTACTCTGAGTACCATTCAATGACCACAATCACTGAGATGGCCTATAAGGCTGCAGACCAAACAAAAACAATGCCATTAATATGGTGAGCAAAATGTTCAAACCTGCCCAAATACAAAATAATAAGTTATAAATAAAACTTTATTTTTGAAGATATTGTCATAAAAGTAGGAAAACTCTTGGTGACTTTACATGGCTGACATTTTGTTTTAATAAAGTAAGCTAATGATGCAGAAAGGCTAGTTTGGAATAACAGCAAAAACACTGGTCTAAGAATCACAGAATATGTGGAAAATCCATGAAAATTTCAAAGTGCTCCAAAATGTAAGTCATTATCAGACTTGAAATGTGACATTAAATTGTCATTATATTATAGAAAAGAAAATCTGTAAAATATTACTGGCACAGTTCATATGTTAATGGGAGAAAATACATTAATATATCTATTATTAAAACTCACTCTCCAAAACTCTGGAAGATCTGAGGCTCTTTATAGAGTTGAGAGCTTTAATCAGCATGGGATAATAAAGTATTTTTAGTTTTTTGGCCTATTTCAATCCATTCTCTACCAATTAACTAGATCTGCAATTTTGGGCAAGTTATATAGCCATATTATATGTAATTTTTTTTCATCTCTCAAATGGGGACATCTGCCCAATAAGTGAATTGTGAAATAAAAAATAATTTTCTGAAGTGCTATCACAAAGTAGGTACTCAAAAAATGATGGTTACTTTGTTTCATAAAATTTCTTGAATCTTTAAATGACATATTTCTTTAGCTTTAAAACCTGCATTACTAAAGAAATACAATTATGTTCAGTTTAAAATGCATTTAATGTGACCTACCTGACACATATACTTCAATTTCTAAAAAGCTTAAGCAAATTTTTCTGTAACATAATTAAAAGAATAAAATTACTACTAATATTATTATTAGACTTACCTTTCAGTTGCTAATAAATCAGTCATTGCCCTTCCAACCAAACTATGAGAAAAAAAAAATACAATTAATGGTTTTATTTACAATACACACATTGATAGGTAGAATTTTAGTATGCTTTCAAGAGATAAAACAATTCCCTACTTGATCTAAAGTACAATTAAAGACTACTACAAAGAGTCAAATACAGTTATATGGAGAAATGAATAAAAACCTCTCATAAAAATTTCAAGTAAAAATTTACACTAGTGCCTGAAACAACCAAAAAAACAGACAAAATATATGAAAAAAGTTTTCAAGACACGAGATATCATGCAACAAAGAACAATGATCCCTAAGAGACGTGAAATAAATGGGAGGGGCCTATAATTGAGTTTCCGGGCCATATGCTGGGAGGGGGACGGCAAGGGGAGGCCAGCAGATTCCCTGATTTGAGGAGTGAGAGTCCAGTGAGACTACGAGGACTATAATTTGTAAGATAGTTTACCACAGAGAGAGAGAGCTGTATAGATAAGGAACTCCAGAGATCTGCACAGGGCGCCTGTCAAGTATTCAGCCAAGAACTAGCTAATGCATGAATGTGAGGTAGCTATCCTAGTCTGGGAATAGTGCCTATTTTCACTAGCCACAATGGAAAATCTCATAATTCATAGGAAAATAGGTAGAGTATTCAGAAAAACCTTGCATCAATTATGAGAAATAATTAACATAGATTAAATGCTGCTCTGGTCCTATTTAACAAATCTGAAAAAGCAAGACCAAAATGGATCAAACAATTCCAAAGTAACATCACATTTCAAGACAATAAAGTCATTTACAGGAATATGAAAATATCCAGCAACTAACAAGGTAATGTCTGACATCCAATCCAAAATACCAGCCATGCAAAAAAGCAGGAAAATATGACCCATATTGAGAGAAAAATCTATTAATTGAAGCAGACTCATATCAGGTGCAGATGTTGAAATTAGCAAAGACATTAAAGTTAAAGCCATTTATATAACTGTATATTCTATGTGTTGAAGAAATAGATAAAACAGATCAAAAACCAAAGCACAAAAAAGATCCAAATCTTAACTCCTAGAGAAGAAAATTATAAGTTTGAGATAAAAAAAATACGGATCATGAGAATAGCAAATTAGACATTGCAGAAAAGACTAGTTAACTTGAAGCACAGCAGTTTCATGGAGAGAAAAGAAAATTTAAAAGATGAAGAGAGCATCACTGAGATGCTGAAAAACTTTAAGTGACATAATATATGTGCAATTAGAGTGCCAGAGAAGAGACATAAAAAATATTTGAAGAAATAAAGGCTAAAATATCTCCAAACTTGCTGAAAACTATAAATTCACAGATTCAAGAAGATCAGACACCAAGCATAAGAAACATGAAGAAAGGGCATGTCATAATAAAATTGCTCAAAAGCAGACAACAAAGAAAGACATGTTACATGTAGAATTACAAAGGAAAAGATGAAAGCAGATTTCTCATCAGAAGCCAATGCTGAGAAAGCAGCAGAACAACTATAAAGTACTAAGAGAAAAACAAAACAACTGCCAACCTAGAATTCTATACTCAGATAATATCTGTCAAAAACAATGGTGAAATAAAGACTTTTCCAGACATAGAAAAGCTAAAATAATTCATCATCAGCAGATCTCTATTATAACACTCTAAATATTAAAGGAAACCCCTCAGGGAGAGGAAAAAGGAAACTAACATGGAAATACTATTCCACACAAAAGACTGAAGAGCACCAGAAATGTTACTTACATGGCTAAATATAGATTGTTTTTCTTGGCATTTTAAGCATTTTAAAAGATAATTTATTATTATAATGCCAGTAAATATAAATAACAATGACTAATCACCTAATACCAAATAATAAGTGTATTGTTGGGTTTATAACATACAAAGTGAAATGTAGAAGTAAAAAGAAAAAAAAAGCACAAAATAGGGGAGAAATAGAAATATATGTTAAGTTATTATACTCTATGTGAAACAGTATAGTATCACTTGAAAGTAGACTACCACATTAAAGATATATACAACAAATGCTAAAGCCACCACTAAAATAAGTTACAATTAATAAGCCAGTAATTGAGATAAAATAATATCATTAAAAAATAAAAACCTCAATATCAAACAAGGTAGATAAAAAGAGGAACAAAGAATTAAATGAGACAAATAGAAAACAAATACCAAGATGACAGATTTAAACCTAACTATATCAACAGTCACATTAAAGTAAATGGTCTAAATACCCCAGTTAAAAGGCAGAGATTGTCAGATCATATAAAAAAGCAAGACTCAGAAGAAAGTTGGCATAACTACATTAGTATCAGACAGATAAATTTCAGAGAAAAGACTACCAGGAATAAAAAGGTAATTTCATAATGACAAAGAAGTCATTTCATCAGAAGAACATAATAAGGCACTTGAATCTTCTTGAGTTGCCCACTTGGACCCCTCCAAGTGTCCTCTCGCTTCTACCTAATAAACTGTTTGCTGCTTTGTTTTGCAAAAAGAAAAAGACATAATAATTAGTTATGTAATTGTAATTATCATTAACAGAAGCTCACTAGAGCACAACATGTGAGGGAGGGGAGGAAATGCCCCTTAAGTGTATTTATAATGTTCAGAGATGGGAAGAAGCAGGGATAAACAGTAGAGTATACTTGGCAAAATTTCCCTGCCCCCAAAATTTTACTGGTGCAAGGAAGAGAAGAAAAGGACTATTGAGTATCTAATTTAAGAAAATATAAAAGCTGAAATGTCAGATACAAGGTCAAAAATAAACCCACATCTGTAAATTGGTTATTTCACCCTCTTGTGTCCCTAAATTTGCACACACACACACACATACACGCATATATATACACATATACACACACACAATATGTTCAGTAATGTGATTTTGGTTTTTAAAAAAGGAAATCACCCGTCAAACTCTGTGGTTCTGAAAACACATACAATATTTGGGTTCTTAAATAAAAATCCATCTTGTGTTTTTTGTGCATAAACTAATTTTTTAAATGTCAAACTAAATCTAAATATTTTTCCAGTTCTAACTCATCAAAAAAAAAAATCAGCAGAGAAAAAGTGCTCACTAACATGTTCCAAATTAATAGAAATTTATTAGTGCCACCCTGTGGTAAATCTCATACCTTATAAAATTTTACAAATGAAGAGACTGGTTTATACAAATAAAGAGTTAGTTTTAGCTGTCTTCTTTAACAAGAAATCAGTTTTTAGCTTGCCAATATTCTTCTGAATACCTTATATGTATCAGGACCTCTCTGAAAGCAATTTTAATGTCTTTTGTATTTAGGATCCCCAATAGCTGCACATGGCAGGTACTCCATAAATGTGAGCTGAATGTGCTTATGATTCATTAATACTTAAAATGAGAAGTATTTACCTTAAAGAAGTAATAAACAAGACACACAGTTTTAAGTATAGGATACCCACTATAACTTATTTAAAATAGTAAAAATAATTGGAAAAAATACATATATCCAATTACAAGTTGATAAGATCATTTGTACTGTGTATTAGTATAATGTCCAAAAAAATGATGTTAAGAAATTTAAAAAGAACATATGGGATGTGAACAGTTCCCAGGAATGTGTTGTTTTAATTTGTCTGATTTTTCTCAAAATATTCAAATTCAGTTAGACAATATCCAACATATCATTGATAAGTTTTCACAAATGCCTAGGGTGCCTAACTGGTTTTCTTGGTTTCACTGGATGTGGCTGGTAATTGTAGGTCTGCTTTGGTTATGTAGCTGTATTCCTATTATGTTAATGTGTGCACGCAATTTAATTAGTAATTTAAAACCTATACATGCTTATGTTACACTACAAGAAGATATGTCAAAGAAATAATCAATCTTCCCATGTTTTCTTCCATCTGCTACTTCTATAGCTTCTCTTCTTCCTTCATAATTACAACCCCTAAGTAGAATTCGTGCCTCATATCGAAATTACCGAGTATCATAATTCTTCCAAGTGGTAAAGATACCTCAAGACAAATGCTGGGCATAGAAGCCACAGGGCATAAATCTGCAAAGAAGTAAAAAGCTAACCTTTTCAAACAATATTGCTTCTCTCTCACTTGCCAACTTTACATTTCCCTGTATGGCCCCGGAAGATGACTGGTTAGCCAGAGACGGGTAAGATTCCTCAAGGGAGGAACAACCTAAGACAGGCACAGTCACAGGGGGGCCAGCAGGTGAGAAATTGGGGATCAACAGAGGTGAGGCTTAGAACCTCACCCCCCCTGTTTTGAGAGAAATCTTCTGCATCCGTGGATGTTTTGTTGCCCTTGTCTAGCTTGGATTAATACTTAGTCTACAGGCACAGACCTGATCATCTACATTTGCTTTCTTACAGCACTAAACTATGTTTTCTACCTTTATCTTGCATCTACCTACCACTTCAGCATTTTATTAAAAATAATAATAATAATAAGGGAGAAATGTGGGATTCACATATAAAGCAAGTATAAAAATCAAACGAATATTCATATTTGACCTGATTGTTTATAGTTCATAATGCGTGATCAAAACCGAAAGTTTCTGTGATGACTGCCCTTGCACTGTTCACCATGTAAGAACTTATTCACTATGCAAGTATTTGTTCACCATGTAAAAACTTGTTTGTTATGCTTCAGAAGATTGGAGACTGTTGAGAATTAGGCATGGGGTTGATTAATGATTGTGCATTGAGTCCCCTATACAGAATTTTATTGTTGTTAACAACCATATGATCAGTAAATATGAGAGATGCCCTCTCAAAAAAAAAAATTTAATGACATTCTTCCAAATACATTATTTAAAAAATAAGATTATTAGACAATATTCATAGTATAAGCTCATTCTTGTTTGAGATTTATATGTTAAAATTCTCATATTGATAATCCATATTGTTGTGGTCACCAGAGCAGGCGTGAAGGACACCCCAACTCCCATTATCTGAATTTGGTTCAGATGCAGAGATTGAAGACAATGCCACACACATGAGCAGCATATGAAAAGGTTTGTAACTCACATGATGAGAGAGCAGGGAAGGCTCCCAGGGAGGTCCAAAAGTGACGTGAGCGAGAGCAGGGAAAGGGGGCTGGCTTGAATTTTATCGAAATTAAGGGGTAGGGCTGGGATGAGGGTTTCTACATGTGGGCTGGAGCTTGTGTGTTCTCAACTTCTTGATGCAGCCAAAGGAACGAGCAGCAGGTCTTTCTTATCAACTTGCCCCAACCCAGGGGAGAAGAGGAGGGGAAATGGTGAGACTTAACAGCTGTCAGCACTCCAACATCAAAAATGGCGTCAGACTCTTTATAACCCATATAGATTGGTTATCTATGAAATATATGTGTATATATCCATATATAGATGGCTGAAATTATGCCAATTTTTTACAAAAATTTTTACAATTTACAAAAACATTGTAGCTATACAGAGTAGGACTATTGCTGCATTGTATTTTTACTTTTTGATTAATCATATTTCTTAATGAACCTGCATTACTTTAATAAAGATAAATGCAAAATGTATTGCCTCAAACAGAACAAAAATTAGATTTAAAAAACAGAAATTAAACACAAGTCATTATTCCTTATCAAAAACATTCAAAATCTTAAAAATGAAACTGAAAAATGAAAATGAAGATGCCTAGTGCTGGTAAAGATATGTTTAAACAAACATAATTATATTTCTTGTAGGAGTGAATACAAATTGGTATAAGACTTCTACAAAGTAATTTGCTAATACCTAATAAGGACCCCCAAAATGCAAAATAGGTATAACTTCTAACACATCAATTTAAAATCTTGAAGCTGACCTAAGAAAAAAATTCTGTATGCAGAATAACAAATTCATTCATTTGTTCAACAAAGTTTTTTGAGAGCTTTGAGGATGTATCAGGCCTGGAGGATACAGCAGTGACCAACAACAGACAAACCCATCCTTGTCCAGCTTTTGGGATGGAAGGACCAGAGCGATACAGTGTTGAGAAAGCATTGGTTATGTTATATGCAGGAGACCTGGGATACCAGATTCTCCCATCTCTTTGGGTTGCCACACATGGGCATGTAAACTAGGTGTTCACAGCTAGCACATAAGACTGTTCTACGTGGGTTCACATGAAGATTAAATAGGTGCCACATGGTATTCAACACAGAAAAACATTTCAAACATTTTAAAATTAGCTAATTCTAAACAGCAGATGTCATTTAACATAAACAAAAAATGAATAATGCCAATGTTTTGCCTAGGACAACATTGATGCAGCCTTGTCTTGCTTTAAACATGCCACAAATAAAAACTTTGATTTATACAAATAACAAAGTAGAAGTGACAAATGATTTTCCTTCAAAATTCCTTCAAAATATTTTATTATAAAAGTAGTACCTAGTCATCAAAGAAAATTTGAAAACTAAAAAAAGGAAGAGAAGAATTAAGCCACTGTCAACCACAGCAGCAGGTACAAATTCTTTCCTGATCCTTCCTTATGCATAAAATTTTAATGTCTATTTTTTTCAACTTATTTTATATCAGACTATTTGTATATTTTTATCTTTGTGCATTTATTATTTTCCTGAAATTAAATCATATGCCTTTCCTGTTTTATTATTATAAACATAATAATGAATGATGGTGTATTTATGCAATAGAGCAAAGAGTTTGCTTAACCATTTCTTTATTATTAGATAATTTAAGGTGTTTATGGGTCTTTTCCTTATTATTATTATTTTTTAATGTAGTAAGCCTGGTGCTGTGTCTAAAAGCCTGGGATCCACTTTTCTCTGACCTTGCACATCCCCTCTACTACCAGATCTTGCCAATGCTATCTCCTAAAACACTTTAATCCATATATTGCTCTTAGCACTTTCCCTTGTTCAAGCTACTTGCTCTCAGCTGGCCTCTGGCAGGAGCCTGTTATTCCAATGTCTTGTCACTCGGTAGCCAGAATAGTGTTTTTGGAACTTACATCCTTCATATCACTTCCTTTTGTTTCCTTTATTCATTTTTAATCTGTGGTCAGGATAAATTATAAAATTGTAACCACGCCCTTCAGAGTCCTCTGCCCTCTGGCTCCTGTCTACCTGTCCCAGGCCCACCATTCACCACCCTTCCAGCTCTTTCTCTCCATCCGACCTTTGGGACTTCTCATCCCTCCAGTATATGCCTTCAGGTCTTGGAATGTGTAGTGTAATTTCTTCCACTTGGAACCTTAGTTTTTTTCCAGAACAAATTATATTTACCCTGATGGTCTTAACTTAAATGTTGAGGAGGACCTTCCCTTTGGAGGCCCTTTCCTGGTCCCCACGATAACTCTCTGAGGCTCCCTGAACATTCCCTTTCAGAATATTCATCAGATCCCTGGTCACAACATGTCTGCTGAGGCCTTACAGACACTGTACTGTTTTACCCTGCATTCTCTTATTTAATCTAATAATAACCTGTGTGGATAAGAAGACGAGGAAGCAGAGGCCCAGAGATTATGTGACTTCACAAAGTCATGCAATCAGTAAGAGATAAGCCTCTTATGTCAATTTACTCAAAATATTAGCAAAACCAAAATTACAAAGACCACTACTTCTTGAGAAGAAAAGAGAGGACAAGATAGATCAATTTCCCTAAGAACTGGGCCCTCAAGAGAGAAACTGACTAGAAAAGAAGGGAAGTTGGAGTCTGCTGGAGGAATACCTGGGCCCAAAGGTGAAATAGATTTGAGGACCTGGCTATCGAAGCAGCCTCCTTTGGGAGAAAGCAGACTTAGTGAGAGAACACAGCTTCCTAAGAGCAAAGTCGTGCACTGGGCTGGGTCTGAATGGGTGAGCAGCAGGTCCAAGAAGCCTCATGTGGATCTTCCTTTCTGTCTGTGACACACAATTCTCACCATGCTCTCCGCATACGCAGGGAAAGAGGCTCCACTACCCTTGAGAGGCCTGATTTGACTTAAGAATATTTTACAACAGGTTAGATGGAGGATTAAAGATGGTGGCGTGAGAGAGTGTGTATCAATGATACCATAATTTTAAAAAAAAAACATATTTTACAACAAAGAACCTCAAACTCCTAAGGAATTAAATGGGGGTACACAAAGAGTTGGGAACTTGACCAGGAAAGGGTTAATCCATCCAATTTTAGGAAAATGACTACTGAAAAATTAACATAAGCAAAATAGTCCCCAAACATGCAGAAGGGTGCCCTAACTCTAGACTTTTCAAATTACCTTAAGATCCTAAAGGATTCCAGTGTATTGGCTATAAAGGCTGGAGGTTTGAATATAAAGGTGCAGAAGTTATAATACCAACCACACGTCAGTTTATAAACCAGTTCCATCCTGCCACCTCTGAGTAATTTAGTTAACAACAACAACAAAAAATTCAACCATTTTTAAATGGAATATGGTTCCATAAAATCAAATTTGAAATTCACTGTGTTCCTGTTGGTACACTAGACACATTAAACCCCCAACAGGAAAGCTATTTATTTCTGTCTGTTTTTAGTATTTCAAAGTTAACAAATTGGCACTCTTCCTTCCTTCCTTCTTTTCCTTCTTTCCTTCCTTCCTATTTTTCTTTTAAAAAAAATGTAAAAGCTCTGTTTCTGAGAATAACATGTCCACTTATTTCAAGTGCCATTTTATTTATCAGCTCACCCACCACTGCTCTGAAGAAGGTATTTTATCTAAAATGCGGTAAACGGTCACTCTCATAAGCGCCTGCTAGTGCGTGCTCACCTCAGGCCTGCTCCTACCCTGGTGCATTTCCACAGCCTCTCTTGATGTCTTATCTCCACGTCACACCAGCCATCCTTCGTTAGACTCAACATGTACTGAGCACCAAGGATGCAAGGATGTTATGATAGGAGCGGGGACACAGGCATTGGGAGCATGTCTGGATATGCTACCCAGCCAGGCACCAAGGGCCTCAGGAGCGAACTAAGTGCCACATGAGTTTAGAGGGGGACCAGGAGGTAGAATTTCCAGTAGACTTTGTAAACGTTGTGGTTAAACAGAGAAAGAAATAGGTAGGACATTTGTGTTAGGCTGTGTGAAATGGAAAGACACTGCAAAACAGCAGCAGGTTTTCTTATAAAGTGAGCTTTTGTTGCTCCAAAAACTATTCTGGGCTTTTCAGTCCAAATCAGGACAGTTAGTTGATTTGATCAGAATACAGTTACTGCAAGCCTTCTGTGGGAAGGCTCTGCGACAGACACTGGACATTCAGCGATGGGAAGTAGAGCCCTGGGACTCTAGGCACTCACAGTAGACTGGGAGGCAGATAGAGGACGCAGCACACCTCTCTTCTGGCTGCATTATCTGCTTCTCCTGGACTGGAACAGACTTGTATTCATCCCGCATCCCCAGCCTGCAGCACACACCTGTACCTTGTGGCTCCATAAAGCAAGTGAAGCCCAAAGTACCTGGAAGCCCCACCCTTCCAACCTTACGGTTAAACCCAAGGGTTAAAGTTGAATTCCTTTTTCTCTCCTGTGGTCAGTTTAGATAAACCAAGTGGACACCACTGCAACAGCTACAGCTGTCTGAGAATTTCTGCTCCCTTTACTCCAGGCCTATTATTTGGTCTGAGAGGATCAAAATTATGGTGGTTCATAAGAAAGTCCTTTCTGCGGCGACCTGGATGCTGGCCTTTTGGGAGAGAGGCTTTTTAAATGATCACCACTTTGAAGTCACAGGTGTCCATCTACACTCAGAAGGAAGGAAGCCTGGAAGGGAGGGAGGAAGAAAGACATAAAAGACCTCACCCAAGGTACACATTCATGCTTTTAAGGGTGTCTGGAAATTTCTTCCCACTCTCCGTATCTGTGATAGCTGATCCTTGCAGTCTTCTTCTATAAATATTTTGCCCAAATATTTTAACCTTTATTCATAGAGAGCTTACTTTTTATTATACATGCTAAAACAATAAAAACATATAATATATAAGTAGAATCCTATAAGTTTCAGTATTGGAATCAAGAAATTAGTATGTATTGAAAAAGACACCCTGTTTCCGGCAGCTTTCACAGAATGTTTCATTTAGGTTTCCAAACAACCCTGTAAGGCTGTGTTATAACCCTCCTTCCTGAACCAAAAGGAGGCTGAGTAAAGCTTAGAGGTGAAATGCATGGGCTCGGGGCCCTGGGAAAACCACCTGGCTTCTGAGTTTCTTCATCTTTAAGTAGGACACTGATAGTATCTATCTCATAGGATTGTTGTATTACATATATAACCTCTTCTTGTTCTTTCAAAGTGATTTACCAAATTTTAAAGGTCCTATAGCAATTTATCTCCAGCAAAATATCATGCTTCCTATCAAGCCAAAGTCAAGAATAAAGAATAAAATTCACCAACGCATTTACCTGAAAGACATGAGTTTTGTTTGGCCCTCCCCTCTGTCACCACCCCACCCCACCGCCCACCTCCACAATCGTGAGGTTGTATGTGTCCAGGGACTCCTGGTACAGGCATGTTTTCCCAGGCTAAGCACCAACGCCCAGGCGAGAACATGGTTATAGGGTGATCTGTATACTCTCCCCAAGAGGGGCTCAGACTAGAGTTGTGGGAAACAGGACAAGGCACCTGAAAACTGTGTGGACCACCCGAGCACCCGTGGAAGCCTGATACTGTCACTACAGAAGGAGCACGTCCTCGCCTTGCGGAGGTTCTAGAGCCATGAGAGACACTTCCTGTTACCCTGAAGCCTGCCCACAGCAGCACCAGGGGCACAGAGCAGCTTCACCACCGAAGTGAAAGGGGGGCTGCTCCATTTTCAAGTCGCCGATATGGAATTTGGTATTTTATTATATGTATATAATATATAACAAAATGTGCTTTATATTATGACAAACATATTTGACATTGTGTTCAGCCACTATTAAAATAGGGAGCAGGCAGGTTTTAGGCTATGAAAGGTCAAACTTTGATATTCCCGGGAGGGACCTGCTTCTCAAGGTATTACTGTTTCCATATTTATTTTCTATTACTAAACAAAATCTCTCGAGGAGCACTTTTGTCTCCATAAGAGAAAAATAGGCCTACAGTTTAATTCTCTTGGTAAGATTTAGCACATTTGTTACCGAATTGGGATCAGAACAGCAAAGTCTGCCACATGCTAATGTTATGTCGTATTTAAAATATATCTGCAGACAGTTATGGCAGCAGATTCACTCGTTGCAGTTACTTTTTAGGTAGTGTAAGAATAAGAACCTCTTTTATAGAAGAAGGATCCAGATGGACTAAAAATATACCATCTACACAGAACTAGGAGAGCTCTCAAAGGTTATCTCCACAGTGGCTTTCACAAATCACAAATCTAAACCTGAATAGACAGTACGGTTAACATAGCTGAGGGAGGCCAACAGCTCTAGGGACATAAAGCTAATTAGGAGACCTGTTTACACTCAAACAAATGAGTCAACTGCTTTTGTGCATGTGTCTGACAGTGAGTACCAATATTACAAATATCCAGGGACCTGCAAGAAATGTTTGCATTTCACAAGTGGGATTTGACACCATCTGCATTTTCACAGAGAGCCAAGCCCAGGTGGTACTAAGGAAATGGTGCCAATGAAAAGCATGGTGCTTGCCTGAAACATCTAGCTTTTCAAATTGAAGTGTTAGTAAAAGAATGGATTGATTTCATTCCCCTTTCTGTTGGGATGCAGAATGTTATCTGCAGCAAAATCCTTCAGCTGGAACCAAAATGGCAAGATTAGAAAGGGAGATGATGACTTGTACTAAATAACTTCATGTTTTTTTAAGAAGCACAATTTCAGCTTAAATTTCCATGTCCAAAAAAGGGTCCAAAATCATTTTAAACACTGCTTCCAATGAATCAATAAATCTTTAATACCACAGACACAAAGTGGTTTATAAATGTAAGTGGATAACCTATCTAGGCAGCTGACATACTGGATATTATAAAGTAACACAGACCAGAAGCAGATTTCTAGAGCTCAGTCCCAAGATTTATACCAAAATCCAATAATTAGACCAAATTAAATTATCATAATTGTTTGCCATATGATATGATAGCTTCTTTCTTACAGGCGTACTACAGAAATGGCCATAACCTCTCCCACGTTACCTCCAGTGACAACTGCTATTTTCAAATCAACACCAGTCTTCCTGGCCACCTTGTCAAAGGGAGCAGCACACTCAAGAGGATTGGTGCCCCAGCACTGCTGACCGAGTGCACACCTGCCAGGAGAGAAACATCACAGCCGTCACTCTCACGTGAGCCCAATTACCAGTTTACAGTCAATGAGCTGCTTTCTCGTCCCATCTTTTTTTTTTTCCTTTCAGAAGCAAGCCCATCATAGGCAATGGCATCTCTGTGCAATATTTAAGAAGCTGCAGCCACTTCTGGTGTTTATGTTCATCAGTCTCATGGCTAGTATCTGACGTGAATGGAAATGTAACATTTGGATCCTAATAAAAATATGCGAGCTATTAAATAGATTATTTTAACCTTTAAAATTCTCTGGATTTTCTAAGTAATCCTTTAGAGAAGAGTGATCCAATCAATCCCCTTGCTTAGTCTTAGTCTTAAATTTGAAATAACTCTTAGTTTGATCTCTTACAGTGATTTGCTGAGACAAGCCATGTGGAGGGACGGAAGCTAGAGATTCAAAATTCCAGATTCTAAAGTAAACAGGATCTTAATGATCACCCAATCCAGTAGTTCATATCTTTTTAAGGCTCATTATCCTTTAGGAAATCTGATAACAGCTATGATCCTCTCCTTAGGGGGGAAAACATTTGCTTATCATTTCAGGGTGTCTCAGATTCCTGGAAGCCCATCCATGAACACCAAATCATTCCAACCACCTCCTTTACAGATGAAGAACATAAGGTACAGAGAGGCTGAGCGATCTCTCCGGGCCATGCACGCTGTTAGTGGCAGGGGCAGGGTGAAGCCTCTGCTCTAGCTACTCCCTGGCTGCTGTCAGACTCCATACGGCCTTGTTTGTGGTTAATGATGGGCTATCAGACAATATCTATTCAAAGTTTTGAATGCTCTAAATAAACCACTCCTACTAACTGGCCAAACAATGATTACTAAGTGTACATAATTAGCATTTATACCCACTAGTCTCTTTCTAAACAAGTGTAACACTTTTTTTTGTTTCACTCCTTTCATCCTATTCAGGGACATGTGGACCCACCCCAGCTCCACCAATACTTTCTTAAAATTCCTTCCTTCTGGGTTCTGGTGACACCGATTTATCCAGGTTCTTCCCCTCTCCTCACGTTTATGGCTCAACCTTTGCATGTACCGTCTCTCCTCTTTCCAGGGGTTCCCTAGTCCAACCCTATTCTCCTACACATGCATTCTCCTCCCTCATACGGAAATCCTTCCCAGTAATAACTTCAACTGTTACTCCTAATGAATGAAGCTGCCTCCCTCAAACCTTTCTTATCTCTCCATTTTCTCTTCTAAGAAGTGCTAGTGTCTTGGACCCTGTTTGTACTGTGATGTCTATCTCTACGTTTGTCCCATAGCAAAAGCAATACAAACCTTTGTGACCTAATTGACATTTCATGATTCCACAATGAAAGACAATACACAAATAACATATTTATCAAAAACACCTGGGGTTCCTAAGAAGTCTGGTTTAGTCTGGCACCTTGCTTTCTTTTTGCCTTACTTTCTCTGGGTAAGTGATTTTTTAATTTTTTAAAAGGGGATATAGCTCCTCCTAGTGGAAAATGATATTTTTTAAAAACAGGCACTGCCAATTCCACAGTGTATTCTGAAATGCAACAATAAAACTTAAGGGTACATAACTACATTCAGACTATTAATTATTCAAAGCTTTTCATCTTAAAGATTTTCATCTTAGAAAACTTAAGCAATATATTCTAAGAGATTTATCCTTAATCAGAGATACATCTTCAATACTTCAAAAAGAGATACTCAGTAATGTCACTTGAAGTTACCTCAGTATCCAACTGCAAAAGGCTTTCTTTGTTAGCCCAATAAATCACAGCACTATGATTATGAAGCCAGAGTCTTGGATTTGGTTCAAGTAAGGTCAGCAGCTTTTATGGTCCCGTAGCCACAAATTTCACCCTGACTCCAGGGAACCATCCCGGTAAGATTCGCCACCCTGTGCCACAGAAGACCCAGAGCAAAGGAAAACAACCAACCAGTACAACTCTAGCTCTCTGACCGGAATTTAACCCAAATATGCTGGTAGGTTAAACATGGCTGTATTTAAAAATATTCTTTCATCTAACGGCAATTACCTTCTTTCCTCAAAACCACATCGAAGTGGCTAATAAAAGTGTTTCTTGATTTATTTACTTACTTACTTTTAGTGACTGTATAAGTAAAAGAAATAAACAGTTTTATATATGTAGTCCCTTTAGTTTCATATATATTGTCCGTTTAGTGTAGTTTTATGTATATAAATCCTCTCATTCTTACAATTTGACATTCCTCTGAATACAGAAAATTAAGGTGATTTAATGACAAACATTTTTCAGATTACCTCTTTGGTGAATGTGGATTTTTGGTGAGTTTATATATGGAGCCATGGCAGTCTGTACAAAATCAGGAATGTAGCCCAAGTCCTAAAATATAAAAATAAATGTATTATCCACTATGAAATGTATTTAGTTAACTCAAAAGCAACAGTGCAGATTTCATCAAACTTTTAATTACTGGCAAAGCTACATTAAATATTAAGTAATTGTGATATTTTTGTGGTCTGAAAAAAA
This sequence comes from Manis pentadactyla, assembly GCF_030020395.1. Lineage (NCBI taxonomy): Eukaryota > Metazoa > Chordata > Mammalia > Pholidota > Manidae > Manis > Manis pentadactyla. The sequence continues at coordinate 25,987,122 of NC_080019.1, read as the reverse complement.
ATAACCCCATATGAATTTGAAATCAATGGAAAGGTCTAACATTGTTTAAAATAAACTGAACTTTCATTATCCCCAAAGAGATAAAGTAAACTAATCATTTCTCTTTTGTGATGTGTTAGCAGTTTTAACTCCAAAGTTTTATTAAAACCTAAAATTCCCAGGACAAACATGCCGTGAGCATTTGCCACTATAATTCTACACTAATTCTCAGGACAAGCCAGTGATTTCTCATTTAGATGGCAGAATACAGAAATAGATGCAGGAAACCAAAAGGGTAGATTGAAGTAAAAGTACCCTGGGTGATGTAGTTATTCCAAAGTACCTCACTGTCAGTCAACCTATAGTTTAAAGCACAAATTAGATAAATAGTTATGTTTCTATAGGCTCGTTTTAAAAATTCATTCTACCACGTAAAAGCAGTTACTTACATAAACTAAATATCACAAAGTTACCAACATAGCTACATTAAGACTTCTACATATTTTCTAACAAGAAAAATAATTTGAATGGTTTTCTTGCTGAATGGAATTTCTCCTGGGATATTCCATGCCTCTGGCCAATTTCTCGGCCTTAAATATTAAAATAAGAAAATTTAATGCACTGGACCTAACAGAAATATTTCAAATTTAAGACTAAGATGCTTATCATGTAGTATATATGACAGCACAAGCAACTTTCCATGTTAACAAGCTTCACATAAATAGAATTTTAGTGGCTCCACAAGATTTCATTACTTGGATCTCTTGTCATTTATTTAAACATTTCATTATTATTGGGCATTTAAGCCTTCAGTTTTTTGTGCATGTTATAAATAAGGCTACATGGTCCGTTTTGTGAACAAAGCTTTCCACAATGAATTGTGTTTCCTTAAGGTAATTCTGACTTACGTGATGGTAAATAACCACATGACTTACATTTTTTCTAATAAAAAGACCTAACATTATAAAATTTTCTAATAAGTCACTTCCATAAACATTATCTTGTATAACTGTCCTTTAAAGTATGGTTACACTGTTATTAAAATGACTACAATAATTGACTTGGAGGTGATTTGACTTTTGTGGCAACTAGCAAACCCTCGATTATCTCTGAGATAATAAAAAGCCAAATAATCCAGCTTGTCTTCATATAGTAGCTGAAAAATTGTAAGTACAAAATGTAATTTACTTTTTAAAATTTAAGTTTAACAATATTTTAATCAAAATTGAAAACTGTATGAATAAATCTTATTTCCTGTACAATATTCAAATACAGAAGTTGTGAATATATACCCATGTATTTTGGGAGTATGCACCTTCAAACTCTATCTTAATGAGATTTTTGCCATTGTACTTTACATTCAAGCACTGCTACAGTGACGTGATAAGCCAGGTATATAATCAAGCTGACTAAAAGAAAACTATTATAGAGCAGCAGAAAAGACAAGAAAGTAGAAAAATATCTATAGCAGTGGTAGATCTCGGTTCTCACTGCTTTCCGGAAATTATTTCCTTAAAAGGCAAGGACCTCTTTGTAAAAGAAAATACGTATTCCAATTTATCAGGTGTAAAATCCTGTTTGCTATTCCAAGCTCATTATCAATTCAGGCAAAAATCAACTCTGCTTTTTAGTTTTTGATATGATGTAAATATGGGGGGTCAAAGGGAAAATATGCTTACCATATCTCTAGGGTTCCTCCTTCCATCAGTCTAAAATAATTCATTGTCTTCAACTACTTCCTTATTAAAAACTGCATTCAAAGGCAATTCCCAAAGTACAAGAGATACAGAATGTAAGAATATAGTAATTTACCCTCCATTTCGCCATGGTCCCAAGTACATAAGCCCGTGAGAATTATGCCTGGGCTTGCCTGGGCTTACCCCGCCTTTACCCCAAAGCAACAGGCCGAGCTGATCCGCCACAGTAAAAGGCACCATGCTGCTGTCCTCTCTCTCTGTCTCTGTCTGTCTCTCTGCAGCTCCCTCTCTCTCTCTCACTCTCCCCACCTCCCTCTGGGACAGCCACTCTCTCTTTCAGATAATAAAATCTCTTGCGTGGGCCCGTGTCTCCTGAGTCGTTCTGGGTAAGGAGGGTCGCGGCGAGATACCCTTTCACAGAAGTCTAAAGAAAAATACTGTCAGAAGACATCTTTTCCGCCTGAACAAGTCGTATGTTTAAAGTGGTTTGTCTTAATGTGGTGTTCCCAGGCTCCAGCACTGCACTGCATGGGCCCTGGGCAAAAGTTGGTGAAATTAATATTTGAATGAATAAGAAAGAATTTCAAAACAGCTCTTCTTTCAAAAGGTATCTTTACATCCTATCTCTCATTTTTCACGAGCTATCATGACATAAGGAAAGATTACTTAAGCTTCTAATTTCTTATTAACTGCCATAGAAACCTTTATTCTGACATGCCAAAATTCCTAAAACCTACTGTAAAGAGTCTATATAAAGGTTTTACACAGGTGGAAATATTTTCCACTAGGCCAGAGAACCTCACAACCTTCTGTGTCTAGAGGCTTCTAAACTAACTCATTCTCAAGAATATGGGCTACTACACCTTTGGAGTTTCCAGGAAAAACTAACTGAAGGTGGAAAAACACATCAGTATGATATCTGTCCTCCTGCTGTCTTTTTTTTTTTTTTTTTTGTAGATAATTATTTTTTTATTGAAGGGTAGTTGACACACAGTATTACATTACATTAGTTTCAGGTGTACAACATAGTGATTCAACATTTATATACATGACAATTCTAGGTACCAGCTATCACCATACCAAGCTGTTACAATATCTTGACTATATTCATTACATCCCGGTTACTTATTATTTTACCATTGGAAGTGTATACTGTTTTTTTTTTTGTGAGGGCATCTCTCATATTTATTGATCAAATGGTTGTTAACAACAATAAAATTCTGTACAGGGGAGTCAATGCTCAATGCACAATCATTAATCCACCCCAAGCCTAATTTTCGTCAGTCTCCAATCTTCTGAGGCATAACAAACAAGTTCTTACATGGAGAACAAATTCTTACATAGTGAATAAGTTCTTACATGGTTAACAGTACAAGGGCAGCCATCACAGAAACCTTCGGTTTTGCTCATTATGAACTATAAACAGTCAGTTCAAATATGAATACTCATTTGATTTTTATACTTGATTTATATGTGGATACCACATTTCTCTCTTTATTATTATTATTTTTAATAAAATGCTGAAGTGGTAGGTAGATACAAGATAAAGGTAGAAAACATAGTTTAGTGTTGTAAGAGAGAAAATGTAGATGATCAACTGTGTGCCCGTAGACTATGTGTTAATCCAAGCTAGACAAGGGCAATAAAACATCCACATATGCAGAAGATTTCTCTCAGAATGGGGGCTTGAGATTCTAAGCCTCACCTCTGTTGATCCCCAATTTCTCACCTGATGGCCCCCCTGCGACTGTGCCTGTCTTAGGTTGTTCCTCCCTTGAGGAATCTTACCCGTTTCTGGCTAACCAGTCATCTTCCAGGGCCATACAGGGAAATGTAAAGTTGGTAAGTGACAGAGAAGCCTTATTGTTTGAAATGGTTAGCTTTTTATTTCTTTGCATATTTATACCCTGTACCTTCTATGCCCAGCATTTGTCTTGAGGTATCTTTACCACTTGGAAGAATTATGATACTCGGTAAATTTGATATGAGGCATGAATTCTATTTAAGGGTTGTAATTAGGAAGGAAGAAGAAAAGCTATAGAAGTAGCAGGCAGCAGAAAACCTGGGAAGATTGATTATTTCTTTGACATATCTTCTTGTAGAGTAACTTCAGCCTGTATAGGTTTTAAGCTACTACTTAAATTGCACACACACATTAACGTAATAGGAGTATAGTTACATAACCAAAGCATACCTGTAATTACCAGCCATCTCCAGTGAAACCAAGAAAACCAGTTAGGCACCTTAGGCATTTGTGAAAACTTATCTATGATATGGTGGATATTGTCCAACTGAACTTGAACAGTCTGAGAGAAATCAGACAAATTAAAACAACCCATTCCTGGGGAATCTTCACATCCCTTATGTTCTTTTAACAGTAAATAGTGTGTAGTTGTAAGATTTTGGAGCGCTACAATTTGCACTTCTCCTAATTCTTGATTGAGTTCCAACAGTATAGATCCAGTCAAATTTGTTGTTTTACTGTATGCACAGGCCAGCTTAGATATCTCCTTCTTCATTCCCATGGCAAGTCCAGGAACTGGTGGGATGAGTGCATCTACAGCTGTAGCAGTGCGTGGATCTTTGTTGGGGTTTTTTGATGATCATCTTCTGGCATGAGTCTTCCAGAGAGTGCTGATGTTGGAAGTTCTTTTTCATATCGTATCTTAGTTCATTTTCGGGGTAGCCCAATTAGGCTTTGATCCTCTGTATAAACACAAACAGACCCTTTGCCTACACTTTTATATGCACTTTATACTCTTGTGTAGAACTCATTGGAGGTTACCACACAGTAACTGCCCTTTTTTTTTTTTTTTTGGTATCACTAATCTACACTTACATGACGAATATTATGTTTACTAGGCTCTCCCCTATACCAGGTCCCCCCTATAAACCCCTTTATAGTCACTGTATTATCAGCATAGCAAAATGTTGTAGAATCCCTACTTGCCTTTTCTGTGTTGTACAGCCCTCCCTTTTCTCCTACCCCCCCATCCATGCTAATCTTAATACTCCCCTACTTCTCCCCCCCCTTTTCCCTCCCTACCCACCCATTCTCCCCAGTCCCTTTCCCTTTGGTGCTTGTTAGTCCATTCTTGAGTTCTGTGATTCTGCTGCTGTTTTGTTCCTTCAGTTTTTCCTTTGTTCTTATATTCCAAAGATAAGTGAAATCATTTGGTATTTGTCTTTCTCTGCTTGGCTTGTTTCACTGAGCATAATACCCTCCAGCTCCGTCCATGTTGCTGCAAATGGTAGGATTTGCCCTTTTCTTATGGCTGAGTAGTATTCCATTGTGTATATGTACCACATCTTCTTTATCCATTCATCTATCGATGGACATTTAGGTTGCTTCCAATTCTTGGCTATTGTAAATAGTGCTGCAATAAACATAGGGGTGCACTGATCTTTCTCATACTTGATTGCTGCATTCTTAGGGTAAATTCCTAGGAGTGCAATTCCTGGGTCAAATGGTAGGTCTGTTTTGAGCATTTTGATGTACCTCCATACTGCTTTCCACAATGGCTGAACTAACTTACACTCCCACCAGCAGTGTAGGAGGGTTCCCCTTTCTCCACAGCCTTGCCAACATTTGTTGTTCTCTGTCTTTTGGATGGCAGCCATCCTTACTGGTGTGAGGTGATACCTCATTGTAGTTTTAATTTGCATTTCTCTGATAATTAGCGATGTGGAGCATCTTTTCATGTGTCTGTTGGCCATCTGTATTTCTTTTTTGGAGAACTCTCTGTTCAGTTCCTCTGCCCATTTTTTAATTGGGTTATTTGTTTTCTGTTTGTTGAGGCATGTGAGCTCTTTATATATTCTGGACGTCAAGCCTTTATCGGATGTGTCATTTTCAAATATATTCTCCCATACTGTAGGGTTCCTTTTTGTTCTATTGATGGTGTCTTTTGCTGTACAGAAGCTTTTCAGCTTAATATAGTCCCACTTATTCATTTTTGCTGTTGTTTTCCTTGCCCGGGGAGATATGTTCAAGAAGAGGTCACTCATGTTTATGTCTAAGAGGTTTTTGCCTATGTTTTCTTCCAAGAGTTTAATGGTTTCATGACTTACATTCAGGTCTTTGATCCATTTTGAGTTTACTTTTGTATATGGGGTTAGTCAATGGTCCAGTTTCATTCTCCTACATGTAGCTGTCCAGTTTTGCCAGCACCATCTGTTGAAGAGACTGTCATTTCGCCATTGTATGTCCATGGCTCCTTTATCAAATATTAATTGACCATATATGTCTGGGTTAATGTCTGGATTCTCTAGTCTGTTCCATTGGTCTGTGGCTCTGCTCTTGTGCCAGTACCAAATTGTCTTGATTACTATGGCTTTATAGTAGAGCTTGAAGTTGGGGAGTGAGATCCCCCCTACTTTATTCTTCTTTCTCAGGATTGCTTTGGCTATTCGGGGTCTTTGGTGTTTCCATATGAATTTTTGAATTATTTGTTCCAGTTCATTGAAGAATGTTGCTGGTAGTTTCATAGGGATTGCATCAAATCTGTATATTGCTTTGGGCAGGATGGCCATTTTGACGATATTAATTCTTCCTAGCCACGAGCATGGGATGAGTTTCCATCTGTTAGTGTCCCCTTTAATTTCTCTTAAGAGTGACTTGTAGTTTTCAGAGTATAAGTCTTTCACTTCTTTGGTTAGGTTTATTCCTAGGTATTTTATTTTTTTGGATGCAATTGTGAATGGAGTTGTTTTCCTGATTTCTCTTTCTGTTGGTTCGTTGTTAGTATATAGGAAAGCCACAGATTTCTGTGTGTTGATTTTGTATCCTGCAACTTTGCTGTATTCCGATATCAGTTCTAGTAGTTTTGGGGTGGAGTCTTTAGGGTTTTTTATGTACAGTATCATGTCATCTGCAAATAGTGACAGTTTAACTTCTTCTTTACCAATCTGGATTCCTTGTATTTCTTTATTTTGTCTGATTGCCGTGGCTAGGACCTCCAGTACTATGTTAAATAACAGTGGAGAGAGTGGGCATCCCTGTCTAGTTCCCGATCTCAGAGGAAATGCTTTCAGCTTCTCGCTGTTCAATATAATGTTTGTTGGCTGTGGGTTTATCGTAGATGGCCTTTATTATGTTGAGGTACTTGCCCTCTATTCCCATTTTGCTGAGAGTTTTTATCATGAATGGATGTTGAACTTTGTCAAATGCTTTTTCAGCATCTATGGAGATGATCATGTGGTTTTTGTCTTTCTTTTTGTTGATGTGGTGGGTGATGTTGATGGACTTTCCAATGTTGTACCATCCTTGCATCCCTGGGATGAATCCCACTTGGTCATGGTGTATGATCCTTTTGATGTATTTTTGAATTCGGTTTGCTAATATTTTGTTGAGTATTTTTGCATCTACATTCATCAGGGATATTGGTCTGTAGTTTTCTTTTTTGGTGGGGTCTTTGCCTGGTTTTGGTATTAGGGTGATGTTAGCTTCATAGAATGAGTTTGGGAGTATCCCCTCCTCCTCTATTTTTTGGAAAACTCTAAGGAGAAGGGTATTATGTCTTCCCTGTACGTCTGATAAAATTCCGAGGTAAATCCATCTGGCCCGGGGGTTTTGTTCTTTGGTAGTTTTTTGATTACCGCTTCAATTTCGTTGCTGGTAATTGGTCTGTTTAGATTTTGTTTCTTTCTGGGTCAATCGTGGAAGGTTGTATTTTTCTAGGAATTTGTCCAAATTTCCTAGGTTTCCCAGCTTGTTAGCATATAGGTTTTCATAGTATTTTCTAATAATTCTTTGTATTTCTGTGGGGTCCGTCGTGATTTTTCCTTTCTCGTTTCTGATACTGTTGATTTGTGTTGACTCTCTTTTCCTCTTAATAAGTCTGGCTAGAGGCTTATCTATTTTGTTTATTTTCTTGAAGAACCAGCTCTTGGTTTCATTGATTTTTGCTATTGTTTTATTCTTCTCAATTTTCTTTATTTCTTCTCTGATCTTTATTATGTCCCTCCTTCTGCTAACCTTAGGCCTCATTTGTTCTTCTTTTTCCAATTTCGATAATTGTGACATTAGATCATTCATTTGGGATTGTTGTTCCTTTTTTAAATATGCTTGGATTGCTATATACTTTCCTCTTAAGACTGCTCTTGCTGCGTCCCACAGAAGTTGGGGCTTAGTGTTGTTGTTGTCATTTGTTTCCATATATTGCTGGATCTCCATTTTGATTTGGTCATTGATCCATTGATTATTTAGGAGTATGTTGTTAAGCCTCCATGTTTTGTGAGCCTCTTTGCTTTATTTGTACAGTTTATTTCTACTTTTATGCCTTTGTGGCCTGAAAAGTTGGTTGGAAGGATTTCAATCTTTTGGAATTTTCTGAGGCTCTTTTTGTGGCCTAGTATGTGGTCTATTCTGGAGAATGTTCCATGTGCACTTGAGAAGAATGTATATCCCGCTGCTTTTGGATGTAGAGTTCTATAGATGTCTATTAGGTCCATCTGCTTTACTGTGTTGTTCAGTGCTTCCGTGTCCTTATTTTCTGCCCAGTGGATCTATCCTTTGGGGTGAGTGGTGTGTTGAAGTCTCCTAGAATGAATGCATTGCAGTCTATTTCCCCCTTTAGTTCTGTTAGTATTTGTTTCACATATGCTGGTGCTCCTGTGTTGGGTGCATATATATTTAGAATGGTTATATCCTCTTGTTGGACTGAGCCCTTTATCATTATGTAGTGTCCTTCTTTATCTCTTGTTACTTTCTTTGTTTTGAAGTCTATTTTGTCTGATATTAGTACTGCAATCCCTGCTTTCTTCTTGCTGTTGTTTGCTTGAAATATGTTTTTCCATTCCTTGACTTTTAGTCTGTACATGTCTTTGGGTTTGAGGTGAGTTTCTTGTAAGCAGCATATAGATGGATCTTGCTTTTTTATCCATTCTATTACTCTATGTCTTTTGATTGGTGCATTCAGCCCATTAACATTTAGGGTGACTATTGAAAGATATGTACTTATTGCCATTGCAGGCTTTAAATTTGTGGTTACCAAAGGTTCAAGGTTAGCCTCTTTAGTATCTTACTGCCTAATTTAGCTCGCTTATTGAGCTGTTATATACACTGTCTGGAGATTCTTTTCTTCTCTCCCTTCTTATTCCTCCTCCTCGATTCTTCATATGTTGGGTGTTTTGTGCTGTGCTCTTTCTAGGAGTGCTCCCATCTAGAGCAGTCCCTGTAAGATGTCCTGTAGAGGTGGTTTGTGGGAAGCAAATTCCCTCAGCTTTTGTTTGTCTGGGAATTGTTTAATCCCACCGTCATTTTTGAATGATAGTCGTGCTGGATACACTATCCTTGGTTCAAGGCCCTTCTGTTTCATTGTATTAAATATATCATGCCATTCTCTTCTGGCCTGAAGGGTTTCTGTCGAGAAGTCTGATGTTAGCCTGATGGGTTTTCCTTTATAGGTGACCTTTTTCTCTCTAGCTGCCTTTAAGACTCTTTCTTTGTCCTTGATCTTTGCCATTTTAATTATTATGTCTTGGTGTTGTCCTCCTTGGATCCTTTCTGTTGGGGGTTCTGTGTATTTCCGTGGTCTGTTCGATTATTTCCTCCCCCAGTTTGGGGAAGTTTTCAGCAATTATTTCTTCTAAGATACTTTCCATCTCTTTTCCTCTCTCTTCTTCTTCTGGAACCCCTATAATATGGATATTGTTCCTTTTGGATTGGTCACACAGTTCTCTTAACATTGTTTCATTCCTGGAGATCCTTTTCTCTCTCTCTATGTCAGCTTCTATGCGTTCCTGTTCTCTGGTTTCAGTTCCATCAATGGCCTCTTGCATCCTATCCATTCTGCTTATAAACCCTTCCAGAGTTTGTTTCATTTCTGCGATCTCCTTTCTGGCATCTGCGATCTCCCTCCGGACTTCATCCCATTTCTCTTGCGTATTTCTCTGCATCTCTGTCAGCATGTTTATGATTCTTATTTTGAATTCTTTGTCAGGAAGACTGGTTAGGTCTGTCTCCTTCTCTGGTGTTGTCTCTGTGATCTTTGTCTGCCTGTAGCTTTGCCTTTTCATGGTGATAGGAATAGTTTGCAGAGCTGGGACGAGTGATGGCTGGAAGAACTTCCCTTCTTGTTGGTTTGTGGCCCTCCTCTCCTGGAGGAACAGCGACCTCTAGTAGCTTATGCTGGGCAGCTGGGCGCAGACAGGGTTTCTGCTTCCTGCTGGGCTGCTATGGAGTTTATCTCCGCTGTTGCTGTGGGCGTGGCCTGGTTCGGGCAGCTGCTCCAAAGTGGTGAAGTTGCGTTGGAGGGGGAGCGGCCTGGAGGCTATTTATCTCCGTAAGGGGCCTCCCTGCTCCCTGCAGCCCAGGGGTTAGGGTGCCCAGAGATCCCCGGATTCCCTACCTCTGGATTAAGTGTCCCACCCTGCCCCTTTAAGACTTCCAAAAAGCACCCGCCAAACCAAAACAACCACAAAAAAAAAAAAAATTTAAATTAAAAAAAAAAAAGTGGCCGCTCGTTTTTCTTTATTCTCCGGCGCCAGCCTCAGGCATCTGCTCACCGGTCTTGCTGCCCTGTTTCCCTAGTATTGGGGGCCCTATCCCTTTAAGACTTCCAAAAAGCACTCGCCAAAACAAAACAGCAAAAAAAAAAAAAATGGTCACGCGCTTTTCTTATGTCCTCCAGCACCCGGCCTCCGGTGCCCGCTCACTGTTCTTGCTGCCCTGTTTCCCTAGCATCCAGGGCCCCCTGGGCATGTACTGTGTCTGCGCTCTGGCCCGGATGGCTGGGGCTGGGTGTTCGGCAGTCCTGGGCTCCGTCTCCCTCCCGCTCTGCCTATTCTTCTCCCTCTGGGAGCTGGGGGGAGGGGCGCTCGGCTCCCGCCGGGCCGGGGTTGTATCTTACCCCCTTCGCGAGGCGCTGGGTTCTCTCAGGTGCGGATGTGGTCTGGATATTGTCCTGTGTCCTCTGGTCTTTATTCTAGGAAGGGTTGTCTTTGTTATATTTTCATAGATATATGTTGTTTTGGGAGGAGATTTCCGCTGCTCTACTCACGCCACCATCTTCCGCCCCTCTCCCTGCTGTCTTTTAACTACAGCAGGAGCTGACTTCCTTCTTCTCAAACTTGTATATATCCTGTAGAACAGGCCTAGACTATGGGAAGAGACTGAGTTTCCTGAAGATAAAGACATGTCCTATTTCCCGTTGCATCTCTAGGGTCTAGCGCTATGCTGAACCAAAATAAATAAACTCACCCAGCAAGACCATGCTGAAGAAATGGCAACAGACAGCTGTCACCAGCTGATTACTTGGATTACCCATGAGTGAATCAAGTGGCTGAGTTTGCACACGTTTCTGTCAGTGACTGAGATACAAAAATATATGTTGCCTTCTTAAGCATAGCAGGGTCAAAGGATAAGGGAAAATTATAAAGGAGTAATGGGATGTCAGACAATCAATGCCATTAAAATTTATAGGTAGGAGGTATAGACGCCTATTCATTTTCTAATTTGCACTATGCTATGAGCACTGAAATCATTCACCCTGTGAAGTTTAGTGGAGTACACTGCATACAGTCGTCCTTGGTAATAGTATTAGTGCTATTGGTATATGTTTGACTTTATAATTTATAAAAACACATTCACACATAAATTATCAAAGCTGCTTATTTTGTTGGCTTCCTCATAGCTAAATGCTTTATGGATATTTATGTTTCACCTAATACTCACAATAAAACTTTGAGGTGTTATATTATGCCCAGCCCACAAACATGGAAAACAGACCTTCTAAGGAGTTCAAACTATGAATGAGTATGTAACCAGGATTTGAAACCAGGTTTGTCTAACTGTTAAGACCAGGGTTATTTTTAGCATACAAAGTGTGTTCACAAGGCGATCTTCACTTTAGCTCTGTGATAGAAATATCGTAAATATCACTTTACAGATTCATTCATTCCATAAAGATGTGTTGATAAGCTTACATGCTGCTTGGTCTGAATGTCGTGTCTCCAAGAAAAGTCTTACGTTGAAATCCTAACGCCCAATAGGATGGTATTAAGAGGTCCTTTGTGAGGTGCTTAGGTCAAGAATGGGATTAGTGCCCTTATAAAAGAGACAGAACTCTCTAGCCCTCTCCCAAATGTGAGGACACGACAAGAACAACAAGAAGTCTGCAGCCTGGACGAAGGCCTTCATCCAACCACGCTGGCAGCCTGGCCTCAGACTTTCAGCCTCCAGAACTGTGAGAAATAACAATCTGTTGTTTGTAATCTCATCAGTCTCTGGTAATTGTTACAGCAGGCCAGAGAAACTGAGACACATGCCAAGCACTGTTCCGGCACTGGAGACCCAGCAGTGATCTAACATGTCAAAATTTCTGTCCTCTTTGGCCTTTACAGGCTGGGGAAGGAGGAGGAAGAGGGGGGAAAAAAGCTGAGCAAAGATTTGTCAGCTGGCAACTGCTGTGGGGAAAGACAACACAAGGTTAGGAAGTATCCAAAGGGATTGGGTAGAACTGTAGCTATTGGATGTGCAGTGGTCAAGGGTGGGTGTCTTTAATGATATAATATTTGCATGAGCTGAGACTTGAAGGCAATGAAGGAGCCAGCGCTGGGTTGTCTGGGGAAAGAGTGCTCCAGGTAGAGAGACTAGTAAGTACAAAGTCCCCAGGACAGGGATGTGCTTGGTATATTGGAATAATACCTGGGAGGTCAATGTGCCAGCAGTGTCAGTGAGCAAAGCAGGGAGGCAATGGGAGAGGGCAGTGCAGGGCGAGGAAGAGACAAGACCACAGAGGAAGCTGACACTAAACCACAGTCTCTTAGGTTACCATAAGGGCTGTGGATTTCACACTGCAGGAGATAAACCACTGGACAATTTTCATCCAATGCAGGACATGACTGAGTTGCATGATTGCGCTTGCAGCTGTGAGGAGAATGAACTGCAGAAGGGCAAGGGAAAATCCAGGAAGACTAGGTGAGAGACTCTTGCTAAAGGCTAATTAGACGGACAGTGGTTTAGACTAGACTGATGGTGACAGACACGTGTGACTGCAAGGGTCTGGGCCTGAGCACAGAGAGACAGGTCTGCCATTGACTGAGACGACAAGGCATTTAGGGGGGAAGTTCAGGAGTTCAGCTTTAAACGTGTTACTTCTGAGATGTCTTTCATAGAAAATATCAAGAAGGCAGCTGCTTACCTTAATACATATTTTAGAGGACAGTCCACAGTGCAGGGATAAATGTGGAGTCTATCAAGGTGCTGATGTTAAATATCATAGACAAGAGCACCTAAAGAGGAAGTGAGCTGGAGAAGAGGCCGGGGACATTCTACAGTTCAGCTTTTAGAGATGAAGAAAAACCATTCAAGGAAACTGAGAAGGGCTGGGCAGGGAGGAAGGAGGGAAACTTCCTGAAACTTCAAGAGCGCATTTTAAGAAGAAAGTCATCAATTTGGTCCAATATCACTGATGGGTTAAGGAAGATGAGGGCCAAATTGACCTCTGAACTTAGTAGTCATTGGCCAATGGATGGAGGTTATTCGTTTCAGCTACCCTGAAGATAATGCTGGGGTTCTTGTTCACGAAGCCAAAGAATGAGCTTCACAAACACTCAAGGTAGGAGAGCAAAGTACAGGCTTTTATTTAGAAATAAAGTGAGGGAATAGAGCTCCCAGCTCACGCCAGGAGGGGACAAGAGAGCCCGTAGTTGTGCGTTGTCTAGGGGGTTTTATAGGCAGTTGAGGATTTTTCGAGAACATGAAAAAACTTAGGGGTGTGCACTTGCATCACCTGCCCTGTCCTCAGGTGGGCTGGGTCATAGTCTGATTGCCAGGGCTGACGGTGGAGTCACGGGTTATGCTGATAGCCTTGCAGAACACTCAAACATTCCAGAACAAGGTGCTCCTGGCCTTTTGACCTTTAACTGATCTCATTGAAGATGTCTATATCTTTACCCTAGAGAATTAGTGTGACCTTGACCTTGCATAATGCTTAGCACAGACTTTCAATAGGGACTTCTTTGCCCATTGTTACATTGCTCTGACTGTAAATATTCCGCCCTGCTTTTCCCGGAGGCCCTCATCCTACTCTGACTACACCCATGTCTCAAAATGAGAAAAACAAAGTTCTGAGAAATTAAATAAACTGAACAACCAAGGTCATATAGCCAGTTAGCAGCAGAACCCAGCCTGGAACCAATCACTGAACACAGGTCTCCAGAAGTTCGCCATGTTTCTTGAATCAGGCTCTTCTTCAATAACAGATTACCATGCCACTCTCCCAATTGCAATTGTGATTCGTGAGAGAGGCTCTCAAAGAACACTGAAACTATCAACAAAATGAAATAAACACCAATAGTAGAATTTCAGGACACTATGGCAGTCATACAATGGTTTGGAATTTCAGGACAGAGACAATGAAATCAATCAAATGAAATAAGCAGACACCAAAACCAGCGCCAGCCCAGGTGTCAAAGAGAAATGTTTACATTTTCTCAAAATGAATTCTGTTAATTGTATTTCTCTAGATGATTTTTATGTAAATAAATAAACACCTCCAGTCCTGACTGCAGTATGTCACTAGGATAGGGAATGTCAAGGCTTAAATAATGGGGATCTGAAGTCTTCAACCTCTTCCCTTTCCCTTGATTTCTTTAACCAGGTGCTCAAAAAGAGGGAGGAGGAGGACATATTTCTATTTTAGATTTTAATAAATCAAACAAAGCTCTAGGGGACCAAAGACACAAGAAAGGGTTACACCATTCAGGCACAGAAGCAACAGTCGCTGCTCCTCAGATGCCCAACCACCACAAAGAGGCCGTTAAGGGATCCACTCCGTTGCCAACGTCTGCTGAACGATTTTGCAGACTAGGAAGTGAAGATTTCCAAAAGGAGGATGTGCGGGGGGATGGATGGATGAAAAGGAGAACAAGGTTCAGAACAAAAAAGTTCCTTGGGACAGGGCGGGTGGCAGGGGTTGCTGACAGCCACAGGGCAGGAAAGGGGAGGAACTGGCAGGCATTTTTCCAGGGAGAGGTGGAGCGAGGGCCGGCGTCCAGCCAACTCTACCTCTGGAGAGGAAACAGGTCGGTGCAAAGCCGGGACGCGTGGCGCAGGGAAGCCCAGCCGTGCGTGGGGCTCCAAACTTTGCAGAGAGAGTCCAAGTGCCGTCGCTCAGACACCTGGCGTCTCCCTGCAGGGCTGCAGCTAATCCGTCGCGCTTCCCTTCCCGCCTTTCTTTCTGGGCGCGCGGGGTGGAGCGGGTACGGGGTTCAGCGGGAGCGAGAGCGGGGTGCAGGTTACCGCTCGGTTACCTGGGGACGCAGCCCGGCGGCTGGCGCGCGGCACAGCGCAGCCTCCAACCCGGCGGACCACCCGCGCCGGCTTCCGGCCGGGCGCCCAGCCTCCGGGGCCCTGCGCCCGAGGGGGCCGCAGCCGGAGCCCGAGGCCCAGCCCGAGAGTGGCTCGGCGCAGGTGCAGCGCCCCCCCCGCCTGCTCAGGGCCGCGCGCCGAGGAGCCAAGGGCAAGACGCGCACTCGCTGCGCGGCCCCGCTGGGTGGCGGCACCCGCGCGCCTCCTGCTGGCCAGGCCCCGCCTGCGCGCCGATGCCGGAGTCAGGTCCCCCAGTCCTGGGGCTCTGAGCTCAATGTTTTCATTGCCCGCAAAGCATAGTGCACGCTTGCTGACTCATCAACTTTCCTGTTTTTGGAGTTTGGGCCAGCGATTTAAAGATCCTAACCGCCCTCCCCAAGTCCCTCCCAATTTTTGAGTTTGAGAAGGAAAAAAAATCTAACAAGATAAAGATAAGGAAATCCCCATATACCCTTCCGAAGGGCTGGAGAATTGACCTAGGCCAGCTTGGTACTCTAACCAAGCCCCTGAAAATTCCGGTTTTCCTATAGTTATAAGTACCATCCCAGCAAGGCCTACTGGGGACCCAGGATCACTGCAGATATTCTTTCCTAGGGAATGAGCAGGATGCAAAAGAAGTTCGGACAGGGAGTTTACAGGCTAATTTCTAGTGGACAAAGAAAGAGGACCTACTCTCCTTTTTCCAGTTAATATTTGAGCCATTTTGTTTTCATTAATACTCATGTCTTTCTTTTAAGTCCCATGGTGCTGCCTCTCTTCCTAGATTGAATTTAGCAAAGCAAGAGTTTAAGTTTGAGGAAGCAGAATTTTATACTAAAAGGAAGAAAACAGAAACCAGGCCTTGCTTCTTCATAGGATGATTGATAAAGTTTATGGATTATTTGGGCAGCTATGTGACTAATAATAAAATATTTAACATTTATTAAGTTCTTGCTGTTAACCAGAAGCAGTTCAAAAAGCTTTATTTTATAATAAAATTAAGTTCATAAGATACTTTAAGTTTTTTACATTCAGCAACACATTACATAAAACAACCATCTGAAATAGATAATATAATTATCCCTATTTTACAGCTGAGGAAACTGAGACACAGAGAAGTAATTACTCTTCTCAAGGTCACACAGCTAGAAGTCCCAAAGCTGGAATTTAAACCCAGGCAGTCTGGCTCCAGTATCCATACTCTCACTCTCATGTTATACTGCCTCAGTTAGAAAAGAAATTACTATGATCTCATTTAATCCTCACATGGATTAAAATCTGTGGGTGGGTACTACTTGTCTTCATCACACAGACAAGAAAACTTAGGAGAAGCTAAATAATTGTCCAGGTTAATGGAGCTGGTAAGTGGTGCAGGCAAGATTATAATAGTCTGGTCAAGGTTAGTTAAGGAGAGGAGATGCTCTTTTTGTTCATTCAACTGCACAGAGGCAGAAGGAATTGCCTAGAAAGTGTGAATTTTTCATAACTCAAATTCTGAGCCCCTGACACACCAGGGGCACCAATGCCGCCCAACTCTCTTTGCTGCTGTTTGGGAAGGAGTATTGCTTTCTGGAGGGGAACAAGAGCCATCAAACAGGAGACACAGAGGATGTGTAAGGCCGTGATCATGTGAACAACTTCATCTATCTGTTTATGAAGGTCATTCCATTCTCCCTGTGGAGTCAAAGCCTGTCTTGTCCAGTGCAGCGAGTCTGAGGGATTCTGGGGCTGATCAAGGAAAAAGGTATGACCGTGACTTGGGAGCAGCATACTGCAAGCTTTATTTGGGCAACATTTTGACAGGTTCACATGTGGGAGATGGGGTAGGGGAGTCCCACACCACACGGGACTATCCAAAGGTTTAGGCAGCACAGGGACCACCATCCAAAAGAGTAGAGGGTAAGGGAGCTCCCCTGGGAGAGGAGAATGGAAGAGGGGACTTCCATGTCTAGGTGAGGCCCCTCAGCAGCGCCTCCGGGGGTGTCTGGATCAGGGAACTCCAAAGAGCAGCAGCAGAATGGAGTGTTTGATAGCTACGGAATGTCTCTTACGATGGCTAGCAGATGTTGGATGCAGTTTGTCAGGGTATGCAAAGCAGGCCCATTCTAAAAAGCTAAAAATCTGCTTATTTAGGCTGTGTTTAAAACAATCAAAAATGTTTTAAGAATGAAAGTTTGGGTTTGGCGCCCACAAGCTCTGAGTTCATGGGTTCCAGCCTGTCGTGAAGAAATCAACAACCTAGGAGTCGCTGGACAAGGGCCGTCTTGGGCTTATTTATGCAACAGCCTAAGCCCCACTAGGAAGCTCGGCCAAATGCCCCGGAGTCCACAGCTCCGCCAGCTCCAGACTGATGCCCAGGTCTCTCTCGGGCATGTCACCCACCCAAATTCTGAGTTCCAGATTCTGACCTAAGGACCCCCTTGAATGTTGGTGATGGACATTCCTGCTGCTGGCGGTTGATGCCTTCATCAACACAAAAACAGAGAAATCTAACTTTCTGACAATGAATTATACGCAGACACAAGAAATGGGTAGGAGGGTAACTTACCTACAAGAATCTATGGGGCAGTTTGGACTGGTATGTAACCACACAAGTCAGCCAGTTGTCTCATAGGCAATAACTTCACCAGCAGGTGGCTCTGTTACATTGCATATCAGATGGTCTGCTTCCCAACATGGGCTTTAAAACAAGGCATATTTCTAAGTGCCTCAGGTTCTGGTTCCTAGTTCCAGGAAGCCCTATTAATCTTCGGCATCTGCAGTGACATACATGAAAGGCATCAACCGCTATGTTAAACCCGTTCACTGTGTGATCCAACAGATTCCTCCAAGCCCTTCAGGAAATTCAGAGCTGGGAGATTAATTTCACAGAACAAATTAATGAACAAATCTATTTACTAGATAATCTACCGGCTTCTGGCTCCATAGAACATGAAATAACTAAAATGACTACTCGGTGAATCAGTTTGTATTATCAGACATATTACCCAATAGCAAAGGTTCTCTCTACATAATACTGTTTACTGTTCTTTAATTTGAAAAGATTCCGAGGCCCCGATAAATAAGTGAACTCGAGTCCATGAGATTTCATTTGGATTCTTTGGCATGTCTATAGAATCAGGGCCTGAAGCACGACAGAGGCATTCTTCCGTTTTCTGTCTGTTCCATCAGCCTTAAATTCAGGCCCAAGTTCTGTCCGCAGTCCCTTTAATTCTCATACCACATTTCCTTCAGGGGAACCCTCCCTGTCTCCCGTTGACTCAACACAAGCCTCCCTCCCAAAGCTCTGTCACCAGCGTTCTGGTGCCACCTGCTTAGGGATGGCACCACTGCTCCACCTGAAAACGCTGGAAATTGGATTCATCACCTCTTTCCCCAAAACCAGTTCCTCCTCCTCACTTTCCTGTTTATGTTAATCATGTCCGGTGGCTCCCATTGCGCCAAATGTTATCTTTGACCCATTCCTCCCCTCCCCTTCCTCCCAATTCAATCCCCCCTGAGTCCTTTCTAGTCTATTTCTGTCAAGTGCCTGCCTCTCTACAAACTATTTTTTGAACACCTGTATGCAAGGAGTTTTGAGTACTTGAATGGAGTGGGGTTCCCAAATGTAGGCCGTGACCCCTCTCCCTTTGGGTCCCCTTGAGGCACATTTGAGCTGCTTCAAAGCATGGGACCAGGACAGAGAGCCTAAGGGGGTCCTTGGCTTTCTTTACCATACCCACTAAGCCTAGTCCTGTGTGTTCTAGACATTTTTCTTAAGTTAGTACAAATGCCTGACAGAGCTCCAATAAACAGTGCTCTATAAGCTCCTTCATTTCCCCATCTTCTAGTGTTTATTTAACTTCTAAGTTTCTACGGTTGGCTAGGGCCTAGTTCCAGGCAAGTGGGAGTACTCAGAGGCCTGTGTGTGCAGCCTTCTGTCCTTATACTTCATAAAGTGGATCAGTGAGCACTGATCAGAGAAGCAGTGACCACAGCTCTTGGAAATCCTTCCAAGTGTCATGACACTGGGACTTGTCCAGCCTGTTTTATGGATGTCACCCAAACTTGGATTTGTTTTGAAGTGTCATATGCTTTTGCTTTTGTTTTCCAAAAATTAAACACACATGAGGTCTTCTTCCGTCAAAGAGTCACAGTGATGTCTCTCTCTCCTCCTGATGCCACTCAGATGGGGTCATAGAAGAATCACTGTGGTTTGTTCAGGGGCAGCTGCTCTCTGCCTGTTTTATAACTGACCTGCCTGTGCTTTCTGATCACCTTGCTATGCTTATGAATCGATTTTGCTCTGTTTTCAAGGCTGAGATACATTGTCTTCTTTTCTTCACTTATCTTATAAGCCCCTTAATGGTCATCTGTTCTGGCTCAAATTGCATTTTAATATTTTATTTTAATGTTTTAGTAATATTTAGTATTTAGCAATATTTAAGTATTTTAATGAATATTTTATTAAATTTTTTAAAAAATTTTTATTAAATTTATATAAATTATTTTAATGAAGTAATATTTAATGAATATTTTATTCATTCAACAATACCTGTATTGAACAAGTGCATTGTTTAAAGTGCTGCAGATAATAGTCAATGAAGATCCTTGCTTTCATAAAATTTCCTTTAATTAATTTATTATTTCATGATTATAATATTGTTTTAAACTTTTATGGGTTTGTAATACCTCAGTCCAGTTTTGAAGATCTGGCTAATAAGTTATATAGGGCGTATTTTTGTGAAGAAGCTTAAATACTAAGCTGGGAAGTTTGTATTTGATTAGGTAAGAGATAGGGAGTCCTAGGGAGTTTTTGATGAGGAGGATGACATCATCAGCACTCCATGACAGGATATGAATGTGGCAGGAGTGTGTAGATGGACTAAATTTCACCGGATTCCTCTACTTTATTCCTATTCTGTCACTTCCCTGGGCTTGTCAAATCTCTGACAAAACCAATCAAAAAAATATGTTATGCTGGCTGCGGACCACCCACCCTGCTGATTGATACCTGGAGGCCTGCAGGTGGCGATGATGAGCCAGCCAGGAGCTTCCTGACGAGTCCGTGTGCCTCCCAGCAAACCTCTGTTAGGGCACAGGCCTTCCCAGACCACCCTGTACCACCGACTGGCTCAGCCTCTGTCCTTTAAACTTCTTTATTTTTGTTCACAGCTTTTGTCACCGATTCACATATATTATGTATTGCCTTTTTCTCACCACCAGAGTGTAAACTTCTTGACAGTAGGGACTTTGTCTACTATGTTCATTGTATTGAACGAGGAGGGCCTGGCAAATAGTACATGCTCAATAAACATTCGGTTTGTGCGTCCAGAGGAGGATCATCATGGGACAGTGTGCAGTTAAGCTTTAACCAAAATTTGGGGTGCATGTCTGATTCAGCTTTATTTCAGGAATTCCTAGTACAATTCTGTGCAGTGTCTGTGTCAGAGCTAGAGGCAACTAACTGTATCAGGAAGATATGAGGAGGGGTGTAAGGAATATTAAATATCAAATCTTGCATAATGAGATGGGTGTGGAAGTATTAAATAGCAATACAGTATTTAATATCAATGAAATGTTAATGGAGTAATCAACCTCATAAAGTATATTGGTGAGATCCAGAGAAAGTATTGATATGAGAATATTGGGTAGTTTTCTGATTCAGAGCAATGTGTGATTAAGCAGTTTGTTTCCTGGATCTGAGTAAACAGAATTTCCTCGGTATTATTTATAAAACATGAAACTCGGTGTTCTGAATTTTGACTCATTTTGTTTCTTTATGGATGAGCTTGGCCTACTTAGCCCTTCAGTAACCAACTGGCACAGTAATTATCAACCCAAAGTGTGGTTTACACTCTGCCCTGCCTTGCAAAACTTTCAGTAAATATTTGGGCTTTTGCAAAGTCTTTGTTCAGCAAGTGGAGGTCACTGCTCTACCACTCAAGGTAAAGCACACACAGCAATCTACGTTTGAAGAAGGGTAATGTATGTCACCTTTCATGGGTGAAGCAAGGTTCTTCAGTAGGTTGATAAAAAGTTAGCCTTTTACACAGAGTATTCTTTATGGATTTAACTATGAATTGAAAGGACTAGAGTGTATCACAGTTAAGTAGTAAATAACCCAAGTAGTTAAAATTTAAAACAAAGATACAAGTCTTAAAAATATTTTATTTGCTCTCATTCAAGACCGAAGGTTAAAGCAAATGCAAGCATTAAGCAAGATAAGATGAATCCTTTTGTTTATCCGATAGCATTTTCAGTTCTTCCAACCTTTCCTCCTTCTTTGGGAATGTAGAATTTCTTTTCTCTGAAGATAATTTATTTGACAAAATGGCCAGAGTGCCCTCAGAGTGATGCGTCCTGTCACCAGAGGTTGGTTTCCCTACTCAGAGGCTTAAAAGTTTCCTTCTTTCTAGAGCATATTCTTGTGAATGTGATTTGGCCCTTCTGTAAATTTTTTTTTGACCACACTCACTTGCTATTGTAAATCTTCTGTTGATCACATTTAGCACCATAAATTATTTCATAGGATGAGGGATCTCAAACTGTAGATTACATGAAGACAGAAATAAAGAAACACACCAGGAACTCAGTCACAGAGACCAATTTGGCACAGCAAACACATTTATCACTTCAATCTAACTTCAGTCTGTCCCAGTTCAGGGTGGCTTCAAACATTCTTTACTCTGCAGCCAGTATTAGAAATGGCTACTTAGTGGCCATTTTTGGCTCTGGAGGTAATTCTGATTGGGATGATTCTTCTTTCTCTGGACACTCGGTGGCTTAGTTTCCCAAACCCCATCCAGAGCACTTTTGAACACTCCTGCCCCCAAAACCAAACACCCTAATTGATGCATGGGATGATTTTACGAGGTTAAGAAGCTTAAAAATCCAACCTGTGGTTGCCACCCTGCCCCCAGAGAGAACTCCATATTATATGCCCCATGTTGTTTCTGTCTTTGATTTACATAGTGAAACTAAAAGCTCATTGTTTATAGCCTGTCACAAACATTTTCATTTTCACTTTCCCTGGGCTATTTTTATGAACAAAGCAAATATCCTAACAGACAACATTGTTTCCCTGAATGGGATATTTTTACTATTAGATTGGACTGATTTTCAAAATGCCAACAGGCTGTTTTCTTTCTGCCTATTTTGAGGAAATCTAATTCTGAGGAGTCAGGCTATGAATTTATATCTATAAATGGTTTACTTATTAGAAAAATAGACATACTGTCAGCATTGATTTGAGCTTCCTTGGACCATCTAATGGACACATCTTTCTTTAAGCTACAAGGAGAATTCAATTCGTCAAGTTCTACTGAACTTGAGCCATGTGTTTAGTATTGAAAAACTGCTTCCATCTAAAATGGGACTAAATATTCAAGTATCATATGACAGTTAAAATCCAGGTTTGAGAAAGAATGTAAAAGACCATCCAGCCAACCTTGTCTTTAACCCAGAGAAGATAGGCAGATTAAATAGATAAGACAGATGTAAATATAGGCCATAACAGACACACACATACATCCTTGCACATATGCATACACAGGTTATTTTTCAAAATTCATAAACTCCATCAAGAACCTATTGTGTCAGTAAATAACTTCTCATAATAACATCTGGTATCTGTGCATCATCTTAGATTAACAAGTGCTTCATGGTTAAGAGTACAGGTGTAGGGCCCATAGGTTTGAATCCCCATTTTGGCACAGAACCTCTCAAAGACTCTATTTCCTCATTTATAAGATGCAGATAATATCTACCTCCCAGGCTTGTGAAGATTCAGTAAGAAAATATACAAAACAGCAACAGGTAACTAACAGCATGATATCTAGCCTAAAGAAGATGCTCAAGATCAGGAGCTCTTCCTATTATTCCTTCAGGCTTATGTAATTTGTCACCAAGTCACGAAGTCTTAAATTAATTCTACATAATCAAATTCAAATTCAGCAAACAATTATGGAGCAGAGATGAACAAAACAGGAAGGGGTTCACAGAGTAAATTATCAATATACGTGAAGACTGTTATCAGTAGATGTTATATTTTTAATCATAACACAAAAGTTTGGATAATAGGCAATTTGCAAGATTATTATTTCAATAAACAAGCCCATTGACCTCTGAATCAAGTTAAATGATAGTTTTGGCTTAAATACAACCTATGCTGTTTCCAGAAAACAAACCTGGAAGTAGAGGAAATTTAAGAAATATTCTTCTTTCCTGGAATTCATTAATCATTTGTAATTTATCAGAGAAAAACTTGGCGCAAACACAGAGGAGAACAAGTAGTTAAAATTTAATAAGCTGAAGTGATACTAGACTGAATGCAGGGCCAATGTAAGCCACTCAATCACTGTTGGCCATTTCCTCTCAGACATCTTGTCTAATAGGATTCTTATTTAGGACTTGGACTGTGGTAAAAAGCAAGTCTTTTCTCTAAAATTGTGACAACCTGTCTCAGATGCCAATGAGCGTCAGTACAACCCAGGAATACTCCTGCTGAATTTCTAAATATGGATAAGATAGAATGCCCAGTTTCCTCAGTTTAAGTGTTTATCAACCTTGTGCAAATGAGATTTTATGTGTATTTAGTTTAACACAGAGTTATGAATTGTTACTTTAAATTCAACAAATCAACATTTAATGTCTTCAACAAAAAGAACCACAATTAATTACATCCTCTATCTGAACACACTTTGCTTGAATTATCCTGCTGAAGGGAAGTACATCTTCTCACAAGGCTTGTGGTCTAGTTCTATTATCATTTCATCTTTGATTGGTGGAATTCATTTAGGTGGAATTTCCACCCAAATTAGACAACCAGATGCTTTCTTCTCTGGGAAACATTATAGAATCAGCCTGCAGCTAGTTGTAACAGATCATTTATTAAAGAGAGCTTTCTATAGCTAGAAAAACAAAGCTTGCTCCCATGAACCAAATGTGTGAATAACGATCCCTCTTACAATTCTGTGAAATGAAATACCTACTTATACAAATTCCATTTGTTACTGAAAACATTTGGCAATTCATAAAACTTATAACTATTTACTTAATGCTTTCTATAAATCAAACAATGTGTTCAGCACATGATTCCATTGAATCCTGATAACAATTCTATAAAGTGGGTACTGTGTTATAAAACTTATGTCTATCTTACCAACACAGATACTGAAACTCAGAGCGATTAAGTAACTTGTACTGAGGGATACAGCCAGTAAATTGTAGACAGAGGATTCTAACCCAAATAGATGTACTCCAGAGCTCAAGACGACTTATGCACTTTCTCCTCAGTTGAGCTATACTCTCCTTAAAAGACAGTGCCTTTGTTACTTTTCATGTTCAAATTAAAAAATAATCAAGGAATAATTACTAGTAAAATAAATTACTGTGAATGATCAATAAATACATATTTTAATCATACATACTTTTTGGGTAGGTGATATATGCATATATTCAAAATTCTAAAGATACAGAGTATATAGAGAAAATGAGTCCTTTTACCCAATCTTGTCATTCATTCTGCCACCCTGCACCTCTCCACAGAGACAAACACTTGTAGTTGCTAGTGTGTAATCTTGAAATAATATTCAATGCATATGCTAATATGTATGTGTATACATTCTGTTGTCTTTTTGCATTTTGCCTTTGATTTTGTATATAGTGTTTTATTTTGTTTTGTTTGATGGGGAAGAATTTTTTTTTTTTAATGTAGTCAAAATTCACCAGTCTTTTCCAGGGTTTTGTGTCATACTAAGATTGGCATTCCATATTCAAGTATTATAAAGGATTTCTCTCATATTTTCTTCTAGTATTTTTGTGGTTTCCTTTTTATATTTAAATACTTGTTTAATCTGGAAATTACTTTGGTGCATGAAGTTAGGTATCTATGCCACCTAATTTTTTTCCCCCAGATAATTCCCAATTGTCCTAACAACATACCAAGGCCATATAATGAATAATTTTTTTCCATTATCACTAATATGCAATGCCAACTTTATCATACTAAACACCAAAATATCTTTAGGCCTATATCTAGACAATACTTATTTACCTGTCTACTATGGACCATTGTCATATTGTTTAAAAATTAAAGATTTTTTAAATATGCTTTAATATTTGGGAGATACATTTGCCCTTATCCTTCTTATTCAGAATCTTCCAAAATAATTTTCCTTTTTTTAATTTGAGCTTTAGAAACAGACTATTTAATTCAACAAAAAAAAGAAAGAAAAGGAGAAAGAAGAAAAAACCTTATTCATAGTTTTATTCAAATATCAATACAGTTCTAAATTAGCATGACAATAATTGACATTTTTATTGATTCCTTTTATTTATAAATAGAGCATGATTTCTGTTTTTTCCAATTCTTATACCTCTAAAGTATTGTTTGGAGTTTTTAATAATATCAATCCTGCTAATTTCTTGCCTTATTTTTTCTTAGGCATTTTGTCTAGTTGTGTGTGTGATAGAAATTATAAGTGCTATTTTTTTCTTCCCTCTAACTGGTTGTTGTTTTTAAAGAAAATGGCTATTGATTTCTGATTAGTAATTTTTATATACCCACCATATCAATAGCTAGTTTCTGGTTGATTATTCATTTACATAATTACCCTTGTCAAAGTCATTTATTTTTGTGATTTGGAAGTTTTGAGAGACATAGAAGTGTAAGCTTTAAAGGCTCACTTCCTTCTCAATTCAATTCAGTGCCATCAATTCATTAATTACTGTGTTAAATTACTGGTGCAGTAGCCATAAAGATAAGTAAGTTTACAGACTATTGAGGTGGATATGCATGTATTTGTATGCAACACAAATTTGCTATAAATGCTATAAAAGAGACAGAGCTGGCCTCCAGAGTTTGAGTTTTTAAGAGGGAGTAAGAATCATAAAACAGGACCTTAAGGTTGTATAAGATTTTGACAGCCAGAGATGCAGGCATGTGTATGAGGCAATACAGACAGGGGATCAACAAATAAAAAGAAAAGTACAATGTGAGAGACAGGACTATGCGGTACACATTAGGGGATGCTATGTGAGTCAGTTTGGTTAGACTAGAGGGTCTGGGAAATAGAATCAAGAGATAAAAAGCAGCAGAGGTAGGAAAGGACATTTTCTATGCTTACATTCACTATGATGGGAGATAGGGAGTCACTGAGGTTTTTCAGCGAGTTAATTTATTTTATCTGTCATAATCAGAGCTACACTTATAGGAAGAGTAATCTGATGTCAACAGGGCAACAAATGGTTTTGAGCAGGAAGGAAAATCAGTGACAGGCAGTGTGGACAACAGTCTAAACAAGAAATAAGAGGGCCTCTGCTAGGATGCTGGCCATGGAAATAGAAAGTAGGAATAAAATGGAAGTGACAATGTGAAAATAGTTTTGACAAGCTTTGACAACCGATTAGATGCATAGCTAAGGATGATGAGGGAGACAGTGACTTTCACTGGCTGGTGGTATGGTGATGTGATTGGCAATAATTGGTGAGTCAGAAAGGGCAACCATCAACAAGGAAAGAAAAGGCAACAAATCTGATTTTTGTGTATTCCCTTTGTTATAATTATTGTTATTTACTGAGTAGGAACATTTATCTTTGTTGCAAGTCAAAACAAATATTCCTTTGTAAAGGTTTAGGATTAATGTCAAAGTGCTAGTATTTCCTTCAATTTAGATATATTTTGCCCATGAATAATTTAATCAAAATTTGCAGTAAGTTTGGTTCCCCCATTTTGAAGGAAATGAGGGATAATAAAAAATAGGGATATTAGTAATAGTGGTAATGCACAGGTATAAATCATCAACAGGAGATGGTGACAAACAGGTTTTTCCAATAAGCGAGGCATCTCCAGAGACAGAGTGCAGAGGATGGTGTTCCTAGTCACACGTATGGGAGGTGGATTTTCCTAGCGCTTGTCCCTTCTATCTAGGCTTTCCTTGGAGATACCCAGAAGAATCTCAGGAAAAGCAAACTAGACTTCTGGCTGTGTTCCCTCTGTGGCAGATGGACTGCCACACCAGCCACTTCTTCCAGAGGAAGGGGAGAGTTGAGCTCAAAAGCCAACTGTGACTGAGAGCCTATGAAAATGGTCAACAGATGGATGAAGGGGCCAAAAGGTACAAACTTGCAGTTATAAAATAAGTCAGTCCTGGGGATGTACTGTGCAGCATGGTGACTATAGTTGGTACTATTGTACTGCATATTAGAAAGTTGCCAAGAGAGTAGATGAAATGGAAGCAACCCAAGTGTCCATCAGTAGATGAATGGATAAAGAAGATGTGGTACATATACACGATGGAATATTAATTCAGCCATAAGAAGAAAACAAATCCTACCATTTGCAACAACATGGATGGAGCTAGAGGGTATTATGCTCAGTGAAATAAGCAGGCGGAGAAAGACAAGTATCGAATGATTTCACTCATCTGTGGAGTATAAGAACAAAGAAAAAACTGAAGGAACAAAATAGCAGCAGACTCACAGAACCCAAGAATGGACTAACAGTTACCAAAGGGAAAGGGACTGGGGAGGATGGGTGGGAAGGGAGGGACAAGGGGGGGGAAAGGGGCTTTACGATTAGCAGACAAATGTAGGGGATGGGGGGCATGGGGAGGGCTGTGCAACACAGAGAAGACAAGTAGTGATTCTATAGCACCTTACTACGCTGATGGACAGTGACTGTAATGGGGTATGTGGGGGGGACTTGAGGATGGGGGGAGTCTAGCAACCATAATGTTGCTCATGTAATTGTAGATTAATGATACCAAAAAAAAATTTTTTAATAAAAAATTTAAAAAGTTTTCATCACAAGAAAAAAGTATTTTGTAACTGTATGTTAACCAAAAGTTACCTAGACTTATTGTGGCAGTTGTGCAAAACAAATCATGGAATCAGTATGTTGTGCACCTGAAACTAACATATTGTTATTCGTTGATTATATCTCAACTGAAAAAGAGAAAAAGCAAATGGTCAATAGAGAGGGGCAGGAATAAATTTCCAGTGTCATTCATTCCTGGGAATACTGACAAATTGGGACCTAGTGGAAGGCAAAGTCTTCTCCAGCCATTAGCTATGCATTAAAAATGAGTAGGGTTGCCTCATCCCTGAGCTAAGAAAGGACTTGTGGTAAGCTGGGCTGGCACCAGGCTTCGTCTGCGGGTGGGGGTGGGTTTGCTCTGGGCTGGGGCAGCCCGGCCTCCGTGTTTGCTCTCTCAGCCGTGTACTACTGGAAGAGGTTGCATCATGCAGCCTCCCAGCTTGCCCTCCCTCCTCACGGCAGGGCAGCAGCTAGTGCTTCATGAGCCTTTGCAGATGAGTTTGCTCCAGAGGGGAAGAGCTGAGCTGGGCCAACGAGGGAGGAGCTTAAACCTGTGTGTAAAATCTGGGAACCTGACTGAGCACAGGTTGGGGGCTAGGATAAAGAAGAAGAGACGGGAAAGACATCCCCGCCCTTTGGTCCCGTGATCAGCTCCAGCCACTGGCAGTGTGAGCCATCCTCGGTGAGTACATAAAGGGACAGTGGGGGCCCGAGAGGCCACTGCGCTGACGCTACAGGGCTCGGAGCTCGGGCACCGCTGACATCATGAGCTGGTCCTTGCAGCCCCGGAGTTTAATTCTGTATTTCTACACTGTCTTATTGCTCTCTTCAACATGCCTGGCAGTAAGTGCGCTATTGATAAAACATTTGTTTTAAATGCAAACCTGAAAAATAAGAAAATTTATGATAAACGGGGGAAATTTCTGTTTTTCTCCTCTAGTATATTGCTACCAGAGACAACTGCTGCATCTTGGATGAAAGATTTGTGAGTAGTTTTTATGTTACTCACTGTGTCTGAACTGGAGAAGGGCAGAGGAATAGAAGGAATTCCATCACAGATATCATTTGGCATTTTAAACGTGTTTTTTTTTTTTTAATATAGCCTAGGGTTAACCTGTTTTTATTAATAGACTTTTATGTAGCTTTTTATGGAAATTTTTAATCACTCTATTGTATTTTCAGGGTAGTTTTTGCCCCACAACCTGCGGAATTGCAGATTTCCTGTCTACTTACCAAACCAATGTAGACAATGATCTACAGACTTTGGAAGACATCCTGAGTCAAGCTGAAAACAGAACATCAGAAGCCAAAGAACTGGTCAAAGTGATCCGAGCCAGCTATGATCCTGATGAACCACCAAAGCCAAGTGAGAATCTAAATGCTACTGTCTGAGAAAATAATTTGGGAAGCTCTTCTGCTGCTGTCTTTGTGGTTCTCTTGGCTTACATGTTTTTATGCCTCTGACCCCACATTACAGATAAGATAACGAGTGCTACTAAGGAATCCAAGAAAATGATGGAAGAAATTATCAAATATGAAGCACTGATTGTAACACATGCATCAAGTATTCGGTAAGCATTTTTGTTGTAATTTACTCTTCAAGACTGAGTTAGTTTTTCTTCAATATTCCAAGCTTCAGGGGAAGGAGTTCATTTTTTTCCACTTACAATATCCAATTGGTATTATGTTTAGCCACCTTGAGCAGAGTGGAGGTAGGAGTTTTTAGCGCAACGTGAAGTATATTGGGTTGTAATTGCTTTTCAATAATCATGTGGGAGCAGGGTGTTCTAGACGTCTTCAGATGTCTTCAGATGTTATGACCATAATATCAAAATGTTCACCTCACTCCCACCTGCCTCACATCAATTCAAACTAATGGGAATTTGCATAAAATATTTCATATAAGAATATCAACAAATGTATGGCAAGGAATGAGCAAGCAGAAGCATAGAAAGGATCTTGGCTACAAAAGTAAATTACATTGAAGGAAGAGCACAAAAAAACACATGTTAAAAAGATTAAGTGTAACAAACATGGTAAAGCTCCCTGTTGTTCATGGCATAGAAGCCGGTACGATTGTTTTCTCCTCCCTTCACTTGAAAGTAAAGTGTCTTTAACAACGTCCCAGGGACTCATAGACTTTGTGAGCATAGGGTCTCAGATATGGTTTTAGTTTTCTTCCTCAATTTATTTCTTCTTAAATTGTTCTCAAAGTAGCATAAGAAATGAGGTAAATGGTGCTTGAGGAGAAGTGACCAAAAAGGAATCTATCCTTTTCTTGCTACTGGAGGGCCACTGTTACTATTTTTGTGATTATTATTAGCATTATAATTTGCAAGATTATTGCCAGTCATGAAGCTGAAGGAGACTATTGGGCAGAAATTTGCTAAGGTGCCCAAGAGAAAAGAAGGGGTCCAAGAGTCTGCTGTTCTTCACTTCTCAGAAAGGCACAACAGTCCATGCACTGCAGATAGTTTTGTATCATTCTTGAATATGTACAAGCAACCCTGTGAGAAACTACAAAAGCCAGGTTTTTTACTTCCCCCAGCCTTTCCAGAAACTATGTAAACAGAAGCCTTAAGAAGAAAGGGAGTGTCTGTTGTTTTCTTTCGTGTAAGATAATGCCCCTGATGGTTTTTCCATGTAAGTGATAGACTGAAATCCATAAGCAGATCCTCAGTAGAGCCACAAGTATGTAGGAATAATGCTTCAGCACATGTGAATTACTGAGCAGAGCCTTTCCTACCCTAAGAATATCCTGTCCTTAGTATCTTAAGGCAGTCTTCCTAGTAACCAGAATTATCACTCACATCTGCTGCCTTTTATTCAGAAGGTAAAAATCAGAATGACTTCTCATGACGTCAAAGTTTATTGACAATGAGTTTGTCTTTTTTTTTCCTCAAAAAGCTTGAAGTTTTAATTCACCTCAATTTAGTAACATGATTTAATAATTTTCCCATGAATGGACTAATTTATCAAGAAGTAATTCTTGAGAAAATAAGGTAGTATTTTTAAAAGAAAATACGAAATTACTCCTCTGAAAGGAATACTGTGTTACCTTATTCTTCTGCTTATAGATTTTTGCAGGATATATATAATTCGAATAAACAAAAGATCAGTAACCTGAAAGAGAAGGTAGCCCAGCTCGAAGCACAGTGCCAGGAACCTTGCAAAGACACAGTACAAATACATGACACAACAGGGAAAGGTAAGTGAAAGGTTTATATTGGGATTATGCTCATCAAAGCATTTAGAAAATAAAGGAGATGTTATGTATTGGAATGTATAGGAATAATATGCAAAGTTTAGCCATTAAGATTAAAATGTACAATTGCTTAGACATTTCTTGAATAGCTAGAACTAGTTTCAAAAGAGTGATGATGTGAGAATAATATGCTTCTGGGAAAATGAATAGTTTGCAACATCTTAGAAACTCATTTTCAAGGCTAGAAGAGCTACCTGAATTTGAAACCGTGAGAAAATTTCTTCTTCTTCTTCAGATTGTCAGGACATTGCCAATAAGGGAGCCAAAGAGAGTGGGCTTTACTTTATCAAACCTATGACAGCTAAGCAGCAGTTCTTAGTCTACTGTGAAATTGATGGGTCTGGATTTGGATGGACTGTGTTTCAGAAGGTATCTGTCCCTCACCACATGTATTTAAGAAACACCCAAATAAATACCTGCCATATGCCAAATACTTTCGTAAGCACCTTGTGAACATTAACTCAGTTAACTCTTACAACCTCTCTCTGAGTTAGGTACAATTATCACCTCTATTTACAGGGGAGGAAATGCAGGCACAAGAGGTTACGTAAGTTACCCAAGGCCACATGACTAAAAAGCAGTAGAGTCAGGATTGGAACCCAGGCAGTTTGGTTTCAGAGTCTGTGCTTTGACTCTGTACTAAGCTGTTGTAGAGTCATGAGAGCACATGATCATGGCACCACAGTGACAGAGAATTAGAAGGGACCTCTTTCATTAGGTTAATCAAGACCTACAGCTGCCCATCACAAGAAGATGAAAGCCCCCTGCAGATACAGTCAGGCTGCTCCAAGACAAGGGCCCACTCTTGCCTCTGCCAGCCCCTGGCACCTGCTGTGGGTCCTTTTACCTTGTTTACCTTTGACCTTTGCTACAGCCAATCCTGCAGGGACTGCTCGGAGGGAGTGTGTGATGGCAGTGCTTGTTCGTAGACAGATTGAGCAACAGGCTGACCTTTCTACCATTAGTGCAGGAATCACCAAGAGCAAGCCAGAGTCCTGAAGACCTCTGAGTATCTGCAAAATCCACACTAATTTAGAATTTACCATATGGAGACACTCTTTTGACTATTTCTCTTACATTCTCTTGTGTAATCCCGCCAACCCTAAGAAGTAAGCATCATTGTTCTTGTTTGACAGATGAGGAAACTGAGGCAGCTTGCCCAAGGTCACTATGTTAGTAAATGATGGAATCATATCATCCATAGTTTTGACTATATGTTTATAATATTTTCTTTATGTGCACTGATAATCCACTCTCTCCTTTTGCCCATCCAATTGTGTGATTAGAGGCTTGACGGCAGTTTGGATTTCAAGAAAAATTGGATTCAGTATAAAGAAGGGTTTGGACATCTGTCTCCTACTGGTACCACAGAATTTTGGCTGGGAAATGAGAAGATTCATTTGATAAGCACACAGTCTGCCATCCCATATGTATTGAGAGTGGAGTTGGAGGACTGGAATGGGAGAACCAGGTACTGTTCAGAAAGACTTCTTTTTGTTTTAGAGGTTGTCTGGAATGTGCACATTCCGAATATTAACAGACCAGTAGCAAAGAGAGCCTGACAAATGCAAAGAGCCCATCTAACCATTCTTTGAGGAAGTCGCTTTGGTTTTTGGGCAGCCCAAACAGGTGGGTCCTATCCAAGATGGAGACGAATTTTCTGGTACAATCTATTATCCTGGAACCAACCATACAGAATAATAGCTAATATGTACTGAGCATTTGAAATGTACCAGACATTGAGCCTGAAATCATAATTTAATCTAATTCAAATAATCACTGGGCAGATACTATTATTAATCCCATTTTATAGATTGACTTTCCCAAGGTCACATTGCTGTTCTATGGTAACAGCTGGACTTTAACTCAGGTGGTTTGACTCTACAGCTGGTCCTTTTAATGACTATGCTGGTTGAAAAGCAAATCTAGCCTCTTCAGGTTTCCTGGTGTTTTAATGACCATTTATTCAGTCAAATCCATGAACCATCTTAAAATTAAGTCAGTTAGCTCTTTCAGTGGGGTAGAGGTCTCTGGGGGCTTTGACCATTGTATACCTAGTTAAAATGTAGGTGAAATATCCAACCCTCTTGTTATGTCCATGAAATAATGAAATACATTGTCTGAAACATGTATTTTTATTTTAAAATGTTTTACTTAGGAAGAACCATAGTCAGTAGACCTTTTCTTATGAGAACACCTTCCATTTCACTTGTATACTAGAGATCTGAGAAGTACCTAAATATTTTCTGGAAATCTCTTCATGCACCAAGGCCCATCCTTCTCTGCAATTCCATAGAATTGTGGCTCTCATTCACAGTTTTTTTTCCCAGGGGAGAATCTCTCTCTGATCCTACAGCTCATGTTTTGTGGGCCACAGGGACCACTACTTGATGTGACACTCTAGGAAGCCTTCCTCATTGCCACTCCCACACTGTCTTGGGAAAGAAAAACCCCTTCAGGAACTCACCATTCAGATGGTATGAGTGGCTTATGGAGCTGTAACTCTCTGAAGTTTGGAACATTAATTAATGGTTAGTTACTGTCAGATAATTATTATAGTTTATGGTAACTGTGTGCACAATGCTAAACACTTAGATACAACTGGAAAATGTGGAACTAGTCAGATTCACCCACACATTTGGGTTTAATAGTAGGATCTTATAGGCAAAAACCATCCAAATGGCTGAAGTTTTAGTTTTCACAGGGATGCCCAAAAGGCTTCTGGACCCATCCTGGGTGTTGGTGGTAAGATCTGAACCGGTTTACACATCTGTTGCCTCTTGCTGGATTTGTGGAAAAATATTCAATGAGCACATTTCACATTTAAGAAGCAAAATAAAAAATTCCAAACAATTGTCCTATGAAAGAGGGACCTTCTGAGATCCTTAGTGAAGCTCAGGATACGATGTCTCTATTCTCGTTTTTATAGTACTGCCGACTATGCCTCGTTCAAGGTGGCACCTGAAACTGACAAATACCGCCTGACATATGCCTACTTCATTGGCGGAGATGCTGGAGATGCCTTTGAAGGTTTTGATTTTGGTGATGATCCTAGTGACAAGTTTTTCACATCCCACAATGGCATGCAGTTCAGTACCTGGGACAATGACAATGACAAGTATGACGGCAACTGTGCCGAGCAGGATGGATCTGGTTGGTGGATGAACAAGTGTCATGCAGGCCACCTCAATGGAGTTTACTACCAAGGTAAGGCTTTCTTCATAAGATACACGAATTAGTGTACCGTCTATATTTTTATGAAGCAATAAATAGATACAAAGAAATGAGAAATAGCTAGTAAAGATATTGGGATGGGTGGTTATCATATAGTTCTTTATTTTAAACCAGAATTGGATTAATACTAAATTTATACTTCAAATTCCTTCTACAAGAAACCCACCTGCTGCAAAATACTGAGTGGCTTGTCATTGTGCCTGAAACTACCACCATCAGAATTGACACTTTCAGTTATGGTGTCTCCTCTAGACCTGCCATGTATATGATCCTGATGGACTAACATTACCATATCTTTGTAAACAGATTAGTCTGGCTCAGTTTCTGAATCAGATATAATCAGTGAG
The DNA here is from genome assembly GCF_030020395.1 of Manis pentadactyla. Classification (NCBI taxonomy): domain Eukaryota; kingdom Metazoa; phylum Chordata; class Mammalia; order Pholidota; family Manidae; genus Manis; species Manis pentadactyla. Next base: position 25,952,507 of record NC_080019.1, on the reverse strand, counting down.
CAGTGAGCAGGTGTCTGGAGGAGTGGAATAAAGAGCAAAGGACTATGGGTAAGGGCAGGGTCCATGAAAGCTTGAGAGGAGAGGCATCCAACCTGAGGACTATAGGCACTTATTTTGGGGTGGGGGAGCGCAAGCTACAGTTTTCTCTAAGGCTGGAATAGTTCTAAACACTAGACTTACTGACAAACAATTTTTACCACTCAACAGTTACCTGTGGAGAAGCCCTACTGAAGCTAAAAGATCCATTAGACTAGGCAATCCTACCTCCTTAGGGCACTGTCCTAGTCAATAGATAACATGGAATCCTCTTAAAACTATTTAAATTTACCTTTTGGTTTTCACAGTATTCTTCTTCTTCTTTTTTTTTTTAGAAGCGTATCTTGGCACCTACAAATCATATAATTAGAAGAAACTCTCAGGGAAGGTGTTTGATCCATATGACCCAGGGTATTCATGTTGACAGCCTGTGGTACACTCCAGCGTTGGACTTAGACAATCCCTTACAAACTTACATGAGATCTGGGTGCCCAGGGACAAGGAAAAGGCAAATCAACCTGGTCTCCCCTTTATATTGGAGATGTAAAATAATGTTCTAGATCCATTTTCTGAAGTTCCTCATATTTTCCAGGAAAATTGTGTTTTCAGATCACTTGAGATAATAAGACCAGGAAGTTTGACTCCTGCTATTCTAACTTGCTTGCAGAAAGATAATCTATAATCACTGTGTCCAAGATGGCTAAGCTTAGGGAAAGAGACCAACTGGGGAAATGTAGGATTCTAGACCTATTGGTAGTGAATACATTTAAAGTATGGATGTGACCAAGAAGCACCATACAGACATAGGAGTTGTTTAATATTAAGTTTATTTATATTGTAAACCAAGATTTCAGGAAATCCTTAGGGATATTTTCAGTAAGTAGATAACACTATATATTTGATGTGAGTGACAATGGACTTCATAATGGATAGTTTTTTACAGATTTTCTGAAGCAAGGGAATTCAAGAGCAATGATATGTACATCTACAATTTGTTTTAGGTGGTACTTACTCAAAAACATCTACGCCTAATGGTTATGATAATGGCATTATTTGGGCCACTTGGAAATCACGGTGGTATTCCATGAAGAAAACCACCATGAAGATAATCCCACTCAACAGATACTCCGCTGGAGAAGGACAGCAACACTTCCTTGGGGGAGCTAAACAGGTTGGGCCAGACACCATGTTGAAATAGAATATAAATAAATCATCTTACTATGCAAGATAATTGCTAATTTTTGTTAGTCCACAAAGCTTCAGAAAAACTTTCTGAAAGTTTCTTCTCATTTATCTCTTACTATATTTATTAATTTTAAGTCTTTTATTAAGGATAGTTAGCCTTAAATGGAAATTAAAACTCACTTGGACTGTATTCCCACATTACTGAACTTGGAGTTATTTAAAATTTATTTGAGGAGATAACATTTTAGCTTATTTCCTAAGTATATAATAATAAAATTGTTGCCATATTTTGCAGTTTGATATTTGCAGATTGTTTAGTTATTTTGCATAGTGATCATGTGTTGTTTTCTTAGCGATTTTTCATTTTTATTATTTCTTAAATATTTTATTATATACCAGAAATATCTGAGTAAATGATAGCATTTAAAATCCCAAAGTATTTTTCCATGTTTATTACTCCTATGTCATTCATATTTAATTCTTCTTTTTAAATGGAGAGAATTATACATGTTTAATATTCTTTTTTTTGTTTTGGTCATAGGCTGGAGACATTTAAAAGACCACTTCAAAAGTGATTAACTTTTTTTAAAGGACTTTATCTGAACAGAAAAATATAGTATTTTTCCTGTGGGACAATGGACTTACAGAGTCTTACTTCATTTTAAGAGTAAAAACAATGACCCATATTGAAAACTCCACTAACAGTTTTATTTTGGTGATAATTTATCTACATGCCATTGCAATAAACATTTTGTTTCCTAAGACTAGATACATGGTACATTTTATTGACTATTAAAACCACCACTTTGATTCAATTTAGTAATTACAATTGGTCAAGCATCAGTAGTTGCTGAGTCCTTATTTCATGTTATATACACTCTGGGGATTTATGAAGGAAATAGCAATCATTGCCTTTGCCTTTCAGGGGATATAAGACAAATAATGGGAAAATATAGTAACCCAAAGTCACAAAATTTGACATAAGAACATAAATATAAGTCACAATCACATAACTGAGGTTCATGGTACCCAAAGTACAACTGGAGATAAAAAGGCAGTTTGGGGATTCTCCCAGAAAAACCTTTTAACTCTGGACCCCTGTGGCCACATGTGGGTGTTCTGAGAGGACTACAGCTCAGAGCAGGGGGCTTTAAGGAACAATCTTCTTGGTCCCTCACTGGTGAATGATGAGGTGAGTGGAAAAGAGCCATTACTTCATTCTGAATCCAGGGATATTGACTTTTTAGCTGCCAGGGATTGGCAACTTTCTGTAAGGAATAGCAAAGTCTATATAAGTTGGTGTAAGGTTGACAAGGAAAGTAACTAACTGACTTTATGAGAAGAGAGTGTGGTTGTTCTGAAGCCCTGACCTATTGCTTTGTCTTCTCTTTCTCTCCAAAATTTCCTTCCTAATTCTCTCACTTTCTTGTTCTCCTGAGTCCTGATTTTAAAGTATCCTATTGAGGAGAGAAAAACAGTACATCAACTTCTAAGTGTACAACCAAATATGTGTGAAGCTTTGAGAAACAGGAATTAATATTCATTGTCTGCAGCACTCAATCATTCATGCATGCATGAAGCGTTCATTCAGTGAATACTTACTGAATGCCTTCATTGTACTAGGGTATGGGGGTATCACACAGAGTAGGACCTTCCTCTTTCCAAACCTGTTCTATTCCATCCAGGTCTCAAGTTCCAAAAACCCACTGACCCATCCTCTAGTCTTCCTTCTTATTCCCTCCTTTGATCATCAAGCCTGTCAAATACACTTCCTAGATATTTATTATATTCATTTTTCTCTCTATACCTGCTGCCACCATTCTAGTTGGGATATGCAACATCTCTTGCCAAGATAATGGCAATCTTGCTGTCTTGCTGTCTTACATCTTGCCTCCGGCCTTACCTGCTCCTACCTTGTCATGCTCGAAACAACCATTAAAATCAGAATGCATACAGTCTACCCATTGTAAATCTATAAAATCCATTGGATGAGCAATTTGGTGGTAGATAGGAAGAATTCTATAAATATTCATAAGTTTGGATGCAATAATACCACTCTAGTGATTTAGCCCAAGAAAATAATTTTTGAAAAACAAAATACCTATGGACAGAAATACAAATATAGACATACATTTAGTGACAGTGGGAAATTTACAGAATATCTAACAGTGGAAGAATGGACAAGCAAGATGATATATTAGTACAGTGGAATAGAATGATTGCATAATAAGCATAATATATCCATATGAACTTGAAATATTTACAAGTAATAAGGGAAATTTTAAGATGAAAATTCTACAATGATAATTATGTAAAAAGTCTGTGCATATACATTTCGAACAAAATATAATCTTGACAGATATGCATTCTTTGTACATATTTGTTCTCCCCCAACCAATCTATAATGTAGAATTTAACAAACATATTAAAACACAAAATAAGTATAATGAAGTCAAGTCCAAAAACTTCTGATTTTTCCCATGATTGCTTGTCCAGTGCTTCTTCTGAAATATCAACTACAACATTCTTTCAAAAACACTTTGGAGCCCCCTTTTACTGTGAGTGTCCCGACTACACACTTGGTTTACATGTTGGGTAATCCAGCATTGATTGGTAGAGGGGAACCTCTAACTTTCTCTTTATAAACCTCTGTATTGTTTGACATGCTATGAGTACATATTAATTTTGAAGTTAATTTTAAAACCTAAAGGTAGAGAAAAGCAGAGAAATTCAAATTTTACTTAGTTATTAATATTTGGTGGTGAACATTAAAGGGCTACAGTTTAAGAACAAATGCATGAGAAATACTTCTAGGTTCAGTAGGATCAGGCCTCCATCAATAAAATGGAAACTGAAAGAACTATCTTGATAAATCAACTTTAAAAAATCTACTTTTAAGTGAAACAAAGAGTTTGGAGCCTTCTAGAGACAGTTCATTTTTTTCCACAGCTCAAATCACAGGCAGTTCTTACTCAATCCTTTCCTAGGCATATAAAAACTCAGGCCACTGCAAAATAAGGAGCCTAAGTGCAAAGCAAATGTGTGTGGTCATGCCCTTCAAAAAACCTACAGAGGGAAGCTTCCATGAGGGAAGGTACTGACACACATGTACAGATACCATGACTTCAGGTCATGCAGTTCTAAGGCAGAGTTGTTTAATCAGCGGACAGAAGTAATCCTTTATTGGACAAATTATCAAGCTTTATTTTAAATATAGTTCTGAAGTGTTGTAACTTTTTTCAGTTCTTCCTATGTTTAGTAGTTACACATTTGTAAAATAAAATGAAGTCTGTGACCCCCCATGATGGTCGCCCCACAAGCAAAGAAACTATGCCAGCCCTAGAGGGCCCAGGCTGCCGGGTCAGCTCCCGTTCACTGTGAAGATGCCCCGCAGCCATCCTTGCCTGTCACGAGCAAGTCAAAGACTGTGACAAACGTTCACCTGTAACAAGTGGGGTGTAAAAAACAGCCTGGCATGCTTAAAGAACAAAAGACAAAAAAAAAAAAAACTGGTCTGGTCTTGTCTTTGGTAGAATTTTTCAGGAGAAAGATGAACAATCCTAAACCTTGATTCCTCTCACACACAGATAGCATCAGAATGCTCAGACTGTTCTCTTAAGACACGCCCTTGATGTATGGATTAATGTAACTTCTTTCTTGCACATAATTCCCACCATAAAAAAAGTATTAAGTTGTCTCCAAACAAAGGGCTTTGGAGTGGCTACACAGAACTCTTTGATTGTGGTCCTCAGTAAGACTCTGAATAGCTTCTATCTTTCTTAAACACATAGCCAGGTTGATTACAGATGACACTTTAAAGGTTATTTTTTAGATTTGTGGAGATAGGTAGACAGTGAATGGGAAATGAAGAAATATAGTACAGACAAAATACTTGAGAACTTTACAAAATGTAATGTTCTTTGACTCTGACCTTAACCAATATAAACTAGCGAAGGTATTTATGGTAGATACATTTGTTTTATTGAGATGATAAGAGTGAAAACAAAGTACACAATTTAACCCTGGAGAAAATATATCTCCCCAATGATTTCTTATCAGTTTGATGTAACTCAAAAAGAATGGGGGAAAAAAACAAATATAGAAAGATGAGTTAAAGTAGATGGAAAATAGTAACTTGGTGATAAAGAGACCAAAAGTCTGGGAAAGGCTGTTTCATATACCTTTTTGGAGTGTGCGTGTGTGTGTGATTGTGTGCGGGTGTGTGTCCCTCAGCGGCAGAAGTTGAGTTAATCTTACTCTTCGTACACCATTCTCATTCATCTGTGCTGGGTCCCTCTCAGGACTGATTGATTCTCTTTTATTCAAACTTCCTTTTCTTCCCTTTATCCCCATTTTAAACAATCATTCCAATAGATTTGATGTGTTTCTTTATTTGAACACATTCTTGTAAATTGTAAAGAAACACAATTCTATTGAGTAAAACTGAAGATCTAATTGGCTTTATTAAGTGATACATGGATCAGGCAGTACCTCTTCTGCCAAATAGAGATGCTCCAAGAAACTGTACAAAATGGAAGGTTTTTATAGGCTGGAGGGTAGGGCAAGAAGTTATTAACAGAAGAAAAGAAAGGATTGTTGGCAAGGTCACCCTCCCTTAGGGTCTTATCATAGGGATTACCTCATCCTTTGGGTGGGAAGGAGAGGGTTTCTGTGCTGACCAGAAAGTTCCTGATTGCCTGTTAAGACTGCATTTCTGGGGGAGGTTGAAACTACCACTGTGTTAAGCACTAAGCCCAGGTTTGGTGACCTGGCACAAGTACCTTGCTCTTGGGCTCATGGCTTTCTTTTTAACAAAATCATGGATTGTTCTTTTGTGCTGTGTATTTTAAATTATTATAAATGGCATTGTGGTATAAACCAGTGTTACTCAGAATGCTGGTCCTCAAATCTTTTGTCTTTGGTCTGTGCTAAATTAAAAAATTGAGAATCAGCATGTAGAAACATTTTTCCTATATTATCTTTGCTCTGATCATATTCACTGAAATGCAACTTTATGTCTTTGGGATCTAATAATAAAAATTTAGGCCCATATTTTGTATATCTTTAGTTCTTTCATTTGATTTTCTAATAATTGTTTTTATTTCATCTTATAATCTAATGGGTCTGTGATTGGTTGGAAATTAAATAAAAATGATCCTTTACCACAAATACTTCAAGAAGTACTGTTAAGGTCTTCTTTGTACTCGTTTTCTTCATTCAGCCTTATGTTAAGATCTACTCATGATCTGAGTAATTTATCACTTCCCTTGATTTCTTTTAAACCCAAGGATTATAAAGTAAATATTATTTGGCTCCAAAGCTTATAATTTTTAAAACTGTTTTTTAATTATTTACTATTTATTGCCTATGGTCAGAAAACATAATTGCCATGATACTGATTCTCAAGAGAGAGATTTCACAATTTTGGGACAGAGAAATTATCAGAGAATTAATTGACCATAAAAGTGTATATAAACCATAATCACTCCCCAGTCATACCAGAAAGCTATTAATATTTTTTCCTTTAGAAAGGACAATGAACAAACTAAAGATAGACAGTTATTGGCCACAAAAACAAGAGTTCTGGTCCAAAGGGTGGGTAGCCATGGCCTGCTATGAGTGTTAATAGTAGGTATGGCCGCTGGCTTGTAGAACAGTCCTCTGTATCAAGTTTGAAAGGCTTTTGGGAAGGCTGGCTGCACAATTTCAAGCTCTTGCTTCTCTCAGTTTCACTGGGAAATATTTAAAGGTACAAAGTAAGAGAAATTCAGGATCACGACATTTAATCAGGTCTACAACTGGGTCAGAAATGTGTTCCCAGAACCCAGCATTCAGTATTCTTGGCCCTTATTCCCATTTCCCAGGTCCTCACCCAGGTTTTCTTCTGCTGACAATTTCAAAAGCACAGAGTGACCCAAGGTAGATGGGAAACCTCCCTAAAAATAAATCTGAATGTTGACTCTCCCTAAATAAACACAGTAGGGCAGATTCTACTCTGTGATGTAAGTGGCCTCTTTCAAATCCTCAGGGGCAAATAGTTAAAGTGTGACTTTAAAAAAAACATGGCCTAACATGTCAGAGACCCTTGGACTGGAAATGTTTTTCTTCCTTACATCACAAAGCTGTCTGTGGGAAGGGTCAAATGGGATGACACATGAAATTTCTCCAAGTCAAGAATGAAAGACAGACTTGAATGGCTTTGGCTGTGAAGTTGGTATTGCTGCATGGGATTTGAATCCCATGTCAGTTAAGTTTGGAAATACAACTTTAAAACTTTAATATTTTTTGCTTTGACTTCTCGATGGCCTTCTTATTTGGGAACGATTTTTCTACTTACAGAACTTTATAAAGATCCTGCAGAGAGTTCCCCATCCTTGTCATCTCATGTCCTCTCACGTTAACATCTGACATTCCCACGGCTCCTTTGCCAAAACTAAGATACCAACCTCAAGTGGTTACTATTTCCTAACTTCCACAATTTATTCAGATTTCATCACCTTTAACATTAATGTCTTTTTTCTGTTCCAGCATCTTATTCAGGAGACCACACTGCATTTAATTGTCACATCTCCTTAGTCAACTTTGGTAACAGTTTAATCTTTTCTTGTTTTTTATGACCTTAACACTCGTCAAGTATTTTGTAAAATGCCCTTCAATTTGGGTGTTATTATCAATAATTTTTTGTTGACTTTTATCTAAGCAAAATTTTGCCCAAGTGCCTCCTTTAAATTGCCCCAGTTTTACTATAGACTGGCCCATTAAAAATAGGTAATAAGAAAAACCACAGAGAATTAAATGGATCTTATAATTAAATAACCCCATATTTGTCCTATAATTCCTTGGTATGGAAAGTCTAAGTGGCTTACAGATGCTGTTCTCCCAGATTTCAGTGTATCACTATTAAAGCAGTAGCAGCTGACAGCTCGTTTGCTAAACTTAATAGAAGAACCCCAGTGAAACCAGCGAAGAAGAGTGCCAAATGTAATGGTTTAAGGTGTATGATGTTAAGAATGAATTCACTTTTCACGAATAACGTTTATGCTTTAATATGTATTCAACGCAAACATTTTATGAATCTAGTAACATTTAGGAAAGCACATTATAAGTTAAGTTCATTTGTCTTGAAAAATAAATAATTAAAAATGAAAAGCAATAAAGCAGAGGGGAAAACCCAGAACCTCGCTTTCACCCATGTCTCCTCTACATCTCCATCTCCCTCTCTCTCTTTCTTTTTCACTAACAGACATCACACACACACACACTCATAACTACTTAGTGGAAACTTGATTAAAACTGCTTAAGTAAAAGACCATGAAAATTATGCTTAAGGACAAAAAAAAGAAGAGAATGATTGTTATACTATTGGGGCATTATCTAATTTAATTCCAAAGATGCTAAAAAATTATTCAATTAAAAGTTATTAATCTGGGGACAGTTCAATTATAAGAAATAAAGTAGGTTTATTTCCTGAATAAGGAGATTATGAAGAACTACAGTTCTCCATTAAAGTTCTTTTTTTCCCTTCTCACTTTTGTACTTACAGTTCAGAATCATGGCTGTGTATTTAAGGAAATTTCCATCTTCTCCCCACAGCTGTAACTTCTAGGAAAACCATCTGGCATCAGGGTATTTATTGATGAGTTCTGAAAATGAAAGTTCCATTAGTTAGTCTTACATAGATTTTCATACCAGCTCATTCACCTTTCATAGTAAAGAAGCTTGGTTAAAAATAGGCTTTTGCAGTAGCCTTGGAATGCAGGAGACAGGTGGAGAAAAGAAGATACACAAAGCTAATTAGCCTTGCCAGTGTTTTCCCATGAATCCTTTTATAGCTCAGTTGCTGTTGTAAAAAGCTGACGCAGAAGCCCTGAAAGTATTGAGCGCTAGAATCTCCTAAATGTTTGTAATTCAGGCATTTCAAAATTTAGGAGTTAATTTTAGTACTTTCCAATTGTGCATTAATTTTGTTTTAACAAAATATTTCCTATCAAAATACCATTATGTTCATTTTATTAGATCAATACTAAATGTACAGATTCATATAGATTGTTACGCTAGAAGACGTAATGTGCATTTTTCAGAAAGATCTTCATTTTTAGACGTGAATGAAATCTGACATACTTAAGGAATATTTTTAAGGACATTTTTAAGGAACATTTTACACAAAATGTAACAGAAAGCAATACAGAAATGGTATATTACCCTATGTGCTGTGTTATAACAGTACTTTGAATATACCTTGCAGAATTTTTTCCATTGTTTTGTATCAGGGTAAACCACATGAAATGGCAGATATTCATTTCATCTACAAAAATGCAATTTTTATATGGTTTAACATTTTAGCTGCATATGTATTGGATTTCCTCACCAATTGCAAGCAACTTAAGGTATAAGTCTATACATTATTTGCATTTCTATCTCAAGAACATAGTGTGCAGAACGGACAAATAATAGACATACAATAAATAAATTCATTTAAATGAATGAATACGTGAACTGCTCTCAGAATTCCATACATTTAAAACAAATTGGTAAAGAAAGGATGTTCTCTCACTTCCCTGAGATATAACCCAAGGACAAGCACGCCATTCAGAACAAAGCCCCTGAGGGCTTGTTTTGTTCTGTTTTGTATTTTTAAGTTATGTTTACATATGACAAATATTTATATTGTTGGCTATATGTTTTACTCTTCTAAGTTTTGATGTGTAGATACAGTTAAAACTGAAACAGTCACAGCTATAGAATTTCTATTCTTTTTACATACATTACATGCCACACAAGTAAAACCTATGCCAGTGCAGCCAGACGTTACAGCATAACAAATGTATGAATCCCTGCACTTAAATATTTATACTTTGTGGAACATTATGTTAATTTCAAAAGGATAAATAAACGAAACATCACTCATTGTTGCTAAGGGATTTAGGATATAGTCATCTCTGGAAAAAATGCAATAGATAGAAGTTGTGGTTTAATAAACTGAAAAATCCTCAAAATTATTCCTGCATTTTTACATTTGTAAAGATAACCTTATTTTCACATACTTTAAAAAAATGATACTCCTTGTATTATTGTGATCTGTTCATCTGCACCGCCTCCCAGCTAAACAAAACCTATTTCTCCATAGCTTATGCTATGACTTGCTTATGGGGAAGGGGGCCGGGCTAGTGCTCAGTCCTGCAGTGCCAAACCAAAAGAGTGTCTCACAGAAGTGCCTGATTAGAGGATTCTGGCACTGGAGAGATAATCTGACAACTTTCTATTTGGTGGGACATTCTAGGAACAATAAAAGCAACCATCTGGGGGTCCTTGATGTGTATATCTAGCATGCTATGTATGCCATTTTACGTAATCCTCCCGACAGCCCTGCAAGATAAATACTGTCACCCCATTTTACAGAGGAGTAAACTGGCTCAGAAAATTAAATTTGTCAATGTCACTTATCTAGAATCCAGAACTCACTCTCTGCAAAGGCCATTCCCCTTCCACCATCCTGTGCTGCTTCTGTGAGAGCCCCCATTCCTCCAATAAATGCTTGTTAGTGTTTACTCTCTACCTGACATTGTACTAGGCAGCATGTCTTGACATCATGAAGCTTAGTGTTGGGAGACATAATTCATTTTCCAAATACATATCATCCACTGGGGATAAAGTACTAAGAAGGAAAACAAAACTGGGTTAATGGAATGGCTATACTTCAGGTAAGATAGTCAAAAAAGGCCTCTCTGAAGAGGTGCCATCTGAGCAGTGCCCTGGATGACCTAAGGGAGTGAGGTGCACAGGTACATGAGGGACCCACTGGACAGCAAGGATCAGCCCTCCAATGGTGCCTCAGAATTGCCCTGACGTACTCCCAGAGAGGCGGCACTCAAACTATTTTCTGTTAACTTACTTTTAATCAGATTATGTTCAGCTAACTCGCCTGCAGCCTCCCAGGTTACTCTTAGAAACTGCTTCCATACACCATGCTCACCTCCCAAGAGGAGCCCTTCCTGTGGGCAAAGGAAATCGTCCATGGAGGTCAAGCCTTGAGTTGCTGTTCAGACCTGTCCACTTGAGTCACTGTCGAGTGTAACCCAGCTTTCCATAGAATCACTGCTCTCCAGAACCTGGGCAGGGCTCTGGGGCTTCCTCTGGGCACTGCAGCTGCCACTAGAAATCCAAAAAAAGTCACATCAGGAGTGAGCTTGATCAGAACAGGGACTTTCCATAAAGCAAGTGGTGAAGGAGGGTTCTGCACTGTGTGGGCCTTTCATCCATTTACAGTAAGCTGCACATGCTGGCAGTACCCGAGAGGGAGCAGGCCAACCTCACAACAGTGGAACCTGTTCTTGCTTTCTTGCTCAGTGAAGGCCCATACCTTCAGCGGAGGGTATAAAGAACAATAAAATATGCCAGTTGTCAAGTTTGTGATCTAGTGGAAGAGATGACAAGTCTCCCACAGCGATAAATGCCAAAAGTGGTACATGGTCAAAGGAAGCATGGAAGAGTAAGGTTGCTATAAACTGCAGAGAAGACAAGTAGTGACTCTGTAACATCTCACTAGGCTGATGTACAGTGACTGTAATGGGGTGTGTGTGGGCGACTTGATGATATGGGTGAATGTAGTAACCACAATGTTCTCATGTGAAACCTTTGTAAGATTATATATCAATGTTACCTTAATTTAAAAAATTTGCTGTGAATTGGAGAGATGAAATCAGGTACTATGTAAAGTGTCTAGCAAAGTGCCTGATACTTAGCAAACACTCAAAAAATACTAGCTATTACTAGTTTGAGGACTGGCTTCACATAGGAAGCAGACTTTGAGGCAAGGTAGGATTGCCAGACAGATTAAAGAACTACATGGTGCCCAGTTAAAGGTGCATTTCAGAATAAACCTCCCCCTCAAAATTTAAAGTACATCCCAAATATTACATAGGCATACCTAAACTAAAATGTATTTGTTATTTATCTGAAATTCATTTTTAACTGGGCATCCTGTTTTTTTGTTTGCTATATCTGGCAACTTCTAGCCAAGCAAAATTTTTACATGGAGATGAAAAGCCGGGAAAGTAAGTAAACATAACTAAAGGCATAGAAACAGGAGGGAAGTGGAATTTTTCATGGCACTGTATGTTCTTCTGTAACTGTTGACACTCCCTGAGTGCTTACCATGTAACAGTCACTGTTCTGAGGGCTTACAAGGATGAACTCATTTATTCTTCATAAAACCGTGCGGTAGGATGTCGTTACCCTTATTTTTAAAATGAGGAATCTGAGGCATAAAGAGGTAATCTGTTTAAAAGTACAGAGCTGGGAAAGGGTGTAGCTGGGATTCTAAACCAGGATGTTTAGCTCCAGGGGTTACTGTCTCAGCCCTCTGGGTAGAGGAATATCATCTGCTCAAGGTCAGCATCTAGAAGCAATTCAGGGTGAGCCAATCATCACAGTCATTTTTTAAAAGTCAGGTCATCCAGCCATGATTCCTCCATCAAGTGAAATGTCACTCGCCAGCTCTCCGCTTCACAGTGGGCTACAGCTGGCCCGTCCCAGCTGCCTCTGCTGTTCTTTCCAATACTCCAAGTACGGTTATGGGCTGCTGTGTTTCCATTTGCATTTCCAAAGTCCCGCTGTTCCTGGAATGTGGGATCTTCCCCGAACTGCTAATGCCTTTGCGACAGCTTATCAGAAGCAAACACGCTTGGGGAGTTGAGCAAGAACTTCCAGGACACCAGCCTTACAGAAGGGGCAAGGGAGGTAGAGCGCATGTTGACTGTCTAAACAGGACAAAGATAATGATTAATCAAAGGTCCCGCAGATTTAAATGGGATGGGAACCAGGAGTGGAGGTGATCCTTCTCTCCTTCAGCAGGAGCCCTCATCGGGAGCCAGACCCACCCTCAGAAAAGATGCTCTCCGGGAGAATCTTCTGCCTGGTCCTGAGTGTGGTGGGCACAGTTTGGGTATGATCCCCTTGGTTTTCTCTCTTGCTTTCTTTCTGGTGTTTCTTCCATAAAGAGCTTGCAGGTCTAAATCAGCCTCTTGTATGCCCTCCCACACTGTTGGCTTTATAAGCCTTAGGCCATGGAGGCCCCTAGATGGGCCTGACACCTCCAGACTGCAGGGAAGCTATCACATCTACAACTCAGTCTTAGAACTTTGGTGTTTTCTTTTAAAGGGAAGAAATCTTTGCCATCTTTGTCACTATAAAGCCTCAGGAGAGTTAATGTTAGTGAACAGAACAAAGCATTCTAATGATAAGAATATTAAACATCTACTAATTTATTTCTATTTGTCTATAATAAGCAGAACAGTGGTTTAATATAATTTTTTCTGTAAGGTTGTTTTTGTGTTTCTAGACAAATTAAAAGCAAATTAGTTCTCTTTGAAAACATATTACATAGCAAAATCAGAAGAGATTAATTGATTAGGTAATATGCTTTTGGGGAAGCAATTGTATTCTTTTAAGGTAATTACTAAATATTGAAATAATTTGTAAAGTTTGACTCCAGGGACTTTTAGAAAACAAGAGAAACTGCCTTCAGCAAGGCTTTTGGAATACTTTGGTTTTATAAAAACATGATAAATACGGTCAAAAAATTCAGTTACTTCCAGACTGTAAATTATTCTAGTCTATTTCTTCCCATTTACCACTCATAAACCATAGTAGCAGAGCAGAACAAACTAAAGAGGGTTTCTGACTTAACTTTTTCCCTTGTAATAAGATAATAAGTAAAAAAATTAATGCTGAATAAAACTAATATCATTTGTTAAAGTGATATTCTGTATGCTGCTTGATCTTCAGTTATTTCTCTCTTGTTGGCTAATTTAACTTTTGCCAGTTTTTATAATTGTGCCATTTTATTCTGAAGCATGTTTGAATTAATAATTGTATTTCTTGAATGAAAAGATTGACGGTGACTGTAATGGGGCATGTGGGGGGGCACTTGATTATGGGCGGAATCTAGTAACCACAATGTTGCTCATGTAATTGTATATTAATGATACCAAAGTAAGTAAGTGAGTGAGTGAATGAAATAAATAAATAAATATATGTGTGTATATATATATATATATATATATTTTTTTTTTTAAAGAAGGAAAGATTGTACATGTCCCCTTATATATATATTGTTCTTGATTGCTTGAATTAGTATTATTATTACTGGGGTATTTTTAAAACAATAACATGGCAAATTTTAATTGATTACAAAAATAAATTATTCAAGGTTCAAATAATCACAGCAAAATCCTTATAAGTTGATGATACAAAATAAAAATAGCTAAAACCCACATTCGTTTATGAGGATATAAAGTCATGTTGGAAGAATATTTTTATAACCTATTTCACCTTACAATAGATCACAATGGAAATTTTTTTTAATCTGTATTTCTCATTATAGGATGTTTAAAAAAAGTTGTCAGTCATAGGCCATTAATTTTGCTTTCAGTCCTTTTTCGTTGCAAATAAAAAAATAATATTGGATGAGTGAATAACCTTAAAAGCCTTAAGTCTGAATGGCCACATTTTTGTGTTTGGTATATATGACTCAAATTATGGACCATAAATATGGTCATAGAAGAAACTTGAAGGTTAGACAGACATGAAGATGGTGTATTTTCCTACTGAAACAAGAATTATAGTAGAAGGAACTCTGAATCTGTCAGTTATCATTTTATCTCCAGACATTAATGAAAGTGATAAGGTAAATTTTAGCTATTTTTTTATTTAATTAATTTTCCTTATTAGAGTGAACCCTTTAAAATGCCTACCATTTATTGGAGGCTTTTCAGTGTCAAACATAGTTACAAAATTTGTACACTTTTTCTCCTTTAATTCTCACAACTCCATAAAAATGGGTATTAGGATTTTCATTCAAAAGATAAACCTGAAGCTTGTAGAGGCCCCGGAGCTGGTGCTCTTAATTTCTGCCAGAGCCTCTCCTCCTTGGACGTTATAGGCATGCCAGGGTCTCCTCCACACCTGACTAAGGGTGCTTCTCTCTTTTATGTGTGTAAATGAACCTCTGAAGACGGCAGAAACCGAAGGAGGTGAGTTTTTAGCTGAAGGAGGAGGTGTACGCGGTCCAAGACTTGTGGAAAGACAGCAATCAGCCTGCAAAGAGACGGACTGGCCCTTCTGCTCGGATGAAGACTGGGTGAGCTGGGGGCATAGGGAGCAGATGCTGGAAGAGTGCACAGCATGACCCCTGAGGTCACAGAAAACTTTTCCAATGGGAAATAATGGAATAGTTCCTTATATGTTAAATTAAAGAAAACACATGAAAAGGAACCTAGTCTTGAGAGCACTACTTCAATTACCTTCCGAACTTCAGAGCCCTGGTGCAATTAACAGATTGAATTTTAGTTCCATATTCAGGCATATACTGGGAACCTGAGTATTATGGCCTCAAGATTTTGTGGGGCCGAATTTATGGTTAAGTGGACCCACATTCCAGAATTTCTCTAAGATCTCTGACTAGCCCTCTTAAACTATTTGTAAGTTGATAGATGATCTGAAGATACAGGGGAAAGAAACAATGGGGGCTGTATGGAAACCTTCCGAACTGTACTGGATCCAAGACACAGACCCTTAATGTAATTTTCCTCTTCACTTGCAGAACTACAAATGCCCTTCTGGCTGCAGGATGCAAGGGTTGATTGATGAAGTCAATCAAGATTTTACAAACAGAATAAATAAGCTAAAAAATTCACTCTTTGACTATCAGAAGAACAATAAGGACTCTAGTTCAGTGACCAGGAATATAATGGAACTTGTGAGAGGGGATTTTGCCACAGCTAACAGTAAGTATTATATTTAGTGCTTTGATTTTACAGCATACAACAAAAACAAGAGAAGTCCCAAATAAATATGATGTCCACACAGAGCAACTGCAATTTTATTCCAAAATACCTAGTATAGAAACACATGCCTTTACGATATCCCTGAATTTTTAAGAGGGGCTTGTTTTTTGTTATTTTTATAATATAGAAAAGGTTAGGTTAGAACTGTTTAGTCACAAGGTAAATCAGGGTTTTGGATTAAGGATTAGAATAAGTGTGTTCTTTTCAAGAGCATATACAGAAAATGTGATGGGCCCAACCTGTTGAGTTTCTGTTTTTGTTTCTATCCTTCAGAGAGGAAACTTTTAGAGGTTAAAGGACTTGTCAAAGACACAAAGTTATCATGTAATGGAGCTAGAAGTTCAACCCACAGACTTAACTGAGCTGATTACAGCTTTCTTTAAAATTTTAAATGTAGAGCTATATTTCAGCTCTCTCATAGGATTAGGACTAGGTCCCATTAGGACTAGGAAACGCTGGATTCACTCAGCACATGAGCAGCAAGGTTAGTGAGGCCTCAGTTCCTGAAGCTTTGCTTTGACTTTTTTGTATTTTTAGGAGACAAGTGACTAAGTTAAAGTCAGTGGTGCAATAGTAACTGGCAAGTGAGTAATCCCGTTGACCTAAAAATGCTCAGGAACAATTTAAAATATATAGGTAAGAAGAAAGACTCAGTAAGAATATCCAAGAATATGTTCAAGCCCCTTGATTAAGGATATAATGAAATAATTGTAATGTTCAAACTTACTATTTTACCTCCTAATTACACCTTTAAAATTCCAAAGAGATTTCTTTCTTTTCATTTAGTTAGATCACTCCTTGCTAGTAGGGCATCTTAATTGACATCTAGTACTAACAAGGATATAACATTGTCCAAAAATCAAATGCTTGCTACATTTGGAACTCACTAATATAATGTCCAGAGAAAAAAACTTATCAAAAAATAAAGGAGAATATTTGTAAACAAATTTCCTTCTTTTGCTGGCTATTATAAGCAAATCACTCAGCAGTTACTTCAGTATCCATATTTTCTGTTTCAGACAATGAAAATACATATAGTCAAGTAATAGAGGATCTGAGAAGCAGAATTGAAGTCCTAAAGCGCAAAGTCATAGAACAAGTACAGTATATTCAACTTCTGCAAAAAAATGTCAGGGATCAACTGGTAGATATGAAACGACTGGAGGTAAGTAAGCATGTGGCTCTGACACCAGATTACTTTGTTTTTTAAATAACAGTGAAAAGAAAGGCAATGCTCATTCATTGAATACCTACTGTATGTATATATAGCAAAGTATTAGATCCATCATCTGCCTACAAAAAGGTATTATTGCCCCCACCCTACAGATGAGAATAAAAGCTCAGCTACATTAAGCAAATTTTCCAAGGGCATATAGATAGTAAATTTCAAAAGCAAATATTCAGTCCCTGCTTGTCTTATTCCAAAACCCAGATAGTACCTTGCCTCTGAGACTTCAACCTCAGTCTCATGAAGGATCACTTCTTCATTGTTTTCTTTAAGAGGAAATTGTATCTTACTCTTAATCTGCTTTAAGTCTAAAACGAATCCAAATACCTCCTATTGCTTATTCTGGCTTGCTTATAATACTTAACATCTCTTTCACTGAGGATACTATATAAATGGAAAATAGAGTATTATTTGGAAGGTCTCCAAATCAAAGAAATTAAAACAGTTTCCAAAAAATAAACAAACTACAAAGAACTCAATAGACATAATTTGTTTATTTATAGCCACCTTTTTTCTTAATTGTTCTTCACCTCTCTCTAGGTGGACATCGATATTAAGATTCGATCTTGCAAAGGGTCATGCAGTAGGGCTGTACCACATGAGGTAAATCTAAAGGACTATGAAGATCAGCAGAAGCAACTTGAACAGGTCATTGCCAAAGACTTACTTCCCTCTAGAGATAGGCAATACTTACCAGTGATAAAAATCAGCCCAGATTCAGACCTGTTTTCCAGAGAGTTCAAGAACCAGCTTCCGAAGCCCCCCCCAGAGTGGAAAGCACTAATGGAAATGCCCCAGGTAAAAATGGAGTTAGTGGGGTCTGGTAGAGATGGAAATACTCGAGGAGACTCTGCATCTCACGTACCAGGATCAGCACCTGAAAGCCCCAGCAGCCCTGGGAGCTCTGGACCTGGTAGTGCTGGCGCTTGGAACCCTGGGAGCACCGGAACTGGAAGTTCCAGCACTTGGCACTCTGGGAGCTCTGGACCTGGAAGTTCCAGCACTTGGCACTCTTCGAGCTCCGGAACTGGAAGTGCTGGTGGGTCCGAACCTGGTGGTGCTGGCACTTGGCCCTCTAGGGGCGCCAGAACTGGAAGTAGCAGCACTTGGCATTCTGAGAGCTCCGGAACTGGAAGTTCCAGCACTTGGTCCTCTGGGAGCTCCGGAACTGGAAGTGGGGGCAGGTCTGAACCTGGTAGTGCTGGCACTTGGCCCTCTGGAGGCGCCGGAACTGGAAGTTCCAGCACTTGGCACTCTGCGAGCTCCGGAACTGGAAGTGCTGGCGGGTCCGAACCTGGTAGTGCTGGCACTTGGCCCTCTGGGGGCGCCGGAACTGGAAGTAGCAGCACTTGGCATTCTGAGAGCTCTGTTTCTGCTGGTGGTTCTAGGAACCTTGGGAGCTCCGGAACTGGAAGTGCTGGCAGTTGGCCATCTGGAGGTTCTGAGCTTGGGATTTTTAGGCCAGACAGCGGCACAGGACATGGGAGCACCAAGCCTACCAACCCAGACTGGGGCACATTTGAAGAGTTGTCAGGAAGTACAAGTGCAGGGACAAAGAAAGAGTACCACACAGGTAAACTGGTCGCTTCCAAAGGAGACAAAGAGCTTCTGATTGGTAATGAGAAAGTCACCTCTGGTAGTACAACCACCACTCGTCACTCATGCTCTAAAACTGTTACTAAGACTGTTATAGGTCCTGATGGTCGCAAGGAAGTGACCAAAGAAGTGGTAAATTCTGAAGACGGTTCTGAGTGTGGTGACTTGTCCCACATGTTATCTAGCAGGGGTAGCCTAGATGAGCTCCTTGCACAACCTGGTAAAACTTCTTTCTTTGACCTACCCTCCACTGGAAATTCATTCGCGAGTAGATTCCCATCTACAGGCTTAGAATCTGACATTTTCACAGACTTAGGGGAAACTAGCTCTCGCTTGGATGTACCTGAGTTCCATTCCAGCAGCAAAACTTCAAGTCAGAGCAAACAGTATGTAAGTAGCAGCACAACTTTCAACAGAGGAGACTCCTCATTTGAAAGCAAGAGCTATAAAATGGCAGATGAGGCTGGAAGAGAAGCAGATCATGAAGACGTCAGAGAAGCACATACTACCAAGAGAAGCCATGTTAAAACTCGCCTTGCCAGAGGTATCCATACTTCTCCTTTGGGGAAGCCTTCCCTGACCCCCTAGACTAAGTTTATTATTCCTGCAATGTGCTCCCATAGCACCTTGAATTTCTTTCCTAACACTCTAAATGCATTATTGAAATTACACTTCTTGTTATTTTTTGTGCTAGACTGTAAGTTCCATGGGGGCAGGGTCTTTGTCTATAATGTTCATCTCTGTATTCCCAAATGCCTAACAGTACAGAGTTATCACTCAATAAATACATGTTAAATGAATGAAAGAATCCCTTTGAAACTCGATGTTGAGTTTGTTTAACCAAATTTTTTCACCATTCGAAATGTGTGCTGTTGGAATTATCACCTGATTTATTAACGATATTTTTAGTGAATGTCTCAGCTGACATCTAGATCAGGTTATCAACAAGGCATATTAATATTAAATGATGCTTAGATATCTTTCTTTGCTGGTTATTTGCTATTAATCAGTACATGCAAGTTAAGTTCCTAATTCACTGAGGAAAATCCCCTTTGAAATGTGTAGGTTTAAATGACACTCACTTGCATATTTTCCATCCCAGTGTAAGTGAATCCTTTTCCCATTATGGAGGAAAGGAAGGAAGGAAGGAAGGAAGGAAGGAAGGAAAAAAGGCAGTATCGGCCTTCATTTAATCTGGGCTATGCCTATCTTTGTAAAGTTAAATGAGAGTAACGTCCTCCAACCAGCTTAATTTTTTTTTTTAGACTGTGATGATGTCCTCCAAACACATCCTTCAGGTGCCCAAAGTGGCATTTTCAATATCCAGCTACCCGGATCCAGTAAGATTTTTTCTGTTTATTGCGATCAAGAGACCAGTTTGGGAGGATGGCTTTTGATCCAGCAAAGAATGGATGGATCACTGAATTTTAACCGGACCTGGCAAGACTACAAGAGAGGTTTTGGCAGTCTGAATGACAAGGGGGAAGGAGAATTCTGGCTAGGCAATGAATACCTCCACTTACTGACACTGAGGGGTTCTGTCCTTCGGGTTGAATTAGAGGACTGGGCTGGGAATGGGGCTTATGCAGAATATCATTTGAGGGTAGGCTCTGAGGTGGAAGGTTATCCCCTGCAGGTCTCCAAGTATGAAGGCACAGCAGGTGATGCTCTGATTGAGGGTTCTGTAGAGGAAGGGCCAGAGTACACTTCTCATGCTGGCATGGAGTTCAGCACCTTTGACAGGGATGCAGACCAGTGGGAAGAGAACTGTGCAGAAGTCTATGGAGGAGGCTGGTGGTACAACAACTGCCAAGCTGCCAATCTCAATGGCATCTACTACACTGGGGGCTCCTATGACCCGAGGAACAACAGTCCTTATGAGATTGAGAATGGAGTGGTTTGGGACCCCTTCAGAGGTGCAGATTATTCCCTCAGGGCTGTTCGCATGAAAATCAGACCCCTGATGACCCAATAGGCTGAAAGAGTGAAAGTAAGAGCACTCTCTTTTCTTTGTATAATGGAGTAGAGAAAAAATAAGGAAGCTAAAGGAGTCAAGATTCTTTACAACTTACTAAAACAATTCTCAGGTGCTATTTTAATATTCTTTGTACTGTAGCTAAATGTAACTGAGACATATTAGTGCTTTAAAAAATAAAGTTACACGAATTTTTTACCTTTAAAATAGGTCTGTGGGTTTTAAAGTTTCTCTAAGGACACATCAAGGAACAATCTTCATAGCAGGAAGATGAAGTCAGTGGGACGCTCCTTTCTATAACCCTTAAGGATGGTGTTTTGAGAACATCTCCATTTCACACACCACTCAAATTCATAGGATCGTTGTTAGGTAAAAAAAAAAAAAAAAATCATTTCATCCATTCTCTTTGAATGGTTTTAAACCAATATTTTAAGTTACAAATCACCAAACTAACAATGGCTGGACTTTGTATAGGAATTTACAAATTATAAAGTACATTCATCACTTCTGTTAGCAAGCAAATCCAGAAGGCAGGAGAAACAATCTTTCCTAACTGAAGTAAAAATTTATTCTTTATGTACTTTAATGAAGACCATAATATGCGTCTAATATTTTTCCCCAGGATCTAATCAATTTCTTTCAAATATACGTGGAAAAATGCATTTAAAATCTTTTAAATATTTGCAAGTATTCAAAAAACTGATTGAATTTACACACTGATAAACAATCCCCACAGCATTGGTTTGACCACATTTTTCCACAAATCATAAAGCTGAACTATATTAAAATATCCCAAACACATTGGGATCCCAGTACATTTACTTCACTTGCATTATTTCTATCCCAAAGGTACCTGCTTCCTTTCTCTTAGAAAATAAAAAAAAGAAGGAAAAGAAAGAAGGAAGGAAGGAGAGGGAGAAGGGCTCAGGGTGAGGCTGTGAGCCAGAGCATGGGGGGCAAAGGGAAGGAGCGTCAGAGCTTGCAGATGAGTCCCACATGAAGCCTGGGTGTTCTGGCATTTCCCTATGTGCAATTAAAAATCCTCGGCATGACATCTTCAGAATTCACAGAAGTTTCATTTTTCAGAGTTCCAGGTCATCTCTGTGCCCACCTTATTTATGCTCATGCATATGCCTCCACAGAAGTCGAGATGGGAGTAGGAAGAATTTTATTTCCCAGAATGCTAAGGGACAGAATAGGGTCCCCAAATGAAAGTGACCTTGAATGTGAAGCACCATTCTTTTCTCATTTATTTGAAGGCTTTGCGTTTATTAGCAAAGAATAGGAAACCTCTTTTGATTTAACAAACAATAGCCAATATTAGCAAAACCATTGTACTTGATGATACAGTTTCCTTGTGAAAACAAACACAAAATATCTCTTTTCCCTTGTCCTTTCTCTATAACTTTTTACTCTATTTCCCTTATTCTTGAAATTAAATGTTAGTTTAGCTTCTCTGACTTCTATTCACATGGAAGCTCACTTTAACTTGGTTTCCACTGGGTTACCACACTCTTGAAATTACTCTCCTTAAAGTCAAGGAAAACTTTGTAATTCTAAATTTAATGTCCTACATTGAAGGCTCTTCCTGTTTGACCTCTTTTAAATACCTGCTACTCTCATGCCCATCCTACCTGTTCAATCTGCTTTTTTCTCTTGGTTTCTGTTCTACCATTCCCATCTGTCTCACCCTTCTGTCTTTGAAACTGGCAATTCCTTCCTCGACCACTCCTTAAATGTAGTAGTTTCTCATTAAAATAACTTTAGTATTCATTTTCAGCAGTCATAATTAGTTTTGACAGATGTGGCTCAACTAAGACATTTATTTGTTGTTCACAGAAATATCTACAGGCATATACCCCTAGAGTGTCTTCAGGAAGCCATCATCCTCACAAATGGCTTCCATTCTCAAATTTACCTCATGGCTCAAACATCATGTCCATGAATATCTGGAAGAAAGAGGAACGACAGTAGGGAAATGGAGTGACTTTTCTCTTTTTTTTTTTTTTTTTTTTTTTTTTTTTAATAATTATTTTTTATTGAAGGGTAGTTGACACACAGTATTACATTACATGAGTTTCAAGTGTACAACACAGTGGTAGAACATTTATATACATAATTCTAGGTTCCAGCTATCACCCTACCAGGCTGTTACAATATCTTGACTATATTCCTTATGCTATACATTACATCCCGGTTACTAATTTATTTTACCATTGGAAGTCTGTCCTTTTTTTTTTTTTTTTTTTTTTTTTTTTTTTTTTTGTGAGGGCATCTCTCATATTTATTGATCAAATGGTTGTTAACGACAATAAAATTCTGTATAGGGGAGTCAATGCTCAATGCACAATCATTATTCCACCCCAAGCCTAATTTTTGTCAGTCTCCAATCTTCTGAGGCATAACAAACAAGTTTTTACATGTAGAACAAATTCTTACATAATGAATAAGTTACATAGTGAACAGTACAAGGGCAGTCATCACAGAAACTTTCGGTTTTGCTCATGCATTATGAACTATAAACAGTCAGTTCAAATATGAATACTCATTTGGTTTTTATACTTGATTTATATGTGGATACCACATGTCTCTCTTTATTATTATTATTTTTAATAAAATGCTGAAGTGGTAGGTAGATACAAGATAAAGGTAGAAAACATAGTTTAGTGTTGTAAGAGAGCAAATGTAGATGATCAGGTGTGTGCCTGTAGACTATGTGTTAATCCAAGCTAGACCAGGGCAATAAAACATCCACGTATGCAGAAGATTTCTCTCAGAACGGGGGGGTGAGGTTCTAAGCCTCACCTCTGTTGATCCCCAATTTCTCACCTGATGGCCCCCCTGCGACTGTGCCTGTCTTAGGTTGTTCCTCCCTTGAGGAATCTTACCCGTCTCTGGCTAACCAGTCATCTTCCGGGGCCATACAGGGAAATGTGAAGTTGGTAAGTGAGAGAGAAGCCTTATTGTTTGAAAAAGTTAGCTTTTTACTTCTTTGCATATTTATGCCCTGTGGCTTCTATGCCCAGCATTTGTCTTGAGGTATCTTTACCACTTGGAAGAATTATGATACTCGGTAAATTTGATATGAGGCACGAATTCTGTTTAAGGGTTGTAATTAGGAAGGAAGAAGAAAAGCTATAGAAGTAGCAGGCGGAAGAAAACATGGGAAGATTGATTATTTCTTTGATATATCTTCTTGTAGAGTAACTTCAGCATGTATAGGTTTTAAGCTACTACTTAAATTGCACACACACATAAACATAAAAGGAGTATAGTTACATAACCAAAGCATATCTGTAATTACCAGCCATCTGCAGTGAAACCAAGAAAACCAGTTAGGCACCTTAGGCATTTGTGAAAACTTATCTATGATATGGTGGATATTGTCCAAATGAACTTGAACAGTCTGAGAGAAATCAGACAAATTAAAACAACCCATTCCTGGGGACTGTTCACATGCCATATGTTCTTTTAACAATAAATAGTTTGTAGTTGTAAGACTTTGGAGCGCTACAATTTGCACTTCTCCAAATTCTTGGTTGAGTTCCAACAGTATAGATCCAGTCCAATTTTGTTGTTTTACTGTATGCACCGGCCAGCTTAGATATCTCCTTCCTCACTCCCATGGCAGGTCCAGGAACTGGTGGGATGAGTGCATCTACAGCTGTAGCAGTGCGTGGATCTTTGTTGGGGTTTTTTGATGATCATCTTCTGGCATGAGTCTTCCAGAGGGTGCAGATGTTGGAAGTTCTTTTTCATATTGTATCTTAGTTCATTTTCGGGGTAGCCCAATTAGGCTTTGATCCTCTGTATAAACACAAACAGACCCTTTGCCTACACTTTTATATGCCCTTTATACCCTTGTGTAGAACTCGTTGGAGGTTACCACACAGGAACTGCCCTTTTTTTTTTTTTTTTTTTCTATCACTAATCTACACTTACATGACGAATATTATGTTTACTAGGCTCTCCCCTATACCAGGTCTCCCCTATAAACCCCTTTACAGTCACTGTCCATCAGCATAGCAAAATGTTGTAGAATCACTACTTGCCTTCTCTGTGTTGTACAGCCCTCCCTTTTCTCCTACCCCCCCATGCATGTTAATCTTAATACCCCCCTACTTCTCCCCCCCTTATCCCTCCCTACCCACCCATCCTCCCCAGTCCCTTTCCCTTTGGTACCTGTTAGTCCATTCTTGAGTTCTGTGATTCTGCTGCTGTTTTGTTCCTTCAGTTTTTCCTTTGTTCTTATATTCCACAGATAAGTGAAATCATTTGGTATTTCTCTTTCTCCGCTTGGCTTGTTTCACTGAGCATAATACCCTCCAGCTCCATCCATGTTGCTGCAAATGATTGGATTTGCCCTTTTCTTATGGCTGAGTAGTATTCCATTGTGTATATGTACCACATCTTCTTTATCCATTCATCTATTGATGGACATTTAGGTTGCTTCCAATTCTTGGCTATTGTAAATAGTGCTGCAATAAACATAGGGGTGCATCTGTCTTTCTCAAACTTGATTGCTGCATTCTTAGGGTAAATTCCTAGGAGTGGAATTCCTGGGTCAAATGGTAAGTCTGTTTTGAGCATTTTGATGTACCTCCATACTGCTTTCCACAATGGTTGAACTAACTTACATTCCCACCAGCAGTGTAGGAGGGTTCCCCTTTCTCCACAGCCTCGCCAACATTTGTTGTTGTTTGTCTTTTGGATGGCAGCCATCCTTACTGGTGTGAGGTGATACCTCATTGTAGTTTTAATTTGCATTTCTCTGATAATTAGCGATGTGGAGCATCTTTTCATGTGTCTGTTGGCCATCTGTATTTCTTTTTTGGAGAACTGTCTGTTCAGTTCCTCTGCCCATTTTTTAATTGGGTTATTTGTTTTTTGTTTGTTGAGGCGTGAGAGCTCCTTATATATTCTGGACGTCAAGCCTTTATCGGATGTGTCATTTTCAAATATATTCTCCCATACTGTAGGGATCCTTCTTGTTCTGTTGATGGTGTCTTTTGCTGTACAGAAGCTTTTCAGCTTAATATAGTCCCACTTACTCATTTTTGCTGTTGTTTTCCTTGCCCGGGGAGATATGTTCAAGAAGAGGTCACTCATGTTTATGTCTAAGAGGTTTTCGCCTATGTTTTCTTCCAGGAGTTTAATGGTTTCATGGCTTACATTCAGGTCTTTGATCCATTTTGAGTTTACTTTTGTATATGGGGTTAGACAATGGTCCAGTTTCATTCTCCTACATGTAGCTGTCCAGTTTTGCCAGCACCACCTGTTGAAGAGACTGTCATTTCGCCATTGTATGTCCATGGCTCCTTTATCAAATATTAATTGACCATATATGTCTGGGTTAATGTCTGGATTCTCTAGTCTGTTCCATTGGTCTGTGGCTCTGCTCTTGTGCCAGTACCAAATTGTCTTGATTACTATGGCTTTATAGTAGAGCTTGAAGTTGGGGAGTGAGATCCCCCCTACTTTATTCTTCTTTCTCAGGATTGCTTTGGCTATTCGGGGTCTTTGGTGTTTCCATATGAATTTTTGAATTATTTGTTCCAGTTCATTGAAGAATGTTGCTGGTAGTTTCATAGGGATTGCATCAAATCTGTATATTTCTTTGGGCAGGATGGCCATTTTAACGATATTAATTCTTCCTAGCCACGAGCATGGGATGAGTTTCCATCTGTTAGTGTCCCCTTTAATTTCTCTTAAGAGTGACTTGTAGTTTTCAGAGTATAAGTCTTTCACTTCTTTGGTTAGGTTTATTCCTAGGTATTTTATTTTTTTTGATGCAATTGTGAATGGAGTTGTTTTCCTGATTTCTCTTTCTGTTGGTTCATTGTTGGTATATAGGAAAGCCACAGATTTCTGTGTGTTGATTTTGTATCCTGCAACTTTGCTGAATTCCGATATCAGTTCTAGTAGTTTTGGGGTGGAGTCTTTAGGGTTTTTTATGTACAGTATCATGTCATCTGCAAATAGTGACAGTTTAACTTCTTCTTTACCAATCTGGATTCCTTGTATTTCTTTATTTTGTCTGATTGCCGTGGCTAGGACCTCCAGTACTATGTTAAATAACAGTGGAGAGAGTGGGCATCCCTGTCTAGTTCCCGATCTCAGAGGAAATGCTTTCAGCTTCTCGCTGTTCAATATAATGTTGGCTGTGGGTTTATCATAGATGGCCTTTCTTATGTTGAGGTACTTGCCCTCTATTCCCATTTTGCTGAGAGTTTTTAACATGAATGGATGTTGAACTTTGTCAAATGCTTTTTCAGCATCTATTGAGATGATCATGTGGTTTTTGTCTTTCTTTTTGTTGATGTGGTGGATGATGTTGATGGACTTTCGAATGTTGTACCATCCTTGCATCCCTGGAATGAATCCCACTTGGTCATGGTGTATGATCCTATTGATGTATTTTTGAATTCGGTTTGCTAATATTTTGTTGAGTATTTTTGCATCTACGTTCATCAGGGATATTGGTCTGTAGTTTTCTTTTTTGGTGGGGTCTTTGCCTGGTTTTGGTATTAGGGTGATGTTAGCTTCATAGAATGAGTTTGGGAGTATCCCCTCCTCCTCTATTTTTTGGAAGACTTTAAGGAGAATGGGTATTATGTCTTCCCTGTATGTCTGATAAAATTCCGAGGTAAATCCATCTGGCCCGGGGGTTTTGTTCTTTGGTAGTTTTTTGATTACCTCTTCAATTTCATTGCTGGTAATTGGTCTGTTTAGATTTTCTGTTTCTTCCTGGGTCAATCTTGGAAGGTTATATTTTTCTAGGAAGTTGTCCATTTCTCCTAGGTTTCCCAGCTTGTTAGCATATAGGTTTTCATAGTATTCTCCAATAATTCTTTGCATTTCCGTGGGGTCCGTCGTGATTTTTCCTTTCTCGTTTCTGATACTGTTGATTTGTGTTGACTCTCTTTTCTTCTTAATAAGTCTGGCTAGAGGCTTATCTATTTTGTTTATTTTCTCGAAGAACCAGCTCTTGGTTTCATTGATTTTTGCTATTGTTTTATTCTTCTCAATTTTATTTATTTCTTCTCTGATCTTTATTATGTCCCTCCTTCTGCTGACCTTAGGCCTCATCTGTTCTTCTTTTTCCAATTTCGATAATTGTGACATTAGACCATTCATTTGGGATTGCTCTTCCTTTTTTAAATATGCTTGGATTGCTATATACTTTCCTCTTAAGACTGCTTTTGCTGCGTCCCAAAGAAGTTGGGGCTTAGTGTTGTTGTTGTCATTTGTTTCCATATATTGCTGGATCTCCATTTTGATTTGGTCATTGATCCATTGATTATTTAGGAGCGTGTTGTTAAGCCTCCATGTGTTCGTGAGCCTCTTTGCTTTCTTTGTACAGTTTATTTCTAGTTTTATGCCTTTGTGGTCTGAAAAGTTGGTTGGTAGGATTTCAATCTTTTGGAATTTTCTGAGGCTCTTTTTGTGGCCTAGTATGTGGTCTATTCTGGAGAATGTTCCATGTGCACTTGAGAAGAATGTATATCCCGCTGCTTTTGGATGTAGAGTTCTATAGATGTCTATTAGGTCCATCTGCTCTACTGTGTTGTTCAGTGCTTCCGTGTCCTTACTTATTTTCTGCCCAGTGGATCTATCCTTTGGGGTGAGTGGTGTGTTGAAGTCTCCTAGAATGAATGCATTGCAGTCTATATCCCCCTTTAGTTCTGTTAGTATTTGTTTCACATATGCTGGTGCTCCTGTGTTGGGTGCATATATATTTAAAATGGTTATATCCTCTTGTTTGACTGAGCCCTTTATCATTATGTAGTGTCCTTCTTTATCTCTTGTTACTTTCTTTGTTTTGAAGTCTATTTTGTCTGATATTAGTACTGCAACCCCTGCTTTCTTCTCACTGTTGTTTGCTTGAAATATGTTTTTCCATCCCTTGACTTTTAGTCTGTACATGTCTTTGGGTTTGAGGTGAGTTTCTTGTAAGCAGCATATAGATGGGTCTTGCTTTTTTATCCATTCTGTTACTCTGTGTCTTTTGATTGGTGCATTCAACCCATTAACATTTAGGGTGACTATTGAAAGATATGTACTTATTGCCATTGCAGGCTTTAAATTCGTGGTTACCAAAGGTTCAAGGTTAGCCTCTTTAGTATCTTACTGCCTAACTTAGCTCGCTTATTGAGCTGTTATATACACTGTCTGGAGATTCTTTTCTTCTCTCCCTTCTTGTTCCTCCTCCTCGATTCTTCATATGTTGGGTGTTTTGTGCTGTGCTCTTTCTAGGAGTGCTCCCATCTAGAGCAGTCCCTGTAAGATGTTCTGTAGAGGTGGTTTGTGGAAAGCAAATTCCCTCAGCTTTTGTTTGTCTGGGAATTGTTTAATCCCACCGTCATATTTGAATGATAGTCGTGCTGGATACAGTATCCTTGGTTCAAGGCCCTTCTGTTTCATTGTATTAAATATATCATGCCATTCTCTTCTGGCCTGTAGGGTTTCTGTTGAGAAATCTGACGTTAGCCTGATGGGTTTCCCTTTATAGGTGACCTTTTTCTCTCTAGCTGCCTTTAACACTCTTTCCTTGTCCTTGATCTTTGCCATTTTAATTATTATGTGTCTTGGTGTTGCCCTTCTTGGATCCTTTCTGTTGGGGGTTCTGTGTATTTCCGTGGTCTGTTTGATTACTTCCTCCCCCAGTGTGGGGAAGTTTTCAGCAATTATTTCTTCTAAGATACTTTCCATCTCTTTGCCTCTCTCTTCTTCTTCTGGGACCCCTATAATACGGATATTGCTCCTTTTAGATTGGTCACACAGTTCTCTTAATATTGTTTCATTCCTGGAGATCCTTTTGTCTCTCTCTATGTCAGCTTCCATGCGTTCCTGTTCTCTGATTTCAATTCCATCAATGGCCTCTTGCATTCTATCCATTCTGCTTATAAACCCTTCCAGAGTTTGTTTCATTTCTGCGATCTCCTTTCTGGCATCTGTGATCTCCTTCCGGACTTCATCCCATTTTTCTTGCGTATTTCTCTGCATCTCTGTCAGCATGTTTATGATTCTTATTTTGAATTCTTTGTCAGGAAGACTGGTTAGGTCTGTCTCCTTCTCTGGTGTTGTCTCTGTGATCTTTGTCTGCCTGTAGCTTTGCCTTTTCATGGTGATAGGAATAGTCTGCAGAACTGGGACGAGTGACGGCTGGAAGGACTTCCCTTCTTGTTGGTTTGTGGCCCTCCTCTCCTGGGAGAACAGCGGCCTCTAGTGGCTTGTGCTGCGCAGCTGGGCGCCGACAGGGCTTCTGCTTCCTGCCCGGCTGCTATGGAGTTAATCTCCGCTGTTGCTGTGGGCGTGGCCTGGCTCGGGCAGCTACTCCAAAATGGTGGAGTCGCGTTGGAGCAGGAGCTGCTGGGCGGCTATTTATCTCCGTAAGGGGCCTCCCTGCTCCCTGCAGCCCAGGGGTTAGGGTGCCCAGAGGTCCCGGATTCCCTACCTCTGGATTAAGTGGCCCGCCCTGCCCCTTTAAGACTTCCAAAAAGCACCCGCCAAAACAAAACAACGACCACAAAATAAAACAAGAAAAAAAAATTTTTTTAATTAAAAAAAAAAAAAAATTTTTTATTTAAAAAAAAAAAAAAGGTGGTCGTTCGTTTTTCTTTATTCTCCGGTGCCAGCCTCAGGCCTCTGCTCACCGGTCTTTCTACCCTGTTTCCCTAATATTGGGGTCCCTGTCCCTTTAAGACTTCCAAACAGCGCTCGCCAAAACAAAGCAGCAAAAAAGCAAAAAAAAAAAAAATGGTCGCGCGCTTTTCTTATGTCCTCTGTCGCCCAGCCTCCAGTGCCTGCTCACTGTTCTTGCTGCCCTGTTTTCCCAGTATCGAGGGCCCTACACTCTGGCCCGGATGGCTGGGGCTGGGTGTTCGGCAGCCCTGGGCTCCGTCTCCCTCCCGCTCTGCCTGCTCTTCTCCCGCCGGGAGCTGGGGGGAGGGGCGCTCGGCTCCCGCGGGGCCGGGGTTTGTATCTTACCCCCTTCGCGAGGCGCTGGGTTCTCTCAGGTGTGGATGTGGTCTGGATATTGTCCTGTGTCCTCTGGTCTTTATTCTAGGAAGGGTTGTCTTTGTTATATTTTCATAGATATATGTTGTTTTGGGAGGAGATTTCCGCTGCTCTACTCACGCCGCCATCTTCCGCCCCCCGACTTTTCTCTTTTAAGGAACTTTCCTGGATGTTCCATACAGCACTTCCACTTAGATCTCATTAGCCACGGGTCAGTCACATAGCCTTACCCAGCTGCAGGAGAGATTGAGACTCCTGAACTGTCAGTTTAGCTACAAGGCTATCCTAATTAAAGTTAGGATTCTGTTAATAAGGAGGAGAGGTGAATAGATATTGATGTAGACAGTTAGCAGTTTCAGCCAGACCATGTTTTTTCACAATTCAGGAGAGTTTCTTTTCTCCTTGGTTAACTTGATAATCACCATAGCTTCAAGTATCATCAACAGGCTGACTGCTACCCAAATCTGAAATTTCAGCCCTGACCTTCAAATCTCTATTTTCAGCTCATATTGAACATACCCTGTTAGGTATTTCTCATTAGCCTGTCTATGATGGAACCTTCCCATAAAAATCTATTGCATTTTCTGTATGTCTTCTCCTAGTCAGAGCCATCATTAGCCCTCCAGTTTCCTAATCTGGAAAATTTGGGCTCCTTCTCAGCTTCTACTTTCCCTTAATCCCACATCCAATCTATTCCCAGACTATCTTCTATTCTAAAAATGGCCATTCTTACAGTACTTTCATGCTCTTCTGTAATCTTTTCTCATTTGGGCTGTTCAACAGTCTCTTAACCTTTCCATTTGCCAATGTTCTTTTGCTCATTCATTCTCCATAAATAACCTTTCAAAAATAAGTCAGTCATGTTTTTCTACTGCTTCAGGCCTTACCTTACTTAAGGTTAAGTTAAAACTTCTCAGCTTTGCATTGTTGGAGAGGAAGAATTTTCCTCTACCCTTCAAGGTTCTTCTAGCTGACCTAAGAATCAAATAGATATGAGATAGATTAACAGGAGAAAAAAAGATAATTTAATTATGTACAGATGGAGGCCCAATCATATAACTGACACTGAAAGAAATGCCCATGGCATGTAGCTTTCATACATTTTAGATAAAGAAACATTAATCTGTGAGGAATTTACAGTACAAAGAAAATTTAGGTTTGGGAGTTTTGATTAGCTAGAAACTCTAAACAGCAGTTGGCTGGAGTAGAAAATTAGTAAAAAGGAATAAAGTTTGCACATATAGGCTTCTTAGCCTTGAATTTCCTGTCTGTGATGATAAGGATGTGTCTTTACCTCCCGGTGCAGGGAGAGCACCTTTCCTATAATGGATTTATTTCCTGGTTTCAAGCCAAGGGGGGTGGGGGGGAGAAGGGGGTCAGAGAATCTATCGTGCTTCTGATGTTTCTCCAGTATTTTAATTTAAAGTAATCAATGTGCCAGAGTGATGCTTTTGGGGCAGTCTACCCTTGGTCCCTACATATATAAGCTCCTTCACATATTGGTCACTTTTCAGCCTCTGCAAGTCATTCACTCTACACTTCGATTGTATTGAATTTCTCATTGGTATTGGAATATCAGGACCTTAATGATTCTGTTCCTCTCCACATGTATTGCCTAGAAACTTCCCAGCCAATCCATTCAATATAGCTGAAAAATACTCCTGTGAACCCTTCCCTAATGGCCGCCATAGAACGCAGAACCAGGAATTGTTCTCTGGGCCCTCATTGTTCTTGTCCATATCTCAAAAATAGCATATTTATGTTGTTATGACACTAGTTTGTGAATTCCTTTAGGCTCATTTATGTAGTGTTTCTTGCCCTATATAAGAATGTCTCACCCACTTCAAGATTATACAGGTTAAATTTGAAGTTCCTTTAAATATTTTTATTCTTTTTTTTTTTACATGTAAATACTTAATTAACCTAGAATTAACTTTTCTTGTAGATGGATGTTATGCTGGGATCATTTAAGGCATTCTTTGCCAGTGGAATTGAAATGTCAATTTTGTTGAATAAAACTTTCTATGGATCTATATGTAGACTCTCTCCTGTGCTTATACGACCTTGCTCATCTTTAAAATGTAGCTTTTTTTTAACCTCACCCCCCCTTTTTTGAGAGAAATCTTCTGCATCCGTGGATGTTTTGTTGCCCTTGTCTAGCTTGGATTAATACTTAGTCTACAGGCACACACCTGATCATCTACATTTGCTCTCTTACAGCACTAAACTATGTTTTCTACCTTTATCTTGCATCTACCTACCACTTCAGCATTTTATTTAAAAATAATAATAATAATAATAATAATAATAATAATAATAATAAGGGAGAAATGTGGGATTCACATAAAATCAAGTATAAAAATCAAACGAATATTCATATTTGACCTGATTGTTTATAATTCATAATGCGTGATCAAAACCGAAAGTTTCTGTGATGACTGCCCTTGCACTGTTCACCATGTAAGAACTTATTCACTATGTAAGAATTTGTTCACCATGTAAGAACTTGTTCGTTATGCTTCAGAAGATTGGAGACTGTTGAGAATTAGGCTTTGGGTTGATTAATAATTGTGCATTGAGTCCCCTATACAGAATTTTATTGTTGTTAACAACCATTTGATCAATAAATGTGAGAGATGCCCTCTCAAAAAAAAAATGTAGCTTTTTTTAAAAATAACTAACATCAAGTCATTATTATTCAGAGGAATAGAGGCATTGTGGTTATTAATGTTCAAAATGTTTTAAAAATACACTGAAGTACCAACAGGTGAAACAATGTGTTTGCACTTTAAAACACAAGAGCAAAACCGATTTGGGGTGGGGGTGTTGATGGATCAGGACGGACAAAACACTGTTAACTGCTGGAGCTACATGGAGGTTCATTATGATATTTTTCCTTCCTTTTGTGTATGTATGACATTTGATGTAAGATTGTAAGAAGGAGCAATGACTATGTATCTAATAGGTCTGTTGTGATCACTGATTGAGGAGATGTATGTAAAGTGCTCAGCAGAGGGCCTAGTGCAGAATAAAGACTCCAGGTAAAGCTTCGTACTATTATCCTCTGCATTGCCATAACTGTTTGGCCAGGGCCTTCATCTCCTATATTTGTCGTTTATCATTAATGTGTCATTTATATTACTCTAAGAGCCTTCTGTATGGGTGAAAACTTACGTCAAATTCTTTCTCCTGTCAAAAACCTCCTCCACACATGCATTACTTTTTTTTTTGGTATCATTAATCTACAATTACATGAGGAACATTATGTTTATGAGACTACCCCCTTCACCAGGTCCCCCCAACATACCCCATTAGTCACTGCCCATCTGCATAGTAAGATGCTGTAAAATCACTACTTGTCTTCTCTGTGTTGCACAGCCCTCCCCATGCTCCCCGCACATTATACACGCTAATCATAAAATGTAGCTTTTTGATGAAGTATTCTCCCTCTTGCCTTCCACCTATCTTTTCTTTTTTTTTAGTCTAGAAAAGTTCCACTTTCAATTTTTAGTTCTTTTGTTTATTTAGGGGCCACTTAGAAAAACTCTTTCTTAATTTCCAGTTAGTTACTTTTTTAGAGGATTCTTCAGGTGAGTCTTTTATTTTCCTAGAACCCTAACTTCAAGTGAAATTGCTGAGTCATCTTTTAATTATTAATTTCCAAGTATTTCATAAACTAGTTTAACCAATTATTTCATTCTGTGTGAGTATTTTAAAGATGTTCTTTGTAGACACATACATGATTAATTTTTGTAAATGTTTCATACTTAAAAACAAGACTGTATATTTTCACATGTATAGGTTACAAAATTTTATATTACCAAGCTTGTTGATGGTATGACTTAAATATTCTATATTTTGTCCTATTTTATGTAATTGACCTATCATATTTTAAAATATGTACATATGTATGTGTACATATATACACATACATGTTCATATACGTGTATTTATGTGTATAAGATCTCACTATATGATTTTTTTGTATGTGTGTGACGGCTTTGCAGCCTAGGAATTTTGTAGTGAGTGACTGGCTCTTTTATTATCCCTTACCAGAAAGTTTATGACTGCTATTATCTTCTTCATGGAGTGTACTTTTTACCATCACATAATGTCCCTCTTATTTGCTTCATCTTTTTTAGAATTGAATGCCACTCGTCAAATATTAATATTGTCATCACTCAAAATTTCTTTTTCTCTGTATTTACTTAGACATCTTTACATGTCATTTTATTTTTAGCACTTCTTCATCACTTTATTTAGAAGACTTTCCTAAAATAATAGATGAATTTTTAAACACAATTAAAAAATTTGCTTTGTGGTTTCCCCTTTCCTTCATTTTCAAACTTCCTTCCTCACTTAATATAAGTTTTCTTACAAAACAATGAATTTTTTAAAGCCCACTTTTATTTTACATTTACTTTAAAAATTTTGTTTCCTCGTTCTTTAATTTCTGCTTACTTACTCATGATGGTCCTCACCCACTCACCCCTACCCTCCACACCCTCTTAATCTGAAAATTCTATTTAGGTTGTCCATTTCAAAATGACCCCTCACTGAAAAAGTGAATGAATGAATGAGTGAAATAGATATGAACTTGAAAGCTTTGCCAGAAAAGGGCATGGTTTTTAAATATTTCTTCTAGAGAGGAAATGTTGAATTAGGGATTTTGATCTTCAGTGATGAGTGTAAAAAATATTCAACTATATCTTAATTTTACAACTAGATAGATTGGTCTTCATCTTTAGCCTGTAGCTGTATTCTTCTTTAGCATACCATAGTAAATGGGGAAAACCTCTTAATTAATTACTTTTACCTTAAGTTCAGAAACTGTATTTTATTTCCACTACTTCACACAAAGTCTGGCACAAAGTAATGACCCACTAAAATGTTTGTGAATTCAGGAATCTAAATGTTAAAAGGAACTTTAAAGTTCATCCATTTCAACCTCCTACTAAATGCATACATCCCTTTTATATCTGTTGACTGAATTTATCATATTTAGTTTTTATTAGAAGATATTATTTACATTTTGATTCATGTGTTTGGTTTACATATTTACTTTTAATTTCTGGAAACCCTTTAGAATAAAGTATTACAGATCCAGAAAATATTATAAGAATACATTTGATCAATAATTACTAGAGTTCCTTTAATAAAGGGGAGAAAATTTTTAAGTCGATTTTTCTGATGAGAAAATAGTAGCTTATGGAGTTTAAATAATGTGATGATCCAAAGCACATCCAGGGGTGAAGCCCATAGCAATATTCCTACAGGCCCTGACCACTTAAGTTCCACATATCATTTATTATGAGTTCTAGGATACTGATACTGTAGTTCATAGATAAACATGAAAATATTGTACTTAACATTTAAATTTTATTATTTTCCCAGTGGTATGACTGATCTAATTATACTCTGTCATAGGTTCCCCTTACAACCAACAAAATACATTTCTAATTAAGTTAGCAGATGCTAGGGGTACAGCTGGTGAATCAGAACTAGACCTACTCAGCCAAATTCACTAATCTCAAATCACATCTAAGAAGCCTTAAAGAAAGTGATCATACCAATATAAGAACATGCAGGATGCAAAAATCATAAACTAAGTATTTGTTATACAAGAGCGAGACCTCACTTTTTCCATTTCCACATAGTAAAAGCATCACTTCAAAAACCACAGGAATAAGAAAATTTAAGATAAGCTGCCAGGTTTGAGCTGAGAACGTTAAGCTGTTAAGCAGTGCTCTCTGTATCAGCAGCTCACAGCTGAAAGTGGCTACCTGTCAATTGCAACAGAGCCCTCTGGAAAATATTTGTTAAATTCACCTTTGACTCTACCTACAATAGGTCTATGACCTCAGGGTTGCATGCCTACATAAGCTGTTGCAAAACTGCATTAAAAGTATCTTCTTTTGAGAGATAAAGTAAATGCAGCAAACAATTGGTGAAACTAGGTGAAGGACATAGAGGTATTCATTAAACTGTTCTCCCAATTTCTCTGTGAGACTGAACATGCAAAATTAAAATTGTTGGAGAAATAAATATAATTCAGTCAAAACAAAACAAAATTAAACAGAAAATATATCACTTGTTAGTCACATCTTGGTTGGAAGAAGGAAAGAAAAGGTACAGCGGTTAACATGGATACAGTTAAGATTATTTGCATAAGTATACGACTCTCCCAGTCTAATTGCTTCAAAAATAAAATATTGAAATAAATATAGGGTAATTCCATGTTCCATGACTGCTATCCTACAGACATAAAGAATGGTTAAGAATTCATATAAAAAATAATTATGATAGCAGAAAATAGGGAATAGGACATGAAAGGTATTTCTCAAAATAAGACAATTGGCCATTAAGCATTTCAAAATCTCTTACTTGAACTAGTAACTAAAGATATGAAAATTACAGCAATTGTCAGTATTTTAATTGTAACATTCAGCATTAGTGATGGAGAGGAAAAATAAAAAACAAACACCTCTAATTCTGTATGCCAAAGGTAAATTGATCCAACCTTTCTGGAGAGTTGTATATAGTTTCAAAACCTTTGGAATACCAAAACCCTTTATTTCCATCACAAATTATGCTGCTAAAAATTTATTCTAAAAAGAAATAGTTAATATATGTTATATTAAACAATATACACATGCAAAAAATTGTTTGTAGAAGGAGGCTAATTTCAGTGTTCTCTTCACTAGAAAAAGGTTAGAAAAACCTAAATGTCAAATGACAGGGACTTGCTTTAAAAAAGTTAGATTATATTCACATGATGAAATACTTTATGGCTATCAAAAAGCATACTAGAGAAAAATAACATCATAGAAGAATATTTAGTAACATGGTGAATTTCCCATGACAGTGTGAAAGATCAGGCAGTAATACATGTACAGAATAACAAAATTATAAACCAAGATATTAGCTGCTTCTCTGTTAGTGCTGAAATTATAAGTGGTTCTCCTTTTGCCTATATTTACAAAATGTCTACAAATAATATGTGCTACTTTCATTATTTGAGACCACAATTAATGTTGTTAAAATAAAGAGAAGTTATTTCATTTGCTGGTTTAGCTGTGATTAGGCACCAACACATTGTGATTTGGTGTGGAGTTGAACAACAGTGAAAGCTCAAGCCGGGAGTGCCACAGTGCAGGAAGGGATGGAATTCAGAAAGCAGTTTCGGCTCTAAATATAAATGGTAGGTATCATCTTTAATTTGTTTCAACCCTTCAAAAAAAATCTAGGGGTCCAGCCTAGAGAACCACCTGAGACTGAGAAGTACCAGAGTAGAAACAGTGATTCTAGTGTTTAGAGACCATGTTGTTAAACCCAAGTTGAGTTTAAAAATAGGCAGTGGTCACTTATGAGGTCACAATAATTCCAAAGATGGTCACTCATTCTAATTACTGTCTCGTGGTTATTGGTTGAGTGGGGAAAGTGCTAGATAAGAAAGATGGGTGTCTCAGGTAAATGCACATAATGGTTAAACAGAAATGTCACCTAAGCTTCTGCAGCTGGTGGCCAGACACATCACGTTTTTGCTCCATGTGATGATATCAGTGTTCGGCTTAAAAGACAATCCCTTGGTTACACTGTTTAGCTGTTTTTCTTGGTTCACAAATGCAGAGGAACTGGAAGCTTACATCCCAAGTGCATATATCCTTCACAGTTCGTTCCATACTTTCTGCCTCAATTGTATAATAAAATACACTTCTCATGCTGTAGTGGGGGATTAATAATTTTCAACTAATTTTGATATCTTCATAAAACTCACAAGTTAAGCTTTTTAGACACTGTTTTATATATTCTAACAAGAGACACTATCTTTTTACTATATTCAAAATTGTGATGCTTGAACAGGCAATATCAGGTATGTACCTTTTCTCACCAGGTGGTACCTTAAGAAGGCTTACTTTGTCTAGGTAAACTTACATAGGCCACATCACCCAGGAGTGGCCTCTGTGTTTCTGCTACTTGTACATTAACTAACAACTTACCATCAGATTATCTACTGGTTTCTAACCTGCAGTTTTACTTTAAGTTCTAGGGATTCATTAGATCCTCTGTGAACACGTAAAGGGGATGAGCAAAAGAGTGAGGGAGACTGCCCGGGGCTTGGGGCCCTGCCATCCCCCATTCGGTGGGCTTTTATACATTCAAATCTTGCTAGAAAAGTTCTGCTATCAGGTATTTTGCATATTGACTTTCTAGTGTGTGCCTTTATTGCGAAATGGTTGCTATATATTACCAAAAATGGATAGCCAAGGTCTTGATAATATTGGATTTAGTGATCCAAGTTTTTTGAACTAAAGAAAATCAGCCTTTCTGACAGGCTGATGATTCAGGAATCAAAGATGAATAAGAGCTCATTATTGGTGAAGAAGAAAAGTGTGTAAAAACAGATAAATTGCAGTTAAAGTGAGGCAAAAACAAACAGCAATTTGTCAGATGATGTTGGGAGAAAGACTCTGTTAACAGTAGAAGTATCACGTAAAAGGGCCTGACCTTCCCTGGAGTGGTGAGAAACCCGACTGTGACAGAAATGTAGATGTAGAGTAACGGGGGCAGGAGGCGCTGCTGGGACCGAGAAACGAACCGTTTCACTCCCTGCCAAGGAATTAGAGTTTAACATTTAAAAAACAAGGAGCCAGCATTAAGTAGGACAGGAACTTAGAATTTCCTACTTCTAGGACAATATGTGTGATGGCAAAGTAACAGAGTACAGGCAGAGGTAGAACAGCAATGACAGCAGGGAAATGAGGTAAAAGTTTAGGCTATCATATAATTGTAGATTAATGATACCAAAAAAAAAAAAACCTGAACTCAAAAAAATAAAAAATAAAAATAAATAAAAAAATAAAAAGTTTATGCTGGGTTTGATGAGGAATTAAAAGGGTAACAGCATTCCTATAACAAAAACTAATGACCTTCGCAAAGGCTCCAAGAATAAGCTTCAGGACAAGTTTCCGTGAAAACCCATGGGAATGATGCTGCATTAAGGGAAGGAAGACATAGAGTCACAGGGTCGCCCAGGGCAGTTGGGGTGAAATGATGGGAGAATACAAGGCACGTGGAGTTGATACACTCATCTCTTGGGGAGAAGTAGAAAGAACAGAAAAGCCCCTTCTACTTTAGTTCTGGTGTGACTATAGAAGAAAGTAAGATCTCAGTCGGATTCTACAAGCCTAATTTCCAGGGCAACAGCGACTGCTGCTTTCCACCTCACTACCTCCCTCAAAAACAAACAGTGAGGACTTGATCCTGACTGTCCTCTGGGGACCTCAGATCCCAAAATCTAGCTAAGCGCCAGAGTAATGGTTTTTCCAAGGTGCAGAGTGAGATTTTGAATCTTCAAATATTCACTGCCAGTTTATTGCTACTTGAGGTTGTGAATACTTCTCTTTTCTTACAAGTTCAAATCCTAACTCATCGGCCATGTGGATTACAAAATAAGAAAAGATTAATTTATTGTAACAGAGACTGTTTTAATTAATAAATCTTTTTGAAAGTTTTCTATGACAGATCTTCCATAAATAAATAGAGTTTTAAAAGTGGACTTTTAAACAAAAGTTTTTAGTTTGCCTCACAGTTTTTCTACAAGGATAGAAAATTCCTCTTCCTAATCAAACTTTTCACAATCGACTGGAATTGAAATTATTAACACTGACTGTTCACAATTATCCTTCTCGTTACTTCTTGGTGTGCAATATAAATGAAGGATATAAAAGAAAACTGTGTGCTATTTTAATGTCAATCATTGTAAATAGTTTTTTATAAAGTCACACTCACAACTTTTTGATAGTTTTAGAGGGATCTAATGTGTGAAAGAAAATTCTAATGACATAATATACAAAAACGTTGTTACTTATAGAAGAATAAAAATCTATGTTCAGGAGATTATTGCTTTGGGAAGAAGGGCCTGATTTTCATAGACATCTTCTTCATTGAATACCAGGAACCCTTCCAGTTCATCCACACCACACCATCATCTGTGCCATGTTTTGCCATGTCCCAGCTGTAGTGTCCACCCCAGTAGTATCTGCCATTTGGATTGGCTGCATGACATCTGTTATACCACCATCCACCACCATCTTCTTTCGAGCACTGTTTATTGGGATCTGCAGTTACCCTGAAAGGGAATGTGTTTGGGTTATTAGAACATCAGTGCTCAAATTAATTCTTTGCAAAGTACCCACGGAGGAGTGCTGTGTGAAGCACTTTTTTCCTCTGTAAAGTCTAAAGATAAAGTCACACTAACACACAAAAGACCCTCTTTGTCCTATAGCAAGAAAGGGAGAGAATGGACCTACAGGGCAAATTCATTAAAATTGTTACTTTATACTAAATGACAACTTTCAGATCCCTTAGTGTAAGAGAACCCTGGAAAACAAAATGAAGGTTTCAATATACACATTAAAATATAGAGATATAGAAATTTATCTAAACACTCACTGCTCAGAAAATTAACTGTGTTCTAATTCCAGTTCTATCATTTATAGTTGTAGGACTTTAGGTAAATTACTTAACCTCTCTAAATTTCATCTGTAAAATGAGAATAATGGCAACTTTATAGCTGAAATGCTTTAAAGTGGCACATAAAAAGCTTAATACAATGGCTGACACCCAAGAAATGATAGTTATTAGTAACATCAACCATCATCAGTGATTCCAAGTAACAATACTAGTAGTGGGCTTTAAAGCAGGAAAGAAGGACACAATACATACCAGCCATCATTGTCCCTGTCATAGGTGCTGAAATACATGCTGTTGTGAATAGTCATGGTTCGGTTTTCTCCAATCAGTTGAGAAGCTCCTTCCATAAGGGCGTTGCCAGCTGTGCCCTGATACTTGTTCACCGAGATTTGGTATTTGTTAGCCTCATTCTGTACAGTGAATCCTCCATAGAGCGCCTTCACCTTGTCTCCTTTCCAATCCTCCATTTCAACCAAAAGTTCTGTGGGTCCCAGGTTGGTAAGCTGGCTAATCTTATCATTTCCAAGCCAATACTCACCTAAAGGAAAAATAAAATGATATCTCACCAAAAACAAAATGTTTGGGAACTAAAACCTGCCTTTCTTCCCTTATCTTTAGCTTTCACGTCCTTTTGGTAAACTCTTCTCAACCTCCTAAAACTCCCCAAATCAGACTCCCGATACTATGTTTTTTCACATGGAAAAAAAACCCATTTTAAACAGTATGGTTTTAATTTGCACTCCCAGATTTTACCTGGTAGGCCACAGTATTTTTTCCCTTCTGCACTGGTTGCAATATTTCCAAATCCTTGTTTATATGGGTTCCATGTCCTGCCAAAGTCAACACTACCATCCTGACGGTTCTGAATTACTGTCCATCCTTTGGTCAAAAGAAACAAAACAGCACATATTAACCAATAACAAATAATGTCACTGTGAGGGGAATGTCTGCATTTCTAATTTCCATTTGTCTGAGTGTCTAAATGTCCATTTGTTTTTATACACACCCCTTTTTAGTGCTCCAAAATAGGAAATAAATATAAATAAACATAATAACGAAATAAGTATGAGAGGAAAACTCTTAAAATCTTTGGAAACTATGAGTGCTATACCTTACCCCAAATTGTGAGGCACAGATATTTTACAGCTTTTAAAATATCAGATTGAATTCCAAATCAAATGGTTCATTCTTAGTTATGCTGAAACTAGGTTGTATTTCCTGGAATTTTACGGTATCAAAATAATTACAGAAATAATAGATCAATAACTATCAAATACTTACCTCCATTTTCTGTGTTCATATCACAGTATACTTTGTATGGCTTGATAACATTGACAGGCTGAATGAGATACATTTCAGATGTTTCACCTCCTCTCCTGATAATTTCCTCACATTCTGCAACCATAACATAACATTGTATTCAGAGAACTACAACATAATTACTTGGTCTTTAGTCACTAATTTTATAAGATAACTGATTACATAAGTTGCTGAGGAATGTTTTAGACATTTGTATTTATATTATAGAAATTAAATCTTCCTTTTCCTGAAAATCCAACTGTTTGGAGGAGTTCTATCTGCCAAAGGGATGAAAAAAGTCCTTCCCCATCTTTTGTGTCCTGGGATATCCATGAACTAGAACACATGGGGCAGAGAAATTCCCACATCTATCCATGCTTCTGTCATCTCTTCAAGCAAGCATGTACCTTACACAGGAGAAGCTACTGCTGTCATTACACTACATCCTGTGGTGTACAGCATCCAAAGCTGACAATCACATTGCTCTAAGTCAGGACATCTCAGGCTGGGATATCTTCATGATGGGTTGTAATGTCATTAGAAGATGTTGGGGAAAATCCATTGAATTTTTTTTTTTTTAGTTCTCTTATTTTTAGAGTGAGTGAGTTCTTCTGGAACCCTCTAGAAACATGTTTATTAACTAGTTACCTTTGCCAGACACCACAGGAATATTGCAGCTGACAGTGCACGGGGTGCGGCAGTATTCCATCTGAGCTGAGACATCAGATTCTAATTTTTGTATTTTGCTTCTCAAGTTTTCCAAGATCGCACGGAGCACACGAAGGTTAGTGGGGATATTATTATTCACAGTCTCATCTATATATATTCGATGCTTTTCCAGCTCTGAGGAGTACTCAGTTACTACATTTTCATTTTCTGGAAAAATGAATTATGTAGGAATGGTTAGCTTTTTCTCTGAATGAAAAGAC
This sequence comes from Manis pentadactyla, assembly GCF_030020395.1. NCBI lineage: Eukaryota > Metazoa > Chordata > Mammalia > Pholidota > Manidae > Manis > Manis pentadactyla. The sequence goes on along the minus strand of NC_080019.1, from coordinate 25,908,917 downwards.
TAAATATATTCAGTCATACAATTGTGATTTTAACTTTCTGAGAATAAACTCGTGGTCACTGAGCTACCTTCAGGCAGCTGTGATATGCACTTGTACCTAGGGAATATTATTTGGCTCACAGCATACATAAATTGATATAGAGTCTCGCTACTATCCTAGTAATTTACCTTAGGTGTAAGCTAAAAATTATGCCTAATAATAAGTACAACAGGCAATTTATTTCCTTGGTGAGGAAAAAAGGAGAAAGCAGTATTTTGGCTTTTCATCTCAGAAGTTCAACATCTTATGGAGTGAATACACTTGATTTACTTATCCATCTCACGTAAGTCAGCAGAGCCTTGATGTTTATGAGAGACATGACGTGATTCCTTTGAAAAATGTCCAGATTTGGGTATGCTATTCAGTGAGACGCCTCTGCCAGGCACACCCACCAGCTGGTCCCCAACCACCAAGCCAGCGCACTCCAGGCTCACAGGTCAGGGATCATCATGTGCAGTACAACTGAGGATATCGTCGATTACTCTCTTATATTCAAAACCTGAATGTTCAATCTATAAATAGGTTTTTACCTTGTGAAAATTGTCTTCTGAGTCATACATTTCTTATATACCAAGAATAAGGGCATGCAGTGAAATTTTTCATAGGAAATCATCCTTACTGATGCCATACTGGGAATGAGTTGAGTTGTGTCTATCTGACAAATTGCAAGTTAAGGTGCCTGGGTGAGGACTGTGGGTGATCAGGCCCACACTACGACTGCTGTTTAGGTTAACTTAGAAATGTTACTCTTCTCATAATTGTGCATTTGCAAGGCAATCTAATGGTTCCAATTTTATGACAGAATCAAGCTAATAACATAAGGATATCTACCTTTCAATTGCTTCTGCCTATTTTTCCACATATCTTTTAGCAGAGTCATGTAGTGAACACTGGTAGAAGAGGTCTGGGAAATAGACTCCACATTATTATTTAACTCATTTATACTGTTTCTGATTGGCTTTTCCTGTTTTATCAAAGCATCTTGCAGCTGACATCCTGTAGGACACAACACTCCCTGCAAACAAACAAAATAGAAGGCATTAGATAAAGGATTTGGGTTATGGATATTTGTGAAAGTTGCACATAGTGAAAATTTAATATCATTAGCCAGTATAAAAACATGTAACTGGATTTTCTTTATGTAAGACCGGAAATTCTAGTGTCGTCATCACATTCCCAGGAAGATTAAAAATAGTCCGTACCATAGAAGGAATATAGTTGGGCTACGAAAATTTCACCACCTGAAGAGGGTGAAATAAAAGGTCAAGACAACATCCACATGTTCTAATTTGTAATCTTGGGCCCAGACCAGAGAAAACTGGAACGGAACTCTTAACAAAAGGACCCAATAATAAACAAACAAAATAACCATGAGGGTAATGTGGGTCAGTGTAACATGAGGAAGGCATGATGAATAGGCCTCCTGGGCACAAGAGGGCGGCCACTGTGAGCACCATGAGTGCACTCACCAGGTCCGGGTCAGCATGAAGACAGCCCCCGGCATCAGGGGCTTTTCTTTCCACTTTCTTTTTGCTGGCAGCTGCTTTGGCTGGACGAGCTTTATAGCCAGTTCCACTGATGGGAGGTGGGGCAGGTCTCAGGCTGGGAGCCGGTTCCCTCTTCTTGTCAAGGGGTCGGTGACCACGGGCATCCAAGGTGGCCTTCAGGGAACCGGGCAGAAATAAAATATAGAGTGTCATAGGAGGTTTGAGATGTAACTGTTCCAACACCCTCACTTTCTAATTTAGGTTATCACATGTCTGATCATTTTCTTAAGGTCCATCAACTGGCTAGTTGTTGTCAGTAAATCAACAGGCTGCTTAGGTCTCTTCAGTAACAGAAAAAAGAGAAGCTGCCAAAGCTATTGCACCTGAGTTCTTTTTTTAAAGAGGCTGTTAAAAAACAGCTGTGTTAGGTTATGGATAATAAGAACGACCTCAGATTCCTGAAACCTATACACTGGAATACACAAAATAGTAAGGCATCTGTACCATCAGGAAGAATAAATATTCTTAAGCAAGTTGAATTTACTAAATGCCTGCAATTATTCTTAATTATTTCCTGACTTTCAGTTTTTATGACATGATGATAAAGTTGGCTAACTCCTATATAACAGTATTTAAGAGGCAATACAGATTTACTGAAAAGCGAAATTCACTTAGGACCTATTTCCAATAAGACATCCTTTGACTCTAACACATTTGCAGAGGAGTAGGCACTCTGGGGCCAAACTGCTTGTGCTGAAATCTTCACCCTACCACTGATTAGCTATCTGATCTTAGGCAAGTTATTTTGTCTGTGCCCTTATCTGTAAAATAGGGACAATAATATTTAGTATCTACTGTATAAGATGATTGTAGGGATTTAATGCCATTCCATATATTCCATATAACATAGTACCTAGTACATAATACGTACTCATTATTATTTTTATTGTGACCACACATAACAGATATTATAGTTTAAGTGGCTTCTCCACTACAAACTCCAGTCTTACTCTTATCCTCTATCAACAAAATTACTTGTTAAACCATTCTCATGAAATTTCCTCCATGATTTCTTTATCAAACACCATGATTTTCTCAGATTAAAAATAATTCTCAAGGTATGTGCATTGGAATTAAAATTATTTGCTATCTTAAAAAATATTGCGTTAAAATATAATGAGGTGGAAAATATGCAATACAATACAAAAGTGTTGACTTGGATTAACTATATTATCATGTGATCTTTGCCAGTAATTATATCCTTTGGGGCTTAATTACCTAACAAATTTGAAGCAGAGACTAAACTCTCTATTTTGTGAGCCTAAAGTCATAGAACGACTCTATTTGAAATACTATTGTCATTTAATCATTGAGTTATAATAATATTTAATTTGGTGGGACGGTGTGAGGCTTTAACCCAGGCAAGCTGGCTTCAGATTCCCCTGCTTAAATACTGAACTTAAACTATAGTATTTGTTATATGTGATCGCAATAAAAATAATAATGTGTGAAGATCTGGAAGAAATACAAATATTGCACATTCAAGACATGGTACCAGCCAGAGCTGGTCTGTTCTAACAGGAATTTTATGAAATTTGATTCCTGTTTATTACAAAATCAAATATTTTTGTTTAATTCAGAGTGCCATTAGAGAGATAGATTGTCAGCTTTACTAGAGAAAAGGAAATCAAAAGGATTTAAAGACATTAAATGGGCATTTAAGGTTATGAAAACCATTCATTGAAATAACTAAAAAAATAACTAAATAAATACTAATAACTAAAAAACTAGAAAATACATCTTGGAACCTAAACTAGTAAACTGTAATTAGTTGGTGAGCAGGTATTTGAAAGTACTTAGCCAAATACTTTACCAAAGTTTACTCCTACATATTCTTTACATTTTTCTTACCTAATGTGATTTACCAGACAACTATCTTTTTATATGAATATTTAATTATTAAAACCACTTAAGTTCCCTTCACATTCAACAAATAATCCAAAGGGAATCACTTCAGTTAAGTATTATTGTGCCCTCTTATTTCTAGAGCAACGATACTGTTATTTGCAAGAAACTTGACCATGATTCATTTGATGATAAAATTAAAACTCTTTAAATATTTATTTCCCTAAATTCATTTCTGTATTTTGGTATCTTCAAACCAGTACGAATAAATCAGCAAAGGTAGTACTTGATGGAACACTTCTACAAATGAATAAATTAAACTGAGCTGTCTTTCATAATCATTAATAACAATAAATACTACTTATGAATTAAATTTTCTCATTTAACAAAACATTTAATTTTCTATCACTGCACTTGATCTATTCTGCTTCTAGATTTAGTGTATAATCTTCATTCATAAAAAGCCAATGATTTCAAGAGCTACATATTACCCTCCTTCACCAAGGAGCAACCTACCTACCACAGCTTTTTTCTCTTAAAATACTGCTCTTCCATTATTTCATAGTCTGCAAAATTTTCAGATTTTTGTCCTCATAACCATAATAATGTATTATTACATAATATTATTATTACATACATAATAATAATGCTAGAAGTAAATGAAAAATCACAGTACTCAGGGTAACAACAAATGAGAAAAACACATCATACCTTAGTTTTGTCTTCTTCCTGGGAAAATAAAGGTGATAAACCGGAAAACAAGAATTATTATTTTGGTTTTATATAAGAAATACTATGTAACATTCTTTGAATAAAATGGGTTTCTTAGAATGACAGTTCAATTTCATAACTAAAGTCAATGTTAATTTCATTAAAATAAATATTCACATATAATTACATTCTATTATAGTTTATGTTAATAATATTAGTAATAATATAATTTTTTAAAAGTCACCTCATCGTAGTCACTGACAGCTTGTAACTTAACTATAAAAGCACACAATAGTAGCAGTAATAGATGTTTCATGGTTTAAAATTTTTGGAAGTTCCAAGAAATTGTCTTTTGCTTGTGGATTTAACTGAGAGATCTTCAATCCTATATATACCTGAGTTCTCTGTTAGATATGACTTTAGAAATCATTACCTTCTTTGGTTAATATTCAATTTTTTGACTCACTTGTTGGTTGAACCATTTTATCTCTTAAGCAACATCTTCCCATCAAGTCTTATTTACTTGTCATACAACTCTTCTCTGTTCGCCGAATTTAGAAACATCAAAGTTTTTCAGTGCACTTAATTGGACAGTATGATTGGAAATTAGGACATTCCTAAAAGATATGTGTAACACATTTTCTGTAAATTGATGTGGACACTACACAGGCTCACAAAGGATGTGTGAAGAAAAAAATATTTTTAATCCAAGCACAAAATATCAGACCTACTCACAAGGCATCCACTAACATTGTAAGCTTACTAAAAGTATATCATAAATATTTATGTTTTAAGGTAATTCACATAATTCAGTTCCAAGAAGGGCTTTTGAAATCAAGAATGTTATAATACCATGTGTTTATTCTCTCCTTTAGACATTAATCAGAATATCCAAATTACAATTCATGTCTTAGGCTGTAATAGAAAAAACAGAAAAGAAAATGTCATCTCTTTTGCTCTGATCACCTCTCATATTTTGTCCTTTATTAATATGTTAAAATGTTCAGCAAATTCTAAATAATATTTAATTAGACACAGATTCCTAAATTAAAATCATTATTATGGTGATTACATATATATTTAACATTTTATTTTATTTTTACATTATAACATGTATTCTATATTATATTGTTTATAAAAACAATGTTATTATAACATTAATGCATTTGCAGTCTTCACACATTTCAAATAGATGCTGACACTAAATGTCGCCCACTTTCTTTCATCATGTCCTATAAGCCACTAAATCCATCTCTCTCATCTTTTCATTTGTTTGTTGCAATCAGACTAACAACTCCTACAAGAATCAATAGGGAAACTAAAGCCAGCAACACAATTCCCAGCAACCACGCTGCTTTATAGCTTTGTGTATGTGCTCGTGTGTGTAAAGTGAAACATTCTCATTAAATGAATTTTTAAAATGATTTTATTAGAAAGATAGCAGGTTATCCAGAGTTGAATCAGGAGAATATGTTTTAAATAATGCTTTGAAGCAGACTCTTTATAATGGTATGAGATCCACTAAATTTCTTTCTGTTCTTGGTAACAAAGGTTGCATTCCCAAATTCTTTTAACTCAGATTTATAGAAGCAAAATATTGAGTTTAAATTAAGTAAAATACACGGTTGGATTGTTCCAATTATGTGTCCCATTTATTAGTACTTTAAATAGAGTATTAGAGTATATAAGAACACTTTAAGATTAGCTTAATTTTAATTTTTCTTAGAGAAATACACAATCTGACCATAAAAGCAAGAATGTGTGCTGGCATTAATTAAAATAAGATGCAAGAATATGAAGAATATATTTTTCAAAATGTAACTGAGAAAAAGTTCATTTTAATAATCTGTACTTTAAGTACAGATATTATATTAATGATGTCAGATTCTGATTCTAAAAAAACTACCTGAAAAGACTAAAACAATATTTTTCTTTTGAGGTAACACTGTCTTATTGTTACTTCGGTTTTGAGCACTGACATTTCACCAACTAACAATAGAGCTATTACCTGATTTCTAGAAGTTTTTTTTTTATTTTTTTTATTAAATGTTTGAGAGCTTTTTCTAACATATAATAGGATATCATACAACATTAAAATGAAAATTCCTTTACATTCCCACTTTTTTTTCTACTATGATTGGCATTCTTGCCATCATCAGCAGGAAGATGGAAAGAAACTACTAGAACATACATGCCATAAGAGCAGAGACTTAACATTCATTCCACAAATAGTTCTTGAGAACCTCCTATGTGACAGTGGGCTGGGACTTGGGACTCTTTGGGGAACAAGACAGACATAGAGGGCATTCAGTAAAAAACTGTAGTATGAATGAATGAACTAGCCTTCACTGAAACATACCTCAGATGCCAAGCTCTGATAATTATTTACCTTAATTTGTGAAACCACTAAGTTCTACAGATGATGAAACAGGGTCAGGGAGGTTAAGTAAACTGCACAAGACATAACAGGTAGTAAGTACTGGAGCCAGGACTTGACACAGGTCTGGCTGACCCTGCAGTTTCTGCTCTGTGCCCATTATACTATATAGCCCAACAAAATATAAACATTGTAAAGAATGTATCTGTACATTTTTGGTTTGCTTGTTTTGGCCAGCCCATTGTCTCAGGACTATAATGTCTCAGACTGGCACCCTCATTTTAGCCTTTATTTTCACCCTTATATATATGGATGTGGGTGTGGATATTCATGTCTATGTGAAAGGCATAACCGATGCATGATAATAACTATGAATATTTTAATTCTAGCTCTTGTTAGATATTTTTTCCTAGAGTTATGTACAACTACACTAACACTCTGAAGTGCCTAATATCACATATTTTATGTAAATTACCATATTTTTATAGAGAAGAAATATATTTTCAGAGATTCTGCTACTAAAATACTACATTTAAAAAAAATGTTGATGCCATTGGTGGAGGTGGGAGGGAGTACTATTTGTTCTGTTACGTTTCAGGTCGATAGGGCAGTGTTCTTCCTATTAGCTGATGCTGTTACATAAGTCAAGGACAGTAAATCAGTGATAGAACTGAGATATTCTGTCCTGCCCAGCAGCTCTCTGGCATGAAGGACAGACTTGTGGACACTGATTGTCAATGTTCTTGTTATTGGTACTTTTACAAGTCATGTTAGCTCCAGTGTACAGAGAACAAGACAATTTGAGTTCATCAAATATAGAACATCTAACTTTGCAGCAGGCAGTGTGTTGGGGGTTCACTTTGGTGACCAAGACAGACAAGCAGTCTGTACTCATGAAGGTTTATGTCTAGAGTGGAAGACAGAAAATAAAAACTACTTATAATAACATGCACTGAGCCTCAGACAGGGAAAGTGAGGCTTTGGGAACCGTAATATAAGTACCTGACCTTCTTTAGAGGGAAAAGGGTCTTGAAAGAAAAAAACTTTGGGACATGAAACTTGTGGTTCAAATGACTGTATGGTTTATATCACACACCTGGCACATGGTAGGTATTTGATAATATCTGTTGAACAAGTTTATGAATGTATGAATGAATGATTGAATGAACAAAATGAAATACAGACTCTCTTTGTCTAAATAAGCGTAACCTTTTGAGACATTACTAAATCATTTGTCAGTCACTGTGTATATTTTTCTTGTCTTATCCTGAGCTACAGTTTGAGAACCATGATGAAAGGGAAAATTAATACTTAGAGTCTAGCTTGGATCCAGGTTTCCCAAGCAAGGCTGAGACCCATACGGCAACGACAGATGTAACTGGTTAGCCACCTACAATGGGAAAGCCCATTGCAGGGAAGAATAGGGGCCAGCTCTGTCTCTGGTGGAGAGTCTCCCTCTATTGACCTGGAAGACGTTAGTTGTTTCTCTTAAGGAAGCTGATACAGAGCATGGCGATAAGCGGGAAAACGGGACATTTTCTTCTTCAACCCAACGCTGACCACGAAAACTAGAGATGCTCTCCTGCTTCTGTTACACTGAGACTTAAAACCGCAAAGGGTGTAATGAAAACCTGTTGGAGTGTTTTTCTCTTGGAATGACCACTAAGATGCGGAAGTAGGGTTCCAGTTGTCCTATTAGTACTGTGTTACCCTGACCCTCTACTACAGGTCCCTGACCTAGTGGTAGCTAGCCCTATCAGCTTCTCTCCCTCAATTTAATGCTTGCAAAAGAAATAAGCAGAGAATCAGGTTCATTGGCCTCATGTCACACTCATGCACATTCTAGAGAGAAAGCCTACGAACCTCAACAGCAGAAGTAACCAAAACGTCTAAATTTGATCATTTGATTCTTCTGTCAAATCTGTGACACCTAACGTCCTTCTTAAAGTACCCATGCCCGTTATCTTTTGGTAAGTTAGGCTGAGATGGCTTCTGGGTTTGCTGAACTAATCCAAAGGAAAAATTAATATCAAATTTTCAGAAATCAGACTTTTTTTAAAGCATAAATTGTGCATTAGAAAGAGAAACCGTATTTTCAAACAGTGTAATAAATCACCAGAAATTTTTACACATTAAATATATAGTACCAGCAGTAAAATTCTGTAGAAATGAAAACTTTTAATTTGGAGTATTTTAGTAACATTTGTTTAAAAAACTTTCACTATTTAATAACTATTTCTTAAATTAAATTAAAAATATTTTCTGTTAAACATGTTTGGCAAAATATTAATGGTGTAACAGGAATTTTTATAATTTTGAGTGTTTCCTATCCAGGAATAATATATGCATTTTCATGGATTCAAATCCTTTTTGTGTGTGTCCCTTAATATTTTTTCTAGGTCTTGCACAGTTTTCATTTATTGCTGTCATAAATATCACTCTCCACATTATATTTTTTAACTGCATATATGAAAGCTATTGATTCTTTGAATATTATTTTGTATTCGGATATTTCAGTGAATTCTTAATGTTTCCAATAGTGATAGCAAGAAATCTTGTTTTGTGGCTAATGAGAATGTTTTTAATGTTACTCTATAAACGTGATGCTGACTTTGGTATTGATTTTTAAAAGACAGTCTAAAAAATGTCTAACTTATTATAGTAAAGTATTCCAACAATGAAATGCTTTCATCTTCTTTGTTATTAATGTCAAGAAGTTTTTTTTTTCAGTCTCCAAAATTTATATTGTATTGTCATAAGATATTCTTAATTCTTTCATTTCTATCTCATTTCTTATTCTTTTTTTCTTTTTTGTAGATAATTATTTTTTATTGAAGGGTAGTTGACACACAGTATTACATTACATTAGTTTCAGGTGTACAACATAGTGATTCAACATTTATATACATGACAATTCTAGGTAGCAGCTATCACCATACCAAGCTGTTACAATATCTTTAATGTCAAGAAGTTTTTGTCAAGTAAACCCATATTTGAAAATTATATTTTTACAAACAAATTTAGTATTTTATAACTTAATGTCAGAGTTGTTTTATATAAACTAAGTAAAATTTGGCATTAATTTACCTAAAAATCATGGAAAATAATTCATTTTCATAAAATGTACAAAGATCAGAAAGATTGTCCTCATATAAGCAATTCTCTGCTTTACACACAAAGGTTAAGATTAAATTAATTGTTGCTGAAATATTAGGGTGAGCATGTAACATACATATTGAACACACACAGTATCCTTCCTATAAATACCTGCTATTCCATATCAAAATTAAGGTCTCAATGCCTTTCATCCCCGTTATTTAAGTGTCTAAAACTTAACACCTTTCTTATTCATTCAACAAACATTGAAAACTTATTAGTTGCAATCAACTAGATGCTGGGTGTATGATGGTGAATATCATGTCATACTGCATATACCTGTTGGGGAATACAGACAATTAAACAAATATTACTATCAAACATAGTAGTATATAAAAAACTGGAAACAGCACATAGCTATTTTTTTCTGTGCCAACATAAACATTTGTGCAAAAGTAGAAACACAAAGTTATGATCATGTTGAATTTTGACACTTGTTTTTGTGATACGGGATGGGACTTCATTATGTAGAAGACAAAAAAATTGTGATATGCATCACTTCTCTCATCTCTCTGTCACACACACACACACACACACACACACACACACACACACACACACACACACATCTTTCTAAGATGTTTACAACTGACAGTGCAGCTTAATTATGTCCCAGGTTGTCCCAAGCATTAGCTGTGAGAATAGCTCCTTCACTGTCTCCTGTAGTCTGGTAGCTTTCCTCTCAACTGTGTTACCAGAAAGCGCATGCTAACACTACCTAGCATTGGGGTCCATTTTTAGCATTGTAATAAACAAAGACCAAACTCCTGGAAGAAATGTCCAAGTGTTCTTTTTCAAAAGTTCTGACCTCAGAAATTCAAAAAAGAAACAATAACGTCTACCATTACTCCCTTTTGAGTTAGTAAGGAATTAAAAATCAGAAATTCACTGGGAAAAGGACATATTGAGCCAAACAACTGTAAAGAATACTGGTATAGAGTAGTATTTAAAAAAGAGTATATATTTAACTCTCTAAACGGAGAGAAACAGGAAGAAGAGATAGTATCCATCTTTTGGTGAGTATAAATTTCAGAAAACACTTCCTACAAAAAAAACTGATGAAAATGATACTGAATCTACACTCATGTGACCTTTTATCTCTACTCAAGAGCAAAAGACTCAAGTATTTGAAAGAGAGTAAAGAGATCTTCTGCATTGCTGAGTAAAAAAAGGTAGATTAAGAAAGGATGGAAGGCTTCCTTAAAATTTGTACTATTTGTTCTACACTGTAAAGACTTAAAAATATTTACATCCATATGCATCATGTCTGTTTTAGGGAAAAATCCTATCCTTATGAAGAGCAGCAGTGACCCCTACTGTTCAAATAAGGCAGCTAGTGTGTCTGCTAGGACACAGATTCTTAAGTTTTTCTAAGTCCTGGATCCTTTTAGGAATCCGAAGAAACCTATAGATAACTTCACCAGAAAGAAATTCAGGTTCTTATATAAATACACAGTTTGCATACAATATAGGTAATCCATGGATCCCTGAACTAGATAATAGGTTCACTGAATTCTATCTATCCAAAACTTTCAAGTGGAAATGTAACTTTATAGATTCAAGAGACCTTTTAAAAGGAGCATAATTAGTACAATTGGCCTCAATTACTACAATTTTTTTAATGAGTTTTTAGTTACAAATTTTTTCAGGATGATTAACTAACATGTTAACAGACCTAGCTGGACAGTTACTATATTACCATAGATGTATTAGGATCTTGTTTATATTTCTATAATTTTATTGGTATTTAAAATCATGCTCTTTTGTATAGTTATTACTGTCTATAGATAAAACATAACTTAGCGTTCCAAGTATATATTTTGTAATATGTATCATTTGAACTTATGTCACTTCTTTGCAAAGCCTACTGCCAGTAGCCACTGTTATAGAAAACAGTACTTAGGCCAAATTCACACTCAAATTCAGAGATGATTGGAATTTCAAGTAGAAATATGACCTGCTTTTAATGAATTAAAAATCAATAATTTCAAAATGAGACTATAATTCACATTGCTAAATTTTTGATAGATTTTCTCCCCTTTTCAAAGTATATTCAGTACGCTCTGGGGACAAGTTCTGTAGAACTGATTAGCGTTAAGGCCCAAGCAGAGTCATTTAAGTGTTTGTCTAGCCAAGTTTACAAATGTTCAACTCCTTCAGTTTGTTCTTTTTACCTAGAACATTAATAAAAATAGCTCAACTCTCCAGTTGTGTTTTAATTCCACCAGCTTTGATAAGCCGTATCCTGGCACTGCTGATGCCAAATTAATCAGCAGACAACAAGGAAATGGCCAAGAGCTAAGCAGTTTTGAGAGAGTTTTCAAAATTTCTTTATGTAGCAGAAAATAAATTCGGGGTTTTGTCTATGCTGTTAAAAAACTCTTGAGAAGTTTCTCAATTTGTAACAACTATTCCACGATATTCATTCAACAAACGTTTACTGGAATTGCTTTTAAATGCTAAGGCTACAAAGACGTGTAAATGTTTCCAAATAAGTTTAGCCAAGTAGCGGAACCAAGCCACATAAACCGCGGAGGGGAACTCCCGACGAGGCCGGGACGGTGGAAGGCCTTAGCGCTGACCGGCTTCGCTCTCTCCAGACCCTCCCTGCAACTGATTCCTAAGGTCCTCTAGAAAAGCATTAAGCTTCCGGGGAAAAGAACAAACACAACCCTAAACCAACGTATTTAAGGCTGAGAGTAAAGCAAAAGGTATTAAACATTCCTTCGGAAAAGCAAGTAAAACCTTTAACCACGCCCCTTCAGGGCCTCCACTCCTGTCCGAGACCCCGCCCCAGGGGCGGCGCCGAGGAGCGAGGCTCGGGGTCGACCCCAGGCCGGCGTGCGACCAGCGCGCGTGCGCGTGTTACGTCACATCCGGCGCTTGGGCGCCCGATTCCGGATGGGACTGCATGCTTGTGGCGGCGGGTTGTGCATCGGTGATTAGTGTTCTTTCTGCGGCAGCGGCGGGCTGCGCTACGGCATCATGGTCGAGGTAAAGTGACGCCTGGACGCTGAGGAGTCGTTTGTTTATGGCTTGTCTTTCTTTGGCGTCGAGCGTGGGGGATCTAGGGGAGTTTGGGGAGAGCAGAGGCTACGAAGGGAGGCTGTTTGGGCGAGGCCGGGTAATGTTTTCTTAAGGTTTTAAGAGAAGGAGGGAGACTGGGTAAGAGCAAGAGTTGGACGTTCCGTCCGGGTGAGAAGCCTGAGATAATTTCTCCAGTCCTCATCTGACCCTGGGGCACTTGAGCTGGCCGCCGCGCTCCGAGGCGGAGCTTCTGCCGTTGTTCCTCCGCTCGTTCTCGCCGCCTGCAGGGTTCAGTGATTGTTCCAAAGGGCTGATGTTCTTCCCTGGTGGTCACTTTGTTTCTGCAGTTCTTTCCCGGGAAAACCTGCCAATCTTCAATTTTTGCATCTTTCCCTAGCTTTAACAATTGCTCTGTTAACCAGTCTTGTCCGTCTATATCCACTGCCATCACTTGAACTCAGACCAACATCATCTTCCTCCTGGGCTAGTGTGTTACCTCCAGCTGGTCTTGCTTCCATTGTTGTTATCCACCGCCCCCATCCCACCCACCCCATGAATTGAATTGATCTGTTTAAAACTTAAGTTGATGTTGCTTGCTTGCTTAAAACTTACTGGAGCAAAAATACAGACTGCTGCAGTAGTTTAAAAAGAAACTTACCTGATCTGGACCTTGTCTTCCCTTGGAACCTCATCTTGCATCACAATCCACTTTCTCACTGAACCTGTACAACTCCAGCAGCTCCTGGCATTATTTCAGTTACTGAACACCAGTGTATTTTCTTTCTGTGCAGATTGTTCTTGCCTCTGCTCTGTGCAAGGCTACCCCCCTCTCTGTTTAGATACCACCTCAGAGAGATCTTTCGTAACTCTCTTAAGCTCTTTTTGCATTCTCTGTTTCAGCCCCTCGCTGGTTTCCTTCACAGTAATTGCTATAATGTTGAGTTATTTTGCTTTTTCTAATTTCCTCATGAGCACAGGAACCATGACTGCCTTTTCATTATTCTATAGTTAGCTTCTAGCACAATATCTGCCAGACACATAGTAAGAGCTCAGTAAATACTTATGGAATAAATGACTAATCTTAGGCATCACTCAGTTGATATACCTGGGGCTCTGGCCATGGAGGAGCTTCCTCCTGTTCTCTGAACTTGATTCCTATAGCTTGCTACAAATAGGTGTGGTGAATGATACAATGTGTTTTACATATTTAAACATGTAAAGTGGAGAGCTAATTTGGCTTTAATTTCGGTTAAGATTTCTGTGATTTATAACTAGATATGTAATTACACTCTTTCTTTCTAGGAGGTACAGAAACATTCTGTGCACACACTGGTATTCAGGTCATTGAAGAGGACCCATGACATGTTTGTAGCTGATAATGGAAAACCTGTGCCTTTGGATGAAGAGAGGTAGGTATAGTTCCTTTTCAGTTGCTAATATTTAAACTTCTAATATTGGGGAAGAGAGCAAGGAGAGGGGACCTTTGAGGATGAGTGAGTAATACTGGCACTCAGACGAAATCTACTCAATAATGAGTGGTTTTTGGGTATAATTGAAGCTGATTGAACTTTTTGGCCTTAACTTGTACAGTAAATATCCCATTAATTAATTGCATTTACAAATACCCAGTAATTAGGAGAGTCCCTTTTAGGTATTATATTTTATAATCAATCACTGTATATGTGCTTTCAGCTTCCCACTGCTCTCAGAGCCTTGCTGAGCTGAAATTGTACCTGGCCAGTACCTCTACTCCCATCTTTTCTCGTTAGTATGGTGAAGATTTTTGAGTGTTGACATATATTTGGTTCTTCATCTCCTGCTGCAGTCTGGGATTGCATTATGTGCAGCATTCCTTCTTTGTCCTTTACCCTTTTAAAATCTACTTAATTCCTCAGACAAGCATTTATATTTAATTTATAAAGTGGGCTATTCTTAAAAGTTGTATGATAAGTGCATTTCTTTTAAAAATACTGAGCTAATTAAGTAGGTCAACTAATATTTGATTAGTTCTAACTAATCTTTTTAGGCACATCCAGTAAAGGTTATATAGAAGCTTTTACTATTATATTTAGGCATTTGAAGGGAAGTTTGTTGACTGACGTTTTTAAAAAGATATATTAATTCTGTATGTTTTTAAATCATATAGACCCTTGATAACTCATCATGAAAGATTGTATATATTGGTTAACAAACTAAAATATGTAGCAGTTTCATGTGGATGCTCTGTCGTGGCTTGTGCACAAATGTGAAAATGCGCTTTAGCTTTTTACAATACTGTTTAATTTTAAAATATTAAAAACTTTTCCTATGTGATTAGGTAAAAAGTTTTTCAAATTAAAAAACTACTTAAATAGCTTTTTAAATATGTAAAAGCTATTTAAGTACTTGTTTCCTGGCTGTCTGTGAATATATTTACATTGGTCAATATATAAAGTACTCAAAGATACATTCTTATGTTCATAATTTTTAAATAGCCACAAAAGAAAAATGGCAGTAAAGCTGCGTAATGAGTATGGCCCTGTGTTGCATATGCCTACTTCGAAAGAAAATTTTAAAGAGAAGTGTCCTCAGAATGCATCAGATTCATATGGTCATAAACAATATCCTGCCAATCAAGGTGAGTGTGGCACTGTCAGAAACGTCAAGGCTTATATGTGAATTTTAAAAATAGAAAAATGATATATCTTATTAGTACCCTTCCTGGAAGGACTAATTAGAGTGTCCTATTAAATAGCAATACTAGTACTAAAATGGATGTTTTGACTTCCTCATTGGAATAGAAAGTAAGATTATTAGTTGGTGAATTTTTTTTTCTTACAGGATGTAAAAAAGTGGTGCTATGATGATGGCAGAAATTCTTAGGATATAGGAAAGGTCACAGTGGAGACTGAAGGAGAAATTGCTAACCTGTGGGGAGACTATCCATTTTGGCTCTAATTCAGAAAGATGATATTAAATACTGAAATTGTAGTGAATAAAGATAATCCAAGATTCCCCAGGGACATCATTTGCTTGGAAGTAAAACCAGGGTGAATTGTTGATAGGATGACCTCTGTATACACCATTGCAAATACAGCAAATGCACAAGCTTTCTTGATACCGTGTTAACAAAATGTTCAAGGAAATAGCTGTGTACGTGGTCTTCAGGAGTCAAAACAAAAATATCCAACTTAACTTATTTCTGAGGCTGTGTTTTAGTTGGAAAATTTGAGAAATCCCTTTATAATTATTATTTAATTCATTAAAACATAATATTTGTATATAAGTTAAATTTGCCATTGATGAATTTTCTTTTTTTCTCTCTCTTTTTTTTTTTAAGGACAAGAAGTTGAGTATTTGGTAACGGGTACACATCCATATCCACCAGGACCTGGTATGTGAGCTCTTGCATATTGGAAATGTCTTACTGTCACGTATGTGTCCTTGAAGGAGCCAATATGACTCCCACTGCCTATAAAATTCAGGCTAAACTCAGTAGCTAGACATCCAGGCTCAGCTTTTAGATACTCAGTATAATGTGCACTTACTCAGAAAATATTCTTAAGCACCTGTGTATTTTCAGACACTGTGCTGGAAACTCAGACAAAAAGACTGCTCTAGGCTAACACAAGTTTATTATACAGAGGTTTAGACAGACATGTAAATATCATCAAGCTTATAAAAATGATAGCAGTATTAGTATATAAGTAGGTATGATAGAAACATGTCCTGGTGTGTGTGTGGGTATTGGCATACAGAGTGGCCAGTAAACAAGTTGGAGAACAAAAAGCTTCAGTATGTCTAGGTTCTAGTAATTTTGGTATGGAAAGTATAGGCAAGTTGGTGCTTCTTTAGTGTTTCTTATTGTAGTAATTTACCCTTGAAACATTCTGTTAGTATTTGGGGAACTGCATAATTTTTATATCTGTAGGTAATATCCCAAGATACTTGAAATTTAACTTTACTGTTTAACAAATTTAACTCTGGGTCTTAATACCAAACTGGTTATGATTAAATCTTTTTTTGTTATACATTGTATTAAGCATTGTTTATTGTAAAAAAGTTAGAAACAAAAGATATGCAGAACATAATCAGTATTTGTAGTATCACCACCTGGAGATAATCACCATTACCTTTTGGATAAATTTTCCTCCAGTATTTTATTGTAAATGAAAACAAAAATAGCAACTAGAAGAACTGATATTTTATTTATTTTAAATTTTAACAGGGGTTGCTTTGACAGCAGATACTAAGATCCAAAGAATGCCAAGTGAATCCGCTGCACAGTCCTTAGCTGTGGCATTACCTTCTTCTCAGACTAGGTATGAAATATTAGGTTTCTAACTAGAAAGATTTTGAGAGCATAGTTCTTTGTTCACATTTTTTTCTCCTTTTTTAAAAATTTGTTTCTAATTGTGTATTACATGATCTTTTCCTTTATCACAGCTTAACAAAATTTAAAATATAAAGAGTTGGTTCTGCAGAACACATAGGTGGAGACATTAATTACTTATACTGTAATGTTTCTTTTGCCTTAGGGTTGATACAAATCGTGGTGCACCTGCTGGAGGTGAATATCGCCATCCTGGGGCTTCTGACCGTTCACAGCCTGCAGGGATGACTTCAGTAAGCTTCTCTGTGACAAATCTGACAAATCATGTTAGGTTTCTAACTTTTGGGATTTGTTGCCATACTTTTTTCCCATTAGTCTTACCTTAAGTATTAAATAAATGAACATTTTCCTTGCAGTTGTTTAAGTAGCAACTTGAACTATTTCATAGCCCTAAAATTTACCTTGCTAGTGAATTGACATATTTTTTAGAATTTCAAATTGTTAGCTCTCTACTTGCATGTTGTACATAACATTTATTTTGATGGAGATAATGTGATATTGCACTTCACTCACTATAAAAAATACAGGGAATATTATTCTGAAATGTATGAGTTAGATGTGAAAATATTTTTTATTAAACTTAAGTTTTATACAATTAGAGTTGAGTACTATTAGTATATAATATTCATGAGCTATACAAGTAGTGTCTTATGAATGAGTGTTTAGAAATACATCAAGGTAAAAGGCTGCTGCTGTTATTGGTGAAGGTACTATAGAAAGAATACCTGGAAATACACAGTTTATTTTAGTATGCCGTCACTGAAATAAATGCAGGCTTTACTTCCTCGTTTTAATATGCAGTTGATTTGGCTTTGTGAAGTAAATGAATCTGAAGTCTTCCCACCATATTTTTTTCTTTAGATCTTCATAGGTCTCTCTGCCCAGGCATTCTGACTCCTTAAAAGGATGTAATGTAAGCTTTTTGAGGATGGATGGATGCTAACAGTTGATGGCATAGCATATTTTAAAGTAATTTTTTTTTTGGAAGTTAAATAGAAGACAATACCAGTTTCTCTTTTGCAATATTAAATCAATGTTAGAATGACAGTGAAAAGCAATGGCATTAATCTACTCTAATAATAGGAGCTTACATAAGGCATTTTCTGCTCTGTTAATCTTTATAACAACTGGATAAGGTAGACACTGTTACCTCCATTTTACAAATGAGGCACAAAGTTTCCATAGTTTTTACCGAAGTCAAGCAGCTAGTAATTGGCCTAGCTTGGTTTTGAACCCATGAACAGTGATATATGCTCTTAATTCTAATGTTCTGCTTTGAGATTTTTTAATTGCTTTTCAAAATTAAAATTAACATACAGAAAATAGTTCTGATCAGAAGTCTTAGACTCATTTTCTAGTTGTGCAGACATTTTTAGTTATCTCTTCCTCTCCATTCAAGGAAAAAAAGTTTCATAAGTTCCTTCTTCAAATTTCCATTTTTGAATTGATAACATGAAACCTTAGGTAATATAGTGAAATCTGTTCTGTGTCCAGGTTGCTGTTGAGGGTGGAAATGCCAAGAACTCTGCACTTGTGGCTAAAAAGGCCCCTACGATGCCGAAACCCCAGTGGCACCCCCCGTGGAAACTCTACAGGGTGAGTGAATGTGCACAGCGTCCCTGTGTGTGAAGCAAGCTCGCGGCTTCCCAGTGGGCAGGAGCTGAGGAATAGAATGAGGAACAAAAGGAGTGAATGTGAAAACTGGGAAAGTGATCTCAGGTGCTTAGGCAGTATCTTAAGAGAGATCTTGGAAAGGAGACTTCTTTAAGCCAATGCTAAACTTGCTTTTATATAAAATACTGATAAAAGGCCTCTAAATGTGGAGAGCAGCTGAAGTAAGTTTAGGAAAGTGAGGTGTTAATATCAAGGCCAAGGGGGGGAATAATAGCCAGGGACATACCTTTGGCCCTACCAATGATCTTTTCAATTAAGCTAAAATAATTAAAAATGTACATACTGGGGAAACCGACAGCTGCACATAATTTAATATTTATGTTAAATTTTGCTTGTCTAATTATCATACAGTAATATGGACTTTTTTTGGTGTACCAGCCTAGTAAATTTTAATAGATACGTGTTTGGGTACACCTAACACGATCAGGACTTAGACATTCCATCAACTTAAAAGTCACCCCTGTGTTACTCTTTTCTAGCAACACCATTTGCTGCCTTTAGCAGCCATTCATCTGTTTTGCATACTGTAGTTGTGTCTTTTGAACTTTGTCATTTAAATGGAGTTGTATAGTATGTACCTTTTAAGACTGACTTCCTTCACTTAATGCCTTTGGAATTTATCCAAGCTCTTATATGTATTAACACATTATTTTTTTATTGCTGAGTAGTAGTCTGCTATACAGGTAAACCAGAAATTATGTATCCATTAACAATTAAAGATTACTTAATACTTACTCTAAAGCCTAATAGTTAGCTAATCTTATGAACTTAACATTTGAAGATGTGGAGAAGGGTATAATTCAAATTTGAATAAACTTTATGTGTAATGTTTTGAAATTGAATAAGCTTTAACTTACATGTAATGAGTGTGCTCATTCTCCCTTCTTTTAATGCAGGTGATCAGTGGGCATC
Source organism: Manis pentadactyla (assembly GCF_030020395.1). Taxonomy (NCBI): domain Eukaryota; kingdom Metazoa; phylum Chordata; class Mammalia; order Pholidota; family Manidae; genus Manis; species Manis pentadactyla. Next base: position 25,889,257 of record NC_080019.1, on the reverse strand, counting down.
TTGGCTGGGTTCGATGTATTGCTGTGGAACCTGGAAATCAGTGGTTTGTTACTGGGTCTGCTGACAGAACTATAAAGGTAATAAGGAAGTACTGAAAAAACAGACATGACTTTGTGTTTGCCATGTAAATTTAACTTGTTTTAAGTTATTTCCTCTGGTGGAAATTGCTGTTCCTTGATATTTTTTTAGATCTGAATGTGGAGTAAAATTATTATCTATACCAAAGTTCCCAATAAATACCTGTTTGAAAGTTGTATTTAAGTAATAATTTTTTTCCAAACATTGTTGACTACTTGCCACTAATTCCTTGATATTTAAGTTTTTTCCCTTCTCTGGTTACAAAATTAAAGCAGTCTCATCAATTAAAAATGTGGAAAATAAAGAGAAGTATAAAAGAGTATAGGCACACACATAATCCTGTCACTCTCAGATACTGTAATGATTACTTTTTAGTATTTATTTCTGAGCATATGTATTGATGCATTTCCTTCTGAACTTTTTTCCTGTGGGAATAAATGTGTATCTTTTAAAATCATGCTTGATATATAATGTTTTAATATTGTTGGATATTAAAGTTTTCAGTTTCCTGATTTTCACTATGATAGCTATAATCTTTGTGCCAAAAGCTTTTCTGCATTTTAAATTACTTTGTTATTCTAGATCCCCACAAATGGAATTAATGGGTCAGATGTTTTTGAATTTGACAGCCAAAGTACAAATTATTTTCCAAAATGGGTGAATTGATACTTGTAGTGTATGGAAGAATCTTTTTAACACATTGTGTATCTTTAAAAATAACTGCTAATATGATAAGCAGAAATGGGTATCTAATCTTTTAGAAACTATATATAAAATTTTTCTAGTGAGATTGTACTTTTTGATAACCTTATAAAGCAGATTTTAGGTATTTAAAAATATATACACGTATTTTTATTGACATAATTGACATACATTATACATTATATTAGGTTCAGGTGTATAACAAAGATTCAGCATTTGTATATGTTGCAAAATGATCTCTACAGTAAGTCTAGTTAAATCTGTCACCATACATAGCTTTAGAATTTTTTCCCCTTCTGATGAGAACTCTTTAAGATCTATTAGCAACTTTTAAATGTGCATATGGTATTATTAACTGTAGTTGCCATTGCTGTACATTACATGCCATGATTTATTTATAACTGGAAGTTTGTACCTTTTGGCTTATTTCACTTCATCCCACCCCACCCCCAACCTCTGGCAACCACCATCTGTTCTTATATTGGTGAGCTCTTTCTTTTTTTTTTTAAGACTCCACATATAAGTAAAGTCAAAGGGTATTTGTCTTTTTCTTACTTAATTTCACTTAGTATAATGCCCTCAAGGACCATCCATGGAATGAATGGTGATACTTCATTCTTTTCTGTGGCTGAGTAATCTTCCATTGTATATGCATACCATATTTTCTTTATCCATTCATCTGTTGATGGACTTTCCTTTCCAAAGCATTTGTTTTTTTAAAGTTGTTGCCATCCTTGGCTAATTTAATACTGTGGTATTCATAGTTTCATTGTCAATGATATCCTTTTATAGATTAATAATATGAACCTTTCATTACCTATGCAAATATTTCCCCAGCTTGAACACACTTTTTAATTCTATTTTTTCCCTGCTTTTATTTCTGCTGGTAGGAGTGTCATTTTTCAGATTTTTCTAAATTTTTATATGTTTATATCTTTCGCATTTTGAAGACTTAATTTTAACATCAACATTCTAAAAATTTGCTTTGGCATAATCAACATAAAAGAAAAACTGAATATTCCTTGATTGCAGATCTGGGACTTGGCTAGTGGCAAGTTAAAACTGTCATTAACTGGGCACATCAGTACAGTGCGTGGTGTCATTGTGAGCACGAGGAGCCCGTACCTCTTCTCCTGTGGAGAAGACAAGCAAGTCAAGTGCTGGGATCTTGAATATAATAAGGTGAGCTTGGAGTTAAGGGTTCAAGCTTTATCAGTCACTGTTTTTCTTTCTAATTAGACATTTTAACATTACTGTTTTGTTGTTAGGTTATAAGGCACTATCATGGACATCTAAGTGCGGTGTATGGTTTGGATTTGCACCCAACAATTGATGTGTTGGTAACCTGTAGTCGAGATTCAACTGCACGGGTAAATGGAACAGAGCTTTGTGTTTATCTATGAACATACTGCATTTTACAGTATGTATACTTGGCATTGGAGTCATATACTGTTTGATAAAGAATTAAAAATGTTTGCCTTGGCCCACTAATACCCTAGTCTCCCAGTTTCTCAATTTACCTGTTATTATCACCCTCACGTACAGTTCTGTGCCGTCACCATGTTTATTATCGGAAGTGCCCTGGCTCTGAAATGTGAAAATGGCATATTCCATTCTGTCATCACGATTATTATCCATTGGCGGTTTGATTCAGTTGTCCCATTATACCCAATCTTGGACTTCCAGTGTCTTTATCTTTTAGCTTTCTCCCCCCGAGTCAGCTACCTCCTAACTACGTTCCCCGGCCAGCTTACAGATCCTTATCTTTAATTTAAGCATATTTTTCATTATATTCAGGCACAGTTGTCTAGTAAATTCCCAGCCTTGAATTGATAGTTACCTGCCTGAGATGTGAATACCTGTTCTCTTTGACAGTATGTCTAATATATTTTTACAGATTTGGGATGTGAGAACTAAAGCCAGTGTACACACATTATCTGGACATACAAATGCAGTTGCTACAGTGAGGTGTCAGGCTGCAGAACCACAAATTATTACTGGTATGATTGATACTTCCCAAGTTTACAGCATATTCATATCAGAATACATTATGATTATACTTTTCACATTCACTGTGACTTGCTTTGTATTATGGATACAGTGTTTCTGTGTTCACTTGAAATTTATTGTGATAAGATTTCATTTTGTTTTTATCTCATACTTTTTACATATCATAAAATATGTCATACACAGTATCATGTAATAGCTGACTACAAAGTGATGCTGTTAGATATAACAAAGCATTGTTTCATAGTATCACCATTACTGATCTAGGAAATTGCTGAAGTTGGAAGATAAAATATCCTGAGACCAATAACCTTTAGAGCTGGTTTGACTCTTGTTTTGCTTAAAATAAGGTTAATAACAATGGATCTTTAAGACTAGAAAATAACTTCTAGTTGTATTGATGTATTTTATTAACTAAAAATAAATGGATGTATTGATGTATTTTGCTTGATGTAGTTAACTAAAAAATCATTAGTTTTTTCCTTCCCCCTCCACTAGGGGAAAACAGAAGTTATTTGTTATTTGCATTTGTTCTAGCTGCTCATTTGATAGTGTATCAAGTGTTTATTGCAGTTTTTTTAAAAGAATTAAATTTAAAACCAGCCTAAAATTTTTGGAACTGTAAAGCAATTAGCCAAGAGTTGATCTAACTTTGATTTAGTTGTATGTGTCTATGGAAGAATGCCTCATATTTTATGTTTTTAACTTCTGTATTCTTTTTTTTGATCTGTGTTTTGAGAATATGTGTGTATTTTCATTATAGGAAGCCATGACACTACAATACGATTATGGGATTTGGTGGCTGGAAAAACAAGGGTCACCTTGACAAATCACAAAAAATCCGTCAGGGCTGTGGTTTTACATCCAAGACAGTAAGTATATTTTCCTAGTTAGTTTCTCTTCTCTGCTTAGTTTTTAGTGTATAGTAGTACAGAAATACCAGCATTAGTACTACTTTGGTAATCATTTAGCCACTGTCAATTGCAGGCTTCTGCCACTTACAAACATGCATTACTTTTATTTTCCCTATATAGTATTTTGCTTCATACCGTATATAGGGTAAGGGGAGTTTCCTACATGGTGAAAAATGATGATGTCAAGTGAGACTGAATAAATCATGGTTTGAAGCTACATCTCACATTAGAAGCTAATAGTAGCTAGATTTAATGTTTTGGACATAAATGTTATTGAATACTGAGATATATATAGGATGTTTTAATTGTTGAGGAAGTTTTGTATATATGCTATATATATATAAAAATATAGAGAGAGAAAAAATATATCTTGTATATACATAAATACATACATAGAAAAAAATATAAATATAAATATACATAGGGGAAAAAAAAGTAGGAAACATTAACATTTTAGTCAGGTTACCCAAAGAGATAGAGGGCGATATCACAGTATATTGTTTATTGTGTCATATCAACCTGACACTTTCCAGGTCACATTCCTGTCTTTTCTCTCCTCCTCCCTCTTTTTCTTAATGTTATTCCCTCCCTCCTTCCTCACCTTCCCTGTCTTCCTCACTCCCTTTCTTTTTCACACCCTCTGTTTCTTTCCTTCTCTCCCTTTCTTCCTGTTGTTCTTTCTCTCTCCCTCTCTCGTTCTCCATTTCTCCAAAATAGTTGCATAGCCCTAGCCCTTGATATGAGTGTAAGGATTTGCGTATTTATTGCTTAGCTCAGTGTAGAGCACTGGGGAAATGAGAAGAAAATTAAACATTTATGGATTTAAAATAATTTAAAAATCTGATTTAACTTGGAACATATATCTTGATTTTTTACTTCTTGGTATGACAGTAATATTTTGCTAAAACTATAGGGCAAGTAAGTACATATGCAAAGTATAATGTAGTAAGCGTTTTAAATCCACCATTTTATTTAACGTGATTTACTTTGTTGTTAATTATTTTTAATCTTATTTCAGTTATACATTTGCATCTGGTTCTCCAGATAACATAAAACAGTGGAAATTCCCTGATGGAAGTTTCATTCAAAATCTTTCTGGTCATAATGCTATTATTAACACATTGACAGTAAATTCTGATGGAGTGCTTGTATCTGGAGGTAAAATAAGATTTTTATGATGCGTGTTTCAGTATGTCATTTTTTCTCTTTTAGTAAATGAGTAAGCATTGGTAAAATTTCTAAACCATTGCATCACATCAGAACTTGCCTGATTAATGTCTGTTTGAATGTTCATATGTGTGTCTATGCATATTCATAATACATGTAGCATATTTCATAGTTTAGCCTTTGAATTCCCACATGATAAATCTAAGTTAGGGATTTATGCTGGGAATCACCAAAAATTTGGTTGTAAATTTCACGAATTGGATGTCATTTTGTGATGCTTTTTGTGATCTATAAAATGAATTTTAAATTAAGCGCAAATGAAAGTAAACAAACTAATACTAAGAGAAGTTTGAGTGTGTGCGTCCTATATATCTTTATAACTGTAATTATTGCCATGGTGCTTGGCTAATAGATGGTGCATAGTAAATATTGGCCAAGCTGAATTGTGGTACAAATACCAAGTTAACTAGCTCTTTCCTTTCTAGCTGACAATGGCACTATGCATCTTTGGGACTGGAGAACTGGCTACAATTTCCAGAGAGTTCATGCAGCTGTGCAGCCTGGGTCTTTGGACAGCGAATCAGGAATATTTGCTTGTGCTTTTGATCAGTCCGAAAGCCGGCTGCTAACAGCTGAAGCTGATAAAACCATTAAAGTGTACAGAGAGGACGATACAGCAGTAAGTTTTCTACTTCATATACATTTTAAAGTAAAATCAGCCATACCAGCTTTACCAGTATTTTCTCATTTTAAATTACTGAAATTATCAGAAGGGAAAATAATCTTTATAACCTTAAAGTATTTTTCATCTCAAATAGTGTCTGCTATGATATAGTTTCTGTATTGGTTTCACTGATGCCAACAAATAGTTGTTTTAATTTTATTCCCCCTTTCCTTATTCCAGTTACTGGGAAAATCTTGCACTAAGAAGAGCCACAAATAAATAGATTGCTATGCAAATTAATTTTAGAATTATAAGGTTTCATATTACTAGAATATCCAAATAGCACTTTTGAAAGGAAAAACTGTAAAATGAATTTGTAGGGAACCTATCCATCCTTCATTAGATTCAAATATTGCCAAATGTTTGTCAGCTATTCCTAAAATTGGGAAAGAACTAAGCATGTAATGCCAAGTAATATAATTTAGAATAGTTACCTTATTTACATTAGAAAAGAAGTTACTAGTATGAAGCAAACTAATGATACTTTAACTTACTTACTTTTCTGTTTTTAGACAGAAGAAACGCATCCAGTCAGCTGGAAGCCAGAAATCATCAAGAGAAAGAGATTTTAATGTGGCATCATTTTCATGTTGGTTCTCTCTTTTTTTTTTTTGATACTGGCCTTGATGTGGATATCCAGTCATTTTGTGCTCTGGCTCGGAATATAAAGCAGAAATGCACATGCTTGAATCATTGCGGCTTCATATTTTACAATAAACTCTTCCCCTACTTCTCCCCCTTGTTTTTATTTCTAAAACAGTTAGAAATCCTAGGAAGTAAGATGAAGATATAAAGATTCACAGATTCGTTGAACATAACTATTCTAAAGAGAGAATATTTTGTCAGTTGTATTAAAAGACTTTTTTTTAAACTTATACAAAATTGCTTACTGTAATACAGGACATGTTTTGAGGGAGGAGCAGGATTTTGTTTTTGTTTTTTAATTCCTTAAGAACTGTGACTAGTAATTTGGGATTAAAGGATTTGAAGTTTTAATTTAACTGATATATGTTTATTCCACAAATGGTTTTAAAGTGCATGTTGTGCAAAGTTGTGTGCCAGATGCTGTTCAGGAAATGCGCATATAAGATGTGTTCTAAGACTCCCAGTTTCATAACTTACAGAAATGCTCAGAGAGAGGTGCAGGTGATCAACTGGGGTAGAAAACACACAAGAATAATCAACTTAATTTTTTTTCAAGTTAAACAACTACTGTATTTTTGAATAAGCATTTCCAAATTAAACATACCCCATCTTGCGTGCTATAGGTGGGAGTATCATTGTTGTAACATCTAGGAGGGTAGTTTTCCAGAGTATATTGAAAATGCTCATACCCTTCAGCTAACTCATTAGAAGTAAAATTACCAAGAAACTGCTTTATAGAAATAATCTGATGATTATGCACAAGTTCATTGCATCTTTGTTTTTTAATAATTTAAACTAGCCCAGGTGTCCTATCAATACAATAAGAGACCAGCTTTATAGGTTATGGTACCTTCATGCAATTTATATCCATTAAAGGAAGACTGAACTCATGCCAAATTTTTATGTAAAAAAGTTGTACAAGCAGTTTTTGTACAGTAAGTTGTTAATGCTCTGAAAAATAAGTCACACTGTTATCAGTGGCTTTCTGAGGGAGTGAAATTATGGGAGAACTTTAATGATCAGCTTTATATATTTCTATAATTTTTTATAAGCATGTATTTTGTAAACTTAAATTAAAAAAAAGAAAGCTTGGGTCCCTGAGAGATTCTAATATGCCTTCCAGCAACAGAAAAATAGAGGTGAATAGTACCCCATCCCCAAAGACCAAGAAGAAATGAACACAAGGAGGTAAGAAAGGTAGCCCCTATTATCCTGCTTAGCAAGGCTTCAACTACTGTGTTTATTACAAGTATCATCTTTTGAATAGCATTTTAAAGAATTTTCCTGTGTGCTGTCCTGTATTATAGTATACTTGAATACTCTTACAAGAAGTTCATCTACTTGTATGTGTTCATGAGCCCTGTGAAATTTTGGGCAGAATTTCATGCATTTGCCCGTTTTTGTTACTTGGCAGAAACCAACCGGGGTTAAACCCAAATCTCTTACTCTTCCTATTCTTTATGTATAATTAAGCTGTAAAATGTTACCAGAGGAAAACAGCTGTGGTAACTGGGCTCATTTTTTGTTTATGATGACATCAAGGGGCCATCAACAATGACTGCATACACATTTGTATATAGTTAATGCTTTCTTGTGTTACATGATGAACTACCCACCTACCAACTCCAAGTGTACAGTATCATTAGACAGTGTTCCCTTTTAAGGGTGTACCTCTATTCCCTTTTATAGCCAAACTCCTAAGAGTTTTCACAACCTCATCTCTGATTCCGCACTTCCATTCTCTCAACTGACTCTAATCCAAAAGTAATGAAGATAAATGTGTTAATATTTTTATAAAAATAAAAAGCATGAAGGAGTTGATAAATTAATGAAATAAAATAAATAGAGTTTAGTAAACCTAATTGCTGATATTTTGGTACATAGAACTTGAGAAACCAATTCAGAAACAAAATAGAAGACTCATCCTAACAAAAATGATAAAAGGTAGGGGGAGGGGATGATTCTGTCCAGTTCTATGCCATTGTATTTAAAAGCCAAATAGGTACAAATTTCCAGTTATAAGTCACAGGGATGAAAAGTACAACATAAGGAATATAGTCAATAATATAATAGCTTCATATGATGACAGATGGTAACTATACACAATCATGGACATTTCATAATATATATAATTGTTGAACTACTATGTTGGAACACCACAAGCTGATGTAATGCTGTGTGTCAACTAAACTTCAATAAAAAAAGGGACTCTGAAAGCCAAATAAAATGGTTAATTTTAAAGAAAGATAAATTTTATGACCAATTCTAGAAGATGCAGGAAACCTAAAAAGGTGAATTGCTATAGAAGAAAACTTTGTCAAGGAGTTAGTTAATCCCTACCATCACCACCCACATACATCATCAAGCATATAAAATTGCAGAGTGGAACTCTAATTTCAATGCACTACAAATTTTTCTGGGACTTAAGAAGCTTTAATGTGCTTTAAAGTTTGAGTATACCCAAAGATTCCCAAACCAATAATAATACACATAGAAAATGAAGATTTCATCTTGTTTAAGAATATTGGGGCAAAATCATTAGTAAAGGCAAATAGTACATATCTAGGTGGAGTTTATTCCAAGAGTGCAAAGAAGTTTTATTACTAGGAAATTATATATTTCACCACATTGGTTTACATTAGAAAAATCATGAGCATCTTCACAGAAAGTATAGAGGCAATTCAATATAATTTAGAAACCATGCTTCATTAAATAAACTTATTAACATAAGAACAGACATTTTAAAAACTTGACTAAATACAACTACCCTGCAATCAGTTGATAATTGTGAAAAACTAGAAGCATTCCTATTAACATCAGAAATGACAAGGATGCCCACCATCACTATCTTTTAATTATTTTTTCAAGAACTTTCCAACACATTTAGACAAAAGAAATTAGAGATGATCATTGGAGAACAGAAAATAAAATAATCATTATTGGCAGGTGATTTGATAATACACCTGAAAAATACAGGAATTAAAATGAAAAACTTGCAAACTGGTGAAATCATAAGGGTTGTCTACAAAACTGATATTCAGAAATAAGCAGTAAGATCTAATTTTAGGGGGGAAAAAAAGTATAAAATGACAAAAAATAAAAAGAGTTGGAATAAAATTAAAAAGAAACATGCAAGTCCTATATGAAGAAACTCTTTAAGTCCTCCTTGGGGACAAAGAAGTCTTGATTAAATGAAAAGCATACTGTGGTCCTGGGTTAGAAACTTCATGATGTCATTTCTCTTTAAATTCTACAAACTCAATCCCAATAAAATTACATATAGTTGCTTTTTTAGAACTAGGCAAGCTGATTCTTAGTTCCTGTAGAAAATTTTAAAAGTGGACACAGCTAGGATAATCCTGGAAGAAAAAGAGGAAAGGGTGGGGTGGCTAGTATGGTGTTGATAGATGATAAATCAATGGAATGGAGTCCAGAAATAGACCCAAATACAAATGATAGTTAAGTATATGATTAAGATAGCCTAACAAAAGATGTTCAATCTTACTGAAACCCAAATTTAAAACTGCAATAAAAGCTACAATTTTCACCAATAAGATAGTAGTTTTTTTAAAGTGATAATACATGTATTGGTGGTGTAGGAAATCATCTTTTTTGCTGATCAGAGAATAAATTGGTAGAAATTTTTATTAGCAATACTTTACAAAATTACAGATGCATAAACCTTCTAACCTAGAAATTCCAGTTCTAAGAATTTTTGCAATGTGCATGTGTACATGAGAAATATGGTGTGTGCACTGTTTATAATAGAAAAATATTGAAACATACATAATTACTGGACTTAACCTTAGGCTCTGGAAGAGAAGTGGATCTGATAGGTCATAGTCTTTTGTTAATAATGATACCTTACAAGTTGATATTAATGCATTACATTCTACACAGAACTGTCTTGTATACTACTGCCCATGATCCCTCAAGACATTTGAGAGGTAAATTGGGCTAACATCTCTGTTTTATACTTGCAGAATCAGCTTTAATGGACTCAAGACATGATAACAGGAGGAGCTAGTGTGAGAACCAAATTTTTTTGTTTTATTTGTTATTTTTTTCAAAAAACATATATTTATTATCTTTCCATGGGTCAGGAATCTTGGCACACCCTAGCTGGGTGCTCTGCTGAAGCTACAGTCAGGCTGCTGACCAGGCTGTGTTCCTCCCTGAAGCTCTTTCAAGCTCACACGGTCATGGGCAGAATTCAGTTCCTTGTGGTTGTAGGCCCAAGGGCCCTACCTTTTTTTTTTTTTTAAGTAACATTGATATACAATCTTATGAAGGTTTCACATGAACAACATTGTGGTTTCAACATTCACCCATATTATCGAGCCCCCCCACCCCCACCCCATTGCAGTCACTGTCTATCGATGGAATAAGATGTTATAAAGTCATTACTTGTCTTCTCTGTGCTGTACTGCCTTCCCTGTGACCTACCTATATTGTGATTGAAAATTATAGTGCCCCTTAATCCCCTTCCCCCTCCCTCCCCACCCACCTCCCCAACCTTCCCTTTTGTAACCGCTAGCCCCTTCTTGGAGTCTGGGTGTCTGCGGATGTTTTGGAGAACCAAGTTTTTTAATGTCCTTATTCCATTTTTCCTGGTAGGAAATTACTTATAATTTCTTATAATTTTATATAATTCCTTATAATATCTTAATAATTTTTCATTACTTCCTTAGGGATCAACTTCCCAGTGATTGAAAGGGCACTCGAAGGGGAGAGTAAAGCAAATATTCACTCTTCTTCTGACTGTCAACCTTCCTAACTGGCCAAAAGTAACACTGCTTCTAGCAATGGCCTCAGTGTATATACCTTTCCAGCTCTTCAGGGCTTAAACATATTTTTAAAATCTACCTATCATCTAAATTTACGTTGATGTTAAAGAACTGCATATTCAGAGATTAATATTTGTTACTTGGGTTCTTATAAATTAGCAAGTCTTTAAGGATTTGGAGATTTGGGAGATGTTAGGAAAGAAAATCACTGATTTGAGGATATTTACTGAATATTTTCTTTGACCTCATATGCACTTGATAAATTATAGTATGTGGTGTCTACTTCCCTAGCTAGATTCTAATCAGGATTAAATAACAATCTAGGAGATTGCTATTTCCACCAGAATAAAAAAAAGAAGTGTTAAACAATGTTGTATCTCATGAGTGATCTGGGAGAAGGGAAGACTGTGTGGTCTAGAAACGCAATTTTTGTGAATCAGCTGTCTTGGACTACACCTGGAAGAATGATGAACATTTAGGCAGCTAGTCAGTGGGAAATGAGCAGATGAACCTGGTCTTATGTTGCCACTAGGTAAGCTGGACTTGAATTAAAATGGGACTTCTGGTAACTCAGCGACTTCTTACTCTGGGAGATGAAGAAAGACCTGACCTTTTAATAGGGTTGGCCTGACACCTGGAATGAGGGAATGTAGTCTGTGGTGCACTGGGAAATTCCTTGAGACCACAGTTGCCTCAGAGACCCCAAAACTGTCCATTTGTATCTGGTCACACATCATAGACGCACGCTTGATCAAACTGGTTTCTGTTAAGCTGGACAAAATCATTTTAATAAGACACTATTTATCATGAGAAGGTTTTAAATAACAAATCCCCATCAAAAATATGGACCTGACTGAGTTAAAGAAGCATGAGAGGCACTGGGAGCTTCACAATGCCTCACTGCCAAGCTGGCCTCTTACCTCATGCATAACTGAAGCAGTGGTGGCCATTGTTTATAGCCTGCACGACACACTCCATGTGCACATACCCAGAGTCAAAGCCAGAATACCACAATGTCAGCCAAACCTTGAGCTCAGTATGCAAAGGGAGCAAGAGACATGGAAACTTCAGGGTTATTTGGTTAAAAAAAAAATAGGAAAAATAAGACTCTGACCTAGTAGAATTATTTTCAGTAATGCAACAGTGGTTAAATATTAAATAACATTTTATTGTAAATAATTCAGATAACAAGATCATCATACCAATATATGCAGAGAAATCATCTGACAAAATTCAAGTCAAATATTAGGCCAGAATTCTGAAAGAATGGGGAGCTATGTCAATAATTTTTTCAAGAGTAAATTACAAAGGAACACTAAGTCGTTCTTCACAGTGGAAAATAGACGCAGGCATGAGAATAATTAAAGTCAGAAATAATAAAGGATGCACTCATTTTTAAAAAATTCAATGTGGTACTAGTAGTTTGAACTAATGGATTAAGAAAAATAAGAAACAGGGGAAGTCAAAGTATAATGATTTGTAGGTAAGGCATACAAAGCAAACAACCAGAGAAATTTTAAAATTAATGAAAGTGTCCAATAAGATAATTCCACACAAGATAAATATAATACATGAAAATTTACAGTTTTCCTTGATAACAGCAATGAGCTATGTTATATTGTGTAAAAAATAGCCACCTTTACACCATGAAAAAAACCTATAGACTATTTAAGAATAACTTTAAAAGGAGTTATAGTCACTTTTATAAATGAACAAAAACTGTAAAATTCTACTGATAGTCTTAATAAATGGAAAGACACACTGTACCCCTGGAAGAAAAAACACAAATTTTAAGATGTGCCATTTCTATTAAAATTAATACCTATGATAAAGAAAAGGTGTCAAAATGTTTTCGACATTTTTGAAAGAGCAAAATCATGAGAAGTAGAGGTGTCTGTTCTACCAGGAATAAAAAGCATATGACTATAACAGAGTTATTAATTAATGCAAGTCGAGACAACAGAATAGACAACCTAGAAATGAGTATGGTTATATGTGGAAATTCAAGTATGGATTCTGATATGGAAAAATCCCAGTATTTTATTAAAATAAAAGAACTGTGTTCTAGTCTAAGTGAAACATTTATTTACATTCATTTAAATGTAAAATTTACTAATATAAACACTATGGCATAGATATGTGTCAAAAGACATAAGAAACTACACATTGATGCCTGTCTGAAATTGGAGAGGGTCTTGTATAGACAATGGACCCTTTTAATGTATGTCCTTGGTGTACAAAGCATCTGACCATGAATAGAGGATTGGTTAATAGATGTTTTTCAGTAAGAATAAGTAATATGCTTTCTTTGAAAAGAGTATAGTGGACACTTACATTGATGTGGAAAGATAGCCACATACTAATAGAAAAAATGTATAGACAGAATATTGTGAATGATGTTAATATAAAAACTGTATTAACATAAGTCTGGAAGGATATTAATTAAACCCTTAATAGGAGTATAAAGTAGGTGCTCAGGTCAATGGTTTACTTCCCATATTATTGGAACTAGTAACTACTTGCAGTCAAACTAGAAAATACTGACCTGCTAATCACATCTGTTAGTTATTTCCTCACCCATACGTCACTGCTACACATCCGGACACATTCACAGAAAAAGCACTGTAGCCTTTGTCTCCCACTTCTGATACCCTAACAACAATCTATAATGCGTTCAATACAAATTAGTTTAATAGTGAGTTATGGTGCATGAATGCCATGGCACAGGAGATACTGTGCTGCCATCTTTAACAAGCAGAGTAGATTTGATCATGCTGATGTAGAAATAAAGATAGAAAAAAGTTCCAGAAAATAATTAAATAAATATACAAACTTCTTTAAAAGTTGTTGGTTGAACACACACATCTACTTTTGCTTCTTCACAAAATTTCACTAAAGTAACAGTACAGATGTTTTTGTTAGTTTTAGCCATAAAACCACTAGGATAAGAATTGGCAAAAACAAAAACCAAGAATAACGTTTTGGGAATAAGAAGGCTTCTGAACAAGTGGTAACTAACACCTGGAGAAAACTGAATCCTAAGCTGCCAGTGAAGGAAGCCAAAAGGCCTCCTAATTTATTCGGCAGAATCCTCAAAGGCTCAGAAACGGGCAGCAGCAAGCTAGAAATGGGAGCAAGGGGAGATCGTTAAAACAGAGTGCTGAAACCCTGTAATTAGTGTTGCCAGATAAAATACAGAACATGCAGGTAAATGTGAATTTCAGATAGGCAACAAATAACGTTTTAGTAAAAGTATATTCCAAATATTGTATGGGATATACCTATAGTAAAAAAATCATTCAGTGATTGCCTCTTGCTAATGAGTGGAAAGGTCAGGAAATGGGGGAGAGAAGACAAAGATTAACATGTACAGTGTCTCACTACAAGAATCTGCCGTCAGAATGGTCTCTGACATGGTGGTAATATGAAAATACACTTGCCCAAGCAAATCATATTCAGTGAAGTTTCTGTTTATTTTTAAAAGTACTAGTGGGAAAAGAATATTCATCAACCCTTCCAAAAAGTATTGCCCTGTATTGAGCATCCTTATTTTAAAAGAAAATTCTCAAAAGGAGAACCTATGAATACCTTGCCAAACAGTCAGTGTGGCATTGTCAACATTTAGTAGATTATTTTATGAATGAAAACCAGTGTTTTGAATATGGAGCTTTGCCTAGGTACCATCCCCGCTGGAAGCTATTTGCAATCACATTGCTTCTCGTGCTTTTGGCGGCAGTACACGTGAATGAAGCTGTTGTCTTCCGTAATGAATTAGTCTTAGAATTTTTAATTTCCTTCTTACAGAGTCTGAAGTGGAGATGCATTACAGCCAACCCTGTACATTGGGAATGTTGCAAAAGGAAACTGTGGAGTGTATGAAAGCCCAACAGCTGCAACGTAGTGGGATGGAGTAAAACATCTCAGGTACTAATACATCTTGAAGTCTTTTGCAAGAACAAAGAAATGAGATTCCATGGATGAGTCTGCAGTGCGAGAAAGTACCAGAGTCTACTTCCCCGGGGCCAGAGGCCACCTCCTCCTTGCTCCCCACCAGTGTTTGACTAGTTCTATATTTACCTATTAACAATGGTCAAGAACCTAGTTGGAATAGCTGCAGGCATATACTCCAGAGGTAATAAAAGTAACTCTGGTTTATTTCTGAATCCTGGCTGTTGAAACTTATCTATTATCTTATTTTAATAAGATATTAGATCTTTGCATGTTTCATTCCTTCCTTGAGCAAACATCTATTGACGTCATCCTTCCCTTCTTTCAGCACAGATGCAGATTTTTCTGTTTTTATTTCTTATTATTTCAGTTAGGAAACCTCTGGAACTATATTTAAAATGTGTATTTATGTACATATTTATTTAAAGCTGTTGCTATGTTTTGAAAAAGCATTTGTAAAAAAGTGAAGTTTTGGCTACAGTGTGACATACATTACTATTCTGGGGTTTAGGAATTAGAGTACGGGCAAAACAAGTTATACTTGCTTTTCAAATGTATTTAATTTCAGATTTGGTTTAATTTTAGATTGAATTTTAAATTTTATTATTGTGTAACATTATTAATTTTGCTAGTTCATTTGATCAATTTTTAATTTACCAAATTATACAATGACAGATGGAACTTTCTAGCAATCGGTTTATTCTAGATAGCAATAATTAATTTTACCAAGTATAGTAACAGGAGGGTGAGGTACATGGGTTAGAAGTCTGTATCAGTGGAAAAGCTCTTCAAGAACTTTATCATCATTGCAGATTCATATTGGATTCTAAACCTAAATTTGGTTGGGGACATTGTCATTTAGTTGTGGAATCCACTAACTTGCCTATCTATGAATGATCAGAATGCAGAAGCCTTTTCACATTTAAACTATTTATAAATTGTTCAGTACTAAGCCTTAAATCAATTTTTGAAAATAATATTGCATTACTGATAAATACATATAAAGGAGAGTGGATGCTTCAGTGTTACTGTATAATTTAACCTGAATCAGGGATGAAAAGTGGTGAATACTTTTTGTTTAAAAACATTTTTAAGTGAGACATGGATTTGATAGGGTAATAAAAAATTAATTCTAATTTAACTTCATGGATTCACAGATAGCTGATTTTAAATCTCTGAGGTCTATACTTACTAACAGTAGCATATTAAAGAGAAAGAGTTTCATTCATAAGGTTCCTGGTAAATAAGGAAAAATATAACTATCACCTGCCACTGTTCCCTACCCCATGCCATGCCCAGCCATAGGGTAGAAGGCACTAGTGGGTGAGAACATTTATTTAAAGATAAATATCATCTATGAATTCTCCAGGGTCTTGCATGTGTGGCATGGTTCCCCTATTCTTCCAGTCCTGGAGAGCTTGAGCAGAGGATCTACATGTTTGAGAAGTCTCCCCATGTGACACATATAAAGCCTTCTGCGGAGCCCTGTCTGTGGTCAGGGTTTGCACCAGGAACATGCTCACTCCCCCAGCTCTTGTCCATCACTGCAGAATCCTCATTTCACTGTTCTTCCAGCAAAGACCTGGCAAATGAATGGAGATCTAACTTCCCCTGGCTTAATTTCTTTATCTTAAATAAGAAGACAGATTCAATAAACCACAACATTATGATTTGGTCCTGCTAACCAATAAAAATGTGATCTTTGATATCTCTTGAAATAAAATATTTACCAAACATACTATAAATAAATACTTAACTGAAGGTAGGAAAACATACACAGGTGAAAATATCCAAATCAAAGACTGGCACCAGCTTTGCTTGTTAAAAAACCCCAGTCCAACTCTATATCATCATAAACAGAAATTTCAGAAATATTCTTATCACAGAGAAAAGGGAAAACAGTTATGTTTCTAACACTCTGAGACTTCTTTTCTTCAAAGGTTTGTCTCTCTTCTTGTCCTTTTCTGTAACATTTTCTTTATTCTCGATGTCTCTGATCATCCCAGGACTGGCAGAGAAACCTCCATAAACCCCTTTCTTTCACCTTCCAGTTCAGGTTCTCATCCTCTTCCTCCTCAAGCTGCTCTTTTTCAAGAAGTACCAAGTTTTAAATGTGTTGGTTGGTGTTATTTTTATATGGTAGCTCAAAGTAATATGTACGATGTACATGTGAAAAGTAAGCAAGTTGGGGAAAGACTTGGAAATTGGAGATTGTCACTTCCTGATCTTGGGCTGAACTCAATTTTGACTGGTGATACGTGATGCCATTTTCATCATGCTAGATTTGTTTTAGCTCACATGGATCAGGATCCTCCTGCCAAAGGCGCCTCGCTCAAGATTTTATTCCCCTTTATTTAGTTAGGATGGTGCTTTATTTTTGTTTTCAACAGTTGAGGAGCCTGCCCCTAACATCCAAACATTTTTCATTTCTCTTAATTTCTTTTAATTGTGGTAGAATGCACATAACATAAAATTTACCATCTTAACCATTTTGAGTGTATACATCAGCAGTAGTAAGTACATTCATATTGTTATGCAACCAATTTCCAGAATTCTATCCATCTCATAAAACTCAAATTCTGTATCCACCAAATGACTCCTTGTTCCCCTTTCTCTCCAGCCTCTCGTAGCCACCCTTCTAATTTTCTGTCTTTATGAATCTGACTTCTCTACGTGCCTCATGTAAGTGGAATCATACAGTAATTTTGTCATTTTATTACTGGGTTATTTGACTTAACATAATGCCCTCGAGTTTCATCCATGTTGTAGCATGTGCCAGACCTTCCTTCCTTTTTAAGGCTTAATAATGTTTCATTGCATCATCAGAACTCCAGAAATAGCAAAATTAAAACTACCAGATCAATGAAATAATATTTTGTAAAAGTTTATCATGCATATAAGAACAGTTTTCACACTGGGTGCTCTGAAACCAACAGAGGAATGAGGATCAGAGGTAAATCTTTATAAGACAGCTTACATAGTGAAAATGTAGAGGCTGTTTCTTCTTTATAATGATTGGTTACAGCATTAGGGTTTTCTTAGCGGTAGAGGATTGGTTGAGAGTGATCACCTCACGCCAATTCTGGTAAGTAGCTTTAATTTTGTTTATGATACTGAGAAACATTTACAAGAAGTGGCTGAAGGTAAGTTTTGCTGGTTTCTCAGAATAAGCTAAAAATTAAGTTTCGCTTATGCGGCTTAAGTGGTTTGGTCTGTCCAGGGAATTTTAAAGTTTGATATCCGTCTTGCATTTTACCTAAGCAGTATGCATATACCACATTTTGTTTACTCATTCATCCGTCAACAGACACGTGGACACTCTTGTTGCTTCCACCTCTTTGTTGTAAATAACACTGCTCTGAACATGAGTGTACAAATATATCTTCAAAACCCTGCTCTCAGCTTATCTGGGTGTATGCCTAGATGTTGAATGCTGGATCACATAGTAATTCTATTTTTATTTTCTTTGAGGAACTGCCATACTGTTTTTCAAAGTGGCTGCATCATTTTACACTCCCACTTACAGTGCACAGGAGTTGCAATTTCTCCACATCCTCACCAATATTTATTTTCTGTTTTTTTCTTTACTATAATAGCCATCCTAATGAGTATGAGGTGGTATGTCATTGTAGTTTTAATTACCATTTCCCTAAATATTAGTGACATTGAGCATCTTTTCATTTGCTTGTTGGCCATGTATACCTTCTTTGGAGAAATGTCTATTCAGGTTCTTTGCCCATTTTTAAACTGGATTGTTGACATTTTTTGTTGTTGAGTTGTAGGAGTTCTTTATATGTTCTGGATATTAATCCATTATCAAATACATGATTTGAAAATATTTTCTCCCATTCCATCAGTTGCCTTTTCATTCTATTGATTGCATCCTTCAAAATACATAAATTTTAATTTTGATGTAGTTCAATGGAACTATTTTTGCTTTTGTTAACCTGTGTCTTGGTATATCCACGAAGTCATTTCCAATTTCCAAATCCAGTGTTGAAAATCTTTTACCCTATGTTTTCTTCTAAAAGATTTTTAGTTCTTAAATTTAAGCCTTTAATACATTTTGAATTAATCTTGTGTATGGTGTTAGTATCTTTCCCCCATTTAATTGTCTTGACAACCTTGTTGAAAATCATTTGATCATATATGTGAGGGTTTATTTCTGGTCTCTCTATTCTATTCCTTTGATGTATGTGTTTATGCCAGGACCACGTTGTTTTGATTTCTGTATCTTGGTAGTATGTTTCAAAAGTAGGAAACATAGAATTTCCAACTCTGTTCTTTCTCAAGGTTGTTTGGTTATTTGAGGTCCCTTTAGATTCCATTTGAATCTTGTGATGAATTTCCCTATTCTATAAAAAAAAAATGCCATTGAAATTTTAAATCTCTGGATCATTTGGACAGCATTAACATCAGAGTTTTCATTTTTGGTGATACAAGATTAATTTTGACTTCAGAATTGTTATACACACTTTATATAGGAAGCAAAGAGAACAACCAGGTTTAAGACTTTACAGAGATATGAATACCAAAGAACATCCACTCTGTACCATTGGGTCCCAGAGTCATGTTCCAAGTACCTTTTCTTGAAGTGGTTAATTTGTTTATTCCCAGCCTGCCCTCCTCCTAACAGAACATTCCTATAAATGTGCTTGCAATTTTTTTTTACTGGTCAATTGACAGAAATTCAAAAGGTGAAATGCTTGAAGCATCTGTGCTACTTTCAATTCCAGATAAAAAGGACTTTCATGATGATACCTGGCAAATAATAGGTCCACTATAAATGAAAACTCCCTCCTCTGCTTCTTTCAATAATAGGTCTTTAACTACCCCTGAGGAATTTTGCATTGTTCATTTGGCCTTTGATTTTTATTTTTTCTTTACAGGACTGAGAATCTGAACCTTTTTGACAAGTCTACTTTTTAAATAAATAATACAAGGGAATCTAATTATGCTTAGGACTTGAATAATCATTTACTTTTTCCTTAAGGGCCATTCCTTTACCTGTTTTATTCACTTAGATGAAATCTAATAGAACAAACATCATGATTTTCAGTCATTTTGAAATAAGAGAGACCTTGCCCAGCCCTTTAAAGAAAAGAGCCTTCTTTAACAGATTTTGAGGGGTATCCTAGCAACCACTCCATAGTGAAATTTATCAATTTCTCAAAGAGAATTTGCACTAAACCCATGAAAGAGACACTTCAATTTTAGTTTCTTAAGCATTTTTTTAAATAAATCATTCCAAAAATTGTATCTACTTAGATATCTTCACTCTTGAGACTTCATTTAATGACCACTAAAAACATTTTTTATGTTATCTTGCTCAGCCTAGGTCCTTTACTGGCACTGAATTCTACCAGATGATAGATAGATAGATAAAGGGAATATTTTTAAATTGTTTAAGTAGTCTAAAACTTATTGCAAAAATAGAATATGTGTTTGTGCTTTTTTGTTTTACTTCTGTATATGCAAAAATATGAGGTAAGACTTCCTTGATTCTAAGGAAATACTGACAAAAGCTGAGGTATGCAAAGCCTGTCTCATTAATTTTTTCCTTTAGGGCCATTCATTTACCTATTTTGTTCACTTCAGTGAAATCTAATAGCCCACACATCATGATTTTCAGTCATTTTGAAATAAGAGAGACCCTTCTCCGTTTGGTTATCTAGTCCTGGTTATCCTGAGTAATGTGAGTGGGAGATTTATTTGGTTGTGCTTTCAGGTATTAGTTGTTTCCACATTGATGACTTAAATTCTGTATGCAAATCGAAATTGAAATTCCTCCTGTGTGGAAAAGTTGAGCATGAAATATCAAGAAGTGAGCAGCCACTCTGCAAGTAGGTTTCAGAATTGAACAGGCTGTTAAAAGTTAAATAGTTTACAATGCAGCTCTGGATAGCCAGGGAATAATGCTTGCATAGAAAATTTGCATAGGTGACCACGATTTATTCTTGTCTTTTTGCTATTTTGAAATACAACATGAAATTGTTATGTGCATTGGTCTATGGGGATTTAGAATTCATGCTTTGCTTTAAAGACAGTCATCTAGTGTTTGCCTAAGTAACTGTGTGGATGTGTATATAAAGACATGGACATAAACAAGCAGAGAATGATTTTAATTAGTGCTATGAAAAATAATTGTAGGGGGAGAATTTCCATGATCTATCAGACTTAGTAACAATGCTTTCTTAAGGTATTCTGGTGAATTAAGCATTCAGAAATCAAAATTTATAAGGATCACTTACTTCTGGCAAAATACACATTAACGAAGTTGAAATTACTTTCTTATTAAAATATTTAGGTATCAATTAAAGGCCTGTTGATTTCACCATACCAAAGAATCCTTCAATAAATTTTTATCTTAAGTATAATCTGAATTGTTTAAAATTTTATTTTTTGAGTTATTCTTTGAGCTGTTTTAACATTACTTTTGCTTTTTACATTCTTTTTATTTTTAATTCTTCATCCATTTTAACTTGCTCATCTTAAAGATTATTCTTCCTAAGGGGCATTACTATTAGTACACATAACGTAGCAGGGGGCACGGGGAAGGCAGTACAGCACAGAGAAGACAAGTAGTGCCTGTATAGCATCTTATTATACTGATGGACAGTGACTGCAATGGGGTGTGGAGGGGACTTGATAATATGGGTGAATGTAGTAACCACAATGTTGCCAATGTGAAACCTTCAAAAGATTGTATATCAATGTTGCCTTAATTAAAAAAAAAGATTATTCTTCCTTCAACTTTGATCTCTGCCATATTGAATCCTGCTTTGTTCCGCTTTCCCTTTGGTTTCCCAGAGGGAACTGGGTCATTGTCAGTTTGTGGTGCATCACTGATGATGGCAGCCAGGAAGTCCGGGCACAGTGACAGTGGCAGAAAGTGCACATGCCTTGGAGGTGGGAGACGTGGAAACCCATCCACTTCCCTGCATGGTCCTCCTCCTTTGGCTTCTTTCATCCCCAAGTTCTTCAGTGTTTATTCTCCAAATAATCTTAACCAGGGTGATTTGAGAATCCCACAGGCTAAGACAGCTTTTCAAAGCAAAACCCACACAACAGCACACTTGACTTCCTATCATCTTAGGCAGTCCCCAGTTCACAACTCACTCAACAGCAACGCTTTATTGAATAATGACTGTATACTGATTTTGTGTCTTAGATTTATAGTCAGTTGGCTCTTTGGAACTCAGGAAGCGTGTTCCAAAAAACATTGCCGTTCTCATACCTAGACTGCTAGGTTGCCCAATAAAATCCCAGGAAATCTGGACCAGCTTTATGACTGTTTAATATTTCCTGCTCCTCCCTTCTTTTATTAAAAAAAAAAGTTCTTGTACACTAAATTCTTTTTTGTCCACATTTACAGAAATCTAAAAAAAAATTAGGTTAGCTTTAAACCATTCCTTGTATGAAGTATGAAGTGAGATAACTAAAGGGAGAAATAGGCAGAGATGTAAAAACCCAGGGAGGATGTAAACTTCAGCCACAGAAGCCTGCTTTTGGGGCAAACATGAGCTTGGGAAGCATCCCAGTGGGAGGAACTGAGGAAAGCAAAGACAGAGATGGACACAAACAACTGCTGAGTGAACATTGCAGAAATCTGTTGATCACTTTTGATGGCAGAATAGACAGAGACCAGTGCCTTTTAGTATGCATTTTATTTTAATAAAACTAAACAAACTTATAAGCATCTCCCCAAAACTGTCTAGGCAGGGGATCCCCAAAAGATTCCAGAAAGCAAGGGATGGCAAATGGAAATTAATAATATTATTACAGTCTCAAACCAGTTTTTCCTTAACACCTTAGATTTCTTAGTCTCTGACTCTACTGCCATGTGGTTTATAGGCATCCAGCCACTGAGCTGGAAAACTGAATATTGAAAGCAATGAAAAACAGCATTCTGATGTTGCAATTCTCTTAATTAAGAGAGAAAGGTATTAAACTACATTAAAAACAGCATGTTGTTTTGAAGGCTGGTGCTTAAAGAAAGGCAACTCTAATTAGAGGAGGATGGAGAGGTTCTGAATGGGGCTTGTGGCCACTTCCAAGGGCTCTGAGAGTTGGTGGCACTGATTCTTTTTGAACCTGTTTCTTTTTAACATTTCTAAGTAAGTCTGGGCTGTGGCTCTTGGTGTGCCCCCAACATTTCAGCTTTTGCTCTTTTTTTTTTTTTTAAGGAAAAGAAAGACAGATTCCCGAAATAAACTGGCAAAAAGTGGGAAGAGGAAGAAGAAAAAGGATCAAACAGGGAAGATCTCTTAGAGCAGAACTGAGAGTAAGGGGAGAGAGAAAAAAGGAGAGAGGAGTGTGAGCAAGGGAGAGAAGAGGGCAAGGGAGAAAGAGAAAGAGCAAAGTGAGGAGGAGGTCGGGGGGAGAGAGAAATAGGAAAACAGAGAGAGAGAGAGAGAGAGAGAGAGAGAGAAAGGAAAATGCAAGATTCAGGCAGGAGGATCTGTGGGGCCTCACGGTAGCAATCTCGTTCAATGTGCAGGGGAATGTTTGATCTTGTAGTTCTTTAAGCTAGGGCCAAAATGGTCCATGGAACTGCAAGTGCTTGTTCTATGGCAGAGAAACCTGAAATCAGAATGGCTGACTGCCCTGGTTTTTGAAGCTGGCTGCATGTAAGATTCACCCAGGGAGTTTAAAAATGTGTGGACTTGCCTCACTCCAGAGAAAGGCACTGATTGACCTGGGGAGAGACCTGGGTATTTTAGAAAGCTCACTGGAGGCTGTAATGTCCACCCAGAGTTGAAAACCTCGGAAGAGGTCTGGAGACACTGGCGCAGCATGCAATTGGCTGCTTGTGTTGGGGGGATGCTGTTTGTGAGGTGGTTGTTGCCCTTAGCAGTATGCCTGGATCTAAATACTTGTTTTGTACTAATTTTTTTGGGAAAAAGGAACTTCAGGATACTCTTCAGTGCTGACACTTTCTAAAGAGTTTGGGTTGCTCAAAAGCCATAGATAACCTGGAAGGATATGGCTGTCATATAATTATCAAAGAGCTTCTTTCAACCACATCACTTCTCCACTATAAAATCTTTCTTTGTAAAATAAAAGTCCCTATTTCCTCTTTTGTGAACTCTTCTGCTGCTCAGATATACGAAAAGGGAAGGGAGCCTCTTAGTTTCAGACTCAATGTTGTCAAACTTCTCAAACGATACAGAATTCTGTAGTTGATTAATTTAAAAAGTACTGCAACTAGATGTTTAAAGCAGGAGCCAAGAAATGTGAAGGAAAAGATCCTCATTAGCTAAGTCATCATCATCATCCTTACTGTTTAATAGCTACTCTTTATTGAGCACCTACTATGTGCCAGATACTGTATTAGGTGAATTATATAGGAAATTGCATTTCACTCATGTAACTCTCTTTTTAGGGCTCAAATGTTGTTGGCATTATTAAAAAATCATCCTAAACATTTAATATAGTTTGGTCCCTTTCCTTGAGCAATTACTGTGGTATACTAGAATCTATGTTTACAAGTTAGAGACCTTGGGAGAACTTATTCATTTATCCAAGCTGTGGTTTCTTCATTTATTAAATGATGTGTTTGGACTGATTGACTTTATGACTTTATGAAAATCATGATAAGAAGAACTATTCGGATAAAACTAGGCATCGTTGAGTGCAGTAATAATGCATTTTCGGTGGGTGGTGATTTGCAATTTCCATTTCCATTGTAAATGTTGTTAGTTTTGATTCTCGCTCCCTTGTGTGGTAAGCAGGATGGATATCACCTCCCCATCCCTGGGAGAAAGCCTGGGAATGGTATTCTCTCTTAAGAAATTCTACAGAAAGAGTGGCTTTTGTATTCTCTCTTGTAGTGTGAAGCAGTGGGAAAAGTAAATGAAAGGTTCTGTGATGGCTAAAACAAATACCCAAAGAAATGTAAAAGCTTGACTTTTTCACTAGTGCACTGCAAACATTTCACCAATTTTAATTTTACTAAAGAAAAAAATCATGTGAATTGTTTCTCTCTAAAATACTCTACTTGAAAAGGCAATTCAGTCTCCTAGCAACCAACACTTCTCCAAATGAGACAACTGTCTGTAGGCAGGGAGAAACTACAGTTACACACAGTGAATAGAGGAGAATTCTCATGAGCCTAGAAGAGAATCATAAAGGGTGTCTTAGCCCATTTCCATTTTCCCAGTGTCAGCTCCTGGGATCCTCAGAGGCTCCAAACAGGGTCACCAGCAAGGTCAAATGTAGTGGCCTACCTTTTACCTTTGCCTGCTGCTGGGGCCTCTTGCTTTCCCACCCCCCTGGGAGCTTTGTCCTTTCTGAAGGGACAGCATTTTTATAAACAAGTCTTAGAAATCCTCTGGAGCAGCCCGGTCCAAAACAGTAGCCACTAGCCTCATATGCTTATTTAAGTTTAAATTAACATTTTAGTTAATTTAAGCGAAATGAAATAAGTTCCTCATTCACACATGTCGCATTTCAGGTGCCCAACAGCCACATGTGGCAGTGGCTATCATACTGGAGTGCCCGGACTTGGAACATGTCCATCACTGCAGAGTTCGGTGCTGCCCCAGCGCTCTGCGCTGTGCAGGGCCAGCAGGCGGATTCCCAGGGAGGAACCCGAGGTGGGAAGGAGCCTACGTGGTCTCCCTGTGTTGTACCTTTATCATCAGATTTTCCCCATCCTGGTTCTGCATTAGATACTTGTTTCTCCCTGTAGTTTTCGCCAATGGGAAAAGCAGTGCTCATCACTGGTAAGTTACGACGGTGGCTACTGGTTACGGGGGGAAGTCAGTGAGAGGACAAGCACTTTCTTGCAAGCAAGAAACTGATGTCTTCTACAGACTTAAATCATCTGAACGTTTATAGCAGCAGTAGGAAGAGCCGGTCACAAATAACACAATGGACCTCAAGATAACTCCACACGGAATAGCCCGAGAGCCTTCCGTGGTTATTTTTGGTCTCTGTTTTTGGATGCTGCTCTTCGGCCGGCACGAGAGGTAATGCTGGCACTCAGGCTGGGAATGATGAGCGCAGGTGGTCTGCCCCGGGAAGGTTGATCTGTGATTCAGGCACATTGAAAAATAACCGAGGCGTAGACGGAACAGTGAACACGCGTGTCAGCGGCCGCAGAGCTCCCCGGGCAGCCTTCTCACAGGGCTCCGCAATGCGTGCCGGCGAGCGTATCCTCACCACTGTGTGCAGGACAGCAGGCAAGGTAACGTAATACCGAATCATGCCTTTCTCGGTAGCCTGCGTGAGGGAACGCGACAGACACCGTGTTCTTGTCCATTCCCCACAGTCCACCCTTCAGGGTTCTTCACCTTGCAGTCTACGTGGAGGAATTCTTCTGGGATGATCTATTGCTGAGAAGGGCTGTGCCCTGGACCCACGGGCCATGGCAACAGTACAAACTGCAGCAACACGCCACTGAGAGACAGGCTCCCCCCGCAAGCATGGCAAACAGCAATTGCCGTGTTGTCCCCACTTGTGCCCACCACCCTTCTTGCAGAGGATCACCCGTTAGGCATCGGACTTCATGTATATCCTGCTGTATATGCTGGAGGGCCTGACTAACATTATGGTGAGTATCAGGGATATAAGCACAACATGCAGTCTGAATTAGGCACATACCCCCTCTTGGGCTGCTGCCAATAAATCTAAAGCCATACGATTCTGAAGCACTACCTTTCATATTTGGTAGACTCCATCATTTACGGTGGGTAATGCTTGATGGGCATGATTTAAGGCCCAAGCAGTGTGCAAGGCCAAAGCTGTGCCTTCTGTCTTGGACACAATAGCTGCACCTGCAGGGAAAATTTAGCTAGAGGATAATACCACCAGGGGGGGTGTTTTATGTGATACCTAGCCTGCATGCATCATTTTCCCGTTTTGAGGTTTTCTGCCTAGAGTTTCAGCATGGTGGGGTACCCCAGTACAGACCCTGACCTATTTCTTGGGGGCTAAGGCCAACCATGGACACCACAAACGCATAGTGTGCCTGAGGGTACAGGAATTACCCTACTGCCATTCCCATGGGTTACATTTTCGACTGTGACTTTCTGACACAAGGAGGTAGGAACCCAGCCTATAGGCTCAGTACCTCTGTATTTTTCAAAACACCATAGTGCTGGGATAAGTAATTCCACAGCCATAGCTGAAAGCTTCGTTACACCGTCCCATACAGCATACCCAGTCCAGGGCTTAGTTTTATGCCCTCTTCCCCTTGTTCCAGTGACGACAGACACCTTCGTATCATTCCACCTTGTCAATATGCTGAATTCGTTCTGAAGCCATGTCCTGTCTTGCCGCCGGGGCTGGCTGAATCCACCATGGAAGGCCAGCTGAGGCAGCAGTGGGTAGCTCAGTACACACCCAACAGGAAGGAATGCTGGCCATGGAGGCCTACGTGTGTGTCCAGGTAACCACAGTATTTGCCTAAAGGCAGCTAAGGACAAAAAGACAAAGCAGTTAAAGGGAGATCCCACCCTACAGGCAAAATGCGTGCTGACAGCTCATTGGAGTACATCTAGGGCCATCCTAACTGGTCAGGATGACGGGCTGGAGCCGCGAATAACAGTCCTGGAGCCGTGTCTACTGCTGTCACAGCACACTGACACCCGTCTACCTTGGGAGGGGGCCAATCACATCTACCTGCCACCAGATGAGAGGCACTCATCCTTGGATGATCTGCCCCCCTCCACCAGGTGGGTCTTCTAGGGAATACTTGTGAGCATGCAGGGCACCTTTTACAGACTCCCTGTATCTCTGACTACTTTAGTGACAGTCCCCAGGTCATGTTGTTGACCACATGTTTCTTTTGCCCAGCATGTAAGAAATGCTGGCAGAGCCATTCTGCAAGGCCAGACTCGAGGGCAGACTCAAGCCAATGTATCTTTATTTGCCTCCTCATTTCCTGGATTAGCTAAAGGAACATGTCCTGTGACTGGTTACAATGTCACAGACTTCTGGTGACTGACCTCCCAAAGGTCCTGCCCCATGGCTTACCCCCAGACAGGTCTGTGGTAACCACTGATCACTCTCCAAGATGAAATCCAAAGAGTAAGTCCTGGTATGCTGCCCAGCTGTCTGTACAGATAATTACTGGGGAGGTGGCAATTCATTGCCACCATCCACACTGCTCGTAATTCAGCCTGTTGTCTGCTTTGCCTGGTCCCAGTTTCAAACCAGATGGTGTCAGTGGATGGCCATCCACTGAGCATTGGCCATGCTACTCGCCCTGTCAGGACACCAAGATCCTTTTAGTATAGGGGCTGTCCCTTCCCTAAAAGGGGAAGGTTCCACAGGGTCATTCACCTGGGCGGATTCTAAGACTGTATATACATATGTGACTGGACCTAGAATTTTCTGTAATCCTGTGCTAGGGGACTAGCAGACAACTTCCCTCTTTGTTCCAAGCATGCTCCCCAAGTACTTTACCAACAAGGGTGTCTGAGTGACCCCAGTACAGGGCTTTCGAGCCCAGTGTCAAGCTCTCCCAGCAATGGGATAGGTAGTTCGCACAAATACACCAGCTGTTCCCATAATGGGTTCTGCGGCTAACAAAACCATGGATACAGGTGCTAGTTGCTGGTCAGTGAGGGAGTATCTTGACTTGGCTTCTTTCCATACCTGTGACCAAAACCCAATGGGTTGGTGGGGCACTCAGGCCTCTGCCACTGGCCCCACCCAAACCCCTCAGGGCTTACACGACATCCAATTCAAAGGGCCTGCTAGGGTCCACAACCTGAAGGGCTTGAGCCTCTTGAATGAGGCATTTTGCTCTCAAAAATGACTGCTCCACTGGGTCATACCAGTCCCATTTTGCCCCCTTTTTAACCATATTATATGAGGGCTGGCACACTTGTGCCAAATGCAGTACAAAAGCTCTCCAGTGTGTGAAAAGGCCCAGAAACATTTGTAGCTGCTGTACAGTTGTGGGGCGAGGGAAGGCCTGTCCCTTTTCAATTACAGTTTCTGGTACAACCTTTGCCTTCCTAACCAAACAACCCCCAAACATTTGATTGGTAAGCCAGGTCCTTGTAGGCGTTCACGGCCCAATCACATCCTTGTAGATGGGAGACCAAAGTTGGAACTGCTTCTGAGAACTCTGCAAGAGAATCAGAAGTTAGTAAAACAGCATCCATGTAATGAAACATTTTTACAGCTGTGGGTCAGAGCCATTTTGCCAGATCAGTAGCCATCAGGCCATGGCAAATAGTAGGGCTGTATAGATATCCTTGTGGCAGGACCGTAAAGGCCACTGTCATCCTTCCCACATGAAGGCAAACTGATCCTGGCTCTCAGGGGCCAGTGCTATGGAGAAAACAGCGTTAGCAAGGTCCAGAACAGTGGTATTTCCTAGAGTCAGAGTCAGTTTATCCATAAAGTCAGCAACTGATGCATGGCTGCATGCGGTGACAGCACCATTTTAATTCTCAGTAATCCACTGACCTCCATCCACTGGTAACTCACCAAGTTCTATTCAGCTTCTTGACAGGTCACACCAGGGCACTGAATGGGCTGTGTGGAGGTCACCAATGCCCACCTTTTCAGCTCCCCAATAGCAGCAGCCAGTATTGTTTGACATAGGTTTTGTGCTACAGTGCAGGCAGCTGTTGAGAGGGAATGCTTAGCATAACCTTGTATCACTGCTTTTATCACTCACACACAAAGGCTAACTCAACAGCAGTGAATTCCAGCCACAGTCCTCGT
The DNA here is from genome assembly GCF_030020395.1 of Manis pentadactyla. NCBI lineage: Eukaryota > Metazoa > Chordata > Mammalia > Pholidota > Manidae > Manis > Manis pentadactyla. The sequence continues at coordinate 25,859,597 of NC_080019.1, read as the reverse complement.
AGGACATCAATGCCCAAAAGGTACTCTTGTATGGGAGAGACAAACATAGTGTATATTTGAGATAGAAGACAACCAAGTCCCAAACTTACTGAGGCCTCTTTCACTTTAATGGATTGCCCACCATACCCATCAATGTATGATGTTGGGCCAGGAAACCATTCAGGGTTCCCATATAAGAGGCTACACTCCACCCCTGTATCCACCAGAGCCAAAACCTGTTGTACATTTGTGGGGGACCAGTAAGTGGTTAATTCTTGATGTGGCCTCCAGCACCCACTGGCCTCTGCCAGGCAGGTCCCTCGGCCTTGCTCTTAGTCACACTTAAACAGGAGACTATCATCCCCAGGGGTCGCGCCTGGTGCAGTCATGTGGTCCTGCAGGCAGAGGTCCCATATAGCAGGCACAGCCTTTGCAGTCAGTGACTTTATGCACTGCTGTTCTGGTTTCAGTTGCTTCCATAATTGCAACAGATAAGCATTTGATTGACAATCAACTTGGGCCCTGTCAACACAGGCAGCTAGCAAGTCCACCCACATCTGGGTCCGGGTTACTTTCGGAGGACCACAGCCCTGCATTTTTCCCTTCGGGGGCTCTCATTGAATCACTCTTTGCACACCCCTCTGCTGCCTCTGGGTTTCAGCTTCTCCCCAACTGGCCACCATGGTTGTTACTTAATTCATTGGGCCTCCCACATAGGGAGCCAGGATTGCCATAGGCGAGCCAAAAGCACTGGAGGGGGCATTCTGCAAGACCAAGTCCCACATTCCAGCAGTGAACCGCTCATCATCTGGGCCAGGAGTGTTCGCACTGAACATAGCCTGGCACGTGCTCAGCTCATGTAAGACCTGCACTAGGTCTACAAAAGAGTGGCATTTACTCACAGTCTCAGAGACATCTCAGCACAAGACCAGACAGTTCACATGGCTGCCATAACCCAATCCAGGAGGGAATGATTCCCTTACCCTTGCTTCTGGCTGTTTTGTAGCCACTGATTGAGGGAGGGTGAGTACTCACAGAGGCCAACTTCTGTATCTCCTGGGCACTACAGGTAATGCCGTCCACCCCTAAATCCCAAAGTTGCAACAGCCAGGCTGCCAGTGGCTTCCCTGGTCACTGGCAAAACCGTTTTCCTAAACCCACCAGCTCAGCTTGTGTATATGGCTGGTATGCACTGACCTCCACTGGGGGCCCCTTGTAGCTGCTCTCCTGGAGCCAGTGGTTGCTCATGTTTCATTTTTTGCTGCACCACTGGCCTGGCCTGCAAGTGCACATTCTTACATTTCTCCTCTGAGTCTACCATCTCCACATCAGTGGGACTGGGCTCAGAGCTAGTTACCTCTGTATCCAGGGCTTGGATCCATTCCTCCAACGCTTCCTCTTTCTCCTGCAACTGGCGCAGATGAGCAGCCTCCTTCTAGGTTGATTCTGTGCTCACCGCAGTGCAGTTAGAAACAGCGGCCTCCTTGGCCAGCTGCTTCCCGTGGGGTCTTCTTACTCAAGTCAGGCGCCATGGCCTGTAATGCAGGCTCCAGAGCTACACGCCTTGAATAAAGGCATGTTCACCATTCCTTTAAAATAACTCTGGGCCAGCCTTCTATGTGCCCCTCCAAAGGAGCACTGGGGTTCATACCAGCCCGTGAGGAATCCTGCCTACAATGCCAGCTGTAAGTGCAGGCAATCCTCACCTACGAGGTTGCACTGCAATTTGGGCAGGCCAAAAAACAACCAAGGCACAGTGGGAACAGTGAACATGCCTTTATTCGGGGTGTGTAAGCAGCAGCAGAGCTTTCTGGGAAGACTTCTTATAGGGCTCGGGAACAAAGCCAGCACAAGGCCAATGAGTATATGTTTTCTGTCATGTGCAGTATAGCAAGCAAAATAACATAATCATTCCTCTCTGGATATCCTGTGTGAAGGAGCCTGACAGACACCATGTTCTTATCCATTTCTCCCACAGGAATGAAACAGGATTGCAAGAAAAATGGGGATTTTTCCTGGATTTTATCATCTTTTTTTCTCTTTCCTTCCTACACATAGCTCTAACCAGCTGTTTGTATGCCCCATCCATTGAAATGACAGTGAGTTGGGAGAGAAGGTGAGGCAGCAGGGGAGTGCAGAGATCCTGAATTCTGGATCCTTCCACACTGACACCCGAGGCTACTGAACACCAGGTCTAGTCAGTGACATATCCAACACAGGCTGCCTCCAGCACAAAGGCCCCAGCTTGAACCTCAGTGTCCACATGGCAGGGGTTGCCCAGCTGAGCCAATATGCCTGCCCAAAGTGGACACTGTCCTTCCTGACAACAGTGCTCATTTGGATGGAGGCGGCTTCCACACATGCTGTAATTTGAGAAAGTGTATGTCAGCCCGAGAGGTGAAGCAATTGAAGCAAAAGCAAGAAGTCTCTGAAACTTTGACCTAGTGTATATAAAGCATAACTTATGAAGAAATGGCCAAATGTAAAGGCTCTGTGAGCTAATGAACCCAGAAGACTCTGGACATGAAGTGACTGAGCAGCAACACCAACAGGTGGGGAGTTCATTGATACACTCAATAAAAGATATAGCACCCATATTTCTGTCCATGGGGAATCAATTTTTACATTAGAATCCAAGCACAAACTGATCCAGAGCATTAGTGGAGGTTTAAAGCACTCCTCTTTCTGCTTGCCTGCAACATGCAAAGAGGAAACCTTGGCAAGAAAAATCATGGTGCATAGACCTAGTTGAGTGACTAACATTTGTAGGTTCATGATCTTGTTTCCTTAAGAACCTCTTTCCTTAAGAGTTTGTAGACAGAAATCCAGAGCAAAGGGAAGGAAAAAAAATTATCTTCCTGGAAATCAGTTTTCACACAGTTATAAAAGTCGAATGGTTAAACAGTCACAAGACTCTATTTGGTAATTGTATTCAAGTCAACTTAGTCCTTGAGTCCACTAATGGAAAAAACTTACCTGGCCAATTCATCAAGACCCAATTGTGTTAGGTTTGAAATATAGCCAGGTCACAGTTTAAATTTATTCAAGAAGAATTTTTCTGGGCCCTCTCCCTTCGAGCACACACAGCTGACACAGCTGAACATACACATGCTGCCTCCCATTGGAGCTCTGGGATATAGCTGTTTATCTCCCTTGTGGTTCATCTTGTCACAGGGTCCTCTCTGTAAAGCTGTTTTCTCCTATGGCTCCAGACAGAAAACGGGGCACAGGCCTCCTGTGCTTTTGGAGTCCTCAGCATGTTTGGGATTTCAATATCACTTCTTTCTGGGATTCAAATGCTGATGACAAGGTATCGGGTGGGGTGGGCCACTCAGTGGCTATGTTATTGCTGTCTAAGCACCTTTGTTCTCTCTCAGCTCCTCCACCCCTCTCCCGCCAGTCCAGGGAGGGTTGCCCTTTCTTCTCTGTGTGAAGGGAAGCTGTAGACACCATGGTGCATTCTTCCGGCGCATGTGATTTACAGCCTGACCTCAGTGAATGCCTTAAGTACTTCCCTCTCTCGGCCTTTGGATACACAAATCCTTGTCTCCCTTGACAAAGCTAGATTCTTGCAAATGAATGCCTGCTTTCTAGTTTGCTAGTTCTGTAGTAAATTTACGAAAATTAATTTAGCACTTTAATGTTATCTTGTCCCAGGTCTTACCCATTCTTCTCCCGGAAACAATGAATGCCATTGTTTCATTGAGTGGAGAGCCCAGAGGCAATCAGCAGCTATGAGGATGCATTAGGAATGAAGAAAACACATCAGTTACCAGGTCAAGAACAAGGTTACGGTGATGACCACAAAGGCATAAAACTAGAAATAAACTGTACAAAGAAAGCAAAAAGGCTCACAAACACATGAAGGCTTAAAAACACGCTCCTAAATAATCAATGGATCTGAGCTTTTGGTATTTGGCAACACTGTTCTAACACCTTTCTTTGCCTGTCTCATGCCATTCTCAGATCTATTCTGTATGTAAGCACTGTTCCCATCCTACTTTACCGATGAGGAAGCTGAGTATTAGGGAGCATCGGAGAAGTGACCAGGTTGCCCACATGGGAACCAGAGGAGAGGACGTGACCCTCTGCAGTCTGGCTCCAGGGCCCAGGTTTAGAACCACTACGCACTTCTTCCCTGAGTGTCCTGACATCCTCCACATGGGAGAACTAAATATTAAAGCATTTTTATCATATGATGTTAACTATGCACTCCTCCAATACTTTGAAAGACAAGGTAACTCCCAAGATCAAATTGTATTGGAGAAGTCAGAAAGCAAGAGGTACCCAGTGGATTCTGATGTTACATTACCTTACTATGAAAAAGAACACAACAGATGAAGAGAGTCTAAATAATTAAACTATTAATGTGTGATAACAGGAAATATATATACTGGTCTCTGCACCCAATCCCTGGTGCAGAATTCCTAAAACCCTTCTAAATTCCTAAGAGATAAGAGTGCTAAGAGCATCTTTTTGGTCTAATAAGGTGACTCTGGTGGGCTCCTGGATGGGGGCTGGCCACCAGAAAGATCAAGCCACTATTAGAAGCTTGTAACTTTCAGCAACCCCAACCCTCATACTCTCTAGAAAGGAGAGAGGGCAGGAAATGGAGTTAATGGCCCGTTATGCCTATATAACGAAGCTTCCTTAAAAATCTCCCCAAAATACAAGGTTCTGAAAGCTTCCAGCTGAGTGCACACACCCACACCCCGGGAGCATGACTCAGCCCACCTCCTTGGGGGCAGAGGTGCCTGGCTCAGGGTCCCCCCAGGCCCAGGTATCTCTCCCTTTTGTTCATCTGCATCCTTTAAAAGAGAAGTAAATGTACGTAACTGTTTTCCTGTGTTCTGTGAGCTGCTCTAGAAAATTAATTGGACCTGAGTAGGGGGTCCTGGGAATATCTGATTTATATCTGATTGGTCAGAGGTACACATGACAATTGGGGTTTTTGATTGGCATTTGAAGGGGGTGCAGGGACAGTCTTATAGGACTGAGCCCTTAACCTATGGGATTTGATGATACCTCCTGGTAGGTAGAATCAGAATTGAGTTAAACTGTAGAAGACTTAGTTGATATCTAAGAGGATTGCTTGTTGGTGGAAGAAAACCCCCACACGTTTGGGGGAGTGTTTTGGGCAAGTAGTAAAGGAGAAACACAGGAGAACTATAGGCTTTCCCAATACAATAACCTTTGATAGTCTAGAGGCCATATTTGATTTGCATATAATGTACTTGCCTGAGCCAGTAAAATTTCTAAAGAGTCTATATTATTAAGAGGGGCATGCATTATCAGTTTCATCTGTTCCCTCTGACATACTTGACTGATTCACACATTTATATTATTTACTGGTTTCTGAAGAGGTTTTGAGTTGCCACTAAAGTCACTCATGATTGTAGACATATAATCATAAATGCAATTTATTAGATCCTTTTCATTTGAAGATATAACCCTTGAAGTATGTCACCTGTTGCTCTTTTTAATTCTGTTAAATATAACTTTTGAATCCTGCTCATGAGGCAATGTCATTTGGGGCTACTAGAGTTAACCTGTCAATCACCAGCACTCACATCTCCACATTGTTCTCTATTTGTGAAAGTAGATTCTTCTACATAGTAAATGTGGAAATTCATAATATCTTGGTATGTGTTAGCAAGTATAAAATAATCACCTACCACAGCCAAGGAAGGCTTAGTCCTAAACCTTTAATCTTATCTTAAAGGGCAGGGCTACTAGGAGTCAATACATTGAAAGCAATGACAACTGGCCCTAAGAGACAAGAAAATATGTTAAAATAAAAAAAGAAAGCCTAGAAAATTCAATCTGGGATGTTTGTTTTTTATTGAGGTTTAATTGATTTATAACATTATATTTATATCAAGTGTATAACAATGATTTCATATTTATGTGCACTGCAAAATGATCACCACAGTAAGACTAGTTACCATCCATCGCCATATAAAGTTACAAAAAATTTTTTCTTGTGATGAGAATTTTTAAGAACTATTCTCTTAGCAACTTTCCAATATGCAATAGAATATTATTGACTACACTCACCATGCTGATCATTTCATCCTTACAACATATTTATTTTATAACTGAAAGTTTGTACCTTTTAACCACCTTTATCCATTTGCCCACCTCCCACCTCTGCCTCCCACAATCAGTAATCTGTTCTCTATATCTATGAGTTTGTTTTCCTTTTTTGTTTGTTTTGTTTTTAGATTCCACAGATAAGTGAAATCATACAGTATTTGTCTTTCTCTGTCTGCTTATTTCACTTTAGCATAATAACTTTAATGTCCATCCATGTTGTTTTAAATGGCAAGATTTCATTTTTTTCTATGGTTAAATCATATTGAATTAATATATATAAACTATATTATCTTTATCCATTCATCTATTCAGAGACACTTAGGTTGTTTTCATATCTTGGCTATAAATAATGCTGGAAGGAAAGGTACATATATCTTTTGAAATTAGTGTTTTCATTTTCTTCAGAAAAATGCCCAGAAATGGAATTGTTGGATCATATGATAGCTCTACTTCCAACTTTTTGTGGAACCTCCATACTGTTTTCCACTATGGCTGTACCAATGTACATTCCCACCAATAGTGTAGGAGGGTTCCCCTTTCTCTGCATCCTCGCCAGCATTTGTTTCTTGTCTTTGGAATAGTAGCTATTCTGACTGGTGTGAGGTGATACCTCCTTGTGGTTTTGTTTGCATTTCCCTGATGATTAGTGATGTTAAGCGTATTCTCATACGCCTGCTGGCCATCTATATGTCTTCTTTGGGAAAATGTTTATTCAGGTCCTTTGTCCATTTTTAAAATCAGATTTTTGTTTGTTTGCTATTGAGTTGTATGAATTCTTTATATTCTTTGGATTTTAACCCCTTCCTTAGACATGATTTGCAAATACTGTCTCCCATTCAGTAGGTTGCCTTTCCATATTGCTGATGGTTTTCTTTGCTGGGCAGAAGCTTTTTAGTTTGTTGTAGTCTCACTGGTTTACTTTTGCTTGTTGCCTCTGCTTTTGGAATCAGATTCAAATAGTCATCACCAAGACCACTGTCAAGGAGCTTACCACCTATGTTTTCTTCCCACCTATGTTTTCTTCTAGGAATTTATGGTTTCAGGTCTTACATTCAAGTCTTTAATCCATTTTGAGTTGATTTTGGTGTGTGGTGTATGATAGTGGTCTAGTTAATCTTTTTGCATGTGGCTGCCCATTTTTCCCAGCACCACTTATTGATGACACTATCCTTTCCCCATTGTATATTCATGCCTCCTTTGTGGTAAATAAATTGACTGTATATGAATGGGTTTATTTCTGGACTCTCTGTACTGTTGCATTGTCTGTGTTTGTGTTTATGCCCATTCCATACTGTTTGATGACTATAGCTTTGTAATATAGATTGAAATCAGGGAGTATTATACCTCTAGCTTTGTACTTCTTTCTCAAGATTCCTTTGGCTATTCATGGTCTTTTGTGGTTCCATATGAAGTTTAAGATTATTTGTTCTATCTCTGAAGAATACCATTGGAATTTTGATACAAATTGCATTGACTCTACAGATTGTTTTGGGTAATATGTACCTTTCAACAAAATTCTCCCACTCCATGAGAATGGAATGTATTTCCATTTATTTTTGTTTTCTTCAGTTCCTTTATCAATGCCTTATAGTTTTCAGTGTACATATCTTTCACCTCCCTGGTTAAATTTGTTCCTAGGTGTTTCATTCTTTTTGATGTAGTTGTAAATGGTATTTTTATAAAATTTCTCTTTTGGATAGTTCATTGTTAGTAAAAGAAATGCAACCAATTTTTGTATATTGATTTTTGTACCCTGCAACTTTTTTGGATTCATTTGTGAGTTCTAACAACAGATTATTTAGAGTTTTCTATATATAAAATCAAGTCATCTGCAAATAGTGACAGTTTTGTTTCTTCTTTTCTAATTTGGATGTCTTTTATTTCTTTGTCTTGTGTAATTGCTCTGGCTATGGTGTTCAACATTATGCTGAATTAAATTGGTGAGAAGGTGCATCTGAACTCCAGGGGGAAAATCCCAGGGCAAATAACTTTGAAACTGATATCAGTCAAAGGGAGAAATAAAGTAAGAGAAATCCACTTATTTCTTACAAGTGGTTGTCCACTTCTGCTCTCCTGTGTCTCTCACAACCCAGCTGCAGAAGAAGGGACCCCACCCAACCTCTCCTGTCCAGATATGCCTTTTCTTGCCCTTGTAATTACCTGTTGATATGGAGATGGACTACTTCTCTCCACCCCTTGGAAACACCTATTGATACAGAGATGTACTAAGGCCAGGTGATAGATTCTGGAAATATTGCAGTTTTACCCACAGCATCCTTGTCTTGTTCCTGATCTTAGGGGAAAAACTTTGAGTATGATGTTAGCTGTGGGTTTGTGGTATACGGCCTTCATTATGTTGAGGAATGTTCCCTCTATACCCACTTTGTTGAAAGTTTTTATCACAAATGGATGTTCTGTTTTGTCATATGCTTTTTCTGCATTTATTTGGATGACCGTATGATGTTTAACCTTCATTTTGTTAACACTCTGGGATGTTTGGGTAGCAAAATCCTGCCTCATATACCTAAACAGGCCCTGAGGGCATTGGGAAATTGAAGAAGCAGTGATGTCCCTATTTGTATCACTGATTCGTTATGGAAAGTTTAGGTTCAGCAGACTTTAAAAGGCAGGATGCTAGTAATATAAAAATATACATTCTAAAAATATATTTAAAAACATAAAGGGTATTTCCAGGTGTAATGGAGCCAACTATAATTATCTGGAAAATTTACCCCATCCTTTGACAATGTTTGGTTGGATAAATCATTAATCTGCATATTATGGTTTTGCAAAAGAATTTCAAAAATAAAGCAGAATGTTTTCCTACCCATATGGTCTTTGCAAACTGCCTGCTTGTGGGAGATTTGTAAATGTGAGAATGAATGTGCAAAAAAAAATCTGATATGTAGGAATGAAGGGCCATTCCTGCAGTTTCAGAGAGAAGACTGTGCCCACACACAGGGGTAACAAATAAAGAACCCTTGTATTATGCTTTATGCATGACTGAAGTGTCTATGCCTGACCAATAAAACTCCCAAAAGACAGGTCCCACATTTTCTGCAGGTGAGTACTCCACTGAAGTGATATGAAACCATGGTTTTCTGTACATTGAGGGCAGGGAAAGCAGCTTTACAGTGCATTATTACAGTCTGCTGAAATTACACAGTTCAAATTGCCAAATCCATTTTACAGACTCCAGACAGTATCTCCTATATACCCATATAAAGAGGTTCTTTCACGGATTACTTACCCTTTAGTAGACAGGAAATGAAAAGCCTGAGATCTGAATAATGTTAATTTGCTACCAACAGCATATCAGGTGGATAACTATCTCCACCATGTCTGGTCTACTGTGTGTGTCTGATCAAGGATGTGGGAGGTGGCTTGTTTTCAACACAAAACAGGGCATGGAAATTAGAGAAGGCCAGGAATGGTCAGTAGGTCCTAAGTCCTATTAAATTTAAAAGGCTGTTTAGAAGTTTTTTCATGTCAATGTTATGTGAGTTTAAATATTTATCCTAGTATTAGGAAGACTATCTTGTATATATATTTTAAAAGTGGTTAGTTACATGGTTAACCACTCAGGGGACTTGAGGTTTTGCCACCTTATCCTGGGGTTGTATGGAAGCTGTGCTAGAAATTTTATCTGCATAACAAATGGCAGAATGTGAAAAATTAGCATTTCAGATGGGCATCTTGTGATCCTAAGACCAGAACTATGAAACAACTAGAAGATATGTAGATAAAATGTTTCTTGATGTTGGTTTGGGCAAAGATTTTTGGATTTGACACCAAAAGCACCAGCAACTAAAGCAGAAATAGATAAGTGGGATGACATTGAGACAGGGACCATGGGCTTAGACAGAGTAGGGTGAGGGCCTCCGGAAAAAGCAAGGCAGGATATTTACAGTCAAAACAATGTAACAATGTAAAGTCCCTATTGAAACTGTGTTGAGCATTATGCAAAGTCAAGATCACATTAATTTTCTAGGATAAAGATACCAGACTAGGAATATAGACATCTTCAATGAGATCAGTTAAAGATCAAAAGGCGAGGAACACCTTGGCCTGGAATGTTTGAGTGTTCTGCAAGGGTATCTCAGCATAACCCGGACTTCACTGTAAACAGCCCTAGCAAACAGACAACAACCCAGCCCACCTTGAGGGCAGGGCAGGTGGTACAAGTCCACATCCTAAGCCCTCAATTCCCAAAAATCCTCAACTGCCTATAAATCCCCTAGACAACGCACCATCCTGGGCTCTCTTGTCCCCTTCTGGCATGAGCCAGGAGCTCTGTCCTCTCACTGTCTCTCTCAATAAAAGCCTCTGCCCTGGCTCTCCTACCTTGACTGTTTGCTAAGATCATTCTTCAATTCCGCAAACAAGAACCCCAGCATCATCTTCAAACAGAAAGCTGTGGTATAGCAAAGGAAGCAATCAACTGAGTGAAAAGGTAGCCTACAGAATAGTAGAAAATATTTGAAAATCATGTAATAACAAGGGGTTAATATCCAAAATAGATAAAGAATTCATACAATTGAATGGCAAAAAATATATATAACCTGACTTAAAAATGGGTAAAGGACCTTCTTTGAAAGAAGACATACAAATGGCCAACAGGCAAAAGAAAAGGCGTTCAACATCACTAACAATCAGGGAAATGCAAATGAAAACCACAGTAAGATATCATTTCATACCTGTTAGAATGATTATTACCAAAAAGGCAAGAAATAACAAGCGTTTATGATAATGTGGAGAAAAGAAAACCCTTGGGCATAGTTGGTGGCACGGTGCATTGGTATGGCCACTATGGAAAACAGTATGGAGGTTTCTCAAAATATAAAAATAGAAACTACTTTATGATCCAGCAATCCCTTGTCTGGGTATATTTTCAAAGGAAATGTGATAAGCATCTCAAAGAGAAATCTACACTCCCATGTTCACTGCAGTTTTATATATAGTAGTCAAGATATGGAAATAATCTAAATGTCCATTGATAGATGAATAAATAAAGAAAATGTGATATGTATATTTAGTCTTAAAAAAAGAAGGAAATTCTGCCACCCAGGACAGCATGGATGAACTTAGAGGCCATTATGCTAAGTGAAATAAGTCAAGTGGAGAAAGACAAACATTGAATGATCTCATTCATATGTAGAATCTAGGAGTCAAAGTCACACAAGCAGAGAGTTAGAATGGTCATTGCCAGGGGCTGGGGGAAGGGTGAAAGGGAGAGAAGTTGTCACAGGTTACAAAGTTTCAGTTGTGCAAGATAAAAGTTCTGGAGAGCTAATGTATGGTATGATGACTATAGTTAGTAAAACTGTATTGTATATTGAAATTTGCTAAGAGGGTAGACCTTAAGTGTTCTCACCACACACACACAAAAGAAGAAAATGTTAACTATGTGAGGTGATGGGATATGTTTATTGTGTATCTTCTGTGTCTCTCACAACCTGGCTGCAGAAGAAGGGACCCCACCCAACCTCTCGGGTCCAGATCTGCCCTTGCTTCCCTTTGTAATCACCTACTGATATGGAGATGAATTAAGGCCAGGCAAGAGATTCTGGAAATACTGCAATTTTACCCACAATCCCCTTGTGAGAAAGAATTCAAGAATGCATGCAAGAAGTGGTTGAGCATTAAAAGTTTATTTGGAGAATAAGAATTTAAAGATGGGGGTTAGTATATGCATGAGAGGGGGGTGTGGGCAGACCCAAAGGGGGTTGCCTAGAGGAAACAACACGGGGGCTCTTTATGTATAGGGAGATGAATATTCACTAAGTGGGAATAGGTTTTAAAGGGAACAGATGGAGTCATCTCAGAGTTTGGGTCTACTTCACCCTCACATTGGTCAGGGGAGTTTTGGCTGTATTTGGTTCTCATTGGAACTGTTGAACTGCTCTGGTATGAGGAGGTGTGATTTTTATTATGTTAATGATGACAGGGCATGATTTTTACTATGTCAATGAGTGTATAATGTATTTTGGGGTGAAGTTTGTGTCAACTTCTCCACGTTGGACCCATCTGGTTTTGGCTGGTCAGTTATTTATATTCTTACTCCCCACATCCTGCGAGAACAGCTTACACGGAATGTGCAGAATGTAGGCGTCCAGCCCGATGTAAACACGAGCTGAAGTGCATGTCTGGCTATCCACCTCCTTCAACAAACTGGACTGAACCTCACGGACCTCCTGGAGTAAGGCCCTCTTCACCTTTTTGGCTTTATAGTCATTTACTTGTATGTTTCCTCTGTAAGTCTATTTTGGCTTTCAACTCTACCAGGCAACAAAATATTTGCTTTTTGGCTAGAGCTCAGCAGTCATCAAAATCTCAGTTTCATCGCACCCAAACTGGGGGTGTTTTATTAAGAATAGACCATCCCAGAATTCCTGGGCCAGCAAGAATTTTGCATTGTGTGGACAAGCAAGTCAGAAGTAGCGCAGACAACTTAGCAAAGTGGAAATGACACATGTGGGGCATGGAGAGAGTAGCAGGGAAAGAAGAACATGGGTATCTACTGGCATTTGCTATTAGCCTGGTCATAATCCTCACTGTGGCCAAAGTAGGTCCCTGGTGTCTTGACAACTTATTTTTTTTTAATGGTGGTCTTTGAAGGAGAGTAAGAAGGAAAATTGAGTTTCAGAGACAATGTCAAAATTGTTTCAAGCACTTAAACTGGTGGAGCTACAGAATCAGTGCCATGATTTCATTCTTTACATACTTTTCTTTTTCACTGATTGCCGAGTGTGGATTCTGTTCTGTATCATAGAACCTGCTTCATCTTCTCAACAACTTAAAAACCAAAAACATTTTCTAGGATCATTGATTTTGTAAAAAGTTTTAAATTCACATTAGCCTTGCCTTACTTTTCTATTTTCATACTTTATCATAATAATGAGGGATGGAGGGGGCCGTTTAAAAAAGAAATGTAAAGAGAACAACAAAACAGAGTAGTAATCCTGGGGTTTGCTGTCTGGTCAGTCAGCCAATCGTTGCCATGATGAATTCACTTGGACTTACTTTCCAATATTGGTTTATTTATAGGGCTCAAGCTGGTAATTAGTTATTGACTCTGAAAAACAAATTATTTATAAAGCATTTGTTCTATGATGTCACATGACACAAATGAGCTTTAGAATGACTGATGACTTTTCAAAACAGTTTAGTTTATTCCTATGTACAAGTCCCCAGTGGCTACCACAGTGCTTATGGGAAATCCAGTTCTAAGTCACTTGAAAACAATCATTTTGAGAACACTTTTAAAAAACTAAGTTAGTATATTTGGTGAAATAATAGCTGAGAAATAGAGTCAAAGAAAAGCAACAGAAGAGTTTGACAAAGCTGTCTTTTGCAAAGCGGTACCAAAAAGAGATTGTGGATTTCTATGATTTCCATTTACTTTATGCCCACTCATGCCATTACGGAAAAACCTGAAAAACCTGGACTGGATCGCTGAAGAAAGAACCAAGCAGCACTTGGAGTGTTGAGGTTTATTTTACACTGGTGGGCTCAGAGGGGAGTAATCTCTCAAGGTCTGAGCCCCGAACAAAGGCAAGGGGAGCAATATATACCATTCTGCTTCCATATCTGCAACATTACTACATGCACAGTAAGCAAGCAAGCCATCAAGCAAGGGGGAGTGAGTTTAGGAAGTGAGTGCCTGGCAGAGCGGGAAGTGAAGGGGAAGGAGAAAATGGGAGTTTCTGCTGTCTTTGTTAAAGAAGAGAAGCAGAAGGGAGCCACCTGGACTAGACTGCTGACTTGTAAATATTTCCCTATCACTCCCCTCTCTGATGCCCCTTTAAACACTTCATTTTAGGGGACATCATCTCCTTGGTTTATGATAGGGTCATAATGGCTCTGCATATACATGAGCTGTGTGGAGGAAATGCGTTCCTTGATAAAGTGAATGAGCCAGTTAAAGATGCAGGGTCCCACTAATAGTCCAAGGAGCAACAGAACCACTGGCCCAGCAAGACCAGTTAAAAGAGCTGTTAGCCATGGGTTCCATCTTGACATCTGCAGCTCGGAAGGCACAAATGTCAGAGGGGGTGTTGTGTGATTGGAGGAGATGGGCACCTATTTCAAGGGCTGATTAAAATTAGAAGGGAGTGGGAGGGGCATGTGCCTCCCACCCCCCACCCTCCACCCTGCACCCCCACTCGGAGTCCTTGATGCACCTCCTTAGCGCAGACCTCCACCAACTTTGTGCAGTGGGAGCTGCGGACACTCAAGGGGCTGAAGTCAGACCCCGTAGAAATACTAAACTGCTTAATCTGTTACAGAAAAAACTGAGAGGTCAATGTTGTGGTAAGTTGGCTCTTTAGTCAGTGCCTTTAGGGCCTGCTTGACTTTTTCATCCCTGTCCCTTCGTGCCTGATCCTGGACATCCCCCCAATCAGACATTCCGATGTGGGTGAGGGAGGTCCAGCAGACAGTGGATCCATTTCTTCCCCTAATTGCACAGTCTGAGTCTCATTTATTTATTGTTCAAGTCCAGTACCTTTTCCCGTCTTTAAGGCAAAGGGTGGCCCTGTTCTTATCATAACATTTAGCAGGCATGTAGGTGTAGGCACTGAACCAGTTCCCGATTTGTCTGGCTTTATGCAACCACGCTGAGATTCCCCGGGAGTGAGGGGGAGGAAGGGAAGGGAAAGAAGGTATAAAAATAACATTACAAAGTAAGGGTGAATGTAATAACCACGTTTTTCTTGTGAAACCTTCAGAAGAGTATATATCAATGATACCTTAATTTAAAAAAAACATTACAGAGCGGTAGTGGGGACATGCCAGCTGAGGCTTGAGTATAGTTAGGAGCAACAGGTAAGCACAGCAAAACAACCTGCAACTACCCAATAGACAATAGAAAGGGCAGCTTTCTGAGGAATAGTCCCGTCTGGCGGCGGACAACAGCAGAGAGTCCAACCACTCCAGCGGGGGCCAGGATCCACGGCACGCAGGTGTTCATTAGTCAGAGGGTAATCATTGGATGCAGAGGCGAAGAGGATTCTGGAGGTCTGGTGGGTCTCCCACTGATGTATTTCTTCAACTAGATTATGGGCTTTTTTCACTCTGGAATGATGGACCCACGGAGTAATGCCTGCAACTTTGAGGGCAGTAGGAGTGGTTAGCACAACAATGTGGGGGCCAGACCATGGAGGTTTGAGAGGGTTCCTTTTCCAGTCTTTGACCTAGACTGAGTCCCCAGACTGGAAGGAATGCACTGGGGTCCCTAAGGAGATTGGGGCTCTTCCTATGGTGTATTGTTGCAGCTTATTTAAGGTGGCTCCCAAGGCTTGGAGCTGTTCTCTTGCTCCTGTATCTCCTATCTGGTGTAGGTTCCCTGGGAGGCTTCCTAGACGTGGGGGAGGGCGTCCATACAGTAATTCAAAAGGGGGAAAGCCTTGAGTCCCAGGGGTGCAGCGAGCACACAGTAGAGCCAGGGGCAGTAGGTCCAGCCGTGGAAGGCCAGTTGCTTGGCAAAACTTAGCTAGGGTCCCCTTGAGGATACAATTCATTTGCTCTACTATCCCTGAACTTTGTGGCCTGTATGCAGTGTGGAGTTTCCAAGTAATGTTGAGAGATTCAGCTAAAATTTGTACTGCATCTGCTACAAATGCAGGTCCATTGTCGCTGTGAATCATAGATGATAGGCCAAACCAGGGCATGATTTCCCTCAGGAGGACTTTGGCTACTTCTTGGCTTCGTTCTGTCCTGGTTGGGAAGGCTGTGGCCCACCCAGAGTATGTACACGCTATCACTAGGAGGTATCTGAGTCCTCTGCCTGGCTGGACATCTGTGAAGTCTATCTCAAGGTCTTCAAAGGGGGCAACTCCTGCTCTTTGGACACCGGGTGGGGGTCATGGTATGGATTGAGCATTATTTCTGGCACAAGTTACACACTGCTCACTTACTGCTTGGCCTAATGCTGGCAACTGGCTGATGTAGTATTGCTTTGAGGACGGCTTCCAGGGCAGTTTTTCCTAGGTGGGTGAGCTGATGGTATTCACTGACTAAATGCCTTCCGGTTGCAGTTGGGACAAAGATGCATCTGTCAGGCAGCATCCGCCACCGTTTTTCAGATAGGGTGGCTCCTTCAGCCATGGCCCAGTCCTTCTCCTTTTCAGTATACTTGGGTGGAGGGGGCACCACTGGGGGCATTACAGCCATGGTGAGGGAAGGAGCTTCACCTCTCTCCTTACTGACTGTTGCTTTAGCTGCTTCATCTGCCAGCCGATTTCCATGTTACAGGGTTGTTACCCTTTTGGCGTCCTTTGCAATGCAGAATTGCTACTTCTTTTGGGAGCCCAACAGCCTCAAGGAGTTTTAGTATTTTTTCCTTGTTCTTAATTGCTTTTCCTGCTGCTGTGAGACCTCTTTCCTGGTAGATTGTCCCATGTATGTGTACAGTGGCAAAGGCATATCGGGAGTTTGTGTAGGTGTTGGCTTGCTTGCTCTCACCGACAGTGAGGGCTTGAATCAAGGCATGCAGTTCAGCTCGTTGTGCTGAGCATCCGGCCGCAGGGCTTTTGCTTCTAAGACCTGAGTGGCAGTAGTTACTGCATAACCTGCTCTCTGGATACCCTCTTGTAGGTAACTGCTGCTATCACTGACCAGTGTGAGCTCTGGATTTTGTGTTGCTTGATCTCACAAATCTGGATGACTTGTGTATACTTCGTCAGTTACTTCAGAGCAGTCATGATCTGGTTTTTCCTTTTCATTGGGGAGGAAAGTTGCTGGATTCAGTGTCCATACTCTTTCAAGAGTGACTCATGGGTTTTCACAGACAACAAAACCCATGTTGCCTGGGAGAGTGCCCGGCAGGGGCGCCTGCTGAGGCCGGGGGATGCACCACTGCTTGACCTTGGGCGCCACCACCTCCCGGAGGAGGGCGCCGAGGAGCAAGGCCATGGCCTCAGTGGCAGCCACAGGGTGAGCAGTCTGAGCGTTCTGTGAGTACCTGCCTCAGAGGCACCCCGAGAACCAGAATGCTGCAAACCACCGGCTGGCTGATGCCTTCTCTGGCCACGACAGGTCACCTGAGATGCAGCCAGCCCCCCAGAACAGACACCGCCTCTCCCTTGTGTCCAGTGGCCACCATGAGGGCAGCCTCTCAGAGGAAGCAGTCGGTGGGAAGCCGGCTGTTGAGGACCCCCAGACCCAAGTGAACATCATCTCTGGGGAGCCAGCCCTGCTGCCCGGCCCAGAGACCGAAGCTGTTGAGCTGGCTGTGGTGAAGGGGAGGTGGCTATGGGAGAGGTACCCCTACCACCACAGCCAGTCCCTGCATGTCAGCCCAGACAGCAGCCATGAGGACATCAGCAGGCCCTGCCAGGCTCCAAGGAATGTCCCGTGTGCACCCAGCTGGGCCCCCGGCCCCTCCCCTCGGGCCAGTGAGCTTGACCAGCCACCGCTGCCTGAGGCCCCTAGCCGCCGCCAGAAGCTGAGAGGATGTACAGTGTGGACCGTGTGTCAGATGGCATCCCCATATGTAAGAATGCCTATTCCCTCTGCGCTGCCCCAGAGCAATTGCTCTGAGCCTGTTTTTGGTATGCCATTGGACAGGTTGCTTCCCCTCTCTGCACGTCCATTATTTTTTCAACCCCACTTTCAAAGTAGCATGTTTCCAGGTACTGCTAGTTCTTGGGTAATCAGAGTTATAGAATATGTCGATATCCCAAGATGGATGTGAAATTTCAAAATAAAATAACTGCTTTAAAAAGTATTTGAGAGGGGCAGAGCCAACATGGCCACATGAGTAGGACAGTGGGAATCTCCTCCCAAAAACATATATATTTTTGAAAATACAACAAATACAACTAATCCTAAAAGAGAGACCAGAACACACAGGACAACAGCCAGAGTACATCCACAAGTGCGCGAGCTCAGTGCCTGGTGAAAGGGGTAAGATACAAGCCCCGGCCCGGCGGGACCCAAGCACACCTCCCCCCAGCTCCTGGCAGGAGGGAGAGGGAGCCCAGGAGTACTAAACACAAAGCCCCAGCCACCCGCAACAGAGTGCAGACATAGTGCATGCGTGGAGGGATGGAAACTAGGGAAATAGAGCAGCAAGACCTCTGAGTGGGTTCCGAAGCTGATGCCCCTGTGACAAAGAAAAGCGAGTGCTTTTTGAAAGTCTTAAAGGGACAGGGACTTAACAGCTAGATGGAAACAACACAGGCCACAGCCCAGTGGCTGGAAATTACAGGGAAAATGGGCACACTAACCCCCTGGGCAACAGCTCTGAGACCCCTCACGGAGGTAAACAACCAAACAGCCCCCCCGTCCGTTACCCCTCCGGGCGCTGCGAAAGCAGAGAAACAGCCTAAGGCAAACCCCGCCCACAGAAAGGGAGATCACTCCATATCGCCGGGCAAGACACAAAGACAAAGCCTACACGCAATTACCCAACACAAGCCACTAGGGTTCGCAGTTGTCCCAGTAAAGAAAGGCCAGTAGCAAGTGAAAAGGTTGGCCCTCCCAGCCAACAGTCAATAGCACCTGTCAACATGAAAAGGCAAAAAAATATGATCCAGACAAGACTAACCCAGACAGCTTTGGCATCTACTACATCTTCCCCTGAGAAGGAACCTGGGGAGATAGATTTAACCAGTCTTCCTGAAAAAGAATTCAAAACAAAAGTCATAACCATGCTGATGGACTTGCAGAGAAATATGCAAGAACTAAGGAGGGAGAATACAGAAATAAAACAAGCTCTGGAAGGACTTCAAAACAGAATGGACGAGATGCAAGAGACCATTAAAGGACTAGAAAACAGAGAACAGGAATGCAAAGAAGCTGATGCAGAGAGAGATAAAAGGATCTCCAGGAATGAAAGAATTTTAAGACAGCTGACTGACCAATTGAAACGGAACAATATTCGCATTATAGGGGTGCCAGAAGAAGAAGAGAGAGAAAAAGGGATAGAAAGTGTCTTTGAAGAAATAATTGCCGAAAACTTCCCCAAACTAGGGGAAGAAATGGCCTCTCAGACCACAGAGGTACACAGAACTCCCATGACAAGGGATCCAAGGAGGGCAACACCAAGACACATAATAATCAAAATGGCAAAGATCAAAGACAAGGACAAAGTATTAAAGGCAGCCAGAGAGAAAAAAAGGGTTACCTACAAAGGAAAACCCATTAGGCTATCATCAGACTTCTCAACAGAAACCCTACAGGCCAGAAGAGAATGGCATGATATACTTAATGCAATGAAACAGAAGGGCCTCGAACCAAGACTACTGTATCCAGCACGAATATCATTTAAATATGAAGGAGGGATTAAACAATTCCCAGACAAGCAAAAGTTGAGGGAATTTGCCTCCCACAAACCACCTCTACAGGGCATCCTACAGGGACTGCTCTAGATGGGAGCACTCCTAAAAAGAGCACAGAACAAAACACCCAACATATGAAGAAGGGAGGAGGAGTAATAAGAAGGGAGAGAAGTAAAGAATCATCAGACAGCATTTATAATAGCTCAACAAGCGAGTTAAGTTAGACAGTAAGATAGTAAAGAAGCTAACCCTGACCCTTTGGTAACCACAAACTTAAAGCCTGCAATGGCAATAAGTTCATACCTTTCAATAATCACCCTAAATGTAAATGGACTGAATGCACCAATCAAAACACACAGAGTAATAGAATGGATAAAAAAGCAAGATCCATCCATATGCTGCTTACAAGAGACTCACCTCAAACCCAAAGACATGCACAGACTTAAAGTCAAGGGATGGAAAAAGATAATTCATGCAAACAACAGAGAGAAGAAAGTAGGTGTTGCAATTCTGGTATCAGACAAAACAGACTTCAAAATAAAGAAAGTACCAAAAGACAAAGAAGGACATTACATAATGATAAAGGGCTCAGTCCAACAAGAGGATATAACCATTATAAATATATATGCACCCAACACAGGAGCACCAACATACCTGAAACAAATACTAACAGAACTAAAGGAGGAAATAGAATGCAATGCATTCATTCTAGGAGACTTCAACACACCACGCACTCCAAAGGACATATCCACCAGACAGAAAATAAGTAACGACACAGAGGCACTGAACAACACTAGAACAGATGGACCTAATAGACATCTACAGAACTCTACATCCAAAAGCAACAGGATACACATTCTTCTCAAGTGCACATGGAACATTCTCCAGAATAGACCACATACTAGGCCACAAAAAGAGCCTCAGTAAATTCCAAAAGATTGAAATCCTACCAACCAACTTTTCAGACCACAAAGGCATAAAACTAGAAATAAACTGTACAAAGAAAGCAAAAAGGCTCACAAACACATGGAGGCTTAACAACACGCTCCTAAATAATCAATGGATCAATGACCAAATCAAAATGGAGATCCAGCAATATATGGAAACAAATGACAACAACAACACTAAGCCCCAACTTCTGTGGGACACAGCAAAAGCAGTCTTAAGAGGAAAGTGTATAGCAATCCAAGCATATTTAAAAAAGGAAGAACAATCCCAAATGAATGGTCTAATGTCACAATTATCGAAATTGGAAAAAGAAGAACAAATGAGGCCTAAGGTCAGCAGAAGGAGACACATAATAAAGAAGAGAAGAAATAAATAAAATTGAGAAGAATAAAACAATAGCAAAAATCAATGAAACCAAGAGCTGGTTCTTCGAGAAAATAAACAAAATAGATAAGCCTCTAGCCAGACTTATTAAGAGGAAAAGACAGTCAAAACAAATCAACAGTATCAGAAATGAGAAAGGAAAAATCACGATGGACCCCACAGAAATACAAAGAATTATTAGAGAATACTATATGCTAACTAGCTGGGAAACCTAGGAGAAATGGACAACTTCCTAGAAAAATACAACCTTCCAAGACTGACCCAGAAAGAAACAGAAAATCTAAACAGACCAATTACCAGCAATGAAAGTGAAGCGGTAATCAAAAAACTACCAAAGAACAAAACCCCCGGGCCAGATGGATTTACCTTGGAATTTTATCAGACATACAGGGAAGAAATAATACCCATTCTCCTTAAAGTTTTCCAAAAAATAGAGGAGGAGGGGATACTCCCAAACTCATTCTATGAAGCTAACATCACCCTAATACCAAAACCAGGCAAAGACCCCACCAAAAAAGAAAACTACAGACCAATATCCCTGATGAACGTAGATGCAAAAATACTCAACAAAATATTAGCAAACCGAATTCAAAAATACATCAAAAGGATCGTACACCATGACCAAGTGGGATTCATCCCAGGAATGCAAGGATGGTACAACATTGGAAAGTCCATCAACATCATCCACCATATCAACAAAAAGAAAGACTAAAACCACATGATCATCTCCATAGATGCTGAAAAAGCATTTGACAAAGTTTAACATCCATTCATGATAAAAACTCTCAACAAAATGGGAATAGAGGGCAAGTACCTCAACATAATAAAGGCCATCTATGATAAACCCACAGCCAACATTATATTGAACAGCGAGAAGCTGAAAGCTTTTCCTCTGAGATCGGGAACAAGACAGGGATGCCCACTCTCCCCACTGTTATTTAACATAGTACTGGAGGTCCTAGCCACGGCAATCAGACAAAACAAAAAAAATACAATGAATCCAGACTGGTAAAGAAGAAGTTAAACTGTCACTATTTGCAGATGACATGATACTGTACATAAAACACCCTAAAGACTCCACCCCAAAACTACTAGAACTGATATCGGAATACAGCAAAGTTGCAGGATACAAAATCAACACACAGAAATCTGTGGCTTTCCTATACACTAACAATGAACCAACAGAAAGAGAAATCAGGAAAACAACTCCTTTCACAACTGCATAAAAAAAAAAAATACCTAGGAATAAACCTAACCAAAGAAGTGAAAGACTTATACTCTGAAAACTACAAGTCACTCTTAAGAAAAATTAAAGAGGACACCAACAGATGGAAACTCATCCCATGCTCGTGGCTAGGAAGAATTAATATCGTCAAAATGGCCATCCTGCCCAAAGCAATATACAGATTTGATGCAATCCCTATGAAACTACCAGGAACATTCTTCAATGAACTGGAACAAATAATTCAAAAATTCATATGGAAACACGAAAAACCCCGAATAGCCAAAGCAATCCTGAGAAAGAAGAATAAAGTAGGGGGGATCTCACTCCCCAACTTCAAGCTCTACTATAAAGCCATAGTAATCAAGACAATTTGGTACTGGCACAAGAACAGAGCCACAGACCAATGGAACAGACTAGAGAATTCAGACATTAACCCAGACATATATGGTCAATTAATATTAGACAAAGGAGCCATGGACATACAATGGGGAAATGACAGTCTCTTCAACAAATGGTACTGGTAAAACTGGACAGCTACATGTAGGAGAATGAAACTGGACCATTGTCTAACCCCATATACAAAAGTAAACTCAAAATGGATCAAAGACCTGAATGTAAGTCATAAAACCATTAAACTCTTGGAAAAAAACATAGGCAAAAACCTCTTAGACATAAACATGAGTGACCTCTTCTTGAACATATCTCCCCGGGCAAGGAAAACAACAGCAAAAATGAACAGGTGGGACTACATTAAGCTGAAAAGCTTCTGTACAGCAAAAGACACCATCAATAGAACAAAAAGGAATCCTACAGTATGGGAGAATATATTTGAAAATGACAGATCCGATAAAGGCTTGATGTACAGAATATATAAAGAGCTCACACGCCTCAACAAACAAAAAACAAATAACCCAATCAAAAAATGGGCAGAGGAACTGAACAGACAGTTCTCCAAAAAAGAAATACAGATGGCCAACAGACACATGAAAAGATGCTCCACATCGCTAATTATCAGAGAAATGCAAATTAAAACTACAATGAGGTATCACCTCACACCAGTAAGGATGGCTGCCATCCAAAAGACAAACAACAACAAATGTTGGCGAGGCTGTGGAGAAAGGGGAACCCTCCTACACTGCTGGTGGGAATGTAAACTAGTTCAACCATTGTGGAAAGCAGTATGGAGGTACATCAAAATGCTCAAAACAGACTTACCATTTGACCTAGGAATTTACCCTAAGAATGCAGCAATCAAGTTTGAGAAAGACCAATGCACCCCTATGTTTATTGTAGCACTATTTACAATAGCCAAGAACTAAATGTCCATCGATAGATGAATGGATAAAGAAGATGTGATACATATACACAATGGAATACTACTCAGCCATAAGAAAAGGGCAAATCCTACCATTTGCAGCAACATGGATGGAGCTAGAGGGTATTATGCTCAGTGAAACAAGCCAAGTGGAGAAAGAGAAATACCAAATGATTTCCCTCATCTGTGGATTATAATAACAAAGGAAAAACTGAAGGAACAAAACAGCAGCAGAATCAGAGAACTCAAGAATGGACTAACAGGTACCAAAGGGAAAGGGACTGGGGAGGATGGGTGGGTAGGGAGGGATAAGGGGGGGGAAGAAGAAGGGGGGTATTAAGATTAGCATGCATGGGGCGGTGGGAGAAAGGGAGGGCTGTACAACACAGAGAAGACTACTAGGGATTCTACAACATTTTGCTATGCTGATGGACAGGGACTGTAAAGGGGTTTATAGGGGGGACTGGGTATAGGGGAGAGCCTAGAAAACATAATGTTCGTCATGTAACTATAGATGAATGATAACAACAACAAAAAAAGCAGTTCCTTTGTGGTGTCCTCCAATGAGTCCTACACAATGGTATAAAGGGCATATAAAAGTGTAGGCAAAGGGTCTGTTTGTGTTTATACAGAGGATCAAAGCCTAATTTGGCTACCCCGAAAATGAACTAAGATACGATATGAAAAAGAACTTCCAACATCAGCACTCTCTGGAAGACCCATGCCAGAAGATGATCATCAAAAACCCCAACAAAGATCCACGCACTGCTACAGGTGTAGATGCACTCATCCCACCAGTTCCTGGAATTGCCATGGGAATGAAGAAGGAGATATCTAAGCTGGCCTGTGCATACAATAAAACAACAAATTTGACTGGATATATACTGTTGGAACTCAACCAAGAATTAGGAGAAGTGCTAATTGTAGCGCTCCAAAATCTTACAACTACAGACTATTTACTGTTAAAAGAACACATAGGATGTGAACAGTCCCCAGGAATGGGTTGTTTTAATTTGTCTGATTTCTCTCAGACTGTTCAAGTTCAGTGGGACAATATCCACCATATCATAGATAAGTTTTCACAAATGCCTAAGGTGCCTAACTGGTTTTCTTGGTTTCACTGGAGATGGCTGGTAATTACAGGTATGCTTTGGTTATGTAACTGTACTCCTATTATGTTAATGTGTGTGCGCAATTTAAGTAGTAGCTTAAAACCTATACATGCTGAAGTTACTCTACAAGAAGATATGTCAAAGAAATAATCAATCTTCCCATGTTTTCTTCCGCCTGCTACTTCTATAGCTTTTCTTCTTCCTTCCTAATTACAACCCTTAAATAGAATTCGTGCCTCATATCGAATTTACTGAGTATCATAATTCTTCCAAGTGGTAAAGATACCTCAAGACAAATGCTGGGCATAGAAGCCACAGGGCATAAATATGCAAAGAAGTAAAAAGCTAACCTTTTCAAACAATAAGGCTTCTCTCTCACTTACCAACTTTACATTTCCCTGTATGGCCCCGGAAGATGACTGGTTAGCCAGAGACGGGTAAGATTCCTCAAGGGAGGAACAACCTAAGACAGGCACAGTCGCAGGGGGGCCATCAGGTGAGAAATTGGGGATCAACAGAGGTGAGGCTTAGAACCTCACCCCCCCCCCCGTTCTGAGAGAAATCTTCTGCATATGTGGATGTTTTATTGCCCTTGTTTAGCTTGGATTAACACACAGTCTACAGGCACACACCTGATCATCTACGTTTGCTCTATTACAACACTAAACTATGTTTTCTACCTTTATCTTGTATCTACCTACCACTTCAGCATTTTATTAAAAACAATAATAACAAAGAGAGAAATGTGGTATCCACATATAAATCAAGTATAAAAATCAAATGAATATTCATATTTGAACTGACTGTTTATAGTTCATAATGCATGAGCAAAACCGAAAGTTTCTGTGATGACTGCCCTTGTACTGTTCACCATGTAACTTATTCACTATGTAAGAATTTGTGCTCCATGTAAGAACTTGTTCGTTATGCTTCAGAAGATGGGAGACTGATGAAAATTAGGCTTGGGGTGGATTAATGATTGTGCATTGAGTTTTGACTCTCCTATACAGAATTTTATTGTTGTTAACAACCATTTGATCAATAAATATGAGAGATGCCCTCACAAAAAAAAAAAGTACACACTTCCAATTGTAAAATAAAGAAGTAACCAGGATGTAATGTATAGCATAAGGAATATAGTCAAAATATTGTAACAACTTGGTATGGTGATAGCTGATAGAATTATCATGTATATAAATGTTGAATCACTGTGTTGTACACCTGAAACTAATGTAATACTGTGTGTCAACTACCCTTCAATAAAAAATTAAAAAAAAAAAGTATTTGGAAAACTTTGCCTCCAGTTTTGAAGTTGTCACCATATCAGCTATTCACTTACTCATTTACTCTCTCAATAGGTAGTTCTTCAGTACTTTTTAGATGCACTGTTTTGCATTTATATTGGCAAACAGAATCAATACATTCTGCACCTCATATTAGCTTCTTAAAAGACTTAAAAGAATTTTCTGGACCAATGAGAGACCTGAATTTGCAAATGGCACTTACATTAATGTGTCCTTCAATATCCTTAAACAATCTGGTTAGGGGAAATAAATGGAAGTATACAAAAAAACAACCCTAAAAGTAGAGACACTGAAAGTAGAATTCTGAAATTTAGAGTTTCTAGTGGCAATTAAGTGTTAGTTTTAAAGCCTAGGAAAGGGGAATAGTGCGAGAATACCTCCAGATCTTAGCACCTCTTGAACAAGCAACTGTTTATAAAGGGATGATGCCTTTGCTTTTCACCTTCTGTGATCACAAGATGGCAGTGTTTCTGAGCTTTGCTACTGTTGTAATTTAACTTAAAATGGAATTGGGTAGAATTGCTGTAGGGAAGTCAGAATAAATGATGAGGAAGAATGTTAGCATGTGAAATAAAATCAACCAGCAAAGAAAATTAAACTGATTGTTTGCATTTCTGGAGGGGTGAGTTTGTGCCTAGATCTTGGATATATTTGACTGTTTACAATTTAGTGACCTTTTCTAGAACTCTCAAAAGACTAGAGCTGGTAAATGTCTTGGAAGGAGTAAAGGAGGGTGATGAGGCTGGGAAATTAGCTGGAGTTAGATAATAAAGAACACTGTGTACTGGATTAAGATTTGACTCTGGTCTTCGGTAGGGAGCCACTGAACAGTTTTTAAACAAGGCATTGGGCAGGAATAATCAGACAATGCTTTGGAAAGATGACTATGACAGCATTTTGCAGGCTGAGAAGTGGAGTGGGGAGGGAGAATGATTACATACATAGCAAGTCAAGAAGCAGATCCAGTGGTTTAAACAAGACTTAATTGTCTGGATTTAAGCAGTGTTGGAGAGAGAGAGAAGAGATTTGAACAGTATTTAAAAGTGGAGTTAGTAGGACTTTAAGAGAGAGAGTCATAAATTAGGTGACTGGGTAGATAGTGACATTAGTATAACTACATGAATTATATCAGAGAAAGAAAGTTAAGGGAAGAAAATGGTATTTTGGGGTTGAGATACCTGTAAAATATCAGTTGAAGGCTAGTCACCAGTCAAGAATGAGGAATTTGTGTTTTGCAGAGAAAGAGGGTATGTGATTGGGGTTTTGTTTTTGTTTTGAAGGAGGTAATGGAGTAGTCAAGCAGATCTTTAGGGCAGAGCGTTCCAAGGCAAGGAGGGTGTCTGGTACGTTCAAGGAACTGTAAGGAGCCGGCTCAAGCGACTGAATTATATCGATTCATCAGAGAGTTATCAAGCACCTGTAATATGCCAGCCACCAAGCCAGGCACCGCAGAGAGAAATCGATCCCCAAGCCTCACGGAGCTGTGGAGGAGACGAGGGATCAGCAACGGAACAGGCTGACTTTGCCGTGGCGCTCTCTCTATCCTAGGACATTTCTAACCCCCTCTCCCTCGGTTCTCCCTTTCCTAACCCCGTATCCCAACCCCTCCTTCCCTGTGGCCATTCCTCTTCTCAGTCAGGATATCACCCCGTTCCCTTTTCTCTTTCTCCCTCTCTTCCCCATCCACCCTTTCACTCTCCAGTTCTCTTGGTCTCTCTCCCTTCTTTCAGCAGTTGATCTTGATATTCTGTTGTTTGAAAATGATACACCTAGTTGTAGTCTTTTTGGTGTTTATTCTGCTGGTGTTCCCCGAGCTTCCTGGATCTGTGGTTTGGGGTCTGAAATTAATTTGAGGGAAATTCTGCACTCTCTCTTTTTCTTCCCCTTTTGGTAATCCCATCCTGTATCTGTCACATCCTTAGTAATCATCCCAAGGTCCTTGGGAGAGTTTTTGATCTTAAAGTCATCCTATGGAGCACCCCAGGGTCTAGGTTAGAAAGCTAATGCCATGGGAGGGGGCAAGTGCAGAGGGTTTCACTAATGGGAGACGGTTTATCCCCAAATAATAGTCATCATAGTAATATTCTTTATATGGCAACTAGTGTTTTCCGAATCTTATATAAATCATTAATACATGCATCTTACAACAATTGTTTTTCTGTAAATTGTGTTTAAGGGCGTCTGGAATAAAATTTCTTATTGGCAGCATTTCGGAAACATGGAATCCAAGTAAAAGAGATATTTTTGCCATAGACAGGCAGTTTCAAGGCAAGCTGTCTAATCCCCCCACTTCCATCCTGACAGTTAC
This sequence comes from Manis pentadactyla, assembly GCF_030020395.1. Classification (NCBI taxonomy): domain Eukaryota; kingdom Metazoa; phylum Chordata; class Mammalia; order Pholidota; family Manidae; genus Manis; species Manis pentadactyla. The sequence goes on along the minus strand of NC_080019.1, from coordinate 25,831,643 downwards.
TTTCGCTACCTAAGTTTAAAGCCATCTGGACAAGAAAATGAGAAGAGGAGAAAGCCAGGGAAGTGGTTGTCAGCTTTGTGCACCAGGATAACCTGTGGCTCTTTAAATAAAATACACACACTTGGGTCCTGTCCATGGAGATTTTGATTCAGCAGGTCTGGGGAAAGAAAACCAGGAGAGAAACGTTTTATATAATGTACAGGAGACTTTTAAAGGAGAGACTGGTCTACCTTGTCTAATGGAGCACAGAGACCAAATAAGATACATACCAGATAGTGTGTGTGTATGTCTCAAAATATGGCTACTGGGCACTCACTTGAAGCCCTTTTAGGAGCATTATCTCTGGGGCATGGGGAGGGCAAAATCATTTGCTGAAGTGAATGGAGGTGGTCTCATAACTCAAGGAATGGCATTTATTAATCAAAGGTTTGTTGAACAGCTGTGGGGAACCAGTTGAGGTTGGAACCTATCAATTTGAAATGGTGTCAATCTGCTATAATTCATAATTTCATTCAGTACTGTTGTACATGCTGGGTGTAGAGAAATAAATAAAATACACAAGGATCTTAGAGGAAAGGCAGACAATGAACAGGTAACTAAATAAAGATGTTAACTTCAGAAAGTGGTAAGTGTGACAAGGACCCAAACAGCAGAGAAGTGATACACAGTAAGAGGAGGGTTACCTGCAGTGACATTTCTCATTTTAAAAAGACTAAATAAAAGGAAAAAGGTGATTTGATTAATCCAACAGGATGTGGGAAATGGGAGTCAGTGAGAGGGGCTGGAGCCCCAAAAGGATCAAGGACCAAGGATGTTAAGGCTGTTGATATGAGATGGTTGAAGTGATGAATTCTCTTAGCGAGATTGGATCCGAATCAAACTGAAGCTGTCCCATGAGTTCCACAAGGTTTTATTCCACACCTTACTGCAGCCTTGTTCATTGTGTAATGTAATTAACTTTTAGTTATCTGCTTCCCTGACTAGTCAAGTCGTGTGTGTGAATTCTTTTAGTAAGGGATTTTGTCTTACCAGATTCTTCCTTGAGTTCCTAGTACATTGTAATTAATGGGTCTGGCTGGCTTCTTTCTGGAATGCTGCCTGAAAAAATTGGCTCCCACTGCCCCTGGGGGTGTCCAATATGCCCTCAGTAATCTGCTTGTGTAGAGAGAGTAGATGACTAGGTTCCCCAAAAGGCCAGACAACTTGTTTGTCTATGCAATAGAAGAGTAATGTTAGTAAATTCTGAAAAGCAACAAAACAGAATTCAATGATTTAAACTGTTCATCTTTATGCTGAGTTAAAAATTGCTGGAAGAAACCAAAAAGTGGTCAGGAATGGACTAGTATATTTAGAGGCCCTCTGCAAGAAGTGAGGAAAATAATTTTGAAGAAAAAGAGGTTACAACAATTGACATTGCAGTAATTTATTCATCCAATAATATAGAATATAATTATGTCTTTTTCTAGCCTGAGACATTATTCTTACTGTTTTATGTCTCTGCTTACAAGCACGGCCCACAAGAGGAATCTTATAGTCATTTACATGCTTTACCTTGGCAATAGCTTTGTAGTTTGATAGCCAATTTGATGCGATTTAAAAACAAAGTTACAGAGCAGTTTTGCCATACTGTGTAGTCATAAGTCTTCCAAGTTAGTATGCATTAAACATACCAGCTTAATATTGCAAAGCTTTGAATTGTGATCCTGCCTCATTTCTAAACGAATCAGTATGAGCTCTGTCTCTACTTCTGTTTTTTAATCTTTAATTTTTTAAAATCAAAGTACCTGGAGTCACTCATTTACATTATAGTTTATTAATTTGCTGTATTTTGGAGCAACTGCAAAGTCATTTTGATATATGGCAATTTAAAATGATTGCTCTCCCTAAAATAGAAGGGAAATTAGGTGCCTTGGTGATCAGCCTATTTAGGCAATATGTCTCCATATGTCAGCTTGCTGCTCCCCACACCACATGCTTGAGTCCCCATCAGGGACACAGACCGATGAGATCACCTCAGCAAGCTATAGATCTTGGGCAGGTTAACGGGTCCGATTTTGCTTGGTAATGAGAAGAGTGTCTCTGGAAAATGGGAAATTGGAATCTGTCACCACTCAGCAAACTGATGAGTGATTGCTATTGTTTTGCATCTCTGTGGGGTTAGCACAGTTTATTAACTATTCCTCAGCTCTGAGAGCTTTATGTCACTTCTATTTTACAGGCAAGAATCCGAGAACTGTGCTGAGAAGCATAATTGCGGAAAACAAAATGAAAGTTAACAGTTTTCTGTGCTTCTTAGGGTGCTTGCATTACCTGCCTTGAGCAAATTTAGCGATTGGTGGGGGGAGGTGGTTTTCCAAGTGATACTGGCTAGGATCCTAAAGCAAAATGCTCTGGGCGAGTGCCTCTCAGTGCTTCCTCCCTCAGGACTGACTCTGGCTCCCCAGTTCCTGAAATCAAAATTCACAAATACCAATGCCAGTGCGGCAAAAAAATGTGAGAGTACTTTCAAGAATTCCTGATTTTGATTAGAAATTAATAATTGAAGAACAAGAAATACCAGCATTATCTTAAAAAAAAACATTTATTTACTAAACAAACTTGCTGGACAGAAAGTTGCAAGTTGTCAATCTTGCTCCCTTCTATTAAAAAAGAAACTTTGATTAAAATAATGTTCCTCTTAAAGAAAAACTGTGAAATCATACAGTTGGAAAAGACCCTAAAGGTAGTCAGTTCCAAATTATTTTTTCATTTGAAGTTACTAGGTACTAATGAAAAGACTCAGTATTTGTTGGAAAGAAAATACCTATTTTGGTGATAAATAGTACTACTGAAGATGTGTCTTTAAACTGCAGGTTGTGACTACTTAGTGGGTCCTGGCCAGGACTTCAAAAACAAGCAATGAAAAGTAACAATAAAAATGAGGAAATATCAAAGTACATCTCACATTGGAAGGGTAAGTAGGGTGTCATGCACTTTTGTTCCAGTTATATTATGTATATTTGTGTAGTGGCTTATGATATAAAATGTATTTCTTAGAGTGGATCAGAGAAGTTTGAAAACCACTGTGTTTACATTTGAGTCTGAGAAGATGAAAAGAAACAGCAAGGCTGTGCATGCATTAGCAGGTTTCCTACCTCTTGGGCCAGTGACCCCTCACTGAGTAGATTTCATGGCCCATTATATAACACTTAGATTGTTTCCACTGTCAGGATTTATTTCTCCCCACAATATAACCAGAAACCCATTTTCTGGCCATTGGACCAAATGCTTTGCTTTAAAAGTAAGCTTTGTATTCTTAACCCCTTTCCCAAAGACTCTTTTCTCTTCCTCACATAAACTGGGGCAACCTTTCAACTGTACCCCGAGTGCACATCTAGTTAAGGTTTTTAACAATCGTGATTGTGTTTTATTTGCACAGTATTCCTTTAAGCTTTAGACAGCAATGTTTTCTTGTTGCAGATATACTTTATAAACATTTTATACAAAGATGAAACTTCAAAAATGCATGTAAGTCAAAGGAAAATATTCATCATAATATTGTAAGAAACACTCTCTGAAAGGAATCTGCCCAAATTTCCAGCTGGAACTACTCCCTGGAGATACTGCTGGCTGGAAGCAAGAGCAATGCTGTGCTAACTTCCGTTCTCTTCGCAATGAGAACATAGGTGTTCGAAAGTTAACAGGCACTGGAAACAGGTATTCACTGTGGAGAATGCGGGAAAGGGGACCAGCTGACCCTGGCACTGTCGAGGGACATATAGTTTCTTATTGCTGCTGGAACAAATTACCATAAACTTAGTGTCTTAAAAAACATAACTGTATTATTTCACAGTTGTAGGCTGGACATCTGACACAGGTCTTACTGGGCTGAGATCAAGGTGTCAGCAGGGCTAAGCTCCTCTGGGTGCTCTGTGGAGAAGCATGTCCTTGCCTTTTCCAGTGTCTGGAGGCGAACTGAATTCTTGTCCTCATGGCCCTTTTGTTGCCAGCCTCTGTTGCCTTGTCCCATCTCCTTCTCTAACTCTGATCCTCCCTCCTTATCCTTTCACTTAAGGACCCATTAGACAATCTCCCCATCTCAAGATTCATAACTTAATCACATCTGCAAAGTCCTTTTTGCCATGTAGGATGACACATTCACAGGTTCTGGAGCTTGGGAGGTGGACATCTTTGTGGTGGCTGTACTTTGCCTACCACAAGGGACTTTACTGATACATATTTAGGAGAAGGGAAAATGAGGTCCCAGATAATCCTTCAGATTTCCATGATTTGCCAGTGTGGCTTTGCTGCTGTGACATGTTTGCTGAAGAAGGGCTGGGTTGCTGGAACCATTGGGTACCCACAAAGTTCAAGTGTTGGCAGCCATGGCCTCACTGTAGCCTTGTTCAGCTCTGCCTTTCTCTACACACATGCTCAAAAAATGAGCAATTGCCTTTGTTTCTTGGTGGTGGCTTCCCAGTATATCTGTTCTCATGAAGGTCTTTAAAGCATCTCCTTTATACTGCATTTTTTATGACTGTTATTTTTAAATTTTCCCATTCTGCCTGGATTGGAGAGCAGGGCTTAAAGAAGGAAAGAGCAGTGAATGGACCCCACAGGTGAGAAAGGCGGGCTGCGGATAAAAGCGCAGGAGAAGAGAATCTGAAGGCTTCAAAGGAGATCTTGGAGGTTAAGCACACAGCACAAACTCAGAAGCTGGCTTTATAAAGAAAGGGCCAGAAATAAAAGCCCATGCAGGCAAAGGAAAGAAATATACATTTGCAGACACAGGAAGCTGTTTGAAGAGAAGCTTCTGCAAATGCAGTATGTTATGCACTGTAGATGTCCTGGAGTTCGGTTTGATGGCTAAAACACTCAGCGTGCAGTGGTCAGAATGGAAATCATTGACCATGGGACTTACACTTGCTTTCCTGAAAGTCTGTGGTTTATTAATTGAATGCATCTTGCCAGGCCAAGAGCTTCTGGAATTTTATTACTCTGTTTTTGTCTCTTTTTTGTACTGGATACAAATAGTTAGGGGAAATAAGAAATTGGCAGTCAACAGAGGAAATCTGAGGAGAACCTGAGTTTATAAAGCAGCTCCCACCATCGCCTCTCCAGGGATGGCAATCCTGTTTTCTGGGGGAAGCCAGTGGGTAGAAAAGAGTGTTCCAAGACCTCAGGGTTCTCAAGCCCTCAAACTCCAAGTCTGTGATTTTTCAAAGCCCTATTTCTCTCCTCAGGATTAGGTTAAACTGAAATATAATAATATCCTTTAAAGTATCAAGCACTGATACCCTCCATATAATATATATAATAGCTATAGGAAGGAAGTAACTACATTTACCATGGTGATCATTTAGTAGTGTGTGTAATTACTGAGTTACTATGTTGTAGATCTGAAACCAGTATTATATTGTGTATCAACTATATTCCAATAAATTTTAAAAAATAGCTTTAGGAAAGCTCTACATGCCTTAAAATACATGTAGGTAAATAGAATGATTTTTAATTTATGTAACTATTTGCCAAATTTTCAGGTGAGATGCAGGGCCAAAAGTGGTATTTTTATCATAAATTGCTGAAAATTTTATTGAAAAATAGAGTGAAAATGTTGCATTAGACACAAGAGAAGTGTATGTCAAAAAAAACCCCGCAAAAATGGATGGAAATATGTTGAAAATGTACATTGTGATGATCGAAGTAAAGGCTTTTTCCTCAATTCACATGTATTCAGAAAGGCCTGGAACATTCCTACTGTGATTGCACCACTGTGTTGAACACACTACAGGAAAACAAAGTCAATTAATTCAATTCTACATTTTTCTTTACACAAGCACCCCGATAAATCTAAAGAATCAGGGCAAAACATTCAGATTCTGTGTGTGATCCAGGCAAACTTCACCAACAGGCAGTGCGGCCAGATCTGCGTATGTGCCGCGAGAAAAATAACCAAGGCATTGACATGGCCAACAGTCTGTGGCATACGTTTTCTTACCAAATGTCTGCGTTTGAAGGAGTTTCTTGCAGATAATATCTGTGCCCAGGACATCCCCATCTGCATGTGCTAACCGTGAACTGAGCTTGAATCCAGCAGGATCTATTTATTTCCAAAATAACTGTGTCTTGATCAAATAGGATTCATGTGTGCCTGTCGTACTGAGGAGACAAACTGGGCCGGATGCAGCTCTTTTCCCTGACTGCCTTGATTCAATGGGATCCAGGCATTTTCCAACTGAACAGCTGTGGCTTGGGGAGAATCCAGGTGTTTTTCTCACTGAATATTTGTGGGATTGGCAGGGTCCTGGGTATTTCCTTTGCTTTCTCTTGCCTGGAATTGTTATAACGTATATTATGTGTAGGTATTGCAGTGAACTTTGCTTTGTCCCAGGAAACAGATCAGCTTCCTGTACTTCATACAAAGAGCAATTACATGTAGAAAAAATGTGGGCAGGATTAAATGCTATTTATCTTTTTCTTTACAAGCTACATCCTTCATATTGTCTTGTACATATACATGAATATTCTAAAAATCCCTTTGCGTGAAAGCAAGTAAATGACCTTTCCACACTGAATAATTATCTACTTGGAAGGTGTTGCATTATTGGACTGGGGGGTGTCACACCTGTTCTGACATCCACTTGTTAAGAACTTGCTGTGCTTGGCTTTGACTTCTGATTGAAGAAGTCAGTCAGCTTCCCTAGGTTTGGCAATACATAGACTCTGCTAGAAAATGGTGTGTGGTTTTGGTTTCCATGTCTTATATAATATATAGGGAAATTGGAAGGAGTTCAGAGAACAGAAACAAAATGATTAAAGAGTTGGGGAAATAAGAAGTTGGGATTATTTTATCTAAAGAAAGGCTTTCAGAGAAAGCAAGATGAGGTGTGTGTGTAGATGCCAAAGACAGAAGCCAAATCTTAAAGGCTATCTGTCTGAGCAGGTTTGATTGGCCTTTGTAGGCCATCTGGACTCTGGTGGAGAGGGTGGGGAGGGTCTGCCTCACCAATTATTGGGAAGGAGAGTGGGTAGTTCAGGAGAAAGAAGAGGATATGGGGGAAATCGTGCATCATTAATTCAGCTAAGGGTTCTGTCCCAGATTTACTTACATTCCAGATTTACAACTAAGGTACCTACATACTCTGTACATGTAGGTACCTTAGTTGATGTTAACTCTTACACTTCAGTTTATACTAGATTTGAAAAATATGATTTGACATAGTTTATCTAAATCTACTCCATAATAAGCCATGTTATACTTTTCTCCAACCATATGATGAAATGTTGGCATAATGTTTTTCTCCATCTGCTCAAAGAATCAGAAGAAATGACTATACGTTGATATCAAAAACAAAGACTAATACTCTATTAAATTTAATCAATTGTGTTGGGCCGAAAAATAGAATGAGTGTATACAGAAACATTTCTCAAAATTAAAAAAGAGGGAAAAGATGTCATCTCTTTTGGATGGCTTAAATCCTAAGGTAGGGAGGTGCACTTAATTACCTATCATGTAATCACCTTTCTGGACAAGATCTCATCATGTCCAGGATTCTGATTTTAAGACTTTAAGAACACAAAACATAGGTAAACATTAAATACAGACTATGATATTAGACACTAAATCACCTCCTCTTCTTAGAAAGCTCTGTATCAGTCAGGGTTCCTCAGAGAAACAGAACCAATACATATATGGCAATTGGGTCACATGATTGTGGGGACAGGCAAGTTCAAAATTTGTAGGGCAAACCCAGTGGGCTAGACACTCAGGCAAGATTTCTGTGTTACAATTCTGAGGCAGAATTCCTTCTGTGGGATATCTCAGTTTGCTCTTAAGGCCTTCAGATGATGGTGAGAGGCCCACTCATAGTATCATGAGTAATCACCTTCGCTTGAAGCCAACTCACTGTAGGTGTTAATCACCTCTACAAAATAACATCACAACTTTTAGGCTAGTGTTTGACCAAACAACTGGACACTAGAGCCTAGCCACCTTGATACATAAAATTTAACCATCACAGGCCTATAAACACTCTTCAGCTCATCGTTTTAGAAAGAAGACATGTGAGCCAAAGACAGCAAGGATACTTCCTGCTGAAATGGTGTCCTTCTCAACCTCAGAGGGTCTTCCCCTGGGTCAGATGGGAAGACACCCTTCATATGCCACAGCATCCTCCTCCTTTGGCTTTAAGTGTCATTTCTAAATAGATGTATTTTTTCTGTTGCACTGCCAAGTAGTCACCGCCTGTGGCTCTTCTCCTGTGCCATCCCACATTCACACAAGCATGCTGTCCAAAGTCCTGCTTTCTGTAGTTCTTCCAGGTCTTTCCAAAATTCTTACATTTCCCTGTACTGATTTCAAGGAGAATTCAGAAGCAAGATAATCTGCTATAAGCAGAAAATCACAGAGATAATACATGACTAGTGAAGAGCTCAGAAGACCATGTAAATCTGCCTGGGTTCAGATTCCAGTTCCACCACTTGTATCTCTGGGACTTCGGTCAAGCTACTTGCAGTGCCCCCTGAACCTCAGTTTCTTCACCTGTAAGATGGGGATAATGGTTACAATACCTTCCATACAGAGCTGACATGAGATGCCTTGAACACTGCTTTGAGCACTTAGTAACTATTTAGAGTATTTAGGTTAACTATTACAAATTAAGGGTTATCTACAGTCTGGGAGAAAACATTTTTGATGAGGGACTTCCTGTACTAGTTAAACCATGTAACACTGGGTGAAGATCTGTTCTGGGATTTTCTGCCCAGAATAACTTTTGTTCATGATATTGGGAATTTTTTATCTTCCCTCTCCACACACTCAGGGGGGCTAAAAAGTCAGAGTTTGATATGACTAAGAGCCTAAACCATCCCTTCATCCCCTAAAATATTTCATCACACAAATGACAGGGGGCAGGAGAAGTAATATTTGCTAAATACTTTCTATACTTAAATGAGTTCACATACATTGACTCATTTAAGACTCATAACATCTTGCAAGTTATATACTATAATCCCCAGTTTAGAGAGTAGGAATCTGAGGCTTAACAAGATTGAAAGAGCTTGCCCAATTACAGAGCAGAACTAGGTTTGCCCAGCTTCAAAGCCCAAACTCTTGTCAGTTACACCATGATGCCTTCTCTCAACAGGGTCAGACCTTGACCCATTTCTTGCAGACTATTGGCTTCTGTGTTATCAAAATTAGTTTTTGTTGCATATTTTCAAAATGCTTTTTTTTTATTTCACCAAATTGAACTTTTAGTGTAGAACGCAGTTCAGGGCATTCAATGAAGGGTATGGAGAAGTGAGCAGGAGACCTTGAATTGCACATGCCCAATTATAAAGCCTAAAAACTAATGGGAAAACAGATGTTTGAAGTTCCCGATTTTCCATGTGTTTCTAAACTTAGCCACATGTTTATGAAGAATATCAATGAAAGATGCAGGAAAAACCAACTGTTTCTCCTTTATTTTTAGACTCGAGTAAATATTTGATAACAAGACAGCTTGCAAAATAAGTTGAAGTTCAAAATTTAGTTCAAGTAACCACAGAGAATGGTTAAAAAGAGTAAATTGTGAAGGTAGAATTTATCACAATGAAGGCTCTCCTGGCCAATTAATTCTGAGTTACAGCTTCAAACCCCTCCATTAACAGACTTGTCATTCCATTTACCTGTCAGTTCAACTACCCATCCATCCATTCACCCAGCACATATTTAGTGAATAAAGACCCATTATGTGCCAGGTACTCATCTAGGTTCTGGGATAAAGCAGTGCTTTAAATGCATAAAGAGGGTTAAGTTCACAATAACCTAATAAATGAATAACACAAGCTAATTTCAGGTGCCTATAGGTGCTGTGACTGACATATATTATGAGGGTCCAGGGTTTATGGTGGAGAAGTTATTTGAGGTATAGTGGTCAAGAAGCCTCCAAACAGTTGGCATTTGAGTTGAGATCTGAAAGAGAAAGAGCCAAAATGTCACAAAGCTGCAGAAATGACTCCCAGGCACAGGCAGGTTCTAACAGTCTAAACACAGTCTTTAACTAACAAAGCATTATAGTCTGGGCAGTTTACTAACGACAGAAACGGATGCTTCCTGCTTCTAGAGGCTGGAAGTCAGAGATCAGGGTGCCAAGCAAGGTCGAGTTCTGGTGAAGGCCCTCCTCCTGGTTTGGGACTGCTGACTTCTTCGTGTCCTCATGTGGTGGGGAGCAGAGAGCAGTGAATTCTCCTGTAACTCATAAGGAAACTAATCTCATGACATCATCTAATCCTAATAGACCTCACCTCCTAATACCCTCACATTGGGGGAGAGGATTTGAATACATGAATTTGGGGGGATCTGAACATTCAACCCATAACAGGTACCAAGATCAGAAAGAAGGTGGTGGTACATCTAGATCTAGACTGGGGATATAAAACGAGGGCAGGAAGGTGGATAAGGATGTATTAGATAAAAGTCTTGTACTACTGAAAGGAGTCTGAATTATATGGAAATATGTTGGCAGGTTCTAAGCAGGGGGTGACAAGATTTGTGTTAGCTTTAAAACAAAATCACTGGATGCTTGGTTGAGAATTACATAAGGGTAAGAGTGGAGGACTACCTAGGGTGAGATTGCAGAGGTTGAAGGTGACAGAAGAATCTAAAGACTCGTGACAAAATCTCAATGGTAAGGAGACTCCACTGGTGAAAGGAAGCTGAATTTATTTTAATAATGACTCTATTTACAGGCAACTGATTCCATTATAAAATAAATCGTCTTATTATTTTGTCAGAGGTAGAGATGATGGTATGGCTGTCTATTCGCAATTATATATAACTCCATTGTATATTAAAAAGACATCTCACTATTGCTGCAAAGAACCACTGTGCAGGGGCTTTTGGTCCTCCCTAAAGGAGAGCAACAGTATCTAGGAAATTAATTATTCCCTCCAGGATAAATGCAAAACTGCAGAAACCATTTGCTAAACATGACCAGCTTTCTCAAGAAGGCAGAGTCCTTCCTCTGGCATTCTTTATTAGAGACCATTTATCAATTTCTACCTATTATTACGGATAATTGAGGGAAACCTGCGACGATGGCAATTTATTGGCATTTTTCTTGGGCTCAGACGCAGCGTATTTTGAAACTGGTATCAATAGTGGCCCTGCCTGCAAACTTCCTTGGTCAGAGGCGGTGGTGGTGAGCTGAAAGGTGGTGGGGCCTCGGCTACCCGGCTTTCTGCTCATAAATCAGCATCGTAAAACATCCTACAAGTGTTGTGATGGCGCTGAAGGCATTAAAATGTGCTTGCAAGCCGAATCTGTTGTAGTCATTCTTGGTGGCAGAGGGGAGTGACAAGACGCTCCCACGTGGCGGGGTAGTAGCGCGGCATAATAAAGCGCGGTTTGCTCCATGTGTGTCACAGATTTCCCGGGGTTTCTCGAAGGCTTTTCCAAGTTACGCCTTATCCTCTTTGCAGTCATCCTGGCCCCAGCTGTGCATCGGCCTTTGACTCCATCTGTCCTTCCGCTGGGCACGAGTCTCTCGCCAAAAGAACACAAGTTTGGCTCCCCAAAGTGATTACAACCCCCACCCTCTCTGTCAGCCTGAGCCCAGCGTCAGGCCGGCTGCTGAAGGGACCGTCTAGAGGTTGAGGGGGCAGGGCGTGCAGAGGCTGCGCCCCTCACCTCCCCGCACCCACCGTCCCTTTGCTCGGAAAGCCTGGCCGACGCCCCGTCCGCGCTACCCCCACCGCCGCACGGTCCAAATCTCCGGGTCCCTTCCAGAACGGTTGCTCCCCTCTCTTCCGTTTCGGGCCCAGCCGCGAGCGCGCCCTGCAGCAGAGCGGAGACTCGCAGGTCGGAGGTGGCCCTCGTGGGCGCCGCGTCACACGGCGCGCGCGGGGGGGACGGAGGGAGCGGCGGGCCTGGGTGGGAGGCAAGCCGCGCGGCCGTCCGGGCGCGAGACGCGGCGGGGCGCGGCCGCCCCCCAGCAGCCGACTGCGACGCAGCCCGAGCCCCCGCTCGCTCCCTCCCTTCCCCCCCCGTGCGTTCGGGCCCGGAGCCCCTTTCCCGGCCTCCCCCGCCCTTACCCCCACCCGCTTCCCCCGCCCGACCCCCGTCCTCCGCCTGTGTGTGCGCGCTCTAAATAATTTCATCCTTTTTGGCAAAAGAAATAATGCACCTGACTTTACCAGGGGGAAACAACCAGCCGAGCAGAACAAGAACAGATGTAAAAGGAATAAAAGGAGAGAGAAAAAGAGATGAGACTCGTTTAAAGAAATCCAGGGGCTGAAGAGGTGGCTGCCGCGGCCGAGGCAGCGGGAGCTTCCCTGGCGGCGCGAGCGGCGGGCCGCGGACGTTTCCAGCAGGCGCGGATGTCCTCTCGGGAACTCCTGGGCCTGGCTCTGTTTGCCAAACAGTCTCTTCTTCTTTGGCTCACACACTGAAGAGGCTCCTGGATATTTCTGCCATCCCGCCTCAAGCTGGCAGTTACCCGGGAGCCTTCCCAAGGAGCTGGCGGAGAAATGAGTCCTTCTGGGCCGGAGACGGGCCAAGGGCGTCAGCAAGTGGGGGCGCGCGCCGGAAAGCGGCGAGGGTCATCCCTCGGGCTGCTGGGCGGCGGCGGCGCTTCCGGGGCGCAGCGCTGCCTGCTCGGGCTCTACCTGCACGCGTGGCTGTGGGCGGCCTCGGGCTCAGCTGCCCAGGTGTTCAACCTCAGCCTTTCCGTGGACGAAGGGCTGCCTCCGGACACTCTGGTGGGCGACATCCGCGCCGGGCTGCCGGCCGCACAGCAGCAGGAGGAGGGCGGCTTCTTTCTTTCCGAGGATTCGGATGACTCACCGCTGTTGGACGACTTCCACGTGCATCCGGACACCGGCATCATCCGTACAGCGCGGCGCCTGGACCGCGAGCAGCGGGACCACTACAGCTTTGCGGCCGCCACGCTGCTGGGCGCAGTGGTTCAGGTGGAGATCCGCGTCAACGATGTGAATGATCACTCGCCCAGCTTTCCCTGCGATTCCCTGCAACTTGATGTCTCCGAACTCAGTCCTCCAGGTACCGCCTTCCGTCTGCCAGGTGCCCAGGACCCCGACGCCGGGCTGTTCAGCACACAGGGCTACACCCTCTTGCAACCTTCCGACCCTCCGCAGGACCCCGAAGGACCGTTCTTCCAGCTGCGCTACGGCACCCCAGGGTCACCAGCGTCGTCGCCGCCCTCCTTGACCCCGGAGCCCTTAGACCTGGTGCTGTTGCGGCGTTTGGACCGAGAAGCGGCGGCGGCACACGAGTTACTGATCGAGGCGTGGGACGGCGGCCGCCCGCGGCGCACGGACCGCCTGCGTGTGGAGCTGCGCGTGCTGGATGAGAACGACAACCCGCCGGTCTTCGAGCAGGGCGAGTACCGCGCCGCTGTGCGCGAGGACGTTCGGCCGGGAGCCGAGGTCTGTCGCGTGCGCGCCACCGACCGGGACCTGGGGCCCAATGGCCAAGTGAGCTACCGCATCCGCGCCCGGCAGCCGCCCGGGGCGAATGGCGGCGGCGGGCCCCTGGGGGACGCGGCCTTCTTCACTGTGGAGGAGCTGAGCGGTGTGGTGAGGGTGCAGAGGCCGCTGGACCGCGAAGCGCAGGCCTGGCATCAGCTGGTGGTCGAGGCCCGCGATGGCGGAGCCGAGCCCGAGGTCGCCACAGTTCGAGTGTCCGTCGCTGTCCTCGACGTGAATGACAACCGACCGGCCATTCACCTGCTCTTCCTCACCGAGGGAGGCGCCCCGTGCGTTTCCGAGGGCGCCCGACTCGGCGACTATGTGGCTCGCGTCTCGGTGTCAGACGCGGACGGTGATCCAGAGAAGGAAGCAGGGGTTGCCGGTGAACTTGCTGTGGGCCCCGGAGGCGGGAGCATCTCGCTGTCCTTGGAGGGCGGGGAGGGCGCCTTCACGCTGCGGTCTGGGGGTTCTCCAGGGATTTTTTTCCTTTGCGTCGAGGGGCCCCTGGACAGGGAGAATCGCGACCTGTATGATTTGCGACTGGTGGCCACCGATGCCGGATCCCCGCCGCTGAGCACGGAGGAAACGCTGCTGCTCCGGGTCGCCGACCTCAACGACCAGCCGCCTGTCTTCAGCCAGGAGCACTACCAGGCCTCAGTGTCTGAGGCTGCTGCCCCCGGCACCACAGCAGTGTGCGTCAGCGCCTCGGATGCGGACGAGGCTGGCACGGACCACGCGCGGTTGCGCTACTCACTGGTCCACCTCCAGTCTCACTGCAGCCAGGAAGCTCCGTGGCCCACAAGAGAGTGCGGACCGTCCTTCACAATCGATCCTGAGAGCGGCGTGATTAGCACCATCCGGAGTCTGGACCGAGAGGTCCAGGAGGCGGTAGAGCTGAGCGTGGTAGTCCAAGACCTTGGAGAGCCCCCACTCTCTGCCACCTGCCTGGTAAGCATCACCGTGGACGACGTGAATGACAACGAGCCTATCTTTCGGAGGCAGGTGTACAACGCCACTCTTGCGGAACATGCCCCAGTTGGGCATTGCTTTTTGCAGGTGAGTGCATCAGGTCTGTGGATCAACCCAGAGACCTGAGCAAGGATGGCAAGGTTGTCTGTTCAGGGATGGAGAATTGTGATGTGGATGCTTCCTGGCTCCGAAAGCAAGGGGGCATGGCCTCTAGGTCCTCCTTTACAGTAAGTGAATAGGTGTCCTCTGGTCATCTAAACTTTCTGCAGGGGTTTGGACTGAGTGATCTCTGAGATGTTTTATGCTTCATATGCTATTTGTATCTTGATTTTGCTTATAGAATCCCTGTTTCCTTCATGTTGCATATGTGCACCCAAATTAGTTTGGGAGGGAACCACCTATTTAAAACCAAACAGTATGCAAGTGTCAATGGCTCATATTTTTGAGCATCATTATGTGGCACCCGAGGGAAATAAGTGGCGCTCACAAATTAGTTTTCCAAATAAAGTATGTGTCTTAAATACTGAAACCGTTTGGAGTAACCATTTCTAGAGACTTCCTCCTACCTTCTTTCAAAGCTTACAGAGGCTAATTGGGGACATCAGTCATTTTTATGAGTTGTGGGCTGAGTTCCTCCAGTGATGCCTTCACAACTCTGAGGAGTGGTGGTGATCAATCATCCTTTATGAAGTGGGAAGCCTCTACCCTGCTTTTCTGGTATTTTGTTCTTTAGAGTTACATCTGTCCTTCACTCCCAGAGTGTTGTGATTTGCGCCTTCTAACACCACTCCTCATTCCTTCCAATTTCCTATTTCTTATCAGATATGAGATAACATGACAGATCTCTAAGACTGGTTTATCTACTCCAAGATAACATGAATACATTAATAGAGCCCGAGAGGCTAACTAGTGAGTGAGGCTCTAAAGCTCTAGCTCTCACTCAGGCTGGGTTGTTTAAAGACCTGACTACTTATTTCTTGGTTTTAAGGGAATGAGGCTTTAGCTTTTATAAGTTATGTCTCGAATAACAACTTTTAGATAAGTGATGTGTTACTATATTGTAAAAATGATTTTCATGACTGCTTCTATCTTATTAATCCTTTGAATCTGTGGGCAATAATACTTTCCATCCATTCCTCTAGTGGGACTGTTAAACCATAATGAATCTAGTGCTAGCATAGGTTATTAAAGAATTGCTGGAGTATTAAAAGAAGGCTTGAAAATCAATTAATGATTGTTGTTGAGACAACCTCACAAGTGTTAGTGAGGAACACAATGGAAGTTTATCTCTCAAGCAGAGTCTAATGATGTGGGTTAGTTGGTCCTTCTCCATCCAAGTTAGGGTCAATCCTGGGAGTGCCTTAGATCATGTCCACGTGTCCCATTGGCCAGAGCTCAGCTATGTTGCCTCGAGTGTACTGTGAAGGAGGCTGACAAATGTAGAGGTGCCCATGGCAGCAAGTGTGCACTGACAGTTTCTGCCACAGATTTCTGAAAATGAAGTCATAAGAAGAGGTTACAGTAGACGATTTCTGGAAGTCCCTGAAGATCTTGGTATGAAAGAGTATAATTTGGCACCATTTTAAGGAAAATAAACAGAGTGGATTAATTGTTATTTTTTTTATTAGAACCTTTCTTTAGAGTTGTTTCTAAAATTGTGAGAGGATTCTGCTGTGAGGTGTGAGTTTGCCCCATTATTATGACTCAGTATGTGTGGATCTGTTATGATGAGCTGAAACTGGCTTAGGGGTAGGACTGCATCTCCAATTGCAAAACACGTTTTCTGGTTGCCAAGTATTGCTGTAGATAGTATTAAATAGTGCTGCTTAGAATTTCTGGCAATTCTAGTGATCTAGCCCTTCAAAGACTGCTGAAATCCTGTCATCCACTGGGCTGTCGGTGGTCTCCACAGCAGCCCTGTGAACTCTTGGTGTTCTGTAAGCCCTCTAGCTGACTCTGTCCTCTGACTTCCAGAATGTTAAACTCGCATGGATGTCTTCCATCTGCTTTCTGTCTCTTTCCTTTCTCAATATTTCTTTACACCCCTTTGTAAAAATGAACTTCCCCAGCTCACCTTTGGATCCCATGGCCTCTCCTTTTTTCCAGGGCTTTAATTACTTTTTATCAGTTCTTCTAACTGTGCCTTCTGTCTGTTGCTCTCTACCAGTTATCTCCCTTTAGACATCATAATTGCTCAATTCTCCTTTGTCAGAATCAAGCAAACACAAAATGAGGAAACAACAGGGGAAAAAAAAGTTCTTCCCTAGATAACCCTGTAAAGGAATGCCATGTGATCTAATTAAACAATCCCCTGAAATTTCAAGGTATATTGGTGGTTACTCCACATCACTAATTCTAGAGTCCATCTACTCTTATTACTGCTCCTACTGCTACCATCTGCTGGCCATCCTCCTGTCCCCCCAGGCCTGGCTGAACCCTTTTACATTCTCGTACCCAAATTGGAAATATCCAAAGACTGTAGAAATTTGAAAAGTCCAAAGACTTTGTTTTGCAAAACAGAGGGATTTAATACAGAGTGCAAGAACCAGTAGCAGCCTGAGACAGGTGACTTCTGACTCCAAGCGGTTTTCACAACTTTCCAGGCACTCACTGGTTTCTTGATTCCTTGCTCCCCGCTCCCCCCATATAGAGAGCCCTTTCTTAACCACTCACCCATCAGGAGCTCCTTGCAGTATTTCTCAGAGCTTTCATGGTCAAGGCATAGAGGGGTTTCTTTGTAGATGCTTAGGGGTGTTCCCCCCAGTTCTAGTGTACAGCCTGAAAGATTCTCTTTTTCCTCAGATTACTGTCAGAAAGGCTAACTTCAAACTCGAGGCAAGACATCCACTCTCCACTCAGCACTAAGTCCAATGGAGTGAACTGTGGTAATAGCCTTTATCTTGTAACCAGATCTTAGAACACTGACTCCATCATTCATGCCTGAATCACAGACATGCCATAACAAGAAGACTATTCTCTCACACTCCCTCATATGTCCACACTGTATTAATTCACTAATTCATTTATTTAATTAAATGTAAACATTGATTGACACAACAGCATTCAATGAGCAAATATTTATTGAGTACCTATTACCTGCTGTGAACTGGGCTTGGTGCTGGGGATGCCGCAGCGGGCAACATGCGCAAGGTCCCTGTGCTAGCAGGCCATGTGCTCTCCCCTCTCTCTCCCTCCTCTGCTGTCACCCCTCAGGGATGAATGGCCTGTGCCCTGCCTTGGCTTGCAGATCACTCCTTAGCCCTTTGTTCTGACCTTCCCCCATCATCATACTAAATCCGGTCTCTCTTCCTGCTGTTATTTAAATACAGTGGCTTTTCCTAGTCATCACCTCCCTCGTTCTCTCTAAAGCCCTTTGGACTGTGCCCCACTTCCTCTTTCTCGGCTATGTCTTCCTCAAGGCTTTTGTGTCACCACCTTCTCTGTCTGTGTCTTGCCAATTCCTCCTTTCCCCTTGACACTGCTCATGCAGTGGAGGCATTTCCAGCGATTCTGTCTTCCTTTCACTTCTGTCCTTTCTATACTTTCTTCTACATATTCCCAGAACTGCAAACTTTATTTTTGCATCTATAAACTCATTTTTTTCCCCTTGTGTATATCTCCACCTGGATATATTCTTGGCACCTGAAACTTAATATTTCCCAGATCTTGAAGTCATTTCCCTTCTATTTTTTTCTTTCTTTCTTTTCAACTTTTATTAATCAGTTCCCTTTGGAACTTCCCTATTTTTTGTTATTGTCCCTTTTATAGATGTGTTTATGCATTTGGTACTTGTCTGTGTGTATGTATTGCCATTTGCTGGGGTGGTTATGTTTTGCATTTTTTGTCAAGTACAAGTGTAAAGAGTAAGGTCTCATCTCATACAAATGAGGTTGGTAAAGAAAGAACAGGTCTTGAGTTTCCAGCCTGGGGTTGTGGGACTGAGCATCTGGCTGCACCTGACTCTTCTTGTCATGGTCTGATTCTGTGGAGCCTGTCCTGTTGGGTGCCTGGGCAGTGGGCATGAAAGAAGGTACCATCCATCTGCGAAGATGCTGAAAGACAGGGAAGACTGGTTCCTGCTGTGCTTCATGGGCTGGAAAGAGCTAAACTACATCTTGTTTCTAATTCATGATATCGTTTGAGGTTATTTCCTTTTTATTAATCCCCTAGTCTTTAGTAAAGTCTTTCTAAATGTGTTAGCTTTGTCTCAGCTGTACTATGGAGGTAAAAATGGAGAATCCAAAACACCCTCTATGGGAGAGATGATTTAAGTGAAAGGCTATTGATCAGCGTTAGTCAAGTGTCCAGGGCAAGCAGCCCCAAAGTCTGAGTGGAGACAATGGCAGAAATCAGCAGGTTATGTTGAAGTAAGGTGGTTCCTAGGAAGGACATGAGGCCCTTCTGCTCAAGAGGCTCCCATTATGCCAGCTTTGGAAGTAAGAGGATTTTTCAAAGAAGATGTTTCTTAATATCTTAGTGTGACCTTTGGTTCCTCTCCAGATTTGACCAAGGGCTTTGTCACGGCCTTCAGTGTTTCTTACACCTGTCCCTTCCTTTATCTCCATTGTCATCACCCTGCTCTATCACCACTTCTCTTCTGTTGTCTGTGCTCCAAATGAAAGGGATGTAGGCATATCTCAAATGTCACCTTCTCCCATTAAGTGTTCTCTCCTTCTACCCACCTCTTCTCTTAATGTTCTTTGTAAAGCTACAATGGTTCACTTATATTAGTAAAACAATGGATTGTAAGTACCTTATAGGGCTGCAATTTAATGGTATTTTGAGTCTCCTATAATTCTTAGTGTCTTCGATCTATATACTAGAAGATCAATAATTTTGTGGAATTGTATTAGAAGAGCTACATAGTGAAAAAAATCTGTGAGTAAGGATTGCAACTAGTCAACCCATTTTTTGCCTTTTGATTTTTCACATTTTAGTGTGCATTAATTTTATTGTAAAGTTTATTTCTTCATGTATTTTTTCATTGATCCTTTGGAATTTTGTGGTCTGCATTCATGTCTCAGTCCTCCCCTTGCCACTAACATACCCTTACACTGTAACTTACATACATGCTTACATACTTACAAAGTGTGTACCAGCTTTGATGGTCATATCATTGCATTACCCTCATATGATAGTCTTACTCTGTTCTTTTATATGGACCTGACCTATCTGCACACATGCACTGAAAGCATTTGAGATTTCCACAGCAGTAATTGTGCCTGTCTCCAGGATGTATCCAGATTACCTGTCAACTGCCGTCTTCCCTGATTATCTGACTCCTGCCAGACTTATGCCTTAGTTCCTAAGATGGTCCGTGTATACCTCTGGCTTTGCTTTGATGACCAGTGTTAGGGATTTGAGATTAACTGCAGAATTCCCTTTCAGACTTCATTTTGGTATCTCTCCCCTCCCTTTCCCCCACACAACTGCTAACTTAAGACTCATCAGCTGGCTTCACTTCCTTTCCCTTTTCCCTGCTTGGGAAAGGTGATCAGACAATAAGATTGGGTATGTAATAGGGCGAGTGTAGCCTAGAAACTTTGGGATGTATCTGTAGGTACAGTCAATATATAGCTTGCCATTAGTCTATCTGGTTCTTGGTTCTATAACTAAAGATCACTGAATCACATGGGAGAGTGTTTGTGGCTTTGAAGATTAAAATTAGGCTGTGTGCAGGGATGATAAACAGACAGACGATGGGGCTGGAGTGCCTGGCTTTGAAGTGCCTACCAGCTCTGTGACCTTGTCACTTGCCTCAGTCTCCTCCTCTGGAAAGTATGGATAACAACAGTGTCAGCTTGATGATGTGCGGATGATGAATCAGTACCTGTATGCTTAGAATAATGCTTGACTCATAGTAAGTGCTCAACACGTTATGTATTATTAAATGTTAGTAAGTAGGACTTCCACAAAGGATGAGGAAAACCATTTTGCCTGATTAATAAAGACTGAAGACTAATCAAAAATGACATTTCAAATAAAGATTCTCTTGCACTAAAAGATGGAGAAGGATTAGAAATAAATTTAAATCATGTATTCGGTTTTTAGTTAGATTTATATGTTTCTGACAATTACAACAGAAATCTGTTTTACTTGCTTTGGATGCTTATGACATCTCACTGTGGTCCTATAGAGTCCCACCCACCTTAAGGAAGGTTTAGATGGCCTCTCAGTAGCAGTCCTTCCTCCCCACCTTCACACATACAAAAGCACTGTGGAGGTCACAGAGAGACTAGGCAATGTGCTCCACATTGTGAAGGCCTTGGCGAGGTGGGTCCTGGGTCCTTAGGGGGTGCTAACTACCACGCTTGGCCTCTGTGCCAGCACTGACCCCTCTCACGTGTGCAGGGCAGGATTCTCATCTGTAGAACATCTTTGTGTCTTTTATTCTGTTTATCAGTTATTACTCATTGCTATCTGTTATTGAGAAAGCATGGGGTGAGATGACACTGGACTTGTTAAAACCGTGGTTTTAATTCTGCCTTCACCATTTGCTGTCTCTGTTAACTTTTCTAGCCACAGCCCCTCACCCATAAAATGTGTTTTGTATATATGGACATATATAATTTATTATGAGAAATTGACTCATGCAATTATGGAGGCTGAGAAATCTCACAGTCTGCCATCTTCAAGCTGAAGACTCAGGAAAACTGGTGGTATAATTCAGTCTGAGTCCAAAGGCCTGAGAAGGAGGAGAACAAATGATATAAGTCCTGATCAGAGGGCAGAAGATGACTGATGTTTCAGCTCATACAGTCGGGCGGAGGGAGTGAATTCATCCGTCCTCCTTTCTGTTCTGGTCAGACCTTCAAGGGATCAGATGATGCCCACAGACATTCTGCTTTACTCAGTCCACCAACTATTAATCAAATATTAATCTCTCCCAGCAGCCCCTCATGGACACACCCAGAAATAATGTTTAGCCAGATATGTGGGCATCCCATGGCCCAGTCAAGTTGACATAAAATTAACTACCACACATAATTCATATCAACAACATATTCTTATAAAGACTTAAGATAATCTGTATTATGTGTAGAGAGCGGTTGATGTAGTAAGAGTTCAGGGCCCTTGGAGGTGGGAAAGGTTCACTAGTGGATCAGGATGGAGGTTTCCCTAGATATGGGCCTCCTAGGGAGTCCTCTGCTGTGTTTGTTTTTATTTTACAGCCTGTCATGGATGCATTCTACTGTAGCTGCATATTTTTTTTTTGCATAAACATGTGTGATGCATTCCTAGGCATACTCTTCTCTCAAAGAGAATCACTCAGGATGGACTTCTGAAAGTTGTGACTGGTAAGGTTTCCTTTCCCTGAGGAGTGAAATCTGACAATAAATTAATTTTGTTAACACCATCAGACATATACTAATGAGCCCCTTGTCTTCTAAATTATGAATTAGAAGTGAGCAACTGTAGAAGAACTCTATACTTTCCTATCTCATTAAAGAAATTATGCTAGATATTTTTGCAAATGCCAGGTTATTTCTTAAAATTCTGACTAGTCAAAATCTTCCCTTAAAAGGAGTCTGTGTTTTGCGGTGCAGGTAGATCTGGTGAATAGCCTAACAAATATGAATTTAAAACTCAACGTCGGATTCCACAGCCCATGTGAGGATAGAATGAATTGGAATAAGCACGGGCGGGGAGGGGAGGTTTGGTTCCTATGGAGAAGTAATGGGCGGGGTTTTGGAGGCCCGAGAGGAGAGCCTGTGGACGACTTGCAGTGCCTGAAGCGATCAGCCTTTGTTATAAAATCAACTGAGAGATGTGGGAGGTTTTTGAATAATGATTGACACATGTAAAGTAAGGTTTTAGGAAAATTTGCCTTAAATTGTTAGAAAGAAGAAAGCAGGGAAACAGGAGGGTTTTGAGCGTCTTGTGATAATACATAGTCCGCTATGAGAGTCTGAGCTAGGGGAATGGTGGTGAAGTATGATACAAAGAGTGGCTGTAGAGGTAATAAAGGAAGTAATTGGTACATCTTGAAGGGAGAAGTGGTGGAAAGTAAAAAATGAGGTCATATTTTCAGTCTGGTTAAGGGGAGAAATAGGAAAGACTGGAGGCGAGTATTTTGGAGGAAAGGTGTTGGCTTAGTTGAGTGTTTGATATGCTGAGTATGAATTAATGACCACTGGTTCAGGAAAAGATATCTTGACAGCTATTTAGTTATTCAGAACGACAGTTCAGGAAAAAGCCTGAAGTTGGAGTTATGAACATGGAAGTCATTTGTGCAGAGGTGATAATTCAAGGTTTGGAAGTGAAAGAGGATTATGAGAGTCAGTGCTAAGGATGCTGGTGGGACAAGGGTCCTGCTGCTCATATGGTGTGGGAGGGAGGGCAGGTGTCTGTAACGATAGTGCCATTTGCTTATTTTCTTTAGCCCCATGTACTAGAACCTAGGGATACGGTTGACATCGTACTCTCTTCTCTGAGCTCTTCCACACTGCTGAGATAGCACCCCCTCCACACTTCCAAGTGTTAAGGCA
Organism: Manis pentadactyla; assembly: GCF_030020395.1. Taxonomy (NCBI): domain Eukaryota; kingdom Metazoa; phylum Chordata; class Mammalia; order Pholidota; family Manidae; genus Manis; species Manis pentadactyla. The sequence continues at coordinate 25,808,736 of NC_080019.1, read as the reverse complement.
CATGTCATTATCTTGCTCCACTATTCTCTCTTCCTATCATCCTCCTTCCCTACAGACCTCCTAGGAAGTGCCCACCATGCATATTGAGGACATTGACAGCCTTTTAGCCATTTTGGTCTGTGTTAGAACTCTTGCCACTTAGGCAACCAGGTCTTATATATTTTCCCAGTTGGCCCACCTTTGCTGTCTTTTATTCTTACTTCTGCTCCAGAAGTCCTATCCTATAGCCATACTCTATAAACCTGGGATCATCTAGAACTGTTCCACTTATAAATCTCACCTGTGTACCCTAGTCTCTGATCATAGTCTCCTAGCCTTTCAGCTTTCACAGTCTTTGATTTCATTTGCATTCAATTTTTGAATCTAAATTTCTTTAGGCTTCTTTCTCTTCCTTTTTCTCCTTATATATCAGTCCTCTCCATGCCTTAGTTCCTTCTCTGTCCAGCTAAGACTCCCGGATGCACCAAATTAATCCTTGCTCTTCCATGCCTGTACACATATTACCAGTGGATCAATCTAGCTATGTGCCTCCCCCAACAAACATTTGGACTGTGAAGCCCACTAGAGTAATTCCAAGTGGTGACTGGTATCAGCTGGACCTTAGCATATAGTGCTGGGCAAATTTGTTGTATTCACCTTCTGTCTCCCACACTCTTTAAGCTTCCTATCTTGTTCCCTTTGCTCTTTACAGGTAATCATGCCTCCTACTTGTAGAGGCCAGAAGGTGAAGACTTGTTTGTGTTTTTGCCTCCCACTATCAGCCTTTTCTGTATCTGCACTATCCAGTTTCCAGTGCCTAAGTGATTCTTCTCTGTTCACATCAAACCCACCCATCCATACTCCACATTTCCCTTCTCCCATCTCTGACATTTCTTCTCCATTACCCCCTTTCTCCTCTTTCATCTCTACATTTATGCTTTTACTATACATCCACTATGTATATACATACATGGTGTGGTATATATACTAAGTATATACATACATATATATATACATACACACACACACACACACACACACAAACTGTGCCTCTCCCATGGTTTGCAGTATTTACAGATCAAGTCTGTGGGCATCTTGCCCCTGTTTGCTCAACTTCCTTCCTCAATGCCTATAATGATTGAATCTGCTACCTGTTGGCCCATCTCTACCCAGATCTGGCCATATGTTAAGAGTCCCTTCTCTCTTGAAAAAGGGTTCTGGAAATCTGTGCTTCTGTCCTGTGCAGTCTCTGGTGTCCCTTGATGGCGGCTGCAGTGCCTCTGAGCTGAGGTGGTCCTTCTTCAACATCTATTCATGTTAAGAAGTGGTGAAGAAATGTAGTTGCTAAAGTATAAGAAATGACATGTAGGATTTATTATTGCTCATTTGTTATTATTATATCCAGTAATTGATGGAGACCATTGACTAATGTCTTTCATGTGAGAAGAAAGGGTTGAATCAGTTAAGATATTCTACTGAACAGACAAAAATGCCTTAGTCTTGATTAGTGTTTGAATCAATTAGTTGATTAGCAAGTAATCTTTCTGCTTTTACCTGATTGCTTGATGGCTTTGGGGCATAATAACACGTTGTATATGCAGTAGGACATTTGTCTTTCTTTCGTAATAATTCTCTTTTCTTTTAAAAAGCCTACCCTGTTGACTTCAAGTTTTACCATTTTCTCATAAAAATGCAGATCACAAATTGCCAACTGATGAAGCGTGTGGAAGCTCTTTAGTGGAGAGGATGGGGAGGTTTATTACCATTCATTATTCCCAGGTGTCCTGATGGGACAGAGACGAGTGATCTAGTAGGTAAAAGCTTGCACTGTGGAGCCAGGGGGAATTGAGTTTAAATTTCAGCTCTGCCTTTCAATAGCTTGACCTTGAGCAAGTTTCAAGGCTTGGTGAGTCTCACTTTCTCATCCATAAAACAAGGATGATAGTAGAATCTACCTCAGAGAACTGTTGTGAGGATTAAATGAGATGATTACTGTATAGTGCAGAGAACAGTACCTGGCTGTGAAAAAATGAGAGTTCCTGTGGCCAGGATTCTCACCTGGCCCTGGTTGACTAGTTCACTGCACACCTGTGGGCAATACATGGCTGTTGACTCCATATAAAGAGCTCCGCCCAGTGCTCTGGGCACAACATGGTGGTAGGGCTGCAAGGCTTCAGGAGAGCAGAGACTGGAGTGGTGGCAGTGCCAAGGACAGAGGCCGAGAGGATGGCAATGTGGGACAACTGTGCAGTCCCAGAGGATGGCTGTGCAGGACGACTGTGCAGAGAGGCCCAGAGGATGTCTGTGTAGGATGGCTGTGCAGGCAGAGGGGCCCAGAGGCAGAGACCGACTTGCTGCATGCAGACCCGCTCTGAGTGAATGGGATTCTAGTGACTGACCTGCCACCTGGGAATAATGTTAGGTATAACCCTTTTGCTCCAAAAACGTTTTGCTGTTGATTTCTTTGGTCACATTGAATCCATTGTGAACTTGCCCGGGGCTGAAACCCATTGGCAAGACACTGGCATGTGGTAAACTTCCAGGAAAGTTTATTGTTAATGTAGCTTCATTTGAATTTTGATTAAACTGAGGAGCCAAATGAGACCGAAAGAAAAAACAATGTCATTCTCTTGTTTTAAAAATCTCAGTGCCAAGTCATGTTATATAGCTAGAAATAAGATCCCAAATGTCAAATGACAGTCTAAGAAAGCACAGTATCTTATTTGCTATGTGGAGTTTCAGTCCCAAATTCCATCTGGTCATTAACCACAGAGAGCCTCAGGAGCTATGGGAGCCTTCAGGATACTTTGACGCTCTTGGTTTAAAGTGCCCGAGTAGCCTGTCCTCGGACCCTCCTTCCCCCAATTTAGTCTGCCCACACTTGCTAGTCCCATGGCTTCTCTGGCCTTCCAAGGTCAAGGACCGCCAGGCTCTGTCTGCTGAGCTTGTCTCCTGAGGTGTGAGTTATCCCAGTGAAGGAGAAAAACATTGACTTTGTAGGACAGGGTTGACATGTATCTTCATTTTTTACATTGATTACCCTAGAACTTCTCATTCAGAAGTAGAAGGAGAGCAAAGGGAAGAAAGAGATGCTTGGAGTTTTCCTTTAATTAAGGAGGAACAAATCATTTGTAGTATGCATCAACAAATACTTTGGATGTAACTACTTGTAAAACAAAGTCATTGAGTGATTCTGAATAATTTTATTTATTGTAAGAAATTTACTAATAGAGAAAAAGGACATCAGTTAAAACTTATTTGGGTATCTCCTTTAAGAAAGTGGAACAACACAAATAATTTCTCAAAAGTTCTTTTGTACAATGAAATAGGAGTCTTGTTAAAATATTATTATAATTAGAATATTAATATAAAACTTTCCTTTTTATTTTAATGTGTGTTCATTTGCTAAATTGAGATCCTTTAATCAGGTAGATTATTTGTTTATGCTCACACTTAATAGAAATTTGAACCTATGTTTTCTGTTTTAAATGATGGTGGTAGTTTTTAATTGTTGAACCTTTTTATGATATTATTGATTTATGTTATGTTAAATCCTTAGATAAGAACATACCATCCACTTGATGCATTTGGGGGATGTTTTATGGCTAAAACCACAGAAGACCTGTAGAGTAACCTTGTGTTCACAAGTATAGCAAAAAAAAAAGAACAAAATAGAACTTGAGGCAATTTCTGATCAGTTTAGTTATTGACAAATTAATCCAAAAATTCTACTCAAGATACTGTCTTCTACCTTTAAGAGCTCTTTTGTTCAGAATATTTTTTATATAAACAGAATGAGAATTTTTATGTAATTTTTTATATAAATTAATGAAAGTTGTTTTGTTCTTCATTTAAATTAACTGTATAGAAATAGCTATTGTTATAGTTACATTTTTGAGGTTAAATATTATTGCTGCCTTACCATAAACAGACTTAAATACTATATGATTTTTTAATAGTTGTCTAGTTAGAAACTTATGTGGTATACTCCTCTTGATTTCTGCATTTGGAAACACAAAGGAAGTTATTGTTTACATAGAGATTGACTTGTCTACTTCTTAAGAATGTCTGTTACAAAAGAACCAAGTCATGAGGTAAAGAGCAATCCAAGCTTATACACTGTTTACTTTCCTTTGAAGTATAGATTATTTTAAGTACTGAACTGTTAAAAAAATACAAAGGCTGTTCTGTTACATTATGCATAAACAAGAACGCAATATTTCTGTGCTGGCAGATGCTTCGTTTCCTGGATTCATTTTACAAGAATTTTTATATGACATTTTTTCTTGTGTACAGTCTAAATGTCAATCTTCTATCTATTCCACCTCCATTGCCTCTACCAGCCTCCAGCATTAAGGAGAGAGGTGATGGGAAGGGCAGTTTGTTTGACAGTACTCTAGGTATTTGCTTACTTACATTAAAAACATAGATATTAACAGCATCCTTCTAATACCACAACATGAATACATTAAGTTTATCTTGAGTCCTCAATCTTATTATGAAGAAAGATCATTTTTTTTGAACATGGTAATATTCAGTTTTGATATACATAGATGAGTATAATTATGCTCTTATATAAATTCCTAATATCTTGAAGATATTTTTCTACTATTTTTCTAAATGTATTTTAACATATGAAGGACAGTTACCACTTCTGTCTGTAATTGGTGAAGGTAATTTTTCTGTTTTATTAAATGAGAATGCTCAGCTTATTCCATGTACAGAGGGATCATTCTGGAGGCTGCTTATCCTTCCTTTTTAAATACTTCTTTCTCCCTCATTCTTTCTTTTCCCTGTTCCTGAGATTCTAAGTACATAAATATTACACCTTTTGATCTGAAGCCTTGAGGCTCTGTTCATTTTTCTTTCCAATAATTTTCTTTCTGTTCTTCAGATCAGATTGGTTTCTATTGCTTTTTTTCAGTTTTACATATCCACTGTGCCGTTAAGCACATTCAACACTTTTTTTACTTCAGATATTGTTTTTTCACTTGTAAAATTTCCATTTTGTTCTATTTCATAATTTTTTTTTTTTGCTCATATTCCCTTTGTTTTCTTTCATTATAGGAGTGTCTTCCATTACCTCATATAACTATAATAGCTGCTCTAAAACTATTGTCTGGGAATTCCAACATCGGGGTCGTCCCGGATTTGATATCTCTGTTTTTCTTTCTCTTGAAAATGGATCACACTTTTCCAGTTATTCATATGTTGAATAATTTTGTACTGTATTCTGGGTAGTGTGTGTGTTATGCTGTGGAGATTCTGGATTCTGTTATGTTCTTTTGAATAGTGTTGATTTTTGTTGTTGTTGTTTTGGTTTGTTTTGTTCTAGCAGGCAATTAACTTTGCTGGACTCAACCTGCAAAGTCTGATTCACAGGCACCCATGCAAACCTCAATTTAATTATGCTCTTTTTTAAATGGGCTGTTTGCAATCTCACCCATACATGTGTAGTTCAGAGATTTGGGCAGAGTTTGTAGTTTATATACAGAGGGCTTTCTCCTCTCTGGAATTTCCCTCTCATGTTTTACTGGATGTAGTTACCCTGAACTCTGTCTTAAGTTCCTTCAATTCAGAAAAATCATGTTTCTACTAATCCTGTAGCCAACCTGAATGATGCCTTGATTGACACTTGTCCTTAGGTAACAGGCTAAAAGTAAATGAATAAATTAAACTTTAAAAATGGAAAGCCCACTCCATCTCACTCCATTCTTTGAATTTTTTGAAGCCTTGTGAAACTCTGACTCCTTTCATTCAGCATATTTAGGTACCTTTTTCTCTTTTATTTAAAGTCTATTGTATTTACATGCAGGAGAGTAGGTTTTTGTGCGAGTGTACTTAGCCACATCAGAAGCAAAACTCTTGCTTTTTCCTTAAATTCAAATTTCACTAATTTCAATGAGATACAGATGATTAAGGCTTAGTGGTAAAAGCCATTTGAAAATAAAGGCTGTAGAATTTTATTGGATTATGATTGAATGGTAGCTATTGTGTATATCTACAACATTTACTGATTTAGTGTTTCATGGATTAATTACTGTTATTACTAGTAGTAAATGTTAACAGTTTAAGATGATTTAAGTATATTTTAGTTTCGCCTATGCTCAATAAGTAATTGCATGTGTCTATAATTCTAGAATTTAATAGGACAAATGATGATCCTTCATGAGAAAGTAGAAATAGAAATCGATTCCATGAGTTACCTGATAATCTTTCTCACCATATTTGGGTTTGGTGTAGAAAAAATAATTCACTGTGACCCATTTGAGGAAAATCAGCCCTTAGAAAGCCTTGCCCAAATACAAAGAACCAGCTAGAATCATTAAGATTAAGTTTTTATATTCCAGAGAAACTTGTCTAAATAGAAATTCATTTTGCTATGTGCCTCTTTGTAAATCAAGACTCTGGAGCCAAAATACCTTACAATTGTCTTTTGTTAAGTGCATTCATTGTTCTCTTATCACATGTCAGATAGAATGTGACATCATTTCTTTTGTTAATTACTTTCTTTCAAAATCATCTCCATTTTTCATGAAATCACCGTGCTTTTTTTCACCTCAGGCCTTTGCTCTGCGTTATGGGCTAAATGAGTATATCCTCTAAAATTCATAATTTGAAGTCCTAATCCTAAATGTAATGGTACTTGGAATGGGGCTTTTTGGAGATAACTTGGTTTAGGTGGGGTCAGGAGGGTAGGGCCCCAGTAATGGGATTAGTATCTTTAGGAAGAAGACACAGCAAAGGAAACCATCAATGAAATGAAAAGGCAAAATCTATGAAGTGGAAGAAAATATTTGCAACTCATGTATCTGATTTACATAAAGAATTGTAAAATAAAAATTCATATGACTCAATGGCAAAAAAGCAAATTATCTGCTTAAAAATGGGCAGCAGCTCTGAATAAACATTTTTTCAAAGCTAATATACAGATGGCCAACAAACACACAAAAAGATGCTCAACATCATTGATCATCAGTGAGAAAGAAATCAAAATCACAAGTAGATATCACTTCACACCTATGAGAGTGGCTATTACCCACAAGACAAGAAATAACAAGTGTTGGCAAAGAAATGGAGAAAAGGGAACCCTTGTGGACTATTGGTGGGAATGTGATTTGTTGAAGCCCCTATAGAAAACAATGTGGATGTTCCTGAAAAAATTAAAAATAGAAGTACCATATGATCCAACAATTCTACTTCTGGGTATTTATCTAAAGAAGATGAAAACTAACCAACTCTAAAAGGCATATTATTCCCTTGTTCTTTTCAGCACGATTTATGATAGCCAAGACATGAAAATGACCTAAGTGTCCATTGATAGATGAATGGAAAAAGATGTGTTTCTATATACATATCTATGTCTACATTATATGCATATGTGCATATAATATGTAATTGAATATTATTCAGCTATAAAAATGAATAACATCTTGTTATTTGTGAGAACACAGATGGACATTGAAGGCATAATGCTAAGTGAACTAAGTCAGACAAAGACAAATACCATATGATCTCTTTATATTGCAAAGTCTAAGCAAAGCAAAACACCAAACCAAGCTCATAGATAACAGAGAACAGAGTGATGGCTGCCAGAGGAGAGGCAGGGGGTGCGGCAGGTGGGAGAAATGGGTGAGCTGGGGTTTTGTTGTTTGTTTGTTTAAATAAATTATATAATTTATTGGGGAGGTGGAGAGGGAGGAGACCAGTGCTTAGCTCTCCACCACGTGAGGCAGCAATGAGAGGACAAGTGCCTGAAAGTCAGAAAGAGGGCCACCACTGGGACCAGCCCACGTTGACACTCTGATCTCGGACCTACAGCCTCCAGAACTGTGGGAAATAAATTTCTCTTTTTTAAGCCAGCCGTTCTGTGGTACTTCATATGGGAGCCTGAGCTGCCTAAGACACTGGTTTTTCCTTTACTGAAATGTGCTGCCTTGTCATCTCTACCATCTACCGTCTCTTACCCTGGCTGTTCTTACTTACTCCTTGAAAACATCATGTCCTTAGCAAGCCTTCCTTGACCATCTAAGTTCTCCACTTCACCACTGGGAATTAAGTTCTGTCTTATAAATGCCCATGGTTTATATGTATTCTGGAATAAAAAACCTCTTGTGTAGCACACCTCACAAGGTAACCTGTGTAATATCTGCTTCTCTGCTCATTATGTAATATATATATAATATATAAGCTCCACAAGATGATGGCAGAGTCCTTGTGTGTATTGCTTACTGCCAAGTGCTTACTAAAATGCCCAGCACATGATAACAGTAAGATTTTTCACAGATAAATGGAATGACATGCATGGTGCCCACTTACATCAGTGCTGACTGATTCAAGAATTGGGCATATTCTACTGCAGTCTTAGGACTTACTACAAAAGCAGCACTGTCATTGGAACTTCCACATAAACATTATAATATAGTAAGATGGTTGATATCCTTTTTATGTTGTCATTTAGTATCAGACAATTCTCATTTCATGTAGAAAACATGATCTTTGTCAGTGCCTTTTTATTATCGTCTGAAACCAGGAATTTTACATATTAGTGGAAATATAACGAGTCTTTTTGACTCTTAAATTTGTCAGATTAATGATCTGCTGTTTAGCCCTTTAACATGTCTTTAAAAGGCATATATATCTCTCATTGGTATCCAAGAAATTGGAAACTAATGTGAGAATATAGCAGTATTTTAACTTCTTGGTTTATTCGGTCAATTCTCTAATTTGAAAAACAAGCCAGTTTGAAATTTTAAAAAAGAGAACAATTATAGTTGATATACTTACTCTTTTCTTGGAAGGAATGCCAACATTGTAAAGCACTTTTCCAAATGCTTTTAAGTGAACATGAGCCTGCTTATTAATAGTTACGGGCTCAGGAGGAGACAGAGTGGGAAGAGTTCAGATTTGAGTCTGTCTAGTTCTGCATCTTATAAGCTGTGTTCTTTGAATCTCATTTTATTCATCTAGAAAATGGGATAATAATATATCCTTTAAAGAGTTATTTTGGGAATCAAAGGTAATATATTTCAAATACTAGCATGCAGTAATCAGTTAAAAAATCAAAACTATATCTTATGAGTGTACACATGGCAACTCAACCAGACATTACTCTGAGGACTGGCTCTTAGTGGAAATGGGTGAGATTTCTGCGCAAAGCAAGCAGGAAATATTTACGATGCAACAGCAAATAGAATTTGAGTCCTGTCTGCAGGATTCATTTTCCTTATTTACACTGACTTGCTAGGATTTACTCATCTTGTGCTAATGAATAGTGAGATTGGACTTCTTCATAAATGATACATCCTAATCCTGAGAAAAACTCATTTAAGAAATGACTGTATTAAATGCAGATAGAACTGTGGCTAATTTATTTATTTATGATTTCAGCTATCAATTATATAAATCTCCTCTTAACTTTTTATTACTCTCCAAGGGTTTACACACACACACACACACACACACACACATATACATATGGCTTTGATGGGCAGATTCTTACAGCATCAGGCATTGACATGTAAGATCCAGAGCTACTCTGAAATATCACACTTGAATTGAAATGGCAGTTTTCTGTCTTTGGATTTTGTTGGGTTTGACACATTAAATTTAGAGTAAACATATGAGTTCACAGAAGGAGTTAAGTACATTCATTCATACTGATATTTATGAGGAATACAAAGCCGATTTAACTTTCTTGCTGAAAAATAACCTGGAGATTATGATAATGTTAAATGATTTAAAAAAGTATTCACATATTCATTTTATAATGACTAGACTATCAGAAAGAATGTAAACTATAACGATTCATTTAGCTCCATTTTTCTGATTTATAACTTAGGCAAAGCTGAAAAAATATGATATTCATATAATATCCTATAGAAGAAAAATGCTCATAATAATAGCCTGTGGTAAACACTGATTGAATACTTACTGTGTGCCAGGTACTGTTCTGAGAGATTTGAGTGAATGAACTCTTTTCTTGCTCACAGCACTCTGCATGGAAAGCACCACTGTCATCTCCCTGTTTAGAGGTGAGAAAACCTGGGCATAGGGAGGTTAGGTGTTTTGTCCGAAGTTCCTCAGCTAGCGAGTGGCAGAGTGTCTTAAAGGGTCAAGTGCCTAGAAATAGATGCCAAGAAGGAGACTTGCATGGAGGGCATTTACCGGGAGAGCTCTTGGGAGCACCACCAGGAAGGGAGGGAAGGAAGCAGGACTGGCAGGAGAAGATGCACGGTGGTGCAGATGGGACACTGATTTTGGCCCATCGCCCGGGAGCTCTGGCTGGAGGTGCCCTTCAGATCCGTGCAGAGTTGAGTCTTGGGGCTGCCATAGCCTGCTGCTGCTGGTTTGGGGACTGTAGCTGATACCCGACATCTCCCTCTTCTCCTGCCCATTCTAGAATTCCCGTTTTCTCACACCTCCCTGGTCACTGTGGGCCCTGCGCGGTCTTGAGGCTCTGATCACAACACCTTCCCAGGCTCTGTCTGCTGCTCCTGTCCATTTTACTATCAAAATTGAGTAAGGCAGAACCAAAACATGTTTCCGTGTATGGCAAGAGCAGCAAGTGAGTTCTCCCTTCCCCACTGCGCGCTGCCGGCTCTGCCCCCTCTCCATGAGCAGGGCCATCACCCCTGTCATGGGGTAACTTCTTTCCTCGCTGCTGCTTACTTGGCACAAGGAGACAGGAGTGACCGGACATCAGCCTAAGCTTTACTCTTTCACATTTCAGTTTCTTCCTGAGTTTTTAAAAAAGCTTTTTATGCTGAGGGTCAGTCCTTCCTATTTTGGTGTTTATATGTCTGTTTTTTTAAATGAAATCCTGGTGATAATAATCGCTGATTTCCTTTTTATTTAAAAAAAATTTTTATAGCAATTAACTTAGTATTTTGGAATAATTTTAGACTTAGAGAAAAGTTGTAAAAATGAAATGCAAATGACTCCCATATCCCCCTTACTCGGTTTCCCCTAATGTTCATACTTACATTAATGTGGTGTATTTGACAAAACTATGAAAACAATGGTGGTGCATTATTATTAACTAAGCTCTAGACTCTATTTGGATTTCAGCCTAGGCTTAGTTTAGTGGGATTATTGCTGCATCCTGTGGGGAAGGCTCCTCCATCCTGGGAATCAGGATCTCTAGACACAGAGCCCAGACTTGTGGTGGTGGCGGCCGCGTTTTTATTTTTGTTTTTTAAATAGAGGTGGGCTGGTCAATAGAACCAGCTGTGTTGAAAGGGTGCTTTGAAGTAACTATAGATTTGGAATTTCTGGAGCAGTGACTGAAGAGATGATAGAACCTACCTGGTCTACTTTCCTCATTTTACAGCCTTGGGAGGTGCTGTAGTTTACCCAGGATACCACAGCAAGGCAGAGGTTATGCTGGGACTAGAACACACCTTTCCCGGTCAGGTATCCATGCTGTTTCCTATTAGTTTACATGTTCATTTTACTTAATTGTTACAATAGTTAGTTGATATTTAAAATGTATATGCTGCTGAAAGATTTCACATTTGGTTTCCAACTGAACTGTTATTAATATAATGAAGCATCCCAGTAGTGAGAGATTTCATTTTCTGTCTTTCATTTCATGGCTTATGTGTGAAGGGTGTGTGTTTTGATGAGGATTGGAACATCTCTAAAACATCCATATTTAATATCAGCTTTGAGATCTAAGGCAGTTGTGCAAAGTTTTCATGCCCCCATCAATGGTAGCTGCTTATTAAAAAATAAACATAAAATGCATTAAATTTTAGATATTTTAGCGATCGAGTGAAGTCTTTCTCTTGCATTAAGTCAATGAAAAATTTATTCTAAGCACTGCATATGCCAAAACTTTCAGGCAAAAATAGGGCCTTTATAATGTGTTGCCTTTCTAATGTGTTGATAAAAAAGGTGGCATTATTTAAAAATACACCTATAACACTGGAATATGTATGTATGCTCACCAATTATGCCAGTTTAACTGTAGTGCTAACCTGCTTGGTGGATTGACATGCAGACGGTAGTCTCATTTGCCTTCAAGAACACGACAGAGCTCATTTCTGGGATGCTTTTATTATTGTAAGATTTAGAGAAAAGTGATTGGAACCAAGATTACTTTCATACCATCCTGCAATCACAAATGTTAGACGTGGAAGAGATTTCAGTTCAGAGCGTTACAATCGTTGTCAAGGGGATAAAGAAAAGAAGAGGAAAGAGCCGTTTAAAACTGTGGATTATTTACATATGTGCAACACTGTTGACAGCCAGCCAGAAAGCCGCTTTGTGGTTTCATGGCCTCAAGCTTTGCTGTCATGTTAATTAATAACTCTATGCAATCCAAACCACCTTCTTTGCTCAAAGCTGTACTTTAAATAGCAAGTTGTTTTTGCTAGACTCACAGAACATAAGGCATAGAGAACTTGCAATAGAATCCATAATGGTATCACTGTGAAAATAAGAACATGATTACATTTTTCAGCCTGAAATCTCCAGCAGTGTTCAAATCACCTACCAATATATGCTTCACCTTCAAAATTCAGACTGTGAGCGTTTCTATTCTCTGCTTCTGCTAGTATTTTTTTTCCTCTATACCTTTGGTGAAGATGTGGTGTGGATTTGCATTAGTAAGAATTACTTTTCCAGGGAAAGGTCTTAGACTCTAAAGCATTCTCTAACGTTAGGGGTTGGAAAAGACACAGAACAAATGCTGTGCACGTGAGGCTTCAGTTCCGGTGACCATAGAAGTGTTTGTTCCCTGAGATAGCTGTCCTCTCTGGTTTGTGCAGATGTGTCTCAGAAGAGTCAATAGATCTTCAGTTTGACCCAGGACTTCTTAACTGAAAAATAAAAATCATTTGTAATTGAGGACAGCCAGTAAGGTACCAGAGTAAATAATTTCTAACTCAGTTAGAAACCTAACTATTTTTACTTGCTGACCTTGAAAATAAAGGAAAGCATTATTTGATCAAAAGTGGGAAGGCTTCACACCAGTTACTCTCATGCTATGATATGAAAAGACCATTATCAGGAACACATTTTTTTTTTTACTGTAATTTATTTCAGATGAATACTGGAATAAACAAAGACACATGAACCTTAACAGATGCAAATAATAGGGAGCAATCTTTGTATGAGTAATTTAACACATTGTGTAGATTGTGGAATCATTCTTATACAAAGCTGGGCTGTCAGAGATACTGTGAAGTTGAGACATTTTTAATGTATAAATTTAAGTAAGTCAGTGTGCTCTGAAGCCACATGGCTATGGTTATAAAATCCAGGCAGCACATAAATGAATGAATGAATGAATGAATGAATGAATGAATAAGTAAATAAATACATGCTATTAAATTCTGGGTGAATAAATAAAACCATTCCTAGGCTCCTTCTCTTCCACCCCTGTGAAGTGGCTGAAAGTTAAGTTTTGATATTAGATTCTACAGCACAGCTTCAGGACACCCAGTGGTCCAGGAGATCCTTCTCAAGTTGCTTCATCTGATTTCTAGGAGTGGTTGCCAAATCCGAAGTCTATATGAAACTCCACCTGTACTAGAATGACCTTTAGTTAACTTAGACCAAGTGTTACAACGGAGGCATGTGATAAAATCTTTTAGAATCCATAGTCTTGTTTTATTAATTTTTTGGGGGGGTGTTAAGGCTTTGAAAGGCATAAATGCATTACACATCTAACCTAAATCAAGGTGGTAGTGAAATGTTTAGGACATTTCCAGTGTGAGTTTTCCTGAGATATGTGGCTTATGAGATGAATGACTTTATGTATAGTAGCATCAAAACTTTGGGCCCCAACTAACATTGATTGAAAATTGTGTATAAGCCATTGGTGTCTAAAAATCTTGTGTGAGATAATATCAGTTAGTTGACAGATTTTAGTATTAGCCAAAAAAGTTTGGCTGTTTTTTAATATTAAAAAATTCCTTCCTTTCTGTCTCTTCTTTCATCCTTTCCTCCCTATGTTCCTTCTTTCATCCTCTTTCTGAATCACTCCTTCATTGTCATTCATTCATTCATTCAACTAACACTCATTGGCTACCCACTATGTTCAAGCCCTGTTTCTGGGCACTGGAGATACAAGATACAGTGGTGAAGAAGTTTCAGGGAGTATTTTCTTGTAGGAGAAGAGAGACAGAAAATGAAAATAAATTAAAAAAATAAGTAGCAGACTGTAGTAAGTGTTATAAATAATATAGAACATAGCAATAGGCTACAGAGTGGGGGCACAGGGCAAGGGGGTGCTCCTTTAGCAAGAGTAGAAGGGAAAGTTTCCCTGGGAGGGTGAGATTCCAGCGGAGACACCAATGATATGGAAGCAGCCTTGCTGCTCCTCCTGGGGGGGAATGCAATAGCACTGAAGGCAGAAACGAGCAGCAAGTACAAAGGCACTGAGACAGGAGCTTGTTGTGTCAAAGGATGGAAGAAGACCTGTGTGGCTAGAGCTTCATGATCAGGGGGAAGAGTCAGAGGAGAGACAGGTAGGGGCCAGGTTGTGTAGAAGGCTGCAGACCATGGTAAGAGGTTTGGATTTATTCTGATTAAATGGAAGAGCATTGGAGGGTTTTAATCAGGGGCACGATTTGAAACTTCATGAGTTTGTATTTAAAAGATGTTGCTGAGATTGTCATTTACTAGATCACAGAATGTCCAGTTAATGAGTATACAGTAGAGAAACTCCTGTCAGGCCTCAGTTTTGGGGAAAGTTAAAAAAAGTTTAAACATATCTCTGATTGTCGTAATAATACAGTTTCTCCATTTGATTTGACTTGTAGAAATTTCAGAGCTAATTTGCAGCTTTTCTCTAGCAATGATAAGCAATTGCACCCAATATATATTTTTTCTTTTTAAAATTTTATTTGAATAAGTAATATATTTTTTAGTCACATAAGTAAAAAAACAATATATTGAGAGGATTTGCTCCAACTTCTGTCTCTGCCCAAGTCACCATTCACTCCTGCCCTCCACAGCCTCTTAGTTTCTTATGAATACTTCTGTGTCTTTATGCAGAAAATTCTGCATTAAAGGGGTTTTAGATGACATTATTGCTCTAAGAAAGTTCTGGAAACCTTTTAAAATTCTTAAACTTGTCTATGTGTAATAATGTATGATTATACTTTATGCATCCAATAGTCTTGCTACACATTCTAGTCTTGATTGTTTCATGACTTGTATCTTGGTGAGCTGAAAAATGTTCTAAAACGTTAAAAATGTTGTATTATTGCTCATGTAACATGTATGTGCAATAAAAATCTCTTGTCATTGGGTAACAATGTCCAGCTTGAGTACTACTCACATTTAATAATCCTTTGTATGTGAAACAACTGATCAGAGAAGACTGTGGACACTAAATAGGATAGCAGGGAGATGAAATTTTGCTTTTTAGGGTAATAATGGTCAGACGTTAAAACAAATTCTACTTAGTCAAACTAATTTAAATGTGTACCTGCCAGATATCACACATCACAATGACTAACTGTGCATGTATTTTCAATTTTTTTTTCATGCTTATTCACTAATCTTGGCCTGAACATATGACAGAATGATTTCATCAGACTTCAGGGATTATCATTGAATATCACTGTAAGCATTCATAAAGCATTAAAGATATAACCTTGCTCTGAAGAAGTTTGATTTATAAAAATCCACTTATTTTACAAAAATATTATCTGCTTTGTACATGATTTCTCAAAATTACCTTAAATATCGTTTTCATCATGCATTTGAATTATAATTCAATCTATAGATATCTATTTTCATTAAACTTTTTCCAGAACATTTTAAGTATTATTAACATTTTAAGTACATATTTTAAGTATTATAATTGGAAATAATTATACCTCTTAGTTTATGGTAAATTACAAATATTTAAAACATTTTTGGCATTTCTGCAAACTCCTTACAAATTTTTGAAAAGTTGGCTAATACTTGTTTTGAGTATTATTACTTTCACTATTTTAGCGATTTTAAAAGGCAAGTTCCCATGTTCAAATGACTGCAGTGGCTACAGCATGTGTGTGTGTATATATATATATATGTATTTAAAATTAAAACTGTAAATACAGTTTTAATAAAAATAAAATATTGAGAGATACCTTATTTTGTTAGTAAGTACTATAACTTAGTATCATTTCATGCCTGGCCATATTTCCTTGCTTGTACATACTCTCAAGTTAAATGTGTCACACAGTAGTATAAACTCTATGCAGAGTCTCAGACAACTCAATAACCAGCACATATATGAAACTTACTGTTACTTTTTATTCTATGCTAATATACTCCATGAACATATGAATAAATTTTATATTCATGAGCAAATTCCAAGCTTTTCTTTTGAAAAGACATATGCCAGATTAGTTAGAATGGTCTCTGGACCAATGGAACTTTCTTTTGCTGTGGATTTTCCTCAAATTTTTCTCAACCAGCAATCTGTGTCACCTTTATAGATTTACACTAAATATTTAGAAAACCTTTCTCTCTCTGTCAGACACTGACAAAGTGTTTGTGTATGACATTTAACACCTGTGAACATGGGAAAGAGAGGTAACGAAGCTCAACAAAGTTGAGAACTTTGTTGATCATTGTATGTCAATAAAGGAAGCTGTAGTAAAAAGCAATTATAGTAAAATCTAGTAATATTTTAAATTTCCTTTTGTATACAAGTACATACTATCTGTTTTTCTTGAGCTAAAAAAGTGAAGTCTTCAATCAGTTGCTTAAACTGTAGCATTAGTTCTCTTATTTGATTAATAAGCATTTAGAGTATAAAGAGTCTGGTTTCTTAAATTGGCAAAGAACAGTTCAGTTTTTAGAGCTATAATTCTGACCTAGCTAACATGCTTCACTTTGATGAAATGCACTTAGCTTTAGACCAGGTCAGTTTCCCATAGGTCCTACATGTCTTGCTGGGTATGCCAGAAATATAAGATCCTGACTGCTCTTTACCTACCTTATTTATCGGCTTGTGTTCGCACTGAGGGATGCGGTAAGGCCTCCATTCAGGACAAAAAGCAGGCTTGCTTACTGCTCATTCTAATTCAATAGATTCTTCAAGCTCAGCGTTCCTCTCTGTAAAACAGCCTACTTGCTGTGTGGGCATTGTCCGGCCTTCTACTTCACCCTTCATAACTGGGCTTGGGGAATGATGTGAGTATTCTGACACTATGACTGTTTTTGCTGTGAGTAAGTCTTTCATCTCTGATCCATGAATCTTGTATCTTCTTTTTGCTTCTAGGGGGTCACAATTTTGTACTGTCTGTCATCCGATGTCTGAAAAGAGTTGTTCTTAATATTTTGTCCTGTTTTCTAGTTGTTTATGACAAAATGGGAAGTCCAGTGCTGGTTACACCATCATGCCTGAACATAGAAATCTAGGGCCTCAATTTTTTTGGTTTAGAGATATTTGTTAAAATTCATCATCTTTTCTTTTTGTTCCCAACAAACAATATAAATATACAGCTTTCACAACCATTGTTGGACGGCTCAACTCCCAAATCTCGAATTTTGTGCACCTGTTGTTGCCCATTGTGCATTGCTTTTTTTTTTCTTTTTGTATTTTGTCTTTGTGTTTCTGGTTGTCTGTGATTACTTGTGGACACTGTATTTGCAGAACTGTTTGTAAAAATAAGTTGAGGCCTAGCATCATGAGGTAGCCAGGCTCTCAGATGGTCTCCCATGACCTCATTCTCATGTGGCCTCTTTTGTTGAGTGTAGGTTGGATTTGATAATTTGATTCCAAATAATAAAAAGAGGCAGAAATAATGGTGTGTCACTTGCAAGATTAGGTTATAGCAGACCGTAGCTTCTGTATCAGTCTCCCTCTCTTGCTCTTGGGTCCCTTGCTCTGGGAGAAGGTGCATGGTGAGAAACTGAAGCCTCCTGCCAGTAGGCACATGAGTGAACTTGGAAGTGGCTTCTGCAGTCCCAGTAAAAGCCTAGGCAACTGCATAAACTTTCCATCTGACCCCTTGAATGAAGCCTGTTCGAAATTCTTAGCCAGAAGCCCTAAGCTAAGATCCCTGACCCACACAAACTGTGAGATGATAAATATGTATTGTTTTAAGCCTCTATGTTTGTAATAATTTTTTATGCAGTGATTGATAGTTAATACAGACAGTGCTCTCTTTTAACAATTAGGAGTTCTATTTGTTTCTGCCAGGTACCTGGGGATGCTAGCACTCCAGAACACCTAGCGAGACCAGTAGCCCATGATCACCTCTTTCAGTCTCAGGAATTGAGGTGATTCCAAGCTGAGTTGCAGCCCTTGTGGGTCCTAGCTGTGGTTCGCACTGAGTCCTAAGGGACAGCCCTTTAAGATCCCAGCCCAAAGGGAGTTAGGCAGCCCTTCATCAGCCTTGGCTACCAACCTGTGTGAGCCAAGCACTAGGAAGAGGTTGCAAATCCTGCTTAGTCTCTCAGCCTTCCAGATCTCCCTTCTAGAATTGGTATGGTTTCTAGGGGAAGAAGTTGCTACAATCTTGGGGCATATTAACCTGGACTCCCTTTCCAGTAAATCTTTGTTACATTGTGATGTCGCCGATGCCTTCAATTGGCTATTTATTTAAATATTTTGCCCAATTTTTTTCTCTAATTGCTCAATGAGAGGACTATTGTGAATTAGTCTATCATTATTAGAAATAAGAGTCAAACTCCAAACTCCACTTTTATCTCTCTGTCAGAGAAATTAAAAAGCAATGAAGGAAAAGTTTCTTCTTGCTCATACTTCCTGTGTTATAATGCACATTCAGCATTAGGTCTCAGCATGGAAGTTTAATACATTCCATAGGAATTATGTGTGTACCTTCCATCTAATACTCTGTAGGGTACTTATCTGGTGACCAGTATGATTTGGCCTGCTTGCAAATTTTGTATGGTGGCATTGCTGGTTTTCTAGTCTACATGAATGGGTTAACTATGATGTTAATTCATTTTCTGAGATTTACTTGGGTAAATAAGGGCTGTATTTTGATATTATTTGATGGGGAGCTAAATATTATAATTTCTAGTATATTCTCTCTCTCTGAATATTTGTTATTCTCTGCAAAGATAATCTTGATAGTTTTTATTTTCACATGTGTTTTCTAGTAAAGAAATAAATAAGCCTGTGTGGTACCAACTTGAAATTATATGGAATACATATGTCTCTGAAAAATGCTATGATAGGGGTATTAATAGTTGGAAATCTTAAGACCTCATGTTGGGGGAAAAGCCTATGTAACTTTTGAAAGTAAATCTATATATATTGATTTAGAAAAAAATGCCAAGAAATTGGGAAAGGGATTGAGGATTTATTATGGAAATAACTCTTACTTTTACCTTTGGATTATTTAACTTTTTATCATTTCACATGTCATTTTCCCAATTACCTAACTAATTAATGTAAACACCACCTGGACACGTGCTGGTAGCACAATCTTATATTGGTTGTAAAGAATGATGTGCAGTTATTTCCTTTCATTATCCTTTTTTACTATATCTCCCATGGTCTCTTCTAGATATTAGATTTATACATTTATTTGTTCTAATTTATGGATATTACACATACTAAGTCTTTTATGTTATTTTTTTCTTCATCTAAGTGCTTAATGCTTTTTGGTTGCATACATTAGACTTGCTAAATCTCCCAAAGTTATATTTCATACTCAAACAGTTCTCAGTTTGTATATGCAAAATCCAGACTTAGAAATTCAGGAAATAATTTAAATTCTATCACTCAATAGTTGTAAGACCTTGTGAAGAAATTTAAGCAACTGTTTCCCTCTTGTCTATCCCTCCAATCCATACATGATGATGGAGTCAATATTAACAACTGTTTCCAGGTACTTAGTTTCCTGTCTGAAAACATTGTTTTACCTATACCTTATAGGTCTGCGATGCATGAGAGCTTTGTAAACTGTTCAGCAATATGCAAATATAAGGTATATGCTTATTTGTAGTCCTTTGCTTCATTGTAAAGTATTAAGTAGAGACCACTGAACTGAGATGTCCAATTTCCCATATTTTGAAGTAGGAAAAGATGTTAAAGGAATCAGTGTTTCAGAAGCCCCAAATCTACAGAAAAATGTTAGATGTATCATTTGTAACTGAAGGAAAGAAGCAACAAAAGATGCAGTATGTCAAGGAGATAAATATTCTGAATAATAAAATATGTTAGTTTTAAGAGAATGGAAAGAAAGCCTCTCCTTTTGGAGGGATGCAGTGGGGGTGAGGGGAAGGTGGGGCAGGGTTGTTACTGCCAGGTGGCTTATGTCCCTTTCCTTCCTCTGAATTTTAAAAGCGTGACCTACCTCTTGTGCTTTTGATTAGTTTAACATAAAGTGCCGGGCATTGAATATCCGTTCCTGACCTCAGGGAGAACTTTCTGGGAATCTGTGGAAATTGAACAATTACGGGAAAGTCTTCCTCTGGAAAAATTCTCCTTCTTACCTTTCCTTTGGACAATCCGCCAAATATTTCCAGGTTCTTAGTCTATGTTTCTCTAAATGATAAATACAGTTACTTAAAGATCTAACTGATGCAACAGATGGAAGCAATCTAAAGAGCAGGAGGGCAAAAAAAGGCAACGTTTTTAGCTCTTAATATACATAGATTTAAACCAGAATATTTATAGTATACCTCATTTATAAAAAATACCTTCTATTTAATTACCTACATATAATCTATCCTGAGTTATGATGTGCCCATGTCACATCTTTTCATTTTATATATTTTCTGTTTCTTTTCCTCTCTCAGAAAATATACCTACTAAGATAGAGAAAGAGATGTTAGCCTTTAAAAAGTGGATAAATAAATTTTGTATTGAAATATACTGATAATGATATATCCTGAGATAAGAGTTATCTGTTTTCACGGTTCTAGAACTATATATTTTTTAAATTATATCCATCAGCTTTATTTAACCAAGCCCTGGGCAGCTACACACTGGATATATAACAAAGTGATAATGAAAGAACAGAAAATGGTATTTCATATAAGAAAAGGATAGATAAGTTTTTAACGAAAAACTCTAGATTCTTAGATGATAAGGCCTAAAATTCTATTTGAATTTTGTCCTTTAGTCAGTTTGGACTGCTAGAACAAGTACATAGACTGGGTGGTTCAACCAACAAAAATTTATTTCTCTTAGTTCTGGAGGTCAGAGGCCCACCATCAGGATGCCAGGATGGTTAGGTTTGGGTGAGAGCTCTCTTCCTGGTTTAGAGGCTGCCTCCTTGCTGCGTCCTCACCTGGTGGAGAAAGGAGCAGAGAGAGAGAGAGAAGGAAGGAGAGAGATATCTTGTGTCTTTTTCTCATTTTATAACTGCATTAATCCCATCATGAGGGCCCCACTCTCAGGACGTAATCTAACTTCATTATTTTCCAAAGGCCCCACTTCCAAATACCATCACACTGGGGATGAGGGCTTCAAATACAGATGTTGGGAGGACATGAACATTTAATCCATAGCAAATTTTATAATGCTGTTCCTTAGTATGGGTCTGGGCCTGGGACCAGAAAGTGTCCCTCTTGAGTCCCCTCAGGGCTTACTAGGACTAGTGGAAATGGTTTTCTGAGGATCTGATGTTTGTCCGGAAGAACCTTATGCTTCATACATTATTCTTCTGCCCACTGAATTACTTCTCCTTTCCCCCTTTTAACTAATTTTAGCTCTTCTTGGTCTGGAAGCTCAGTTAGGTAACGCTGCCATACAGTAATTCAACTATACCTTCTAGTTGAAAGCTGAGGCTAAAAATAGTATTTGTGTATGGATATTTTAAGCCGATTGTTTATTATTAATCAAATAACATCTAGATCAGCAACATTTTCTCATTGTATTCCTTTCTTGTAATTGGAATGAAGTTGTAGCTGGCAATAAATACGTAACCTTTATTAAGTTTTTACTATGTGTTAGGCAATGCCGTGCACTTTTTTTGGAATATCTGATTTAATCTTAACAACTACTCCATAAGGTAGGTTATTAAGCCATATTATAGGTGGGGAAACAGAGGCTTATAGCCACGTAACAATGTGCATAAGGTCAAACTAATCATGAATGGTGAGTCAGGATGCCTGTTTTGGGGATATTATGGGGGTTTACAACTCAGGTGATAAATCTTTCCTAGGAGGGAGATCCATTTCACATACATGGGAAGTTTTCATATCAGCACTGAGTAAGTCACTTGACAAGATACATGTCTAAAAAGGGGAAATTGGAGGTCATTTAAATAACGCTTAGTATTTGCATTGAAGTGTTCTCTTTTTCTTGCAATTACCTTTAATTAAACCATTGGACTTTTATAAATTAAATCAGTATAATGCCAGGTAAGATGGGGATACCGAGACTCACTTTTACGGGTGAGACCTTATTAGTGACAGTAGACGTGTACCAGTGGTCCATGTGCATCGCTGGTATTGTTCAGTGTTCATGATGATATTGCTTAACACACAAAGACAAGCCCCAGTCCACTACCAGTTCAACAGGTGTAACATTGGTGGCCTGGCAAGTTTAATGATGGGAAGACTCTACCAAGCACCAAGTTAGTACCTGTTGGGTTAACTGGGTTCTTAGGTCCTGGAGATTCTACTTCTACATCTTGATTGTTTTGTAAGTTGGAAACAATGTGTGTGTGTGTGTGTGTGTGTGTGTGTGTGTGTGTGTATGTGAGAGAGAGAGAGAGAGAGAGAAGCTAAGACTACAGGGAGGATACAGCCAGTGCTACAGGCGCTCTGGGAGGGGGAGAACACCTGGGGTTTTCGCCTTTGGCCCCGGGGTCTCCTGCCGCAGCCCATTATGCACATGACGCCAGGAGGCAGAGAGCCTGAGGAGTGTAGCTCGCAGGGTCACCCTGTTTGACACAGAGCAGAGTGAGGAAGGGGAAGGGACAGAAGGCAGCACAGACTCTTACATGATCAGCTCAGCATTTGTGGGGACAGCAGTGAGCGCTTTTCCATTGTTCTTTTTGTGACGTGGTTTTTGGAAAATTTTTTATGGTCCTTTAAATCTCATTCGTTTCCTTTTTCATGAAATATTAATGGCTCTTAAGAATGGTGATAGCTTCGAAGGCAGGAGTCTTACTACTTGGGCTTCTGCTTCAATTCTAACCTTCCTTTCACGACTTTTAAACCAAGGTTTTCCCAAATGGACTTTATATCCAGGGGTATTCATTTTATCATGAGAAAATGCTTCAGGGGAAGCATAACACCCTGCCACATGCAACTGTGAAACAGTGTGTCACTGATGGGAGCGCTACTCCCGACCTAGCTTCTCCCCACCACGAAGAACAGGAATTCTTCTGGAGGCTTCACCATTCTAGCCTCCAGTGGCGAACTGCAGAGGTGTTTTCTTCTTAGAAATCTCTCATAGAATTGTTTACTTTGCAGTATTGGAAGCAGTTTATCACTCTGGTACTTTCTGTTGTTGTGTGTCTATTTGACATTTTCTTTATTTGGAAAAGATTTAGTAACTCAAACTGTTGTAATAGTGTTTTTTATTGTTTTGTAGAGATCAGATTGCTTTACATACATGCATGGAGTGTTTGTGCGTCTGAGAAACTGTAAGCTTAGAGGATAGTATTTGGGCTGATAGCATGAGTCCAAAGAGCTTTAGAATCAGTAAGCACTGTAATGTAGCAACTCTGTAAAACAGAGGATTTTTTCAGTATATACATATTGTTTTCAGTATATGTATATATTTGTAAGAAAAGATATATATTTCAGTATATATGCACATATATGCACACATATTCATATATTATGTAGATATTTTATTGCAACGTGGAAGGTATTTGACATACCAAAATACAAATTTCTAGATTTTAATATAGTATGTGCAAGAGTTGGCATTTTATTTCATAGTTGAGCTCACCAACTTCTAGAACTTCATAAGGCCTGAACTGAATAGCCAATCATCACCTATTGAACTCAAAAAGCAACAGCAAGGTGAACTGTATAATGGGAAACACTGTAAAGCACTTATAAATAACAAAAACCAGCTCTTCCCTGTAAAATTAAGGCTGTGAGGAGTGGGGAGAAGTACCCAGCAGCTGTTTTCCAGTTTGCCTTTTGGAAGCATGAAGCTTCTACGTACTAAATTTATAAACCAAGTAACTTGATTCTATAATGAAAATTCCATTCCTTTGGAAATATGGGCCTGATTTTCTATTTAAACAGCAAATTTTATTTAAAGTTTTAGCTAATTTCTGTTCCTGTTTGGACAAAAGAAACTTGTTCTAAATTGGAATATGTAATCTATAAATAATTAGTGTTATCCTAATTCTCTACAGTTACCTGTTCCCTTTTATGTTGTGTGTTTTTCCTTCTTTTAACTCATTTTAGCTGGCAAGAGATAAACGAAACCATAGCTTTCATAAAATAATTAGTCCAAACAACTTTTATTTCTATGTCTGACTGAGGATTGATGTGGGGCAAAAATACTTACCAAAAATAGCTAACCATAAAAGCAAGGGCATACTGATGTAATTGCAATAATAGAATTATGCTGATGTATTATATTTTTGCATCTAGTAGCAATAGACTGATTTTCCAGATTAGTAGTTCTCAAGGTGTGGTCCCTGGAACAGCAGCCATCAGCATGGCTGAACTTGTTAGAAATGTGAATTCTTGGATCCCATCCCAGATTTACTGAAACAGAAACCTTCAGGAGGAAGTAAGGGGAGAGCCATCAGTAGTTTAACAAATCCTTCGGATGATTCTGTGGATAGATACTATAATTGGTCTCACTTTTCAATTCAATCAATCGCTCTACCATAAGCCAGGTGTAACAGGTGGCATAGATAGTCCAGAAACAAAATCTTTAATACTAATGACATTGTTTGTTTAATTTGGAAAAGTCCTTTACTATGGAGAAAAATTTGCATGACTGTTTTTGTTTTAAGGCAGTGGTAGTCCTAAAGGTAGGAACCATTAGTTCCATATTTTTTTTTACAGAAATAATGATTTTTACTTTGTTTTGTTTTTTACTGATGTATAGCTGATAGTCAATATTATATGGGTTTCAGGTGTGCAACATAGTGATTCAACTATTATATACATTAATAAATGCTCATCACAATAAGTATAGTTATGATCTGTCAATACACAAAGATATTAGAATATTATTGACTATATTCCCTATGCTGTACTTTCATCCCTGTGACTAATTTATTTTATAATTGTGTGTTTGTACCTCTTTATCCCGTTCATCTATTTTGGCCATTCTCCCACCCCACTCTCCTGTGGCAACCACCAGTCTGTTCTCTGTGTTTATAAGTCTGTTTGTTTTGTTTGTTCATTTGTTTTATTTTTTTAGATTCCATATATAAGCAAAATCATATGGTATTTATCTTTCTCTGTCTGACTGATTTCACTTAGCATAATACACAAAAACAAACTGGAAATGGATTAAAGACCTAAATAAAGACCTGAAACTATAAAACTCCTAGAAGAAAACATAGGCAGTAAATTCTTGAACATCAGCATTAGTAATTTTTCTCTGGATATGTCTCCCCAGGCAAGAAAATCAAAAGTAAAAATAAACATGTGGGACTACATGCAATGAAAATGCTTCTGCACAACAAAGGACACCATCAGCAAAACAAAAGGCCACCTGTGGAATGGCAGAAGATATATACAAATGATAAATCTGATGGGCTAATATCCAAAATATATATAACAAGCTCACACAATTCAGCACCAAAAAAGCAAATAATCCGCTGAAAAAATGGACCGAGGACTTGGATAGACATTTTTCCAGAGAAGACATCCACACCATTCTTAAATTTTGCCACTTTAGCTTTAAGGCCAAGTGAGGGGAGCGTGAGGAACTTGATTTAAAGTGCTTCTTGATTTCATTTGTGCTGTGTTAGTAGGATATGAAAATGATGTGCATGTTGTAAAGCACTCTATGAGTGCAACCTGTGCATTAGTTCAGTCAACAAACATTTAAGTGCTCATTTACACCCCCACTGAGTACCTCTAACCAGGAAGTAAACAGGCTTCTGCAACCCCAAATGTATGTCAACAGGTTCATTTATTAACCCTCATGCTTTTTACCTCTCTATCTCTGACTTAGAAATTTATTTTACAGAATGTCTTATTTGACTTATAGTTTTTAAATTCTCTACTTTGTCTAAATCCACCAAGTCTTTTCATCACTTCATGCCTTTTCTTACGCTGTTTTCTTTTGTACCTGTAATACCTTTACTTACCATTTTTTGCTTAACAAAACTGTATATATTCTTAGCTCAAAACCCACTCCCAGGACCTATTCATTCCCAGTCTCTCAAGGCTGAGCTAGTTTCTCTGTCTCCTGGGCACCCAAGGGTAGCTTGTCTGATCTGCATTAGAGTCTGGGACCCCCTTGTTGAATCCCTCCTTCTCCACACTCATCTTCTCCTTTAGACTGAGTTCCTAGAGGACAGTGGCCACATCCCACATAATTTGTGTCATCAGCACCTGCCAGACTGTTGCTTGTAAAACCAAGGGCTCCATAACTGTTTGCTGTGTTAATGAATTTAACATGATAGTCTGGTGTCTAATCACACAGTCCTTTGGAATTAGCAAATTAAAAGGGAGTTTCCTGGAGGAGACATGTAACAGCAGTGAGAAGGGACTCCTGACAATTTTACAATGAAGGACAAAACAAGATCTGTTTTTTTAAAAAAGATCACAGACATGCAGCAATCTGGAAAACAAAGACTAATAACCTAATAACATAGAGAATTAATGTCAAATTTAAAGGAATGACTGAAACGTAAGCATTTGAGGTGAACAGAAATGATTGTCTAAAGATATAGACCATCAAGTCTTCAGGACACTTGGCTCTCTGGAGTTCCCAGATAACCAGCACTTTGGGGTTCTTTTCCCATTTGAACATTATGTTGACTCCCTACAGATTTCAAATATGACTTTAAGTAATGACATATATTATATTGGCATATCTGGTATTATCATTTTCATTAGTTTTCGTTTGATAGCATTCTCTTCCAGAAGAAAATATCATACCTTTTAGTTCAGCCAGAGAAAATGTACTTAGGTTTGAGAGAGACAAAGGAATATTTTCTCTCATTTGCGTTACTTTTAACCTTTTTAATCTTGTAATGTGGTCATCTGTTGTGACCAAGAAATGCTTTTTTGAACAGCCGATAATGCCTCTTTGACATGCTGTGATGGAGGAAGAAAGGACGGTGCGGCATAATGCGAAGCTGTGCGGTGGAGTTCTTATTCATGTCTGCCATGTGGCAGATGTGGGTCTCATCTACATCACTACAATTCTTCCAACAGCCATTTCCTTATCTGCAAAGTGAAGCAAATGCAAACCTACAGGGCAGGACTGTTTTGACAATTAAATGAAATAGTGTGTGTGAAAAGCATTTAAAAAACAAGGATCATTTACAGAAATGGTGGGAACTTATATCACAAAATATCTTACATGTTAAAAGACAGGATCCAAGTAATTGCTCAAAGTGTTTAAGTTTTCCATTCCCATCTCTTCCTTCCTACCGTATTTCCTGTGACAGTTTAAGAAGTCAGATGATTCTTTGTTTATATAAAATGGCCCAGATCCAGTTGTTCTCATGAGCTGGCCTGGACCTTTCTTGAATAGATTTGTTACTGAGCTTAAAGGGTTGGTAAATTAATTTATAAACTTTAGGAAGGAAATCAGATGTTATCAAACGAGCATCAATAGCAGAAAGTAGGTCTAAACCTGATAAGTTTAACAGTGGCTGGGATTTTTAGGACAAATCTAAGAGTGTTTAGTGCATTCGGCTTCTAATATGCCCGTAGACAAATTGAATATTTATCTGTGCATCTCTCTTAATTGAAATTTTTGTCTTCACACAATTCTTTAGCAGCTGCCTTATGTTAACATCTTTGTAGGCAAAGCCTGCAGTAACACATTTGACAAGGAATGTTTAGAAAGCTGTGGTTCAGCATAAAAATGGAAGTCAGCTATAGTTCGCCTATCAAATCAATGAGGCTTTGCTTCTAATCCCTTTGAGATCCAGGTCACAGGGTTAGCTTGGCAGGACAATTTTTAATGCAGCTCAAATTACCTTCTTCCTGAAAAGCAATTGTGTTATGAGCTGGTATCAGTCGTGAACACCTTAGAGGACACAAATTATCCTCACATTTATCAAAAAAAATCAGAAGAGAATGGAACATCTGGATTTGGGAACAAGTTGAGGGAAAAACCCTGAAGCCTGAAAGTGCTTTGTAGCAGGGCAAAGGGGACATAGATGTGACTGGCTGGGCAGAGGGCCTTGTTACAGCCCCAAACGGGCAGTGAGATGGTGCGAGGCCTCTAGGAAGAATTTTTGAGAGATTAGCAGTGAGTGGGAATGTGTCATAGATAATTTCACCCATTTGCAGTTTTGTCTAGTTGTAGGGTCCAGGATGCTACAGAAACAAAATAAATGCTTGCTTGATGATAATTAACAGGATACAAATTACAAAGGTAATAATTACCCAAATCATATGTAGGATATTGTTTTTAAGCCTTTATTTGTGGTTAGTAGATTGCTGACTTATACCTCTGATTAATATCATTTCCTTTGGAAGACCTGAGTGTATTATGCTGAGTGCCTCAGTAGCCTGGAAAGTGTGTGTGTGTGTGTGTGTGTGTGTGTGTGTGTGTGTGTGTGTGTGTGTGTATCAATATCATTTGAGCTATGAGAATGTATAAAATTATTGCAGTCTATGAAAATAATCATAGTTTCTACTTAAATTTTATCCTTATCAGTTATACCTGTCAAATCATTTAACTAGCAGTTTTAGTGTATGAAAGCTAAGATCTATATTAGTATTTATCCCATGAATACTTTTAAAAATAAGCAATTGATTGGCATTCACGAAATTTAATGTACTGTATATCTACAATAACAGCATTCTCTTATAACACCATGTGAAAACCAGTAAGACAGCATTGTTGATTATCGTGTCAGTTCAGGTGCCCTGAGAAGCAGGCTGCATGACAGAACTATACATGAAAGAGATTCCTGGGGAGACAAACCTGTAAAGGATACAAGGGGAAGGAGCAGGAGGAGCTGGGAAAAACTGTCAGACTGTGATTGCAGGCTGACCTCTGTGAAAGGAAAGCAGGAAGGAGGGAGGATTGGTTAGAAAAGTCTCAAACTCAGTGTAGCACTGAAAAAGTCTTGGCTAGACCAGTAGAGTGCCCCAGAACAAAGACTGCCCATTAGGAGAGTCCCCCTTGGGCAGGATCAGTGAGCCTTAGTACCCCACCATGCTCAGGCATTGGCTGGGGGCAGCTGGGGAGTGTGGCCTTGGCCAGGGTGCTGTGGCAGATCCTCGTGGCCTGGTGGCTGCAGGATGTGGGCTACCTATACTCCCCCTTTCTCCTGAAAGGGGATCGGAGCAGTACAATGCCATGGCTACCACAGTCATGCAATGTTATAAACTATTTTAACTTATCCTGAGGCTTTAAAATGGACATTCCAAATATGCACACCTGTAAAATGTATTTCTGGTATAATTGGAAACACAAGGGAGTCATGCCTGTCAGTCTTGCAGCCATCTAACACATGTCTGGGGCCCACAAAGACCTGTTTCAAAAATGCTGCAGCCAAAAAGTATGGCTTGGGATCATCTCAAGTGTAGCTAAAGGGAGAGAAACCTCTCCTTTGTCATCATAGATCACCTCGAAGATGGCATCTGTGCTGATGGTGTGGGTTGAGGTTGCACACAGCGCCCAGGAGACACGATGGTGCCTGGAGGCAGGTAGAAGGGGTGCTCAACAGATGCCCAGAAGGTCACTGCAAGTGTGAGCTGGAGGCCCGCAGGCAGCTGGTGATGCCTGGGAGAGTCAGAACCCCTACATGAGAAGTGGGGCTGGAGCCATTGAAGTCGGGCCGTGGCTAAGCCGGAGGGATCTACCCATGAAGAAATATACTGAGTGTGTGTGTGAGAGAGAGAGGAAAAGAATAAGAGAGGATTGATTGTATAATTAATGGAGATCGTGTATCATTTTTTATTGTCTGTTTTTTGGTTAACATTACAGTGAATTGGTGTTTGTCAAAATTACTACACTTTCCTTGAAAACACGATTTTAAAATGCATGCAGGATGTTTCAGGATAGATGTATGCTACCAGGTATTTAATTCTCTTATTGATGCATGCTTAGGCTTTTGTTTTTAAAAATGCTTAGCGTATGATTGCTGCATTTGCACTTACATCTTTCATCATACCTTTGATGATTTCCTTAAGATAAGTCCCTACAGTGGGATTGTTGAGTCAGAGAATAGTCTCATTTTAAGGTTTTTAACACATATCACCTACTTGCTTTCAAGAGATTTGTTGAAGCTTACCCCCCCACCATTAGCAGAGTATGAGATATCTGCTTCCCTAATCCACTTCATCATTGTATCTATTTAAAAAAAATCTTTCCAATTTGATATGTTAAAATATTTGATTGTTTAAATTGTTACCAGTTAGGTCTTTTTTTTCTGTGTTTTTCTATTCTTCTGTGAGCTTCTGTGAGCTTCTGTTCTTGTCCTTCAGCTATTTTCTTGTAGTTTATCAGCATTGCTCATATGGAGTGGAAAGAATACATTTATAGTATGAATATCAATCTTTAGTAGTTCTTTTTTTTTCTCTTCAATATGTCCTTTGCCTTTTCATTTTTATTTGCAATTTTTTAAAATGTATAGTAGTTGAAAGCTTTTCTTATAGTCAGATTCCTCTCTCTTTTTCTTTGTGACTTTCATATCCTCATCACTAGATGAAAAAACCAGTTACATACTTGGAATAAAATCAAGTTGGAGCCTCAAATTAAACCACATGCCAAAATTAATTCCAGCTGGAATAAGGAGTTAGAAAAGGAGCCATAACATTCTGTTTGCCATAAACAGGGATTTGTTGGTCCTCCTCCAAGGCTGGTTTGTTGCTCTTAAAGTAATCCTCACCGCTGACAACGGGAGGGGGCGCAGGTCCTTCTGTGACCAGCTTTGAACGCCTGACCTGCGGGCTCTGCCAGCCAGGAGGGCATCTCCACTTCCTACTGCATGGTCCTGCGTTAGTGCTGAAGGAAACTTTGAAGCAGTCTCTTACCCTTCTCTTGCTAGAAAAGATGAACAAATCTTGGTGATTTCCAAAATATTACCTGCTTGAGCACATCTTTGACCCTTGTTTTTTTCACATTTAGGATGCAACCTGGCCCTGTGCCTGTTGTATTATGAGGCAGTTCCGTAAAGCCTCTAGCTTCAGTACCATGAGGCCCTATTAAATATTCCTTCAGGAGTTCTGGCGTGATGTGGACTTCTCAGGTCTGGCTCGCCACTTTTCCTGCAAGGGACAGTGTCAGCTTTGGCTGCCTCCACCCCACACTCTCCTCTCTCCTTGCTCTTTCTGCCTCCTAGCACTACTCCTGGACTTCAGATTACAGCCCATTGCTGTGCGACCAGCAACCCATTATGCTTGTGGTCAGCCCCGTTTCTGTTTGAACTATTGGCTGAGGGATTTTTTAGAATGCCTAGTCTCCCATACTACTTAACGTAGAAGTGCTTATCCATGTCCTTTCAGATGTTTGTAAAGCTCTTACCCTGAGCACGATGCTTTTATGATCAGCAAATAATCCAGCAAATGATCAGTAATTAGTAAAAAAAAATATTGCTGCTTTTTCTCATAACAGTTTTTGCTGGCAGACTCCTGCAGATCCTGTTTAGTTTCAGCAAAGATTCAGGTTATTTGGGTGAATTTAGATTTTTCACTTTTGAGGTATAGAAAATGGAACCCAACTTTAAGCTTCTTTGGTAGAGCTCTTTTAAATACTTGACAAGCTAACATTTGTTAGAAAGTTGGTTCTGCCTTCCGTTAAATATGTTAATGCAAACATTTGTATTCTTTCTCATCGTCGTGATTACGCTGAACTGTAGTATCAGGCTATGTAATAAGCATTGGGTATCAACATGAGCTCAAACCCTTGGTGACAGTGTGTCACAAGCATGACATTACTGCATTAGTACTGTGGCTACTTGTTTCATGAGCCTTTTTGGGCAATGATGGGAATGGCCAGGGAAAGAAGCTGATTAGTATCTATATAAACAAGTCATCCTCTCCACTTGATCATTAAAATCCCCCTTTGCTGAGATAACCCATTGCTGAGCCTTCACATGAACACAGATATCATTAAGTGTTTTTGTCCATGCAGGAAGGTCTGTGCTCATACCTATCCCTGAGGCCTCCTCCTTACCAATTTTCTAATCATATTCCTTCCAAGTTCCTGACCATCCAGCCAAACCACAGCCCAAAGCCCATGAAGCAGTATAGGCTGCTGTCTCTGGTCATTTCTTCTTCCAAGCAAAACGAACAGCCAGAAGCACTCCTTGAACTTTTGCCCATTGGGAGAATTTCCCTCCCCCACTGTCCTTCATAGATGCTCCAGAAAGAGACTGTAGTGCTGAAGCTGTCCTCTTTTGAGTGGTACCTGCATGTCATGCACAACTATCATAAAAAAAGGCTTGAGTTTTCTCTTCCTCAGTCAGATGATTGAATGAAACTACCCATCATGGACATTGGGGGAACTTCCTCATGTAACTTACCTGCACCTGCAACCTTTTTGATCCTGAATATAAAATTTTCATGTGATAATGAAGTGCTGCAATGCATGACCAACTCTGGGGCTTGCCGAGTTGGACAGCACCCAGCTCATGATGGCCAGTTTGGGTAGCAGGGTAGCTTGGTGGCCTGTGGCCAAGTATTTTGTTCAGTAGCAAGTCAAATGCTTTTTCTCAAAAGGAGAGTAGTGGAAAGTAGTTATCTGCAGATGATGGCAGGACCTTGCTCCAAAATCCTAGGGTCTGTGCTGTGATTCACCTAACCGGGGCCTGCCGAAGGCTCCACAGTATCTCTCTTAACTACTGATAATACAAACACCATTGCTACTGGTGCGTCATGTGGCCCAAGTGTCAGAGCAGCTCACCCAGCAGCCTCTGGCTCAGAGGCGAAACAGGGAAAGGAGGAAAGGCCTGTGTGGCTGGAGTGGAGAGAGCTGGGGCCATGTGAAGGGTTTCTGACCTTATTGTAAAAAGCCACCAAACTGTTTTAAGCAAGGGGGTCACAAGAACCCCACTTGGAGGTGGCGCAAGAGTAACGGCAGGGAGGTGTGTTAGCAGGAGTTTCCCAAAACTTCATCCTATGAAGAGCCAACTAGTTTGACATTCAGCATGGAAAATCCAAATCTGCTTGGAAACAGTTTTTCAAAACAGCATAAACCCCTAAGGGTATGAAGTTTGAATAATTTGCAACTAAAACTTTTATTCAGATCATTGTAGATGTACATGTAGTTCTAAAGAATAATACAGAGAAATCTCATGTTCCATTTACTCAATTCCCCCAGTGATAACATTTTGCAAAACTGTAATATCACAGCCAGGATACTGACATTGGTATAATCCATTTATTTAGACTTCCCTAATTTTACTTGGACTCGTGTGTGTGTGTGTGTGTGTGTGTGTGTGTGTGTGTGTTCAGTGTGATTTTATGACTTGTGTAAGCTTGCGTTTCCTCCTTCACAGTGAAAAATGTTTTGTTGAGGGAAAAAGTTAACTCTTGTATTTGGAATGATTGAGAATAAATTGTATGTGAAGTAGTCAAAGAAGAAATTTAACCAATCTATTTGCCGTCTTTTCATTAGTCAGTAATTTCTTTTACTTTTGAAATTTGGTCATTTCAAAATGTCTTTGAGAGACAGCATTGCGGGTCCCCTTATGTAACCAGTGTGACTGAGGGTTACGCAGGGAGTCTGGAGCTAGACTGCTGGGCTCAGCTTGCAGCTCTGAACCTTACCCTGTATGGTCTCGGGCAGCGTACTTAGCCTTTCTCTGACTCAGTTTACTCATCTGTAAAATGGATATGATAACAGAGCCTACCTCCCAAAGTTGTTCTGAGGATTAAATAGTGCATTGAGAATCATCCTTTTTATTTATTAGAGTTAATTCCTTCAAGCCTAACATCTATCTGTCAGTGAAATTTCTAGAAACAGATTCTGGGATGTATCTTCCTCACTCTTGAGTAGAGCAAGGCATTCTCTTGACCGAAGATCTGTGGTAACTAGTTACCTTTCGGTGTGAATCTAAGCACGTGGCTGTACCTTTGTCTCCTGGGGATGTACTGACTCTGATAAAATGTTTCAGGTTTGGAGCCATGACGAAAGCGTGGAAGATGACCTTTAACTTTCAGGTTTTTAATGTAAGCTATTATGGATTAGACTTTTCAATTTTTTCTATTTCCTAAGAAATAGTATCAATTTATTAAGATGTCTGACACCACATGTCTGACCTAGGAGAGTCAGGCTGATTACTGAAGTGTTCTATCTGACAGGAACATTGAGATGACATTATAAATCAATTCTTTACGAAATATTCTCACCCTTTATAAATTTGGTAATTAATCTCTTTTCCTGATTGTACCCTGAGAGATTTTGGAGTCATTATTCAGGTATAGATGAATACCTTCGTACATTTAAAATTCTGCAATCACTTTTTGTTTCACTCAAGGATCATGGGCAGGTTCAGAGAGGAGGGTAGGTGGCCTGTGCTTTCATTGCAGGGGGAGGTGCATGTGCAACACCAGTGATTGAGGCTGACACAGGACATCCTGGGAGGAACATGAAGACTGTATCTAAAACACAAGCTGTTATTCTTAGTTACTTGCAGAAGTGACGTGGGAATTTGACTGCTTCCTGTCCCTGATACCTGGGAATTCCTGTTCACCTGGGGTAGGTTTTCTCAGAGCATAAAGACAAGACAGATTCATGCATTCATTCATTCAGCAAATGCTTATTTACTGAAGCATCACTTGGTTTCAGACTCTGTCCTAGGCCCTGGAGATAACAGTGGGCCAAAGTCCTCTCTTTCAGGGAGCCATTCTAGAGGGAGAGAAAGATAATAAAGTAACAAATAATGCTGACATATAGTGACAAATGTGAATAGAGATAAAGGAGGATGAGAAGACAGAGTGATAGGCGTTCCTCTTTCAGACAAGGTGGTCAGGAAAGGCTTCTCTGAAGACGCAACACTGATCAGAGACCTGAGTGAATTGAGGAGCCAGCTGCCATGCCCATCTCTGTGGGACCAGCAGTCCAGGCATTAGAATCAGCCAGTGCAAACACCTGGAGGTAGGAGCCTGCTTGCCGCGTCTGTGGACCTACAAGGAGGCCAGTGTGGCTGGAGCTGAATGAGGAATGGACAGCCAGCAGAGGGGAGATGAGCTTGGACAGATGGCCAAGGGCCAGCTGATGTAAGGGTTCGTGGACCACGGCAAGGCCTTTGCGCTTTATTCTGAGTGTGAATGGGAGCAAGTGGAGACTTTGAAACCAGCAGAATAACATGATCTGGCATATCTCTTAAAAGGATCTCCTGGCGCTGTGTAGGGGATGGTGTGAGGGCAGGACCCCAGGCCAGGAGGCCCTTGAGGAGGTGGCTGCAGTGATGCCGGTGAGAGATGGCGCTGGCTTAGCTGGCTTAGCAGAGACAGTGGCAGGAGAAGTAAGCAAGGACACTGAGAAGGAGCAGCCAGAGGGGGAGGAGAAAAACCAGGAGAGTGTTGTATTCTGGAAGCAAAGAATGAAGTAGTTCAAGGAGAAAGTGATCGATTTTGTCAAATGAGAGCTGAATACAGATAAGGGCTAAGTATTGGTCCCCAGCAGTGTGCAGCTCATTGGTGATCTTGACAATCAGTTTTAATGAAGTAGAATATAAAGAAAAGAGACTCCTAACTATACACAACTCATCCAAGGAGTTCTGCTGTGTAACAGAACAGGGGAGTGGTGGGGTAGCCAGAGGGGAGTGTGGTTTCACTGCAGATTTTTAAAAAAAATTAGCATCATGTTTGCACGCTAAAGAATGATCCTGAGAAAAGGGGTAGTTGATGTTGCCTAAGACATGTGAGCAGAGTTCTGGAGCAGCTGAGAGAGGATAGGAACCACAGTTCTTTGAGAAACAACAGGAAAGGCATAGAATGCATAAGTTAGCACACAGAGGCATTGGTAGTTTGGGAAAGGAAGATGGGAGCGCTCTTGTGATTACGTTTTGTTTTCTCAGAGAAATAAGGGACAAAAGAATAAAGGTCATCAGCAGAGTGTAGGTGGTGGAGGGGATGAGTCCACTTAAAGAGAGAAGAAGCTCTGAGGTGGGTCTCGGAATGGGACCGTCCTCTCCGCAGAGAAGTGCTGGGCTAGCAGGCAGCTCCAATGGCCACTTAAGGTTGTGGTCGTGCATTTTAAGGGAGATGGGCCAGTGTAGCTGTGCTCTTGTTTAGCCATATGGTTTTACAGAAACATCTGCCATAGGTGGCCAGTCGGGTTTAATAAATTTAAAGCAATGGGATTAAGGGTTTGTGCAAGGAGGTGTCTTTAATAGGGAGCTGTGGAATCTAAATAATGTAAATAATGTGGAATCTAAATAATGCCCAAGGAGGAGACGATGGTTGTAGGAGATTGTTGGAGCGGGGATACTGGAGAGGGTGGGATGCGGGGACGGGAGAGGTGGTGGTCAGAGGGCGGGACAGATGAAGCTGAGATGTTTGTAGGTGGTGCTGGTGTCGGTCACAATGCCAGGACATGAGCAGAGGGAGGCCTGACTGCAGACACCCAGAAGACAGGATCTGTGGGCATGAGGAGGGCACGGGCCTGGCACCAGGGTTTGGATATGTCATCTATGCATGTGAAATCCCTAAGCTCCATCAGACCAGAAGCCATGGGAAAGGTGGAGCCATTGCAAAAAGGTTGTAAAAGAAGGGAGGGCAGTAATCGTGAATATAGTGGATAGCTTGTGTATCTATCTGACGACACGTGCCTCAAAAGGACTGCGGGTTTTAAGAGAGGGGAAGGAAAAAAATCACCTGGGAACAACGAAGAGGATATATACCTCACTCCCAGCCGCTGCGCTAGGAGTGCGGGAGAAAAATAGCTGTCGCTCAAGAGGGTGCTGAGGTGAGCAGGGACCCCGTGTGTGGGGTATACAGTTTTCAGTTACTCCAAGAACATGCAAGGAATCTCACAGAAAGGGGTGAGAGCACAGGATTTTCCTGATGACAGACCTGGATTGTCCAAGGTAAGGTGGAAGGTTTTGGGGGATCCTGGCAGGGTGTATTTGAATCAGGGGGTGTGCAGAGCCATGGGGGTGGAAAAGAGAGGGCAGGGATTGAGGCTCTCTACCTTTTTATGTAGACTGAGGTTAGCAGTGCAGAGGCATGATGATGAGATCCATTCTGAAGTTTGCTTAGGGGAGGCGGATGGTCTCCCCTGAGACAATCTAACCTCCTCCTTAGGACCTGTGTCATTTAGGCTGTGTTACAGGGCACCGTGAGGTGGGAAAAATGGATGGTGGTCTCCACAGGTTCTGGAGTCTGCATAACTGTCCTGCCAATTCTGTCACCGGTGGTAAAAAGGCTGAGAAATAACCCAGATGAAGAGGACACCAAAATGCTTGAAGTAACAAATGAGTGTGGTGTATCTGATCAGGATGTAAAAGACTTCACTTGCCTGCATTAGTGGTAAATAAAATGTACCCCTTCATTTGCCCAGTGGTTATTGGATGCCAGGTGTGGAGGAGGCAATGAAAAGCAAGACTGAGTCCCTCCTAATAAAATAACTCATCAGAATGTCCTCGAGACCCAACCTATTGTGGCCCTTATCTATGTCCTGTCCTCTCCCCAACCCTAAAAGCACAAGAGCTTGTTGTCCCTACACGAGTATTTATGTTTATTAATAAATAAATCATTGTGTTTTATAAAGTAAAGGATGTTTTATAAACAAACACAAAGACTTCAAATAAAACAATACATGACATAATTCTTTCAATAAAACAAATTAAAAACTTTAAAACAATTTCGGCTTATGTAGATAAGTGTTACGGACTAACTCTGATAAGTGTTATGTTACAGTCTTTCTTAATTTGGGCAAAGGAGCTTAAAAATAAAAATAGAACTTTTCTGAAAATTTTTTACTCACCTCATACTATTTGCCTGTGGTCATCACAGCAAATACAGAGAGCCTCACTATTTTTCAGTTTACTTTTATTTTATGACATTTATTTTGCACTTTGCATGGTTTAAAAATGGGCTTTACATATATAGAGTAAGCCGGGAAAAAATACAGTCATTCATAGTATTTAATTAGTTCATGAACTATTTTAATCTCTTTGCTTCTAAAACTGCAGATCCAGAGTTATCTTTTTGGCTTTGAGAGTGTCAACAGGTGGCTACAGTTGATAGGGAAATCTTTTGAACATACAGAATTATCATACTGAAGAAATTTAAGCTAAAGTTTAAAATATGATCAAACCAATTCCCTTCTAGCTTTTAAGTCAATGAAGTTTTCCATTCTATTTTAGGACGATTGTAAAAAAGACGTAGTGTCCTTCCTTTTAAAGCACCCAAATATCAAAAGACTGTCAGCACTCTGATGCCTCTTTATTTTTGCCCTTGCCAACAAAAGTTTGAGTCATTTTTCTAAAATTCTGGCAAAGTTCAAAGAGACTTCATACTCACTCACAACTTACTGGTGATGTATATGTGTGTAAACCTCCAGGCATCCCAGGCTTCTTTAATAATGACATTTGGGGTAATAAACATGTGAAAGACATTATTTGGTGGAACAGAGAAAGTCTGAATTATGTGGAAAGAATGGGGCTCAACTGTGATTTCTTTAAATGCTTCTATTACTTCTTATACTGTGTTCTTTGGTTTTATGACTTCTTAGCCTGTAGGGTAAAGAAGGGTAAGATCTAATCGTTTTGGGCAATGAATAGAATGATTTATGATTTTTATGGCTCAGAATACAAAAATGTTCAATCATTCATAGAATTTCATTTAGTCTTTGAAGCCTTAATGGAGTAGTAATTGGTTTTACCCAAAAAGGCAAAATTTTTATTTGGTTTTACAACAGTGTTTTTTCTTTTTCTTTTTTGGCCCTCCAAAGGGTCACCAAATAGTAGTTACATAGTGTATCTGTAAATGTCATGGGGTCAAGGATTAGAAAAAAGTACCTAAACATTGTCATTAGAGGGAAATCATTTTTAAAAAAAGGGTTGAGAAACACTGATCTACTCTTTGAAGACAGAAGCTAGCACCAGAATAAAATGAGGATCACCAGCAGGGTAACATAGATTTTGAAAATGAATTCCATTTGCAATTGCCAGTCTCCAAGTACAATTTCATTTATTTACTAGCCATCACTTTTACACTAAGTTACACTTTTACACTATAAATAGCCATCAGCCTATTTATAACTCACGCTACCTCAGTATTTGGCAGGGTTCTGAAACAGGGCATCGCCTGGCTCAGCTTAGCGTCACCCTGGGCCTTTCTTCCAGGAGCTGACTGTGTTTTGAGGAAAATGAGATAAGGAAATCGGAGGACTTGGCGGGGAACACTCTGCCAGTGCAAGTGTAGACAGCTGTGGGATCACAGAGGAAGAAATCGTTAACTTTGCTGGAAGGTGGTTAGGAAAAGATTCAATAAGGAGGTGACTTTAGACCAAGGAGTTTGAAAACTTGGATGAGAAAACAATTCTGTCTTTATTTTCAATTAACTCCATCTGAAGTTCACTGTTTCCTTCAATTACGATGTGGCAAACCACAGAATTAGCAGTATCTGGACTTTGTCACCAATAGAAATCATAGATATCTCCATAGCGCATTAGAGTTGTGGCAAAAAAATCTTGAAATATTGTTTATGGTCATCAGTACTTTGACAGTAACAGCAGTTACTAGGCCTGCTCCAATCCTGTTATTTAATGTGTTAATAAAGCACATATTTTCTAAATCTCATATTTAACCATACAAAAATTTGAAACTTCTGTTTGACAGGGTCCACTACAATGTTAACAGGAAGATGACAGCATGGGATGTGTGCATAACAGAAAAAGAGATACATACTCATAGATACATACTCATAGTAAAAACAGAGCTCCTACTGCAAATTCATGGGATTAAGGAGATAATTCATAGCTTATCAAAGAAGGGCTGTAAGACAGGTTATAGAAGAAGATATTGATATGGCCAGGGCAAACACAAGAATACCTCTCAGATCCTCAGGAAATAGGAATTTAAAAACACATAATAACATTTTGACAATTACCAAAAACTAAGAGTGAAAATGTAAAATACAAAGGGTATTGGAAACCGGATCCTTTCATAATGTTGGTATGAAGTGGTAAATCCTTTTTTTTCAGGGCTCTTTGATAGTAGCTTTCAGTTTTTTTAAGTGCTCATAACCACCTGGAATCCCATCTTCAGAAATCTCTTCTGTAAAAATATGCATATGGATGTATGTATAAGAATGTGTGGCAAATGAGTGTTTTCAATGTGAAAAACCAGAAGTTTGAAATGTCCATTTAGTGGGCAATTTATTGAATACATTGTCAATTTCTTATAATTGTGTGCTATGCAGCGATAGGTACAATTATATCTGCTGACAGGGAAACTCTTCTGAGACTTACTGCTGTATGAAAAAGCCATAGGGAAAATATGAGTATGATCTTGTTTATGCAAAACATAACAAAGGCAAAAACTCAACAAAATCCAGAGAGCATGGAGAATTGTCTTGATGGATACAAGCCCAGCTTTTCATAGATGTTTCTGCTGGTGGAAGGAGTCAGGGCTGGCAGGATGAGTGATGAGTTGTTTTTACTCTTCTGTAATGTTTGAATTTTTTTTATTCATGTATGACTACATAGTCATGTAAAAGGAAAATAATTCTACAAAATTACATTTACAATGAAAACAAAAGTACGAACTACTTAGGAATAAATGCACCAGGAAATGTGCAGGACTTGAGGAAAAAGAATTATTGAATTGTATTGAGGTATATAAAAGAAAGCCCAAATAAATGGAGAGATGTGCCATATTCTTAAATTGGATGATTCAATATATGTTTATAGATTTTACTGCAAATCTAGCCAAAACCCATGGGAAATTAAACTTGACAAAGTGATTCTAAAGTTCTGCAAGAATAAAAAACAGAGACAAGAATAGCTAAGAAAACCTTAAAAAAAGAATAATGAAGATGTGTCTGTGCAGCCAGATGTTAAAAGATATTCTAAAATTAAAATAACGGAAATAGTGAGCACTTGGGCCATGGTTAGATAAGAAGATAAATTTATCAGAATGGAAAGCCCGAAATTATTTACTTATTCACTACAACCTTCTGGGCATCGATTGGCATTTGTCTACTGGCGACACATAGCTGCACTCAAAATGGGCCGCAATCAACCTTGACTCCCTTGCACTTCCCAGCACACCTTATACCAATTCAGTGTCTGCTGCTCTATTAGTCAGGAACCGCAGGCAAAGGATGATGGTTTGCAGAGGGCTTTACCTGGCAAGGTGATTTTAGGAGCACATGTCTTGTTATGTAGACCCCTTGGAAAGGATGATGTGGGTGTCTGCCTGGCAGAGAGGAGACATGGGGAGGGTGTGTGTACAGTAATTCAATAAAATTCCTGAAGAGGGTTATTTTTGAAATATAATTTGAATCTCTAAGAAAAAAGGATTTTTAGAATAGGATGTTTCTATGTAGGAGACTGAGAAATACTTTTTAAAGGTTTTCTCATATATGGTGATAAAAAATATATTAGGAGAGAGTTGAAAGAGGTTCTTGCTATAAGTTGTCAAAGACAAAATAAGCCAGGTTCAAAGAAGGCACTAAGGAATCAGTTTATTCACAGGAAAGGTAATAAAGTTGCAGGCTATAGCACTGGTTATGTAGATTCTGAAATTGTACTCCTTAAAGGAAATCTATCAATGTTAGGGAAAAAAAACTAGTGCTATTTGCAAAGCACGATTACCAATAAAAGACCGTGTCTTAGTTCAGGCTTCTATAACGAAGTACTGTAGACTGGGTGGCTTATAAACAGCAGGAGTTTATTTCTCACAGTTCTGGAGGCTGGAAGCTTGATATCAGAATGCCTACCTGGTCAAGTTTTGGTGAGAATCTTCTTTTGGATGGCAGACTGCCAACTTTTCCTTGTATCTTCCCACTGTGGAAAGAGCAGAGAGAGCTCTCTAGTTTCTTTTGTGAGGACACTAATACCCTCATGACCTAATCATGCCCTAAAGGTTTCACCTTCAAGTACCATCACGTTGGGGGATTAGGATTTCAACATATAAATGTT
This sequence comes from Manis pentadactyla, assembly GCF_030020395.1. Taxonomy (NCBI): domain Eukaryota; kingdom Metazoa; phylum Chordata; class Mammalia; order Pholidota; family Manidae; genus Manis; species Manis pentadactyla. Next base: position 25,766,651 of record NC_080019.1, on the reverse strand, counting down.
GGGAAGAAGACAAATATTCAGTTCATAACAGTCTAATAGGCAAATGTCTTTTATTGAATTAATTGATTGGTTCTGTACCATTGCTCTAGGGAGTTCCCAAGATTCAGCTTGGGTGGGAATTTGCCTCTTTCTCCACCCAGAGAAAGCTTGGATTAGGCTTGTTTTGTTTTAGGTTTTCAATAGATTGCTGACCTTCCTCCTCTCCTCCGACCCTCCTTTTCTCTGAATTTATCTTCCCTAGCCCGTTTTCATCATGAGACTGATTAGTGGTAAGATCTAGATGATCAGGGTTTAGATGTTTATCTAAAGAAGTGGTTCTCACTTTATTTTAGGTATAGGAGTTCCCTAGGGAGTCTCAGTAAAATGCAGATTATGATTTAGTAATTCAGGGGTGGGCCTGAGATTCTGCATTTTAAATAAGCACCTAGATGAACTCGATGAGGCTGGTCCAGGGACCACACATTGCGTAGCAAGGGACCTAAACTGCAATAAGCCAAGAAACACTAATTTGAACCTAAAATCAGCCTAGCACTCTCCAATAGGTAGTAGTGTGAGCTACAAATGTAATTATACTTTCTCTAGTAGCCACATCAAAAGAAGGAAAAGGAACAGGTGAAATTTAATAATTCATTCGAACCGATGTATCCAAAGTCTTATCATTGCAACATATAATCAATGCAAAAAATTGAGATATTTTACATGTCTTTTTTTTTGGATTAAGTTTTTGAAATCTCCTATATATTTTACACTGGTAGCACATCTTGATTTATGCTGCTATGCAGCTATATTTCAAGTCCTCAATAGCCACATGTGGCTACTGCCTACCATATTGGGCCATAGCAGGACGAAAGGAGCATTTCTGGTATATACATATTTCAGTCTAGATGAAGATTTGGATATATTAGTTTCTACTTTATGCATAAGAAACAAATGTGTTTAAACTGTATGTTTAAAGATCTGCGTATATTACCTCACATATTCTGAAATACCTAATGATTAAAGATTTTAAATGAAACCGTACAATAGTGTGAATAAAATATAGATGATTGATTTTCTGATCTTGGGAGTCCCAAAAGGCTTTTATTTTATGAAACTATATAAGGGAAGAAAAGTCATGAAATCAAAATAGCTATATTTGACTACATGAAGAGCCAAAATCCAATTAATCGGAAGCACCCCATCCTGAATTAGAAATCAAGCAACAAGATTTGAAAAAAATATTTATAGCATATGTTGTAGTATAGATAAAATCCTTAACCTATTAAAAGCTTCTTCTTATTTGTAAGAAAACTAGCAAGTGTATGTGGTACACACACAAAGGACCAATACATTTTGAAAAAGTCAACTTCACTATTAATAAAAAAAGTTAAAACTAGCAGTGACAATTCAGATTTTTCCCATCAATTGGGCATTTGTGGGGGAAAAATAACGTGGTAGAGTGAAGATTGGTTCGTCATCGGGAGCTATCTGGCAGAATGTCACTGCCAAGTACCATAAATATGGTTACTCCTTGATCCTTCATTGTTTTCAATTCTGGGAATTTAGCTGAAGGAATTGGAGAGTTTTACAACATTTGTGATTAGGATGTTTATCACAATAATATATATAAAATTGGAAATTACCTACATGTACAGTAATATGGAATTAATAAAATTAAAGGTTTTAGGAATTAATGATTCATTAAATAGACTGATATTTATTGGTGTGGAAGGATGTTATCTATCAGGTATAAAACCAGCTTATAAAACTAAGTTTGAAAACCAGCTTATAAAACCATAAAAGTTTTATGAGATAATTTTTTTGCATATATACAAAATATTAAAGATTCATTGAAATGTTAATAGTCTATGAGGATTGATGGAATTTTTGATGATTTATTTTTCCTCTTTGCTTAACTATATTTCCTAACTTTTCTACAATGAACATGTATTATGTAATGAAATAAATCTTAGAAAATATGGAAAGCTACAGGGAAATGATAATCATATATTATGAATAATCATACATTAAATGAAAAATAATAGATTACAAATGCAGGGGCATGATTGTAATTTGTATTTTTAAAAAGTATGTAGTAACAAGACTCTAAGAGAAATCAGTATATCAAAAGCGAATGTATTGTTGGGTTTTTTGTATCTTTCTGTTAACACTAACTGTTCTATAATGAAAATGATTATATCTATAAGCAGGAAAAATGCTGTTTTGTTAATTTTAGGAGAAACAACCTTCAGACAACATCTTCTTGTGATTCTGATGAAATAGTTCTTTTTTTTTTCAGTAAGAATTTCAGTTCTTATTAGCAATTGCTTTATGCTTTTCAAACTAATATTCTACTTTTTGTATGTATACTTACAAAAGTCATGAAATTTAGGTTGATAAGATTTAGCCAATCCTATTTGAAGATAGTTTTGCTAGATATAGAATTCTTGGTTGAGAGGTTTTCTCCTTCTGCATTTTAATTATATCATCTTACAGCCTCTGGCTTCCTTGCTTTCTGATGAGAAGGCAGTTGTTAATCTCACTGAAGATCCCTTATAAGTGGTAAGTTGCTTCTCTCTTGCTGCTGTTAAGATTCTCTCTTTGTTGTTGGCTTTTGACAGTTTGATTATAACATGTCTTGGTGTTCATCACTTTGAGTTCATCCTACTTGGACTTTGTTGAGCTTCTTGCATGTGTAGGTTTATGTATTACATTAAACTTGAGGAGTTTTCAGTCATTATAGCTTCAAATATTCTTTATCTCTTTGCCTTTAGGGACTTACATAATGTATATATTGGCCTATTTGATGGTGTCCCATAAGTCCCTTAGGATCTGTTCACTTTTCTTCATTATTTTTTTCCTTCACCTTAAATTAGATAATTTCAATTTGTCATGTCTTCATGAAATGTAAATAAGATTTCAGATTCTTTCTTCTGCCTTCTCAAGTCTGCTGTTAAAGCCTGTAGTGAATTTTTAGTTTCTGTTACTGTACATTTTAGCTCCAAAATTCCTATTTTGCTTCTTTTTATAATTTTTCTTTCTTTGTTCGTATTTTCAGGTTTTTTAAAATACATCATTTTCCTGGCTTCCTTTAACTCTTTATTCATGGTTTCCTTTAGCACTTTGAATATATTTGAGTCATTGTTAAGTCTAATGTCCAGGCTTCCTCAGGGTCTGTTTCTGTCAATTTTTTTCCTTTGTATGGACCATACCTTCCTGATTCTTTGTATGCCTATTATCTTTTTTAAAAAGCTTGGCATTTTCAATATTAAATATGGTGACTAGAAATCAGATCATCAACTTACCTCTAGAGTTTGCTATTGTTGGCTTTTGAGACCTTCAGCTGTCCATATGTTTCAAACTCTTCAAAAGACTTTTTCCCTTTACAAAAACTGTATTTCTTCTTACATATGACCCTTGAAGTCTCTGTTATTGTAGCTTGTATTCAGCTGGTGTTTTGACCGGAATTCCCTTAATTCCAGGAGCCTAAAAAAGGTGGTAGGTGGGGAAAGATCAGTTAGAGATAGAGATGAGGTAAAGATAGAGAGAAAGAGAGAGAGAGCACTTTTCCCAGTCTTTGAAGACTGGCCTATTTCAGGTTTCCAGTCATGTCTAAAATCAAATGTTAATGTCACTAACAATAAGAAAATTTTTGCAGCTCACATTGAAAATTTATGTAATAAGCCCATTACAAAATATTCTAGATCCTAATCTCAATTACCAATTATAATTTTTAATAGTTAGCAGGTATGATTTGTATTATTCTGGTAGGAGGATAATAGGGAGCTTATCAAGTCTTTACCACTTGTTTTTTATTGGTTACAGATCTTCATTACTTCTAAAGTAGCATTGATCTTAAAATTTCTATAATTTTTAAATGTTATTTGGCATGGTAACTGTGATGTCCAAGAATTTGCTGCTTAATCAAGTTTTGTTTTTGCCTTTAACTTTTTGATCATTTTTAAATTTTAGAGTAGTTTTAAATTCACAGCAAAATTGCAAGGATAGTATAGACTTCCCTCACCCAATTTTCCCAGCTGTTAATATCTTATATTGCTATAGTACACTTGTCAATACCAAGAAACCAACACTGTTGCATTACTATTAAGTAAACTCTAGACTTAATTTGGATTTCACTATTTTCTCCCAAATGTTCTTTTTTCATCCCTAGATCTCCTTCAAGAGATACCACATTACCCTTAGTAATGGCTCCTTAGGCTTCTTTGGTGTGTGACAGTTTTCCAGACTTTCCTTGTTTTTGATGACTTTGATGATATTTTTAACAAATTATGATTGGGTATTTTGTAGACTGTCCCTTAATTTTGGTTTATGTTTTTCTCATGATTAGGCTATATTGATGAGCTTTTGGGGAGGAAAGCCATGGAGATAAAATAACATTTTCCTTATATTATATCAGCAGTTCATGATATCAACATGACTTATTGAGATAGGCACCCCTGGGTTTAGACAGAGTAGGGTGAGGACCTCTGGAAAAAGCAAAGCAGGATAATTATGGTCAGAACAATGTAACAAGGTACAAAGAAACTCCTGCTGAAACCCTGTGTTGAACATTAAGCAAAGTCAGAGTCACACTAATTCTTTAGGGCAAAAAATACCAAACTAGGAATATAGGTAATTTTCAGTGGGATTGCTTAAAACAAAAAGGCAGCATTCAGGCTGGGACCCAAAATAACTAAACACTTCAGTTAATCCAAAAGATATAAACCCCTAGACAAGGCCCAACCACGGACTTTCTTGTCCCCTCCTGGTGTGAGCCAGGAGCTCTGTCCTCTCACTGTATCTCTAAATAAAAACCTCTCCCTTGCTTTCCTACCTTGAGTGTTTGTGAAGTTCACTCTTTGACTCCATGAACTAGAACCCCAGCATCATTTTTACTGATGACATTAATTAACTTTCTAATATTACAGTTTTTATTGTACAATACATCATTTTTACCAGAATGTATAAAATATATATGTATAGTTAAATGAATTTATAATAAGAACATTTATGTAACATTTGGCTTAGCTTAAGAGACTAACAATTTAGGAATTTTCCTTTTGCGCTATCTCATAACTATAATCCTGAATTTTGTATTAATCATTCCCTGAATTTTACCAGTTAATTATGCATTTCTAAACAATATATTGTATTACTTTTACAATTTTTCGAAATTTTTATGAATACATAATTTTATATGTATTCTGTGACATAATTTCTTTCACTCAACTTTGTTTTATAATCATCTGATGACTGATATTTGGATTTACTTTCTTATCTACCATTTTGTTATGTACTTACTCTTTATCAACCTTTTTCTGTTTCTTTTCTTCCATCCTTTCTTGCATTCTGTATCAGTCAAGGCCCTGATGTGAAACTGGAAACTGGTGAACTCTGAAGATGGGTATCTGAAGAGAGTTGTTAAAGCAACTATTTTCTAAGATAGAATAGGTTTACAGAATATAGGAAAACCACAAGACATCACTGAAGTGCCCTGGAGCTAGTTAGAGCAGCTAGGTCACTTTTGGAGCCTAGAGTTGCAAGGGGAATATATTCAATTTCTAGGGCTACTATAACAAATGACCACAAGTGGATGGCTTTAAAACAGCAGATATTTATTCTCTCACAGTTCTGGAGGCAAGAAGGCCAAAATCAAGATATTGGAGAGCCACGCTCCCTCTGAAAAATCTAGGGTGGAATCCTTCCCTGCTTCTTCCTAGCTTCTGGTGGCTCTTAAAACATCTTGGGTGCTCTGTGGCTTGGAGTTCCATCATCCCAATGCTGCCACCTTTGTCATGTGGCCTTCTTCCTTCTCTCTCCTCTGTGTCTGCACCTAAAACTCCTCTTTTATAAAGACATCAGTCGTTGTATTTAGGGCCCATCTAATTCAGTCTCACCGTATTATAACTTGGTTCAATCTGCAAAGATCCTATTTCCAAATAAGGTCTTATTCACAGGTGCCAGGGGTTACGACTTGAGCACATCTTTCGGAGGAACACAATTCAAAGCACTCTAGGGAAAGAGCAGTTACAGGAACTGAGAGAGAGAGGGAGGAGTAGAGAAAGAGAAGGAATGTGAATCTACAGAAGTCCCCCTTCAGAAGTGGGTAGCCCTGTGAGGACGGAGCCAGGGAATAGATGCCCTGCTTTCACTGTCCTCTCTTCCTCGTATCTCCCACTACCTCCGATTGACTGAGTTCACTGGGTGTCCAGAGGGCAAGAAGCCTCAGGGTATGGTCCATACAAGGCCAGCTGTGAAGGGCACAGAACATGGTGCAAAAAGGTAGACACCAGATCAGGGACACAGCTGTGGGATTAGTTGAGGTTTTTCTTTCTCTCTTTCTCTTCTTTTTCTCATTTCATCATTTCCTCTGGTATCCTTAAAACTTCATTCTCTATATCTATTCTTTTATTTGTCACACTATTTTAATATGCACATTAAAGTCTAATACAAATCAGTCCCTTTAACCTCCTACTGAACAATGCAAGAACTTTAACTCCCATCATTCTCTCCCAACTCATATGCCACTATGGTTTATTTGAAATAGTTGTTATTAAAACATAATTTTTCTGATGAGGAAATGAGGCCCTGGAGGTTGTGTGGCCTGCCGCTGTAAGTCAATCTCTGCCAGCTGAGGTCTGTTTCCTTTTTTTCTTTTTTGATATTGTAACGATGTCAATGCTTCTTCCCTAAATTGACCTGTAGATTTAATGCAATCCCAATAAAAATCCCAGCAGTTTTTTTTTTTCTATGGAATTTGATGAGTTGATTCTAAAGCCTATACAAACATGGAGACGGCCAAGAATCACTGGAGCATTTGGCAAGAGAAGGATGAGGTTGAGGGACTTGAGCTACCAGGAGAGAAGACTTATCATTACAGCGCAGTAATTAAGATAGTGTATCCCTGGCTTGGGAAGGACCAACCAATCAGTGGAAAAGAAGCCCAGAAGCAGACTTGCACATAGGGGCTTTTGATTTGCTTTGGAAGTGGCACTGCAGAGCCACTGGGCAAGACAGTCTTTTTTTGCTAAATGGTGCTGGGGCAATCGGAAGTTCATAGGGAAAATGAAATTGAATCCTCAAAAGCAGTTGTGTTAGCTAATGCTGAAGTTGAATCCCTAAAAGCAGTTGTTTTAGATATTGTGGGGATCTAGAAATTTTTTAAGACAGTTGAGAGTTGTTACAGCACACAACTTATGCTTCGATTTAAAAAGATATATTATTCAGACTTCAACTCTGACAACAGGTCCAGGAATTCCACAGCACACTCTGCTTCACAGAAGTGACTTTGTTTAGATTATAGTTAACTCCTCATCCTGGAGGATTAGTTCCCACATTCCCTCAGGAGAAGCCCTTTGAGGTCATAGCTTAGTTTCATTCCGCCTGGGACCGCATGTTTCTGACTGGAACCCGAGGGGGCACCAAAACAGAGAAAAGCGTGCCTGGGGAGTATTGCTGACACTGCCCAGGATTGAAGCAAATGTCATTTGCTCATTTTCTCTTTTAATTGTAGCCCGTCCTGAGTTCTTGAACCTTGAAACCTTTTCATGACCTGAGGGCACAGTCTAATATTTCAGAGGCATAAGTGTGGCTAATTTACAAAAAAGAACGTTTCATAAATTGATGTGATAATGAGGTTTAGACTCACATTTGTGTCCTATACATGCATGCTATGTCATCCTTTCTTACCTATGTAGTATTTAATATATATGCATCTTGCCTCTTAAGATCTCAAAATACTAAAGATAGTCATCATGGCTTATTTGAGGGGCTCTTACACTGTTATTGTCATTGCAGTATCATGACCACGGCTGATATGTATGCCTACCTGGGTGCCTAACCCTCTGACAGGCACCTTACATTATCAAATTTATTCCTAAAACACCACCATGAGGTGGGTTACTGTTAGAATCCCTATTTTGTAGATGTAGAAATTGAGGCACAGGCTGTGAATGGATTTGCTTAAGGTCACACAGCCAGTAAAGAGCAGAGCTAGGGGACCACCCCAGGGAAGTCCTGTCCTAAAGTCCTGGCTACTCACTACTGTATAATGTTTTTTATTATATTCATAAGAGATTGATTACAGAAGAGAAGTTTTGAAGTTCTATGGCATCAGAAACCAACTGTGACTAACTGAAGTAGGAAAAAAATCTTGGAAGGATATTGGATAGTTTAAAAAATTGATTCAAAGTCTAAGAAACTAGGATAGGAATATAGTCAGAAACCCAGGGAGCTGGTCATGCTGCATAAATGGCTGATAAATGTGCTGTGCTGGCTGCACTGCTAGGGCTGAGTTCTTCTCTGTGTCGTTGTTCTGGTTTTTCTTGCTCAAAACTTTTAAGTTTTCTTGTAGAAAGTTCCATTTGGCCAAGGACACCTGTGTATGCTCCATCTGCTAAGGATGAGGAGAGGGAGTCTGTGGCCTCCCTTGGCGTCCCATCAAAACCTGCACCCTGAAGGCTTTCGCACAGGAAGATGGGGGGTTAGCTGTTGAGCAGCCAAAAACTGACAGTCACAGCAGCTCTCCTGTTTGGTCTCGTGTCCATCCCACAGCATCAGCTCCGCTCACGGAGAGCAGCCCGCTAGGCTCTCACATTTACATTATCAAATTGTACACCTGGCTCCATGCCAGCGAATAGGAGTGCTGTCTGCAGAAACCAGACTTAGGCTATTAAATCAGAGCCCTTTGCTGTCACACAGGAAATAAATGATCCATTTTGTATACCACTGCCAGACTGTGCTCTCATTTTTGAAGATTTTCCTAAATGTCTAGAACTATTATAATCAAATGTCCTGCTAGAACCTTGAACTTAATTACATTTGCCTTTTACTTCTCAAACTTATTCCTTTTCTGGACTTTCTGAATCTATTAATAACACTGTTTTTTACTCAATTCTGTCTTTTCCATTCTCTTTAACTCCAGCATGTACATATTTACCAAACCTTAGCCATTATGTATTTTTTTAATACCTAGACTTGTCCCTTTCTATTTTTAGCTCCCCCTCCCTTTTGCATGATTTACTTTATACTTAATTGGATTTCATACTCCAGTCTTCCCTCTTCTACTCTGCCTTTCCTCATTGCTACCAAATTAAGTGACTCCGAAGCACAGCTCTGTCCACATTACTTTGTTGCTGCATATGACTCGATGGTTGTAGCCTCCTGAGTTTGAGGTCAGAGCACACGTGTTATGGCCCCAGACTACATCCCCAGCCTAGCTCCCCCAACTGCCTTCACATATGCTTCCCTGCATCCAAGCTGTGAATTGAATATTCTATATGCCGATTGCTTACAGTGTGCAGGGCAATTGAAAAACTATATGTTTTATCACAAAGATCCTATGTGAAAAGGTTTTATTCTTTCCACTTTACAGATGGAGAGAGAGTTGACATTATGGGGAGTCAGCATTTCACAAGGTCACTTTGATAGTAAGTGGTAGAGCTGAGCTTCAAACCCAGTCTTTGTAGCTCAGAGGTTTCTGTTCTTTCTGGAGCACTTTACCACCTCTTTGCATTTGTTTTTTAGTTCTCTTTGTCTGGAGCCCTCTTTCCCTTTATTTCTACGTGACTAACCTTTCCCCATCTTTCAAGACATTTCGGATGCCACCTTTTCAGTGAAACATTCTTGAATCATTGTAGCTGTGAGTAATTTTTACCCCCTTTGATTTCCCATAGCATTTTATCTTTCATAGATCAACGCTTTGTAGTATGGTTCATTTACAGGTCTTGTCAGGAGCCAGATGTGACTTCCTGCATAGTCCTTTATGTTGTCAAGTTATTGATGAATAGAATGCCTCCTCATCTAAAGAATGCAAAATGAGAATAGAGTGATTTTAAAGGGTCTGTGTTATCACTGTCACCATGTAAGGGCAATCTTTTTCTCTGTTAGCCATTCACTACTACCTTTCATTGCCACTAAGAAGTGACATCGAGGTGAGATACATCAGTGTATATGTAGGTGTGATAAGATGAAGTAGATTTTTCTTTCACTTGTTTGTCATGCAGAGATGCAGGTGTCAAAGGTTCAGCCAAGTGAGGACTGGAGCTGGGGAAGAGGGCTAAGGCCCCAGGAAGGGCCTGGCCTGTAGTTCTGATCCAGGCAGCTTCCACATTACCCTGAGGGGAAACAGAGGCCAAGAGGTCAGCCAAGAAAGGAAATCGAAAAACGGTGGGGTCAGAGGATGAAAGAGCCAGGAACCCGTGCAGCTGGGTCCTAGGATGGCTGATCCCAGGAAGCAGGCAGGGTGATAACTACGGAGTGTGCTAGCAACAGGATGGAGTGTGATACTGAACCTTCCTTATTTCTTGCCCACGGCCAGAATGGCTCCCAGAGTACGGGTGGGCCCAGCAGAGAAGCAATTAGACACACTTGGCTGGGGTGAGGGGTCTGTGCTGTGTGGACTGAGAAGCTGAGGCAGTATTACTTTTAAAAAGCCCTGTTTAAAAATTGGTCATGGTTCATTTAAGCACTGCGGCTTTGGGAGTTACCCCACAGCCAGATGTTTGGCCTTAGCTAAGTGGGGCCCAATGAACCAGAAATGCACTTTCTGATAATATAACGCAGAGATCTGGTGGAATGGAAATTCAGTTCCTGTTAAGTGTTAAAATGCTAAATTCCCTAAATTAATTAACCACCATGTCAGTTTCAGAGCTCCAAATTTAATAATTAAAGAGATCCACTAATTGGTTATTTAGCTGCTAAACAGAATGGTGATTTTGTATTCCTACTAGATGTTTTTTTCAGCAGCATTTGGAAATAAAAGTGATCTCGGTCGATTAAATTATTCTATCTGGAAGAAATGCAGCTTTTACTTAGCTTAGGAATTTTGAACAGAGAAGACTCCTCCCGAAGCTCCTCGGGGGTCTGGGCATAGCTAGGACTGCTATTTCTAAGCATTTGCATGAAGCAGATGGACCACAAAGTGACTTTTTTCCTCTGTTGATGCGAGAGCTTTTGAAAAGTAGCTTGCACTTTCATTCAGCTGTGACTTCGGGGTGACTTTGACAGTACATGTCTTTACAGAAGGGATAGAGCCCAGCAAGCCTGTTGCACAGCCTCAGTGAATAAGTGCTGTCACCTGTTATCCCGCTGGGATCCCTCAACCCAGAGATCCTGTTTATCTGCCCCTGTCAAGGTGTGCTTATCAGGAATCTGCTCTCTGCAGTGCGGTCTTCTCTCTTGCTTGGAAAAGATGTTAAGTAAAAAATAAATAGAGCTGTCAAAAGTGAATTATTGAGTTCTGTGGTTATCCTTGGACCCTGTACTTATTGTCAATGTCATTATCATGGGGCAGGGGGGGATCCTAAAGCTGGAGGCCCCGGGTACCATTTATTACCTGGCAGAGGAGTAGGCAGTATTTACAGGGAACACAGTCCTGAATCTTACATAAGACAGGCTTGAATGGAGCTTACCTTCCAGTTTTCTGTCAGACATCTGATTTGAGGCAAAGGCTTAGTTAGGCACACAGACCTAACATATTTACTGAGAACCTCTGAGGTTTCTGACAAGTTAAAGTTTTTAAAACTTCTGGTGTCAGTGTTCATACATTTCTTCACAGTGTGCATTTGTACTGTTTATCCTGAAATCCAAAAAAACTGTAGTTTGATTTAGTGGTTTAGTTTAATGTCTGCATAATTCATTTTCTCCGTAAAAAATGCATTTTAGTTATTTAGGTCTATAGCTTGTTTTCATTTTCATTTTCATGTTCTTACATGTTTTTTTTTTCCTAACCACTATAAGTTTTCATTTTCCACAGACTATAGTTTCTCATTTCTCATTTCTTAAGTTCTTTATAATCATTGGATAAAGACAAGTGAAGCTTTTTGTTTTCTTTTTCAGATAACATGCACATTTGCTGGGTATGTTTCACATGTTCTTTTCTGGGTTCATTTGTATTATCATTTACGTTCCGCTCAGTGATTTCCTTCTACCCTAAACTGTAGTTGTTTAGGATCCAATTTACTTCTCTTCTTTTTCTTTCTCCTTTGATTTTCAGAGCTTCTGGTTTTTACCTGCTGTTTCCACCCTACCTACTGTTGTCTAGAAGGGAGTCTCTTTTATACTTTGATGCTGTTAATACATTTACTAAGTGATATGCAATTCAAGCAATTTTTTCAAGTTCCTACTATGTGCATCTCAAGTACAATAATAAAAAATGATTTGAACATATTTTATTTATTGAAGTATCATTGATATACAATCTTATGAAGATTTCATGTGAACAACATTGTGGTTTCAACATTCATCTATATTACCAAGTCCTCACCCCCACGTGGCAGTCACTGTCAGTGTAGTAAGATGCTATAGAGTCATTACTTGTCTTCTCCGGGCTGTACTGCCTTCCCCATGACCCACTTAGATTGTGACTGTGAATTATTGCCCCTTATTCCTCTTCTCCCTCCCCTTCACCTTCCCCAAATCCTCTCCTTTGGCAACCACTGGTCCCTTCTTGGAGTCTGTGAGTCTGCTGCTATTTTGCTCCTTCAGTTTTGCTTTGTTCTTATACTGCACAAATGAATGAAGTCATTTGGTACTTGTCTTTCTCTGCCTGGCTTATTTCACTGAACACAGTACCCTCTAGCTCCACCCATGTTGTTGCAAATGGTAGGATTTGTTTTCTTTTTATGGCTGAATAATATTCCATTGTGTATATGTACCACATCTTCTTTATCCATTCATCTACTGATGGACACTTAGGTTGCTTCCATTTCTTGGCTATTGCAAATAGTGCTGCGATAAACATAGGGGTGCATTTGTCTTGTTTTCTTTGGGTAAATTCCTAGGAGTGGAATTCCTGGTTCAAATGGTATTTCTATTTTGAGTTTTTTGAGGAACCTCCATATGCTTTCCACAGTGGTTGAACCAATTTACATTCCGAACAACAGTGTAGGGGGGGTTCCCCTGTCTCTGCATCCTTGCCAGCATTTGTTGTTTCTTGTCTTTTGATGGTGGCCATCCTAACTGGTGTGAGGTGATATCTCATTGTGGTTTTAATTTGAACATGTTTTTTAAATGCCAACAAGCTTGAAGAAGATAAAGTCTGATGCTTGAAGACCCTGCTGCTGAAAGTGTGGACACTGGAGTGGCAACACTGGCATCTGCCGGGAGCTTCTTAGAAACGCAGACTGTCAGGCCCTACCCAAGACTTACGAACCAGAATCTGCATTTAATCAAGATCCTCGGGTGATCTGTGTACATTTTAAAATTTAAGAAAACCGCAGAGGTGTTTAAAACTGTTAAGGATGCATTAGCAGATTTTAATTACTTGCAAATACTGCTAAAATATACACATCTAGATTGGAGAATGAGTTATATTATTTCAGTGATGAAAAGAAGCTCAGTTGGATTGTAAGCCTCCAAAACTGGAGTGCCATAGTGCAGGGACTTTGAGCCAAGCTCACTTTTTTTGATCTGTTGATAGTTCACTAAATCATTTTGGACACCTCTCTGTGTGATATGGGAAGGTATGAAACACAGTTATTAGTTTATTAGTTTCATGAAACATACATTGTAGCAGACAACAACTAATTATCAAATGATTTTGAGAGCATAAAAAGGAATGAGGTAATGATACACGTTACAACATGGATGAACCTTGAAAACATTATGGTCTGTGAAAGAGGACCATATATTAAGTGGTTCCATTCAGATAGGACCAGAAGAGGAAAGTCTAAAGAGACAGAAAGGAGTTTAGTGTTAGCTTAAGGCTAGGGCAGAGATGCTGGAAGAGTGGGGCAGTGACTGCTAAAGGGTACAAGTTTCTTCTGGAGGTGATGAAAATGTTCTAAAATTGGCTGTCAGTTGGTTATCCATATCTATGAATGTACTAAAAGCCACTGGACTGTACACTTTAAATGGTGAATTTTATGGTATGTGAATTGTATCTCAATAAAGCTGTTAAAAATTATTTTGGACAGGACCAGGGAGAAGGACTTTTGGATGCTGTGAGCATGTATAATGGGGGCTTCTGACCTGGACAGAAAAGGCTGCTAAGCTCAGATGAGCTTTGAAGAATGAGTGGGAATTTCCTTAGCAAGGACAGGAGGGACGCAGAGCACCCCAGGCAAAGGGAGTGATACTGTCTGGGGCCTTTGGCAGGAAGGCACGTGAACCAAATGAGGACTTGAAGGGCTAGTGTGATAGAGCACAGGGTCTGTGAGGGGAGGAGTGTGTCATGAGCAAGGCTGGTGAGATGGTGGGGCTCGGGTCCTGAGGGGCCTATAGGATGTAAAGGTCTTTGATCTTTATGTTAAAGCAACAGATAGTGACTCAAGAGCTTTAATAATGAGCAGATTTTTAGATCGCTCTTGTTTTTGGGTGGAGAAGGGTTTGGATGGGGACCAAGAATGGAGTGTGGGAGACTTACAGGGATTATGAATGTAGTCCAGGGTTTGGGTAGATATGGTCACAGTGGAGGAGGAGAATAATGAATATTCAGGATGTATTTTGAATACAGAGTCCGCAGAACTTACTGATGGAGTGGGAGATTGGGTAAAGAAAAGGGCGAATCAAAGGTGGCCCTTAGGTTTCTCACCTGTACGGCTTGGTGAGTTCAGGGTTGGACATACTGAGCATGAGGAACCTGTGGTCGTTCCGTGGGATGCTGAAGAGTTGCAGTTAAAGGACTGGGGCTCAGGCGGATGTTCCGGGCAGATGATAAAATTACCTCAGGTAATTGAGGTCATGGGCAGAGATGAAAGAGCTTAAGCAGAAAGTGTAGTTTACCCCAGCCCTGAGGACCCCGTGTTTAAACGGTGGATAGAAGAGGATGAGTCGGTTGAGAAGACTGGGAAGAGTCATTGGGAGAAGCAGGAGGGGACTCGGGAGAGTGGGGTTCAGTGACATCGGCGGAGACTGTGTCTTGAGCTGAGGAGTGGTGAACTTCGCTCGGTGATGCTCAGAGGTCAACACAATGATTGCCGTGTTTACTGGATCTAGCAGTGTGGAGTCTATCTGTGATGTTAGCAAGAGCAACTGCAGTGGAGTGACAGGGTGGTAAACCAGCCTAGAGCAGACTAAGGAGGGAGGGAGAAGGGAGGAAATAGAGATGAAATGGTGTGGAAACTCCTTTAAACTGCTTAGCTTCAATAGCGCGGAGAGAAAAAAGGCTGTGGCTGGAAGGGAAAATGGGTTCAAGGTAGTGTTTTAAAAGACTTAAGCATGTTTAAATCCAGATAACAAGGGTCTATTAGAGAGGGGACATTTTTAGAAGGGATATAAGTGATTTTTAGAAAGTTTTTAATGCTTAATTCGATGTTTCATATCTATAAATATTTACTGAGTTATCACTTTGTGCCAGACATTGTACTAGAATTAGGGTTAAAGCAGTGAAATCCCGTTTTTTCCCCCTAGATTATTTCCATGGCATTCCCTAGGTGGCTGGAGTTCCTTAAGACCAGATTCTGAATATTCTTTATTTTGCTTCTCTAGTCTCTAGATGATGCCCTTCATGTCAGTGATGTCAACAGAAGTTGATAAATTATATCATTAAACCCACTGTCAGTAAGTGTGATTTGGAGGTAATTTTTTAATAACAGTGACGTACCTATTATACCTGATAGTAGTCACCAAGTTACTGGTAGGCACTAGTAACAATTCGGTTTAGTAGGTGCCCACCATCTGCTAATATCAAAAGAATTACCTTTCCTCCCTGGCTAACAATCGCCTAGAATGTCCCATAAGGGTCTCCATTCTGTCTCTCACCTCCCCTCTCTTACAGGTCTCTTCATTCCATTGAATCTACTTCTAAAAATATGTCAAGTTCCATCCTGTTCACTCAGGCCCCATGGTCATTATTTTAAGCTTTACCTATTTTTCATTTATGTTAATCTAACCATCTGCTAGCTCATCTGATGTATCCTTTTCCAAGTCGTCATTCTGTACCGCTGCCAAAAGAGTGTTCTTCAGTGCAAAGTGGATGTCACCCCTAGCTTAAAAGACTTGAGGACATACATTAATTCTCATTGTGTCCTCCCCGCCTGTACACACCCAGCCTCACCTCCCGCCTTCCCCTACACTCCACATTCACTCACACCCTTATCTCTGGCTTCATTTGTTTGTTTAGTTTGTTGTGGTTCTAAGACCTGGTTCAAGCGTTATTCCTCTTGCTCTGCTGGCAACTTTCCTTCAACAGCTCCAGACTGAGTCGGAGCACTTCCTTTCGTCTCTGCTCCCATAGCACCTTGTACATACTTCCTAATGTGTCCTGTACTCTCATTTAATTGTCATTTTTGAGTTTCCCACACAGCATAGAATTTGCTTGAGTTCCTCATAAATCTTGACTGAACAATTCAACATTCAAGTAGATGAAAAACCTAGTCATAATTATCTAAGTCTAGAACCTTGCTTTTTTCCATGTAAGCACCAAATAATTTGCACTGATTTAATATGCTCTGAATCACCCAGAAATACAAATATATCAATGGATTTTAGACTCTGTTGTCTTTGTAACTTTACCATTTTGCAAAGTACCTCACTTTGCCAGATGGCAGCATTGCCTGTTAAGTTGTGTCACCAATTCAGAAGACCTGATTCAGTCTGCATTCGTAGCTGCTGTGTGCACACTGACATTGTGTGAGTGTGCGTGCATGTGGATATACACTTATTTAACCTTTATTTTAAAATGTCAAATACAAAGCATTTGTGTGTGGCACTCATGCTGATTCTCTGTGTGTATACCTTTATTTAGCCCTTAATGCAAATCATAAAATATGTACAAAGGCATAGTGAATGGTGTTTTATTTCTCATTAAGTCCAAACTTGCTCATTAGAAATGTTCAAGCATTTCTCTCATTATTTTTCCTTGTATAGTCATGCCTGATTCATTATGTATCGAAATGTGTGCTATTTTATTATAAATCACTTTCCTTTTATTTTTCCTTTGTATGGCAGCCAGGAGGTGATATTGAGATTATAAAGGATAGAAAAGATATTGCAAAATGTTTGACATAAAAAGAGGGAATGGATCTGAAAAGGGGACAGCAACTGGCATTTAGTGTCAACTTTGTGTAGCAAACACACAGGCTTTTGTTGTTACACTGGCTTTTCCAAAATGAGTATTTTTTAATGCATACTTTTTAAACCCAGTTGATAACATTCTTTTTTTTTTTTTGCTGCAGGGATATAACCATCACCCATTTGCAAATGGTGAGAAAGGCAAAGGAAGTCTCAGTGAATGGATTAAAAGCAATTGCCAGCTTGGGGACACATGATAGGGGGTTTCAGCCAGTGAAAAAGTAGTGTCCTGTCCTTTGTCAGGTGCTGGCTGGTCTGGGTGCTAAGACACCTGGTTTAGTCATCAATACAACTGGGCCATCTGCCTGACTTTGGGTACATTCTCTGAGTTTCTTGAGCCTCATTTTTTTACACATGTAAATAAAAAGGACAGAGTTAATTATTTTGATGATTTTCACACTTGTCCCTGACAGGACACCATGAGATACAGATGCATTTACACCTATGCTTAAACTAGGAAGAATGTTACTCCCAGGAAATTTGACCATATAGTACAAGTGTAACAAAAATAAGAACAAGGGCCAGGTGCTTTTCCCTATTAACACTTGTTCACTTTTTGTGCCACTGACTGCTGTTTGCTGGCAGATAAGCAAGGCTGAAATAGGGAGAATAATTGCAAAAGACTACAATTGAGAAAATTCCTTCTGGTAGCTTGGTTTTATGAAATTAGGGAAAACAGCATGCAATTCTGTTTTGGAGGAGAAATATAGAAAGAGAATTGAAAGTCTAGTTGATTATTAAAGTAGTTTTTACTATTAAGAGATTTTTTTGGCCAGTCCCTCCAAGTCCAAGACTTTTTTTTTCCCCAAGCCACATAGTTTTTAGGTTTAGCAAATAAAAATACAGGACACCCAGTTAAATCTGAATTTCAAACAAACAACAGATTTTGTTGTTTTTAAGTAAAGGGTGTTCCAAATATTGCATGGAACAATCTGATTTCTCAGATAGTTAATATTATCAGTCCACTAAAGTTGGAGGGTTTTTCTTGTGTGAGATCCAAAAATATCACAAGGGTCCTGCCTTGCACAGTTTATCAAGACCACAGTTCCTCTGAGGGACTTAATTCAAGCAACTATTGAGTAGAACAAAGAGCTTTGACTTGACTGTAAATAGTTCTCGAATTTGGTCAAGGAGGTCTGGAAAGGACTACTAATCCTGGACATTAAGCTGTCAAAAATCTGCTTGCAGCTCCACCTGCGAGTCCCCGGTGTAAAACAAGAAGGTGACTCTGAGTCCCACCTCCCTCCCAGGAGCCGCACACTCAGAGCTGCCCCGAGGTGGTGAGAGGCGGTCTTCGCGTGGTTTTGGGCTGTGAACAGCACTCGTATGGCTTCTAACAGAGGACAACCCCACCTGGATGGGGCTGGTGTGAATTCCCAGCAAAGTGCTGCTGCTCCGGGGCTGCTGCCCTGGTGTGGGGAGAAGCGATGGGACAGAAGGAGTAGCACTTGCCAGGGAGGAGTGATTTGTGTCGGTTTTGGCCCTGGAGTGTGAAACTATCTGGGAAATAAAATGAGTGAAGCCGACTAGAAATGTGAGCATTTGCCAAGATGGGGTAAGAAGGTGCCGTGAGGAGCTGGGCCAGATGCTACCTCCCTGTCCTTGGCCTCTGGCTTGGAGATTAAAGGAAACAACAGAATCACTTTTCACATGGGGCAAATGGCCATCTTTTCAAAGACGCGTTCAGGCTGATTGTTCTGCTGCCCTTCTGTGGGGCTGGGCTGGTGTGCAGGCTGGTGGGTGGCACCACCATGAGAGGAGGGCCTGGGCAGCACGCTCAGTCCTTTCTGTGGAGCAAGGAAGGCTTTGAAGCTCAGATGGCAGAAATGGGGGAACAACAGTAAGAGGGCTCCGAGAGTGTGAATGATGCCAGGGTTCTTGTTCGCGGAGCAGAAGAATGATCTTCACAAACACTCAAGGTAGGAGAGCAAGTGAGAGGCTTTTATTTAGAGATAAAGCGAGAAGACAGAGCTCCTGGAGGGGACAAAAGAGTCCAGGGGTGGTGCGTTGTCTAGGGATTTTATAGGCAGTTGAGAGACAAAGGGCTAGGGAAGCACACCTGCTAAGTGGTCCCAAAATGTTTATCTTTGAAGAGACATTAAGTTTCTTATTAGTCTTCTGGGTTATTTACAAGAAATTTACTGCTCTGATTTCCTCCCAGGATAGCAGCTTCCTGGTCTGGGAGCGTATCAAAGACTGCTTGCTTTGCTCTCAAGCTGGGCTGAGTTATTGTCTGTTTGTAAAAGAGTATGTTAAGAAACTTACTTTTTAACTAATTGGGTTTTAAAATGCAATCTTATCTTCAAGATGGAATCCTTCCTGTTTTTACTATGTGATTTTGGGCTTGCTTGCTAAATTGCCCAGGTTGCAAATCACTTGATTAGGGCTGGAGGAGGAAAAGCAGTGCCTGTGTAAAATAAAAAAATAAACTCGGCCCTCTAGCAGGCCAAAGCAAATCCCACAATGGATTATCTTGCTTTGTTTCTCTGGAAGCCCTCACCCTACTCTGTCTAAGCCCATGTTCCCTGTCTCATGAAGACTGAAAACACTCCTCACTGGGTGGGGAGTAGCGCCAGGGCCTGAAGGAAAAGGAAAGGTGTTGGGGTACACATGGCCTCCCTGGCCCGGTCAGCAGCAAATGACCAGGTGCCAGGGGCACTGTGAGGTCCACCCTGTCTCTCTGGTTTTTAGTGGATCTTTTACACAGCAGGAAATAGGGATGGGCAGTTTCCTAGTGGTCACATTCCTCCCACGTTGCTGCGTGTTTCCTTCCAGGCTGTTCTCTGGTCCATGCTGCCCCTTCCCTGAATCTCCTTCTCCTGCGCCCTATGGGCGCCACCCCACCCCCAAGCCCAGCAGAGTTGATCCTGACCACTTTATTTAACACCTGCTTTTTGCTCGTTCTTCTGTGACCATGTCACCTTTACAGCATCAGCCTTCAAACTTTGATTGAATATACTGATTAATACAATTTTTTGAGGGATCATTTCCTACATGTTTATTTCCTTATAAACCAATCTAAGAATTATGCAAACATGTATCTAAGTATAAATATAGAAAATGTATGAAATATAATACATGTATAACAAGAAAATGTATCTATCTATCTATCTATCTATCTATCTATATATATATATATGTTAAAATATTAAAATTTAGAAATGAAAAGTGAAAGAGATAAAAAAATTATTAAATTTGTTTCCTTCTCAAGATTTCATTTATTCCCTTGGCCAAACCTTGGAGCGCACCACTGCCTTTGGAGACCCCTGCTGGACAGGAGCTGCACCTGCCTTCACCAGCCTCCCTCACCTCCTCACTGGGTCCCCCTTACTGACAGGTGGGGCCTGGGGACCACAGCTCCAGCTGCCCAGTTCCCAGGGACAGACCTTCCCTCAGTGCCAGGCATCAGTGATAAATACCTGAATAATCGCATACCACCCCTGGTTGCTTCTCTGAGCAAGGAGGACTTCTGTTAAATGCCAACTCATTCAAGAGCAGATATGGAAATATGTATGCCTTTAAGCAATACTTTGGTAACGTTCCCAAAGGTACTAATTCCCTGGAAACTGGAAGAGGATGGGGCTCTGAGAAATCTGAGGGTATTGAAAGTTAGAAGTTCCATTGCAAATGAGTCATGGGCTCCAATCAGATGTATATGAAGTTAAATCTGTATGGAGGTCAAAATAAATTATATATGTTTTATCAACATTTGAGAGAGATTAGAAATGAGTCCTACTAACTGATGGAAAATACCATTCAAATTACTACCAAATTCCTGAAAATGCTCTTTATGCTTAGTTTCCTTATCTACTGATTGGCAGATAATAACAGCTTCATTAGGTGCCTCATGGTTGTCACTAGGATAATTCAGGGATAACGTATTTAGACAAAGAAAATGGACATTTGTTAGGCAGTTGAACAGCTGTGAAAGCTTGTTGGAGGACGTGTTATAGGGGACAAGCCTTTTGCTACACCCAAATGAGCTCATCTTGGAACTGTCGACCCAGCTTCACTCTGCTAGCAGCTGTTGGGAAAGAGAAGCACTTCCACTGTTGAACTGCTGAATTCCCCAGTGGTGTGACTGTCACGACTGATTCAGATCGTTCTGAACTGTTCCCTTTTTTTTGTTCACATACTCTTCGTTTTCTCTGTAATGCAACAGCATCTTCTTTAGCAAAGAGGTACACAGATTCTCACTTCTAGTCTTTCCTTCATTTCTGTATCTTGAATACTATGTTAATTTTTAGGTATTCATGTAAGAAAAGGTCTATCCCTTATCTTGCTAGGTATTAATGTACTTAGCATAGTTTTAGGCTATGGAGAGACTGTAGTTGGATGGCAGTCCAATGACAGTGGGTGATAAATTCTTGTTTTGAGTAGGGAGACAAGTGCACAGTGATGTCAGAGATGCTCTTGAATTACAGATGACTTTTTTTTTTGGCAGTTATGGTATTTCTCCGGGCAAAAAACAGATTGGAGATATCTTTCTGTCTTCATTGTATATTATACTCTCTGGGATTTTTCTGTTTTACTTTCCCTCATGGTAGAAGCTCAACTTCAGGAAAATAATGTACAGAGTTAAACATTTTGTGTTTTCATTGGACTTAAAGAAATGCTACATTCAGGCTCTGAATTAGCACTTTGTTCTGGATCTTAAAAAAGTGACAATAACTGACTTAGTGGTTTGGAATTGTTTTTTAAACAGAGAGACATTATTCTGAATTGGACTATTTATATATATTTATTCAACAAATACACACTGACCACCCCTTCTCTATCTGGCACTGTTCTAGAAGTTGAGAGCAATAGTGGTGAATAACACAAAATGCCTGCCATATGGAGGTTACTGTTATTTTGGGGCCTGAGGGAAAGGGAAAAGTACAGAACAGTAAATAAACAAATAAAAAGATTTTTTCAGATAGTAAATACAAAAAGAAAGTAAGTATGAAGATTACTGCAGATAGTAAGCATACAAAAGAAAGATAAAGCAGGTATAATCAGTGCGGTCCCAGCAAGGAACGAGAGTGTACTTAAATTAGGATAATTATGAGAAGAGTTTAATAAAATTTCTATTTACAAAGATTTGGGCAAGGTAAGGAAACCTCCTAAATTAATGCAGTACTTTGAGGCTGGGAACAGAGGTGAGCCTGGAAGTGGAGGGCCCCAGTCACCCCCGGGATGGAGGGGGCCCCGGAGCAAGGGCGGCTGTGTAGGTGCTCCGACCTTCAGTGGGGCTCCTGTAGGGAGAGCGCTGGGGAAGTAGGTTGTTAGCCTCAGGGCCTAACCCAGGTAATGAAATCTGCACAGGTCAGTCTTCTGGGGCACACAGCAGGTGGGAGAAAAGTGGACAGCTTGGATGTAGAGGGGCAAGGAGGATATCTAGCCCCAGGGGGAAATGGAACATTGTAAGGAATGTACAAAGGGTGGTAATATAAACTGTCATTGAGTTTCTGCCACAAAGATGCTTATGGTTTATTTGAGGTGATCAAAAATAAGTTTATGAATAGACAACTAGCAATCTAAAACTGGTTCTAAGTGATAACAATGTTATACGTGATAACTCTTGTATTTGAGAACTTGTGGAGATTGCTTGTTCTTTGGGAGTGAGTGTAATTAGAATTGAGCTTAAGGGATGAAGGCACTAGTAACAGTTGAGAAAAAAGAAGGAAGCATCCCAGGACTATAAAATGTCATGGGCCAAAGTGCGCAGATGGGACACATTCTAGGAAGCAATTTGGCAAAAGTGGTTGGATGATTCTACGATCCTTTTATAATCATAATCTTGTAATTAAAATAAACCTATTCTCTTCTAAACTCCCACTCATTGTAGAAATCCCATCTGTAGTTCCTAGCTAGTTTCCCCTCTTTCTCCCTCATTTCCTTCCCCTCTTCTCCCTCCCTCCTCACCTCTGAGCTTTTCAACAAGCATTTATTGGGCATTCACAATTTGCAGTTGCAAAAAATAAGCAGTAAGACACTGCGCTGAACGAGACCGTGTTCCTACTCAACTAAGGAGTTTAGTTTCAATCCCATCATTCCAGAGGCTCTCCCAGTAACTCAACAACACTGCAATAGTAATGGTTAACCCTTCTTGAACATTTTGTCATATACCAGCCTGTTCTTACTCAAGAGTGTGGCTTGTCTTATGGAGAATGCATTAAAGACTGAGAGAAGGGATTGCTGAAACCATCTTCCATGTTTTGGTCCTACAAAGGTGCGTTTGATTGTTTCAAAAGAAGCGCTCATTTGCTGGAATTTCAAGTTGACTGCTGCATTTCAAGTGGGCATAAGATCTTAATTTTGCATAAATTATGGAAGAGGAAGATTTTCTTAGTGAGAGTCCTATAGAGATTGAGTTGGGGTCCAAAGTGATTTCCTTCCACTCTCTGGGAGCATTTGCTTCTCTTCCTCCTTTCTGGCATTCCAGACATCGATTCAGTAAGCCAGGCAGGTTAAGTCTTCCTACAGAGGTGGCAGGGAATTGAGAGAGGCTGCCAAACCGAGGGGAGGAGCAACCTATTTAAAAAATGGCAGCTTCATGATTCCCAGTTAGCTATTGTATGTGTGTGTGTGTATGTGTGTGCATGTGCATGCGTGTGTGTGTGTGTGTGTGTGTGTGTGTGTCTGAATCGGACTATTTATATATATTTATTCAACAAATACACACTTTAGGAACTGAACTTGCCTTATAACTCTTCATAGTCTTTTCATTTTCACTTTATTTAGGAACTGAATTTGCCTTATAACTCTTCATAGTCTTTTCATTTTCACTTTATTTAGGCTAGCTAAAAAAATAAGCTAAGTACAAAAATAGTGTTGGTCTCTTTTAGGAAAGGCCAATATATTTTATTTGCCCTGCTTACCATACGTAAATTATAGATTGATCTCCTGTGATAGGTCCTGCAGAACTATTAACCTTTTTGGATAGAGTTTCAGGGCTAGCCTTATGAAATGTGTTCATTAAATGTAGCTCAGGCACCATCATAATATTTAAATTGGAGTAATCACTGGGTCGCAAATGAGATATTATTAATGAGATTTTAAAGTGCTCCAGCTGAATGTATTTCACACATGAAAGAAGTGTTATAAATTTGCATTTTTATCACTGAATCATGGAATCTAGGTATTTGAGAAGTTCATTTTAAGGTTAATGTAGTGTTAACTTTTTCATTTTTTGACTTGCTTTCCAAAATTAATTCCACATCCAATATGTATGAAGATGAAAGATACTACCGAGCAGAGTCCCAGAGGCACTGCCGGTGACTCGAGTGGTCCAAGGTTGAGCGGTGGGTGGGAGGGGCAGCAGGCAGGGTCCAGTTTCAGAAACTCTAGCTTTTGGAAGGAAATGGGGGAGGTAAGGAGGTCAGGAAAGGGGAGAAAATGCAGGATGTAGAATAAAGAATGCGTGCAGGCAGGCTTTTGCCCTGTCTCACCAACCAAAAGTGGTTTCTCTGGATGGCTCCTGTGGAGATTACTTTGCAAACAGTGGCACAGCTAGTCGCCTTCCAGAGCCCAGGGAAAGGAACCTTTG
Organism: Manis pentadactyla; assembly: GCF_030020395.1. Lineage (NCBI taxonomy): Eukaryota > Metazoa > Chordata > Mammalia > Pholidota > Manidae > Manis > Manis pentadactyla. The sequence goes on along the minus strand of NC_080019.1, from coordinate 25,742,128 downwards.
TACAAAAGACCGGGGGAACGGGACTCGAGTTTCTGTGGAGGATCTCACTGACGTAGCTGAGGATTGTCAAGTGTGTTCCCTTAGCCTTGGACAGAAAGCTCCCAGGACCTCTCTGCCGGGAGGGACTGTGGGACATACCCAGAAGCGTGTGAAAGAACAGGGCATTCCCGGGACTTTAAGTCCCTAACTGCTTGTCAACAAGAAGGTCAGAAAGATTCTGTGTGCCTCCCATCTGTAATGTGTGCAAGGACAAGGGCTGTGCTAGAGTCCTTGTAGTTCAGCCCCGCCACACACCTGCAGAGCTTCTGAGTTTTTGCTCTTGGTGAAAAATCATAGTAGCCTTCTTGCAGAAAACTAACAGAGACCAGATATGGAACACTTGAACCAGAAATTAAGGTGGCTGAATGTGACTCTGCCTCCTGAAGTCAGATCTGTACTAAGTGAGAGCACTTCCATGATGGGGAATGAGTTAAGAGCCTTGAATGCCAAGTAAAAGACCCTTCAGGTCCTGGGAATGGGCATTTTAGTGTCTGTTCCTGTCCTCCCCAACATCGTCGTAAAGGGGATTTCTGTGACTACTTGTTCCCTGGCTCACTGCAGACCCCAGTACATGTGAGGCAGTCTCAAGACTGTGTAGGACTTTGAGAGTGTGGGCACCTCCATATTTCTGGCAGTGTTTGGAGTCCAGCTGCATTCACAAGGGAAAGGATTTGGGGCTAGCATCTCTTCTCTGGTGACTCCAGAGGAGGGGAAGATTGGAAACTGATGCTGACTACTTCCTTTCCAACCCAGACACTTAAATCCTAGCTCCAAACTTTGTTAGGAGACACTGTGGTGTATGCAGTCACCATGGTCAAGAACTTGGTGCTGTTGCCCAGCCCAAGGGCAGCAAAAGAAAGGAAGGTGGAATCTACGCTGCAGGTCGAAAGAAACTCACTTGCCACTAGTAAATGTAAGATGTGCTTCCATCTGAGAGAAAACGATGTAGTAGATTTGTCAGGATTCCAAAAAGTCTTCTGGGAGTAAAATGCAATGAGATGAAGGAATTTAGTCACTAACATCCCTGTGTGGGACTGGTTCTCACAAGAAAAACATTAAAAGCTATCATTTGCACTTCCGGACATAACAGAGCAATCCACCCGCCATAAATAACTATAAAACTAGACAGAATATATGAGACAACTGTTTTCAGGTGGTAGAAAATAGAGTAGGACTGAGGTTCTTGGGAGAAGAGACACGTGAGGTGAGCCCCTTGTTTGCCCCAACTCTCGGGTGCAGGACACCTTCCTGACCGTGGAGAAGTGAGGAGGACCCGAGAGAAGCGGTGATCTTGTTGAACTGAGAGTCAGTGATTGGGGCTCAGGGTTGCTCAGCTTTGTGGGTAGAGTGCTGGAGAACAAGTTGTCCAGAGAGCAACTAAAGGTCTATGTGGCTGTTTACCGTAGGTCTGTGGTCGAGGCCTGGGCTGTGCATATGCAGGCCAAGATCCTCAGGTGTGGTGGATGGCAGTCAGAGCAGTTGCTGCAAGGATGAGAACCAACACAGAGAACCTCAAGCCCACCCAGTGCTAAGAGAGACTAGAGTTCCATCACAGAGGTGGGAGGCCTCGTTGGACAGCTTGGGCATTCTTTCAGATCACAGAAAAACCACACCCCAGGAATAAGATCCATGCCTTCAAGTCAGGGTCCTACCCTAAGAACAGAACGCCTGCCTTTGTAAACGAAGATAACAAGATTCTAGCTCTTTACAGTGTGTCATATACAGTACCCAGTGCACAATCAAAATACTTACCAAACATGTGAGGAGGCAGGAAAATGTGACCCAGAGGAACAGACCTCAAAATGACCCAGAGGTTAGATTTAGCAGGCAAAGACTTAAAAACAGCTATTCTAAATATGCTTGAGCACTTAAAAGAAAGGATACTCCTAATGAGGGAACATATGGGGAGGTCAGCAAAAAAAATAGAAACTGTGAACATGATCTGAATGGAAGCTCTAGAAATGGAAGGGACAATATCTGGAATAAAAGCCCAATCTGCAGAATGGAAGGAAAGAGATTTTAAAAAAATGAACAGAGCCTTTGTGACCTCTGTGACAATATAATTTATTGCACACACAATTGGAATCTCTGAGGGAGAAAAGAGGGAATGGGGCAACAAAAAATATATGCATTTGAAGAAATAAGGGCAAATTTCCCAGATTTGGAGAAAAACATCAGTGTACATATCCAAGAACCTCAGTAAATCCCAAGTAGGGTAAATAACAAGAAATACACTTAGACAGATCATCACCAAACTGCCAAAAAATAAAAATAAGGAGACAATCATAAAAGTGGCCAGGGTCGGGGTTGGGGACACAAATTATGCAACAGGAAACAGCGAAACTATAAACTGTACAGATAATAAACATGAGAAGTTAGTGTGAATTTGTCTCTTAGGAGAAGTAGACAAAAACTACAGACCAAGGGGGATATTTCTTAATGGTAGAAGGGCAATTAATCGTGAAGACATACTCCTCCTAAATGTGCATGCATCCAATAACAGAGTTCCAAAATACCTGAGGCAAAATCTGACAAACCTAAAGGGAGAAATATAAAATCCACAGTTGGAGATTTTAATGTCCCTTCTCAGTAATTGATGGATCAAGTAGACAGAAAAAAAGAAAAGAAAATTGATTTAAACAACTCTGTCTTCCATTTGACATAGCTGGCATTTATAGAACCCTGTATCTAGCAATTGCAGAACATACTGTTTCCAAATACACATGGAATGCTCATTTGGGCTATAAAAAATTCTCAATACACTTAAAAGATTAAAATCGGATAAATCAAAGATAAATCGTGTTGTCTGACCACAGTAGATTTAAATTAGAAATCAATAACAATAGGATTTCTGAGGAAAAAGAAAACCCAAATATTTGAAAATTAAGCAATATTGTCCTAAATTGTCCATGGGTCAGTGAAGAAACAAAAAGAAATTAGAAAATATTTTGAACTAAGTGATAAACAATACAACAATAAAATTTGTGAGATGCAGTTAAAGCAGTTATTGGAAATGTATTGTTTTATGTACTTACAAAAGAAGAAAGGTATAAAATAGAATGAAGTAATAAAGAGAAGGAAGGAATTATGTAGAGAAAAGGAGATTTCCATAAACTACAATATAATTACTAAAGAAAATTACCATTTGAACGTTTCTTTGAAAAGATGAATAAAATTGATTAGCCCCTAACAAGAATAATCAAGAAAAAAAGAAAAAATGAAATATTATCAATAGTAGGAATGAAAGTAAGGATATTATTATAGATCCCATGTATGTTAGAAAGTTATAATGCAAAATTAAGGTCAATTAATTTGATGATTTATATGAAATGAACAAATAACCAATTTTATAGAATTTTACCAACTTTACAAAAAGGAAATGAAAAATCTCAGTAGCTCCATATCTACTTAAGAACAAGAATTTATAATAACTATCCACCCTTCTTCGTCAAAATAAAAAATCTCTAGGCTCAAATGGTATGTGGGTGAACTATGTTGGACATTCAGAAGAATTAATACCAACCTCACATTAACTCAGAAAATAGAGGGTGAGCAAATGTTTTCCAACACATGTGATGAGCCCAGTATAATCCTGACATCAAAACCAAGACATTGGATGAAAATCAAGACATTATAAATAAACAATTTACAACCAGTATCTTTCATGAATACAAAAATCCTCAACAAAATATTAGAAAATCAAATCTAGTAATACCTAAAAAGGATAATAAAATCAAGTGTGATTTATCCTAGGAATGCATGGTTGTTCAAAATTTGAAAATCAATGTAAATTAGTCACATTAACAGAAAAAAAGGAAAATTTATATGGTCATCTCAATATATGCAGAAAACATATTTGACAAAATTCAGCACTTATTCAAGCTTTAAAAAATCCTTCTGTCAAAAATTGGAAATAAGACTGAATAAAGACCCATCTACAAAAAAGTTATAGCTAACTTCATAATGGTGAAAGATTGAATGAATGCTTTCTTCCTAAGATCAGTATGAAGGCAAGCATGCTTAATTTCACCCCTTCTAGTCAATAGTGTACTATGAAGGTTCTTAAAAGAATGTAAGTCAAAGAAAAGAAATAAAAGACAAAATACCAGAAAGGACTATATAAAACAATTTTTATCCATTAATGACATGATTATTTATGTAGTAAACCCTGAGAAATCTATAATAATTTACTAATAAGTGAAGTTAGCAAGATCCCTGGATGCAAGTCAATATACAAAAAGCAATTGTTTTTCTATATATTTGCAGTAAAAATAGTAAATGAAATTTTAAAAATTCACCTTTCAGTAGTATCAAAAATAAGATACAAAATAAATTTTAAAAAATGTGTAGTAACTGTACAATGAAAACCACAAAGCTGTGCTGAGAGAAAAATAAAGAAGATCTGAATAGACATGTAATGATCACAGGCTACTGTACATAATGCTTTTAAGATGTCACTTCTTCCCAAATTGATCTATAGTTTTATCACAGTCTCAATCAACATTCCAACAGGCTTGTTTGATAAAAGTTATAAGTTGATTTTAAAATCTGCATGGTAATACAAAGGATCTGTAATAGCCAAATGTTTTTGGAGAGTCAAAAAGAGATTGAAAGACTTGTCATAACTAACTCAAGACTTTATATAAAGCTATGGTAATCAAGAGAGCGGTGTATTGGCATAAAGACACACAAATAAATTGGTGGAACAGAAATAGAGTTTGAAAATGATCCTCACAGTTGATTTTGACTAAGGTACCAGGGTGATTCAATGGTTAAAAGAAAGTCTTTTCAATAAATTATTGTGGAATAATCTCTAAGGGGGGAAAATTTTGACCACAATCTCACACCACACACAAAAATTAATTTGAAATTTCTCATGAACCTAAATGCAAAACCTAAAACTTTCAAACTTCCAGAAGAAAAGATAAGAGAATATCTTTGTACTCTTGAGGTAGGAAAAGATTTCTCAGAGAACAAATCAAAGTGCCAAGCCATCAAAGAAAAAAAAAAAAACTGACAAAATTGAACTTCATAAAAATTTAAAAGTTCTGCTCATCAGAAGACATCATTATGAAAATTGAAAGGCAAGTACATATTGGGAAAATACATTTGCTTTATTGCTATAATCAGTAATTAAAAAATCAAACAAGTTATAAAAATGGGCAAAATTCTTGGATAGATGCTTCACAAAAAAGATATATAGGAATGTCCAATAAATTCATGAAAAATTGTTCAACATCATTATTCATCAAGGAAATGACAATTAAAATCATAATGGTATACTACTTTACATCCACTAGAAAGGCTAAAATTTAAAGATGTGATAATCAATGTCGAGGATGTGGGGCAGCTGCAAGTCCCACATGGTTGCTGGTAAAATACTTGGGGTAAGTGTTTGGTAATTTCTTACAAAGTTAAACATGCTCCTATCTCATGACCCTGCAATTCCATGCCTAGATTTTTACACAAGAGAAATAACAACATCTGTCTACCAGAAGACCATACAAGAATGTTCATAGCAGTTTCCTTCATAATAGCCCCAAACTGGAAACAACACAAATTTTCATGGTGCATGGACAGATAAATTGTGTTATATAGATTTAATATAATAATACCCAGCAGTATAAAAGAATGATCTATTGAAACATGAAACACTGTAGATGAATCTCAAAAACCTGATGTTGAGTGAAAGAAACCAGACACAAAGAAGCACGTTTAAGATTTCATTTATGTGAAGTTAACGAAATAGCAAACATAATGTAAGGCAACAGAAACTGAAATGGTGGTTGCTTGTTGGGGTGGAGAGTGACCAATCGGCTGGAGGAATGGAGAAGTTTTCTGGGTGGTTGAAATATTCTGTATTTCAATTTGTGTGTTGGTTACATATGTGTGTGTGTGTGTGTGTGTGTGTGTGTGTGTGTGTGTGTGTGTGCGTGTGCATGCACACAAATTAGTCACAACTCATCTAACTATACCTGAAGATCAATGCATATCACTGAATATAAATTCTGTTGTGATAAAAAAATGAAGGAAAAAAGCTTCAGGTAAGAGAATGGATTTGTTCATCTCATTGTCGGAGCTGCACGTAGTTGGTGGCTTACAAGCTGGGAGCAGGTGGGGGTCAGGCAGAAGATGAGGTGGTGGGTACTGGTAAAGCAAGAGGTGAATGTGAGTGTAGCATTGCATTGGAGAGAGGGAGGTACCATAGCTATTATGATTATGAACCTTGAGGAAAGGGAAAGACATCTAAGGATGCTTCGGGAGCTCTGTTTGCTTGAAGCAGTGTGAAGATGATGTCATCCTTCAAGAAAACCTTAAGAGTTTCCTTATTCTCTTTGGCTTTCAGAGTAGATTCCTGTTGCTTTTGAAAGTGTCACCATACTGAGACCAGGAAGGAGAGGCCTCAGATTCCCAAGGGTTTCAGGCAGCATGCTCCAGCCTTTTCACCTCTCTGGTTTAACCACCACAGTGTTCTGGTTTAACAACACAATATTCTGACAGCATGGCAGGTGGGCGCTGAGACGTGCAGTGTGAATTTCTGGTTTCCTGGATGAGAATTCTATTGAAGAAAATTCTTCAGGGGTCCTGATACCATCAAAAATAAGGACTTGTCCTGAGAGCCTAGTTACTTTGAAAGGAAATCTTACTCATGTTTTATAAATGAAAAATTCTGGTGATTTCTTCATGAGTAGCTTGTGCAGAGCGAAATGCCCCGTGGATTTTTGTTCTCTAGCCATTCGTTCATGGCAGTTTGGAGTTCCTGCCTTGTTCCTTTATTCCCCGGGGGACTGACCCCTAGGTTTCCCTGACTGTTGTGAAACAGCTTGGAGCTATGAAACCTCAGCAGAACATTCTGGGCACAGCTGGAATTTACTTTGTTTACTGCTTGGCGACCAAAGACCTACATTAGTTACAGCTTCAGCTTTGGTGTGTGAATCCCCTTGCCACCAGCTCCCTCTGCTGGCCTTGAATTATTTGCATATTACTGTTCAACCCTTTACCCCTTCTACTATGAATATAAAGATAGCAACTCCAAACAAAAACACAATCTTTATTTATGAGTAAGCTCAATACAATTTGTTATTATTGTTCCCAGTTCTCATTTCTCTGCCCACCTTCCTGTCTTTACCCATCACAACTCCAGTCCTTCTAGGGTCCCCATGTGTGACTCAGTTGTTCCCAACCCCACATCCTTGTACATCAGCAATGAGGCATGCCACAAATAATGTGTTTTTTTTCCCCCTCAAATGCAGAATACTTAAGAAACATATTTCCATAGAATATTTTTAACTATTAACAGATTTGTGCTTACTAGTTCTTCATATTTCTTGGCAGATTTTTAATGTTAAAATCTTGCATGCCATCTGATTTGAGGGAAGGATTAAAAGCAAAGGGAGAAGGGTGGGGTAGGTAAAAGTTGAATTATTCTTAACAGTTCTGGGAATGATACCACATTTTAAGATCAATCTAGAATGGAAAATGGAAGTTGCTTTCAGGCATGACAGTCTAGCATTCACAGTTTAGTTTCTGTTTCCAGTTCTCCCAGAACACAGATACAATGAAATCTTTCATGAAACTCCAAATCCCTTCTTAAAGCGATGTTTTTGGAGGCATGGCAAAAACCCCACAAATGCTGATAAAGGGAAAAATAAGTCTGTTTCTTATTCCTGTTGGACCTAGTGAGAAGAGGTGGGAGTAGGGGGTTGAGTCCTAAGCATTTGATCAAGTTAAAGGAAAAGCTGTTCTTCTAAATCCTCTGTCAGTGTTATGCTTTGAAATGTGTAGACCTGTAATGAACTGCCCAAAGTACAGATCTTACTTTACTTATGATGTGGATACATCCTGATAAACCCATTGTAAGTTGTAAATGCATGTAATACACGTAACCTACCAAACATTGCAGCTTAGACCAGCCTACCTTAAACATGCTCAGAACAGTTATTTTAACTTGCAGTTAGGCAAAATCATCTAACACAAAGCCTGTTTTATAATAAAGTGTTGATCATCTCATGTAATTTATTGAGTACTGAAAGTGAAGATCTGAATGGTCATATGGGTTACCTGTTGGAAGTTGTAAGTATACGGTTTTAAGTGTATCTGTTATTTACCCTCATGATTGTGGGGCTAGCTGGGAGCTGTAGCTCATGCCGCTGCCCAGTGTCATGAGAGAGGATCATACCACACACCTTTAGCCTGGAAAAAAAATCAAAATTTAAAATTCAAACTATGTTTTCTACTGAATGTGTATCACTTTGGCACCATTGTAAAGCCAGAAAAATAATAAGTTGAACCATCATAAGGTTGGGACTATCTGTAGAATACCCTAGTGAGTTTTTGAGTATGTCTGTCTAGACTCAGGCCTTAGTTTTGCGTAGGAATGGAGAATTAAACTTCTTCATTAGTGAATTTACATGACTTTAGTGATTGGAGTTGGCAGTCAGTTTGCAGGGAAGTGTCCTGCTTGGGAATCACTAGAATGAGAAAAACTAGGGGTGATGTTATCATAGGAATAGAGTTTTAAGGATTGGCATCAAGTAATACTTATTATCCAAAAATCATTCAAGAACTTTGGAAGTTATTCTATACCATAAACACATTACTTGAGACATGTCTCATTGCTGAGCCACCCCATGAGCCAACATTGGGGCATGGGGTTGAGAAGACTGAGTCGCACAGTTGACCATCGAAGGACTGGAATTGTGATGGGTAAAGACAGGAAGGTGGGCAGAGAAATGAAGACTGGAAATAATAATAATTCTGTTTTATTGAGTGCTTATTACATGTCAGGCATTAGGCACTTTCTGTTCATTATTGCATTGAACAGTCACCCTGAGAAATGGCCATTATTCCTATTTGGCACAATTAGTAAATGGTAGACCCAGGATTCAAACTCCTGTTTAGTGCCCCTATTCTTATAGGGCATGGAGAAAATTTACCATATGTAATTATTTGGATGAAATGCAAGTCAAATCAACAAATACCCATTGATCATTGTATACGGCATTGTAGGGACATAGATTTTTAGATTATTCAGCCTTAAAACAGAAGGAGATCCTGCCATTTGTGACACCATAAACAAACCGGAAGACATTATGCTAAGTAAAATAAGCCAGTGAGAAAAAGAGAATACTGCATGATCTCACATGTAGAAGCTAAAAAATGTCAAATACATAGAAGCTGAGAGTAGAATGGTTGGTTATCTGGGGCAGGGAGGTGGGAGAAATGGGGAGATGTAGGTCAAAGGGTACAAAGTTGCAGCCATCTGAGATGAAGAAGTAGTTCTAGAGATCTAATGTACAGCACGGTGACAATAGTTCACAATACTGTGTTATATCCTGGAAATAATTTGCTAAGAATATAGATAGTAGGTGCCCTCATCACACACACACACACACACACACACACACACACACAGAGATAACTATATGAGGAGATGGGTGTGTTAATTACTTGACTGTAATAATCACTTCACTATCTGTATACCAAAACATCATATTGCACACCTTTAATATATACAATTTAATTTTAAAATGAAAATGAAAAAACCATGGGTTAAAAAAAAGAGGTAAACATGCATAAGATGAACCTTCTCCCCCTCCCCAAAGCAGAAACAAAAACCAAAGCATACCTACTTCTACACCCCTCCTCCAGTCTCAGTCCCTAGTCCACACTTTAACACTTTCTCTTCTGTCTTCTATCTTCCTTCTACCTGGTTTTACTCTGTCCAGCAGAGATGAGCAAATATTCTGAGAGGACGTGCCAAGTTTTCATTATTCTTTTAAATTTTGAGAGTGAGGGAGAAGGAAAATTACTTCTCAGCCCCTCCCTAGCCTCCTTATTTTGAGAAGCTGTTGCTGTGAAAGCAACATACAGATTTCATTGGCAAAGTGAAATTTGGGCTCAGGAAATGCCATTTTTAAAAGGAAACCTCTCTAAAAAGTAAATGTTTTGTCTATCCTTGAGAGGTTTAATTGAGGAACGGGTAAAACTCAAACTGTTAGGCATAGTCAGACTTAAATAGAATAGGAGAAAGTGCCCATGTGGGAAGGATGGTTGGCTAGGAAAACCAAGGACACACAGTATCATGTGAGTAAAAGGTTATCACAGTTTTGTTAAACAGCAAGTTGTAGTTGGAAGAACCCTAGAAAGTATAAGTGAACTGTTTTGATTTTATATGATGCAACATTTTATTTAAATGGAGCCCATATCCTAAACTGGGCCATGTCTTTCTTTTTGAATGTAGAGTAGGTTTCCTACACCTGCACATACCTAATTTCAAACTTCTGGCTTGACTTTTAAAAGAAGTTGTGAACAGAAATGGAGAAAACCAGTCATTTAGTCCCAGCCCAATTTATGTATGTGGTGAAATAGGATTTGATAAATATGTTGGTTACATCTTTTGCATAATAAATGTTCATGCAGGTAAATATTAACGTCTTTTCCCTATTCCAACTTTTATGGACTTGCCAATGTCATCAGAGTAAAGTTAGCATTTGACTTCATGTTGTGCTTCATAGAGCAATGTCCTTGTCTGCTTTTAGCATACTCTGCCTGCCTCTGTACCACCGCCATTCCACACTGGCGTGGCTGCAACAGTCATGGCTCTTATTTTTTTCTCAGGCTGTTAATATCACCAAAGATGTCTTCCTCTCAGAGAAGTTATTCAATTCCTACCAATTCTTTGAGATCCTGTTTAAAGGAATGATGGCAGGAAGGTTTAAGACATACAAATAAATCTAATAGGAATGATCAGTGTTGTAAGAATGAAACAGTGGTTATGGGAATTCAGTGGAAGGGAAGATTACTTCTGCTGAGTACATCAGTGTAGTCTTTTGGAAGAGGTAGCAATTTCACTGGGCCTTCATGCTCAAATAAATGAATTCTAAGTAGGATTGATCACATCGAAGTGGATGGGGAAGGTATTCCATGCAGAGAGAACACAATGAAGCAGGGAGTGTATGAAATAGCGGATCGTGTAGTTTGACAGGAGTATAGGCAGTAAGTGAATTAAAATAAAATAGGTTCTAAAGGTGGGTTAGGGACACCATGGAAACTGAATGCAAAGTCTTCCTTGGTATTGGGGGCTCAAATAAACTCTTTTCCCTTCCTAAGTTCAGAGCCAATTAAGAGATTTTGGGAGTCAACAAATTGGAATTATAATGTCATCATGATTACTGTGGAAGCCGATTAGAGAATGTCCTTTTAGACTGGTGCCAAGTGAGCTTTTGCCAACACCTCACTCCTCAATGAGACAGAATTATCAGTCATGGGAAAGGCCGGGCAACCAGCGGCCCCTAGCGGCCCCTCTAGCAAGGACACGCCCCTCACCCTGTGGCACACGGCAGGGATTATGCGATTCCTCCTTCGTCCCTCTCTTCCTCCCTTCCCTTCATTCAGAATTACTATCTATTACATGCCAGGTACTCTTCTACTTGCTGAGGATCAAGTATTGAACAAGGTAGACAGAACTTATATTTGAGAAAGAATTCAACTACTCTTAAGGTAGACTAAATCTGAAAAGAAGACCCCAGAAAGGTCTCAGATGATTATGCTTAATTTCTTCTCCCACACTCAGGATGCTGTATAACCACAAAAAGGGCAAGTGTTTACCTCACCCAACTGTCTAAACTACTAAATAATAATAATAATAGTTCTCCCCTTGAGTAACTCCTCAAATCTTTAAGTTAAATGAAAACACATTGAAAATGTTAGCATGCTGTTCACACATAAAGAAACGTTCACATAATAACCCTTAGTGTTCCTGGTTATGAGCTCTTTCCTCTCCTATCTTAGCAACTCTTACTGTCTCAATTCCCCTTTGTCTTGTAATTCATTGTTTTTCCACTTTCTTTCTTAACTTGCCTGCTTTTCTCCACTAAGGATATTTGAGTGTTTTCCAAGAAAACCCACCCCTGACTTGCATTCTCTAATAATCCTATGCTGGCTACTCTGGCATTGCAAAATAAAATTGCTTGTGCTTTGGGAATGCTTTAACTTGTCAGTAAATTGGATAAACCTCTGAATATACAAATAGAGCCTGGTCAATGAGAAGAACATGTTTCTCTTAGAGCGTGTTCTTTATAGAGTGCCCATGCTGGACGAGATACAATGCTAGGAAGTGGGAAATAACAGTGAACAACATAGGAATGGTCTCTCTCATTGCAGAGCTTTTGATCTTTGGGAAAATACAGACCACAGATGTGATGGAACATAATGGGCTATGAGGATAGACAGGAAGATCTATTTGAGGATGTGATGTTTAAGGATTTCCACCTGGATCCCTTAGATGGCATTCAGAGGGCCAAGAACCTTCAGCTGAAATAGTATACAAAAGTATGTAGATTTCTCTCAGACTGTTCAAGTACAGTCGGACAATATCCATCATATCATAGATAAATTTTCACAAATGCCTAGGGTGCCTAACTGGTTTTCTTGGCTTCACTGGAGATGGCTGGTAATTATAGATCTGCTTTGGTTATGTAACTGTATTCCTATTATGTTAATGTGTGTGTGCAATTTAATTAGTAGTTTAAAACCTATACATGCTTAAGTTACTCTACAAGAAGGTATGTCAAAGAAATAATCAATCTTCCCATGTTTTCTTCTGTCTGCTACTTCTATAGCTTTTCTTCTTCCTTCCTAATTACAACCCTTAAATAGAATTCGAGCCTCATATCGAATTTACCGAGTATCATAATTCCTCCAAGTGGTAAAGATACCTGAAGACAAATGCTGGGCATAGAAGCTACAGGGCATAAATATGCAAAGAAGTAAAAAGCTAACCTTTTCAAACGATATAGCTTCTCTCTCACTTACCAACTTTACATTTCCCTGTATGGCCCCAGAAGATGACTGGTTAGCCAGAGACGGGTAAGATTCTTCAAGGGAGGAACAACCTAAGACAGGCACAGTCTCAGGGGGGCCATCAGGTGAGAAATCGGGGATCAACAGAGGTGAGGCTTAGAACCTCACCCCCCCCTGTTTTGAGAGAAATCTTCTTTGTCCGTGGATGTTTTATTGCCCTTGTCTAGCTTGGATTAACACATAGTCTACAGGCACACACCTGATCATCTACACTTGCCCTCTTACAGCACTAAACTATGTTTTCTACCTTTATCTTGCATCTACCTACCACTTCAGCATTTTATTAAAAATAAAAATAATAATAATAATAAAGGGAGAGATGTTGGATCCACATATAAATCAAGTATAAAAATTGAATTAGTATTCATATTTGAACTGACTGTTTATAGTTCATAATGCATGAGCAAAACTGAGAGTTTCTGTGATGACTGCCCTTGTACTGTTCACCATGTAACTTATTCACTATGTAAGAATTTGTTCTCCATGTAAGAACTTGTTCATTATGCTTCAGAAGATTGGAGACTGTTGAGAATTAGGCTTGGGGTGGATTAATGATTGTGCATTGAGCATTGACTCCCCTATACAGAATTTTATTGTTGTTAACAACCATTTATCAATAAATATGCAAGATGCCCTCTCAAAAAAAAAGAAAAAAAAAGTACACACCTCCAATTGTAAAATAAATAAGTAACCAGGATGTAATGTATAGTATAAGGAATATAGTCAAAATATTGTAACAACTTTGGATGGTGATAGCTGGTAGCTAGAATTATCATGTATATAAATGTTGAATCACTGTGTTGTACCCCTGAAACTAATGTAATACCGTGTGTCAACTACCCTTCAATAAAAAATAATTATCTACAAAAAAAAATTAAACAAATATTCATATTTGACCTGATTGTTTATAGTTCATAATGCATGATCAAAACCGAAAGTTTCTGTGATGACTGCCCTTGTACTGTTCACCATGTAAGAACTTATTCACTATTTAAGAATTTGTTCTCCATGTAAGAACTTGTTCGTTATGCTTCAGAAGATTGGAGACTGACGAGAATTAGGCTTGGGGTGGATTAATGATTGTGCATTGAGCATTGACTCCCCTATACAGAATTTTATTGTTGTTAACAACCATTTGATCAATAAATATGAGAGATGCCCTCTCAAAAAAAAAAAAAAAAGTATGTAGGCATATACAGCACAAGTGCACCCAGCTGCGTGTACATGCTTCGTAGCCAGGAATCATCAGGTTTTCTAAGCGGGCTGTGACAAAGAAGTGTTAGTACCTTTGTACTTAAATAAATGGATTATGAACACAGTGTGGAAAGAGCATGTGGTACTCATACTTAGTGATATCATTAATAATGCTCTTAGTGATACAAACAGCTAACATTTGTGTACTGCTGACTATGCTAGTGGCTAAGCATTGTGCTAGGAGCTTTCTACACATTATCTCATTTAAAACTCACAATAGCCCCAAGAAGTAGAAGGCAAAGTCCAGGTGCGCCTGTCCAACAGTCTTATTACCCTCTTTGAATGTACTTCTGTTCTTGCCCTTCTCCATATGTGTTTACCCTTGTTGGTCCTGCCCCAGCCCTTCCTCTGGAAGTGAATCATAACTGGTCTAAACAAACAGTGACAGCTGGCTGGCCAAATAACTGGTTTAGTTTGTGCTGGCTATGCAGTTCTGAGACTTGGGGGAAAAGCTGGTGGGAAATTCTGAGAGGAGGTTTCTTACTCTAACATATGGATGTAAGACAAATATGTTCTCCTTCCTACTCTAGGTATTATCACTGGCAAGTGATGCATGGCTTCAGACAGCAAACAGGGCCCAAAGTGAGGACCACGCCCAAGTAAACTGGCAGATGCCCCAGGCACGGTGGCAGGGAGAGGAGGGGACAAGGGGAGGGACCCAGGGCTTTGATGGGATTGCTGAGTTATTGAATTACCAGTCCTGGGATCTGCTCACCCTCAGACGTCTTGGCAAGGGGAATAATAAATGCCCTTGTTGTTTAAGATGTTTGAGTTGCCTAGAGATAGATGGGTTATTCCTTTTTTTACGTAATTAAGGCGCAGAGAATTTAAGTCACCACTAAGATCACTTAGGTGCTAAGAGGGAAGAAAAGGTTTCATAGCCAGTCTGGCTCCTGCGTGGAGACTTGCCCTTAACCCACCAGCTGTAATACCGCTGCAGCAACTTGGGACATCCGTTTCTGCCTAAGGGGAATAGTGCCGACTTAGTACATTCTGTTTCAAGAATGAAACTTCTTATACTGTGTTAGTCTTGTCTGGAGTAAGATGTTGGTGGCCCTGAGGCCTTGCTGGATGCTGGTCCCTCCATGAATAACAGTTGTAGAGCAGCAGGAGATAAATATGAGTGGATCCTTCCTATTCTTCACCAGCTCTTTACCTGTGACTACCGATTGGAGAGAGAATTAATGGGTGGATATATCATGGATATAAAAACTAGATTTTAACTACATTAATCTTGTTAGATTGATTCTTAAACCTTTAGGTATGGATGTATCTGAGACCAGGGAATTGTCCCTATGTGTATCACAACTATTGATGCATGTGTGTAATGAGTTGTACCAGCCTGGGAATGCAAACATGGCTGGCCTAAGAGTCTCTGCTTTTCCTTGTGGAAACACCATCAAACTATTATGTAATTAATTCTGGGAGTGGTGTATGTCATGATGGAAACCTCTGCAGTGTACCTGGGCAGGAAAATACTGCTTTTTTTGCTTGAAAGTATTTTTTTTTTATAAACATAGCCAGCATTTAGACAGCACTCCTGGCACTGGGATTGGAAAACCTCATGAGTATGCCAACATGAGATGAAAGAGCTGATTGAACCATTATATGAAGAGACACTGTTTTTTAAGTAATTGTTTATTATTCTTATATTGTCTTTATCTCACCTGCACATGTATTAACATATGAGGTCAGTTTTTTTCCCCAAAACCAAAAGGTTTCAAGCCCAAATATTGACTTGGAACACAGTGGGATGAGTCAAACAGCCATGTGAGGGGGACTTCAGTCAACTGGAAGAGATTCTAACACACAAGGAATAAGCTTTGGATTTAATTCATTTCAGCTGCACATATAGAGTGATCTTTTCAACCTCTTCTGGCCTAAAAATATTACTTAAGTTGGCATCCCATAGCCAGTTACTAATAATATAGCTATTATGCTTATAACACCCATTTCTGTAGAACAGGATTTATTTAGTTAATGTATTTTATACTCCACCTACCTAAAAAAATAACGTGAAGCTGCCAATAAAACTACACAAAATTCAGAAAGACGAAAAGAAAATAGAAGAAATCAGGGCAAAAGGAAAGTGAAGTGGCATAGGAAGACAAAGCCAGGAAGAATTTAGTGCAGGGGAGCAGAGGCCTCGAGATCACGCACAGACACCACAGCTGGTATGATTCCCTGTAGTGACAAGACGCATGTGGTTCCTGACTTAGGAACATTCCTGCTGCTCAGGAGAAGAAGCATTGACTTTCCTGGAACTGAAATCAGGGGAAATTTTTTTTTTTTCCTGGAAGTCTTTGTAAAGGGAGCACTGAAATGCAGTAGGAGACCCCCTAACAGAATGCTTATGATCGTACACAGCTCCATGAACGTGGCTGTACGGGGACAGGGAGGCCGGGCAGTGCAGTCCGTGCTTCCCTTAGCTCTCCGTGTCCTGCCTTCCCTTCACCTCCAGGAGATCACAGCTGCCCATTGGAATCTAGGTTTCCAAACCTTAACATTTGCCCACTGTGGCTGCCATGCTTTTGTGGGTATGAAGCAGCAATTAACTACATTTCAGTAGGTCAGAGTCCATACTGGAACCCACAGCCTGTTTGTATTGTGGACTTCCTCACTCTGCCTTCCTCTATTTGTCTTTTCATTAGAATCTCTCAAACCCGCGGGTCCTCCTTGAGCTCAGAGTGCATCGTTTGTGTTTATAGCTGACAGTGCATCCTTCCACTGGGAAGATCTCCGTGCATAAACTAGGGTGCCTCTTTGTTTTACAAAACATATACAGGAGAGGTGCATCTCAAAGATAAAATTATAGGATTCTAATTTACAATATTCATTCCCAAAAGAGAATGAAATGCTTAAACATGAATACTTAAAAAAAAAATTCAACAACAAGCTCCTCTTTCTAGATGTGTCAGGCCTTTCAGAGTGTCCTTTGTGGGTAGAGTGGGGAGGGAAGGCCCTTAAAAATCATACAACATAGAAGCTTTATGTATATATATAAAGCAAAGCAGGCTCAATAGAAAACATTGTTTACAAAAACGTTATCATTTAAAAAGTGAATGCTTGCCACAGTTGTGTCCCAAGAGAGAACACCTGTTAGGAGTTTGAGGTATGTTCTTTAGATTTTCATTTCTCTGGAAATAATAACATTTACATACCTCTGCACAGTGGTATTCTATCTTGAGTTAGGAAATGGGTCAAAAGGAAGTGAGATCTACCTTTCAGCAGATCAGACAGTACTAGGTGGCCCATTGCTTTCTTCTTTTGTTCAGCATTGAAGTGGTATAGGTGATAGCAGGGAATACCACATCTGATTTTCTTCCTCTACTGGGGAACATAGACAGAACCCCAAAACATGCAAAGTCCTCTTTGTATTTTCAGTGCTTGCAAATCAGTCCAACTCACAGGGTGTCAAGAGGGTACTGAGCAGTCATGGGTGGTGCTCTGAGCCTAGCTGCCCATTTGTCCTGTCCTCTGGCCTGGGCCTTCGTTGCCATGTGCATGTGGGGACTCTGCTAGAGAAGCATCATTCTGTGTCAGTCTGTCAGTCTTTTTAAGTCTTACTCTTTTTCTTGGGCACTTTAACTCCTCTTGCAAGCCCAGTGCTTCTCCATTCTCTGATCTGTTGCTGTTTGCTTCTCGAGTGGAGGAGGGATGATTCTATTCCTGAGCTGGAGGTGAGGAAGAAAGTCCTCATCTGACCTGGAATATCCATGGGATGACCAGCCCTCTCTCATGGCGGGGGGTGTAGTCCCTCCAGCCCTAACCACCACAGTGTGCTAAAAGAGCCTGTGTCTCTCCAGGGTCATTGTGAGAGTCCTCCTCTTCCCTTAGCCTGTGCGGCCCTAGACTTAGAAGCAGTAGGACCATTGTACCACATATACTATTTTTCAAAATTGAAAAGTGGGATCTTACTATACCCCCAAATTTTTACAACTATTATCCTTAACAGTATATCCCGGTTATTTTTCTGTGTGTGCTCACATGGATCTGCTGTATTCTTTTTAACAGATGCATACTATTCCACTGTACAGCTCTAAAATTAATGAACTCCATTTTGGTTCTTCTTTAATGAAAAACATTAAAACAGTGTCATTGGTGGAGAAGAGGTCTGGACTGTGAGAGTGGGTGACCGTGTTCCTCTGACTGCAAGTTACTTTGAGTCCTTTTAACATAGGTACAGCAGAGGGCTTTGGCTTTTAGTTTTTATTTGAGTGTCCTTGAGTTTGTGTGTGTTTAAAGTTAAAAGGATCTTTGCAGAAGAGTGATCGGGTCATGCAGTAGATACTGTCTCTAGTTTTAGGTTTCCCAATGACAAAAGTAATTAAAATAAACTTTTGTAAAATATGGAGGTATTATATAAAAATTTAACGTAATGGAGCCAGTTTGGTTGGACCCTGAAGTAAAATGGTTTAGGTACTTCTTTCTTTTAAAAAAAAAAAAAGTTTAGTTTTATTGATAAGAATAGAACATAGAGGCAATGATGACTAGAGAATAAACTTGCCTAGAAAACCAGCTAAAATACAGGATCTCAAATGAGCCTCTGTTACACACAGGGGTGAGGTTACTTCAGAGTTATATGCTTGGGCTCGAAGTGCTGATTCTGTTTTCCTAACTGACAATTTCTCCCTATGCTTTAGACTAGAGGTTGATAACTACAGCACATGGCCTAGATTGAGCCTTTTGTCTGTTTTTATAGTATCTGTGAGCTAAGAATATTTTTAATAGACTGGGGTGGGGAGAGGGAGAATTAATATTTCATGACAAATGAAAATATGTGAAATTCAAATTTTTGTATATAAATAAAATGTGTATTAGAACAAAGCCTTTTATTTGCATGTTGTGTACAGCTTTTTTGTTACAGTGGTAGAGTTCAGTAGTTGTAACAGGGGCCTTATGGCCTGCAAAGCCTTAAATATTTATTATCTGGCATTTTATAGAAAACATTTTCAGGCTCCTTCAGGAATCAATAATGCCTTAGGCTTTGTGACTCCTATACATCTGTGATTAGTGGGTCTTCAGAGTAGGTTCTCATAAATAGATGAATAAATGGATGGCAACTGGCTATGAAATACAATTCCTTTTAGTTTAGTATTTTTGATACTCAGCTTCCTTTCCACAATATTGTTTCCGTGAAACTATAGTTCTGAAAATTTGGGCAAAAAAAATTGAATGGAAGAGAAATAAAAATCACGTGTTCCTTATGTTACATTACTTAATTTGGCTTATTTCCATTTATTTATTTACTATTTGATTTGAGTTGTGTTGAGGCACAGCTGACATATAAAATTTTAAGGTACTTAAAGTGTACATTGTGGTGGTTTGATATACATAATACATTGTGAAAGGACTCCCCCATCTAGTTATCACATCTGTCATCTCATATATTAACTTTTCTTTTTTTGGTGAGAACATTCAGTTCTAGTCTCTCAGCAAATTTCAATTATACAATACAGTGTTATGAGCTACTGTCCTGGGTTTTACATTAGAACCTCAGACCTTATTCATCTCATAGCTCAAAGTTCGTATCCTTCCACCAACCTCTCCTTGCTTCTCCCACACACCTGCTCCTGGAAAATACTTCACTCTGTTTCTATGAGTTTGACTCATTTCTTTTAAGATTCAACATATAAGTGATGCCATGCAGTATTTCTCTTTGTCTGACCTGTCTCACATAATGCCCTCAAGGTCCATCCATGTGGTAGTATATGGCAGGATTTCCTTCTTTCTCATTACTGAACAATATTCCATTGCATATATACATATATATATACCACATCTTTTTCAGTTCATCTACTGATGGACACTTAAGTTGTTTCCATATTTTCGCTATTGCAAATAATGCCGCAATGAATATGGGAACACAGATATCTCTTCAACATACTGATTACATGTCCTTTGGCTATATACTCAGAGTGAGATTTTTGAATCATATTGTAGTTCTATTTTTACTTTTCTGAGAAATTTCCGTACTGTTTTCCATATTGGCTACATTGATTTACATTCCCAACAGTATTCAAGGGTTCTCTTTTTTTCACATCCTCACCACTGAGGCAGGTGTTAATGAGACACAGGCAGACAGAGTTCAAGGTCCCTGTTAAGTTTCAGGGCACCTGGGTAAGTTGCAGTGAGGAGGGACCTAGTGTCAAGGCTTCGCAATAAACAAGAAGCCACAACCTGGACATCTGGAAAATTCAGCCTGAAAAACAAGGGATTTTTTTCTTTCGAACTCAGCTCAACCCTAGCGACAAGCCCCCAGTCCTGTAAATGTGCTTACAACCACCCTAGACCCTGAAGCCCTGACGGCATCCTCCCTTGGAGCCCCCCTCCTGATTAGCACGAGTCTTTTTCTTTTCACTCGTTGAAATACTTCTGGTTGCTCCATACTCTTGGCTGCTGGCTTCACTCTTCATTGCCTCTGAGACTTGATCCTGAGAAAAACAGCACCTCAACTGGAAACACCACCACTTATTTCTTGTCTTTTTTAGGATAGTTATGTCTCACTGTGGATTTGAGCTGCATTTCCCTAATGATTAGGGATGCTGAGCACCTTCACACATACTTGTTGGCCATCTGCAGTGTCTTCTTTGGAAATAGATCTATTCAGATCCTCTGCCTATCATTAATTGGATTTTTTTTCTATTGAATTATATGAGTTCTTTATGTATTTTGGGTGTTAACTCTTTTTCAAATATATAATTTGCAAATATTTTCTCCCATTCTCTTGGTTGCCTTTTCATTTTGTTGATGGTTTCCCTTACTGTGCAGAGGCTCTTTAGTTTGATGTGCCCCTCTCTTCATTTCTGCTTTTGGTGTCAAATCTGAAAAATCATTGTAAGACTGATGTAAAGGAGTTTACCCACTATGTTTTTTCCAGTACTTTTATGGTTTCAGGTTTTACATTCAATATTTAGTCCATTTTGAGTTGATTTTTAGGTATGATGTAAGATAGTGGTCCTGTTTCATTCTTTTGCATGTAGCTATTCAGTTTTCCCAGTACCATTTTTTGAAGTGACAGACTATGCTTTCCCCCATTGCATATTTTTGGATCCTTTGTTGTAAATTAATTGGCTATATGTGTGGGTTCACTATTCTGTTTCATCGATCTATGTTTTTTTTTTACAATACTTTACAGTTTTTACTATAGCTTTGTAATATTGTTTGAAATCAGGGACGGTGGTGCCTCCAGCTTTGTTCTTCTCTCTTAAGATTGCTTTGGTTATTCATGTTTTTTTGTGATTCCATGCAAATTTTAGGATTGTTTATTCTATTTTTGTGAAAAATGCATTTGGAAGTTTAATGTGGTTTGGATTGAATCTCTAGATGGCTTTGGGTAGTATGGACATTTTAACAATAATTCTTCCAATCCATGAATATGGAATATCTTTCCATTTATTTTTGTCTTCTTCAGTTTCTTTCACCAATATTGTGTAGTTTACATAGGTCTTTTATATCCTTGGTTAAATATATTCCTAGGTGTTTTATTCTTTTTGATGCAGTTGTAAATGGAATTGTTTTCTTAATTTCTCTTTCTGGTAGTTCAACATGCATATATAGAAATGCACAATATTATGTTGATTTTTGTATCATGGAACTTTACTGAATTTGTCTATTAGTTCTAACAGTTTTTTGGTGGAGTTTTTAGAAGTTCTCTATATATCATGTTATCTGCAAACAGACAGTTTTACTTCTTTCTTTCTGTTTTCTATGCCTTTTATTTCTTTTTCTTGCCTACCTGTTCTGACCAGGACTTCCAGGCTATCTTAAATAAAAGAGGTGAGAGTGGGCACACTTACCCTGCTTCTGATCTTAGAAGAAAAGCTTTCACTTCTTCACCTTGAGTATGATGTTAGCTGTGGGCTTGTCATACATATGGCTGTATTATGTTGAGGCAAATTCCCTTTACACCCACTTTGTTTGAGAATTTTTATCATGAATGAATGTTGAATTTTGTCAAATGATGTTTGTGCATCTATTGAGATGATCATATGACGTCTATACTTCATTCCGTTGATGTGGTGTAACACATTGATTCATTTGCAGATGTTGAACCATCCTTGGATCCCTGAAACAAATCCTACTTGATCATGGTGTATGATCCTTTTATTGTATTATTGAATCCTGTTTACTAATATTTTGTTGTGGATTTCTGCACTTATGTTCATCCAGGGATACTGGCCTGTAATTTTCTTTTTTTTGTATGTATTTGTCTGGTATTGATATCAGGGTAATGCTGGCCTCATAAAATGAATTTGGAATATTTCCTTCCTCTGGTTTATTTCTTTAGTTTTTCTACATGTTGGATAACTTTTTTATAAATAGGATATTTTATATGTAATTGTTAGTTGCCTTTTTTTTCTTTTTTACTGAACATGTTTTTACACATTTTTCATGGCTACATTGAATTTTGTCTGGTGGATGAATTATAAATTTACCAACCCTTTTATTTTTGGACATTTGAGTTCAAGAATAAATAATGCTACATTATATGTCTTTCATACATAAATATAAGTATCTGTCTACATATATTCCTAAAAAATACTAACTGGGTCAAAAGAGATGAATTTTTTTTAGGTATTGGAGAATGTTTACCATATGCATACGTTAAGAACAAAGTTTCTTTTCAGATAGGCTTTAAATATAAAAGCATGTTTATTTCATCCTTGCCACCACTTAATATATTTTTGTTGGTTGACAATTTGCTATTAATTTAGTGATTGTCTATTATTTTGATGGTTGCTAATTGTAATAGTTGCTGATACCAGAATTATTATTTTATTTTTCTTTTATTGTTTGGTAAACTTGAATGTCTTAAATATATTTATTCTTCTGTGAATTGTTGTTCATGTCCTTTGCCTATTTTTTTGTAATGGGAAAGAGTATTATTTTTATTTTTAAAGTGCTATTTGCATATTAAGGATATATATATTTGTGGCAGATATCATTCCTAATTTGTCTTTAAGTGTTTTTTGTACGGTATTTTGACATAATGAAGTTTTAAATGATCATGTAGTCAATTCATTGACCTTTTCCTTTGTGATTTTTCTCCATCTGTTTTAGTTTTGTAATTTCTTTTTGCTTTGAAATTTCTTTCCAATATAAGAATCAGCCAAATACTCCCCTACTTATTCTTTGTGCTTTAAGTGATTTAATTATTTACATTTAACATGTCTGTGCAGAATTTAGCTTGGTGTGAAGTTTATATCAAAATTGATTTTTTTTCCCGTGTTCTATGCCAATTTTTTTAGCATTCCTCGGTGGTTTATGATTTTTTTTGTTAATACACAAAAGATTTAGGTTTACTAGGATCTGTTGTAGGTCTTGCTTTTGTATTCTACTCATCTGACCACCAATTCCCTTTTTAGATCAGTTGTTTGAATTGTTTACTTTGTAACACCTCACAGGACCAGCTACCCCTCACTCAATCCCATGTCCTCCTTTCACAACATTTTCTTTGTCATGCTTTTTTGGTGAAATGGGGATCAAGTAGTAGAGTTAATGGTTTCTTAAATCCATTCTTCAATTAAGACAAGAAAAACATGATATGAGAACAGTAACTTGAAAATATATATTCAATTTATTCATCTAACAGCTCTATCAACTTCTCTGAAAATACTTCTTTTTTTTAAAAGGTGAAAATACAACACAGTTTGGTTTCCAAGCACTGAACAGTTCCACATACCTTAAGATAATTTTCTTTTTCTTTTCCTTTTTCCAGTTTTAACATTTTGGATTTTATTCCATGGTGACATAACTTGGTTAATAGATTGTGTTTCAAACATTTAAATTATTTTTCAATGAGTGTTGGATGGGTGTTAGGAAATGTCTTACTCTTTTCTTTGTTGTTCAGTTTTTATTTCATGATCATGAACTTACCTCTGTGGTCCAGTAAGACTTGGAGAGGGATAAGGAAAATATGGCACCTGAAGAACTGTGGCAAGAATACAAAGATTATGGGAGATTGCAAGCAGATGAAGATGAGGTGTGCTCTCCTGAGCTACAGAAGGAATGGTCTGGTGGTTAAGATAAAATGCAAGTCAAGTGTATTAGAGTGGTCCATAGTGATCTTCTGGTCTTGCCATTCCCAGAACCTAAGTGTTCTATGGCTTCCACAATATTGATGCCCCCTTTCACCTTGCCAAAGATCGCAGGCTTGCCATGCAACCACACAGTCTTGGTAATATAAGTATGTTATATATAACATAAATATAAGTATCTGTCTACATATATTCCTAAAAAATACTAACTGGGTCAAAAGAGATGAATTTTTTTTAGGTATTGGAGAATGTTTACCATATGCATACGTTAAGAACAAAGTTTCTTTTCAGATAGGCTTTAAATATAAAAGCATGTTTATTTCATCCTTGCCACCACTTAATATATTTTTGTTGGTTGACAATTTGCTATTAATTTAGTGATTGTCTATTATTTTGATGGAAAACTGGGAACCATTTGTGTTGGGTCCATCATTTGCCATGGACTGGATGCCAGGACCCATAGGTTTCAGGATAAAATTCTCATCACCAAATTTTTCCCTTAGATGGGCTTCCTGTCAGAGCCATTCCAGCATGTGAAGTTGTGACCCTGGCTCATAAGCGCTGGAATAATTCTTTGAAAGTTGGAACCCTCATTACCAAATTCTTCTCTCCAGTGCTCAGAGCATGAAAGTTTTACATAATCTCCAAAGAGGTTTTCTGGAAACATTTTGAAGGAGACATTGGTTTGGAAATAGTTTGAATTTGTCTGGAAACATTTCCAGAAATATGTCTGGTGATGGGAATGTCAAAGAACATGGTGGGGTTGTCCATGACTAGGTGGCATGGTGCACTCCAGGAGGTTGTTGGTGGTCTCAGCAAAGCTATCTGGTTCTTAAATAATTTTTCTAAAGGTCAAAACAGGGAGAATAAACATGAAAGCTATTTCTAAAACATGCTTGCATTTTATGCATAGAGTTAATGGTTTCTTAAATCCATTCTTCAGTTAAGACAAGAAAATTTTATTCATTCATGCCTGCAACAAATATTTATAGTGTCTTCACTATGAGCCAGGCACTAGTGTTCTGGGTGCTGAAGATACAGCAGGAAACAAGATAAGTGTAATACTTCATCTGGAGATTAAATTCCAGTGGTGAAAACAGATATAAATGCTGCATAAAATATATAACGCTACATAAAATAGAGATACATTCTCTGAAGATAAGCAAAACAGGGTAAAAGGAAAGACGATGACAGAGATGAGCGAACCCTTGGGTAGAGTGATCAGGAAAGGCCTCTGTGATTAGGTGGTACTTGCAGAGACTTGGAAGAAACGAGGGGGCAAGTTACACAAGCTTGTGGATTCTGGGACTGTCAGGAAAACCAACATATCCGGAGGGGAATGAGTGAGTGAGTCAGAGAGAAGTGGGAGATAAGGTCAGAGAAGTAACCAGGTGAAATTAGAGTAGAATTTTATTGAGCATAATGAGAAGCCATTGGAAAATTCTGAGCAGGAGGGTGATAAGATTTTATGTAATTTTGGTAGTATCTCTCTGGCTGCTAGTACAAAAACATGAATGGAGGTACCATTCACTAAAAACACTGGGAAAATATCAGATTTTGGAGTGGTAGATATCAAGAATTCTGTTTGAACATACTGTTACATTGAAATGCCTGTTAGTTGATGTGAGAGGAGATGTCTGATGGGTAGTAGGATGACAAGACAAAGATTAAATATTGGAAGAATGTATGTTGGTTTAGCAGGGCCTGGGTCAGCTCACTCATGGAGTGTATTCATTTCTTAGGACTTCTGTAACAAATAACCATGACTTTGGTGGCTAGAAATCCAAAATCCTACAGGGCCTTGAGGGTGCTTTAAGGGAGAATTGTTTCTTATCTCTTCCAACTCCTAATGCTCGTTGGTGTTCCTTGATTTGTGGCCCATCCCTCTAATCTCTGCTTTCATAGTCACATCATTTACTCCTCTTCTGCTGCCAGATCTCTCTTACAAGGGCATTTGTTATGGGATTAAGGGCTCATATGGATAATTCAGGACAAACTCCTCTCAAAATACTTAGGTTAATCACATCTTTTGCAATATAACATAATATCCATTCTTTTATCATGTAAGGCAATATCTACAGGTTCCAGGGTTTAGGACATGGACATGTGGATGTGGACACCATCATTCACCCTTTACAGGCAGGGAGTATGGACTGAGAAGAGAAGCAGTCCCAAGATTGAGCTGTAGGACTCTACAGTCTCCAGAGGCCAGGAAGAGAACTCAGAGCTAGTGAAGGACACTGAAAGAAGGCAGTGAGGTGTGGAAGGAGCAGGACAGCCAGCCTGTGGTGTCTGGTGAGGAACTGTTCCAGTAAAGAGGAGATGATTAGCTGTGTGGAAAGCTGCTGAGTGGTGCAGAAAACAAGGACCAAGCCTTGATTATTAGACTTTGAAGGACACAAGTTATTGGTGAACTTGCCAAAACTATGAACAGAGAGTGGCATAATTGCATTCATTGTTCTCAGTGATGAATCCAACTTCCATCAGAATATTATAATGCTGTTCTAACTGTAGGATCAGTGGTTGGCCAAGCACATCAAATGTAAAAAGTTATTTTGTAATTTCTTTTTCTTCTTTTCTCCTGTTGGAAGTTCTACATGGGAGTATGTTGTGTAAACAACATTGCTTCTTCAAACAAACTGTTATATGCTCATGGTAGAAATTTTTCAAATTATAATAAAAAATTAAAGTGGGTCATTTAATTTTAAATTTCATCTGAAGTGCAGCCATTTTCTTCAGAACATCTTTGTTTCATTGCTCACTTTTTTTCATTGGCTCTGAGATTGTTCTGTAAATGTCCTTCACTGAATTAAATATGATCCCCCAGGAGTAAGTAAAGGACAATGTTGCCAACAATATGTCACCTATGACTTCAGGTTGACTTTTGGATTTTTGTGCTTATGAAAGTGTCTGGGCAGGTGACCTCCACCAAAGCTGCCCAGTTATTGAGAAGCATACCTCCCCAAATAAAAGGGCGGCCATGCTAGTGATTGGAATACAGTCAGATCCATTCCCCTTGTAGAAAATCCAAAAAACACGCCTTCAAAAACCAGTGTTCTCAACTTGTCTCCTGTTCCATGACATGTTTTTCTGGAAGAATCCTCACTCCAACAAGGGAAGATATGAGGGAAGTGGTAAAAATTCTTTAAATTTTAGAAAACTAATAATGGAATTAGGGAAATCTTAATATCATATTCGTATTTTGCATTTTTATATGTCTGCCTTAACTTTATGAGAGATCAGACTAAGAGAGTGCAATTCTAAATTGGAACAAGTTTGGAGGGAAAATCATCAGCTGCACCTCAGTCTCAAGCAGATAAATTGAAATCAAGCTCAGGAACACGGGGATAGCATTGAGTGTGCCATCTCATGTGACTGACTCTTTGAGTAGATTCAGGGATAAAATCCTCCCAAGATCTTCTCCAGATCCCTAAATTAGCACCATACGACTGACCAGATGTTTCTCTCTTTGATTTTAAGCAGCTATCTCTGAAGGAAAGACCCGCTGAATTTATTCACTACCAGTATTTCCTCTTGAAGATTTGGCGAAGCCACTTCTATTTCCTAGCATTTAGATTGCTGAAATATTACGTGCAAGTCAATATTAGAAAGTATAGACCTCATAAATAAGCCAAATTAATTATAGGCATTTAAGACCAAGTATTCGTAGGGAGATTATGTTGTTCTAGAATATTTTTAGCGAGTTGAGTAAAAGCAGACAGTCTTATCTTATGATTCTGAAACTCAAAATCCAAACTACTGACATAAACTGAGATCAGTACTCTTATCACACTTTGTTATTTTGCTTTGCCAAAAGTGCAGATGAGAAAAAGGTCTTGAAAGTGGAAATAAAGGGAAGTTATTTTATATAAGCCAAGTCACTTGTTAGTATGTGCTATTAAAGGCTGAGAATGAGTTTTAGAATTTAAAGTTCATATTTGTCTTCCAATCAAACCAAGGTTATTGTGAATACCATATGGTTTTAGAAGACGTATTTGGTATCTTTGGGAACTTGAGGCTACTAAATCATTAACAGCTGCCAGAATGGAATAAACCAAATGTACTCAGTATTTAGTTCTTTGTAGTGGGGAAGTCTGTGGATTTCCTGGTTCAGCCCATCTGATGAGAAGAATAACTCACAAACATGTTAGCTGGTTGCACAGGATGAATAGTTTTGCCAGAGACTATAAAATAGATGAGAAAATGAAGATAAATTTAAAAGACTGTGTGTCATCAGTTGAAAAAAAATTAAAGGCAATTAAAAAGGGAAATAATACTGCCAATAGTTAAGAGTTTCGTGAGATGCATTGGTTCTCAACCTCAGTGCTGTTGACATTTTGGGCCAGAGAATTCTTTGTTGTGGGGCCTGCTCTGTGCATGGTTGGTTATTTAGCAGCATCTGTGGCTTCAACCCCCTGGATGCCAGTAACACCCTCTTCCTTGTTATGACAATCACAAATGTCTCCTGACACCACCAAATACCCTCATGGGAGCACACTTGCCCCTGATTGAGGACCAGGGGTAGGCTACACAGGTAGCTCCCAAAGTCCCATTCCAGTTACATGCTCAAAATAGAACGGGATGAAGGGGCAGACTTATTGAGAACTTTGATTGCTGAATGTGTTATTAGTATGGGGTTTTGTTGGGAACCATAATAATTAAGGTATAGCTTCTGCATGTATATTGCACTGATGAAAAGTAGATCAAATTTTTTTCCAATCTAGAGTTAATTGAGTACAGTAGGAATACCAATAGTACAGGTGATTGATTGTCTTCTATTTTTCCTTCTTCCGAAAAGCCTTGCAGAAGTATGTAGGACTAAACTAAATCTGTAGCAGAATCAAAATGGGAAGAAGCCTTCTCTGTGTATGACTTTAAAATCCCACTACATAGTAGAGGCTACTTGGAGACCTACATGATTTCATAAGCTTGTCTTCATATAAAGACTGAGTGCCACTTGTGGCAAAAGCTGTTTGCATTTACCAAACATCTTTGTGATCCTCTACATGTCTTGGTCTCCCTTTGAGATTGGCTGAGGCCATGTAACTAGTTCTGCCCAGTGAAATGTGAGCTGAATGTAACTTCTGGGCTGAGGAAGTTAAAAACCAATGCTTTCTTCCCCTATCACAGGCCTCACCGGTATGTGTTCGACGAGCCTGAGATCTTACTGATCTTTTCATTCTCTCCATTCTCTTTTTCTGAGATGTCTGTTGGTTGGCTGTTGGACACTCTGAATTAATCTGCTTAATTCTCTTTTATTTCATGGTCAGCCCTTGATCTATTTTTCTGCTTTCTGGAACCCAGTTGGAATAGAAGGTTCAGCTAAGATTCAAGTGCACAGGTATTACTGTCAGTCGCCTTTCTTTGTGTTAATGATATTCTGGTGAGAAAGTCACATGCAAATGAAGTAAGCAGGTACTTGGGATGGTGTTACACATGATCTAGCAGGTTCTGCATGGGGAGAAGGTGAGGAGATTTTTTTTTCCTCCCAGTAAATTAAATGGCATGGGCTAAGACTTGGGAGGTGGATAGCATAATGTTTAAGAGCATGTCCTCTGCTGTCCAACTGCCTGGGTTTGAGTCCCAGTTTTGGTGTTTATTAGCTATATGATCTTTGGCAAGTTAATTAAACTATCTGAGCCTGATCTGTAAAATGGAGTTCATTATAGGTTATAAGTGTGCAATATATGATAAGTAATTAAAAGAGTACCTGTTCCATAGACATGATTCTTTTTCTTATTTTCCCTACCCTCCAGTTTTTTTTAAGTCGATCTTCCCTTAAAGGGATTATTTTATTATCCGTGCTGTGTAGATGTTTGCTCTTACTATTAATTCAGTTACAAATCAGAAGAACATAGTGTGCCTGTGAACTCAAAAAAAATTTTTTTTGAGTTCTATATAGCCTGTTGTATTTCTTAGTGTATATTCTTACAGTTAGTATAAATAACTTCAGTATTTTCATCATTCCAGTGGCATCATCTTTTCTACCAGACAGAGGACTGCTGCTAACATAAATGGTATTTATGGCCAGAGAGGAAGGTGTCTTTACGTCCGGGCAGTTACAGCTCCACGTAAGCTCGCCTATTTTGGCAAGCAGAGCACGTGCTGGATTTCATCCCCAGGCACCCACTGGACAAGGTGCCTCCATGTGGTATTCAGTCTGTATGACTGTACAGGGTTTCAATGGGCATTATTCCTGGAGGGAAACGTGACCTGGGAATCCCAAATCTCATACTCCAGAGTGAATTCTGTCAGTTGGATTGTTTACTGGTAATTTTGCCACTTTCTGCCTTGATTTCTCTGCCCTTCCCTTGCTGCTCCGAAATTTTGGGGGTGAGGTGTTGAACCCATCAATTGAAGGACTTAAGTATAAGAAGGAATCCACATATATGCTGCCAAGTTGTTAGCATATGGGTGTTTTTAAACCCTCGAGATGAGATCTTGAAGAGATAGTGAGAAGATAAGGCAGAGAATTGAGGGCTCAGCTCCAAGGAACTCAAACTTTCAGAGATCAGATAAAAGTATAGAAATGGACAAAGGAGACTGAAAAGGAGAGTTCACAAAAGGAGGAAGGAAATGAGGGTGAACTGACACATAGGTCAAGAGCAGAGAGAGATAAATCCAAAGCCTACACTTTGTGAATAGCCCTGGGGGTTGTACAAATCATGACAGTGATTCATGAATGACTGGAATAATGCCAGCATTTCTGTTTCCTCACGAATCAACCTCTTGTCTCGTAGGTAAGAGCCTCTGATGCAGACTCAGGACTCTATGGCTTTATTGAATATTCTCTTTATGATGGATTCCAAAGCTATGAAGCACCTCAAGCATTCCAGATCCACCCACACGATGGGCAAATCTGTGTTTCTCAAGATATTGACAGAGAGAGGGATGCAGCCACCTACGATCTCTTGGTGAAAGCTAAGGATGGGGTAAGTCTTTATATATGAGAAATATCAAACATACTCAAAAGTGAACCACTGGGTACACATCAGAAAGTACCAATGGTTGCCAACAATTGGCTGATCTCGTTTCATAAATCACTACCTCTTTCCTTTGCTGGATTTTGAAGCAAATACCAAACATACCATTTCATCCATCAGTTTGGCAATATCTCTAACAGACAATGGCTTTTAAAAAACAGGACTACAATAAGTTAACAATAATTTTTAAATAATGTATAATACCCATCCCATTAAAAAATTTCTGGATTATCTAAAAATGTCTTTTAATAGTTGGTTTGGTTGAATCAAGATTTAAATAAGTCCAAAAATTAATTTGACTGCTATATCCCTTAAGTTTCAATCTGTAACAGATTCCCCCACTACTGCCCCACGTATATTTTCTCTTATGGTATTTATTTTTGGAAGAAATCGGGTCTTTGTAATTTTACACGTCCTGAATGTGGCTGATTACATCCTTGGGATTCATTTAATATGTTCTTTTATTATATTTCCTATAAGCTGGCATTTAGAACCAGAGCTCTGTTAGTTTTGAGGATCTCATCCTAAACCCAGCCCTGGTGTGCTGGGGGGCTGCTCTGAACCCTGCCTGGCTCAGTGCAGGTTCTGTGAGTGTGTAGGTATGGGCCAGGCGACGACTGCTGCTGGAGACACAGTTTGTCAGGCTGCCTGATTCCGGGAGCAGGGGCGCAGCACACCAGGCGGGAAGCGGGGAGGTGGCGTGTGTGCGGCGCGAAGCACGGGGGCAGAGGTGGGAAGGAGGGAAGGAGAACCGTGGGCAATTCCAAGGGAAGGAGTGGGAGAGGCGGGGTGGGTGGGTTTGAGACTGCCGAGTTGGAATGGTTCCAGGGAGCTCGGGGGCCTAGAGGCTCCCTGGCTCTCTGGTGTTTGTCCCCTGGAGGTGACGCGTGCAGGTTTCAGATGAGTGGTGGCTGAGGTTGAGAACACCCAGTAAAAGAGGTGGTTGGAGTAATAAACCTCTTTGGAATGGTTGGTTTACATTTGAAACGCCCGTTTACCTGATCCTGGGAAATCCCTCCAGGATCCGCAAGGCCCCAGATGTCAAAGCACCAGAAAACAGGAAATAGAAGACATGGCGAATACACTGCCCTGGGGCCGAGGGCCCTCACAGAGAAGGGCCACGGGGCTCACCGGAACTCCCGGGATACTTAAGGCTTTACTAAGAAAACTTCTGCAGCTGTTTCATTTCACTTTGGCTTATTGGAAGTACCACCCAGTGGCACTGAGGGAACTCATTACTCAGATTAACTTAGTCCCAGCCTAGCATCTTAAATCATCAAAGGAAGTGTTAGTCGTGGCATGGGCTACTGGCAGCACTTTCTTCTCTGTGTCAGGCCCCATGTGTTCCTGTGCCAGCTTCACTCAGTGCTGCCTGCTCCCAGGCAGAGAGCCCACGTACTCTTCATTACATGCCACCCACGAGGGCTCGTCCCTTCATCTTCCTCCCGGCTTTCTTCTCTGGGGTTGTCATCTCCTCCTTCCGTGTCCTCTGCTTCATCTCTGTCCTCTTCTGGGTTTATCGCCCCTAGATGCTCTTGGGTGTTTGCATCCATCTCCACTAATGTCTTCCATTCCTCCGCCTTGTGGGGATCGAGGCAGTACAAGTCACTGAGGGTGTACTGGCATTCACCTCCGCCGTACACGTAGAGCAGCTTAACGGCCAGCATGGCAGTGGAGTAGACACCACATTCTCTTGGAGGGTCACTGGCTTTGTCAGACCGTCTTCCTCCTTCCTGATGCCTGGGGCAGGGAGCACTAGTTAGTGGCCCTCACAGTCCCATCCTCTGTGACCACCATGGTGGCCCCCTTTGGGGCTCCCGGGAGCTGGCTTCCCCACACTCCTGCTTGTTTTCATTCTCAGGCTCTGCTTTTCTTTACCTCACCTATTCTCTGACCTAGGTGCCTGCAGCTGTCCACAAACCAGTGGTTCTTTGCAGTACTACAGAATAACAGGTTATTAAAGAAATCACCTGCTATATTCCCCAAGGGTTAATCTGAGTCCACACCCATTTGACTGTTTTTCCTCCTCAGACTTGAACTGGAGTACATCTAAATGCAGGTTGTGTTTGTCCATCTTTGTTGACTATTTCCAGTAGATGATTATGATCCCTGGGAGGTGACGGACACTTGGGAGCCCAATCTGGGTGTGGGCCCAGTCCTTCACAGGGGCTGCTTTCTCCATATGAATGTATCCAGGTTAAAGGCATGCATGTTATTGTAATAGATGTAATTCCGTGCACTCTCCAGGAAGCCACTAAAGAAAATTAATTGTGTCTTCCAAGCTACCATCTGATAACCCACTTTGACCAAAGGACCCCTGTTGAATTCACTTCTCTCAGGTCTTGGTTGCCAAATGCGAGACCAGAGATCTGTGTAGTGCATAGGATGAATTCACCTTTCTTAGGAAGAGCCGGGAAGGACACATTCAGTGTTGGGGAAAGTGAAGACTCCCATGTCTCTACAATCTGAGTCTGCAAATGAGCTATCAGAACTTCAAGGTCTCCTCCATCTGCAGTGCATGGACACCTTCTCCATTTCTGCAGCCATCTTCTTCTTGCCCATCCCCTGGGTCCTGGAGAGCCCAGGGATACCCATGGAGGGAGCTTTATGTGCAGCCCTCCTGGAAGGAGGTCCTCTCAGGAGTGGGTTTAGTGATGCACTTTTAAAAGCAAACTGTAGACTTTTAACAGCTTCCTAACCTTCTTATTTGGACCTAAAACTGCCTCCAACATCCCTGTGTTTGCCTCAGATCGTACGACGGCAGGCAACATAAACGTTTGTGTGAGGTGTGTGTATGCACGCACCTGTGTGTGTGTGTGTGTATGTTCTCCAGTGCACAGTGTTTATTCTGCTGCCTGTGTAACTTTCTTCTGTTATGAAGTGTGCATTTTACTGAGGGAAGTCTGCATCTGTCTTAATTATTCTGTGCAATATCTACTGCAGCCAACGTCCCTAATCAAAAAGGTTGGGAAAGATGAAGATAGCAGTGTTCCTAATGATTCTGTAGATTGTTTCCTAAAAACAGCCTTGCTTGGATCTGAAGAATAAATGAACTCAAACAAGAAATTTGAGGTCCAAGATGTAGGATTCTAGGCCATAGTGAGTGTATTTAAAACAATGAACTCCACCTTGACAGAGACCTTTCACTTTACATAATTGCCTTGACAGTGTATGGTTTTTCTCAATCTTTTCTCTTTCTAAATATATGTTCTGAAAGCTCTTTGGAAGAAATTGCCGAGAACCCATATAATTGTGGTCAGAAAGAGATTTTTATCTGTCAGTAGAAGAATTTTTCTTATAACATACTTAGATGTTCTAGCTTATTTGCTGCTGTTCTAGTTCAATTTATCTTTGTGATGACTGTCAATATTTTAAAGACTCATCACTTCTCCTGTTCTACTGGCAGTACTTCTGAAATCATCTGTTTTTGCTTCTACTGCTTCTATTTATCTCATGCAAAGCAGTCATGAGGATGCTATAAAATTACATAATGGAAACAAACAACTGGATTAAATTGGAAAGCAAGTGGTTTTTCACAATAAAGCTTTACAGTTTAATTATTCCATGTTTAGACATAATTCCTTGTTTCCTTTTCCCATTTGTTTTAACCAACTGTAACTCTTTTTAGTATATGTTTGTTAACATTCTATTTCTATTTTTTTCATGACATCCTGAGGTCTGTAGCTGAAATATCTGTCTGAGATAAAGCTATTTCAACTGTCTCATGCCTCCAGGCTTAGGGAAGGGTTATGTCAGATAGCAACATAGAAAGCAGATGACTTAGCCCTTCACTGTCATAGATACATATATTCATGATGAAAGTTGGCTATGGAAGTTGTGCCACATAGTTCAGGTGTAATGCCTATAGCTCTCTAAAAGCAAATTTGCTGAGTAAAAAGGCACACTCATTTTTTCCCCTTTTTCTGCCAGCTTTTTTGAGATATGATTGATAAATAAAATATATATTTCTAAGGCATACAATGTGAATATGAAATAATTACTACAATCAAGCTGGTCAATATATCCATCATCTCACATTGTAAGTGGTGAGAACACCAGATGTATTCAGCACATTTCAAGACTACAGTACAGTCACATGAACTATGATCACCATGCTGTACATTATATCTCCAGACTGTGTTCATCGGCATAACTGATATTCAGAGCACACTCATTTTAATTTGAATAGATTATGTTACCTCACTTTCCAGTATCCAAGTGCTTTTTCCTATCTTTCATTCATTTCACTGATCACCACACCCATACCCCAGTTCCAGGAATAAGCCATTGCCCAGTTGCCCATGTTTTCTAGCTAAATTGTCTGAACCATATTTCAAACTGATTACCTGCCACTCTTTAATATATTACCAGGATTAGTCCCTAAGTGTCTTGAATACCACTTTACCTCATTATTATCTCTAGAAATGTAAGCCTCCCCAGCCATCCACTATTACCCCTATTCTCATCCCTATCCTGTTATGTTCATCCTTTCATTTGAATCAATCCCACCCCTCCTCTTTGTCCTTCCAGACTTTTCTGCTGTGCCCTCTGGAACAAATGGTCTTTCATTTAGCATCATGCACCATTTATATATTATGACATGATTATACAATCAAGCTAGTGAATATATCCACCACCCACATTGTGAGTGGTGAGAACATTTAAGATCTACTCTCAGCAAATTTCAAGGATGTAGTACACCAATATTAACTATAATCAGCATTCTGTACAACAGATCTCTTACTCATGCTGCACACTCCCTCATAAACTCAATCTGGTCTCTGACCTCTCCTTTACCTTCTTATCCTGACTGGCATGGGCCACCCCTGAGGACGCCATCTCCTCTCTGGCCTGCTCCCAGGGAGCCATGTTCTGCTCATCACAAAGTGAAGGGACATGTTGAGGTGGGTGGCCTCCCTGTTGCTCATTGCAGCATCCAAATAATTTCTACTCCTTTCTCCATCAAAAATCAATTTGCCATTGCGGTTCATAATGTCATTATACTGTGAACACTCTTTCTTGTTGCTGTCGTGTTCTAAACCTCCTTGTCACTGGGGAGCTTTACATTTTACTTGGTCTTCCTCTCCACCACAGTTCCCTCTCGGACACTCCAATATCCGTTTATTGATCCACCCAAAACCCTGAGCCTCTCAGTAACTTGACTTTCTCATTTCCAAGGATCATCTCCACTACCTGCATAACCTCTGAAATCTTGATTTCAGCTGTATCCATATAGGTACCCTTATCTTTCTGTCTCACTGTTGTACCTCCATCCCAAGCAATAATTCTTCTCCCCTGTTAACATCTCTAATTTATTGACCCATCACTAAAGTCGCTGAGTTGCAAATTCCCTCACTTCATAGAACTCTCCAGGCAAAACCCCAGCCTTAGCTAAACCCCACTGTGCCCTGTCTGCACTTGCCTAAGCAAATGTACCTGGAGGAAAACAACACGCCTGCTTGAAAGCAAAGTCCTTACTTCCTGCCTATGGTCAACTAACTTCATCTTCTTTCCTGTTATATTAGAGAGATGCTTGCATCAAAAATCGATCTCTCTGCTGTTCAGGGTCCCATCCATTCCAGCCTTCTTAAGGATAGCACTTCTATAAGTATTTTCTATTCTTCCTGTATCACTGATTTCTATTGAATGTCTTCCAAAAGCATACAAGGCATACTAATAATTTCTTTCTTAAAAAAAACAAAACCTCTTTTTTACTTCATGTATCTTTTTAGAAAACCATTTTATTCCTTTTCTTTCACAGCAAGTCTTCTTAAAATAGCTCTCTCTGTTTCCGCACTCTTCAATCTTTCTTTAATCCATTCTCCCCATTCTGCCTGTCTAATAAAACTGCTTTTGTGAATTTCTGTTGTGCTACATCCTGGCACTGATTAGTTAAATTTTGTTCACCTTCGCAGTGAACTTAAAACCATTCTTTGAATGGAGCTTCCCTTCGCTTTGGTGACACCACAGCTTACTGTTTTGTGTTTTCTTAGTAAACTAGACCCTTAGATCCCTTCACCTTTGCACATTGAATCATGAAATACAGTCTAGAATGCATTGGCAAAGGAAATCATAGTCCACAAGAGCAAATGGAGGCAAAGGATAAATATTAATATTCTGCTGTTCAGTTCCAGAAGGCAAGAGCAGAGAGAATGGATAGTAGACAATGGCCAAAGTAGAAATAACAGCAGAAATGTTTCCATATCCGTTGACTCCCCTAGACAACTCTCATGCTTTCAAGCTTGCTGCTTTCCGAAACTACTCCCAACTCTCACAGCATGTATCTTGAGAGGATTGGGATTCAGGTAGGTTGGTTAAGAGTCTCTAACCATCATTTTAAAAGTTAAATGATTAAAATTATGTAAAAATGAACCACGATGTGCTGGTGGAAAGAGAAAGGGTAAGACAAAGTTAAATATTCATGGATGGAATTTATGTGGCATACTAATTATCTCTTGTGTTAATGCAGTATTCTGACATTTAGCAGCTTTAAAGTACCAAATGTTAATTATCTCACACAATATCTCAGGGCCAGGAATCTGGAAGCAACTTAGCTGGGCAGTTCTGGCTCAGAGTATCTCAGAGAGGTTGCATTACCAAGGCAGTCTTGACGAGCTGGACAGAAGTTTAGTTACAGAGGATTGGGAGGTGGGCACTCCGAGGAATGGAGAAAATGAGTTCACGTTAGCTTTCTCCACACTGTGTTATCTGGGATACTTGTCTCCCAAGATGCTCCTTCCAAAAGGGTTCTGTGGTCAAATGAGAGTGAGGAACACCTCAAAACTCCCCCCCTTTAGAAATGTGCATAAGGAAAGCTCTGGGTGAAGTCCTGAGGCAAAATACCCATTTGTCCTGGATAATTCAACCTTTCCCTAACTTTTTGACTAAGGAACCTCTTTATTTATTATTAAGAAACACTTCTTAACTGCTATCTCGCGTATCTCTTTCCAATACCTAGATATGATCATGTCCCTTCATTAATGACAGCAGTATTATCCCACAAGGGGATTAAAGAAGAACACGAAACTTTGAATTTACTGATGAAACCCACTGGTGTACAGAATAAAGTATTCTCCCTAGACTGTAAACCAAGTCCCACGACTCTGACTATCAAGGCTTTTCTCTAGATCTTACCCACCCTCCCCCTTGACATGCCCATTTTCATCTAGCTACACTTATGTGCTTACACTTTCTACACCATGGCAGAGAATTTTTTTTAAATGTCATTACATTTTCTAGAATATTATTTTCACCTAAAGCATCTGTCAAATTACCTTTTTTAAATTTGAGAGTCATTTGAGCAAAAATAAATTTGAATCTGCCAATGTTAAACTGGAAGTAGTTAGGAGGGCTCCACCGACAGGGGTCAGGGGAAAGACTTTTATAGTGAAGATGTGGAAGCAAAGCAAGGACATTTTTGATTGGCTGTTGCTTCAGCAGTCAGATTCTAGTGCTGTTCATTGTCTTTGAGGTTTTGTTATCTACCTGAAAATTGTACTGGATCCTGAATTCTTCTAATTACCTCAAATAGCTGTGACTCTCCAATTTTCTGCCGCTCTTCTGATTGGAAGTGCCAAGAACAAAGACTGCCCTTGCAACCTCGTTGGAAGGGACTGTACCAAGCCTTAGTCACTACCAGATGGCAGGCACACTCCAGGGCCTTGACCCTTGGGTTTGTATCTCCCAATTAAAATGGGCTCCTCCAGATTCTTGCAACAGCGCACCAGCCGAGGATTTAAAACCATGTTTATTTTGAGGGCCAACCACAAGGACCCCTTGAGCATAGCACGTGTTGGCACCTGAACACTGCACTTCTGCTTCCTTTGTCTGTAGTTCTGAAACCCCAAAGCTTCTCAAGACAGAAAGTTTTGAAATCTCATTTGGTGAGAAACCTGACTTGAACCGACTTGAGACCATGCATGTATTTTTTTTCATTCACTGTATTATCATTAATCTACAATTACATGAAGAACATTATGGTTACTAGGCTCCCTCCTTCACCAAGTCCCCCCCCTACAAACCCCATTACAGTCACTGTCCATCAGCGTAGTAGGAGGCTATAGACTCACTACTTGTCTTCTCTATGTTGCACATCCCTCCCTATGCCCCCCCCACATTATACACATGCATGTATTTCTAATCCCTCTAAATGTGTCTATGCATACATTTGCTGCAGAATATTAACTGCTTGATTATTCATTGCCACCCCAGAACTGACAGGGTATATATATTATGATGCATTTTTTAAACTTGAAAAATTCCAAGACGAATCTATGTGGCCCCAAGTACTTAGGAAATGGATCCTGAAAAATCTTGTAATCGGTGATGATTAACCATCATAAATGCTTTCATACACATTACATCACTCCTTCCAACACCAGGCCTGCAAGGTGAGCAGGCAGCTCCGCTTTATAGAACAAGTGGTTCTAACTAATGACCTATCTGACGTTCTCGAGGCTACAGTCCCAGAGGCAGGCAGGGCCAGATGTACGACCCAGATCTTTTGGCTTCAGATGCTCCACTGTGCCATACACCTAGTTATATAGATTCTGTTTCATAGGTTGTAAGTCCAACGTAAACCAGGACCCCTCTTCCTTTTTCCCTCTGAGACTAAGTCTGTGGTCGGCATGGCCTCGAGCATTGTCTTTAAACAAGTCTTTCATGGAAGATAGAATATATACCACAGAAATACTTTAAAAAGTTTAATTTAAAAGAAGTCACCAGGGACTTTAGGGACAGATGAATCTCTGTTCCGGTTTCAGAGCTGCAATTTATAGTCTCATTGACCCTGGGTGAGTCACGAAGCATCTTTATCCTTTGGTTTCTTATCTGTCAAAATAGGAGAAACCGTAAAAATCCAAAAAGGGGAGATTATAACAATCGAGGGAGAAAATCCACGTGAAGCACACTTACCATGCATTCTCAAATGGTTATTATATGAAAAAAGTGCCCCTTTTTGATAAATCCAGCAGTTAAAAATTGAATTCAAAAAAGGGAAGGATGAGATCTATAACACTTTCCCTGTAGAAAGAGTCATTGTTCTGTGACAATTTTTTCACTGTTTCCATCTCACATTTTACTTGTGTTTAGTAGCATTACCTGATTTAGGATCTTCAGCCTAGAAATTCACTTCTTTGGTTTAATGATCTTAAGGTGGAGCAATATTCATTTCTTCACATCATGTCCATTTTCTCATAGCTTCTTTTGTTTTCTCAGCCCCTCCTCAGATTTAAGTGACTTCTTAAACTTGAGGAGGAATGTGAAGGGAAGGGGAGAGCAAAGGTCAAGGGGAAACCCAGTGAAAAGGAAGGCGGTTTGGAGAGACAGGGGTACCTCTGCCAGGTGGCACACAGCATTCTCCCTCTGTTTACAACCAGTCTGAGTCTTGACCCATCTTACTTCGCTCCACCTGGGGACCTTAGGTTTGCTGGAGATACAGCGCCAGCCTGCGTTGTGACGCATGCAGGCTAGTGTGGGCGTCCTGGGATTTTCTTGCAGTTTTAACTGGCCCCCATTTCTCCTGCTCCAATTGGAAGCTGGCATGGCCCTGGCATTTCAGTCAACTTAGAACATGGAAAGCCACACTATTTTTAAAGGTGTATGTCCCAATTCTTGTTTAGTCCCCAGTGTCTGGGATACAGGGGACCTCAAAGCATGAGAGCCATTGCCCAGGCCATCCCCTTCATCCCAGACAGCACTCTCCCTTCTTGCTCCGCTCACCCTCCACCTGCACCTCCTCCCCGCAGGGCAGTCACCCTCCTTTGTCTGCTGCCAAACCTTCCCCTTTGGCCTCACTTTTTCCTCTTTGCTCAGTGCCTCCCTGCCTTAGTAGGAAAAACAGAGCAAGAGAAAGGGTGGAGTATAAGTGAGGGAGAAAGCCCAGGCTGTTATGACTTTCCAAGGATTTTTGTCAAAGATGAAAGTATCAAAATGTGCCAGATAGAAATGGAAAATGATGCTTTAGAGTGGGAACACATGTTTCACTTTAGAAAAGTAAAAATTGCAGAGGATTGTTCTCTTCTATTGTGTTCTCTCTCCTCCTTGTTTCCAGATGGAGGCCTAAACAGTATGGGATCCCCTTCTCACTACTTTATACTCAGTATCACTATACTCAATATCAACCCTTCTAAAACTTGAAAAATTCAGAATTCCCAAACAAATCTGGCTTCACTAGGATCTAGGATAAGTACCT
Source organism: Manis pentadactyla (assembly GCF_030020395.1). Taxonomy (NCBI): domain Eukaryota; kingdom Metazoa; phylum Chordata; class Mammalia; order Pholidota; family Manidae; genus Manis; species Manis pentadactyla. Next base: position 25,700,756 of record NC_080019.1, on the reverse strand, counting down.
TCACTACCACTATGCACTCCCGACCTGGTGACCCTAACAGCCTCCTGACTGGGCTCCCTCCTTCCACCTTGCTGCTTTCAGTTTGCTATGAACACTGAAGCCAGAGTGACAATTAAAAATCTAAGTCAATTCAAGCTGCTCTTCTGTGCGAAGCCTTCCAATGAGTCATATCCATTTCCTTTCAGAGACCCACAGAGCCCTCCATGACCTGCCCCTGCCCCCTGATATTATTCCTTGCTGGTCCCTGAACAGGCTTGGGATGCACCTGCACTTCTGCTTCAGGGCCTTTACACTTGCTCTTTCTTCCATCTGTTATGCTTTCTCATGTAGGTCAGTCTTTATTCAAGTGGTACCTCCTTAGTGAGGCTTTCACTGATGACCTTTCCTGAAACTGCATCCCCTACAACGCTCCCTTACCCCTTCTTGGAGGTTTAAACTAAAAGGGATATTTTTTCCTCTTTGGACATCAGGAAAACTTTCCTTGAATATTTGTGGCTTCTACTTTAAAATTATTGCCTCATAAGGAGCTTTAAGTGGTGATCTCAGTCTTATGTAAGCATCACCACTGAGGTATAGGTACCATGTTGTTACATGTGAACTCATATCTCAAGGTTAAAAGTAAAATGTGTGTGTGTGTGTGTGTGTGTGTGTGTGTACATGAATGTATAGTTGTTTCAAAAGTCTGTTCTAGGATCTTTGTCAGTTATTCTGGATCCTAGAGTTCAGGAGAGATCATTTGTAATCACTTCTCATTCATTACCAACAGGGTGGACTAAGTGCCCAAGCTTTTGTTCGTGTGGAACTGGAGGACATGAACGATAATGAACCTGTGTTTAACCCATCAACCTACGTGATGAGCATTAGTGGCCAGACCCAGCCAGGCACCGAGATCGTCAATGTTCTGGCCACTGACAGGGATTCAGGGACATATGGAGCAGTGGCTTATGAGCTGGTTCCCGGAGACCTGTCATCCCTTTTTACCATCGACTCCACCACAGGTATGTGATCTTGGAACAGTTTTCCTCTGAAAACAACAGTTTCTGTGTAACAGCCAGAAAATTAGCAAAGGTGATTTCTCTTTAGCAGGACTGTTGCAGGACTCCGCCTCACCTTCCCAAATGCTGAGTCAATTGAAAAGAGCAGAGGCTTTGTGGTCGGGTTAGACTGGATCTGAGTCCCAGCTTTGCTTGCTACTGGTGTTAGGTCTTTATTGGCCTAGGTCTCCCTACCTTAAAAGTAGTGCTAGTAATCCCTGTGTTGCAAAGTTGTGTGAGAATTAAAGGCAGTAAATTAAGAGAAACCTCTGGCCAATAACATTTGGTTTGCAAATGTTCACTTCTCTTCACTGGTATGATCCTACCATCAATAGATTACTTGCACCATTCAATGTGTTAATAGACAATATTAGTGCAGAGAGCATTGTATGGATATCCAAAGTAGACCCCTTTCTTGGACTGGATGTGGTATTGCTTAGTCTCTTTGGGTCTTGGTTCCTTGTTTTGAAAATAAAATGATATCTATAGCTCTTCTCATTCTCTCATATAGTGATTGTGCATCTGCCAAAGAATTCCAGTGGGCCACTGAGTCTTTTAGAAATAATCAGTCTTGAAGAGGATACCTTCCCCTTTCTATTGGTTTGTTGTTAACAAAATATTGTTTGAAATATCTGATTACACAAAGACATAAAATTTTAAGTGTATAATATTACATTATAATGCTTTTGAGATATTAAAGATGTTCTGGTTCAAAAATGAGGCTGCAAAAGAAAAAAATTTTTATGTATGTTTCTTTACAATCTTTTTAAAATTTAAGTTTAATTTGCTGTAGTAGGAACACTTAACATGAAATCTGTCTTCTTAGCAAGTTTTTACCTGTAGAATACATTATTGTTGTTGACTATAGCCACAGTGTTGTACAGAAGATCTCTAGAGCTTATTCATCTTGCTTAACTGAAACTTCATGCCCACTGATTAGCAACTTTCCATATCTCCCTCCTTGCTGGCCTCTGGCAACCACCTTTCTATTCTTTAGTTTTATGAGTTTGACTATTCTAGGCACCTCACATAAGTGGAATAATATAGTATTCGTCCTTTTGTTACTGGCTTATTTCACATAATATAATGTCCTTCAGGATCATCCATATTGTTGCATGTTGCAGAATTTCCTTCTTTTTAAAGGTTGGATAATATTCTGTTGTATGTATATTACTACATTACCACATTTTCTATATTCATTCATCTGTTGAGAGACATTTAGGTTGTTTCCATAACTTTTATTGTGGTTAGTGCTTTAGTGAACATGGGAGTGCAGATACCTCTGAGTTTATATTTCTTCTTAAAGCATGTCATATGAGCATGGGTAGAATGTGTGTCATTTATGATGGTGAGGGTAATGACTGGAGCCACACTAGGCATTTTCTGCACATTGTCTTATAGGATCTTTACGTTCTCTGCAACAACAACTGTTTTCATTAGCACCAACAGTAATTTGCACAGGCAATCCAATCTACCCAGTTAGCTCACTTTCTCATCCAACCCATTAGGCGGGGAGTCACTGCTGTTGTCTTGGAGGTGTCCTTCCATCTGGCCTGTGTGAGAACCCCAGGGGTTAGTTGTTTACAACGGCAGTCTTTATAAAGCAGAACTTCCCTTGCTCAAAATAATCCACCGATATGGCCCCTTTAACATTTCAAAGATCAGAAGAAAATACTTTTTTTAGGAAAGTAGCCTGCTTATCTTGGCATTTTCAAAATGCCTCTGAACCGCTTTTCAAATTGTCAGGCCCTCTAGGACACTAGCATTGCCAAAAATATATAGGTCAGACAATAATCAGGGCACAGGATCTCAAAGCATTTAGCAGATTGTTTTTAAAAGGCATCCACACACTCATCATCTAGCTTCCTCTGCAAGATCTGGGAGAATGAGCTGTACTTTGTTCTGTTTTTAGAAGCGCCTGGTACTGTGCTGGTTTCAGTCAGCCACAGGCTTCCACTCCTGGCACCAGACATAAGACACATGCCATTGTCAATCATGGAGAACGCTTTACGTGGGTCATTATCTAGGGAAGTATCATGGCCTTTTTTTTAAAAAGCAAAGACCAAATTCGTAATGGAAGTAGCCTTGGGTTATTATTGTTGGCAATTTCGATCCCGGTTCATTTAGGTTGAAGACATTTCTCAGTCTAACAGCGCTTAGACTTTTGGTTGCACTTAATCACCACTCATGAGAAATTCATGAGGCCTGGGAATGCTTTACTTTAACCTTTAGAAGAGAATTAAACAACACCATGATTAGCTATGGGAAAAAGTTGCCTAGTGAACAGGCAAGTCTCCTGTTTTCAACAGTTGAGTCCAAGTTCATCTGTTGGTTGACTGCAAACCCTGAACATATTTTCTATATTATACATAATAGTCGGGCTTTCAGGCTGTGCAGCGAAGGCTTGTTTAACTGTTAATGTTCCCAAAGAAAGAACAAGGAGCTGGGCTGGAATATGGTTTCCCTTCTGGATCTGCTTTTCTTCTGTAACCTCTGTAAAGCCGGATTTTCTTGCTTCCACCATAAATCTCAAGAAATTGCCTTTGTCAGTATATATCTGTGGAATAGATGAATAAATGAAGATAATAGAATAGTAATTTAAATCCTTGTTATATCCTTTTAAGAAATTGCAAGGCAGTGTTACTGATAATAGAGCAAAATGTCACTGGAAATCTTCCTTCCCCATCTCAGCTTGGTAGGTGATGCCATGGCCCCCTGCTCCCCAGCTTCTCCCCAAAACTCTCCCAAATTCTCTCCTTCTCTCCAGCTTATCTGTGCTGGCTGGCATTCTTCTAGATATGTATGTATATATACTGAAACACTAACTATATTTATATTTGTACTTTATGTGGTTATATATATAGCTATATAGAGAGAGTATATGTTTATGTAATTATATAGCTGTATAGTTGTAAAATTTTATAGTCACATACAGTTATATAGTATGAGGACAATATTAAGAATGGATGGGCTAATTTATGCACTGTCACTTCCTGAATTACTCTGAAATTCTCTCTTGGAGACACTCATTCATATACTTATTGGTTCATTTGTCCATGCATTTTAATGCTTCCCATATCAGACATGCTATTTTATAAGCTTACAAACTTGCGTGATAGGCTCATGTTTTTCTGAAGACAAGAGATTTTCCGTTGATCTGTTTGTGCCACAATGAAGACTCATGCATTAAAAATAGAGCTCTTTGACTTTCTGTGTTCATCTGGTAAGAAAAATATTTTGGAGAAACTGCAAGCGGGTGTGGTGATGTCATGGTGCTTTCTCTTGTGGGTTTATCTTCCCATTCTGTTTTTGGTTGTCTCAGTTTGTTGTTGGTTCAAAGAACATTTTTGTAAAATGTGTTTAGGCACCAGGAGAGAGATACTGAATTGAGCCTTCATTTCTCTTATTCTCAGTTAGTTGGGCTCCTTTGATGTGGGCACAAGGCAGACCGCTTTGAGCTTTAAAAGGAGGAAACACATGAGGCATATTTATTAATAGCTCCTTTTACATGTATTTTTAATCCCAGTTTATGAATTATATGTAGACTTTTTTCCTACATTATTTGAAGTATTCTCTTTAATAACATGAGAAGAATTGCTCTTTAACTTTTGTGTTTATCCTAATTATTTGGTAATTTTACACTGAAGCAAACATTACTCCTAATTCAGTTGATATGAAGGTGACACAGGTTTCAAGCACTTGTGTTGGCCATTTGTTGTTGACCAGCTGCCCCTGTTGCTAAGGCCACCTTTAGTTCAGTTCTTGTGGTTTATGTCTTTGCATAAAAACAAGTTAATGACATAAAGAAAAGTCAATACAAGTTCTGAAAAGAGTGTAGCTTACCTATTCAAGGCAGAAAGCAAGTTCATCTTTTTGATACATATTTATTCAACACCTAATAGGTATTAGGCACTGTTCTAGAAATTTGGGACACATCAGTGAATAAGGCAGATAAAAATTCCTACTTTTGTAGAGCTTACAACAAAAGCTTACATTGCCTTGCCAATGTGGATTCTATGTTTAGTTGTGCTGCAGACACAATCCAAGTTTAGCACTACAGAAGAACAGGGTAACTGTAAGTTAAACTGTCAGACAAGGACAGCTATGCCTCTGTATTTATTTCAAATCTTTTGTTTGTGTGCGGTATGTGGATTTTAACATGGACTATAAGTAATGTAACACAGACTCTGTTTTTCTTTATTTCAAGGGCAGATTCTTTTCTGTTAGTTTTATGCTCAGATAACATAACATGTAATGGTTCTCATAATTCTTCATGATTGCCACCTCCCTACTTCTAAAAAATCTGATATGTAGCTAATAAATTAATACCACACCTCATTTCATAAAGGATGTGAGCCTGCTCACACTAAGAAAAAGAAAATGATGACTTTCTTTTATATGCAAGACAGAGACTAAAATTTATCACTAGGACCTAATCAGTGTATTTCACTTTCAGAGTTTCCTATCAAAAGCATGTTAGAGAGCTTCCTCTTTAATTTTTCCAGTGTAAGATCACAGAGACTTCTGGAGATGTAAGAAACCTTACAATTCAGCTCCCTCATTTAGTGGAGGGAGAAATTGAGGTTGAAGGGGACTCGGTGATGCCTAAAGGTGTACGATTGGTAAATGGTAGAATTGGGCTTGAACACTGTCCTAGACTATGATCTGTTCCTGTGCAGCTCTGTCTCAGATAATAACCCTTGTCCACATCTTTTTCGTGCATTGCCTACTTGAGCCCTACATCAACTTATGGGATGAGCAGGGCAGAAGTTTTAATGCCCACCTGCAAATTCAGACACTCAAGAGCCTACGAGTCTTTCTAAGGGACTTGGTCAAAGATGTAGTTATAAACCTGACACTTGGAATTATTTCTTGGGCTCCTACTTCAAGGCTCTTCTCATTATTATAACTTTTATTTTTTAAGCTAAAGACAAAGCTAAGATAAATATAGATTCACTGGTTCAACTAAATAAGATTAAAAAAAGACTTCTTATTATGACTTCCTATACAAACCTATTTGAAGTACCCAAATTATCTGTTGATTTATTTTACTCTTTTTAATTGAGTAAATACAATTCCATGGGCTCTTCCAAAACAGGTACATTTTTCTTAATAATTGCTTTAGTTGTCAATATGAAATAGAATTTGGTATCCATTTTATTCCTTTCAGCAACTACAACTTAACTACCCATGTTTGTGTGCACAGTAAATAATATGTCATCTATTTGGTGAATAGGTTTCTATATTTTCACAAAACTGAATATAGGAGAGACATCATAAATATCAGTAGCTAGTAAGAAATTGGTATTGATATCCCATATTTTTTATCTGTCTCTGAATTTTGAGAAAACCACACCTATAGACTTGTGTTTGGTGAAGGTTATGCCTGCACTTTTTTGTTCTTAACTCCCCCATAGCTTACAATTGTAGTAATGACCCACAGATTATTTTCTAACTATGAATTACCACTTTGGTTAATATTATGGTGACTATACTTCAATAAAACTTTTTAAAATAAAAAAGAGTATCCCATCTTTTCCAGGAGATAAGATGCTGAAAGTCAGTATTGCTTCACTGGTAGAAAACATGATTTTATACATATATTAAATTTCAATTAAGGGAGGACCTTTGTCTTTAAGTTCTTATATTAGTCCATCAGTTAAGAAAAATTACATTCCAGCAGTTTCTTCTGTTTAAATAATAAGTGACAAGGTAAAGAACACAGACCGACATTATTAAACTTTACGATTGGTATGCATAAATCTAAGAACTCAGTAATTAAAATATAAAACACCAGTGCTCTATAAATGAATCAATACCTAACTTTTAAAGTTGAAGTTGGTCCCCTGCACTGGTGGTAATGATAATTTGCAAGTGTCATGAAGAAGAGAGAGCCAAATAATCACCGTACTTTATTAAAATATGATGTCATAAATTTTAAGCTGATAACTATATCGGCAATGAGAGGTGTTCATTTTATTGACTACTGTGTTGTTTATTGCATATGTAAATATGCATATTTAGATGTAATATATATTACAGAGCTACATTACCTGACCCCTCAACTTTTAATAGACAACTTAGTTTTTTTAAAAAATGTTGAACCCAAATAAGTGAGTTTTCAAGCACCTCTGTATATTCAAATGTTTTTTTAAAAAGTGAACATTTTGAAACATTTAGCATTTAGAAAGACAAACTTAACTTCAATACTCCCCCTCGTATAAGCGGTCAGTGTTCGTTCAAAGGAACTTTACTAGCTTCTTCCTGGTCTGCTGAGGAGATCGTTTCACTACACAGAGTTTTGGCTTTGAAAGTAAAAAAAAATAGCCATTGGCTCAGAAGAGGCCAAGTGAATTAATATATACAGGCATAAAATGGACTTTGTTCAAATATAAAAACACAGATTTGGTCATTTCACTCCCCTGCCTAAAATCTTTGAGTGACTTTTTATGGCTCTTTGGCTGAAGACCAGGTCCTTGTTAAGGTCTGCCAGGCCCCTCCTGATCTGTCCTGCTTTCCTCTGTGGCCTCAGCTCCAACTGCTTTTCCCTTCAAACTCTGTGCTTATTCCATGTACCAACTACTACTTCTCCTTCTCCTTTCCCTCCCCCTCTGCCCCCTGACCCTGCCACGCCTCCCTCCCCAAGCTCTGGGCGGACTGTTCCTTCTGCCCAGATCATTTGGTTGCTGCTTCTGCTCTCTCCTTCCCAGGCCAGCCTCTTCACCTACTTAATGACCTTGCTCGTCCTTCAGAGCTCAGATGATGGATCACCTTTCCTGACAACGCCCTCCCCAACCACATTACAACAGGTGCCCAGATTTATATTCGATCACAGCTTCTCTTTATATATAATTACAAATTTTGTGATTGTTTTATTAATGTCTGTCCCCCACAGGCAGTATCTGTTCTGCTCCCTAGTGCCTTCCTAGTTACTAGTACAGCTCCTGGCAGAAATTAGGTACGCAACAAGTGGTTGCTGAATGAATAAGGAAAGAAGGAGATGCATTTGTTACCACAAGAAAGCTTATGATCTAGCTGAATCAACAATGATAATACACACGTAGAAAACAGACTGTGGTGGTTGTCAGAACCATGGGGCTTGTGGGACGGGAATGAAATGGGAAGGACCACAAGGTACAACCTTATAGTAACAACATAGGTGAGCCCTGGGCTGTAATGTACAGCATGGTGACTATGTTAACAACATCACATTGTATATTTGAAAGCTGCAGAGGCAGTAAGTCTCGAAGTTCTTATCACAAGGGAAAAAAGTCTGCAACTATGGATGGCGATCGATGTTAATTAAACTTATCGTGATAATCATTCCACACTGTATAAATATATCACGTTATTACTTTGTACACCTAAAACTAATATAATGGTATGTATCAATCATAGCTCGATAAAAATATATTTTAAGAACATTATGAATGTATAATAATTTTTTGAAGTTTAGTACTGGAAAAGAAATAGATGCTCAACCCAGATCAAAGTACAGAAATCTATGGAAACATGCATGGGAAAAACTACATACAGAACAAGGCAAGAAGCTGAGTCATTATGCTCTCAAAGTTACATGTTGAAAGTATGGCCACACAGAGCAGAATAGAGTTATTTGACCAGAAAAAGTGAGCTATCTGGCTCCTAAGAAGTCTCATGAGGTGATCCAGGCACCCCTTGTTTTATTGTGCTTCAATTCCAGAGCTTCGCAGGTATTGCTTTTTTTATAAACTGAAAGTCTGACAACCCTATGTCAAGCAAGGCTATTGATGCCATTTTCCCAACAGCATTTGCTCACTTCATGTCTGTGTCACATTTTGGTAATTCTCACAGTCTTCCAAACCTTATTATTACGATCATATTTGTTATGGTGCTCAGAGCTCAGTGATCTTTGATGTCACCATTTTAATTATTTTGGGGCACCACAAATTGCGCTCATGTAAGACAGTAAACTTAATCAACAAATGTATGTGTTCTGACTCCACCGACTAGCCATTCCCTCATCTCTCTCCCTCTCCCCAGGCCTCCCTGTTCACTGAGACACAATAATGCTGAAATTAGGCCACTTAATAACCTTGAAGTGGCCTCTAAGTGTTCAAGTGAAGGGAAGATTCCCATGTCTCTCACTTTAAGTCAAAAGTAGAAATGATTAACCTTAGGGAGGAAGGCATGTCAAGACCTGAGGTCAGCCGAAAGCTAGGCCTGTTGTGCTGAATAGTTGCCAAGTTATGAATGCAAAGGAAAAGTTATCCAAGGAAATAAGAAGCTACTTCTGTGCACATGAGTGATAAGCAAAACAGCCTCCTTGCTGATATGGAGAAACTTTGAGTGATCTGGATAGAAGATCAAACAGCCACAGCATCCCCTTAAACCAAAGCCTAATCCGGAGCAAAGCCCTAACTCTCTTCAATTCTGTGAAGGCTGAGGGATGTGAAGAAACTTCAGAAGAAAAGTGTGAAGTTAGTGGAAGTTGGTTCATGAGATTCAAAGAAAGAAATCATCTCCGTAACATCAAAGTGCAAGGTGAGGCAGCAAGTGCTGATGTGGAAGCTGTGGCAAATTATCCAAATGATCGAGCTAAGATGATAAAGGAAGGTGACTACACTAAACACAGGTTTTCAAAGTGGATGCGCAGCCTTCTGTTAGGAGAAGATGCCATCTAGGACTTTTATTCCCAGAAGAGATGTCAGTCCCTGGCTTCAAAGCTTCAAAGCTTCAAAAGACAGGCTGACTCTCTTGTGAGGGGCTAATGCAACTGTAACTTTAACTTGAAGCCATTTACCATTTGTTCATTTCCCATTCTGAACGTCGTAGGGGCCCATAAAAGTTATCCGAAATCTACTCTGCCTGTGCTCTGTAAATGGAGCTACAAAAGCACATCTCTTTACTGAATATTTAAGCCCACTGTTGAGGCCTACTGCTCATTAAAAAAGATTCCTTTCAAAACATGACCACTCATTGACAACGTACTGGTCACACAAGAGCTCTGATGGACATGTACGATGAGACTAATGTTTTCATGCCTCCTAACACAACATCTATTCTGCACCCCTTGGGTTAAAGAGTAATTTCAACTTTCAGGTCTTATAAGTTAAGAATTACATGTCATACAGCAATAGCTACCATAGATAGTGATTCCTCTGATGGATCTGGGCCAAGTAAACTGAAAACCTTCTGGAAACAATTTCCCATTCTAGATGCCATTAAGAACATTTATAACTTTTGGAAAGAGGCCAAAATGCCAACATGAACTGGAATCTGAAGAAGTTGGTTCCAACCCTCATGGGTGACTTTGAGGGATTCAAGACTTAAGTTGAGGAAGTCACTGCAAATATGGAGGAAATAGCAAGAGAACTAGAATTGAGTGAAGATGTGACTGAATTGCAGCAATCTCAGGATAAAGTTTGAATGAATGAGGGGTTGCTTTTCATGGTGAGCAAACAAAGTTGTTTCTTGAGATGGAATCTACTGCTGGTAAAGATGTGAAGATTGTTGACATGACAACAAAGGATTTAGACTACGACATTAACTTAGTTGATAAAGCAGCAGGGTTTGAGAGGACTCCAGTTCTGAAGGACGTTCTACTGTGGATAAAACAGTATCATCAAATAGCAGTGCCTACTATAGAGAAATCCTTCAGGAAAGGGAAGGTCTATCGATGTGGCAAACTCCACTCTTGCCTTATTTTAAGAAATTTGCCACAGCTACTCCAGCCTTCTGCAACCACCACCCTGATTGGTCAGCAGCCATCAACATGCAGGCAAAACCCTCCACCAGCAAAAAGATTACAGCTCACTGAAAGCACAGATGATGGTTAGCATTTTTTAGCAATAAGCATTTTTCTGGTGGTCTGGAACAGAACAGTATCTCCAAGGTATGCTTGCATTCTATATTTAAATTACTTTGTGATCAGACTTAACATTAAGCAAGGTCATTCTATTTATGTATCAAAGTGAATGCCAGTCATCAGGTTATAATGCAGAACCATAATTATCACAGGAACTGAATATTTGAGGCTTCATTTCCAGCCTACTTTCTCCATCTAGACACACATGGAGAAAGCCAAATCATATCTGGAAAAGTTTGTGAACAAGCATTGATTTTTAAAGAAGGGAATGAGGTCGTTTTAATGTTTAGTGGAACCAGGTTTAAATGGTCTGATGCACCATCCCTATAATAAAAATATTCTTACCAATAGAATGAAAATACAAAAACTTGTTGACTTAACATTGTTCTGCATTTTATTGGGCATGAAATAATTGAAGTGTGTTTACTAACAATCTCTATTCTCCTCTATGGACTGGATCTGAATGTGAGTATCTAACATTTGCCTCTCTTTTTTGTACTTTTCTTAGACTCATCAGCTACCCTTTGGGTTGCACGTTTTTAAAAGACATTCTCACATTTCAGGTGCAGAGATTCACACCGTCACATTCAAGTGACTTTGTATTTGCCTTCCAGGGAATCAAAATGTTAAGAGTGAATGCCACGTAGTGCTGCCAGGAATGGTACGGCTAGTGCAGACCTGCAGAAAAGAGCCCTGGAAAATCTGGAGTAGTCAGGGAAGGGATTATGGACCATAGAACTTGAAATGAACCTCACAAGATACCTCAGATTTGGATAAGCAAGAAAGGGAAAAATGGATGGTGATTTAAGAGAAGCAAACAATGTAAATGAAGACATGGAGATTGAAATTAGTAAGCATTTGTAGGAATTAAATATGTGAGTTTGTGCTAAGATATATAGGAAATTCCATCAGGATACTAAACTTTATGCAGCTTTTACGAAGGAGGTGCCCCCAAACCAGTTATATTATTATTTTGAGCTGTGTTCACTTTGTCAAAGATTGATAGCTTGGAGATAAAAGGGTTGATCATTTGGAGAGAGTGGCTGCTGACTGTGGGTTCCCCCCAGGGCGGGGTGCCTCCACCCTACTGACTGCTGAGAGAACTCACTGTGTTCCCTGCAGTTTGGAGCTAACAGACTCAAGTCTGATTCTCACCTTGGAAATCTAAGGAGGGAGTGATGTCATTGGAATAAAGGAGAGGTTTCTGGAGGAGAGACAAACTGCACTCCGGGAGTTTGGAAGGGCAATGAGTACTTATGGTTTCTCCTGGATGTGGGTCATTTGTGAGGGAAAGAGCTGGTAATGGTGTTATTTCAGATCTTGCCTGGAAAAGGTCAGGGGGAGAGTTCTGAGCATTGCCAGCTTTTCAGAAGACGTGGAGGGAATAAGTGAACAGTTGAAGAGAGATGTGTTCACCCGCATTAAGGCAGCCTCAGATTTGAGGTTTGAAGCTTTCTCTGAAAAAGCCACAAAGCATCCATAAGAGAAAGGAATTTTTAAACAACTGCCCAGGCCAAAGAGCTCCGATGCTGTCTCACAACAGTGGCCATCAAGTAACTGTTCCTGCTCCTCCCTCCGTCCCCTCTTTCCTGGTGCTTCAAGCCTCCATGGCCCAGACGCTCATCCTGTGTGAGCAAGGTGAGGGGGAAGAGAGCCAGGTGAGGAGAGAGAGAAGGAGCTGCTCACCGCAGCGTGTCCCCCACCTGAGCTTCAAGTCTGGGGTTTTGATAATTAATGGACCTTTGCATTCTAATTATTAATTGAGACTGTTCTGTGATTTCAAGTAACAGAAGAAAGTGTAGTTGGTTGGTAGTGATTGCAGAAGTTGTAGGAGCTTCCTGAATTTTCACTTAGGGGCAGCAGCAGAACAGCTATGTGTACAAAATAAACTTAAATAGGAGAGAAACTAAGTTGCTTTATGATTGCATCCGTGAGCTGTGCTTCGTCATTGTACTTGTTGCATGTATGAATGACAGCCGGAGATTGTCCTGTCTGCAGTGGAGAGATGGGCTATAGGCTGGTAGAGAGCTACACTGAGTGGGGTGACTTATGAAGGAATTCAGAAGCATGGCAGAGAAGTTTAGATTTGATTATTATAGGAAATAAAGAATGACATAAGGGTTTTGAGTGCTAACATGTCATGGTGATATTTAAGGAAAATTACCCTGGGAGTAGAGTACCAGGTGGACTATAAGACTAGAAAATTTGAACAGGGAATATAAATTAATTAATAGGGTATAAATTATAATAATCCAGAGGTAATGAGATTTGTACAAAAGAGATAGTAATAAAAACAGAGAGGAAGGAGCTATGTTGAGGATATTTTAAGAGGAAAAGAACATAGGCATGGTGACTAATTTGATTTATTAATGAAAGACAATGAACCATACATAATTTCTTAATTTTCGGTGATTGATGGTCCAACTGAGGTCTAATTGACAAATGCCCCAGGGGAAGTGCTACCTAAAAGAGGTACAGAATTTAACTGAGGTCAGAGGGCATGGTGAGAAAGCAGGATAAAGTCACCATTGGTGCCACAAAAAAACACACAAATATTTTGATGGAAATAATATATAGCAGTGGTTTCCTTTAGAGTATACAGGACTACCTGGTGGAGATTGTTGAAAATGCAATTCCCAAATCCTTCCCCACATCCAGAAATCAGAATATCTACATAAGAGCCTGAATATTTTTTTGTTTTTACAAGTAGTGAAGATTTTGATGCAGGGGACCAGGGGATACCTTGTAAGACCCTCCAGAGAATAGGAATAAAGAGCCTAGTACTTAAGTAGAGAAATGCTTGGAAGTTTGACAAGAAGAAAGGACCATTGTCAAAATCGAAGGAATTGTTAGTTAGGAAAGGCAAAATGAAAACTATAATTTAACCAAAGGAACCAGTCCAAGCATAAGAGAGGAGATATTGTGTATCAGAAGATTGTACGAGTTAAGGACCACGAGGAAGGAGATGACATCCAGTTGTCCATCTCTCACTTGCATCCTGTCCATATCCTTTTTCTTTCTTTCAGTTGTGTTTCTTATAAACAACATGTGATTTGATTTATTTTGAAATCCATTCTGGCAATTTTTGTCTTTTAACTACAGCATGTTGTCCATTTATATTTTCTGAAGTCTTTCCCAGTCTAAATCTGCTGTTGGTACTCAGTCTCACTCATGTTAACAAATTTCCTCATGTGTTTTGTGATTTTTTTTTTTTTACTGTGGGATCAGATCTTTTCCTGAGAAAATTCGTTGAGTCTTGTAAATGAACATGGGTTCCTCTGGGAAATGTCTGTGCTTGTCTTGCCCATGTGCCCTAGGAAAGGACCAGTCCATACCATTTTAATCTAAAGTCTTGGCTTGAAACTTCCACATCATCTTACATTGTGCATTCAGCCTACAAACTAATGTGAAGGTTGTTCAAAGGAAATTTTTACCCTGTCTATTTAGTGTCAAGTTTTAAATCAGGCAATTTTCTTTCAAGCCAACTGGGAAGGCAGGGGTTTACTTCTACTTCACCATTACACTGAAAATTAAGAAAACTTTGTGGACATAATTTTATCAGAGGAAGATTCTGTAAGACTTCCCATACTTTCCATCTCCAGCCTGCACCCATTTCCAAAGGCTCCGGTCTTTTCTTCTGCTCCCTGAGCATCACAAAGTCTTTAAAAGAAATGGTCAAGGACACTAGGGTTTGGCACATACTCGGAAGACCAAAACTGAATTCAGTGTGCTGCTTACTCTCTGGGTTCCTGACACTATTTAATTTTTTGCCACCTTTATTATCAATGTATTGATGCCTTTAAGGGAATATATTTTTATTTTTTATTTTGCAGCACTTGCTTTCAGGAGGAGAATTAGTGTGTCTAGTGCTAGAAAACAGAAGTTCTCTTTAGTAGTTCTTCCAGTGATGGTCTGTAAGAGGTAGCTTTTCTGTCTGTGTTGATCTTATTTTATTCTTGTGATAGTTAATTTTATGTGTCAACTTGACTAAGCTACGGTACCTAGTTTTTGGTCAAACACCCATCTGATGTTGCTGTGAAGGCTTTCTTTGTTTTTTCTTTTTTTTGATGTGGTTAACATTTAAATCAGTGGTCTTTGAGTAAAATAGGTAATGCTCTATAATGTGGGAGGGCCTCATCCAATCAGTTGAAATCCTTAAGAGAAAAGACTGAGGTCCCCTAGGAAGAAGGCGTCTACCTCTAGACTGCTTTCAAACTCAAGACTGTAACAGTGACACCTGCAGGAATTTCTAGCCTGCTGATACAATACTTAACTGAGTGGACCATTCTTGAAAGGCAGATTTTTTTTCCTAGAACCTCTACAATATTACTTTATTAACTTCTAATGTCTGTTGCCATTGAGAAGTCTGCTATCAGTCTAAAAATGATTCCTTTCTAGGTTCACAGGCGTTCTTCTCTTCTCGCTATAAGATTTTATCTGTGTCCCTGTTAAAAAATTTCACTTACAGTTTCAATTGTCAAGTCACGTTTCCTGTGTGTGAGAACACGTTCCTCAGAGGCGCCGCCTCCGGCTCCACCAGCCATGCAGTGCTCCTCGGGCGGCGAGCATCATCACTCTTACTGTGGCCTCTCAAGGGTGGCAGCAGCTTCCCCCCGTGGTCTGAGCACCTGCCGGCCTTGCCCAGGGAAGGTTTGAGCACCACTTGTGACTCATTCCTTCAAACACGTATTCACAAGCCGCAAGGAGATGGGGAGCTTTGGGCTGTCTGCCATGGCCCACTGCAGCCCGTCTTCCTCTTCCTTTTGATTCTTGCATCCCTAGGGAAGATCCTCCCCTTTTACTCTTTTAGCTTTCCATATTGGTATTGTCAGTCTTTTAATTAAATTTCCTCCCAAATACCCAGCATGGTTTCTGGTTTCCTGATTGGTTCCTGGCTGGAACATTTATGCACCGAATATATTTAAATAAACAAGAGAGGATGTTGAATATGCAAGTATGAATATTTATTAATAAATGACCTGGCGGCTCTGCTCAGGTCTTTCTGAGTCGTAAGCTGTTTTGTATCAGTGCGACAAAGCCTTGCACGTTCAAAGACAAGTCATTTACCAACTGTGCTGCTTTCCTTCAGGTGGGTTATTCCTAGTTGCGTATAATGCTTTCATTTAATAAAAGTTTTTTTAAAAAGTATTAAAGTTCTAAAATTTTGGGCTTTTGGAAATAGTTAAGTCAAGAAATGAGCACTTTCAGTCAGGAACTAATTCTGTCTGGTATTATTGAGAGATTATCATCATCCTAATTTAGAGATGAGGAAGGAAAAACCATTACAAGTTTAAGTCATTAGTCTGTGGGCACATACAGAAGTCAGTGGAGTACAGGATGTAGAAAAATTACTTGGAATTTGGCAATTCTTGTTCATACAGTATTGACTACTGCATCATTACAGAAAAATCTGGGGTAGAATAGCATTTATATAGAGATATAGATTATTTATATAGATATAAATGTTTATATATGATATAGATGATTTATAGACAGATATATAGATGTGTATATATATATATATGTATATGTGTATGTGTGTGTGTGTGTGCATGTAAGTGTATTTAAAAATATTTTAATGAAGACACCCTAGAACAATCGCCTTATTACTTCTAAGCCTTCTGTGAAATGAGACATGGAGGAATAAGATAACAGGCATTTTCTTTTCAAAGCTTAATGAAAAATTGGAAGGAATCACTTTGTATGGCCAGACACTTATACAATCTTATTTGTTTGGCTTGAAATTTTTTGTTTTTCCATAACAAGGCACTTCCCTTTGGGAAGTAGGACTCCTGACCTGCCCCCAACATAATTCATTTCTCTGAATGGTAGCTATATTCTAGGCTAAGTTGATTAATGTCTTTATAACAGCTGACTAATGTTTGTGTCGTGCCTCTCTGTTTACATCTAACTTTAAAGTGTGTCACCTCATGCTCTTCTGTAACTCTCGGTTCTTTCTAATCATTTTTCTTAGCAGTACATGTAGTTATTGATCAGTTTGACCAGTTTCTTAAGGAGAGAAGTTCTTGGCAGTTATGTTTGCATAACTATACCTGGTACAGACTCTCACTTTCTCTCCCCTGTTGCTTTCCTTCAAATTTGTTTAGAATCTGTAATATGGCAAATAAGATGGACATTCATCAGTGAAATGTTGTTAAAATAACAAGAAAATTAATTTTGCTACACGGAATAACATCTTGTGTGCTAACAAGGATAGGATAATGAAAGTAACATATAAGTTACTTATTGCTTATATCAAATCACTGCAACTCCAAACCTTATTGTTAAATCATCTCAATTTAAAATACCAATTTGGGGACTTGGGGGTGAGAATCATGAAATACTAGATGATTCTCACCAGAGATAATATGTTTTTAAATAGCAGAGTGAATATAGTACAGATATTTATTAGGTTTCACAATTTGCCATATGTTATTGTGGCTCATTTTGTTGATAATTTAAGTATTCGTAAAATTT
Source organism: Manis pentadactyla (assembly GCF_030020395.1). NCBI lineage: Eukaryota > Metazoa > Chordata > Mammalia > Pholidota > Manidae > Manis > Manis pentadactyla. The sequence goes on along the minus strand of NC_080019.1, from coordinate 25,683,398 downwards.
TTGTTTTTATCTGGGCATCACATGCATGTTTTTGTCAGCCTCAGGGATTCATTTAATTGAATACAGCTCTCCAATTATGTTCATCTGATGGTTCTGAAATTTCCATTGAAACACATCCTTGAAACTTTTTACATAATAAGAATCCTATTTTCAGAGAGGAGTTTGTGCAATGATTTTTAAAGACACATGTTTTAATGTCCAGTCTATAGCATTCTCCACTATAGAATTCAGGTTTCCTATATAGTTCTAAAGAGAGGTAGTATATTTTTTGGTAACATCTTCTTTTTCTGAATACCTTAATATTTTGTTTTATATATCTCTATATATAATATATCTATATTATATATATAGATATATATATTCTAGTTACAAAGTTAACATATTCTGTTGGTCAGCTCAGTCTACTCTAGTAAAATATTAGACTGAGTGGGCTTAAACAACAGAACCTTACTTCTCACAGTTCTGGAGGCTGGAAGTTTAAGATCAAGGTGCCGGCCAATTTGATTCCCAGAGAGAACTGTCCCTGGCTGGTTGGGTTTGCCTTCTCTTGGCCTTCTCACATAGTGGAGAAGCCAAGCTCTCTCCTGTCTCCTCTTAGAAGGACACTAATCCTGTAAGAGCAGGGCTCCACCCTTATGACATCATGTAACCTTACTTGCTTCCTTACTTCAAATACAGCCATACTGGGGGCTAGGACTTCAGCATATGAATTTTGGGAGGGATACAATTCAGTCCACAGCATATTTAAAACTACAGGAATGTAAGAAGTATAACCTGAACCCACAGAGATGACTTCATATTTTAGTTGTTCAGCTCTTTCCATGTTTTCCAGCATGAATACTTTTCTGCATATGTGTGGAGGGTACACACAAAGTATGCATGTTAGTGTTTATAATTGTATTTTAAATATTGTTCTGTAATCTCACATTCTCACTTAGTAGCACTTCATGAATTTTTCACAGTAGAGATATACAATCATTTTTTTTTTAGTGTTTACGCAGTGCTAAATTTTTATAACACACTGCGTGGATACCATAGATTCCTTTTTACAACTTGTTTTTCATATAAAATGTAGCATGTAAAATCCGTCTAGATGAAAATGTGCATATTTTCTTCATTCGTTTTGGATGCTACATCAGCATTCTATTTTATTAACATACCACAACTGATTAGACCATTCATTCCTTTCTTGATGGATATTAAAGTCATTTGTAATATTGCAGAGGATGTCCTCTCCATTTATTTCTAAGCACTTACATAACCAGAGGGTAGATTTCTAAGTAATTGAATATGAGCAGTTTGATAAATATTGCAAAAGTGACTTTTGGGCAATGTACATATGTGACACATCATTTATTTGGCTCTTATCACTAAATTTTTAGCAAACGTTACAGATAAAAATGAGAGATGATTGTTTTGATTTTGCATTCTGTTATTTTTTGTGAGTTTGAGTATTATCACATTTACTCATGTAATTCTTTCTTAACTGGGTTATCTGCCCATACTCACTGTTAACCTAGCTTTTAGTTTACTTGTATTTTTCATTTCTTTGCAGAACTCACTTATTATTGGGATACTAAATTATTGTCTTTATCTTTTCAAAATGTTGTCTTTTGATTTTATTTTTAAATGATCGAATAAATTAATGAATTAATAATAAGAGAGATAAAAACTGTAAATTAAAATACAATGTGGTAAGTTTATAATAGAGAAACACACAGGCCACTATGGGATCATAGAAGAATGACATCTAAAGCAAACTGGAGGGTAAGAGAAGGCCACCTGCCCAAGGTCAAACTTGAGCTGTGCTTTAAAATGACTAGAAACCATTACGTCAAAGAAGTTGAAAAGTTGTTCCAGGAAGAGAATGCAGTAATCCAAATGCAAGAGCAAATTCTATTCTGGAAATTATAAATAGTTCACGGTGCCTAGAGCAAAAGGTACTGTACAGAGAGATGGGGCTACAGAGGTGAAAAAGGGCAGATTTCCAAATGGCTGGGTGTATGAAGAGAAGGCATTTGAGCTTTGTCCTGAAAACTTGGGGAGGTCCTGATATTTCTAGTTTTGGATTTTAGGAAGATTATTCTCATACAAGTATGAAAATTGGTTTAGAAGGAATCAGTCTAGAGGCAGAAAGACCAGATTGTGGCCTAGCTAAGGTAGGAACTAATCTTTTCATTGTTGTAATTATCGAGAGTGGAAAATGAAACCTTTAAAGCTTTCTTTGTAATTGAAATTGAGTTAGCTCTGAAAAAATACATGCCGGGGAGTGGGGAATGATCAGAGGTAGAAGGGCTTCCCATTTTCTTCTGTAGACAGATGCTTTGGTATTATTTGAGTTTTCATTTTTTTATCAAGCATAGACTTTAATAATAATCCTTAGAGCTCATCAGTAACAGATGGGAAAGATCTAAGAAATTTATGTGATAAGTATTGAGTACCTTGGTGAACCACCAAATCAGTATGAACCCAAATTTTAATATGGTTGCTGAAAACTGGCATAATAATACTTGGTTACATTAATATTTTCTAAGTTTTCTAATAAAGAGTGTTCATGCTCTCCTTTGTAATAGATTAAATCTGGAACCATGTGTTCACAATATTGGATCATATTCAGGAGACAGGAACCATGAGTGAAATGACTTAAAAACATATTATAATCATAAGGAACTAGTAAAGAAAACAGCATGTTATGCCTGCAGCAGTTCAGACAAGATATTTGACTCTAGTTATTGGTTATGTATTATACCAAAGAGAAATAAGATGTATTTCATTAACTTTCTAGTAGAAATAGGAATGAGGGGTTGGAGTGGTAGGAAGGCAGATTTTGATTTAAAAGAAGGAAATTGAATGGTGTCAACTTTTTTGTACCTCAAAAACTGGTAATTCTGATGTTTTGCCAGCCTCTTATAAACTGGCAGAGACTGCAGCATTCATTCCTTCATTTAGTACTTATGGCCAATTGTATTGTGATAGATTCCATAAAGTTCAGCCATATTTACTTGTATGCAAAGTCATTTAATAAGTTTGCATGATTTTTTAAATTTTCGTTAAAACTGACATGTTCATTTTTTTAGGTTGGTTATGTTAGATCTGTTTCTGTGTTTTCTAACTAGCATACCAAGGGTAGTATTAATAATTGGCTTTTAAAGTATTAAATAGTTCATTTTCTGAGCATTACTGGATCTCTCCCCAGCTTAACCATTAACACCTTCTCCTCTCACACACTGTGTGTAAGCCTGACTTGCCACTCCGGTTCCCCATGGTGTTAACATTCATTGACGTTTTCTCACTTACAGCCATTAATACTACATCTTCTCACTAATAAAAATAGACTGGAATCTGCTAAAAGAGAGAACTGCCCTCCGTGGTCTAGTTCAGTGTAGATAGCAAATATATCAGAAGATGAAATTTTAGTTCCATGCTGTGGATTTCAGATCATGGTGCTGAGGCAGACAGTGATTGCCCCACAATCCTGTGTTAGGTTAACTGGCTTATGAGGTATACTCTGCTATTGCATTGCCCTGGGCTGCTGGTATAGCTGTAAAGCCTACCAAAGGCAACCAATTCATGCTCTTCTGGTGAACTGATTTACTTCCAAGACTTCTAATGTTTAAACTCTAGGAAAATACTGCTTCCTTGACAGAATTTGGAGCTCATTTTGCAAATATGCGCAAGTTCTTTGACTGGAAAGTAGACATATTAGGGTTCTCCAGAGAAATGGAACCAATAGGAAATTTATATAAAAATAAATATCTAGAGATACGAGAGAGATTTATTGTAAGGAATTAGCATATGTGACGATGGAGACAAACAGGTGGCAGGATCTGCAGGTGAGTTGGGAAACTGGAGAATGGATGGTGTAGGTCTAGTCCAATGGCTGACAGTCTCAAGATTCAGATAGGATCAATGTTTCAGTTCAATTCCAAAGGCAGCAAAAAATGCCATGTCCCAGTTTGAAGGCAGTCAGGCAGGAAGACCCCTTACTCAGGGGAGGGTCAGGCCTTCAACAGACTGGATGAGGCCCACCCACATCAGAGTGGGCAAACTGCTTGACTTGGAAGACCCATTGAAATGTTAATCTCATCCAGAAACACCCTCACAGAAACATGTAGCGTAATATCTGACCAAATATTTGGGCCACCCATGAGCCAGTCAAGTTGACACAGAAAATTAATGTCACAGCAGAATTCACAGATCAGGTGTGACTATTGGTCATCAGTGTTCATTGCATGTTATCTGTTTTTGTCTTTCATTCTTTCTTTCTCCTACCCAGGAATTATTTACTTAACATCAACTCTTAGTCATTTGGATTCCACTACCCTTTCATTGACGGTCTGTGCTCGAGATGGTGGCGGGCTCACATCTGTCATTAATGCTGACATCACTATACACATTCTTCAGACATCTCTGGCACCTGCTGAATTTGAAAGGCTGAAGTACACCTTCTCAGTCTACGAAGATGTGCCTGAAGACAGTCCTGTGGGAACAGTGAAAGCAAAAGAGTCCTTGAGTAAGTACTTCCTATGCTCTGTTGAAATCCATTGTTGGAACATTTCCTGTATTTTCTTAGGCTTTACAATCTTGAATACATCTTTCCTTCTCTCCACATAAAAAGAATGCAGACCACACAATCTATGGCTTGCTCTTTGTTCTTTCAACATTATATCTAGCCTATAATTTATTTTTCTAATTACAAAAGTAATAGGTACTTTTAAAAGAAAGTTTAAAATAGTACATAGTAATTATAATGTAGAAAGTACTTATCTCCTATAACCCACTCCTCATAACACACGTACATGCACACATGCACCTTTTAATTTTTTTATGAAAATACATCCTATTACATTTATTTTCTACAACTATCTTTATTCCCCATTTTGTATGGTGTACAGTTTTCCGAGTAATTGGTCCTCATTTAAAACAAGGTTGCAAGTATTTCAACTTAGATATAAAACATTTTATATCCCTGTTGCTATTAATTTGAACATCTACAGTCATTTTTGCTGGGCCAAACTGTACTCAAGCAAATGTCCTTGCAGGACTTGGAAAGGTTTCTCTGCAGAATAAATTCCTAGAAATGAAAGACTGCCTAAAGACCTTGTCCTGCTCCTAGTCCTTCATTTTGTGTCCTTGCTCCTCCCCTTAACTTTCGAGGAAAGCATTTGTCATTCACAGGTAGCTTTCACAGAGAAACATCAACATAAACTGAACTTGGCTCCCTCAAATATAGAAAACAGTTGTCCAAATTATCTTCTGAGTATCTTTCCCTTTTACTTAATGCAAGAAGAATGAATGAAGACAGTGAAATGTGTGGCTTCCTCCCTGCCCATTGGACATTACCTTTGTCCATGAAAACATCGCAAATCAGCAGGCTTTGATTGCTGAGGAACGTGTAAGATGTTGCATAGCATTCTCCATGGACGTAGCACACATTAATGTTCAGTTTTCAGTGTTTCCGGTAGATAGGGACAGTGTTTTGGCATATAGTGACTGCTTTATCTTTTCTTTTTTTTCTCTTTTTTCCCCAGATTCTTCAGAGCCAATTTTTTATAGAATCTCCTCTGGTGATATGGATGGAAAGTTCTCTATTCACCAGTGGCTAGGCACCATTCGAACCCGGAAGCCTCTGGATCACGACACGCAGCCTGTGGTTGTGCTCACGGTGCAGGCGCAGCTCGGCAGCTCCCAGGCCTGCAGCAGCACAGAGGTCAACATAACGGTAATCGATGTCAATGACAACCAGCCCGTGTTCCCCAAGGCCGCTGATGAGATTAAAATACCCCTGGCCACACCGCCGGGCACAGCCCTGTACCGTGCCCGCGCAGAAGACAGAGACAGTGGGCAGAATGGCTTCATCCGATACACCATTGCAAGCCAGAATCCAAGCCGCTTTTCCATGGACTCAGGGCTTGGTGTGGTGTACCTCAACGAGAGTCTGGGAGAGGACGCGCCCGCGAAGTGCACGCTGACGCTCGTGGCCCAGGACCTGGGCGTTCCTCCTAGAGCTTCCCTGCTGGTGCTGACTGTTGTCATCGAAAGACAAGAGCAGAGCCCATCCTTGTTCTTTGAAAATTTGGTCTATCAAGTGGAAGTGAGTGAGTCTCTCTCACTGATGACCCAGGTACTGCAAATACAGGCTTACGGGCTTGGCGCACAGCACGCAGCCTCGCAGCCTCAGTACTCGCTAGAACCCAGCGCGGACTCGGCCATGTTCGGCCTCCACCCGTGCACAGGCTGGATTTATTTGCGGCGACAGCTTGACTATGAATCCGCGCGAACATACAATTTTAGAGTGTTTGCCTGGATCCCGGAGGACAGAGTGTCACAAAATGTGAGCACTTCAGTAATTGTTCATGTCCTGGATGAGAATGACAATTCCCCTACCTTCCCGTATGATGTGTTGTTTTTGAAGGTCGAGGAAAGCCCCTTTCCCCAAGGGGTAATAGGCAAAATTACAGCAATTGACAGAGACTCGGGAAAGAATGGACAGCTGTCGTATTTCCTTTTGTCTGATGGAAAATTCTTCAAGATGAATCCTAATACAGGTAGCATTTTGTAGCTTCCACTTACTCCTTTAAAATTGGAATTGACTCAAATATTTTAGTTCCAAAGTGGAAATTACACTTTTTAATAAATGCCTTATTTGATTATAGTATTGTGATTTTAAAACAATGTAAAGATTGAATATAATTTTACCTACAATGATTCATATTTCTCTTACCTCATACCCACATTTTGCCAATATATGGTTCATATTCTGAATTAGAGGTGCAGTCAGAACCAGACTAAATAAATCCTTGTATGGACTCTAATTTCCTCCTCCAAATTCTTTTTCATATATAGATTTTTGTAAGTGTCAAATAATATTTTATAAGATATAAATGTCATTGATATATAGCTAGAAAATAATCTATTAGTTAAGATTTCAAAATCACTATATGGATGTATATCCCCATTCTCATTTTGTGAGGGAACCATGATAAAAGGGCAAATACTTACACCAATTTTGTTCAAGTCCTAATTGTTAAGTATAAAAATGGTATGTTTTAAAATTTGTATTGTACAGTCTATAAGGACTTTATTTAATATCTGCAAGCACCTACAAACAAAATATGTTTTTACTGCAACCTGATGGCTGGGGAAACTAAGACTTAGAAGCTCAAGTAACATGCCCGAGGTCATGGAGCTAGTGAGAGGAGGTCACCACTTTGTGTAATTCCTGGAAGCACCACTATGTTGTAGCCTTTGTAAATGGTGTGCCTGCCCCATAGTGAGACTGAATTTGGATTCAGTTCTGATTAACTTCAAGCCTTTAGTCTAAAGTGCTTGTAGTGTGAATTAGGCAGTGGTGCCCCTTCCACCAGCAGGTGGAGCTTCATACCAGGGCATGTGACTTACCAGGAAGACTGCAAGCTGGATTTCAGCTCCCATTTACTCCTAAATTGAGTCCCCCTTTGCAGGGCACAAACTGCCCAGCTATATGGGATAGCCCTGCTTGCTTTTTACTGCTATGTACTAGGTGGTTTTGTAGTCTTCTATTCTGCTCAGTAATTTATCATTCTAAAATAAATTAAAATACACAGTTGGTTCCCCCATGATCTTCTGACTCCAACAGTAGGCCAGCTCCCAGATTCAAAGACCAGGTGTCCATTCCTAGAACTGCTGAATGGCTTGAAACAAGGAGCTTAACCTCAGAGCTTAGTTTCCTTACCATGAATACAAGAGATAATTTCTGCTCCATGTCCTGCTTTGAGGGGAAAAGAGTTAAAGTATATGAAGCAGCTTGAAACACTGCATATTCCTGAACTGTTCCCATTCCCCAGGGCTTTGAGGAATTGAGGGCACCCTGGGGAGCATGGCAGGCTTATCCCCCTGGTGCCCTGAGCAGCCTTCCTGACGATCGAGACCCTGGCTCCTGCAGAAGCCTGAGCTGGCAGCCCCGTGTCCAGCCCCAGGATGAGCCGCACACTCCTTTTCACCACTGTCCTCCAAACAGCTGCTCCTTATCAGTCAGATTCGGTCTATCAAATAAAAGTCGGCTGACCATTCAGGATTTAGGGTTTTCGGAGGAGAATTATACTTTGGAACTTTAAAAACATACTTGCTGTGTGTGATTTTTGTTAAAGATCATGCTTGTAAATATCATATAAATATAGTTTATATGCTAAACAGATACAGTAAACAGTGCATTTAAGTTCACCAGTTCAGCAACTTACCCAGATTTTCTATTTTGTTCACTTTGTTTTGTTCTACACACTATTTCATTGGATGAACAGGGCAAAAAATCTTAGACATAGCAATGTTAGGTGGTAGTTGCTTCATGTGTACTTTCTCACAAATAGATAATTTCATAAATAGTGAGGAAAGGAATGCCTGGTGGAACTCCGCAGCAGGAGGTGGGCTACTGGAGTTAGCACTTGGCCTCCAACGGCCCTTGCAAATGGGCAGTTACAGTGTTATGCCTGAGTCTCCGTGGCTGAACCATGAAGGAAATTGCCTACAAGGCCATTCTGAGCAAGAATATGTAAAATAAGGTTTGTGAAGCATTAAGAGTTATTTGGGAAGCCACTACCCATCACTACACATATATGTGGTGAGGTGACAATAAATTACTGTACATAAAACAGACAAACTATTGTCTAAGGAATGCGTATGATTTTCAGGAAGATACTTTGACATTATGTTAGAGTTATACCAACTGCTTCACCTGTAATAATTTACAGCTTACAAAATAGTTTATTTCATTTTTGGGCCTAGAAAGTAGAGTCAGAGAGGTCCTTCCATGACTGAAGTAGAGAAACTGGAACCCCAACCCAGAAGCCATGACACCTAGCTGAGATGCTTGCCGTTGTTCTGTGTGGCAGTAGGAAGAGGGGGAGATATGGTGTTGTGTTAAATCTTCTGACTTATCACTGAATTCCCACAGGGTATTTTATAATTTGCCCTAGTTCACATGGTTGATGGTAGATAATGTGAAATACAAAGAACAACAAATTTAAAGTGTCATTTTCAGAAGAAACTTCAGAAAATTCTTTCGACGATAGAGCCGAACTACTAATACGGGTGGTCTTGGAAGCTGTGCTTTTTACTCAGAGCTTTCAAATCTCATTTTCCTTTCTGTGAATTAGTTTGGATGTGGTTCCTAATGTCAGCATTCTAGTATGCAGTGTCAGCCTCTGCTGTTTCTTTGTGTTTTTGTGTTACCAGGTGAATTTATCAGCTGGGCGGCCCTGGATCACGAGCACCAGGCACATCACCAGGTGACGGTCCTAGTGACAGACCGTGGCTCTCCCCCGCGAAACGCCACCATGGTGGTTTATGTCTCAGTTACTGACATCAATGACAACAGGCCATATTTCCCACAGTGTCCCAGTGGAAAGGAATTACACATCAAGGTTTGTGGGGTTGAAAGAGCCTTCTAATGATTTTGTAATATTCTTAGTCATTTGTGCTGAGCACCATCTTGTGGTAAAAAGTGTGAATTTATCAAATCAGTCTTGATGTGGCAATGCATACATTTCTAGATCGAGAAATTGTGCGTATATCAAAGAAACCCACAAGTTTTTCAAAAAGGAAATGGTATGTGTGCCATTTGGGATCAAATATCCAGTTGTTTCATAATTAGGTAGTTCTGCCTGTTGTGTACAAGCATAATTATACCCATTACCAGTAATACTCAGATATGGATTGTTTTTCCAGTAATTTGCATGCATCTCTTTAAGGCAATTGATACACATCTCTAAGATAGTTAAAGATAGGAGAACAATTGTAGCTCTAAAGTGGAGAGACGTGCATGTGAAGATAATGAAATTCAATATTTTGGGGCACATGCATAAACTTCTAATTACATTACTGTTTACATTTCCATGTTTCTGTATGTCTTATAAATAATTATCACACTAGTTTATGTACATAATAAGTATATCTGGGAGGTACTCATACTTTTTTTAAATGAATGGTTATATGAATAAAAAGTTTGGAAGCTTTTACTCCAAAACAGTTGAACTGGACATTCAAATTGTGCTTGGCTAGGCATACTGAACAACTCAGAAAAGACATTGAGGAAGTTAATAATTTAAGCTCATCTTCCAAAGCCATATTTAAGGAAAATTCTACCAAAGCAAAGTATTAAGATATTATCCTTATGATCTTAATTAGGTCATTAAAATATCCCACAGCTTAATTGGGCAGTAGGAATCTAAACATGGAGTTCAATTCTATAAGTACATTTCAATATAGCAAGAAAGTTCCTGTTAATTAATGAGATATGTTTCCTGAATGAGGTGTGTTTCCTGAAATAAGGTTTATGTTTAACCTTAGCATATTTTGGACCATTTAAAAGGTGTCCTGAGAAGATGGTGAATGGAGAAGGTACTAGAATTCATAAAATACATCCAAATCTAAGATTGTTTACTCAATTTGACTTCCTTGTTTCTGTCAAAATTAGCTCAGATGCCACAGATAATTTGTTCAAATTGAGTAAAAGATTTAAATTTGTAATGGGGATTCTTTTCATGGCTTTACACACATACAACTTGTGTATGGTGTTTGAATTATATGTGTATTTTTAAATAGTTTTAAAAATGCCTACTAGTCTTTTATTTTTTCACTTAAAAGATTCATTGAAATTTCTTTTTAAGATTTCAATGACTAATTTGTAAGCCATTTGTTTTAATGACAGGTTCTGGAAGGTCAACCAGTAAATATGTTGGTTACAACTGTATTTGCAAAGGATCTTGATGAAGGAAATAATGCAGAAGTTACATATTCAGCATCTTCAGGTAAAAGTCACTATCCATAAAGGATTAAGGGTTTTTGAATTTCCTTTTTTGCCTACCAACAATCTATATTCTTCCGGGAAAACAGTTAACATTGAAGATAACATCAAATACGAAACACATTAGTTATTGTCTAGAATCACTTTCATTTCTAAAAAAAGAATTTAAAAGCTTAATGTAAGATCATAATAGTTTTTCCATTATGTTCTTCATAATGGAATCAACCAACCATCCACCTTAAATGAATAATTTTCAATAATCTGGAATGCAAATTAACTTTCACTGCATGTAATAGTAGATACAAATTGGTATTAAATATAAAGAAATATGATTATAAATACCAAATACCTATGCATCTCTGTGAAGACTAAATATGCTTAAGGTTAGAGTAAATCATTACCTAGAAAATGTCACATGTGCACATATGTGTATGTGTAGGTAATAATTTTACTGTGATGGGATTATGTTTACATTTTTCTTTTAGAAGCACAGGCTTCATTCAGAACTGATGGACTTCAGTGATTAAGTTGAGTTGCCATTGTGTTTTATACCATTTTGAAAGATGCTCGTTGCTTTGTCATGTTTGACACAAACATAGGAAAGTAAGAGACAGTACTGTCTTTACCTGCAGATAATCTAATTGTCCACACAGAAAACCCAAGAGATGGCAAACCATTGGCATTAATAACATAGAAAACGTCAGGCAACAATGTCAACATACTAAAAAACACTAACATTTTTAAAACTAATCAGGTTTTCAAAAAATCTCATTTACTGTAACAAAGAAAACCATAGAGTGTAAGCAGATTTACCGTAAAGATAATGAAGTTTAAACTTCAGGGCCCTTCACTTTATGGCTCTTCTGGGATGGTAGTAGGGGTGCAGTGAACAATTTATACTTGTAATATTGTTGTGTTTTTCTTAAAGAGGGCCCCTCATATTATATAAATTTCAAAACTCCCCAAATCAGGATTATCGTGATTAGGTGCATAGGCAGGGACATTTCAATAAAAGATATTCAAGACCCTTATGTAGAAAACTACAAAATATTAATGAAAGATCTAAAAGAGGAACAAAATGAAAAAGCTTGTCATGTTCATGCTTGGGAAGCTTCCACATCCTAAGGATGATATGGTAGATTTTCCAGAGATTATGAGCCTGCTACAGATACACACACACACAGATCAACATACTAAGGTATAATTCTTCTATAGTACCATTATTTAAAGCTCTGTGGCAATCAGTTTGAATTACAAGTATCAATATGAACTTGACATATTTTAGTGTGTATATGTGTATTCTCTGTCCCACTGCAAACAACCTAGAAACAATGACTGACACAGAAGCAATGAGCCACTCTCCTGGTCAGAGGACAGCCTCCCAAAGGCATTCTACCTAAAGGACCAGGAGTCCTTGGAGAAAAAGCTGTCCCAGGTCATGGGTAATTTACAAGATGAGTCTGTACAGGTTTTGCATGCCATAGACAAGGAGGCGACTAGGTACCACTAGGATTGTGCTAGAAAGGCTCAGAACCAGCTTTAAGAGTATCCCAGTGTTCAAAGGACAATTTGAACATCAATAAGGATATAATAGCAATAGACTGAAACCTTCTAATATGCTTAAATCCATGTGTAATGATTCTTGAAAGAGAAACTAAATAAAACTTTATCATAATTGGAGCACTGGAGGATACTAATGAACCAGCCCATTATTTTGAAGACTGTTGAATAAAAGTTTAGCATCAAGCATTTATCCTGACTTTGCACTGGGTCACCAAAAAGTAGATGATGGGAGGTTTCTCTTCATTAACATATTCCAGCTAATAAATGAAGAAAGGATGATAGATTCAGAAATTATATAGTTGACTCTTGAACAACACTGTTTTGAACTGCATGGGTCCACATATATATGGATTTAAAATATATATATATATATTGGAAAAATTTTTTGGAGATTCATAACAGTTTGAAAAAATTCTCTTTTCTCTAGCTTACTTTATTGTAAGAATACAGTGTATAATACATACAGCATACAAAGTGTGTGTTACTTGACTGTTCATGCTATTGGTAAGGCTTCTGGTCAATAGTAGACTTTTAGTAGTTAAGTTTTATGGGAGGCAAAAGTTATAGATGGATTTTCAGCTGAGTGGGGAGTTGGAGTCCCCTAACCCTGACTTTATTCAAGGGTCATCTGTACTTTACAACACTTACAGTATCTAGGTTGTGCATCAGCAGAGATCAACCTCACAAAAAGAGACAGACATGTGCTTCTGAAGGGAAGCAAAGCACAGAAGAGCATGTATGAAGTGGTCTTGCCTAAAAAAATTAAACCTGAATCTGATTAATTCTCTAAATCTATGTCCCCATTTCAGTAAAACACAGAGGACAGAGCAACATATTAAGCTACATGTTAGAGATAAACAAGAGCAAAATCTAGTCCATAGGAAACTTCAGGATCCAGTTTTTTCAGCAAAAAATTTCAAAAACAAACAAAAAAAAACCAGGAATGCAGAATGAAGAGCACCATAAATGAGAACTTTATGTTGAACCTAATTTGACCTAAAATTAATAAGATATTTATGAGACAGTTGAAAACTTAAAGGCTGACTAGATATAAAATTTTAAAGCTGACCAGATATTTGATGATATTAAAGAATCATTAATTTTTAAAAGTATAATAGGGCGATATGATTATGTTGAAAATGATCCTTAACCTTTAGAAATGTATGTTGAAATATATGCAAAAGAAATTATAGGATTTCTGGCATTTGCTGCAAAAGTAGATGGTGAAGAGAAATAGATGAATGAGGAATAAAGATTAGCCATGAGTTGATAATTAAGGAAGCTAGGTGACCAGCACATGAGAGTTCACTATATCACTCTGTGTACTTTTTTATGTTTGAAAATTTCCATAACAAAATGTTTTAAAAATCTGCTACATTTCTTGTCTGTCTATATTTTTAATATTTTTTATGTCCAAATGTCTCTTTCAATTATAAGAGATATACATGGATTAATTAATTCTCTGCTTTCTGAATTGTCAATTAACATTAATTTCTTAATGTTTTTCTGTGTTGGCAGAGGATAGCTCTGACCACTTCAAGATTGATGCCAACAGTGGTGAAATAAGAACAACCACAATACTTTCGCATGATTATAGACCTTCCTACACGGTGACTGTAATTGCCAGTGACCAGGGAGTATCTTCTCTACAAGAACGGGCAGTTATTAATATTCAGGTATGTCCCATCATCACCATAAAATGTGGAAGGAAATTATGAAGGTTTTGTTTGAGTTTTATACAAATGCATAGAGTAAAGGTAAATTAAATACATGAATGCTTTTTTCAGACAGAATTATAGATAATGTGTGCCTTTTTATTATCATTCAAAAAAAATGATTAGACTCAACTTCTTATATTTTAACTCTGTAAAGTTCCTGACAAGATATTTACCTTCACCACTATATATGGGCATTTATGTTGTTTTGTTCATTAAGAACAGAAATTGTCTTTTCTTTTACTTTTTCCCACTTGTAAGACCTAGTGAATTTGCAGGAGAAACTTATATGAAAGAAAATGGCCATTAGTAACTCACATAGTTTTTTGTAACTTGGAAAAGTCACTTAAGATACATATTTTAAGGCTTCACTTTAGTTGTAATGAGCAGACAAGTTGTGGGAATTCTTCACCATAGGAAAGAATTCACAGCAACCGGTCAAAAGCAAGATGACTGTGCATAGCTAGATTTATTCATTCATGCACATGATAACTAGTAATATTTATATAGGTATAACAGTCAAGAATATATATCCCTGAGAATTCTGTTTCCAAATTATATTCTTTACTGATTGAAGATATGTGAGTTAGGAGAAAATTCTATGTTGTAATACCTCAGGTCTCTGGTTTCAGATAAACAAAGACACATGATACAAAAATGTATACAGATGGCAATCTGGATATATTGGTCTCCAGAATTTAAGGTAATTTGGAGAACTAGCTATCCCACATTCTCACTGAAGAATCATAAGACTATAGTTCAGCTTAACTATAGCATGGCCTCACCAAATACCATTTCACACACTAGATGGGGAAATGGAAAATTCTGTACTTTCTTATCTCCTAGATGTTATACAATTTTTCAGTCTTCAGTGACACACTGAAATCCATAACAGAAAAAGACATTCCTGACCAATTAACATATGTATATCACAATGGAAGAATTAACTTCCAAAATAATAATATCACATGTATTTGATAAACCTGTTAAATGATACATCAAATTAACAGCTCCTCTTAATTCTTATTTCAGGTGATCCCACTACCCAAAGGGAGACCTGTCATTTCTCAGAACATTAGACATTTAGTTATACCAGAAAACTTGAAGCCTGCAAAAATAATGAGCTTGATAAAGTCACCTGATCACCTTCCACATCATCCTAATGGAAAGTTACATTTTAGTATTGCTGCAGATGATAGGGACAGTCACTTTGCAATCGACAGCTTGACAGGGGACGTGTTCCTTTCTAAGGAACTTGATTATGAAATGACATCTCACTATCTCGTCAGGGTGGTGATTAAAGACCCTAGCAAAACCCCTCCCCTGAATAGCACAGTCTTCCTTAGTATCGATGTGGAGGATCAGAACGACCATTCCCCGTCCTTCCAAGAGCAGTTCGTTGTGATAAGTGTGGAAGAGAATGTCCCTATAGGGACTCTGGTGCATGTCTTCAATGCCAAAGATGGAGATGGAAGTTTTTTGAACAGTAGAATACAATACTTCATTGAATCCCACCACCCTGGAACCAATCCGTTTATCATCCACCCCTCCTTTGGCGCTTTAGTCACGGCGTCCCCCCTTGATAGAGAAAGAGTTCCCTCCGTCGTCCTGACCGTAACTGCGTCCGACCAGGCTGCGAACGTGACGGACCGGCGACTGAGGTCGCTGACGGCGCAAGTAGTGATTTTGGACGTGAACGACCACAGCCCCACTTTCATGTCTTTTCCCATCGCCCATGTCAGAGAGGATGCCATGGCGGGCTCCTTGGTGCACCACATATCTGCTCAAGATCCCGATGAAGGAAGGAACGGAAGAGTAACATACAGCATCCTCTCGGGAGATGAACACAGGGCCTTTATGCTGGACGAGGCATCAGGTACCGTATGGGTCACTGGCGCCTCAAGCCTCCCGCTATCCTTTCCATTCTCCTCTGTTAAAAAATGATGGTGCTCAAAATGCATAAACTTTAAAGAAATCTGACTTGATTTATTGTTCAACTTATATATATGAGAGGTATAGAAATTGTATTCGGAGAACCAACTGTGATTTTCTTGTTTATTAATATGGGCCATGCTTGGAGCTCACTCACCTTTCACGGGATGGGTGTACAGTTGCAAACTTCTTTGCCTCCATTATGCGTCCTCACAAGGTAGGAGATGATACCAAAAGTGAGTCAAGGTCGAACACAACTAATCGACAGCATTATTAAAAGACTTTAGATTGGAAATGTATCTTTAAGATAATATAAACATATTTGTAAATAGTTGGGCATGCATTTTTAAATGGTTGGACTGCGTTGGGTATTAAGACCTTTACTTCTCCATCAACTGTAACATTTTGGTTTTGCAGAAGCATTTACTCACCATCAAGTACTTTGCAGAAATGTCAATCACTGTCACTTCATTGGTCTTGCCGACACCATGTGGCCAGATAACATCTGTGAAAGTTTTGATGTAGTTTGATGGAAGATTATATGTACAGTGTCATTCTTGAGAAATTGGAAATGAACTTCCCTCAACTTGATTTTCAGGACATATTGATGAGATGGACTGCCATCTCATTCTCTAAAAAATAAAGTCATTTCTACATGGCTTTTAAGGAAAAAAATCTCAGCTGTATATATTTGGCACAGCTGCTAGTAAGAGCATTATTTGGAATGGGACTCTGTGTAGGATTTAGAAGTCATGAGTATAGTTTGGCTATGTACTGTTAGAAATTTTCATCAAAATATTTATTAAATCCTGTACATATGGTTCCATTCTGAGGCATGCATGAACACCACCTAAAACCCCACTGACAGAGAGATAGTCCAGACTCGGTTGCTGATTTCTGTTAGAGCTGGGGTCTCCAGGGACCTGTTTCAGCAATACTTAAAATGTTTTCCAAAATGGTTAAGAAAGGTCTACTTTGGATTGTTAAAGAGGATGAATAAAACTAGAATTGTGTTTCAGTAATATAGGTATCATGACGCTTTAACAATTGGAGTGGCTATTTCAACTGAGATATTTTTCAAAGACATAAAATGATAGTTGCTGAATGCATTCATATGAGACAATGCATTTTGCCTCTCATGAGGCTCCTATCTCTTATTAAGAAGACGTAGTAAGTTTTCAATTAATTTTGGCCCTGAAGTATAAAGTGAGAAGTAATCACTGAAAAACTATTTTATAAATCTGAATCAGTAAGCCTATTTAATTCTTTAAAGAAAAGTTCTTACAGGATGAACATGTGTTAAAGAATCAAACGTCAATCCTAAAAGAAAGAAATGTGCCAACCGAACTCATGTAACAGCTGAATCTTGTGTGCAAGTCTTTATAACACTTTGCTTACATGCATTACATGCTTAAATGGCAGCAGGCATATTTAATTTGTGAAGTTTATTGTCTGTTATAAAGTCTTTACTATTTTTTGTTAATAAAAAAGACATTTAACTGAGAGTGGCATAAAGAGACTATAATCCTTTAACAAATGCTTGATATCTTAAAAAATTTAACCACCCTCATTTTTTTGTAATTTGGTCACTTTTAAACATAAAGTGTCATTTGACATGAAAATGTATATTGCTAGACACTAGTTTTTTAAATGAAAGTAGATGTTGAGTGGATAAGTAATTGTGATGTAATCATCTCAGTAGATAACGGTATGTGATAGATGATTTCTGAATTCTCATTTATCTTTATCATTTAAATTAGGGCCACTCCTGACTAAAAATCTAATCTTTTGATTCTAGATAATATATAAATTGAAAGTTGGCTTATTCAGGTTTACTCTTTAATAAAAAATTTCTGCAGTTTAAGCAAGTTAGGTAAGTCAGGCACAGTAGAGTAAGCATGACTTCTCTGAAGAATATTTATTACACATTGTTTGTGTTCCCTTTCAAATCAGGCTTACTAACGACGACTTGTCCCTTGGATTATGAAGTAAAAGCTCAGCACATTCTGACCCTTCTGGCCCGGGATGATGGCATACCAGCACTTTCTTCTTCCCAGACTTTGACAATTACTGTTCTCGATGTAAATGATGAGTCACCAGTATTTAAGCAGCACCTGTATGAAGCTTTAGTTAAAGAAAACCAAAATCCAGGGGAGTTTGTCACAAGGGTTGAAGCTGTGGACAGAGATTCAGGTAACTTAAAAATATGGAAATTAGTGCTAAAAACAAAACTGGACATAATTTCAACTAGTTATGGCCCAGGAAAATGAAAACAGTTGCTAGTTATCTCAAACTTGTGATGTCGCTTCCATAGCCATACACATAAAAACACACGCACATGCAAAGATAATGTGTGCTTTTATAACACTTAACTTGTATTGACCTTCATTATTACTTAGAGTGATACATGCCTAATTAATACCTAATTAATTATACAGTATATGCAATTTTATATGAATATAAATATCTATAATGTATATAAATATATATGTAAATATACATACAAAATTATACAACTTCCAGTTGTACATTATAATTTGACATCTGTATACACTACAAAGTGATCAGCTATCTCCTACAATTGACCCTCTTCACCTCTTTCTCCCATCCCTTATCCCCCTTACCCTCTAATAGTCACCAACCTGTTCTCTGTATCTATAAGGTGTATTTTGTTTGTTTTTGTTTTTTAGATTCCATATATGAGTAAAATCATACAGTAGTTTGTCTCCCTCCTTCTGCTTATTTCATTTAGCACAACACCTTTGAGGTCTATACATGTTGTTGTAAATGGAAAAATTTCATTCTTTTTTATGGCTAAGTAGCAGTCTATTGTGTATATTTATACATCAAGTCTTCTTTATTCATTCATCCGTAGATGGACATTTAGATTGTTTACAATATCTTGGCTATTGTAAATAATGCTGAAGTGAACATAGGGGTGTATATATCTTTTCAAATTAGTGTTTTCATATTTTTAGATAAACACCCAGTAGTGAAATAGCTGGATCATCTGACAGTTCTATACTTAATTTTTTGAGGAATCTACATACTGTTTTCCCTAATGGCTGCACCAATTTGCATCCTGCCTACAGTATAGGAGGGTTCCTTTTTCTCCACATCTTCTCTAACACTTGTTATTTTTTGTCTTTTTGATAGTAGCCATTCTAACAGGTGTGAGGTGATATCTCACTGTTGTTTTGATTTGCATTTCCCTAATAGTTAATGATGCTGAGCATCTTCCTATGTGCATTTTTTGAAGTTGGCCATTTGTATGTCTTTGGAAAATGATTTTTCAGATCTTCTGCCTATTTTTTTAATCAGGTTTATTGTTGTTGAGTTGTATGAATTTTTTACATATTTTAGATACTAACTCCTACTGAACATATGATTTGCATATATCTTATCCCAGTCAGTACGCTATCCTTTTGTTTTGATGATGGTTTCCTTCACTGTGTAGAAAATTTTAAGTTTGATTTAGTCCCATTGTTTATTTTTGCTGTTGTTTCTCTTGTCTTTGTATTCCAGTCCACAAAAGTGTTGCTAAAACCATTATCAAAGAGCTTCCACCTATGTTTTCTTCTAGAGATTTTATGATTTCAGTCTTTAATCCATTTTGAGTTGGTTTTTGTATATGTTGTAAGATAGTGGTCTGGTTTCATTCTTTTGCATGTGGTTGTCCAGCGCTCCTAATGCCATTTATTGAAGAGACCATCCTTTTCCATTGTATGTTCTTGGCTCCTTTGTTGTAAATTAATTGTCCATATATATGTAGGCTTATTTCTAGGCTTTCAATTCTGTTCCACTAAACTGTGTGTCTGTTTTTATGCCACTACCATACTGTTTGGTTACTATAGCTTTATAGTAGAGTTTGAAATCAGGATACCTCCAGCTTTGTGTTCTTTCTCAAGATTGCTTAGGCTTTTTGGGATCTTTCATGGTTCTCTAAAATTTTAGAATTATTTGTTCTAGTTCCGTGAAATGTGACATTGGAATTTTTAGAGGGATTGCATTGAATTTGTAGATTACTTTGGGTAACATAAATATTTTAATTTAGCAATATTATTCCTTAGAATACATAAATAAGCCCATCTGTTTAAATACACATTTGTATATTGCAACTGTCATTACATAATCAGCATGTTTTGTTCTTTTTGTAAAAGAATTGCTATAGATGTTTCTATGGAAATTATTCATCAATGGAGTAAAATATTTATTTCCTTAAGCTTTTAAACTAAATCACATACCATTTAGTTGCTTTGCCATTTTGGAAAACATCATCTTTTAATGCAATGCATTTTACACGAATTTGTACATAATGATGCTACAAAAACTTTCAAGAACGAACCTAATTTTCTTTTCTTTGACCAGAGTGGGGCAGTGTGATCAAAGAATTTTTCTTACTAGGCTCACAGACACCTGACTGTAGCTTGTTAACAATTGTTGATCTCAACCCGTGCTTAAAGAGTTTTATTTAGTACATTTCTGGTAGTGTGATTCTTAGGGTGAAAGAAAAAACAGAAAATATACATAAACTTTGTGTTTCAGAGTAATTCCAGTTCAGTAAAGTTCTCCTATAGTGCTCTCTGGTATACTTTGAGCAACATAGGGCTCTGGGCAACACAGAAATCATTTCCCAAACCTGTTACTGATGTTGTATGATTTAGCAATCCAGTATGTAAAATGCTTCTTCCCCTTGATCTTATTTTAGCTTATTAGTTAGTTTGTTTTTTTTTGTAGTGGACTGTACTGAAAGGATCTCTTTTGCTTAATGTTGAGAGAGAAAAGAATGTCTCTCAAATTTTGCTTGTATCAACTAAAGATTATTACCATGAATCTGCTTTCTGATTTTTACTGTTAAAAATGCTTAGTGTTAATGCCCTTTTAGAATGAATAGTCTACAACCTGTTACTTAAATTACACTGAAAGTTCGTTATTCTAGAGATTATGGCTTGCCAGACAGAGAATTTAGGTGCCAAATTATTGTTTTTCTGGCTTTGCATTTATGGATGTTTGAAATACACATTAGCATCTTCATGAGTCTTATATACCTTCACATATTTTGGAGACAATTTCAGTTTACTAGAAATCTCAGTGTTTTTAATGAGGCCAGATGTGTTAAGCAAGTGGTTGTGTAAATGCATGTGAATTTGTGGGTATCCACATGTATTTTAACCTATTTCCCTTTCTTCAATCCTTTTTTTTTTGCTTGTTCAGTTAGAGCAATGAAACAGGATTATGTATGAGAAATGACGTAGTCAAGATTTTAACAAAACTGGCATCACATTGGAATTTATGAATGGTTTACCTTATATTATGTAAAAATACTATAGCATTACTTAATACCAGAATGCTTAACATATGTTTTCTAGCATTCTACAATGCAGTTTTTAAAAATGTAAGCCGACAGTGTTGTTTGGCATTCAAAACTTATGGGAATTTGAGCATTGAATGTTTATGATGTATGACTCACACTAGTTCTAACCAGAGTTTTTTCTTGTATTAAATGGGGAAAACAAATACCAGGTTTTAACTAAGATATTAAAACTGCTACAGTCTGCTGCTACCAACAATAACTCCATTGTTAGTAAGAAAAGATTTACAGCAAGGGCTCCCCTCCCCCAGTCCTGGGAGGAATGGGTGCTCCACCAGGGAAGATGACACACCCCCATCTGATACATTTGCTCAATAGTGGTCAATACAAATAATTTAACAGTACAGTGCCGTACAAGAATGCCAGATTGTATAATGAGAGCTTATTCTCTATTCCATAAAAAGATGTGTTCTCTATCAGGGTTTATCTTGAATAAACTTTACACCAGGGCGATTTCTTGGAAAATCTCTTGAGCTGAACATACAACTGCACCCTGCACCCAATGACCTGCATGTGCAGTGAGGCAGGAACACTGCCATGACAGTGTTGCATCTATTTCATTAATCTAAAACACCATTAATTATAAAATGCATCTAACTTCAAAAATGTTCAATTGTGCAGAAAAAAAAATGTGTCTTAGAATTAATGAGATAGTAAGCGAACAAAAAAACCCAGTAAATACCACTTATAACTTCACTCACTGAGAGACAGTCAGTGTTAAAACTTTGATAGAGTCTTATTTCATGTGATACATGATTTTGTAATTGTGTAACTTTTCACTTGTCTGCCTGCCCTTTAGGCAGTGGATTTCTCATGGATTCAGGACATGTTTTATTCACTTTTATCCCAGGCCCCTAAGATAGTGCAAGCTATGACATAGGAGCTCAGAGAATATTTTTGACTCTACAATCTGAGAAACTGGAGCATCTGTGAAATAAGCTGCTTTGAGTTGCCTTTATACTTTAGGATTCATTCATGTATATATTCCTTCTTTCAGTTAACCAGGCATGGTTTTATTTTTGCTTTAGAAATGCCTGAGCTGTGTGGGCATTGTACAGCTGAGGAATTACATAAAAAATGATCTTCCTAAAAAGTAAATCTGAAAATAACATTCCTCTGGTCAGAATGCTTTATTAATTCTGCATGGTGAAGAGGATAAACTTTTATTCTCTTAGCTTAACAACAAGGCATTTTATGAAGTGACGCTAGTTTTACTTTCTATCCTCAGCCCCTATCACTGTCCCATGAGTGGACTGTTACCTAAGGGATAAAAGCTATATAGAATAATTTGAATAATAAAATCTAAAAGTTTCTAAAAAGTCAGGGAAATATTGGGCAAAGCACATTAGAGAATCATGGGAACAGTGGGAGGAAGGGAAAATATAAAGACTTCAGTTTATGTTTATCTGAAGACATTTTCTAGGTTTGACAAGTGTTGGAATTTAAAGTGTGTAATATATAATATTAGGTGTAATGTACAATAAAGTCATGAAATAAATGGGTGTTTTTGTTTCAAGAATAAAAGGTCCAAAAATTAAAAGGTGCTTTTCTCCATGTAAGCTCCTTGACGACAGAGGGCGTACCTGTTGGATTCACCACCATCTCTTTGGCAGACAGCACTATGCTGGACACCTAATTTTGCTCACCAAATATTTGAGGAATGAGGAGAATGGATAGAAGATTGTATTATTCCTGTGTTCACAGTGTCATAAAAAATATTGACTGGAATAACAAACTTTACCAACCTGAAATTTTTAGAAATTCTGCTTTGGCAATAAAAGAGATTGTGATCATTATGAGATCACAATAGTCGCTATGATTACTAAATAAGTATTACCATGCTAATATGCCTAATGGTAAATGATAGAATTTGGAGACCTCTGACCATACTATGCCAAATATATTGTTCCTATCTTATTAGACTTTTTCCTCAAGGTCCTAAAAATGCCTGCAGATTATCTCAAATATCCTTTCTCTTTCAAATGACATAGTAAAAAAAAATGTATACTTATTCTTATATGAAACTAGCATTATATTCCTCTCCTTCCAGCCTATACTATACCCACTAGACCAATAGTGGGATGAAAATTTACTTCTTAACATTGACAAGATCGAAATTTATGATTGAAGTTTTTGTTGTTGTTAAGGCCAAAGAATAGTATGTCATCTTTTATTATATATATATTCCAAGTATTATATGTATTCCTAGATTCTTGTCAGTTAAGAAAAGAAGATAGGAAAATGATCAAAAGGAACTAGTGTAAAGTGCAAATAAGCTGCAATAGCAGGGGATAAACACATTAAAGTTAATGGTATGAATCACATTCATAACCAGTGATGGAAATGATGTGATACTTCACTCAGGGAAGGAATGAAACCACAAAAATATGGGAAGGATTATTTTCAAAATGCGTAATAATATGGCACCACATTTCTCACTTCAGATAGGAGACTGAGGACAAAGTGGAAGGTCAAAGGAACCAGTAGTACCCATACGAGCAACTCTCTGTGCTCGCCTTCTGTGCTGGAGAAGAATCAGAGTACCGTTAACTGGGCACAAACTTTCAAATAGAGGGTCAGTCTACAGGAACTGTCATTTGCCCTGCAAGCTTATAATTATGCCATTAAATCACAATCAGGGGTGTTAGAAAGAGTAATTAGAAATCCTTTGTAGGGTTGCACACTCATAAGAAATTTTTTATGGGAGGGAAAAAATCTTAAACATTCACTGTGGGGAAGTCTCATAAGACTTTTGAAAATCGATCAAGCATTTCAGCTTATGAGGCTTTAGCAAGACAGCCTGAGTTTTGTGGGGTTTTAAACTTTTTTTTTTTTACCTCACCTTTTTGAAGGTTATTTAAGCATCTTGCCTTTTTCATCTACAGCCTAACAGTTCATAGAGGAAAGAATAGAAAATCAGACGAATGGTTTCCTAAGGGGTAATTACTAAGTTTTTCTTTATATTTTCCTTCAGGGATCAATTCCAAGTTTCAGTTTGAAATCATGCCAGGTGCTGCATTTGGGTTGTTCAAGGTAAACCCTGACACTGGAGAGGTGGTGACAGCCGTCAGACTTGACAGAGAAGTTCAGGAAGTCTTCACCCTTCGAGGTAAGGGATCGCTCAATGATGCTAGCCAGGTAAAGATAGGCAGCGGGAGGTTTAGTGGTAAAATCTGACATTTCAGTAGAATGTCTTTAAATAATACATTATTGACTCAGGGCTACCTTGTCAGTTTGGTCTGATGTGGTCCAGGTAGGGCCATGTATTTTAGGTATGAATCAATGGCCATGATGTGTGCTATCTTTTACTCCACGCCAGTATTAGCACGAGATGGGGGAATCCCTTCACTGTCAGGCACCACAACGATTCTTTGTACTGTGGAAGATGAAAATGATCACATACCAGAGATTATTGTCCCCAGTCACCATGTTGAAGTTCTGGAAAACCAAGAGCCACAGATTGTCTATACTGTTTTGGCCTCTGATATGGATGCTGGCAATAATGGAGCTATCAGGTATCGTATAATTGGTAAGTATTTTCTTTATTAAAATTCCTTTCAGGATACTGACTGAGCTGGCACACAAGGTGGTGATTACTCTGCATTCGGGGTCTATTGCAGTGGCTATAAAACACACACCCAGTGAGAGCTGATTGGTACCATACCCTCCAAATTTTTTTTTTTTAATTGCCTATTGACAACTTTTGTGAATGTTTCTTTACTACCACTTGTGGACATAGAGATGGTATAGAGCTTTTTCTTATCCTGGTTTCTTTTAAGGAGCACTTATTTTTGTTATTTTGAGCAATCGAGACTTTTTTCAGGCCTTTCATTTTAAAACGAACTTAGAGAACATGCACAGATGATAAATTCTCAGATCTGAATACCAGTGTAACACGTCAGATCTACAGCCACACCCCAGGGACCAAGGTCTGTAGGAATTTCTGCCCTAGAAGATAATTTTATGATATTGCTCCCTTTGGATCAGAGGCATATGGCTTTCTGGCAGAATAATGTCAGCATTAGCATGAGCAGCTTGAGAGAGCTGAGTGAATGAATCACTTTATCAGCTATAAATGCCATAAAAATGTAGGTTTGATCATCCCTATGCTTTGTACAAATAAACTACCATGTCTTATGAACAAAATACAAATGCAAGTCCCTTCTTCTCAGCCCCCAAAACTACTTATGCCTCTTGTTTTTTCTGAATGTCACTCCACTTCTTCCCCATATGACTTTGTGGACTCCAGTAAATTCCCACAGTGTTGGGAATAATGTGCTTAATTCAATATGCCCTTATTGGGGAGGAAAATTTTCCTCTGCCGTTCAAGTTTCTCCTATCTGGCCTAAGAATCAAATTGACATGAGACAGAGTAACAGGAGAAAGTCAAGTTTAGTTGCACATGTAGAGGAAATCCACCAGACATGAGATTCCAACCAGTCAGGCAAATGAGGTACATATATATATATCATCCTGAACTAAGGAAAAGGGGTAGGGGCTTGGGACTTCCAACTGAAGAAAATCAAATTCATAGAAGTATAGAAGGAGTAAATATTTGGTAAACAAATACTTGCTGGGCCACATAGAAACAATGGGACATAGAGAAGAATTTTATTGAACAATTTGGTGAATTCCTCCCCGTCCGCCATCCCTAGTTCATATCGTACATTGTTATCCATGGTGACAGCTCTCTTCCTGGAGCAGATCTTCCATTTAAATTCTTTTAGAAAGTTAGGAGGAAGGTTTAAGTTTCTTTCTGAGTCTTTTGGGCCTTGATTGTTTCCAGCTCAACATAACCCACATGCACATCCTGGGATGGCCTGCCCTTGGCCCCTACACCCTTATCCAGGCGTATACCCACATCCAAGAAAATGGCCAGCAAGTCATTGAACCATGTTTTTCCTGGCTGATTTTCAGGGTGGCTTTAAAATATGTTTGAAAGCTTCTTGTCCCTGTGTTCCGTTTTAACTTTTATTCCACTTGGGACCATGAACAATAAAAAGGGGAAGATTTTCCTGAAGGTTATAGAAAAGAAAAAAACATTATCTTTGTTTATATTATGGCAACAGACAAGCATTCCACTATCTCTAACAGAAGTGTTCTGAATCATGCACAAAGTGTCTGTAGTGCATAACATCTAGGAACCTACTACTTTCTGTCTGTTAATTTTTTGATTGATATAAAAAATGGACATTATATCCTCTTTCTTATCCCTGCCTACTATTGTCTTACTACAAATAAAACATACATTTTGACCCTCTCAAGAGGTGAATTGAATGAACATAAAAGGTTGTAGATGCACACACAAAAAAATCATACTGCTATAAAGCAGTCAAAGCAAGTGTTCCAATTGTTGATTAAATTAAGATAGATGTTGAATTGTGTCATTTTGTTTATTTCCCACTAATAAAAGCTTCATGAGGGCAGGGACTCTATCATAGTCACAGCTATATATCCTTAGTACTTACAAAATACTAGGATATAACCATCAGGAAATAAATATTTGTTGCATGAAAAAATATATATAGCTGGCAAAGGGCCACTGCTTTTTCAATTCAAATGGGCTTTGAATTTTTTTCTTTAATAGATGGAAATACTGATGAGTACTTTGCAATTAATGAAACATCAGGAGAACTGTCAACCATTCGTCCTTTGGACCGAGAGCAAGTCAAGAATTTTACCCTTGTCATCCTGTGCTCAGATCTGGGGGACCCACCCAGGAGCTCAATAGCACAGCTGCAAGTTAAGGTTTTGGATGACAATGACCACAGCCCTTCCTTTCCCACACTTTATTACCAATCCTCTGTGAGAGAAGATGCTCAGGTGGGAACAGTGGTTCTTGTGCTGTCCGCAGTGGACAAGGATGAAGGCCTGAATGGGCAAACTGAGTATTTCCTGACAGGGGAGTCTTCTGACATGTTCACCATTGACCCTGCGGCAGGCATATTGAGAACCAGCCGTGCCCTCGACCGAGAAGCCAGATCACTGCACACGTTGAGGGCTGTAGCCAGAGACTGTAGCATCTGGGGTTCAAGAAGCACCACAGTAATTATAAAAGTCCACGTCACTGATGTTAATGACAATGATCCAGTTTGGGAACAGAACCCCTCTGAAATTTTTCTTTCCCCCCAGTCACCTATAAACCAGACAGTGACCATTCTGAGAGCCAGTGACCCAGACTTGGGGCCCAATGGAACTGTCATTTTTAGTTTTGCAGAGACCCAGTCAATGTTTTCTATTGATAAATATACAGGAGAAATTCAGCTTCAGCACAACCCATCGTCAGAATATTTTCCATTCTGGCTGCAGTTAAAAGTTATGGACCAAGGGCTTCCGGCTAGGACAGCCACTGGTCTCTTGGTCATTCATATGAAAGGAGAAGATGTAAAGATTTCCTTCAGCCACCATCTGTATGAAGGGTCTGTGATGGAAAATTGTGATTCAGGTGAGTGTCCTCTAAAGTTTTTTGTGTATTGCAGTTGTTTTGGCAAAATGCCTACTAAGGTATGCTTAAAACAACAGTGCTATTGCAAATTGAGTTAAAAATTTTTGAATCCAGCCAATTGTTGGTATGTCAGTTTTCATCCAAATTAGAGTATTGGAAAAACACACTCAGATATAGCAAAACACATGCACAAATCTTTAAAGATAGCAAGGATGGTAAAAATACCGAAAGATGACTCTCTCAGGGCTCTCGAATTCTCTGTTAATTTAAGTTAATGATCTCAAAATAAAATCCCCTTTTATTTAAATCCTGACCGTGCCACTGTGTGTTCTTGAGTAGCTGAATCTCTCTGAGCCTCAATTTCCTCATCTGCAAATTAGGAATAATGTTTGTGCCAACCTCATTAGGTTCTGAGGAATTAATAAACTAGCTCATGGAAAACACTCCAAACTGTGCCTGCCACATAGTAAGTGTCTAATAAGTAGGAACCGCTATTATTAATATTATGACTTCCTTTTGGTTCAGTTAGCAGTGGCTCTCAAACAGTGCAGTAATATCTGATCCTCAAAGAATTCAGCACCAATTACACAGCTCAGAACAGGCAGCTGTGAATGATAACTGTTTTTCTTCATAAGGCTAAATTCTCTTTTCAATTATTTCCCTATTCAAATTCATGTCATAATGGGAAACATTAAAAAATTAACTTATCTTTCTACCCCAAAGGGAAAAGGCTTCTTTGTACATAGTTGTGAATAGGAAGAAATTCAACCTAGGCCAATGTATCTAACTAGAGAGTAGAGAAATGAATCTTTGGATGCTTCAGCCGGCCAGAGGGCACAGCACAGGAACTCGGGGACTTGGAGAGAAGTTAGGTTGCTAAAGGTCCGTGTGCTGTTTCGTTGCTCATGTCATTTTCTTGTCTGCATTATGTCTTTTTATCATGACTTTGTCTACTCCTCTGTAAACCATTATTTAGAACCTGCATTCTTCTGAAATTGATTTACTCATTTCATAGGGAAAATATTTGTTACACGTTATACACTGCCTTTCCTGTGAAAAGAGACTATTCCATTTAATATTGAACATTAATTAGGGTCATTGTCCTGCACTAGAGGGGGTGAGGATTTAATAATATGGGTAACTGTTGAACCACTGTGTTGTATTTTTGGAACCAACATAAGATTGTATATCAATGATATTTCAATTTTTAAAAAGTAGGGTTATTTTCAGTTGTAGATTAGTAACCTGATTTTGTTCCTTTTCTGAATTATGCTTATTCCACGGGTTGCTTACTCAGAAGGCCTCTTCTTGATTCTGCACATAATTAGGAGTAAATTGCAATTGTCTTCATTAAATGAAATAATAGTGACTTTCCTAAATAAGACAGAAATTTCCAACCTCCTCTATTCTTATGTTAATGAGACTTCGAAATAGCATTCCATCTTAAACAATGTGACATACTCCCTAGGACTATATTTGTATTCTTCTTAAAAGGCATACATCCCAACCCAAGAGCAGAACCTGACCAAAAGCAAAGTTAACATGTCCTAAATAATATAGCACAAAATGTAATATATTAATTGTTCTTGAAATCGATACGACAATATCATAGACTCTTTGAGCCAGCCCGCCGTCTGCAGTGCAGATATAAATACTTCACCCTAAATGCTCCTGACATGTGGTCCTTACATCTCTACTTGAATAATTCAGTGATTGAGAGTTAAAGACAATGGTTCCTGAACTTGGGTGGGAACGAGTGATCTATGGGCCACCCTTGAACATTCTTCCTCCTTAGGTCTGGGGTCCAGGAACTGTTTTAAACAAGCTCTGCAGGTGATGTCATTGCCCGGCAAAGTTGGAAAACCCCTTCATTTGAAAAGTCGTTCAATGGGTATGAGTGACTTTTTTGTCAATGGTATGTTGTGCCTCCTTTGTGTCTGTCCACAGGTCCTCCTTCTTCCCCCAGAGCACCCTGCTGCTCTACCCAGGCACTCTGCAGAAATTTTATTTGCTATCTCAATGCATTTTTGGTCTGTGCCAGGTACTTCTCTACTAGGATATATCAGTGAGCAAGAGGTCTAAGATGTTTGCCTTGGGAGGCTTCCATTCTCTCAGGGAGAGAGAGACAACATCAGTGACTAAAGTTTAGCATATGTCAGATGGTGATAAGAGTTATCAAATAAAGAAAAAGCAGAGCAGGGTAAAAGGGAATTGGGAATTCTGGGAGATGGGACAAATTGTGATTTTCAATAGCAGGTAAGGGCAGGCATCAAAGGACGTTTGAGCAAAGACTTAAGGAGAGGTGGTAGTCATTTGTATATTTGGAGGCAGATCATGTCAGAAAAAGAGGAAAAAGCTAGTGGGGCGCCTGCATAGTTTGCTCAAAGGACAGCAAAGAGGACTGCATGCCTGATGGCAGAGTAAGCAGGGAGATGAGAGTCCAGCCGTGGGATGATGCCAAAGGACTAGCAGGTTAGACAGGGCTTTAGACAATCAGGGTACTTTGGCTTTTACTCAAAATAGTTTTCTCTTCTCTAGTCCATTCAGTTATTCGTCACATAATGGCGTTTCTAACCACTGCTAGTGAACATTCACATCCAAAATAAATTCTACAGAGTAATAGGTATGAAATATATTATTTCTCAAAAGAATTGGCATGGAAGTCATCACTGTTGCACATTTTCACATTAGCAAATGAAATTTCTAAAGATTAAATAATATACCTTGGCTTTTCCTGATTGCTAGGATATCCTTTCTCAATTCACCCAGGATCAATTTGCTTAGAGAATTAAGCCAAAATAAAAATCAATATCTAGGGCACCCCAAAGAAAACATTTCAATATGAAATTAAGTTATGGATTAGTAAGTATGATATTTGTGGTTGAATTCAGAAGTGACTTAAAATAACACTAATCAAAACTGCTGTGGAAGGGGAAACTGTGCACCTGTTTTCATTTTCTCCATGTGACATTCATTTACATGTCACAAGTTCCTTCTGTTGATAGGAGGCAGCCATTAGGGGGGGAAACTGCCTTGATTTAACCTGTTTCCCATCACTCAGCAGCATCTCATCCAATCTGCACCCCTTCCAACTATCCCAACCATCACAGTTGGGATTAATAGATAAGGTTAAGAGTAACCTGGCCTGAGATTAAAAACTTAGGGCAGAAGACAGTGAAGACCAAATTACTGTCTTACCTCTTAAGGGGGAGCCTCCTGGTTAAGATTCAGTCCAAAAAGCTAATGAATAAATGAATGGGAAGCTTTTATCTTGCCATCCGCATCCGTGTGTTTTCTTTGACCCCTGATCAGAGCTGTCCTTCTTAGGCCTCTTGTATTTTGAATCACTGAATTACATTTGACTGTAATCTTTTTAATAGAACTTAACACTCAAAATCTATTTATTGAATCTTACACATATGGAAGGCTAGAAATACTTCTGGCAGTAATACAAGCATATGGTATCCATCAATATCCACGTAGGTGTACATGTCAAGACGTCTGAAGCAATGGGTTGGAACCTCGCTTTGCAGAGTAGTTATGCCATGTGCAAAGGTCATAAAGTTCTAAGTTGAGAGGTAAACTGAAAGCTTCAGCATTAACAGGAAGGAGAAAGGGAAAAGGAAAGGATGACAGCTAAGAGGGCTGTTGAATCTAATTAGATGCAACTAACCTACACCTGGGCCATCCGGATTTCCTAGACCACTGTGAGAAACAGTGACAAGCTACATAAAATATTGATTGGCATTTCTGGCTGGCCACAGCTTTGCCTGGAACACAAATTCTGTTCTGATGGCTAGGGCATATCATAGACACCAGAGGTGACTTTTTTTTTTTTCACTTTTGAATTCCAGTGGTTTTAAAAGATTTTAAATCTATTGATGACTGTTGGAATGGTCTTGATATAAATTATGTAATGGCATTTTATAACTTCCAGCATTATTCTCTTCCCAAATATGCTTGCAATTTTAATGTTATTTTTTATATGCCTATTGGAAGTTTAAATTATCTGGTGGTTACTCAAACATACCATCACTAGACACCAGTTGACATCCTGAGTGAATTATTTTTTGTATCATCATACATTTTCATCATCTGAAGCTGATTTTAACATTTAGATATTCTTTTAAGGAAATAAAAAATAAAAACAAAAAAGTCCAGTATATATATACTTGTTTAACATTTCTTTCTTAGAATGCCCACAAGTTCAAGTTTTGGTTGACAGTGCATTCATCTGTCAACAACAGTGAACTTTGATCAATTGATTAAAACAATATATAGTTCAGGATATAGTTCTGATTGTAAAAAGCAACCCTTTGGTAGATAAAAATCTCTTTGAATGTCAGTCATGAAAAACCAATTGCCTATAAGAGAGAGGCTGGCCATACAGCATTGCGACAAGAGAAGTTCAAGTCCAAGTGATGCCCCCCTCTCTTCCTTTTACCACTGTTCCCTTTAAAACCCAGGTGAGAGGGAATCTAACCATTCTTAATCTTTTTGACATGAAAAATAAATTACTTGGTTGTCCAAGGCATTACAACCCATTAAACAATTTGACTGAACTTTCTAGAAACCAGTGTTTATTTCTTCTGTTTCACTCCCAATGCTTTGGTTATCCTGATGAGGATGCATCAACAACCACAGGGCCCACTGTGGACTGCGCATGACTTTGTGCATTTCTGCAAATTACCATGAAGGAAAAAAATGAAATTATGATTGTATTGATACCGTGATTGAAAGTAAATA
Source organism: Manis pentadactyla (assembly GCF_030020395.1). NCBI lineage: Eukaryota > Metazoa > Chordata > Mammalia > Pholidota > Manidae > Manis > Manis pentadactyla. Next base: position 25,650,846 of record NC_080019.1, on the reverse strand, counting down.
CTAAAACTTCAAAAGACTTCAAATAAAATTAAAGCATAATGATAGATGGGGGGCATTTTAAGTAGTAAATTATATTTAATATTATATAATGAACAAATTTGATCTTGATGTTTTGGAGGAAAACCCCCCCTCTTCTGACTCTTTGGCAGTTGATCCAGTAAATTCTGGCTCTTATTTTGGTGAGGCTGGTCACATGCATGCGGAGCATGGAGACTGTGATAGGAATTAGTGGAGACGAGTGGGCCTCTACCTCCCTGCCACTCTCAGTGGGCAATGCTCTTTCTCCTTCTGTACAGTGAAGATGGGAAGACTTCCTCCCAGGGATACTGTAAGGATTAAATGAAGTCATTTGAGGGTCCTAGTCATTGTTTTTGTTGTTATTCTTATTATCCTCCTGTCTCAAATCCTTAATTGAATTCCACTAAGTTAGCTGGGTGTAACTTCTCACCGTAACAGCTAGTTGTTACTTAGTAATTATGTAGCAACATTAAATACTTGAGGTATTTAAAACCCTATCATTCCATTCCATTTTGTCTCCAAACCAGACATGAATTGTACTTTCCAAGGTGGAAGAGTTCTCCTAATCATGGAAGTGGTATCTGGGTCATCCACAACATCGGAACTGGACCCAACTTCTAAGTTTTTATCATAATGATAAGAGGGACACAAATAGTATCTGTTATTTTTGTTTCATTACTTCATTTAAGACCAATCTCATATTTGGAATGAAATTCACTGGAATGAATACCATTTAACTAGCCATTTACAGAGACTATGGAATTTCATCACCTTACCTGTGACCCTAAAACAGCTCTGCTGGAGATTGAGAAGAAAAGCCTTAGGCAAGGTCAGTTTGTCTCAGAGGAAGATAAACACCTCACAGGGCATTTTTCATCTTTGTGAATTAACCCTCATCCCACATCTGGGCCTCAGCCATACAGGATCAAGACCTCATCCTATTAATCCTATTAACAAACCAGGGAATTCCTTCTCCAGGGGTGAGACTTACTGACCAATACGAAAGAGACTGATACATAAACCAAAATGCCAGTTGTTTCATTTATATTAAAAGCTAGGATTGCCATGTGGATTGCAATAGTTATATCAGGATGACCAGCTCTCTCTTTCTAGGAAAAAGGACACAGAAAGCCAAACTATAATCCGAAAGTTGCCTGTAAATCCTAACCAATTTGAGGATGTGGTTCAAGTACTAGATGTCATCAGCCTGTATTACACTGTCCTCAGTAAGAACTCAGCCAGCACCGCCAGGGATTGTCTGATGCCATCACGACTGTCTGGGCTTTTGTTGTTCATCAGCTTCCTTTTGATTTACACCCTCCTTCATTCAGTGTTCTAACACTTTTTTAAGAGACATTTTAGGTACACCCCAAAATTGAGAAGAAGGTACAGAGGTTTCCCGTGTATTCTGGCCCCCACACAAGCATTTCCTCCCTTATTATCAGCATCCTGCACTAGAGTGATGTGTTTGTTACAATTGATGTGCCTACCTAATAATTATAATCATAATTATAACCACCCACAGTCCATAGCTTATATTAGGGTTCATCCTTGGTGAGCTTGGGCAAATGTACAATGGTGTGAATACACCCATGTGATCTTACACAGAGTAGTTTCACAGCCCTAAAAACCCTCCCTGCTCTGCCTATTCATCCTCTCCCCCCAGCCACCCTTCCCCTAGACTTGAACCCGGGCAGCTCTCATCTTTTTGCTGTCTCTATAGTTCTGACCTCTCCAGAATGCCATATAATTGGAATTATGTGGTGTACAGCCTTTTCAGAGTTGTCACTTAGTGCCTCCAGGTCTTTTCAATGGCTTGATAGCTCACTTATGTTTCCCACTGAATAGTATTCCATTGTCTGAATAAAGCACAGTCTATTTATCCATGTGTCTACTGAAAGACAAGTTTTGGCAGTTATGAATAAAACTGATAATAAAAAGCCATGTACAGGTTTTCATGTAAGCATAAGTTTTCAACTTCTTTGGGTGAATTCCAGGAGTGTGATTCCTGGATCTTATTGTATGAGTATGTTTAACTTTGTAAGAAGCCTCCAAGCTGTCTTCCAAAGTGGCTGTACCATTTGCATTCCCACCAGCAGTGACGGAGAGTTCCTCTTGCTCCACATCCTTACCAGCATTTGGCGTTGTCAGTGTTCCAGACTTTGGTCATTCTAATAGGTATGTAGAGGTATCTTGCTGTTGTTTCAATTCATGTTTCCCTGATAACATGTGATATGGAGCATCTTTTAACATGCTAATTTGCCATCTATATATCTTCTTTGGTGAGAGCTCTTTTAAGGTCTTTGGCCCTTTTTTAATTAGATTTTTGTTACTGTTGAGTTTTGAAATTTCTTTGTTTATTTTGTTTAACAGTCCTTTATCAGATGTGTTTTTTACAAATATTTTTTTCCCTAATCTGTGACTTATCATTCTTTTGACATTCTCTTTTGCAGAGCAGAAGTTTTAAATTTTAATGAAATCCCACACATCAATTATTTCTTTCATGGACTGTGCCTCTGACGTTGTATCTAAAAAGTCATTGCCATACACAAGCTCATCTAGGTTTTCTTCTGTATTATCTTCTAAGAGCATTATAGTTTTGTAATTGCATTTAGGTCTATGGCCCATTTTGAGTTAGTTTTTGTGAAGGGCATAGATCTCCGTTTAGCTTCATTGTTCTGCAGGTGTATGTCCAGCACCATTTGTTGAAAAGACTGCCTTTGCTCCACTGTGTTGCCTTTGCCCCTTTGTCAAAGATCAGTTGACTGTATTCATGTGGGTCTATTTCTGGCTCTCTATTATGTTCCACTGATCTACTTGTCTTTTACATTCATTATTCTGTCTTGGTTACTGTGGCTTTATAGTCCTGAAGCCTAGTATTGTCAGTCCTCAACTTTGTTCTTTTCCTTATGGTTATTATTTTTCATCTGTATTTCTATCCTTTTCTCTATTGCCTACTTGTGGGAAGACCTTCCACATACTCTGCAAGAGGCATCCACTTGTTTTGGACAGCATTAGGATAATTACAGCAGAAATGCAAAGAGAATATTCTGCCTTTAAAACAAATTAGATGGCCCTTACTGTAAACAAAGGTACTTCATTAGGTGGCCTGCAATGTGAAAAGAAACCCGTCCCTTCTGGGGAGTGTAGGAAGGGGCATCAGGGTAGGGCTCACGAGGAATATTAGATCAAACATAAAAAAATAAAGCATTTTTCTTTGCACATTTAATTGTGCTGTGTAACGCTGCTTCACTCATTTTTAACTCTTAAAGGGCTGTCTTAACTCTGTTCTTGAGGCTGCTCCTCAAGATAAAGGTAAATGTTGATTCTACACTCAAAGTTGTACACTGAATTTTTTTTTTTAAGGTATAGGAAACAAGTGGTCAGCCTTGTAAAGAGCCTTAGACTTCTCTTTCATCAATTTCCTTACAAAACAGTTTTGATGACCAAATGAACACCTCATAATCTCTAAAGCATTACTACCATTTTAATCACCAGTTCAAAGTGTAAGACGTGGAGATGAAAGTGCAGCCAGAAATAGCTGGGGGAAGAAGCCCCCCACCGTGGATCGCAGAGCCAGAAAGAAGCTTCTCCTAGGAGATTTGTCTGAAACATTTGTTGAAATCATTTTACCATTTAACAATTACACTTCTAAGCAAACAAGGGCATATGCCCAAATGAGAATAAAAGCAGGCAAAATAAAAAAATAATAAAAAGGGGGGAAAGACACTTAGTTCCAGCCGGGGAAATGCTCATAAAAAGGTGTGGGACTCAAGGGCATGTGATGAGTTTACCATCCAGGGCAGCAGATCGCCTGGAATGGCTGCACAGAGGCTCATGAGCTGGCTAGTGACAGGCTGGAACAGAAGAGACATGGATGGCCTTTAAATCATCAAAAGGGTGACAAAATAATTCTTATGTTATAGAAAGGTTGCTTTGGAAGCCTTGTAAAGGGTGGCCTGGAAGGGAGAGGTGTGTGGGAAGGCACTGTGGTGAGCCACGTGATGAATGGCCAGGCCTGACTAAAGCCACGGCAGCGGAAAGACAAGAGGAATGTGCTCCACAGGTGCTTCCAAGGCAGCCTCGCTGAGACCTGCTGATTGCCAGACCTGGGGTCCTCTACCCTGCTTGCACCTGGGGAGGGGGCCTTGTAAAAATTGCTAATACCTAGACATCTAGTCCTCAACCAATTTGATGAGACTCTTTGAAGGTAGACCAGACATTGTGAACTGGCAGCAGCTCCCGTGTAGTCATGTGGGCAAGCCGAGGGTGAGAGTAAAGCGAAGCCTCAGAAGAAATCTAAAGCAATGTCAGTATTTTAAAGAGCTGGAAAAGTAGTATGTCTACAAAAGAGACTGAGGTGGAGGAGCCAGAGCATTCCTGGCAGTTCCTAGGAGAATGGTGCCAGAGAAACGGGAAGGAGGTCCATTCAAGAAGTGGGGAGCAGTCAGACACACACATCTAATTTGCCTCAGAGATTAGGTAAGATAAGGGCTGAAAAGTGACAGCTGGCTCAGTCAGAGGCCTGTCCCCAAAGCAGAATAGAATGAGGTGGTGGCTGCCACCCAGTGAAGATCAGAGGGGTATTTTGTTTCTTTTTTTTTTTTTTTTGGGTGTAAAATGGCATTTTATTGTCTTTTTATTTTCCCAAGAAATGTTATATATATCACACTTTTTGTTCCTTTTCTAAATAAATTGCCTTTTTATATCTTTTACCCATTTTTTGTTTGTTTGTTTCATTTTTGAAGGCTGGAAGAGATTTGGACATGTGTGACTTGTACGAAAAAGAACTTTCATTTATATTTAAGTCAAAGGCAAAATAAGACATTAAGAAATAACCAAAATTTCCTTTCTTTTCTTTTTGTTTTTAATCAGCATCTATTGTTTGTGGAAGTTGAACCCTAGTTTCAGACTACTTTGAGGCTAGCAATACTGTCTCCCTCAAGAGCTTCTATGACAATCAAATAGAATCATTAAAACAGCTTATTAGAGTACGTATTATGTGGCAGCTAGAAACATCTTAAAAGGTATTTATTTAAAGACAAGTGAAATGTGTTTGTAAGATTTTTCTCTTTGGAGACATCACTTTTTTTCTTGGAATAACTGGAATAATTGCCAGGTATCTCATTACCAAAGTTGAGAACCACTCACAAAAAAATTGTGCTGCCTTTCTTTCCAGCCATGTGGAGGCTTTGAATCCTGGCTGGCTAAGGGATTGCAGAAGCTAGAAAGGAGAATTCTTGAAAATGCATGGAATTTGAAGTCTGATTATCCATCTGGGGATGCAGCCTAGACAGGGAGTGGCCGGAAAAGGAGGGGAGATCCATGGCGTCAGGGCCACAGGCATGATTTGGAGTCTGGTCCAACATTGAGGCAACACTGAACATTCCAAAGTTCATGTTTTCAATAGAATCTTCTGTAAATCACAAAATCAGAGAGGTAGTAGGAATATCTAAGGATAATTTTAGTACTTTCCTTTCTCTAAGTTATTATGAGTGAATTTTTAGATAATTAAATGCAGCCATTTATAGATAATCACTCCTTCTTAAAAATTTGCCCATTAAAATCTATAATCCCATTAAAATATGTTTTGGACTTGATCAGTATTGTTTACTTCTCATTGCTTGTATTAATTCTTTATTGGTTTTCCTTCACATCACTTTTTCTAAAGCTCATAAAAAGTCCATAAGCACATTTTATGGCTTCCCCTATTAGTTTTTAAGGTATTCACAAAAGCAAATGTGCTGAAGATTGCCTCCATTTGCATTTTTAAAACATGGTTTTCATCTGTTCTTGAATTTTGGAAAATTATTCATTTTGATCATTTTCCATGCTTTGTCTCATCCCAAGGGTGGATTTTTTGGAAATCTTTAGTAACATATGTTCAGTCATTTTCATTTTTTTTCTTTTTATTGGCAAATAAAATATACATGTTTAATGTGTACAACTTATATAGAGATATACATATGAATTATATATATACTTACACAAAGATTGTGAAATAATGACCACAGATAAGATAATCAATATATCCTTTAGCACAGCTGGTACTATTTTCCTTTATCCCCTATGATTTTTTTTTTCCTTTCTTTGTCCCCACCCTTGTCCTTCCCTTCCCACCCATCCTCCCCAGTCCCTTTCCCTTTGGTAACTGTTAGTCCATTCTTGGGTTCTGTGATTCTGCTGCTGTTTTGTTCCTTCAGTTTTCCTTTGTTCTTATACTCCACATATGAGTGAAATCATTTGGTACTTGTCTTTCTCCGCCTGGCTTATTTCACTGAGCATAATACCCTCTAGCTCCATCCATGTTGTTGCAAATGGTAGGATCTGTTTTTTTCTTATCGCTGAGTAATATTCCATTGTGTATATGTACCACATCTTCTTTATCCATTCATCTACTGATGGACATTTAGGTTGCTTCCATATCTTGGCTATTGTAAATAGTGCAGCAATAAACACAGGGGTACATCTGTCTTTTTCAACCTGGAGTGCTGCATTCTTAGGGTAAATTCCTAGAAGTGGAATTCCTGGGTCAAATGGTAAGTCTATTTTGAGTATTTTGAGGAACCTCCATACTGCTTTCCACAATGGTTGAACTAATTTACATTCCCACATGCACTGTAGGAGGGTTCCCCTTTCTCCACAACCTCGCCAACATTTGTTGTTGATTGTCTTTTTGATGATGGCGATCTTTACTGGTGTGAAGTGATATCTCATTGTGGTTTTAATTTGCATTTCTCTGTTGACAAGCGATGTGGAGCATCTTTTCATGTGTCTGTTGGCCATCTGAATTTCTTCTTTAGAGAACTGTCTTTTCAGCTTCCCTGCCCATTTTTTAATTGGATTATTTGCTTTTTGTTTGTTGAGGTGTGTGAGCTCTTTATATATTTTGGATGTCAACCCTTTATCGGATCTGTCATTTATGAATATATTTTCCCATACTGTAGGGTACCTTTTTGTTCTATTGATGGTGTCCTTTGCTGTACAGAAGCTTTTCAGCTTGATATAGTCCCATTTGTTCATTTTTGCCTTTGTTTCCCTTGCCCGGGGAGATATATTCATGAAGAAGTCACTCATGTTTATGTCCATGAGATTTTTGCCTATGTTTTTTTCTAAGAGTTTTATGGTTTCATGACTTACATTCAGGCCTTTGATCCATTTTGAATTTACTTTTGTGTATGGGGTTAGACAGTGATCCAGTTTCATTCTCCTACATGTAGCTGTCCAGTTTTGCCAGCACCATCTGTTGAAGAGACTGTCATTTCCCCATTGTATGTCCATGGCTCCTTTATCATATATTAATTGGCCATATATGTTTGGGTTAATGTCTGGGATCTCTATTCTGTTCCACTGGACTGTGGCTCTGTTTTTGTGCCAATACCAAATTGTCTTGATTACTGTGGCTTTGTAGTAGAGCTTGAAGTTGGGGAGCGAGATCCCCCCCACTCTATTCTTCCTTCTCAGGATTGCTTTGGCTATTCGGGGTCTTTGGTGGTTCCATATGAATTTTTGAACTATTTGTTACAGTTCATTGAAGAATGCTGTTGGTAATTTGATAGGGATTGCATTGAATCTGTATATTGCTTTGGGCAGGATGGCCATTTTGACGATATTAATTCTTCCTAGCCAGGAGCATGGAATGAGTTTCCGTTTGTTAGTGACTTCTTTAATTTCTCTTAAGAGTGTCTTATAGTTTTCAGGGTATAGGTCTCTCACTTCCTTGGTTAGGTTTATTCCTAGGTATTTTATTCTTTTTGATGCTATTGTGAATGGAATTGTTTTCCTGATTTCTCTTTCTATTAGCTCATTATTGGTGTATAGGAAAGCCACAGATTTCTGTGTGTTAATTTTGTATCCTGCAACTTTGCTGAATTCCAGTATTAGTTTTAGTACTTTTGCAGTGGAATCTTTAGGGTTTTTTATGTACAATATCATGTCATCTGCAAATAGTGACAGTTTGACTTCTTCTTTACCAATCTGGATTCCTTGTATTTCTTTGTTTTGTCTAATTGCTATGGCTAGGACCTCCAGTACTATGTTGAATAACAGTGGAGAGAGTGGGCATCCCTGTCTTGTTCCTGATCTCAGAGGAAAAGCTTTCAGCCTCTCGCTGTTCAGTATGATGTTAGCTGTGGGTTTATCATATATGGCCTTTATTATGTTGAGGTTCTTGCCCTCTATGCCCATTTAGTTGAGAGTTTTTATCATGAATGGATGTTGAATTTTGTCCAATGCTTTTTCAGCATCTATGGAGATGTTCATGTGGTTTTTGTCCTTCTTTTTGTTGATGTGGAGGATGATGTTGATGGATTTTTGGATGTTGTACCATCCTTGCATCCCTGGGATGAATCCCACTTGGTCATGGTGTATGATCTTTTGATGTATTTTTGAATTTGGTTTGCTAATATTTTGTTGAGTATTTTTGCATCTACGTTCATCAGGGATATTGGTCTGTAGTTTTCTTTTTTGGTGGGGTCTTTGCCTGGTTTTGGTATTAGGGTGATGTTGGCTTCATAGAATGAGTTTGGGAGTATTCCCTCCGCTTCTATTTTTTGGAAAACTTTAAGGGGAATGGGTATTATGTCTTCTCTGTAGGTCTGATAAAATTCTGAAGTAAATCCATCTGGCCCGGGGGTTTTGTTCTTGGGTAGTTTTTTTATTACTGATTCAATTTTGTTGCTGGTAATTGGTCTGTTTAGATTTTCTGTTTCTTTCTGTGTCAGTCTTGGAAGGTTATATTTTTCTAGGAAGTTGTCCATTTCTCCTAGGTTTCCCAGCTTGTTAGCATATAGGTTTTCATAGTACTCTCTAATAATTCTTTGTATTTCTGTGGGGTCCGTCATGATTTTTCCTTTCTCCTTTCTGATTCTGTTGATGTGTGTTGACTCTCTTTTACTCTTGATAAGTCTGGCTAGAGGCTTATCTATTTTGTTTATTTTCTGGAAGAACCAGCTCTTGGTTTCATTGATTTTTTCTATTGTTTTATTCTTCTCTATTTTATTTATTTCTTCTCTGATCTTTATTATGTCCCTCTGTCTGCTGACCTTAGGCCTCATTTGTTCTTCTTTTTCCAATGTTTATAATTGTGACATTAGACTATTCATTTGGGATTGTTCTTCCTTCTTTAAATATGCCTGGATTGCTATATACTTTCCTCTTAAAACTGCTTTTGCTGCATCCCACAGAAGTTGGAGCTTTGTGTTGTTGTTGTCATTTGTTTCCATATATTGCTGGATCTCCATTTTGATTTGGTTATTGATCCATTGATTATTTAGGAGCATGTTGTTATGCCTCCATGTGTTTGTGAGCCTTTTTGCTTTCTTTGTACAGTTTATTTCTAGTTTTATACCTTTGTGGTCTGAAAAGTTGGTTGTTAGGATTTCAATCTTTTGGAATTTACTGAGGCTCTTTTTGTGGCCTAGTATGTGGTCTATTCTGGAGAATGTTCCATGTGCACTTGAGAAGAATGTGTATCCTGTTGCTTTTGGATGTAGAGTTCTGTAGATGTCTATTAGGTCCATCTGTTCTAGTGTGTTGTTCAGTGCCTCTGTGTCCTTACTTATTTTCTGTCTGGTGGATCTGTCCTTTGGAGTGAGTGGTGTGTTAAAGTCTCCCAAAATGAATGCATTGCATTCTATTTCCTCCTTTAATTCTGTTAGTATTTGTTTCACATATATTGGTGCTCCTGTATTGGGTGCATATATGTTTATAATGGTTATATCCTCTTTTTGGACTGAGCCCTTTAACATTATGTAGTGTCCTTCTTTATCTCTTGTTACTTTCTTTGTTTTGAAGTCTATTTTGTCTGATACTAGTATTGCAGCACCTGCTTTTTTCTCCCTATTGTTTGCATGAAATATCTTTTTCCATCCCTTCACTTTTAATCTGTGCATGTCTTTGGGTTTGAGGTGAGTCTCTTGTAAGCAGCATGTAGATGGGTCTTGCTTTTTTATCCATTCTATTACTCTGTGTCTTTTGATTGGTGTATTCAGTCCATTTACATTTAGGGTGATTATTGAAAGATATGTACTTACTGCCATTGCAGGCTTTAGATTCATGGTTACCAAAGGTTCAAGGTTAGCTTCTTTACTACCTTACTGTCTAACTTAACTCACTTATTGAGCTATTATAAACGGAGCCTGATGATTATTTCTCTCCCTTTTTACTCCTCCTCCTCCATTCTTCATATGTTGGGTGTTTTGTTGTGTGCTCTTTTTAGGAGTGCTCCCATCTAGAGCAGTCCGTCTAAAATACCCTGTAGAGGTGATTTGTGGGAGGCAAATTCCCTCAACTTTTGCTTGTCTGGGAATTGTTTAATCCCTCCTTCATATTTAAATGATAATCGTGCTGGATACAGTATCCTTGATTCAAGGCCATTCTGTTTCATTGCGTTAAATATATCATGCCATTGTCTTCTGGCCTGTAAGGTTTCTGTTGAGAAGTCTGATGATAGCCTGATGGGTTTTCCTTTGTAGGTGACCTTTTTTTTGTCTCTGGCTGCCTTTACTACTCTGTCCTTGTCCTTAATCTTTGTCATTTTAATTATTATGTGTCTTGGTGTTTTCCTCTTTGGGTTTCTTTCTGTTGGGAGTTTTGTGTACTTTTATAGTCTGAGCAACTATTTCTTCCCCCAGTTTGGGGAATTTTTCAGCCATTATTTCTTCAAATACACTTTCTATCCCTTTTTCTCTCTCTTCTTCTTCTGGTACCCCTATAATGCGGATATTGTTCCTTTTGGATTGGTCACACAGTTCTCTTAATATTGTTTCATTCCTGGAGATCCTTTTTTCTCTCTCTGTGTCAGCTTCTATGCATTCCTGTTCTCTGGTTTCTATTCCATCAATGGCCTCTTGCATCCTATCCATTCTGCTTATAAATCCTTCCAGAGTTTGTTTCACATCTGTAATCTCCCTCCAGACTTCATCCCTTAGCTCTTGCATATTTGTCTGCAGCTCTGTCAGCATGTTTATGATTTTTATTTTGAATTCTTTTTCAGGGAGACTGGTTAGGTCTCTCTCCTTCTCAGGTGTTGTCTCTGTGATTTTTGTCTCATATTTTGCCTTTTCATGGTGATTGAGATAGTTTGCGGAGCTGGGGCGAGTGATGGCTGGGAGAACGTCCCTTTTTGCTGGTTTGTAGTCTTCCTCTCCTGGGAGAACAGCGACCTCTAGTGGCTTGTGCTGGGCTCCGTCTCCCTCCCGCTCCGACTCCTCTCCTCCCACCGGGAGCTGGGGTGAGGGGCGCTCGGGTCCAACTGGGCCAGGCCTTGTATCTTACCCGCTTTGCGAGGCGCTGGGTTTTCTCAGGTGTGGATGTAGCCTGGCTGTTGTCCTGCATCTTCTGATTTCTCTTTTAGGGAGAGTTGTATTTGTTGTATTTTCAAAAATATATGTGGTTTTGCGAGGAGATTTCTGCTGCTCTACTCACCCCACCATCTTGGCTCCGCCCTTACACAGCATTTTCTTAACACTTCTGATGCCTTTTAAGCTTCTAGCACATGGTTCAGAGACTGTCTCAGCTGCCTGTTCAGTCATTTTTAATGATGGGAAGGTGAGAGGGAAAAATCAATTTTTCTGTAGTTTGTGTGTGTGTGTGTGTGTGTGTGTGTGTGTGTGTGTGTGTGTGTGGCAAGAAACACATAAAAATTACCACCATAACCATTCTTAAGTCCAAACGATATTAGTGTTAACAGTGTGCCCATTATTGTGCAATGGATTTCTAGAACTTTTTTTATCTTTCAAAACTAAAACTCTGTACTCATTGAACAAATCTTTCCCCTCTCTCTAGCCTCTGGCAATCACCAGTCTACTTTCTGCCTCTGAGGGTTTGACTACTTTAGGTACCTCATAGAAGTGGAATCATGTATTATTTGTCTTTTTATGACTGGTTTATTCATATAATATCCTCAAGTTTCCTCAGTTTTATAGCATATGACAATATTTCCTTCTTTTTTTCAGGCTGAATAGTATTTTATATATATATAGATATATATATATATAGCATGTATATACCACATTTCTTTATCCATGCATCCATCCAAACAACAATTTAGGGTGTTTCCACCCCTTGGCTATTGTCAAACACCACACACACACACACACACACACACACACACATACACACACACACTACTGTCAGAACGAATAAATGAATTCAGTAAAGTTGCAGGATACAAAATCAGCACAAAAATCAGTGCATGTAATATGTTTCCATCTCTTGACTATTCTAAAAATGTTGCAATGGACATGGGTGTACAAATATCTCTTTGATATCCTGTTTTCATTTCTTTGGATATATACCCCAAAGGGGGATTGCTGGATCATATAACAGCTCTAATTTTAATTTTTAGAGGGACCTCCATACTGTGTTATGTAGCAGCTACACCATTTCACATTCCCAGCAATTTCTCCATATCCTTGTCAATACTTGTTGTTTTCCGTTTCTTTGTTTTGTTTTGTTTTCATCCCTGTTGTTGTTTTTTAGAAGCCATCCTAGCTGGTATGAGGGGCTGTCTCATGATGGCATTGATTTGCATTCCCCTGCTGATTAGTGATGGTCAGCATCTTTTCATCTCTCTGTCGACCTCAGTTTGTCTCCTTTGAAGAAATTCTGTTCAAGTCTTTTGTTCATTCTTTAATTAGGTTTTTTGATTTTTTGCTATTGAATTGTAGGAGAACCTTACGTATTTTGGAGATGAATCCCTTATCATATATGTGGTTTGCAAATATTTTTTCCCTTTCCATAGGTTGCCTTTTCTCTCTGTTGATCATTTCCTTTGCTATAGAGAAGCTCTTCATTTTGATGTAGTCCCATTTATCTGTTCTTACTTTTGTTGCCTATACTTTAACTGTCGTATCAGTTATTTGCCAAAGCCAGTGTCATGAAGCTTTCCACCTGTTTTCTTTTAGGAGATTTATAGTTTCATGTTTTACGTTTAGGTCTTTCATCCATTTTGCGTTAATTTTTGAATATGGCATATGGTAAAGGTCCAAATGCATTTTTCTGAATATGGACATCCAGTTTTCCCAACATCGTTTGTTAAACAGACTATCCTTTCCCCATTGTATAACACTGGTGCTCTTGTCAAAGATCATTTGAAAATATATCTGAGGGTTTATTTATGGAACCTCTGTTCTGTTCCATTGGTCTGTATATCTATGTTTATGCCAATACTGTATTTTTTTTATTAATGTAGCTTTGTAATATGTCTTAAGTCAGGATATATGAAGCCTCCAGCTTTGTTTTTCTTTTTCAAGATTGTTTTGGCTCTTTGCAGTAGTATATAGATTCCATATAAATTTTAAGATTCCTTTTTCTATTTCTGCAAAAAATGCCACTGGGATTTTGATAGGGATTGCATTGATTCCATAGATTGTTTTGGGTAGTATGGACATTTCAACAATATTAATTTGGCATTGTTTTCCTAATTTTTTTGTCAGATTGTGCATTGTTAGTGCATAGAAATGGAACTGATTTTTGTGTTGATTTTGTATCCTACAACTTTACTGAATTCATTTATTGGTTCTAACAGTATTTTGTGTGTGTATGTTTTATAATAGCCAGGAGGTGGAAACAACCTAAATGGCATTGCATGGATGAATGGATAAAGAATTGTGGTATATACATTATAATATAATAATATACATTACACATAATGTGTAATCTATAGGGTTTTCTACATTTAAGATCCATATAATCTGAAAACAGATCATTTTATTTATTTTCTGATTCGAATGCCTTTAATATCAAAGCCTAATTTCTCAGGATAGGACTTACAGTCCTGTGCTTCATAGAAGTGGTGACAATGGACATCCCTGCCTTGTTCCTGATTTTAATGAATAGCTTCCCATTTTTCACCATTGAGGAGGATGTTAGCTATCGGCTTTTCATATATGGCCTTATTATGTTATGGTAATTTCCTTATATTTCTAGTTCATTGAATGTGTTTATCATGAAAGGATATTAAATTTGCCAAATGCTTTTTCTGCACACATTGAGATGACTGTGTGACTTTTATCCTTTATTCTGTTAATGTGGTGTATCATAGTGACAATGGATTTTTCTATGTTGAACCATCATTGCTTCCCAGGGATAAATCCCACTTAGTTATGGTGTATGATCCTTTTAATGTGCTGTTGAAGTCAGTTTTCTAGTATTTTGTTGAAGATCTTTGCATCTGTACTCGTCAGGAATACTGGTCTGTAGTTTTCTTATAGTGTCTTTGTCAGATTTTGGTTTCAGAGTCATGCTGGCCCCATAAAACAAGTTTGGAAATGTTCTCTCCTCTTCAATGTTTTGAAAAAATTTTAGGAGGATTGGTGTTAATTCTTGTTTAAATGTTTGGTAGAATTTGTCAATGAAGCTGTCTGGTATTTATTTGGAGGTTTTCAATTACTGATACAGTCTTCCTACTAGTTACAGATTTTTTCTTTCCTAATAATTCAGTTTTGGTAGTGTGTTTGTTTCTAGAAAAATTATCCATTTCTCCTGGGTTATCTAATTTACTGATGTATGATTGTTCAAAATTGTCTCTTATGATACTTTTTATTTCTGTGGCATCAGTTGTAATGTCCCCTATTTCATTTCTGATTTTCTTTATTTTAGTCTTCTCACTTTTTTGTCTAGCTATGAATTTATCAATTTATTGATTTTTTTAAAAACTGTTTCATTTAATTTTCCTCTTAGTTTTGTACTCTCTATTTAATTTATTTCTGCCCTAATTTTATTATTTCCTTCATTCTACTAACCTTGTTTTCAGTTTGTTCCACTTTTTCTAGTTCCTTTCTAGTTTAACTTTATCCTTGAGGTATAAAGTTAGGTTGTTGATTTGTGATCTTTATTCTTTTCTTAATACAGATATTTACTGCTACAAAATTCCCTCTTAGTATTGCTTTTGCTGTATCCCATGTTTTGATATGTTGTGATTTGTTTCATTTGTCTCAATATATTTAGAGTTCTACCATGACCTACCAGCTATTCAAGAATTCATTATTTAGTTTCCATGTATTTGTAAATTTTTCAATCTTCTTTTGTTACTGATTTCTAGTCTCATTCCATTGTAGTCAGAAAAGATAGTTTGTTATGATACTGATCTCCTTAAATTTGTTACAGCTATTTCTGTTCCCTAACATGTGATCTGTCTACCCTAGAGACTGTCCCATGTGCACTTGAGGATACACTTGGGAATGTGTAATATACTTGAGAATGCATATTCTGCTGTTCTTGGGTGGAGTGATCTATGTGTCTGTTAGGTCTAACTAGTCTGTAATATGCTTAAGTCCTCTGTTTCCTTATTGATCTTCTGTCTGGTTGATATATTCATTGTTGAATGTGTGGTATTGACATCTCTTATCATTGGGTTACTATTTATTTCTTCCTTCAATTCTGTCAATGTTTGTTTTATATATTTGGGTGCTTTGCTGCTTGGTGAATATATAATTGTTATGTCTTCCTGGTAAATAGACCTTTTTTTTATATACTGTCCCTCTTTGTCTCTTGTGACAATTTTTTACTTAAACTCTACTTTGTATGGTGTAAGTATAGCTACCCCATTGTCTTTGGGATGCCATTTGCATGAAATATCTTTTCCCATCCTTTCACTTTCATCCTACAAGTGTCCTCCTATCTAAAGTGAATCTCTTATAGACAGCACCCTATGGCTTTTGCTGTTGTTGTTATTGTGGAGTTTCATCCATTTACATTTACATACTGATAGTTAAGGACCTAATATTGCCATTTTAAAATTTCTTTCTGTATGTTTTATAGTATTCTTTTGTCATATTTCCTCCTTTTTTTGCTTTTGCATTTCATTGATTTTTTTTGAGGTGACGTGCTTGGTGTCCCTTCTTATTTCCTTTGTGTTTCTTCAATAGGTATTCTCATTCTGGTAATCATGGGGATTGCATAAAACATTTTATAGAAATCACATAAAACATTTTATAGAAGATCTTATAAAAAACAGTTAACAATCTATATTAAACTGATAACGGTATAGCTTCAGTTGTATACAAAAACCTCTGCCCCTTTACTTTTCCCTCCCACTTTATCAATTTCACAAAATAACTTCTTTTTTATTTTATATCCACTAACATAGTTTTATAGTTACTTCCTATGCTTTTAATCTTTCAAATTTTATTCCATAAATAAAAGTGATTTATGCTCCACCATTATAGTGTTACAGGATTTGGTATTTGCCTATATGTCTACCTTTACCAGAGAATTTTGTTTTCATGTGCTTTCATGTTGCTACTAGTGTCCTTTCCTTTCATCTAGAAGGACACCTGTTAGCATTTCTTGTGAGGCAGGTCTAGTGATGAACTCTCAGTTTTTGCTTATCTGGAAAGGTCTTTATTTTTCCATCTTTGAAGGGCTAGTATTCTTAGTGTTAATTTTTTAACAGTATTTTTATAAAAAAAGAAAAAAATGAACATTAAATATATTATACTTTTTTGATACAATGTTAGATTTAAAAGAAAATTCATAAACGCCTAAAAAATATAAAAGATAAATTTTTGTTTATATTTTACTTACCTCACAGGAACTGAAGATACAGTGTTGATTTTCATGTTTTACCATTTCTACCTTGATGTGATATGAGCAGTAATATAAAGTTTTATGTAGATGCCCAGAGACAGACTTTTATTTAAAAAGCCAAGACTTAGAAAGATTTAAGACCCTTAATTTCCTCCTTTGGGGGGAAGTCTCAAATTTAAACTTAGTGGGAGGAAGAATATGCATAAATATTTGCAGCTTTTTTACTTTAACATCTAGTTTGAAGTATTTTCATTGAATTAAATTCTTTGTGTGCTATGATTTCATTTGATATGAACATTTTATTTGCAATAAAAGTGGGATTGTTCCTATTGAGGTCATATGTGATTCTTCCTTAGAATTTTGTACTCATCTTTGTTCTTTTATGTGCAAGCAATCTTCATGTTTTCTTTTGTAATTGGGCATATAATAAGCATCCTAACCTATGAAGAAAAGGCCGTCAGCAAGATTGTACATCTTGCCTGCATAGCTGTTTCTCTTCTTACTGACATTCTTAAGAATATGTGACAAGCCAGTTGAAATAAAATTTCCTGTGTTTAAGAAATAAATTGTATCAGGAAGCACAGAATTGTTACTGAGCACTAAAGATAAAATATACTGCACTACTGTAAAGGCATATGCCTACCAAAAATGTAAGACATTTTTATACTAACAACATGTCTCCTGAAATATAATAAAATACACATCAGATTATAATGCAATTTGAAAGAGCTCTCAACATGTGTAGTAACTTGATTGCACCATGATTAATTAAGATCCTTTTCCCTTGTCACTGAATGACTTCATAACTGGCTTTAACAGAACAACCATGTGGAAACCCTGATAAATGATTTCTAAACTTTGTCACAGTTTATGTTAAAATAATGTTTTTAAAGAGAGTACTATATCCAGTTTCAGTTTTCCTGTTCTTTTTCTATAAAGAATTCTGTTATATATATATATGAAATATATATGTATATAATTCAATATAATATATATGAAATATAATTATATATATATATTTCACTGAATTTTCATTGGATTTTCAGTTTTGCAGACAATATCACATACTTGTTTCCTTTATATCTTTAGTGATCATTGCCTTTTTCTTTGAGTGTTAAGTTTTTAAAAAGCCCCTGAAGAAAATATTGTCTGTTTAGGGACTTTTCTTTCTTCTCTACTTTTTAGTGAAACCCTTTTAAGTATACAGAAAAAAGAGATACATCAATATGGCTTAGTCTAAAGATTGTTTTTAGTATAACCTCTAGCAGGATGGGTTTCAAGCTGGTTCCCTGGAACCTGCACAGTAAGTTTCAATGATGAGGCCCAGCAGAGAACCTATTTTTTAAATGACTGTAAATCTCACTATCAGATGTGGTATTAAAGCATCGAGAGATTTTTTAAAAATAATTAGTGTTGGTTTAGAAGGGTCCTATAAGCAGAAAAGCTTTAGAAATTATATTTTTCCAATCTTTCAGGCTAGAACACTTCAGTGACCACCTTTCCCACTTACTTCCTGTGTCCTGTTTTATCCCTCTTCTTCCCATCCTTATTAAGTATGTAGTTTGTACAAAGGAACAAACTTTTGATGCACAGAACATCATGTTTAATTCTGAAAATAGTATGCTAAGCAAAAGAAGACAGCTACTGGATGATTTCCAAGCATATGCAACTTGAGGCAAAAAGTAATGTATAGTTATAGAACTATATATAATACAAATATATATAGAAAACCTCTGTTCTCATGGAATTTACTCCAACTTAGCAAAGAGATAAGATCAGTCTTCAAGTTGTTCAGTACAAGTCCATGGGTGATAAATAAGTACCACAGCCTGAGTGCTAGAAGGGCTGGTAACAAAAAGGAGAGATTCCTCTTCTCTATCAGAGATGGTAAATGGACAGACTCAGAATTGTAGTCAGCCACAGCTATGTTTTGTTCAACCCATGTGGTGGCTTGTTTTTTTTCCCTAAGTTTAATTATTTTCTGACATTTAGGAATTGGGAGATTTCACATAAAAATAAATATGAATTTTTGAGCTTCTCTTGAAAAGACCAGTGTCTCAAGCATCCTTAAGCTTGCCTTCCCTGCTGGCAGTGATGAGTTGAAACTCAGTGCTTTAGGTGCATCAGGCTATCTCTGGTCACCTCCACCCATCTGGTTCCTTCATCTGTCCATGCTTCTTGCTTTTACCCCAAGGCATCAGAGTTAATGAGCCTTGCACTGTGCTCACCTCTGACATTATGTCAGCCCCTCCACTTTTCCTCTTGTGCCTTGCTAGAACCATCTCATATCAGGGCCCCCATTGTTTCATACTTAGTTGCTAGAGCCTCCTACACAGTCCACTTCTTTCCCACCTCTCCCACTCATTGCAACATGCACACCATTCATTGGCAATAGGTGGTATCCTACAGAGCAGGAAGAAAGTAAGAGGAGAGCCAGGGATCACTGCCTGAGTGGGAGTCTAGAGCAGAAGCCATAAGCTTAAGGCCTAAGACAAGAAGGTTAGGGCCAGTAAAGAACTATGAAAAAGTTTCTCAGAGTGGTGAGTAAATCGAAAACAAGAAACCAAATAACAAAGATGGATTAAAGGGGGCAAGGGGAGTGGCCAAGAAACACATAAAAACATATTTGACAGCATTAGACATCAGGGAAATTAAAATTAAAATCACAGTAAGATACTACTACATACCCACCAGGATGACTGAAATTATAAAGAATGACAATAGCAATGGAAGTAAAGCAACTGGAATTCTCATGTCTTGCCAGCAGGAATGTAAAATGGTATAACTGCTTTAGAAAGTACTTTGGCAGTTTCTTATAAATTTAAATATACACTTACTATGTTTACCCATGTGGAATGAAAACACTTTTACATGGATACGCATAGCAGCTTTATTCATTACAGCCCCAAATTAAAAACAATCCTAATATCCACAATAGGTGAATAGATAAATAAGCTGTGGTATGCCCAGTAAATAGAACACTGCTCTGCAATGAAAACAGAATGAACTCTTGATATGCAGAATAGCATGTTTGATTTTCAAAAAATTATGCTGAGCAAAAGAAGCCAGATACTGTATGATTTGCATATCTATGAAGCTTTTGAGGCAGAACTAATCTAAAGTTATAGAAAGTAGATCAGTGACTGCCTGAGTCCTGAAATAAGAGAAAACTGACTGTAAAAGGGCCTGAGGGAACTTTTTAGGGTGATAAAAATATCCTACATCTTGATTGAGATGCGATGGTGGTTACAGGTGTATACACTTGTCAAAACTCAGAGAACTGAATACTTAAAATATGTGTATATCATTGTATATAAGTTGTACCTTAAAGTTGGTTAAATGAAAAGTACTTTAAAAAATGGGACAAGCAGTCATAAGAGGGAACAAGTGGACAACCAGGACAGAAAAAAAAGCAGAGGTGAGAAGAAAAGGATATAATACATTACAAACAAAGGGGACAAAGTGCTAACTTGGGGCCCGGTGGATTATTGAGAACATTTTCAGTGAAATCCCCATTCTAATCACACCAATCGTTGTATTGTTGCCTCTCTCAGTCCTTGCTTATGCTTCTTTCATGCTGTTGATCAGTCTGTCCCCTATAACCTGAAGTGACTTCCTTCTTTCCTCTCTGTTTCCTACACCTAACTCAATTTCTGTTTTTTTCCTGAAGTTATCTCTTGACTGCTCCTGTCCAACCTACCTTAATTCTTGAATGAATTAGTATCATGCAGTTAGGTCCTGAGTTAATCTCTAGCTGGGTTGTTTTTACCTACAGCTGTTCTGGAAACTGACTGGAAGTGGAAGATTTCTTGCACTTACACTCCTCTTAACCTCCTTTCCCACATCCCATCCAATGTTCAGGACAGTGTGTCAAAATATGTCTTTAATCTGCCTTCTCCTTTCCGTCTCCCCTCCTGCAATTCTAGGTGAATGTCTCCTGCTCGGACCTTGGCAGTATTATCTTCACTGGCCTCACTGCATCATTCTTACCCCTCTTTGTTCTCCACACAGCAGTCAGGTTGATATCTTTTAAAAGTAAAAATTATTATTTTACTCTGTTTCTTAGAATGCTTCCAAGTTTTTCCATTGCACTTCAAATGAAATCTGATCCCTGTCCATCTAGATACTATTTTCCACCTTTTCCCCTACTCACTGTGCTTGACCAAACCAACCCCTTCCCCAGCCCAGGGCCTTTGTGTTTGCTATTCCTTCTCCTAGAACTCTTTTCCCCCAGTTCTTTCTATGGCTTCTCATGCTTTGAGGTTCACCTGGAATGTCATTCCTCTCCAAAGGCTCTCCAAAGGTGTGTCTGCCTTCCCCTACAGAAGAAGTATTTTCTATCACTTAACCTTGTTTCTTTCTTTCCAGGAAACTTGTCCTATCTGAAATTACCTTGATTATGTATTTGTTTAATGGTTTACTGTCTGTTTCCTCCATTCAGTTAATAACCATCATTACAACTAAGATCTTTCTATCTTGTCACTCTATCTCTAGCACCTAGCTTATTGAAGACACTTAATGAAGACACGCCTTTGCTTGTGATGTATTATATTCTTTTCCTCTCACCTCTGCTTTGCTTCCTGTCCTGGTTGTCCACTTGTCTCTCTTCTGCTTGTCCTGTTTTTTAAAGTACTTTTTATTTAACCAACTTTAAGGTACAACTTATATACAATGATATACACACACTTTAAGTATTCAGTTCTATGAGTTTTGACAATTGTATACACCCGTAACCACAATGAACAAATGAAAATACAGAAGGCAAATAATAAATACCCAATGTTTGCTCTTGTTTTTCCTCGAATTTTCTTTTTCCTGAAGTTTTATTATTATTATTATTATTATTTGCCTAATTTTTACAGGTACTTCTATTGTGACTGTAAAAGCTTTTGCTCCTGATTCAATTCAAGACAGCATTAAGTATTCAATTTTTAATGGAAATGAAGATGGAGTTTTTTCCCTGTCCTCCAACTCAGGTAATCCTTCTCTACCCTATGGCAGCTTTACCTCCGGCTCTGTATAATGTGACTCACAAGAATAGTTCTGCAAAAGAAATCTACTATTTGAAAGGCAGGAATTGTTAGAGGTAAGTAATTGCAAAGGTAAACAAGAGTTTTTATGGTCGCTGATGAGAAATTGTGGGAAATCAAAAACTACTTATTTATTTACATGTACTCACTAAGAAGTCTGTTCTTTACATTTCCAAATTACACAGTACCTATCCTAGCATTTGAATTTTTGAAGATAAATTGGTTTCCACTTATAATTTATTGTCTATTTGGGAGAAATGGAGACAGAGTAGGGAGATCATCAGTATTGAATTTGAACAGAAAATAAGCACACATGTCTAGCCTTAGGGAATTTTCATCAAGAGATTTTTCAAATTCGCCACTGGATGTCAACAGTGCAACAACAAAAAAAGACAGTTGGAAAGGTTTCCACGTGGTGGTAAAGAAATTACTTCCAAATACAGCATGTATTAAATTTAGCTTTAATAAGACCATTATTGTGTTTTAAATTAATACCAATTGATTATTTGAAACATACTTTTTTGACTAACAACTACGTAGTAGATATATATCTACTCTTTCATTGTCAAACCTCGAAAAGAATGTTTTTAATAATTTCTATATTACCATACAACTGCCTTATTTAATTTTTCCTACATGTACATGGGAAGAATTGAGAGGCTTAATTTCGTAAGTGAATGCCTTCCCTTCCAGAGCAGTGCTACAGCCTTTTGGTCCACACAGCCTTTGGTCAAGCAGTCCATCTAACCTAGCCTGCTACAAGTCTTCATCTCTTCACCCCATGGTTTGGTTAGAAAAGCCTGTGGGCAACAGGGCCATTTGTGAACAGCACCAAACCGTAAGTTTCTAGCAGTCCAGGGGCTCAAGGGTTCTGGGAAAGGAGCTGAGATTAGAATTTTAGGAAAAAGGAGAGTGGCAGGGTTTGCACATTTTCCAGGCTATTCAGATCCTTCTGCCACCTCACTCCTCAGTGGCCCAGGCTTGCCCTTCTTTTGCCTAGAGTCTTTCATTAAAATGCAGATAAAATATACCTGGAGTTAGTCCAAAGAGGTCACCCGTAGACAAGTTTTTATTTTTTAATTAAGTAGTTGTTTATTTATGTTGAAATTTATTTCAAACTTTTATTGTGAAACAAAAAGATGATATATTAGGACATATCAAACTGTTTGATGGATGATAGTAAAATAAGAACCCATGTACTTGCCACCCATCTCCAGAGATGAGACGACTCCAGACCCTCAGGAAGCCCCCTCGTCCCTGCCCTGTCACGTCTCTCCTCTTCCACTCCAGAAGTAATTGGACAACAATAATCTGAATCTGGTATCGATCACTGCCTTTTTATCGTTATAATTTTCTCACTACATTTGAATCCCTCAACACTGTGTTATTTAGTTTTACCTTGATTAAAACATTGTGATAGAATCATGCTGAGTAATATACTCTTCTATGACTTGACTTCTTTTGCTCAACATTTTTTCTGTGATTTATAGTGCGTAAACCATATGCACACGTTAAAGAGGAAAAGCAAAGGGTGAGATGTCCCTGCCGCAAGGTCATAATATAGAACGTGGCCGTTATCATCCTTGCTTCCTTTGTGCCTGTCTCTGATCACATCCTTCCTCTCCACCGCTCCAGGCTGACTGAGGTCCGGATCTCAGGGATAATTATTCCCTTGAGACTTACAGTAAATGCATTCCTATACCATAAAAGGATTTAATTTTGCTTATTTTTTATTTTTTTATAAATGGATTCATACCCTATGTATTCAATTGAAATCATTGTTTTATTCAAGACGTTAACATGTTTAGCCATTAACATGTATAGCTGGGATTCTTACATTTCATTTCTTTATGGTATTCTGTTATAAGTCTATATTCACAACTTATTTATTGTGTCCATTTAGAGTTGTCCACTCTATGGTGGATGGACAGTGACGTTTTCCAATGTGGGGATATAATGACAAGGGCTGTTAGGAACAATCTCTTATGTGTCTTCAGATGCACGTAGAAGGCATTTGCTAGGCCCTCGAGTCTAGGCTGGGCATACATCAGAGGATGCCTGTGTTTATTAATACCAAGAGCACCAGACTACTTTGTGGAGTGGGTTGTCCCCCTTTACATTCTACCACATTGCATGAGAGCGTCCCTGTTGTTCACGCTGCCCTACTTTCTGTTGCCATTCTGTTGGATGTGATATGTTATCTCACTGTGATTGTAATTTGCATTTCCCCTGTTATGAATGAGCATTTTTTTCATAGTTTTTTGACCAGCCCTGTTTTCTCCTATGGAAAATGCATTTTAGTATCTTTCGCTTGTTTTTCTACTGGACTGTTTGTGTTTTTATTTCTGAAATGTAATGATTTTTAATATTTTTGCCAGTATTTATAATTTGTCTTTTCTGACAAATATTTTTTAGTTTATGACTTGTCTTTTGCTCTCTTAATGGCACAGTTTGATGTTAATGAGTCAGAATCAATCAGTCTTTATGATTTGCATTTTTCATAAGCTAAGAAATTCTTCCCTACCCTGAGATTGTAAAGGTAACTTACATTGTCTTTTAAAACTTATAGTTTTCCTGCATTTCATGTTCATATCTTTAGTACATCTAGAATTGATTTTTATGTTCTAGGAATATGAGCTAGGAATAACTTCCTTTCCCTTTCCGTTTTTTCCCCCAGGAAGGACTGTCTGTTATCTAGTGGCAATAAGCTTCCCTGTGATCTACAGTACCACTACTGCCATATATCATGTTCCCAGAACTCTGTGCAGGACTCTCAACTCATTTCCATTGGCCTCTTTGTCCATGCACCAATATCACACCTCTTAATTATGTTGGTTTTATTATAAGTCTCCATATCAGGGAAGTAGCCCCCCCTCCATATTTATGCCACTCTCATGTTCTTCCTCGTGAGTAGATTGGCTCTCATTGTCGCTTTGCTCTAATATAAATCACTGGATCCACTTGTCAGGTTTTACACACACACACACACACACACACACACACACACACACACACACACACACAAAGTTTATTGGGATTATTTTCCAAAGGAAGGGAGATTTATTCATAAATCTTTGGGTGATGTGCAGCTGTCCACACTTTCATGCGTGTGACCCACATAACCATGGCATGCACTTTTGATTTCAGATGAAACTTCACTCAAATTAACAAGAAAATGTAAAATAATAATAATAATAATACTACAGTCTAGAATCTAAGTAACTTAAGCATCAGACCAAAATGTCCTTCTTTCAGATGTCACAAAGACAGGTATAGGTGTGCATTTTAGATAATAATCATCTACTAAAACTTTCCTTTTTTTGATTTACTTTTCTTTTTTTGATTTTGATAAAAAGCATAATTTAACTTGTGATCTACTATGTAAACACATTTTTACATGCACAAGACAGTGCTGTCAAACTATAGGCACAGTTTTGTAACGCAGATCTCTAGAACTTACGCATCTTGCATGACTGAGCCTCAAACCATTGAACGGCAGCTTCCCATTTACCCCTCCCCCAACCTCTGGCTGCCACCGTTCTACCTGCTTCTATGAGTTTGACATGTTAGATGCCTCAAAGTGGAATCATGCAACATTTATCTTTCTATGACTGGCTTATTTCACCTATGGCAGAATTTTTTTCTTTGTTAAGGCTAAAATGCCATTGTGTATACAGCACATTTTCTTTATCCCTTCATCCATTGATGGACATATAGATTGTTACAATTTTTATTGGAATTTTATTAATTCTAAATATCAGTCACTTTAACTTAAAGACATCTCTACTCACTGTCTAAACCAGCAGGAATCTCGGAGTTTGACAAAGTTGTGTATGTAAGTAATGGATGGTAGTATTCATTTCATTATTTGGTAGATTGACATAAAACAATCTTTACAGTATTGTCTTCTAATTCAGGGATCATATAGAAAAGTACACTAATTTTTTTCTTTAATATATTTTTTTAAGTTTTAATTTTTTTCTAAAGCAGGCTTATATATATCTTGTTAGAGTTAGCCTAAATACCTTATACTTTTTTTTTTTGCTGAAGTATATGAAAAGATTATTTTTTTGACACTGCTGGTATATATATACTTGAAATTGGCTTTCACATTTTGACTTTTTATCTAGCCAATTTATAACCTCTTCTTGACTGTGATATCTTTCTGTACATTCAACATACACAATCATTTTCTTAAAATGACCATTTTACCCTGTGTTTGTTGAAATTTATATAGCTACTTCTCGTCTATCAGTGGTTAGCTTAGCTATTTTAATTAAAATCTAGTATCGATCAACATCTTGCTCTTGAATAATACAAGAGACTTAGAATCCTTATTTCCAAATATTTCTCTTTTCAATTCATAAGCTTTTGTTGACCTGGTTTTCATTCTCTCAAAATTAGGCATTATTAATATTTTTAATTGATCTGTTTCTTTTCTATTTTCTTTGCTAATTGTTCTTCCTTATATCTCAGACTTCTCTTTAGTGTCATTTTCTTTCTGTCTGCAGTAGTCATTAGTGAGGGTCTGTTGTAAACTTCCTCCTCAGATTTTGGTTCTCTAAAAATGTCTTTATTTAATTCTTGTCTTTAAAAGATATTTTTGCTGGGCTTAGAATTCTAGATTCACAGTTATTTTCTTTCATCAGATTTAAGATACTATCCTACTGTCTTACGGTTTTCAATTTTTGTGTTAAGAAGTCAGCAGTTGATCTAAATACGATTTATTTGTGTCTTTTTCTGAAATTCTAGTTAGACAAATATTGGGCCATCTCACTCCATCCTACATCTCTTTTCCTTTTCTTTTCAGTCTAGAGCACTGTATTTTTCATTTCCAGAAGTTCTCTTGGATGTTCTTTCAATTCTTTTTGTATTTTTGAAAAGCAATCTCTTACTTCTTGCTCATGTTTCCAAGCTTCCTTTTTATATACTTAAACAAATATATTACATATACTGTGTCTAGTCATTTCAGCATGTTAAGTCTTTGAAGATTATTCTATCAATGGATTTTCTAGTTCTCATTCATGGTACCATGTTTCTCTGTGACTTTTTGTGCTTCTTAACAATAAGCTGCTCATTGTCTTTGAAGCTTTTTCTCTGAGGATTACTTGAAACCTGGGTTGGATTTGTGCCCTTGAGAGAGGATTGCTTTCCCTTCTGCAAATCACCTAGACACGTCATCAAGCAAAGACTAGCTAAATTTAACTATTGAGATTTTTTTTTTAATACAGCTATGACAGTATGGATATCGTAAATTCAGGCCTAAGCTAATGAATTCTAAGCAAGGACTTTTTCTCCCTTTCAATCAGCACCAAGGTCAAGAAAAGCAAGTTCCTGTGTATCTATTTTTAATATGTTTTTGAATACTGATCATTTATGTGGAGCATATGTAGCCTTTGAGTTTACAACTTTATTCTAGTTTTCCTATTAGACTCTTCACCTTTTGGGGGTTCAGGGTTCTTTTATTTTCTACAGTCTGTACAGCTGTCAGAGACAAATCTCGAGGAAGAAGGTTGTGTTAGAAACCCTTGGAACAAAAACAAACTTTTAGTGCTTGCTTACCTCTCTGGATTACTGTTTTCAATTATTTTTTGTCCTCTGAGGATTCCTCACTATTATAGCGACTCAATAATGCATTTCAGTACACATGTACACATATATTTTAGCGAAGAGTTTAGCTGTTTTTATCATGAGGATTGTTTCAGTATATAGTTTACCACACTGCTGTCAAGAAACCTTTTTAAAAATATTTAATGATGATAGGAAATTCATTGTTTATGTCACCTTTGTCACATAATCATTAAACTTGTGTCTACCAGGTAAAATTGAAAACTGGTACATATGATAAATCAAGAAAGTTACTCTCTAGGGTTGTAGTCACTTTTCCTAAGGGTAAAAATGTAAGAAAACCATTTTATTAGCTATTGGTTTAATAAGTTGTGACTACATGAGTCTCTGATGAGACCTGTTTTCTCTCCATTTGTGCCAGAGCTTGTCCCTCTGTTTCATAGTCACAAACCAAAGGTTTACTTCTATATCCAAACTTCTTGTCACTTTAGCTTAAAGATATCTCTACTCACTGTCTAAACCAGCAGGAATCTTGGAGTTTGACAATGCTGTGTATGTAAATAACAGATGGTAGTGCTCATTTCACTATTTGGTAGATTGATATAAAACAAAAAGTGATCAAACTTTCCATGTTTTAAGTATGTAGTTTCAGCAGTAGAACGTTTAAAAGCTTTGGGGTAACATAAATATTTATCACAGTCTGCCTTGGGTATATACATATGCATGTGTACAGTTTGTAACCGGCTGAAATAACCGAACTATGCTATCAAACAGTTAGTATTTGAAGAATCATGATCACATTTTTACGTGTATTCTACAACTTGGACAAAAGCTCAGTATGTACATATATCAGAAGGAAAATACTACTACAGTTTCACTCTCAAGTTGTTATATAACTGGCACACTAACAAATAAGCCTGAGCATGAAGTTGGTATTTGTAAGGCTCTTATTCTAAGGAAACCATGGACTCTTGTCCACACTATTAGATAAAACCCAGCAGTACTTTCATCTCACTGGTGGTAGTAAATTCTTGGTATCTCTGAGAAAAACATGCATATGTCTTCCAGGCAAAATGTGCATCTAGTAGGTGTGCTGGCCTTGAATCATTGTGCAGACTATTTCTTGTCTTTTCTACTTGCACAGCTTTTACAGCATATGCCAATTATTGTGCCACAAATAAAAACCAAGCAAGGAAAGCATTAGCACTGCAGATCCATTCCAAGTGCACAATTCCCATTACCAAAGCCTAAACACAAGCCTTTCATTAAAAAATCCGCTTTGATCTGCACTCTAATTGGCACACTTTCTACTAAGTGACATTGGCAGTTTAGTGTCGATTTCTATTTTATTTTTCCTTTACTAAGAGTAACAGAACATGATAGCAGGCTGCATACTCTGTTTAATGAAGACAGGAGAGCTTTGGACCCACCTCAGACTGGGGGTCCTCCTCCATTTGGGGGTGCAGGCTCAGCCCTTGTTTCACAGAGGTTTCTAAAGACCAGCTTCTTTCATTTCCAGCTCATCAAAATGCATCTTAATGATTCTCCAGTTGCCAATTGTTGGATCTACTCTGAATTTCCTTTTAGGGGTATTGGCAACATCCAACTGTAGTTTCTAAAAGTCATTTGGTTTTCTGATTTGATTTCTAAATCTAAGGACAATAAATGAAATGAGTTTATGAAATTTTAAATTTGGTAGGACAGCAAGTTCTCCATATAAATGATAAACATTTAATTTTTCTTAATAACAGAATTGAAACTATAAAATCCCCTCAAAACACTCAATGTCAGAGTTAGAAAATTAGAATAGGATATGGTTCCCAGCAGCATCCAGGTAAGTACATGATAGCCTGATGTGTTCTTGGACTAGGTTGTTTATTTAGAGAAACTGGTTCAGATTGAGCAGTAAAAATTGTGGCTTCCAGACCATATTTCTAAAAGCAGTACAAGTTCTTTCACCAGAAGATCAAACTTTTAACAGTCCATGGCTAGTAAATGTTCTCTTAAACCTGTATCTGATGTTGGAATGGATAACAAGCATGGGTAGAACACTGGAATCTGCATGTCACTGCAAAGAAATATTCCAGATACTCACTATATTATTTCTCCCAGCAACCCTATGAAGTCATGATTAACATCCTCATGTAACAGAGGAAAAGAATCAGCTCTATAGAACCTGAATAACTTACTCCAGGTCACAAACTTTAGTAGTGGGGGAGCCAGGTAATTTACCTAAATTAAGTAGCCAGGGCTAGGATTTGGGTTTGATTTCAGGTTTCTCAAACCCCAACAGTGCTCATTAAATGAATCTCTAGTCAAAGTAATTTCTGACAGTAAGAGTTTAATAATAATAATAATCAATTCAGTAAGAAATTTTATTGTAAAGGGAAGAAAAAAAGCAGTAGAAACTAGAGAAGGAAATTATATCAGGGGAGGAATTTTCTTAATTTGAGGGAGAAACTTTTACAAGGCATAGCCCCCAAGAGTTAATTTCCCTTACCTGGATATACTTTCTATTTGAGGGCATGAGAAATATGATTGGATGCCTTCTGCATGCCAGACCCCAAGCTATATACTGGAAAAACAATGGTGTAAGAAATAGATAACTGTCCTCACAAACCAAGAACCTGTAAAACAAGAGGGGATCTAGGCTGCAGTAGGGCTGGAGCGCATGCAGGCGCTGTGTGGGAGTCTGCTGGGGGCTGCCAGCCATGGCGCTGGGGTGAGTGGTCTGGAAAGAATCCTGAGGAAACACAGAAGTAGGGACTTTTCCAGGCAGATGGCCCAGCATGCACGACAACTAGGGAAGGGACATTTGAGGACCAGAACACTCATGAGTGTTTGACCAGAGTAGAGAAAGAAAAGTGGAAAATGACATGGATGAAAATTCTGAGGTGGGAGGGGCCTGAGCAAGTGGTCCTTGGGAGGTTGAAGTGCTGAACTTTATCATGACAGTAGTGGGAGCCATTGAAACGTTTTATAAAGGACACTGACCATGTTTTTTTGTTTGTTTAATTCAGAATGTTAACTGGATCAGTGGGGAGGCCAGTTAAGGGGTCCCTTGGGACCAATCAGATGGGGTAATGCAGGGGACAAGGTGGGGAATGCAGGGGCGACAGCAGTAAAGACGGAGAGAGGTGGATTCAAGAGATATTTGCAAGGTAGACTTTCCAGACATGGTGATGGACAGACTATGGAGAGGCAAGAACAGCTGAAGTGATAGCTCCCAGATTTCAGATAATTTTGTGGTTTCTTTCCCTCCTAAATTTTTGAGCCTTGCAAACATCTGCATGTTGTCA
The DNA here is from genome assembly GCF_030020395.1 of Manis pentadactyla. Lineage (NCBI taxonomy): Eukaryota > Metazoa > Chordata > Mammalia > Pholidota > Manidae > Manis > Manis pentadactyla. The sequence continues at coordinate 25,620,398 of NC_080019.1, read as the reverse complement.
TCTTTTTTCGTGGTGACCCCAGTCGGTAGGAAAGGGATGCCAGCCAAGGGGAAGCTTTGAGGGAGAGGTGAACGTGTGAATCAAAGGTGATTTGGGACTTTTTAGGTAACAACTGTAACATTTTCTTTTCTTTTAATTTTTTTCCCTGGGAATTAAAATAGGAGAACTCACAGTGAAAGAACCCCAGTTTCTTGATTCTGAAGTCAGAAATGAAGTACGACTCATTGTTTTGGCTGAAAGTATGGGGTATAGAGCCTACAGCAAAGTAGCTGTCTTGATAGAAGACACGAATGATAATTTACCACGCTTTGAGCAAAGTGTTTACCATGTGTCAGTGTCTGAAGGCCGCTTCCACAATGCTCACATCATACAGGTAACAGAAACGTGGTTTTGTGTTTGTGTGTGTGTGTAAATTATTACTGATCAATGCACGTCAAAATATCTAAAGCCTTTTCTCCAGAACATAAATTAAATGTTAAATGTCTTCAGGACATATACTCTGTTTGATACACTTGGTGAGATGTTAGGATGAAGGAAGTCTGGAGTCTCTGAGTCCACTCTCTTCCATATTCCTTCTGTGCTCCGTTAGTGTAGTGCCCGCCCACTTCCTCTAGGGACTCTGTTGAACACTATCAGGGCACAAAAATCAGCTCACCTTATAATGTGTGCACTTTAATGGGGAAGTCAGAAAACTAAGTGTATAACTTAAGTGCATATTATTATGTCATAACCGAAGTGTACATTTAATGCCCCAAGAGAAGGAGGAGACAGAATGTCTTCCTGTAGGAGAAGTATAAGGCTTCACGGAAGAATGATATTTGCACTTGGTCTTTAAGGGCGAGCAGGCACTCGCCAGGCAGAGCTGCCATGCATGCATGGGCTGGGGCACAGACCAGGGAAGAGCTCCCCAGGCTCCAGATTTGCAGACACTGCATTGTGTGAAAGGCACAGATCCACTGTTTGCAGGCCTAGCCCCATCCTGGTACAAATCCCCAAGCCCTGGAGAAGAGAAGCAGCAGGGCAGTGTTGCTCAGCTCTAAAGCCCACCCAGCCTTGATCATCTCCCTTCCTGCTTCAGGACTAGTACCTGTTTTCACTTGTCCTTTCACCGTTGAGCTGATGCTTTGTATTTAAGAATCTGAACGTTAGGAAATGCACGACCTCTTGGGATCTGCGCAGGAAATCAGTATTAAACCCCCTTTCTGAAAAGGTCTGAAGTGTAGTGGAACATTGCCTTTGGCCTCTGTAACCCCACCACTGTGACCAAGCACCAGTGACTGTCCCACAGCCCTCTCTCTCTGGGCTGGATGGGGTCAGGTATCTAGACGACACGTAAGAACACTTTCTGGACAAGACCTCCAACAGTTCTTTACCGTGCAGCTACCTTCACCTGCACACATTGGCCCTTGAGCACCACAGGGGCTGGGAGTGCCAAACCCACCACCACAGTCGCAAATCCAGGTACAACTTCTGACCCCCAGAAACTTACCTACCTACTCTACTGTTGACCAGAAGCCCTACCGATAGCAAAAACAGTCAAGTTATACTTTGTATGTTATATGTGTTATATACTACATTCTTATAGTAAAGTAAGCTGGAAAAAATAGTTTTCCTCAAATTTTCACAAATCTTCAAAAATTTCTCTAGTAGCTCTGTTGAAAAGAATCCATGCATAAGTGGGCCTGCATAGTTCAAGTGCATCCGCCATGTTCAGGGGTCAGCTGTGGATAGAGGCGCGTTCATTGGACTTCCAGTCCAGTTCCAGATGCACATGCTTCCCTCTGTTGATGCAAACATGACCAGTGGAGTCTCAGCAGTCATAGAATTTTAGCTCTGTGTGTCCCACGCACAGCCCAGGATGCCCAGCGTGGGGTTTCCTATGCTGTCTTTGTAGATTTATTTTGTGATAGCAGCCTAATCGCTTCAGCTGACAGCCTGTTCCAGAAACACTGTGCCTTTACTTTGCTTTCAGTGTGACTGAGGTGTTTAAAAAGAAGGTGAGGGCATTCCCTTTTCCAGTTTTGTCACCTCTGCCCAGTGATGCCTGTTCAGTGCCTCCAGGGCCACTGTGGGACCTACTTTGTCCCAGAGGATCCCCACAGTGGGGCGCCACTGCGTTGCACTTCTTTGCTAACCTGGCTAGAGCTAGGCTGCACAGTGTGGAACGCTTGAAGCCCCGGCACACATCACACAGGAGAAGGCCTGACCCACCAGTGCTTCAGTACGGCAGACACTGCAGAGGCTGAGATGAGCACAGGGACCATGAGCTCAGTTCTTCACAATTTTAGGCCAGCGGGTTTCCAGGAAGCCAGAGCTGCCCTTTTCCTGTGTTCTGTTCAGGTAAACAGGCACGTAGAAGGCTCTGGAGTTAAACCACTTGTAGTTACATCTCGCTTTTTGCCACCACGTTGCCCCTGCTTTTTCCTTTTGGTTATAGTCCCACACACATCCCTTAGGAACTGACCCTCCTGGCCAGATGCAGTCCTGGTGGGAATGTCAATCAAGTAGTGACCTTCCCCTTTTCCTCCAAACAAAGGTGTTTCCAACTGCCTCAGTCTCAGGTAGACTTTATCTCCCCGGACTTTGAATCTTAAGTGGTGGGACACCAGGGTGGAGACCAGTTAGAATGGATTCATCTTGATGGAAACAAAGGAACTGTGTGTCAGGGCTGCCCTGGTGCTCCACCTGCCCCTGGGTGCTCTTTCTGATGCATATCTTCCCCGGGGACCTTAGCCATGGTGGCGATGTGTTGCTGGCACCCTGACCTCCAACTGTATGCCCCCTGGGAGGCCTGCTTTCTGTAGCACTTTTAAGTAATGGCCCCATGATGGGCTTCATTCTGCCCAGATGCAGATGAAGGTTCTCTTCCTGATGATCTGAAGGCAACTGTATAGCTGCCTTTCTGTACCAAATAGCTGGCTCGTGTACCCTCCTGATGAGGTCCTGGGTGTCTACATGTGCCATTCAGGATCCCCTGAGACCCAGCCACTGGGCGAGGGATAGATTGAGAGCATAGGGTGTTAGAAGCAAGGACCCCCTAGGACCTCAGTGTGCCCAGGAGAGATGTGAGCTCAGGAGCTGAGGAGCACAGAGGGTGAAAAATAAGTGAAAAAATATTTTTTAATTAATCTGTCAACTTGTTCTTATATAAAATATTGAATCTGCTAATAAAACTGGCTTTGTGATTAAAATGTAATGCAGACTAAATATGTCTCTGCAGAGAATGATACAGAACTTTTGCTTCTCCCCAACGTGACTGATAACTCATCAGGACCTATATTTGTTAACACTAAATCTAGGCAGTTTCATTAATTAAAAATCCTTTTAAAAATGAGATTTTCAATATAATATTAAAAAATCCACATATGACTTATTTTAGAGGCAATATTATAAGCAAGAAACAAACAAAATACCACCATTCACTGGGGAGATTTCTTTCCTTTTCGGGTGCTAGCTGAATCCATATACAGTAATGGAAATCTTCTATTCAAGCAAATAAGATTTTCTTTCAAATACTATTTCTTCCTATTGCCTTAAATTGCAGCTCAAAACATGTGCTGCTCCTTCTCAAAGTTGCTTGGAAACCCTCCGAAGGAGTATGTGAAAGAGTTTTCTCACTCGTAGTCCACTTCCTTATAAATGTAAGCTTCCGCCATTTGTTGATATTCCTTTGGTCATTGTTTCGGCTGACAATCTGATTCTTTCATAATGCATTTCCCTGAAAAACAGGCTTACCCCATCTTGCACGTTAAATTCTTAGCTAATGGGAGAGTTGCTTCGTCACAGGTCTCTGCCGCAGACCCGGACCGTGGGTCGAGCGGCCTCGTCGAGTACTCCATTCTCTCTGGCAACCAAGGACAAGTGTTCCAGATCGACAGCCTGAGCGGTGCGGTAACAGCAAACGCGATTATGGATCATGAGCTCGCCAGCGCCTACAGGTCTGTCCCAGATTCAGATCTCTTTGATCAGTTTTTCTGCTTTGCTTCTGACTCCACTGTTGCTTTTGGTATGACTTCCTATTATGGCAATTAGTTGTTAAATGTGATTTCCCTTCGAACCACCTATCACCCTTTTTGAGACACTGAAAGTGTCCCTGAAAATATTTGCTGTTCAGAAAAAGTGATTGGCCCAGAAGAACTTTTAAGTCCTTTCTAGCTCTAAGATTTGATGAATCTGTGACATTATTAAGTACTAAATGAGAGAGTGTTAGAAAACACCGGTATTTGTGAAATGCCTACTAAACTATGGCGCACTCTGCAAATGTTTGTGGTTATTGCTTTTAAAAACAGTGAAGACTAAATGACACTTCTATTTTATTCTTTATTTGTGTGTGCGTGTATGACAGCACAATCCTGTCATCAGGTCCTTGTGGCAATACTGTGTTCTACTAGAAATAGCCTTATTAGAAGCACATTCAACATTAAATATATTTTCGTCTAGAGTTCAAGATATGTCAGCCTTATACAGAATTCTGTTAAAGTATAATAGTATCTCAGGTCTTCTAGGTATTTAAAAAGTCAGTGCTACAAAAGTGTAGCCCTACATACAGAGGTATTTATGGCATCATGGTCTATAAAAAGGAAAGAAAAGACTTAAAGTAACTGAAAATGTCTGTGAATGGGGACTACTTCAAGAGCGAGGGCCCAGCCTCCCGTGGATACCAGGAACCTGATCTTACAAGAGAAAGCAGTGCTATCTATACGGCCTTGTGAAGGAAATCACGAGGCATGCTGCGGAGCTCACACTTCAGGCCAGTTTGCGTGAAAACATACCCAGGTACTTGGGCTGCTTTGGGAAGAAAACATAAACTATTAACCTTGTTGGTCTCTGGAGAGGTAGTCACGTGGGAAGCCTGGGGTCAAAGAGTGCCTTGGCTTTTTTACTGTGCATTTTAGTATGCTCTAGGTTTCTGTCCTGTTTCTTTATGTTCTTCTCAAAGGCTTTGCACATAAAGCACTTCCTTTAATCCCTCACAATCACCTCCCGCGGAAGTTCAGTTAGGCATTTTCTTATTCCCTGAGAAGACAGCAGACACACCCAGGGGCTTGCTCAGGGTCACAGAACAATTTAATGACCAAACATGGACTCACACTGAGCTGTTCTGGGTCACACTGTTTCCACTGTACGAGCTAACGGAGCAGACCTTCTGTTTAGGGAAAAAACAGGTACACAAAAGACCTGAGTGTTCATTTTCTTCTCCTTTCATGTTCTGTGAAGAGAGTGCCGTGTATTTGTGTGGTTGAGCAGTGAGAGCTGATTAAAATGGGATCTGTAACTGAGCAGATTGGATTAATTAACCTCTGAAAAACTTCCCAACTCTAAAGGTTTGATTAAGTGGTTAGTTGTTTTTGTTTAATATATTTCAATATATTACTTCAAAAGTATTTAAAAAGTTTAAGACCTTACCCTGTTAACTGGGAGGACTTTTTTCAGTAATAATTTAATCAGTTGTTATGATACTTATTGTGTAAATATATTAAAACCAATTGTATAAATATGTTAAAACCTATTCCTGCTGTGTTGTTTCTCTAGCAATTTTAAGCTTAAAGCTTTCTCTCCATGGTGACTGCAGGTAAATCTCAACCTCGTTGCTACCTGAGTGATTACAAATTCACAGATTATTGAAGATCAGCTATGTTTCAGAAACTAAGCATTTCCTGATTATAATGACTTTCTGCTACAATGTTCTTACTCAATGGAGTCTAATTAGCAATTAAATCTAACCCCTTTCAGCTTTTTCCTATTTGCGTCATAGTCACAGTTTCAAGGTTCCCAGCATCAGAAAGGTCCCAATATTTAAAAATGCCCCTCTCTAGTTCCCCATGAAGAATTTAACTCAAGGCTGGAAGAAGCAGGAACTGAGAAAAGTTAAACTATACCCACAAACTGTGACAGAAAGAAACAGTGAACACACACACACACACCCCTAAACACATGCACATACATGCATACATATGTGCACACACGCACACATGTACGCACACACACGCACACGCACACACAGCGTGTCCTGTTCGTCCCCATTGTGTTTCAGTATTTCAAGGCAAGGCAATATTGTAAACCTCCTTCCTTTCTGTATGCCTTCTGTCAGCTATATAAAAGTGCACCCCATAGCCCTCTCATGTTTTCTCTCCTTTGGTGCCTTCCCTGTTAGTTAAGCTCCTGTGGGGAACATATGGAATGGTTTCCCCCAGCCTGCTACACCTTCAGTGGGCACTTTGGAAACGGTGTCATTAGCTTTTTCACCTCTCTTTACTTTCCAAGTATTGCCATTTTGTCTCAATAAAGAAACCATTCCCAATTCTCGTTCTGCATTTTACAATATAAAATAAGGAGGGAAAAAGGATGTTGTGGGTTATGATTCTATTCAATGTAAAGGCATTAAATAAACATTAAATAATTGTTAGTTTGCATATTAAGCCACGTATAAGAAAACTCAGTGGAAAGATGATTACAGATTATAAAACAGACCTTACATTTTGTCTAACTGGTATTTCTGAATGTCAAAAACTATTTACCAACCATGAGGCTGGGGATGTAAAGACACATGAAGCTGTGCTTGTTTTTAGGGAGCTCAAAAGCTAAGTGCCGGTATAACCCGTGGCAGGAAGCATATTGATAATCACAATAGTTGCCATTTACGGAGCACCTGCTTTGCATGTTGAATTTTCCTAACAGATTTAAGGTGAACAGAATGAGGAGATTGGAGTTCAGAGAGATAAAGCTGTTTGCCAAGAATTCACAGCTCATAAATGGCAGAACTGAGATTCTTGCCTATGTGAGCAGTTGTAATAAGGTTTCCTATTGTATCATGAGAGGGAAATCTAAAAAGCACATACCTATATATTTACAAAACAAAAGAACTTTAGAAACCTAGAATAAGAACAAGTCAGTCCCAGCCTACATTTGTGAAATAACGCATGAGGAGGCCTGCAAAAAGGGTGTTTGAATCACTGCTTTCCACTACCTGACTTAAAACTAATGTGGAGAAACTTACCACTGTTGAAGTTGGTAATTGATATTCATGTAGGCCTTGCAACACTTTAGGGCGGAGAGTTTTAGTCCTCAGAGGGACTTTAAATAACAGTGAGCAACAAAAAAGTCCTGGGCAAATAACAGTTCATCTAAATGTTTAAAAGTTCCCGTTGCTGTAGCATAAATATTCAAGATCAAAGAGCAGTTATGGCCAGGAGCAATGCTAAACTCACCCTCTCCGTCAAATGACTCATTATGACTGAGAGAAATAATAAAAGGCACTTACATATACAAGGTAGGAGATGGGCTGAGATGTTAATTATCTGTCCCCAAAACAGATGACTCATAAGCAGCAGGGCTGGGATTGTGACCCCAGTCTCTGGCTCCCCATGGAGAAGGGAATAAAATGCAACAGGCATGGATATGCAATAAAAGGAAAGGCCTGGATATGCAGAAGCATTTGGTATGTTTGGAAATGACAAGTGGTTCAGTGCACCTGAGAAATACCTGAGTGTGGGACAATGAAGGGGAGGTTGGAGATATGGAGGAGGAAGGGGGTGAAAAGGTACAGACTTCCATTTATAAGAACCTTAAGTCCTGGGTATGTAACGTGCAACATGATGGCCGGAGGTAACACTGGTGTACATGACAGGAGAGTAAATCCTAACTTCTCATCACAGGGAAAAAAAACTTTGTTTTTCTTTTTTTTTTATATCTATGTGAGATGATGGATATTACTAAACTTATTGTAGTGATCATTTCTTAATACATATAAGTCAAATCATTATGCTATACACCTTAAACTTATACACAGCTGATTATATCTCAATAAAAATTATATCTCATGTTCAGATCTTTATTTTTAAAGGACATTTGGCAATGGATGTATTGCAGGGCAGGGAACCAGCGTCAGGCGAACCAGTTAAGCTGGTCAACAGTCGTGAAATTGCTGCTGGGTAGATGAGGCAGTGGGGATGAACGGAAGGAGATATGGAGTCCATAAGATCGTGGTGGTCAGTTGAATTTATTCAACAAGGAAGCAAGTAGAAAATGCTTCTGAAATTTCTACAGAGGAAAGGCAAGAAGAGGAGCAGATTGAGACTGGGATATTTTGCTGGTAATTTTTGAGTTTGAAGGGCCAGTGCAGAATAAAAGTGAAGATAGGCAATTAAAAATCATCATGTGGAGCTCAGGAAAGAGGTTTTTCATTTGAGACTTCAAATTGGAATTCATCCAGGGAAATTGTGTAAAGTGGAATTACTAAAGGAGAATATGTAAAATGAAAATCTGGGTTATTATCACCACTTGAAGGCCAAGCAGAGAAATAGAAGCCAGCAAGGTAGATTCAGGGGATAGAATGATAGGAACAGGACCGGGAAAAGATGGCTTCATTTCCATGAAGGGCAGAGGTTGGGCTGCATAAAAGGAAAAGGTTTCAAAATGTCTTTGGATTAGAATCTACTAAAAGTATTCCTTATTTTAGGGAGTTTGCAAGAAATGCTTATCTCAAATTGTTTTCTAACAAGATAATTTATGCACTGTTCTATCTGGAGGTTAATTAAATCCAAAGCTGTAAAATTAATTTAAACTCAAGTCAACAGATTGATTCTTATTAACAAATATAATACTCTACAGATTAAGTGAGCAAATACAATTTTCTTTAAAAGTATGTATTACAAACATCACAAGTTCCGGGATATAAACAACAAATACTTCATGGTTATGAGTGACTGTCTCAGGAAGCTTCTGTAATCTTCAAAGAGAGGAATTGTAATTAATGATAGTAACAAACATCATATGAACAGAATTAAACTTAAATAAAAATTTTACCTCATTTGGCTGGTGTCCCAATAATGCTTTTTGTTCACTTTTCCTCCTGTGATCACCAGAAAGCAAATATTCTCCCTCCTTGTGTCCTTCTTTTCATGAACAAGGGCCAAAGTACTTGGCATAATACTTTCAGTTTCCAAAATACACATGTCAGAAATATTTCCTCTGTAGACTTCTCAGTGAATATCATTGGGACATGGACTATCTTTTTATTTCAGACAAGGATGAAAAAGCATTTTGAGGTTTGTAGTATACATATATCTACAACTGAAAGATCACTGGTGATTAGGAAGCTCCTGGTATTATTTTCCAAAAGAGGGTCACTAATGTGATGGATAGAAAGTCAATTATATAGTGGGTTTAGGGGTGACTAAAATAGAAAGCAGAGACATTTGTGATGGACTACTTTTCTTTTTTAACAATATTGAGTTAAAAAGAAGGAATGCCCGGTAGTGGTAATTGAGTGGGCAATTCAGGCTTGAGAGTAGGGTATGTTTTTAGGATTGGCTTGTGGAGCATATTTATAGGTGGGAAGGAAGTATTCAACAGACAGTCAAAGAGTAAAGGTTTTGACATAAGTATATTTTCTAATTTATATTTGTATTATTATCAAAGTGATACATTAAAAAAAAATCAAATAGTACCATAGAGTATCAACAGATAAGTCAGCGACCATTGCCTCTCCTGTTCCAGCACTGACACTCCAGAAACAGACCCTCCTTTCAACTGGTTCTCTCCAGTATTATAAACAGCAATATGGCTTAATTTATCATTTTAAACATTATCTGTCAACTTCATGTTATAACAGTTGTGGGTTTAACATTTTTACCTTCTTATATCCAAATGTCTTTATATATTCATATCACTGTTTTTCATTGACTTGATAATTAGTATTTATATTATATGATTATATAAATGTTTACATCAGAGCCAGGTCATTCTGTATGATTATATTTCCTTCCTTACTCTACTCCCTTACCCCAGAGCCAATGATTATTTTTCTTTCTGACTCACCCAGTTTGCTATATCCATGTACTTAATTCCTTGTAAATGCTCTATTAACTCTGGCATGCCCACCTACCCTTTCCCCCAAATGCCTCTCATATCAAATATTCCACCAAGGCTCCTTTGTGCCTTGAAGACCTCCGTCCTGCTGCTTTCCACCCTCCCGTGTAGCACGGCCAGCTTGGCGCGCTCAGCCTGCTGTGGAGCTGGTGTCCCATGACTTTTGTTCAGTGCTCTCTGAAGTTGGGCCCCTGGCTCCTGGCTCCTGTGTCTTTCTTTCTTAGTTTTCTCTTGCAGTAGCTTTGTAGGAAAAGCTGCCAGGGAAGTAACTTCTCTGAGATTTTGTATATCTGAAAATGCTTTTATTCTACCCTCACATGTGATCTACAGAAAGGCTAGTATCGAAGTTGAAATTTTCTTTTGGAACTTTGAAGGCATTGTTGTTTTATTTTAAAACCCAGTTTTGCTGCTGAGAAGTCTTAGGCCATTCTAACTATATGCTTTGTATATGATATGTTTTTTTGTTCTTTGTGGAACTTCTCAAGTTATTTTCTTTATCCATAATGCTTAAAAATGTTGTGAACTTATATTTTGATGTGGGTCTTTCCTTGTGCTGAGTACGTGGTGTGCTCTTTCAATAAAGAGAAATGTTTCTTTTTATTTTCTTGCATTATTTCATTGATAATTGCCTACCTTTTGTTTGTTTTTTGTTTTGTTTTATTTGCTTATTTACTTTGCCCTGTTCTTTTTTCCTGGATCTTGTTCAATCAAGTGTTGGACTGCCTGGATTGATCTTTAGTCAAGTAATATTTTTCTCCCCTATTTTCCATTTCTCATTTTCTGTGTTGGTTCATTTTTATTGTTTTATTTTTCTGGGAGTTTTCCTTAATTTTAACCTTCTAAACATTCTTTTTTGTTTTCTAAAAATGTGTGGATATTATATATTTTTTATTTCCAAAAGCAGTTCCTTGATCATTGATCTATTCCTCAGCATCTTGTTTTTGTTTTATGTATTCATTGTCTTCTGATATCTCTCCAAGGACATTAATTAGAATGTTTTTTCTAATTATGTTTCTGATTAATGTTTTGTTTTTGCATTTTCTTTTGCTCTCTCAAGATCTGTTTCCTTTGGGTTCATTTCTTCTCTTTGTCTACTTCGCATCCTTTTTCACTTGGGAGGTTTCCTGGAAGTAACTGAGGATCCTGGGTTCTGACTGAGGCGATAGCAAAGTCCTCGGGCTCTGAGACGGCTGGTGGAGCTTACTGACCAGCTCACTTCACTTCGAGATGAACCAGAGGGGAAGTTGCTACTTTGCAGGATGACATGCAAATGACAGTATATGGAGAATTCATTTTTCTTTGGGAGGGGCTTTCATTCTCCAGGGATAGTCCCCCAACATTACCTACTCTATGAACATCAGGCATTCTTTTTCCTGGGAGTGAAGAGCAATCAATAGGCAAGACTTGATGGTTCTGCATTGTGAATTTAAAATAACCTTCAAGCCATTTTAGACCAGTACGTCACTCTACTCTTTGCCATGTCTGGAGCCTCTCCTTGATTATGTGGGGGCAAATCTGTTTCTCACTTATCCCTATCTCCCTCCAAATACATTTTAATCTGTGGTTTCCTCTGACCCACTTACCTGTAACCTTTTCTCAATCTGCTCGCATTTTCCAGAAATCTGTTGAAACTTCCCACCCATTCTTTCCACTAACGTCTTCTCCCATTTTCTTTTCAGCCATGTGGACATACACTTTATTTCAAATTATTTTGCTATCATTATAATAGTCTCAGGAGGAAAAGGAGATGAAACTTGTATAACAATAACCAGAAGTTACAGCCTTTCCTTTCATAAGTGTTTGTGATGAAGCTTCCCATGGTCGGCAGAATAGGAGAAAGAGGCTCTGACAGAAGGGCCCTGTTTTGAATCTGGTCATTTTCATTTCTAATCTCTGCCGACGCACTCACCAGGGCAGTAGTTCTGGAACATGGAGGCAGTTAAACCGGCCCTAACCAGTAGTTTTCCAAAGACTGCCAAAGAGCCAGCAAGAAAACCTGAGGGCTCACAGGAGTTATGGGTAGAATCTCAGTGGCTCTGCCAGCATAATATTCCATTTGTTCTTCAAGCCACTGGCAAACCTTTTACTTGTCCTTTTATTTTGAAACTGAATCATATATATCCCTCCATATCAAAGAATCTCATTTTTTTAACTTGGCATAGGCATTACACAAAATCCCTGAAGTTATAATATCATGAAAAGTAAGGATGGTTATGGCTATAGTAGAAGAATCGATAGAGCTGTAACCTTGAGGTCTTGGCTGAGACCTTTAGTATGACATTGGGGAGGGGCCGGCAGCTGGAGAAGAGAACATTATGAATTGAATATTTTAAGTGAAATTTGCCCATATGTACCAGATTTATGTTTAGGTTGACAAAAGAAACTTTCCACATGGAGTTATTTCTAGGTTCCAAAAGTGTGAAATTCACATTGTTGCTCTACTGATGTCTCAACTCCGATAGTGTAGAAGGCACCCTTTAGGTTTCATAAACGGTTGATAAGCTGTGATCTTTTGCTATTAATGGAGTTTAAACCAAAAAAGAGTTGGTTATTTTATGCCATTTTAAAATTCAAGGTTGAAATGATAGAGAACACTTACCAGGTAAGCTAACAATCAAAATGCAAAAAAAAAAACCAACAGTGGAAAAGTTAACTTCTAGGACTCAGTTTCTTAAAAGGTAGTATGAATAACTGGCTAAGACTAATACCACGTCTGAAATAAAGATCATCTTCTGAGTAACAACTCACTTTATTACTCTGCTACCCTCCTGGAGCTCATAATGTTTAGAGGAGACCGAAAACCTGATGACTATATATTAGGGCATGATTTACACACAGTAAGAGAAGAATATAGAGAAGTATCAGAGAGGAGCACAAGCTTTCCAGCCAACCAGGACCAGGGCTTGAATCCTGGCTCTGTCATGTAATACATTTATAATCATGGACAGATCTTGAGAAATCAGAACTCAGTGTGTATTAAAGAAAACCCAATTAGGTAACCCTCAGGAACTTATGGGAGAGGCAGATGAATAAATCATTAAGGACAAAGGGTGATGATTGCTATGGCAGAAGAATAGACAGGGTGCTATGGGACAGAGAAAGGGGCACCCAAATCAGATGAGAGGTCAGCAAAATCGCACCAGGATGTGAGCTTTGGAAGACCAAGAGGGTGCAGGCACAGGGATTTCAGGCAGAAGCCAGGCCTTAGAAAGTCATGTACATGTTCAAGGCTTGGACTACCTCTTATACACAATGCGAGTCTGGTTTTCAAATCAGAATTCTAGATAAAGCATTGAGTTACAGTGTGGGGGATGGATAGGGGCAGATGTCACTTGCAGTGGGGAGATCGGTGAGTAAACAAGTACTCTAGTTGAGAAAGGGAATAATGAATATACAGGGTTCCAGGTAAAGATAAAGAGATGAGGCTACAGAGAACAACTTGTCCCAGTTTGCTGGAGATTGTACTGCTTTTTCTTAAAAACTGAAAGTCCCACATCCCAGGAAACCCTTCAGACCCTAGCAGAGCTGGATGTTTGTTTGGCTTTGGCTTATCTGAGGCGCTTGAAGGTAGGAGTGAATTGTCTGGGAATGCTGATCCTAGTGATAGTCAGGAGGTAAAATCTATAAGACCCATAATTAGTTGATATTAGAAGGGAAGGGACAGAAAGGGTGAAGTTGAAGGCACTAATGAGGATTCTAATTTGGTTGCTGGAGAAGCTAGTTGTACTGTCATTCCAGAGAGATTGAATCACTGCATGTAAATTCTTTCAGATCAAGGACTTCTATCTCTATAGTCTACCAGTAGTCCATTTTTTGTGCGTAAGTATTTATCATGGCAGAGTTCTCTCTAACTTCTTTAATTTTGATTGATTTGCAGTTTGGATCTGAAAAAAAAGTATTAAACAAATCAAGCTTTAGCGGTGCTATCTTTTGTTGGTACAATCAAATGAAAATATCTAGCCAATATCCAGGTGGAGCCAGTTTATTTACCCAAAGAACAGGTATTGATGTTTCTAATTTTTAGGTTTTCCTTAGTAGGAATGACTAAGTTTTATAATCTTTCTCTCAGAAACAGTCCATTTGTTTTAAACATCTCATGACCTCTGGTGACTTGCTGGATTTGATTCTCGAAACATGTCAAAAATAAATTTCAGGCTACCATTCTTATGAAATAAATTTTAAATGATGCCAATTAGAAAAAGCCAGGGGAGAAATAAAAATAGCTAGTCAGCTCAATTTAAAATTTTTGACTGGATATTTGATATTTATGTTATTTTTCTTATTCTCTGGATAATGGATAACATTCCTTGATTCTTTTCCAAACCAGCTTGATTGTTCAAGCCACAGATAAAGGGATGCCCAGGCTTTCTGGAACAAGTGTGATCAAGATACAAGTGACTGATATAAATGACAATGCCCCAGCTTTTCTCCCCTCTGAAGCAGTGGAAATTGCAGAAAGTAAGTGTGGCCTTTTAGAATTCTCTCTTTTATTAACTTGTATAATATCATCTAACATTTTTTCAGCCAGGTGCTATTTTAAAAATGAGTACTAACCCTCAATAACCACGCAACATAGACAGTTTGTATCTTTATTTTAGACTAGAAAACGAATGGTCAAAAGTTAAGTATCAAATGTCAAAGAAGTTAAATGTTAAAGCTGGAATTTGTATTCAGGTCAACGTGAGACCAATTTCCCATGCTCAAGCTAAACTACCATTCCACACAGCTTCTTTTTGTGTACAGACATTTCTGAAAAATGAAGAAGCATATTTTGTTGACTGTGACAATCCCCCCTATAGCTCCTCTGAGAAGAAGCAATGTTCCCAAACTGATATTTTTGTCAGTCTTTGCAGTTTGCTAATGACAAGTCACAAGTGAAGTGAATTGGATATTCATCACACAAAGTCATCACTTTCCTCTAGTGGAAACTAAACTTCAACATTTGCAGAAAGTTTTACCATATTAATGGTAAAATTTTACATGATATGGTAATTCATCTTAATTGTTTGGCTCTCTGGGCTATATGATGATTCCATAGTCCATGACCCCAGAATTTTCTGAGGTCAGTGGCTGTACTGCTAAAACCCAATGCAATTAATTCTTCCTAGTTGAATTTGCAAATAGTGGTAGTCCCTCACTTGCCTTTCCTTTCACTCTTACTACTCAAATTATTCCTAAAATTCCTAACACTCTGTTATGTTCATGTTCCAGACAAATTGTAATCACTACTGCTCACAGGTAACATATTTCAGAAATATATTTGTAGGCAAAATATTCTACATATTCTAAAATATTTTGTAAATAAGAAATTTTCCAGTTCTTCTCACCTATTTGATATATTTGTATTTAATTTTATAAGAGGTACTCTTCTTAAGTGCATGGCTTGGTGTCAAAATGCAGCAATGTACCCAGTATAAATATATCTCAAGACAAATGGCTTAAATCAGAGCAAACTGAATGGGGCAAGATGTGGTCAATATACATCAAGAATATTCAAGCTTTACATAGGAACATTATGAGCTCGTATACAGCAGAACTATTCTGAGTATCTTGGTATCTTCTTTCTATCTGCCCCATACCTGTAAGCTTAAAAACAAAGTCCTTTTCATGGCAGATTAGGCTGGAGAACAGATATGATGTGTTAGACATTTAGCATGTCATCTATCTTATAACTTTTTTGGTGATTAATATTAGAGATTTGCTTTTATCACTAGTATGGTGTATGCTTTGTCTTTCCATAGTTTTATAATTTTGAGAGTCAGAGTTTAAGAGAAGGAAGAGGGGTATGGACCACTCCAAAAGAAAATATTTTACAAAAATAAGTACAGGGAACTATTTCTAACTTGAGGATAAAAATATTTTCATTTAAATTGTGCCTACTATTCAGAGTTTTATGCTTTGCATTAATGTTCTGAGTCATAACCTTTCCATCCTTATCCCCAGTGAATATATGATTTTGAAACAGAAACTATGTAGTACAAATACGTGGCTTAGAATGTTTCTTGGTCCTGGAATTGTGCTGTAAATATATGTTGAAAAACGCAATATAAAAATTAAATACACCCTACCCCCTCAATTCCCTACTCACTGGTAAATTTTTACTTTTACTGGGCTCATAAATACTTCAGAGTTTTGTTCAGCTCATAATGAGCTTTGGATGAGAATTCGTGCCAAGAAACAGCAAATCATGCTGGACTTAAAAATGGTTGGATTGAACTATTAAAGAAAAGTATTTCAAAAGATGAATTTTAATAGAGGCTGACATTGGTCATGACTATTTCAGATTCTTTGCCTGGTGTCATTGTGACTCAGGTATCAGTTCATGATGTGGATGTGAACCCATCTTTCATCTTCAATTTCGTCAAAGAGAGTAATCCTGGCTCCAAGTTTGCTATTGATCCAAACACAGGAGTAGTGGTGCTTGTGAAACCTTTGGATTTTGAAGAAGCTACTGAATATAAGCTGCTCATCCAAATCTCTGATATGGTCCACCACACAGAGGGAACACTCATCATCCACGTGTTAGATGTCAATGATAACCCACCAGTATTTTCTCAAGATTCTTACCAGGTAAAATTCTTAAAGAGATGCTGAAACCTCAGCCAAGCTTGGAAAAACAGGGAAGAGTGTAAGACCCCCATTGTTGACAGACTTATTTAGGCAGACAGTATGCACTGTTTTTAGTGCCCAAGTTGATGCTGAGAGTTTTATATTTAATATCACAGAGGCTATAAGCACATATGGAATTGAGTAATAGCTCATATACTTCAGTTTGTATGTCATCACGTTTTTAGTTTGTAGGGATTGGAGTACAGTTGTTCCTAACAATTAGAACTGGCCTAACATTTGCAAAACCACAGATAAGACAATAAAGTAGTTTGGATTATCTGCAGTTAATTTGGGAAAACTTTTTCTTTCCTAGACATACTTTTGGAATATATTGATTAACTTTTGGCAGAAACAAACCATGAACAAAACTGTAAGGTGGAAATTTTCATTTTGAGAAGATAGCATATGTTTACAGAAGTAAGGGCAATGATAACATTTCAACTAAGTACTTAGAAGTGGGCTCCAGGACCTTTGAATGTAGCAAATGCGAGGCTTAAATGTAAACACAGGATGGGATAGAAACTAAACCAAGCAATGGTCTTCTGTGAAGCTTGCTAAATCATACAATACACATAATGTAATAATGCAGCAATGAATGTGTTAACTGCCCTCTACCACATGGAAATAACTGAGAAGGAAATTGTTTCCTAACAAAAAATCAAAACAACAAAATTTTAAAAATCTTTTTGTTTTTCTAAATTCTGGGACTAGAACACAATCTTCTTAATATGTCAACACTGTAAATTAATATGTCTAATAAAGTCAGCTTCTCTGTGTATTTTCCATAATCAAAATGACCAAACTGGCCTCATGTTCTGGCTCCGTTCATGAAACTATCTGCAGCCTTAAGCACGGTGTTCATTTCTGTCTTTGTCCCTGCAGGCTGCTGTTCCTGAATTGGTACCTGTGGGGAGCTCTGTGCTGACTGTGGCAGCCACGGACCGAGAAAGCAATGACAACATTTCTTACAGAATCCTTTCATCTTCTAAGGAATTTTCAATTGATCCTATGAATGGTGAGTTATATATACTGGGTTTAGTGTTCATAGATTGGAGTTACTGGATGGAAACTTGAAATAAACCTTTCCAAATGCTCCTAACTACCCTCTGACCCTCACCCCCAGTGTTAGAGATACCACCTTCTCATTTCTCTTCAAATCAAATGTTGTGGCAGCAACTCTCAGTAGTATTTCTCTTCTCCGACATCTCAGTGGTTGGAAAGCAAAAGGAATCAATTAACATGATGGCAAATGCAGAGAAGCCCAAAGACCCCAATACAGTAAACACCCAGTTCATCAGGCCAGCCAAGCACAGTTCAGGGAATTATCCCAGACCTCAACAAGAATGAAAATGAAGTCGAAGGGACTGATTTAGTACTGAGAACTTCATGTTACCAGAATGTGGAAGCTTTTTTCCCAAGCCAAGAACAATAAGTTCAGGAATAGAATACATAACACATTCAATGATGACCAAAAAAATTGAAGAAGGAGAATTATTTGAACATCACCACTAAGCAAAAATCATTGTGGTGTTCTGGTTTATTTGATGCCCTCCAAGGCTCTCTGTATCTTTATCAGAGAGCAAGAGATCTGTGATTGTGTAATGCATTCAGGCAAGTGATTCCAGATTAGAACAGTTGAGAATTGCCTAAAGTTTAACAATGAATAGACATTAAAAGTTAAATTTGATAAAGGTGAATAATTAACAAAACACTATCCCTATAAGAGCACATTCTAGAAGAGAACAGGAACTGGGATATATTACACTGTGTCCACGCACCACAGTGTCATTTCATAGGTGAGGGCTGGTTTAAAAATTAACCTTAGAATGATGGATATGAACTAGACCAATTGTGGTGACCGTTTTACAAAAGAGTGAATATATAAATATATTAAATAATTATATCGTACACCTGAAACTAATATGTCAATTACACCTCAACAAAAAAGTTAACCTTAGGATTACCTGGAAGGAAAAATTAATCACAAAATACTGGTAGCCACTGAGTGTTGTAACACAGCCTGTGGATAAATGGGTACTTATGCATACCATATGGCAGGAATTTGGCTTTCTTTTTCTTCTCTCTTTTCTCCCCTTTTTTGCAGGCAGGGGGATAGCCTCATCTGCTGTCAGTCTAGCCTCAGCAAATCACAGGGTGTGAGATGGTCCCTCTGAGCGCTGTCCTAGCAACTTTTGCTTGACATGTGTTACCAACAAACTGCCATGAGATACTGATCAGAATATTTTTAAAACATTAAATGTTATTAGATCAGTTTAGTTCATAATGGGAATCTAACTGAAATGTGGAATTTAAATGACAACATTCTGTATTCTTTTTTAGTGACTATATTTTAAAAACAGTTATCTTAGAAAAAAATGTTACATACACACATTAAAATTATGTATTTCTACACTTAAAACAATAAAGTGTATTAAATATATTTCATTAATAAGGGAAAAATCCACTTACTGAATTAACCAAAAGCTTTAGGAAGGACATCTCTATAATTAAGCAACAGTTGTTATCTCTGCATTGTCACATTGATCAGTTTCATTTGACTAGAGTGAGTCGACCTCTATTACCAGAACCAGTATCTCCATGCTAGGATGTCTGTATGTATGTGTCTATGGGTAGTGGAATGGGCATAAATTTTTCAAATAGGAGTACATTTTCTTAAAAAATATAAAAAGAGAGCAATTTAGTTACTATACAAAAGTAAAATTAAGAGAAACGTGCAGCAAAGTCATCTTCAAGCAGTACATATATGTAATAGAGTGAATGCCCTGAGTATTATTTCTGGATCTTAAATATAAAAATAATAGAACTATAACAATTTTCATATTCTGTTTGGAGTTATTCTTGGTTGTGACTTAAATAACAAATCTGACGAGTAACTAACCACATTAGTAAATATTTGATACATATTTGCCGACTAAATGGATCATGGGAATTTAATTCCACAACATTGAAATGCTATGTGTTGTTTTTCAGGCACAATATTTACTATCAACCCAATATTACTTCTGGATGAAAAATCAACAGTTCGATTTCTTGTTGAAGCCAGCGATGGTGGAATTCCTGACCTGAAGGCTCTTACCTTAGTAGAAATAGAAATACAAGATATGAACAATTATGCCCCTGAATTTGCAGTAGAATCCTATAATCTTAGCTTGAGTGAAGATGCACGAGTTGGAGGCACACTTGTCACATTTTCAACCACTGACCATGACTGGACCCGTGAAAACACACATGCTGAATATTCCATCATCAGTGGTAATGCACAGAACAATTTCCACGTGGAAATTAGTTTCATTCCTTCACAGTATCCTTATAAGCAGATTGGTTATCTGGTGTTGCTTCACAGTCTGGACAGAGAAGCAGCTGCCAGTCACAAGCTTATAATTCTGGCCTCTGACCATGGCTGCCCTCCACTGAGTACCACAGCCATGATATCAATAGAAGTGCTTGATGTCAATGATAATCCGCCTGAATTCGACCATCTGAAATATCACACCCACGTCAAGGAAAGTACCCCCCTCGGGAGTCACATCGCTGTGGTCTCAGCAACCGACCGTGATGTGGGTTCACATGCAGAAATCATCTACCACATAATCTCTGGAAACGAGAAGGGACATTTTCACTTAGAAGAAAACACTGGTGTGATTTATTTGATTAAACCTCTGGATTATGAAGAAACTATACAATTCACTTTAACTGTCCAAGCTTCAGATGAAGAAAGGAAACATTTTTCTTTGGCACTTGTGCTTGTCAATGTCCTAGATGATAATGACCATGCACCTCAGTTTATCTTCTCAAGCTTGAATTGTGTTGTTCCTGAAAATTTGCCAATTTTCTCCACCGTATGTTCTGTAAATGCTTTGGATTTTGATGCAGGTCCTTACAGAGAATTGACCTATTCTATTTTATCACCCTGTTCTGTCACTCCTGGGGTGCTTCAAGATCATGATCTCTTCCTCATTGACCCTTTAACAGGAGACATTCGTGCTAAGCAAGTCCTTGACTATGAAAATGGCAGTAAATACTGCCTCACAGTTCAGGCAAAAGACAAAGGTGACTCAAGTGCCTCCTTAATGGTTTGGGTGGATATTGAGGGGATAGATGAGTTTGAACCCATTTTCACTCAAGATCAATATTTTTTCAACCTCCCAGAAAAGATTAACCTAAGACAGTTGATTGGCAGAGTGGAAGCATCAGACGCAGACTCTGGTATTGATGGAGTTATTCTTTACTCCCTTGATACTCCATCTCCTTTCTTTTTAGTAAATAAGACCAATGGAAATATTTACTTGGCTAGAGCCCTCCCCCTAGTAAAAAGTCAAGTCAGCAAAGAAGACACCATTGAAATGAAAATAATTGCTCACAGCCCCAAACCGGACTCAAAGTTTACATCTTGCACTGTTTTTGTGAATGTGTCGTTTTCCTCAGAAGGAAAGCACTCAGCAGTGTCAGGTAGCAACTTGTCAACCAGCCTCATGGTCTCCTTTTTAGTGTTTCTGTTACTCATTGTTGTTCTAGTTGTACTGATTTTAAGATATAAACAAAAGGATGCAATAAACAACTATGAAGAAAAGAAAACATCTGCATCCTTAGGCATCAGTCTGCAACTGAACAGGGACACCAGCATGCCTGAGCCTTTCCTGAAAACCAGCGAGCGCAGTAATGAGGTGGTGCCCATGGACTCCTTGCCTGAATGGCTGAGTTTGATCAATATCATGGAGAAAGACATTATGAATCTGTACAGGCACTCAAACTCCAGTGGCCACTGTTCTGTGGAAGGAGAAACCGCTGAAGATAAGGAAATCCAGAGGATAAATGAGCATCCTTACAGGAAGGACTCTAGCTCCGCTCTGAGTGATCGGGAATCCAGGGTGCCAGACTCCGGCATCCCAAGGGACTCAGACCAACTGTCCTGCCTGTCTGGAGAAACCGATGTGGTGGTCACTGCCGAAATAGCAGAAGCCAGCCAGACATTTGAGGAAGGGGATCGAGAAGAAGGCTATGGCACAACCTATGTTCAAAATAGTGTGTTACCCCAGGCCCTGAAGAAGAGAGAGATGAAAGAGGGCGTCCTGGCTGAAGTCAGAAAGGAGTCTGTCTTTATTTCAAGTGATCAGGAAGCAAGACGTGTAGCTCCTTCCACCCAGAGAACCTCTGATGAGGACGTGAGTGGCGACTGTCACTGGGATTATGTCCTCAGCTGGGAACCCAGATTCCAGCCTCTTGCCTCAGTATTTAGTGATATTGCAAAACTAAAGGATGAACATTTACACATGCCTAGCATTCCAAAAGAGAAAAAATCTTTTGTTTTTCCACCACCTTTGATAACAGCTGTTGCCCAACCTGGGATTAAAGCAGTGCCTCCAAGAATGCCAGCCACAACCCCAGGCCAGCTGCTTCAGAAACACCCACACTTCCCCCTCCCCTACCGTGTCAGTTCTCTGCCAGAAGCCATGACTCCCAGTTTTTCCCCATCTCTTTCCCTACTGACCACCCAGACCCCTGCTGTGCCTCCACTGTTGGCAGATGGAGAGTTATTAGACACACATCTAAGTGGTACATGCCATGAATTCAAAGCAGAAGATGAAGCTCAGATATAAAACGATCGTGATGTCAAGCCCCTGCTCACCACTGGTCACGAATGACTGAGCAAAACATTCTTGAGCAAGCTCCTGGAAAGTAGCTTCATTTTATCTATGAGTAAGTGATATTATTTAGTCAGGGTTTTTAGAACCTCCTCATTTAAGTTTCTCAAATTTCTTCCAGCCAGCCTGAATGAGAAGTTACCCCCTCTTTTAACCTCTATGTTTTGCTCTCAGGACTCAAGTTTGTATATAGTAAGTAGTGTATATTCTATCATACCTGGTTTTCTGTATGAGTAGATTTCCAAAGGACACAGTGAACTTGGCTGACCACCAAAATGTTTCTATGAAACTAAATGGGAATACAGGGCAGTCTCGTCACACTACTGCTGGTTACGCAGCTGTAGCTAAAACAAACTCGCACAGTCTGACTAAGGAGTGAGCACAGGACAGAAAACAACCGAGAGAAGAATTTGGAAAGATAAACTTAAGTTTTCAACTGAAGTGGTTTTCTATAGATTTGGTATATTTACAGATGCATTTCTCCACTTTTCCTATATGCCACACTTGTGGAAGTTAGCTGTAAGTTTAACTTCATTGTGCCTTTTGGAAATCTAATGCGAAATTAAAAATGAAATTTGTCATAATGCTGTGCAAAATAAGAAAACAGTTCCTGATTAAATGAACCAGAAGTATCTGTTCTTGACAATGGACCAGGATTTGATGAAAGCAATAAGTAAGGTTGGCTTCCACTTCCACCTCAGACGTGTTTCCTTGGCCTTCTTTACAAATAGAATGATTTTTATTTTCAATGCTCTGTCTTGTAACATGGTACGGGTACAGACATTAAACTTTGAAGATTTTAATCTACATTTAAATTTGTAGATATTTCTTCATTTTATTTTCTTTTAGATACAGCAATTTTGGCAAGAAATAATTTATCCACTCAGTGTCAGTTTTAAAAGAGAGTATAGATAAAATTATGTTATTAGCTAATAATAAATTTCATAGAGTACCTTAGCCATATATTTTTAATGAAGATTTTTTATATAAATGTTTCCACTCTAAAAGTTAAGAGTGGATGTCTGAAATCCTTCTTCCATTTGTTCACACATTTAGCTTTAATTGTCATTAGATGGAGCAGTTTGGCAACATGGTTAAAATAATTGTTCAGCACAGCTACTGTTTCAGAAATAATAGTGGTGTCTGGTACTCACATATAATGCTATATCCTTCTCTCTGATGAACCTAAGAATCCATCAAAGATTCTTGTCCCTTCCAGGAAAGCAGAGCACTTTCCTATAATGATGGTCCAGCAGCTGTCCATGGTTGGCAACATGGCCAGGCTTGCAAATAAGAGTTTAAGATTTTAATGGCAATCTAGAGGGCATCTGATACGCTTTTCTTAGTAGTTGATGTGGGCTTCTGCTATAGAAATATTTCCTTTATTTTTCTCAATAGGCCTCATCTGTAAAATTATGTGAGATAGCTAATTTTTCTTTACTGAGGAATATCACAGAATGCCGTGCTTAATGGCTAGTTTTGTAGATAAATAGTTCTAAGACTTCCTTTGCTGATTTCATCATTTATACATATCTTTGCTAACTCTTAAATTGAGAACAAGTGTAAAAAACCACATCAGAAATTGTATGAAACATGAAAGGTTTTGGACAAGCCTGGAATCCTAGGGAAAGTCATTTAGGCATGGAACACTTAAATATTAAAGAATGAATGCATGTCTCTCCTTTTTCTTCATGGCATTGGGGAAGAAAATTTCATGGTTTTTCTAAAAAAAAAATCACCATTTAATCATTTCAGTGTTCCAGTATTTATTCCCTCTTTGACTTCCTTCAAAAGATTACTTTGAGCATATGAAGAAATTCTACACTGATTTTTTTTCTAGTTATATATGGAAGTTTTGTTTTGCAACAGGCTGGTTTCTAGGAACCAAGAACATTTTGGTGTTTTTAATTAAGCAGGTTCTTTATTTCCTTATGCTTAAAAAGAGTTATCCATCTAACTCTTCCCTAAGTTATTTGTTTATGATTTAGTACTCATTCTGGACATGATTCTGCATTTTTTCTAGACATTTAATAAAAAAAGGAGACATGAAGTATTTAGCACTATTCCTTACCAACATCTAGTGTATTTTCAATTGATGACTTTATTTATACAATATCCAGGGCCCCACCATCACCAAACAACTGCTGCAAGTACGGTTGAGATTAAAAATGTGAGCATTCTGGTTGTTTGCAATAAATCATATGTCAGCCCTTTCAACTAGAGTGCTTTTTCCTAAGTAAACAGTGTAATTTGTACAGTTTTCCTTCAAGTTTAATATTAACTTGCCTCATATGTTCTGTGTTATTTTGCTGATCTACACACCAGCTTTAGCACTCTGGAGGGGGTACAGAACTTGTTAGTGGAAAATCATATTAAGCCCCGAATTCATAAGCTATAAAATAAAAGACAGTTGTCTCTTGCGGAATTTTGGCTGCCTGAAATTCTGGACTTTCTTGTTGGCAGCCTTCAAAATACTGGTGTAAATCAGTACCGAATGGATATCAAAATTCCATGTCCTAGTAGTAATCATTGAATTGGCTTCCAAAACAGATTCCTAGGCAAAGAAAGGGGAATATGCTGTATCTTTAGGGATTTGATCATTTAACTGTTCTTTAAAATTACTAAAATACACTATAAATTACTGGTAGCCTACATGTATAGCACGGGTCTATAGTGGACGTCCTGTTGAGACAGGAGTGGTGTTGCTCAGTGTTTAGTCTCAATTTCTGGGCCCTCTTTGCTTTGTTTTCAGAAGTTATAGTGATGAAAATGCATTACTGATTTAAATTTTTTTTCCATCCAAACATGTTTTGTTACTTTTGTTTTGTTTTGTTTTGCCTTGACTTTAAGTAAAATACCTTAACTTTAAGTGAAAAAAAAACAAGACATAACTAAGAGGATCTCAGATGATCCTTTTCAAAGCCATAGAGTATATGGAGTGAACGTGATCAGTGGCTTCACACATGATATTATGAGCAGGTGCCTTGGGTTTATTTGCACAGTGTGTTTTCATTGAGCTCGAAAGTGTGGAGCCATCTGTTGGATGGTAACTGAGGGAAGTTAGTGTGGAAAATCATTCTACCCGAGAGGGTTACTTGGATCAGTGAAGTTGTAGAAATTTTGCTGCTGATCAAAACTGGACATTCCAGTGTGAGTCCCTGAAGGCAGCTTTTCCCTGTCGTAGAGATGGAGGGAGAGAAGAAGGGAAGGAGAGAAAAGATGAAGGACAGAAGAGGAGATAAAGGATTAGATATGAAAAGGAATAATTTAGGGTACACATAGAGAAATACAACAAAGCAAAAGAATAAGGACTTGTAAAAAATAATTTTTCAGTGTAAAGATTTTGCTGGGTCATTTACTCTTCATAGATTCAGCCTGTTGAGGAGTCCTTTTTCTCTTTTTTGAGAAATCCCTTTTCCTCTTCCTTTCTGCTCCTTTCAAGTGTATCCATTCCCAGCTTTTCAAGTTGGAACATTTAGGTTTATCAAGTGGTGAACCCAAAGCTAAGTGACAATAAATGAGAATACATTTGACCATGAAAACTTGAATTTGTGGTATTTTTAGTTTTGCTGATTTATAGAATAAAAAATTTCAAATGGTTACTTTCCCTTATTTTCCACTCTACATAACTTTGGCATTGAGAGTGCCAAAATTTTAAGTAGGTGATTTTACATATATATCAAGTAATGGAGGTTCAGAAGGCTGTTGGGACAGAATATGGAATTTTAGTGCCTAGGTTTTTTATCCCAATGGCTCATCATCCTTTTTGAAAATGAGCACTTGCTTGATACTTGTGATTTTATATTAAAATATCAGATTGTATATAACATAAAACCACAATATAACATGCAGGCATGGTCAATAATTTGTTCTCAAATATTGTCCATTTTATTTGAATTTTGGTGATAAATTATTTTGATTTACTAGATCAAAAACGTTTGTCTATTAGAAACAAAATTATGGCAACCTTAGAAGGACCCAGCCCAAAGTAGCTGGGGTATCAAAATATAGCTTTTTCTTATAAACTTGGCACTTGGCTATTTAACGACAGTTTAGCACTTCCTACTGTTTTTCTGTCTACATGATTTTCCTCATTTCACCCAAAATATTTGCTAAACCAAAACTGTGAAGTGAGTAATAGAGATGGAGAAAGCATACCAAATAAATAGCAGATGCACAAGTGCATCTCCTGAATGAAGAAGCATTATTTTGGTTAGAAAACTAAATACATGGATTTCATTGTTAGATAGTAAACCCTCAGGGCAAATGCCTGGTCTCCACTTGTATTATGAAATACAGATGTTTCTTAGAATGAATGAGTACATATGTAAATGGGCACAGAAGTTGCTGTAATGTAGGAGTGTGATGCATAGGTATTGAACCCATTAGGTGTGAATTTTAGCATAGTTCTGTGTTTTAGCCAATCACAGGGCAGAGAGAAAATAAGTGCAAAGATCCCATCAAAATATTATTGAATATCTTAAAGTCAAGTAACTAGAAATTCCTTCTGCAATCTGGTTTGTTTTCTCTTTCCCTCTTCCTCACTGTGTACATACATTTCTTTTGAGTTTTAGGCATAATAGAAACAAGATATAAATGACTTTTAAAAGCATATTGTTTGAAACAGTGACATTACATGACCAAGCACATTGGTTTAATTTAATTTCAGATCCTGTAATAGCTATAACTGCCCTATGGCTAGCAGGATAAAGTTCTATCAATATGAGAAGAGAATATACTCAGTAGACATGCCTAAAATGTTTACACCAAAACTCATTAAAATTTAAAGTAAAAATATGAGGAATTTTTGAAGGATATTGTATATGTGCATATGCTGAGTATTTGTTAAAGTGATATTTTAAACAAGTACAGATTTTTTAATAAATGCATACTGGGAAATTCAGTGGTGGTGGTAAATATGAGGTTATTTCTTCTCATGCCATAAACAAAAGTGAATTCTAGCTGGGTTAATGAGTAAAAGTTAAAATGAAACCATACGAACTGGAAGAAAAGCATGGAATAAAGGTCAGTAAGAACTTTTTAAATATAAAAGCAAAGGTAGAGTGATACATTTGACCTTATGACAATACAATGTACTATAACAACTTGCAAGAAATGATAATTGGGAAATACTTCACAGATTTGATCAATAGATATTTATTTACTATGCATTGTGGACAAGGCTTGGATCTGGGCTCTGGAGATTCAGGAGTGAATAGAATTGATTGAAGAACAGAGCATTTACAGCACTTACATTTTATTAAGGGAGATAGCAATAAAAATATGCTTTCAAGTAATGGTAAGGAAACTAAAGACGAATATCAAGAAAAACAATATTAAGAAGGTGGTGGGAGAATACAGCAGTCCTATTTTGATTAAATATTCAGGGAAGTATCTTTGATATGATGCTGAATGAAATGAATGAAAAAATCTGTGGGGAAAGCATTGAAAGTACATGTGTCAGTAACTACAGAGGTCCTGAGGTAAGAGCCACTTGGAGTGTTTGAGAAACTATAAAGCCAGTGTGGCTTAGTGGGAGAGGAAGAATTATAGGAAATAAGATCACAGAGGTAACTAGGGTTCAGATTCCATAAGGCTTTGTAGGCTATGGTAAAAAGTTTCAGTTTTTGTTCCAAGTATTACAGGAAGTCATTGGTGGGTTTTGCCCAGAGATATAAACCTATCTGATTCATATGTTTAAAGAGTAATCGGCTACCTTGTGGGAAATAGACAATGGTAAAAGGGGAAGTCAGTGCAGTAAAAGTGCTCCAGTTAATTGGATATTTCAGTACTCTCAGCTGGTAATGACTGTAGCTCAGCCAGAGTGTTATAGGTGGAGTTGAACAGAGTCAAGATATATATATATTGGAGTTAGTGTAGCTAGTTCTTGATAATGAATTGGAGGTGGGGTGTGGAGAAAGTTAGACAATAATCTAGGGTTTAAGAGATCGTTTGGGCCATAGAAAAATTTGAAGTCATCAGATTATGGATAGTATTTAAAGCCATGGGATTAGATGGTATCATTTGAGGAGTAAATGTAAATAGAGAAAAGATCCAGGACTGATGCCTGGGACACTGACCAAGAGGTCAAAAAGGGTAAAAAGAGCCAGCAAATAATTTTCAGAAAAAAAAAGAAAAAAACTAGTGAGGTAGGATAGGAAAGCAGGATAGTCTGGTATCCCAAAAGCCAAGTAGAGAAAGTGGGTTAGATTCTAGTTGGGGCAAGATAACATCAGTGTTTTTAAATCTTCCCAAATCACCTTGTAAAACAGAACACCTAAAGCAGTGAAAGTAAAAATTCACAGACATCTTCAACAATGAAATCATTCCTACAAATTGTAGAATATGAGCAGGCAAGCAAAAGCACAAACTATTGGCACTAACAAAAAATAGAAAGGTAGAATTTTGAATTTTCTTTGAGCCAGAAAACAAGGAATTGCCAATAATTATTGACCAGCTGAAGGAAATGTCTATCCTTGGAGGGAAAACATAGCAGACAGCTTTGAGAATAACTGTCAAACTGGGGAAGGCTGCAAAGCACCCACTTGTAGATGAGTGTAGAAAGACGACAGTGAAATCAGATTATGCTGGTGCATCCAAGGCCCCAGAGCTTCTAGAAATGCACAAGCAAAATTGCCTTCTAGAAGAGCAGAAACCCACACTACGTAAAGCCCACTGAAAGTAGAATTCAAATTTATATGACTCATAAAGGGGAAGAAGTCCTATATACAAAGGGGGAAAGGGGAAAGCAGAAGATAGAAAGAAGTCCTATTTATAAATAACTTTGCAGAAACAAGAGAAGAGGGAGCTCTAGAGCCATGAATTAGGAAAGCTATTCAGATCTGTGACCACCCCGTATGGTAACTTCCTAAAATATAGTAAAACCCACCTCAATAAAACATGAGCAATGTAAAATAATCACAATATGAAAGATAATCAAAAGGACTGACTGTCTGAATGATGTGCCAATGTAGTGAAGGCACACTAAAAATATATGAAATGGTAAAAGAAATTGTGACTTAATATTTCAAAACTAGCTAAAGGAAACTAAGAAAACAATAAAAACGGCAAAGGTTGCATAACCAATCAGCAAAGTTCAGAGATGAAAAAAACCAAGAGGTAGATATTAAAAGAAAGATAGATCTCAATGAAAAACTATTAATAAAAAAGTCAGAAGAACAAACGAGAAGGAATAAAAAGTTAATAAGGCATCAATAAGACTACATCAAAGAGAAATAGAAAATGGACAATGTAAGATAAAAAAAATCTAATAGAATTGAAAAAATAATAAAAAGAATTTTAAAGATGATAGGTTTACCAGACTGAAAAAAAATGATACAACACATGTATAAATGTACTTCTTAAAGAAGAAAACCAAAGAAATGAAACAGAACAAATATAAAAAACATAATTCAATAAAACTTTCTAAACATAAAACAGAATTTGAATCTACATATTGGAAAGGTATACTATGTACAAATCAACCCAGAGAAGTTAATACCAATATACATTTTTTAAAATCTATTGAGCTTTAAAGAAAGAATAAATCCTTTGAGTTTCCAGATTAAAAAAAAAACAAAAAACAAGTTACTTGCAAGGTAAAGAATGTAAGATTGATTTACCCTTCAATACCAGTATTTTAAGCCAAAAACCATAGATAGTATATTTAAGATACCTGAAGATAGTGTAAGCCAAAACTTTATATCTAGCCAACCTAACCTTTCAATCTATTTGTTACTAAGTAAATTTACAAATTTAACCTGATCCCAATGCAATATCATATTTTTATGGATTTAAGTTTATTATACAGTTTATTTGAAAGAATATACAAGAAAAAAAAACAAAAATAGCTATGAAACAGTGGGATAATATGGGCTGTTTTTGTATGTATGTGTATCTGTGTGTATATGTGTGTGCAAGCATGAACACATACAGTAATCCTACCAGATATTAAAATATAAAGCTCTCTATGATTAAAATGTGGTGCTATTGATATATGACTAGACAGACCAATAGAACAGAATAGACATTCCATAAATGAATCCAAGTGCATGCAAAGCCTTCCTATAATGAAGAATTAGCTTATTTTATACCAACTCTCCTGCTGAGAATAAGTAGAAAGCTGATCAGGAATAATAAGGAGGAAAAAAAGAAACAGTTTTGTGCGTGTATACATCTGAGAAGCATCAGAGAACTACTAAGTCAGTGAAAACCTGAGAAACCATGACCCTGGAGGAAACAGAAACAGAGAGATACTTTATATACTGTGCCTCTAAACCCCTTGAGGACGATTGGAAAATGTCATCTGCAAGGTTAAGAAGCTAAAAAGAGCTACTGACAATCTCACGGGGATAAAAATTAGAGTTAAAGGCTTACCATAGAGGAGAGGATCTGGTAAATACACCAGTCTACAAACTGGAACTCCCAGAAAGCTAACCCCAGGAGTAAGGGTAAACCAGAGAAGACAAGCCCTCACAAAGTCTGTGGCCAAGCTCTGAATAAAAATCAATTACATCGTTGAATGTGGTGATCTTCCCTATTCTACATGCTTGCCAAAGATAATATTCAATCCTTTATAGGGAAATAAATCATTCAGAATTACTTGCAATTGCTCATAAAAATAGCAAGCATTGAATCCAAAATAGCCAGGTGTACTGAGAAAAAGGCCACATGACTAAAGCTAAAAGAAAGAAAAACCTAATAGACACATGGGGGATCTTTATATATTGACATTATCTTATGTGGACTTTTAAATAACTGTTGAAGAAATTAGATGCCATATGAAGAACTTCAAGAGAGAACTGACCTATAGAAAACTGTAAACTATAAAAACTTTTAAACTATTAAAAAAATGAAAAGGAAATTCCAATCTATAAAATACAGCTACCACTTCACACCCTCAAGGATGGCTGCAATAAAAGATGCAGATAGTAGCAAGTGGTGAGGATATGGGAAAACTGGAATTCTCATATATTTCTCATGGGAATATAAAACAGGGCAGGCTCTATTGAAAACAGTCCAGGAGTTCCTCAAAAAGTTAAGGACACATAGAGTCACCATAACTACCCAATAATCCCACATGTAGGTATACACTCAAGAGGAATGAAGTTACAGTCATATAAAAACTTTTCCATGAATAGTCATAGCAACATTATTCATAATAGCCAAAGGTAGAAATAAACCAAATATAAATTAACTGATAAATTGATAAACCAAATGTATATCCACACAATGGAATTACTTTTTGCTTATATATATATATATATATATATATATATATATATATATATATATATATATAGGGATATATATATATTTTTTTTATTAAGGTATCATTGATATACACTCTCATGAAGGTTTCACAAGAAAAACAATGTGGTTACTACATTCACCCTTATTATTGAGTCCCCACCGATACCCCATTGCAGTTACTGTCCATCAGTGTAATAAGATGCCACAGAGTCCCTACTTGTCTTCTCTGTGCTACACTGTCTTCCCAGTCACACAATGAAATATTATTCAGAAATTAAGTATTAATGCATGCTATAACACAGATGAATCTGAAAACATTTTCTGAGTGAAAGGATTCATTCACAAAAGACCACAAATTGTATGACTCTGTTTATATGAAATGTTTAGAACAGGGAAATACACAGAGACAGAAAGCAGATTAGCAGGGCCTAAGGCTTAGAGTGTCAGCAGAAGATGGAGATTGACTGCTAATGCTTTTGGGTGGAGTCATGAAAATATTCTAAATTTGACTGTGGTGATGGTTGTAAACTATGAATATATAAAAACCATTGAACTGTATGTTTTAATGGGTGAATTGTATAGTACATGAATTATATCAATAATATTGTCAAGAACTACAATAATTGAAATAAAGAACTCAGTCAGTATATTTAACAGATTAGACACAGATGAAAACAAGATGAGTAAATTAGAAGATGAATCAAAAGAAAAAAAATGGACTAAAACATAGATGTTTGGAAAACACTGAAAAGAGAATGAGAAATGTATGGAACATGGCTTAAAAGGCCTAACATAGGTGAAAGTGGAATCTCAAAAGGAGAATGGAAAGACTAGGTCAGAAGCAATATTTGAAGAGATCCTGGCTGAGAATCTTCCAAAACTGACATTAAATCACAATTCAAAATGTGCCACAAACACTAAGCAAGAAAATGAAAAAGAAAACTGACCAGCCACATCACAGTAAAATTTCCATGAAACAAAAAGGAAAATACTTAAAATATTCAAAGGTGAAGGCCACATTATCTTCAAAGAACTGAGTGCATGTGGAAATATATGATAAAGGCAGCACATCAAATTGGTGAAGAAAGGAAGAATTTTTTTTTTAATAAATGGACTTGAGATAACTAGAGAGCCATGTGGAAAAAAGATTAAACCGATCTTTTCTTTATACTACGTAGTAGAATAAGCCATGTGAATAAACACAAGTAAATACTAGAAGAAAACTTGAGTGTATATGTTTAAACTAGAAATGGAAAAAATCTCCAAGAGTCAAAATCCAGAAGCAATAATGGAACTGGGTGACAAATTTGACTAAAATACATTGTGCATGGCAAAATCTTCTCTAGAGCACTCCCAGTGTCCTGGGGGATGGGTTCCCTGGCCCAATGTTCAACCTTGGGGTAGAGGAGGCAGGGCCACGTGACTGGTAAGCCCCTGATGCAGAAAAGTCAGTTCCTGAAATGAACAGATGTCTATCACCGGAACACCATCAAGTAGATGCTGTTTCTCACATTGCGTGTTGACTTAGAAAACTAATGTGCAAATACACATTATTGGCTAAACCATGGATTTACCAGTTTGAAGTGCTATTTCACAGAACAGAGTTTACTTGTATTCTAGGCACAAGGTTAATGTTAGTATGTTAGTTAATATTAGTAAAATATTCTAAGAAGGTAAAATGTTAGTATCTGTATCGTTATTTGGGGTTTAAAGGTAGAATTTTATTTCTCATTTTTAATTACCTTATTTCCTTTCCTGTCATTTCTAATCCATCATTCATTTTTCTCTTTTAATGTAATGGACATCATTTGTCCATTGTTGGAATAGTAAAGTATTTCTCAACAATGTGACAATACTCATTGGATTTTGATTATTTTATAAGGTTTTACTTTTTCTAACTTACTTTATTTAAAAATACAGTTTCTATTTCTTATCTCAAAACTCTGAGAAACTCCTATACCAAAATAATTGCCAAAAGCTTATGTGCTTAATTTTATGAAGTGGACAATTTGAAAGTAATGAAAATAAAAGATTCCGATTATTGTCAGATTATATGTCATAGAAAGGGATACATTAACCTTTGTGAACTTAAATAAATAATAGTTAAAATATATTGTGTTCATTATATGACAAATATTGTACTAAATGTTTTATGTGTACTATGTTTGGTTAATCTTTAAAATAACCTTTTAGGGTAGATATATGGTCCCTTTTTACTGATAAAGAACCCTGGTTTAAAGAGCTAGTATTAGTGGAGCTTCAGCGATGTTACTAGAAGCTCTTCATTTAACCCCCTCACTACATTGCCTCACACTTGAAAGTTCCTTAAGAATATATAAGGTTTTTTTAAATTATAAACTTCTATTGGCATCATTTAAAAAATCCTTTAGTTTGTGCAGATCATGTTCAACAAGTGACAAATAAGCCTTATGATAACTAAATCGTAGTTTTCATTGTGTTGGTATATGTGGCCATAAGCAATTCATAATCTAGAGATTATTTTACAGACATAATAAGTATAATTTTTCTTACATAGAAAGAAAATTATTTTAAAAATACAACCAATAATATTTCTGACCAAAAAGGCTCTGAAAGTTTGCGCATTGCTTCGGTCTCCACTGCAAATGAAGAGCAACAAGGGATAACATCTTTTAAGAAAAACAAAAATGACAAAGCTTCAAACACAAGATAATCATCTCAAAGGCAATATCTAGTAAAGTTGAACTTATTTTATCCTACAAGCTGGTTAATTACATTTCTAGGAATATATGCTAGAGAAAAATCTCCCAAGATATTGAACAAGAATAAAATATAAACTCAATGCAGTATACATGGCTAAAGAAACCTAGGGCTTGTTCTACTCCAGAAAGTAAGTTTGCTAGATGTGGACACGCGGGAAAGTGCCCAGAGGCTCTGGGCAAGATGAGAACCGTAACTAGGCTAAGTGCTTAAAGTCAGGAGCTGAGCAAGGCTGCTGAGCTCTCTCCCCCTAAAAAAGGATGGACAAGGATAGGTTGCTGATCACCTGGGACTGGCTGTTAGTAAACTGGGGAACTTGAGAACCTGAAAGTAAACAAATCTCATGATTCAGAACTAAACCGATCTGCCCATGACTCAGTGATTATTCTACAATAACCCAATATTACTGAGAGTCATGAGCCTTTGAAAGTCATTATAAGACCTGGTTCTGGAATCAGCATTTCCGTTTATGTCAGAAATAATAGAAAGATCTCTTATATTGCTATTTTAAAGTGTGCCTGTAGTTGTATATAATGCAACCATGGTCAGAAAAAAAGGAAATAAAAGGTACACATTTGGAAAGAAAAAGAAAAAACAGTCTTTATCTGTAGACAACATTGATTCTACATGTAAATTATTAGAACTAATAGAGAGTTTGGCAAGTGTGTGAATACAAGATTAGCATCAAATATCATTAACATACTTACATGTCATCAGTAATCATATGAAATATGTAATAGAAGAAAAGCTCATTCACAATAACAAGGACTATAAAGTACCTGAGAATAAATCCAACAACATTTTGAAGACCTTTTGGAGAATTTTGTAAATGTTGCAGGACATGAGACCTAACTAAATGAAGGCATCTAGTGGAAGGGAATACTCAATAATTGGAGATGGTAATTTTCTATGAATTCATCTATGAACCAAATGCAGTTCAATCAAAAGGCCAATATGCAATTTTCATAGAATTGGACAATGCTATTTAAAAATTCATGCAGAAAAGACCCAAGAGTAATGGAGACAGCATTGAAGAAAAAGAAAGGATGGGAAGGGAGGAGCCACTTTTCCTACCAGATATAAAAAGATGGAATAGATTATATGGAAATCTGATATGAAGATGGGGTACTAAATAGGAAAAGGGTGTTTAATTTAATAAATGGTGCTGAATTAATCAGTGATTTGTATAAAAAAATTAAATTGAATCTCTTCCTCACAAATACAAAATAAAAGTGAAAAAACTTTAAAGCTTTGGAAAAAAATAGAATATGAATTTAGAATAAGAAAGACTCATTAAACAAGATACAAAAAACACACAAACACTAAAGAAAAGATTGATAAATACAAATGACTTTAAAATTAAGAATGAATATTGAAATGAATACACCATATGAGCAATGTGAACAAAAGAATTCATAACCTAGAAGAAGGCATTTACATTATATATCATGAAAAAAGGCTTAATACCCATAGTTTATAACATTAGTAAGAAAGTGATAGCTTACTAGAAGGATGGACTAGGGAAGTTACAGGAAAGGAAGCTTGCATGGTCAATAAATATATATGTGCTCAATGAGATATACTATGAAATACCTATCAGATTGGGAAAAATATAAAAATTTGACAATATAAAAGTTGGCAAGATTGTAGAGAATTCAGAACTTTCATATGATACTTATGGGAAGTTCATATTTTTCAGACATTTAGTTTTTACAACCATGATGGAGAGCAATTTGGTAATATTTAGTATATTTGGAGATATCCTCTCTGACAACCTACTTCATTTCATTTCTAAGTACATACTCAAGAGACAATCTCCCTTATGCACATAAAAAGACATGTATAATAATGCTTATTACAATACTGTATTTCTAAAAGCAAAAACTGGAAACAATATAATTGTCCTTCAAAAGGAGTATTGATAAATATTTGTGGTATATTCATAATGCTATACAGTAAACTGAATGAGCTAGAGCTATTTGTATCAATGTGGGTAAATCTTCAAAATATTATATTGCAGAGTAATGTACCATGTGCCATTTACATAAAGTTTAAAACACGTAAAACACAGCTATATAAGTTCTTTATCAAAATATACATATGTAGTATATATGTAACATGAATATAAATAGATGCTTAGGAAAATAAACAAATGCACAGTGGTGCTTACCATTGGGAAGAGAGGAGCATAAGGCCCTCAGATGTGTTTGTAGTATTTTATAACTTTTTAAATGCTGGCAAAATATTAAACTTTCACAGAGCTGAGTGAATTAATAAGATTTTTAAATTAAAAATGTATAGTACTGATTACAAATAGCAGTATCACCTAAGAGGATTTTACTTTAAAAACTTGGATTCATCTAAGTTCACACTTAACACTTCTTACCTTGGAAAACTGATTTGTCTTCTAAAAGAGAGCGCTTTCCCCATGCAAACTGTGACAATGAATCGAAGCATTCAAGTGCTGTGGAAAATTTTTTAGGCAGTATGCTTTAATCAGCATCTTCTGCCAATGATTTTTCTTTTCTTTCACATTACAAACAATGCCAGTGAAGTGAATGCAATCATGTAACTGCAAAACATTACCAGGGGTGAACCACAGAATCTGAGAACCGACGGGTTTTTTTAATACACATTTTAATTTAGTGCAAAAGACTCCCTTGTTTCTGTGATGAATGTGATGTGGCATTTTCTGATTGGCAAGTGACCCATAGAAAGCACCCAGGGAATAATCATGTCACAGTCCAACTTCATAATGAAGTGTAGTTTTGTTTGTGGCCTTAATTGCATGTGTTGGAAGCTGGGTCCTTGATTTCCCAATCATG
Organism: Manis pentadactyla; assembly: GCF_030020395.1. NCBI lineage: Eukaryota > Metazoa > Chordata > Mammalia > Pholidota > Manidae > Manis > Manis pentadactyla. Next base: position 25,583,440 of record NC_080019.1, on the reverse strand, counting down.
TCTGTGTTTTTGCTTGCCCTATGTAAAAATGAGTAAGAGGAGGTATGTCTCCAAAGCCATACAAATTTGGGAGATTTGTTTGGTATGGATAACAGTAGACTGTTTATCCCGTTATTTATCTACCACAGTTCTCCCAGGAAAAAGCTTAACTTTCATATCATCTGGTGTTTTTAACCATAATGAAGAATTTGTCCTTTCAGCTAAATGCTACTAATCTGATACTTCTCCCTAAACTGCAGTGCCTCTATTCGTAAGTGGGCTGCTTTAAATGTCTAGCTCCTTGACGTAGCTTTATGTTTTCATACAGACATTTCATCCTAGCCCTGCTACCACCTGTGTCTTCCCTCCAGAATAGTATCAGGACATTGAAAAATATGAAAATGTATATGAGAGTGCTTTGTATGTTAAAATATTTGTAATATTTTATTACTTTTAAAAATCTGAAGCAAATCTGGCAAATATTAAAACTTCACAGAGCTGGATGGGTCAGTAAGGTTTTTAAGTTAAAAATATAAGTACTGATTACAAATGTCAATATCACATAAGAGGAATTTACTTGAAAACTTGGGTCATCATCTAAGTTCACCCAATACTTGTAAGAAAATTGATTTGTCTTCTACAGGGGAGTGTTGAGTTTTTAAGAGTTTTTACAAATGGAATAAAACCATTCTGGAAGTAGGGAAGAGTCACATTCATGTAACTCCATGACCTTTTCTTTAAGGGAAAAAGGATGCTTCGTGGCTACTAGCTCTTTTGAGCATGAGGGAAACCTCAAGGGGAGATGGGTAGAAAGAAAGGGTGTAGTATTCACTATGGCCAAGCAAGCCCCAGTTTTCTTACCAGCATGAACCGTTGCAAGTGAACAATCGTCCAGCAGGCAGCAGGTTGTCAGTGTATCTGCTGTGTTTTCCGGAAGCATAATCCTGCACTAATGAGCATGTTGGATCGGGTAGAGGAAGAACCCACTGTCAGTTCAGCATCCTGGTCTGCAGCACCACTTGGCATGTAGAATAAATGATTCTCATGTTATCACTGGAATGTCCTCATGGACATATTTGCCTGAAATCACATGCATGGGTTATGGGCGCTGGCCCCACACACGGACAAAAATTCAAGTTCAACTTTTGAGTCCTCCAAATCTCAACTCCAATATTTACTCTTCATAATCCCAGTGTTATGGGATTAGGGGTTGACCCGTGTGGCTGACAGTGATTCTCGGTACAGGTGTGGCTTTGGGAGAAGACAGAGAAAAGCTGATGCTTGGCATTTCTTCTTCAATTAAAGGTGGTGATACTCATTTTTATGACTTCAGATACTAAACCAGGCCAAAAAAGTTTGCTTAACATGGATTTTTATCTCTGGAACCCCAAGTGATGTCTGTTCCAGTGTAGACTGAGGTAGTGTGCAATAGATGAAATACGTCTTAGCTTTCCATTTCTTTTGCTTTTCAAAATTATTTCCATAAATAACTGCACCAAAATATGTACAAAGCTTGAGTTAAAAATCTGAATACATGTTTTGTGTCCACTGTCACAAGCAGGTCTACTAACTGGTTTCCTCCACCACCCATGTCTCACCATCATCCCCACATCAGACCTAATGGGCTGCCTGCCCCCTTGGAAGCTCTTTTCTAAGAATTCAATAGATATTTTTGAGATAATAGAAAGGAAAAAAAATGGTTAACAGCAGACCATTCTGCAATCCCAGGAAAATAGTAATAATTTTGGTAATAACAAAACCTTAAGTTGGTTCACTGTTCTAGCATTAAGTTGCCAGGGATGGAGGAAAAAAGGAGTTTGGAGGAAGTGCTTGTTCACCTCTGTACCCTGTGAAGTGTGTTATTATATCTGAGAAGCCAATTTAATCATGTAAGTTCATTTACAGAATTTATTCCTTGTGAGTACCCGTCCTCTAAAATGATGCCATTTTTCCTCAATTGAAACATAAATTAATGCATCAGGGTTCAGAGAAGGTTGGTCCTCCTGGAGTGTTAGTGCCTAACAGAAGACAGCAAAGGCTCCCATTAATAAGGTTAACATCACAGACAGTCCCCTGAGTGATGGCAGGTTACTGTCTATGCTGTCAGTCTTAGCTTCTTCCGGGACAACACCTTTGGACAGTAAGAATGGGAGGTAATCGTCACTTATACCCAGTACTATACACTCATTTCCTGCTCGGGTAATATAGACATTAATTTAAATATTAATTTCCATTTCTTCGAGGCTCATGTGGCCAAGGAAAGCTATAAAATATGTCCTATCTCCCTGCCCTCCCTCAGCCAATCCTATTCCCTACAGCCCACCCATGTGGCTTCCCATCTGCCCATAATCTCCATCCTTTTTTCTTCCTGAGGCCACCCTTCCTTGGGCATTTGGTTTGCAACATTTGAATCGACCATAGCAACAATGTTGACAATTTATTTTCACTGGAAATGAAAGATCATCTTAGAAGACCATGATGATAATAATGGCTATCTTTTCTATCCTTGTTCATTTTAAGGGAACAATTACAGAAAATGAGTTAATTTAAGATAATTTAAGGATTCAAGTTGTCTTCATTTAGTAGAGTATTAGTAATATAAAATCATTATCTTTTAGGAACCATGGTAACAATGTATGGAATTTTTCCTGATGAAAGGCAGTATAATATAAAAGAGCAGACTCTGAATCTTCCTTAGGGGATATGTAACCCTAGCTAGTTCTTAACCTGTTGTGTTAATTCCCCCAATCACATGATCACGTTATTATGCCTTTCTAATATAATTACTGATCCACATAAAACAGAACACAGTGCCTTGCACATAATAAGTGCCCATCAGTGTCAGTTGTGATTTTCTTTAAAGGGGCATTGACTTTAAGCTTTTAGGGTTTTTTCCCCCAGGCATATTTTTATTCACACATTTAACATTTTTCTTTTTTCAATTGAAGTACATATAATAAAATGCACAGATCTTAGTGTACAGCTTGATGAATTTTGACGTATATACACTCAGGTAACCCACTGACTTTAAGTTTAGAAGTAAAGACAGCTCAAATCTATATGAACGCTGGCACCATATATGCCTGATTTCTTTCTCTGAAGGGATTCAAGTCACTTCGGAACCACATGATTTCTGTGGAGTTTAAAGAAGCTTGACATTTAATAAAGTCAAGTGGCCTCCATGGTAATTGTCAATTAGTTATTTATGGGCCTGTCACTAGAAGTTGTCACATCTGGTAACACACGAGCCCTCCACTAGCAAACGCATTTATGGAGGAAGCACAACCCAGTGAATCTTTTCTTTCATGTAGGAAAAGTGGAAAAGTACTTCCTTAAATTTGATCAGTTTTAACCACAAACTGTAGATATTCAAGTAGAGATGTAAAGAAAGTTTTTACAGGGTCTCAAATTCCTTAAGGAACAAAAATAGTCACCTTTTGAAATACAACCAAAAGCTAATTTTGCCACATTTGAACCTCACTATCTGATGATACCTGCTTTAAACAGTTTCATATACCCACTATCGTGAAAACGTAGCAAAATTTAGAAAGAAACACAATGTTAGAAATGATTTTCACGTTTTTCTCAGTTTTTGATCTCCCAACTTTTTCCATCATCATCAAGAAATTTATTTTTCCTTAGAAAGAAAGGAAAGAATGGCTATGGGAGTATTAAATAAAGTTGTCATTAGAAACAGTGTATCTGCTGTGTTTTCCAGAAGCATAATCCTGCACTAATGAGCATGTTGGATCTGGTAGAGGAAGAACCCACTGACAGTTCAGCATCCTGGTCTGCAGCACCACTCAGCATGTAGAATGAATGATTCTCATGTTATCACTGGTTCTGCTTCCCAGTTCTGCTCATTTTGTCCTCTTTCCATCCCATGGGGTGGGCTTGGCGATCTGGGTGATCTTTTGTTTCCTGGGCCCATGATATAGACATCCAAACAGGAAGGCCCTTACTTTTTCATCACACTCTGCCAGCTTCTACGTGCAGATTCAAGGGCACTTTGATCATTAGGCCCTCTGTGTGCTCTGAGAAGGAGGTCAGACCCAAGGGTGAGCTCCCAGAGATGCTCCAAACCCAGTTCCTGACATCACTCTCATGGTCCTGCAAATAAGAAGACCTCACAAATGATTTCTTTGCTCAATGCTCACTTGGGTTCATGGATGCAGGAATAAATGATAATTAAAGTACAGTCAGCAAACCATCTGATCAAAGTGAGTGTCCTTGTTCACAAAGCCTGCTGTGTTCAAAATGGAGATGAAGCATTTTGCTGCTAGCATAAACCATTTTCTTGACTTTTCTTGACTTTGCCATCATTGGGCGGAAAGTAGAAGTAGGGCATAGGATTCGGGACCATTAAAGGGACCGGGAGGGCAGGGAGGCCAGCCACAGTCTAGACAGGAATCTTTCGTTTCCGAGATCTATTGCTAGCAGAGGTTGCCTTCTATTTCCTTTGCCTGCTCCCCAGCAACTGGGACAGGGACAGAATCCCATGTGGAGGCCAGCTGGGGGTCCCTGCCACTCTGTGTAGGAAAATAAACCGCAAATCAACAGCAGGAGATTTGTATTCAAGGATGGAGATTCTTAGAATAGTTCCCAGTCCCACTTGGAATCAAGTGCGTCAAAACCAGATGATTTCATCTGTGCTGATCTCTGGAGCAGGCAGAGGAGAAAACATGTGATTTTATGTATTCTGAGGGATTTATCAAAGCCTCTTTATCAACCATGCACATGTCTGCAACTCTTTTTAAACAGCATGTAAACAGTACAACAAGGGCAGTACAACTAACCAGTAACTTGGCCCTTTTAACCATGGCCACTGTACAAGGCAACTTCCCAACATTTCTACCTAAGGAGTTGCTTAAACAATGGGCAGATCTCCCAGGAAGAGTTTCTCGTTTCAGAAAGTCCCAAGTGTCCAGGAACTGGCTGGTTGTATGTCAGCCTGAGTCTGTCTTGTCTTCTCTCCATTCTAAGTATCTGTCACTCCTGGACACACCGCCCACCGCATCTGGGAGGTACTTTGAGCAATTGTGTTCTGTATTCATCCTTACCCTCACATAATGGTAGCCAAGGAGCTTTTAGAAGCATATTAGTGGAGAGGCCACATAAACTCAACTTCCATGGCCCATGGCCATGGTGCAAGTTAGCTTTGCAGTGGCAAAAAGCCTGAGACAGTTGCAGAGTGCTGTGGAGATGGCTTTCTGCAAGGCTCCAGGCCGCGGCAGCAAGGCAGAGAGGAAGACGGGGGCTTCTCCGCAGCTCTGCCCAGGAGTGACGATCAGAAGGGAGTTTTCTGGGGTTGGAAAGTGTTCTTAACTGAAAGTCTGCATGGTAAGAAAGGCTAAGAAAAGTGGAAAGGAACCACAGCTTGGTGCTAGTACTGCTGCGGTCAAGGTATCTGGGAAGAGCGGTGGTGTGACAGGGTTATGTTTCTGAACTGCTTCCTGATGATTTGTGAGTCGACCTCACATTTCCTTCCCTGTAGGAGTAGCTTGGTAGGAGCGGAGAGGAAATGAATGGCAAAGGATCTTACAGTAGCGATGGGGTTTTGGACTATCCTTCGTCATATAGGACTGTTCCATAATTACAGGGCATTTAGTATCCCTGGTCCCCATACATTAGATGCCTGTGCACTTCCCTCTCTGTGACAACTCAAAGCACCCCCACTCATACCCAATTTACCCCACTGCATCCAAGGACCACTGCATCCTCTCCTTTACGTATCTAAATGAAACCTCAACCAATTCCATTCTGCCCACTTATTTCAGAAAAGTAGAAACATGAAAACAGTCACATTTATGGAGAAAAACTTATATAGGTAGTATATATTGAGTGGATATTCTGTACCAGGTACTATTCTACATGTTTCTTTTAGGAACCTTATGAAGTAGGAACTATTACTGCTTCCATTTTAGAGATGATAAAACTGAGGCAGACTGATTAGGTAACATGACCCAAGATCACATAGCTAGTAAATGGCTGAATCAGGAATTGAACACCATTCAGGTCCAACTCCAGAGCTCAAAGCTCCCTTAATCACCAAACCACCGTTTCTGATTCTGGATCAAAGCGGTGGCACCTCTTGCACCCAGTTGTTTTTGTTGTTGGTGGTGGAGGTGGTTTGTTTTGTTTTTAACCAACACTGCCCCAAAAGTGTTAATACCCTCTCTGAAATCAACCTTCAAGGTATATCCCATTTTCCCTTAATAAATATTTTTTCTCCATTGTAGAAAAACAGCTGCCAAATCACGTCAGTAGTCTGTTAACTTTTAAATTTACTTGTACTTATTTCTTTAAATTGCCTTAAACATACTTCTCTTGCTTTTCAAAGATTTCCTCCTCCTTTGATTTCTATAGTTAGTGAATAATTTAGGGATTACTTTTCATATGCCTTTGCTAAACTCACTTTTTGGTGGGGATAGCTCCCTTAAGATTTTCTACATTGTGAATTATATCGCCAGTGAAAAAAAACAGTTTTACTTCTTTCCAAATTTATAAAAATTTTCTTTCTTTCTTTGTCTTATTGCTCTGACTTTGACCTCCAAAACAAAGTTGTTTAGAAGTGGTCAGAATGAACATTTTTGCTTTGTTGTTGATCTTAAAGGGAAAACATTCTTTCACCATTAAGTATGATGTTGGCTGAAAGTTTTTTATAGACACACCCATTTATCAGGCTGAGAATGTTTTCTTCTATACCTAGTTTGCTGAGACAGTTTTTAACTCATAACGGGTGTTGGATTTTATCAAGTGCTTTTTCTGCACCCATTGAGATGATTGAATGGTTTCTTATTTTAGTCTGCTTACGGGATGCATTGCACTGATTGATTTATCAATATTAAATCAATTTTGCATTCCTAGGATACACCCCACTGGTCATGATATATTATCACTTTTTTTAATATAGCTAGATTTAGTATGCTAAATTTTCTTAAGAAGTTTGGAGCCTATAGTCATGAAGGTTATAAATTTTCTTTTAATGTATAGTCTGGTTTTCTTATCACAGTGATGACGGATATCCTCATAAAATATTTCTTCTTTCTCTTAGTTCTCAGAGTTTACATAGATCTGGTGTTATTTCTTCCTCAAGTATTTGAAAGAATTCACCAGTTTAGCAATGTGGACATGGAATTTTCTTTATGGAAAGTTTTTAAGCCATGAATTTTATTTCTTTTATTATACAGAACTAGTTAACTTCATCTTTTTCTCTGAATTAGTTTCATTAATTTGTTTCCACTTCTAAGGATTTTGTCCATTTCATCTATGTTGTCAAATGTATTTGGTTTAATGATGTTAGTAACAATTCCTTATTATCCTTTTAATACCTGTAGGATTCGTAGTTATGTCTTCTGTCTCATTCTTGATGTTGGTAATTTTCTTCTTTTTTTATTCCTTGAAAAATATGAATAGAGCAGTTTCTCAACCTTATCACTACTCATATTTTGGCCCAAACAATTCTGTGTTGTGGAGAGCTATCCTGTGCCTTATAGGATTTTAACAGGTTACAGAAGCTTTACACTTTTTTCTTCAATCACTTTTCTTTCTGTTCCTAGTTTGTATGAAATTATCGTCAAGTTCACTAGCACTTTCCTCTCTCATCTCCTGTTAAGCCTATCCAGTGGATGTTTTACTTTATATATTGATGTTTCAGTTATATGATTTTAATTTGGCTATTTTTAACATTTTTTTACTTCTCTTCTGACATTCCTCTTTATTCACATATTTGAACATATTTTTCTTTACAGCATTAAGCACAGTTAAAAAGCTGTTTTAAACTCTTTGCTTATTTCAACATCTAGGTCCTCTTTGGGTTTGTCTCTTTTGATTGCTTTTTAGTTAGACTTTGGTCGCATGTCCTTATTTCTTTGATGTTTAGTAATTTTAGATCATGTCCCAGACATTGCAAATTACATGTTGTACAGGTTTGGGATTCTCTTATGTCCCTCTTTAGAATATTGAATTTTTGTTTTATTGGGCAATTTGCTTGACTGCACTTAAGTGATAAACTCTTGTCTCTCCTGTTGTATGAAACAGCAGAAATGGAGTTTATTTCTTTTGGCCTTGGTTGAGCTGCTCAGAGCCTGCCCCATACATGTGCAGTTCAGGGATCAGCCAGCAATTTGAGCAGAACTTTAATATACAGAATACAGAGCTCCTCTAACCCTCTCCTTTCTGAGATTTCCTCTTCAATTTCTAGCTGCTTTGGTCCCCCTAAAATATGTCCTCTTATTCTTCAAGCCAGTGGGATTGTGGATTTCTTGGCCAAGTTTTATCCACCCCACCTAGTATGGACTGGAGTCTGTTTTCAGCTAAAAAGTTGAGAAAGAAATAAGAAACGTATCCCATGGCATTTCTTCCTTCCAAGTGTAGCATGCTATCAAGTTTCTGCCTGATTCTGTTTACTCTCCAGTGCCTCAGGTAGTTGTTATATTTTCTCCAGAGTTCAGTTACTTGAAAGGTACTTGATCCAAAAGGAGATACCCGTCAAGTACCAGAAACTAGAATCCCATTGGTTTACCTAGGATTCTTTTCATATACAAGTAGAATACTTTATACTCTTTCATCATCATTCCCTTCATTATCATAAATAAATCAGATCCTTCAGTCTATTCTCATCTCAGCTACCTAAAATAACTTAATATCACTCCCAAATACAAATATTTTACTGTGCTATCTCTTCCCCAGATCATTTATCAATTCATGAAATCCTTATAGAAATCTCTTCTTTACCAATTTCTATTCAAAGCAGAGTTTGTTTTTCTACACCCTTTGTTTCCCATCTCTAAACCCTTTACAAGATAAAACAGCCCCTTCACTAGCCCGCAATTAGATTTTGAAAATAGCTTGTGTGGAACTTTGTCAAAGGACCTTTGAAGTTCTCAGTAGACTGTATCAACTAATTGTCTATGCGCTTGCCTTTTTAGCTCTTTCAGCATATTAGTAATTGATTGATTACCTTTTTTTTTAAAATGTTCCTTATTTTATTTTAAGAGCTTAACAGTCCAGTCCTTTATTTGCTATAACCTTTTATCACCTTGTCTAGAATTGAAATGTAATATAATGAATTAAAATCCTTGGATTCTTCCTAGATTTATTTTTTAATTGAGGTTACATTTGTAATCTTCCAAGTTTCAGGCAAGGGAATCATAACAAGTCAAACTTTACATTTTGATCACACATTCCTGGTTTCATACCTCAGTTGCTTTAAGAGTGCCATCTGATTTTGGCACTAATTTAAACCTAATTTATTTTGCTAATAATAACTAATATTTGTTGTGCATGTATTAAATGCCAGACAATGTTCTAAGTATATGATCTCATTTTGTCCTCCAATAACACTATAAATTGCTTTTATTCGTACTTAGAGATATAATCTGTTAGAGCACATCCTAGGTATTAACTACTACTTGATATAATGCTTTTGAATTTTTTTCAACTTGGAAGTTTTGGAACTGTATGTCTTCTTTCTCAGTAAACCTTCAAAACACAAGGTTTCTTGGCCCATTGTTTAAAATGGTTCTATAAGAATAATATGTTTTGTACCCCAGGGAGGGCTACTTCCAAAAGTGGGAGAAACAGCAAAGACAAGAAACTGTCAGTCAAAAAAGGAGAAATGCTGAAGTTTCCAACAGGGCTAGATTAGCATGTTGAAGAATAATAAACCATATTTTACTACTTTTAGAGCCTCATTCTTTTATTAAAATTGAATAAGCAGGAAAGTTTTATAACGTTTTTTCATGTGTTCTTGCTGAATTTACCTGCCCCATATGTTTTATCTTTTTCTTCTCCCATTTCGAGTTACAGTTTTTCTTTTTCTGTCATTCAATTTGAGGCATCCCTTGGGGCCCCTTTTGCTTCAAGATAGCTCTTCAGTTTTTTTTAAACTCCTTCTTTTTTGAAAGTCTTGTTCCTCTATCATTGTCTCTTTTAAAAACTATATTATTTTTTCATTCTTCACTTTTCGTCTGCTTAGACAATTGTGACTGCTTTTCATTCTTTGTGTTTTTAATTGTTAGCTTCTTCCTGCAGTGCTTTTTTCTTTGCTCACCTTCATAATTTTCCTTATCTCTTCACAGCCTATTTTTTCTCTCTATAATTAACTGGATTCTTTAACTGCCTCACTAGTTATGATATTTCTCATAGTTGGATCCTTTTTTTTTTCTTTTTTCCTTCCAATGCTCAGTTTGGTAATGCACTGAGTCAAAATAGAAGGTTTTCATGATCTTTCCATTGCTTTGGTCATTCCCTGCTTTTCCAAACAAACCCTTGAAATTACCTACACTGTTTTTAGACTAGAATCCTCAGCTTAGATAAAAATGTGACAGACATGGTTAGAAGAGGGAGTTTGAGGTCACTGAATTAATCATGTAGGATGTGTGGAACAAAAACACACCCAAATGTAAGCAGGGGGGTTCAAGAGCTCTTACTGATAACAGTGACATATCTATGCATTACAAGAGGCCAGAAAATGGTCCTTTCAGTTAACGATAGAAGATGAGCTGGAATTATTTTCTGGTTTCATAGAATTGTAAATCATTGAAAACAAAAGCAATATTGAAAAATACAATTTAAAAAATGTTTTCTAGGGGCTTACTGCCTGCCTATGGAGACTGTATTTTATCCCACTTTGTATTTGTTTGGTTCTTATTTCCAAAATGTTTTTAATTATCATCTCAGTTAATTCTGTTGACAACTCTAAAGAACTGCAGAGAAATTATGCCCAGTTTGCAGGTAAACTGTACACCTTATGGAGGTATAAATTTCACTCGCCTGACCTAATGTAACTATTTAATAGCAAGCAGAGGTTTAAATCTATGTCTATTGAGTTATGTGTTTTCTCAACTTTTATTTCCCTGCCACTCTGCCTGCCCTACCTCTGCACCTCCTGGACTTATATTCCCCTTTTCTATCCCTTTATAACTCTTGAGGTCTTCTACATTTACTGCTAGGACAGCCAGAATGACTTTGGTAGAAGAGAGTAGTAGTCATTGTTTTCATTGTTCAGATAAAGTCAACCATATGTCCTCTATGTATTTAAACCTCATCCAAAAATTTTTCAGTTCAAAGTTAGTTGCTATCCCTGAGGGATTTCTGAAAAAAATGTGGCAAAGAGAAAAGAGAGATGAATCAAGGGTAGAAATGATAGGAAAGGCAGTGGAGTAGGGAGGAAGGCTATGAATCTCAGACAGGTAGGAGGCTGAAGAACAGGAAAAAGGTTTCCATTTTTTTGTTTTTATCTCTGTGGCCTTTTGTAGTGTCAGTGACAGCTGTGACCCTCCCCAGGTACTGGAATATACAAGAGTCCAAATTGTGCCTCCTATTGCTTCTGTATAGAGGGAACAACAATTCAACATTCCCAAAAGAGTTTCTTTTCTTATCACAAGCATCCAAAAATTCTTTCAGAAGTGTTTTCAAGATAATGTCTTTTGTCAGCTCCCTTGTTTACTTTCTACAAAACCTCAAGGGACGGAGCCTCCTGTTATCATGAAAATATTTACAATCCATTTGTACCTATCATTCAAACTTGCGCTCAGGTCACCCATTACACTGCACACATTTACCTTTCCCTGGAGGCAAACTGATGCCGAAGAAGCACAAGGAAACTCCGGGCTGGCCCACCAGGAAGCAGGCTCAGTCCTGCTGCATACATTGCCCTGGCTCAGCTTCCTAAAGATCCCTTTCCATCTGTTGGGCTTTCTCACTAATCATTTCAATTGCAGGCATTTGCAAATGTATCAGCTGTGGTGACAGTACGGGTCTGGCAGTGTGGGACATGGGTAGGAATAGAGGCACAACCGAGCAGGTACGTACTCTGGCCTCCTAAACCTGCACAAATGTGCTAGTCCCATTGCACTGATAGCAGAAGCCAGATGGGGTAGCAGAGGGTCTGCGGTCTGTGGGACAACCCTTGGTCATTTCTATGTCGATTAAAACTTCTATTGGAAATACTTAGTTCTAAAGCTAACTTGAATAACAAATCCGGTGTGAAATAGATCTTATCCTGTTTCCCTACCATCAATCGCTTTTCAGATTTCATTGTGGAATACAAACATGCTGGATAAGTTTTGTCTGTCTAAAAGGAAGTACTATATATTTCTAACGGCCAGTAACAATTTATCTGGAGAAATCTGTTTTCCACCACCCTCTGTAGCCTAGTAAATGGTTCAGTGAATTGTCTTTTCCATAGCCAGCAACTCTTGTTGATTCTTTTCCAAAGAGTCACACAAACCAAGAAAAATATATCACGAATCTTATTGAAAATAAACTGGTTTTTGAGACAATGAAAACATTTTATTTATTTAAATTAAAGCAGAATGGCAGTGGCCTGCTTTTAATTCACATTGTCCGTGAAATTGAAGCAATGCATTCATCTTGATTTTTCACGCCCACTGTCCCTGTTTTAAATTGGTCAGCTTCAAATATTATTTGCTCAAGTTGTTTAACTTTAGTCTGTTTTTGACCAAAATTAAACAAGTGATATTGAAATGTCATCGTTTAGCATGTGACTAGTAGTTGGCTTTAGAGAAGCCATTTGTCCTCACAGAATACTCAGAGCCTCAGAAGATTGTATTTTCTTTGATAATGAAACAATGTTATGCTTAAGGCTTTGGTAATAGGAAGAGAGTGTTTGCTAGTACCCAAAAAGCTAAAATTGAAAACATCCTCAGGGAACAGTTAGAAGCCAGCAAATGTAGTCACTTAAATTATGGTGTGTATGTACATTCCATGATTTTCAGAATCAGCTTGATAATCAACAAGGAAGAGATGGCTGACTAACACAGGTTCCAAGGGGCTTGTAACCTGAAACTGATAACTTCTAAAATTGTCTCTACAAATTTGAAGTAAATAAAAGACGTATAGAAACATCTCCATTTTTGAGATAAAAACTTAGTAATGTTTTTGTATACCAAACTTTTCAAATTAAACCAATGGCTTATGTTAAAAGGTCAGCTTTTGCAACTGAGGCAAAATATGAAAGTGTTCTAAGCCACTCAAAATGGGTAACTATATAAAAACTCCGTGCCTCAGAAACAAGGCCATAAACATTTACTTGTATCACCAAAATCATGAATGTACAGATATGTTTTCAAAGTGTCCCCTGTGTTGTATCTGTCAGCACCATTATTCATTTATAATTATTTATGATTAAGTAATTATAAGCAGCATTTATACTTGTGTTTTTCTCTGTAGAAAACAACCATCAAACCACAAAACCAGATTATAAAGAATTTAAGTTACAGGATATTTCTTAAAGTAATCTGGTTTTTTCTTTTACAAACTACATAAAAAGTAATATTGAATATTGATAAATGGAATGAGATGGAGAAATTATGGCTCTCAATAGGTTTACACAAAAAATCCCAAAGACCTTTATAAGAAAGGAATTGCTAGACTGGGAAGTGAAAGAAAACCTAAATGGATCTTTAAATCTGTTAGTTCTTATTTTGAAAGAATAAAAAACTACTTTGGAAATCAAGTATTTTATTCTTTAGAACCCAAAACATTTTCAATAAGGAAATAATTTTCAATTTTCTATTAAACAGGAATCATAGGAGTGGTGTTTAAATTGTATAAAATTCTGGATTAGTGGAGTACAAATTAAAGAGGAATTATAGTAAAATAGAAACAGATTGTACAAATTTAGTTTTAGAGGTACTTCAAAAACTCAGCTACAAAGCAGGATTTTGGAACATATTGTGATTATTGGCTGTGTGGGTAGCGGCTGTCTTCTGAGCTTGGAAGGCTCTGACTGTCTGAGTTGCCAGGGCTTCATTTCTCATAAGACACTATATTGAAATGGCTTAACAATCTTTCCCCAGAATTTAGTTTGAGAGAAAGATGAATGGGAACTTCAGAGTCAAAATGAACAGCCGAGCTTTCGTCATGGCAGAAAGAGAAGCTCTATAACTGGACACATGTGATAGTCATTTACTTTGTTATTAATGCTTTTGAACCTAAGTGCATCCAACATTACAGATAGCACAGAAAAAAGAGGCCATTCTTTGGGCTGAAATGAGCTCAGAGGAAGAATACAAGGATTTCTCTGATGGATCAGAGTACTCTGGGCAATATTTCCCCATCATTGCCACTTTGGCCTCCTTTATCTTTCTATTAAGGGCTATATAAATTCACTGATTCACACAAGCCCATACTTTGAATTGAGGAGGAAAACAACACCTCTGATCCCAGTCTAAATTCTGAACCAACTGAAAACTAGGGTAGGACTCCTGTGGTTAGAGAAACAAAGGTCTGACTTATTAGTAACTGAGGTACTTGTTCAATATGATTTATATATAGCCAAAAATGGGATTGATAACATTCTTCAGAATTAAATGTTCACTCGGAGAACATTTAATGTTCGCCCAATTCCATCCCCCAAACTCACCAATTGCTATAAGTGGTAAAGAGAATTCAAGAACATTAGTTTAATGCAGTGGCTCTCAAATGTGTTCCAGGCCTGGGAATCTACAAACCCTTTCAGGAATCCAGGAGGTCAACACTTCTTTTGTAATGGTATTGTTATTTGCCTTTTTTCATTCTCATTTTCTCATGGTGAACCGTGGGGCTTCCAGAGGCTATCTCACACATAGCATTGCAACAGATTGACTGTAAAACCCAGAATCCAGCCGACTTCCATTGAACCATTCATTGAATAGATTTTTAAAGATGTTTAACAATGCCACTTCTCTCAAAAAATTTTTACTTAACTTTTCAGAAAACTTTTGTTTTGAAATTTTAAACTTAAGCATTATCAAAGACAGCACACTTTCCCCCATATACATTTTACCCAGTCTTATTTGTAAACTTTTCACATAACCATGATGCAGTTTTCAAAATTAAGAAATTAACATTGGTATAATACTATTAATTAAACTGCAGAATATATTCAGATTTCACCAATTTTTACACTAATATCCTTATCCAGTCGAGGTCACTACATTATATTAAGTTGTCAGATCTCTTTTAGTCTCCTCAAATCTGTGACAGTTTTACAGTCTTTCCTTGTCCTGCATGACTTGGACATTTTTGAAAAATACTGGTCAGGTATTTTGTAAAATGTCCCACACTTTGGATTTGTCTGGTATTTTCTCATGATTGGATTGGAGTTATGGACTTTGGGGAAAAATGTCACAGAGGTGGTGGTGTGCGCTTCTTTGGAAATATGTAGTATTAATATGTCTTGTCACCCATGACATCAAACTTGACTGGTTAAGATTGTGTCCACCAGATTTCACCATAGTAAAGTTACTACTTTTCTCTTTGTAATCAATAAATATTCTATCTATGAAAATATCCTGTTCCCCTCATTAAACTTTTTCCAACTTACTTTAACATTCATTGGTGGATCTTGCCTGAAATAAATTATTATTGTTGTATTTTAATGTTTTTCCATGAATCAATTATTGTTGTTCTTAATGAAAAGTTTTCCATTGTATGGATATATCACATTTTGTTATTCCATTTACCCATTGAAAAACATCTGCATTGTTTCCAGGTTTGAGCAATTGTGAATAAAGCTACATAAACATTCCCATAGGGATTTTTGTATAAATCCAATTTATCATTGTTTTCTTCTTTGGACTGTGCTTTGGTGTTGTATTTAAAGCTGAAGCAAACCCAAGGTCACACAGATTCTTCCCTATGTTTTCTTCTAGAAGTTCTATAATTTTGGATTTTACATTTATGTCTATGGTCTATTTTGAGTTAATTTTTACATAAGATGTAAATTAGATATCAGTTTAGCCCTTTTTCTTCTAGGTTATTAAATCCTAGTGTGAAACAGAAGTCTTAAATTGTTGTTGAGTTTTTTATCCAAGAAAACATATTTATTTTCCTTTTCTTCCCACTTGCTTGGGTTTTTTTAAAACAACTTGATTGAGATAAAATTGACATATGAAAACTGTGTGTATTTATTTAAGGTGTAGAACTTGATGTTTTGATATGTGTATACATTGTGAGAAGATCACCATAATCTCACTAAATAATTTATTTACTGTCTCTATATAGTTACCATTTTGAGTGTATGTGTAAAGAAGATTTAATGTAATATCTTAAAATTTATGTTATTTATATTAGTAGGCAACAGGTATAATATTTTATATTTAAATAAATTAAGGAAACATTAAAAAATCATTCATCTTTAATTTCTAATGTAGGGTGACTTTACTTCCATCCAAGCTGAAGTAATATATCTATATACCCTCCTATCTTGATATAACACATCTATATATACACCCTCCTATCTTGAACAGCTTTTAAAAAAGAAAAAATACATGAAGCAATGGTTTTAGACATTGGACAACAATTAGAACATGCTGTAATTCTATGAGAAGGGAAACAAACAAGGGCAGTCCAATAGTTGCCCTAATTTACTTCTTTGAGAGAGTATCTAGATCTCAAGGCAGAGAGGGAGAAACCTAGGTGAAGTCCAGCCACTTCTTTGAGTTGGGGAAGTGGAGCTGATGAAGACAATTATATTTCACAGGGAAAAGTACTGTAGAAAAGAGAGCTGCACAAAGACAGAGCACTGGAAATGTGCAAGAACCCTCTCAGGTCTGCAGCTGCGTACTGAATGACTGCATACATAATAAAATGATACAACACTGGGAATGAACTTCCTGAAGGAAGCACTCAGAACAATCCACAGCTCACACATGGCCAGGAATAGTTTTGTGTTCCCATGAGTCAGAGTGGAAAACCCTGTAGTACATATGGCACTGGGTAGAGGATTCAGAAGTGTGTATCCATACTGGGACAAAATTGGCCCCAGACTAAAAGATGTTTTGTCTGACTTAACAAAGCTGAAAAGTGCACCTCAAAAGGGTTATACTTTTTACAAGTAACTTAACTATGTCTCAGAATAAAGCTCAAAAATATTTTAAAATATATCAGAGTATCCAGTACCCAATAAGGTAAAATTGACAATGTCTGCATGTGATCAGAAATGACTAGGCATGCGATGAATCAGGATAATGCAACCCATATTGACAATGACAGCATATTTCTCATCAGAAAGAATTCAACTTAGAAGTCTACACTGAGAAAAAAATACCTTTTAAAAATGAAGGTGAAATAAAGACTTTTTCAGATATACAAAGGCTGAAAATATCATCAGCATACCTACTTTGTAGAAAATGAGAAAATCCTCTAGGCAGAGGTAAAATAACAAAAAAATTTGGATCGACATGGAGGAATGAATAGCACTAGAAATAGTAAATATGTGGGTGAATATGAAATACATTTTAAATACATGGCAACAGTAGGACATAGACTGGGAGAGGGAAAATGAAACTGTGCAGCTTAAGGTTCTCATAATGTACATGAAGTTATACAGTACTACTTGAAGGTAGACTATAATAAGTTAAAGATATATACTATCAGCCCTAAAGCAACCATTGGAAACAGAAAAGGTATAGCCACTGTACTCATTTCCTAATTCAGCTGCAACAAGTCACTGCAAACTTAGTGGCTTAAAACAACACAAATGTTTTCTCTTATAGTTACAGAGGTCTGAATTCTAAAATGGGTCCACAGGGCTGGGTTTCCTATGGAGGCTTAGGGGACAATAGGTTTCCTTGCATTTTCTGGCTTCTAGAGTCAGCCTACCTTTGCTGGCTCATGTCTCCCTTCCTCCATTTTCAAAGCCAGCAGCATAGTGTTAACTCTTCTCTGACTCCCTGCCTCTCTCTTACAAGGACTCTTGCAAATACCCCCATGTACACCCCACTCACCCAGATAATCCTAGACAATCTATCTCATGATCCTGCACTCAATCACATCTGCAAAGTCCCCTTGGCCATATAAAGTAATATTCACAGGTTTTGAGGGTGAGATGTGGACATCTTCAATATTCAGAGTCATCATTTAACCTACCACAGCCAATAAACCAACAAAGTAGACAAAAGGGAATATAAAAATATTCTATTAATCCAAAATAAGGCAGGAAAAGGGGAGAAAATTGAAAAAAAAAAGACAAGAACAATAGAAAATAATAGCAAAATGGTAGATTTAAACCCAACAATCACAATGACATTAAATGTAAACACTCCAATTTAAAGACAGAGATTTTCAGATGAGATAAAAAAGCAAGAGGCTAGTATAGGCTCCCTACAAGAGTCCCACTTAAAGTGTGAAGAATTAGGATCCATGTAACAGATCTGAAAAAGATGTCATGAACACTAATCATAAGAAAGCATTATCATTTCATAATGATAAAGAGATCACTTCCTCAAAAGGATAATAATTCTAAATGTTTATTTATCTAAAAAATTCCCAAATATATGAAGCAAAAACTGATGGGACCTAAAGAAGAAATGGACTAATTCACAATTATGGATAGAGATTTCAACATCCCTTACTACAAAATAAATGGAAATTCAGAAGGGATAGATAAAACTTTATGAAACACTCTAACTGCAACAAAATGCATATTCTTGATAGAGTGTAAAAAACATAACCAACATACAACATATTCCAGTAGCAATAAAACAAGTTCCAGTAAATTTAAATGGATTAAAATCATGCAAAATAGATTATATACACGAATAAATATACTGACAACAATGGAATTAAATTAGAAAACAATAATTGAAAAAGATCTGGGAAAAACCCCTCCAAATATTTAGAAATTAAACTATATAATTTTAAATAATCTATAGGTTAGAGAAGAAAGGGACACTACAAACCATTTTAAATTAAATGAAAATAAAAAAACTTCAGACAAAAATATATTTGATGGAGTGACAAGAAAGAATGTAGAACACTAAAACGCCTATATGAGGAAAACCAATGACATAGCTTCCAGATTCATGAATTAGCGAAAATAATAGTAAATTAAATTAAGTAAAGGTATAGAAATAATGAAGGTAAGAGCACAAGTCAATGAAATTGAAAATCGGAAAAAACATACAGTGAACAAAAAAAACCTTCACTGACAAGATTAAAAGAACTGATAAACCTGTAGCCAGACTAACTAGGAAAAAGAGAGATACAAGTTTCCACTATCAAGAATCAGAAAAAAGTTATTACTAACAATTCCACAGATGTTAAAAGCATAAGAACCTACTATGAAAAATTTTAACCCAATGAAGTCAACACCATAGGTGAAATGGACAAATTCCTTGAAAGACACTGCGTTAGTTCACTAGGCTGCCGTAACAAAGCACTAGAAACAAGGTGGCTGATACAACAGAAATGTATTGGGTCATAGTTCTGGAGGCTACATGACCAGGGTCGAGGCACTGGGGGACTGCCTATGGGAGAGTCTGCAGGTTGTGAGAGTCTGTTTCATGTTGTGGCATCTAGCTTCTGGTGGTTTTCTGGCAACCCTCTGCAGTCCTTGGCACACAGACGCATCCCCGAGATCTCTGCTTTCGTCTTCACGCGACTTTCTCCCTGTGTTCCACCCTCCTCCTTCTTGATAGGGTGGAGTAAGGAGAGGTGGTCTTGGAGGAGCACGTGAGCTAATGAGCCACACGGCAGGCACCCCGAGGCAGCAGCCCAGCTGCCTGAGGACTTGGCCAAATGCTGCTGATGGAAAAAGAGACCCTCAGTGTGTTGTCATGTGGCTGCTGTGGCCACCATCTGAGCAGAGGAAGAGGAACAGAGCCGTGGGATAGTGGGCCTTGGGTGGCCCAGTGACCACCAGTGCGGTTAACAGTGGAGACCCGGAAATGAAGTGTTAACACCTTCCCCACCTCTTATACCCCTCCCAAAATGTAAATTGCATGATAAGTAAAACTACAACAGATTCAACTGACAGAAGCAGATATTAGGCTCTAGGTGTCTTCTTCAACATTAAGTCAAATGTTGAAGAGATTTATAAAGATGAAAACAATGTTACTCTTCTCACTCAATTTATTTTTGTTCAGGAATATAGAGTTAATTTTCATGAGCATATATGTTAACATAAAATGGGCTTATTATTGTTATTTTTAAATGAATTAATAATTTTTAAAAGATTTTTCTCATTTTAATTTCTAATTCAGGAATTACCGATAGCTAGAACCTATGTAAACAAAAGTTCTCTGGGGTCCTCAATTTTTAAGAGTGTGGCAGTTTTCATAAATCAGAAAGTTCCAGAAGCACTAGCCTAATAAAACCACTTTAAAGATGGCCACACTGAGGACAATGAGTGGAAACAAACTGCCGTAAGCAAGCACTGTCTGTCAGAGCTTAGACTCAAAGCCAGGATGTACCCCTCCAGGGGTTTCCACCACACACTCTGATCCATCCTCCTGCCCTGAGCAGTGGAGTCTTTCTCCATTTCTCCATCCTGTCTGCACCACTGCAGCCTCTGAACTCAAAGGCACATCACTTCTTGTTCTTAAGCAAACGTGTGAGATTTCAGTTATAAATGGGGTTCACAACCTGTCACAAGCCATGCTGCCATGCCCCTCAACACAGGTGACCTCTCCATCCTCACCTGATTTGAAGCCACTTTAAAACATAACTCATTCTCCTCCCAGAAGCCAGTTATTGGAACAGACTTTGAATCCCTACACCATCAGGGTGGTCCTCAGGGAGCTTCTTTCCTTAGCTCTACTTATAAATTCTGTTTTTCTTCTTTAATTCATTGACATGATAATGTATTTGCATGAATTTAGAATTTCCATAAATGAACTCTAGCCTGTGTCAAGACTATTTAGAGAGCAGAAAGAATGCATCTTCACATGAGAGGTGGCAGGAAGGATGTCATCGCCCTTGTCTATTCACTCACCAGCAAAGAATGTGTGTGCTTTGGGAAAAGAAGATATCATTGCTGTGGATGCTAACAGACAGACTGGATCCACTGAGGGATTTCTTCTGTCTTCAGTTGGTGCCTAGGAAAATAATATAAAAGGACCAAACAACAATTCTAAAAGCATATTTTTTTCAGCTAGCAATAAGATTACCCTCCACTAAGATAAAAACAGGTTCACTTGAATAGTGAGACTAATTACTTAACACCTGAAACATCTGAAAAGAAAACTAAATACCCAGCTCACATAATCACTGCTGAATTGGGAAAGTTAGGAGACACTTCTAGTAGAGTTCTTCTTTGAATTCCATTGCCACCGTGTTCAACACAGTGTACATCCCTGGCTGAAGTCACTGCACGCTTAAGTGATCCGGCCACCTCTGGCCTCAGAGGCTGTCACACAGTTTCCTGGGGCGGTATCTCAGTGTTCTGAGCTGTCATAACTATTAACAAAGTAGAACTGCCCTGTAGGTTCTTTCTGGCGGGCCCTACACCCCACCCAGATCATGCATTTCCGTCACAAATAATGTGCCAAATATTCTTGATAACTCTGTAATGTTCTCCCCTTCTGACTTGCTTTAAACTTTATTTGGTATACTTAACACAGACATTTGATGGAAGGGAAATCCTCAGTGGGTTTGTGGGAAATAATACCAAACAGAATAGAAATACTTCCACCGGCATGTGGACAACATGAGTCTAATCCCTTATTCATCGTTTCCAGAGTCTTCAGAGTGGCTCCGTGACTGATTTCAGTAACTAAGTACCAAGACGGGAGGAAGCTTTCGTATCTGCTATTAATTGTGTTTTCCCCAGTGTTTAGTTGATTCCTGGAGAATGAATTCCTAGCCGAGTGGTGACAAAGTGTTCATTCTTTCCCTCAGGACATTAAGCAATCAGGTACCTTAGCTTGCCTCCAAACTGCCTCAGTGGCATGGTTCAGTTCACTTTTCCTCAGGGGGCCCTTTCTAAAGAGCACTGACTAGCTGTGCAATAAAGCAAAAGGAAGAGGGATTGAGATCCCCTAACTCCTACCAGGAAGGGTCAGTTTGCCCCTCCAAAATTCTTGTTTTCTATCAGACTTTTCAAAGGTGTTTTACTTAACAGGAAGCATTTATTACTATGAACACTGAACTAATGAAATAAAGAAAAAGGAAAGTCAGTGTTAGGAAATGGCTTTAACGATTTCCTACTTAAAAGTCAACGATGGAGCAAAACAAAAATACTTTAGCAGATGTATTAAGCAGCAGTCAAATTGTGAACATAAGACCTTGCCACATAACAATAAATTTCTGAGTACATCATATCCTAATGGATGTACAAATGGGGCTAGAAGAGCCGTGTACAGGAACTGAATGGCAAAATGCAGGCGTCTTTCTGCAGAAAAGGGCAGAAGCAGGAACAACTGGTACTTCATTTCCAAATCTGCTTCTCATTCATGGTAGCAATTCTTGCACTGAAACCCTGGGGCCCAGAGTAATTCAGAGCCATATTCAGAAGCAGAAGTCACAGCCATGGCACACGAAGGGAACTTAGCTCTTTATTTTGAACACGCACTTTAGAGCCTGAGAATCACGAAGGTTCCCAGGTGGTTTTGGAGGAGCACGTGAGCTAATGAGCCACACAGCAGGCACCCGGAGGCAGCAGCCCAGCTGCCTGAGGACTTGGCCAAATGCTGCTGATGGAAAAAGTGACGCTCAGCGTGTTGTCATGTGGCTGCTGTGGCCACCATCTGAGCAGAGGAAGAGGGACTGAGCCGGGGATAGTGGGCCTTGGGCGGCCCAGTGACCACCGGGGCGGTTAACAGTGGAGACCCGGAAATGAAGTGTTAACACCTCCCCCACCTCTTACACTTCTCCCAGAATAAGCTCACTTAAGTTGAATGAATTCACTTCAAATTCTTTTTATCTCATTCTGAGAAAAAAAAGGTTAAAAACAGAAAATCTGGTGATAATCCTGACAATCTAGAAAAAGTGGTAGGTTTTTTTTCCCTTCAGACAAACCTGTTTTTCTTCAAGCACTTTCCTTCAAAATAATCTTACGCTTTATTCACAAAGAATTATATATAACTTGAGACTCCAATATATTATTTGGGGTGGGAAAGCTGGCAACTGAAACATAAAGTCCACGTTTTTGCAATTATCTTTCTTTGCACCCCCCTGCATGTTCCCCAGTGGAGGAGAAGCCCTGAAATGTGGGGTAGGGTGTCCAAGGGAAGAACTTAGCAACTCTCAAAGTGAAAATGTGCTGATTTTGAAAGGTAGCAAGGAGCATCAAGGATAGAGGTCTGTAAACTCAATTCTTATATCTCATAAAAGTACAGCTGTTTACTGTTGATTTTTATGTTACTTAAGTCTATAAAAGTATTTTATTCAGACTGTTAATAGTTCTGCTCCAATTAGCTTTGGGGCTAATGTTATGTTTGTGCCCTCAGAAGGCAATTTGGAAATAAAGGTGAAGATGATGTGACCTTCTGGGAAAAACTGTATGGTACAAGAAGTGGGTTTTTCCTTGTTTTTTGTTTTTATTTTTTTTGCATTTCAATAGATGGGAAAACAGATGGGATTTAAAAAATACAAAAATGTATTTTTACATAAATCTTCTTTGCTAAGCTTGAATAGAATTGGTTAAGAATTAAAGAATTTATCAACAAATGGAAATAGCATAGAACACATGTGCTGTTTCCAAATTAAAATCTCTAAAAAAAATTAATAAACACCAAATGTAGATAGATCCTTGCACCAGTATGCACACAGACACACACACAGACACACACAGAGGCATTCTTATGGAGACCCAGAAGTAGTTGGCTGATGTTTGTTGATTCATTATAAACAGAAGCTACAAACATCAGAAAGGTAAGGAAACTACAACAAATAATGACCTGACAATCCTGTGTTTAGCTGTTTGTATTCAAAATACAAGTCAGATCCTTGGGCTACTAAATAGGGAAAGGGAATATTATAGCCTTGTTTTCAAAAAAAACATTGACTTTTTCACAGTGCTTTTGGGGACAGATGTGAGCTTAACAGAGGCTGCTAGCTCTGGGTCTCGGTCTTGTGGGGGAAGCTGAATTGGAGGGAAATATGGATGTTTCCAGAAATGGCTGAGAGAAAGACACATAGGAACCACAAACAAGGAGGAAAGCCAGAAGCCAATGCTTAGGGTAAGAGTTGGGAATCAAGTTTGAGAAATTAGTACAAATTATAAATAGGAGGCTAGGCGATGGATCAGGAAACAAGGAAATTAGATGCAGATAAAAACTGTAGTATGCTTGTAGATTTTAAAAATGGAGTCTGATGCGTTCAGAATTCAGAGGAGAGAGTGGGTAAGAAATAGCAATGGAAAAGCTGAGCCCTGGATGAGCACGGAAGGCCTCAGAGTGTCTCATGCTGAAAGTGAAGACTTAGCTGGCAAAGGAATTGCAAAATGCTGTTTTCTCATGGGGTCCTTCCTGGGAAAGGTATCTTGCCCTGTGGAGGGGATTCCTGACCCAGAGGCAATGCCTGACCCATGTAACAAGCCCTGATGATTTGTGGATTTTTGTTTATTTTGTTTTTTTGATGACTGTTTATTTAGTCTCTGTAATTTTTTTAGACCCCAAAGGGAAAAGTGGTGACAAACTTTTTACCCTAATCGGTGTAACCATCTTCAACTTTTCTACTCTTTCTTCATGCCAGACTCAATAAACCACCAACACATTCTATAAAACGAACATGCAAACAAACCCAAGTTGGGTTCTAAAACCATTTAAAAGCAATGTAGACCTGCCCTGAAGGGGTCTTAGAGAGAGGAGAAACAGATTGTATTACATATCTTTGGAAAGCAAAATTTCCTAACAATCCTCTTTGAATATTTCTTCTGGGAATTCTGCTCTTTGAGGCAGTTCCTGCATCCTTACCTCTCTCTTCACCTGCTTCTCCTCTTCCCCCCTCGTTTTGGCTTCTGCTGTTGGCCTTATCTTCCCTCCCAAACCAAAATTTGGCCTTCTCAGCTTTTCCCATTGTCTCTACCTATCACCTCTCTCTTCAGCATAACCAATTTCAAATACCTAACATGATACGGTGTTCTTTCTCTTCGGGAGACATTGGAAAGGAAGGATTTTAAATACTCAAAATTTATTATTCCTTATTAGATAAGGAATTTAAATCATTGTTTGGGGTTTGTTTCTCAGTAAGATCCAAATTTGAGTCAAATACTTAGTTTAGGTGATGGGGTGGAACGGAAAGAAGACTGGGTCCAGTTGGGCCATTCGGGCTGGAGCTTCAGCCCAGCCACTCAGCTGATTGATGTGTACCTGGCAAGACTAGACTTTCAGGAGCTTTGTGAAACATCAAGATACTGGCCTGGATCACAGGAGCTCTCATGATGGCCAGAACTTATGTAATGCCTCACAGACTACAAAGTACTTTTCACAGTTACCATTACATTAAATTTTCATAGTCTGTGAGGCACTGGGGGCCCCATTTGGCAGATAACGATAATCAGAGGGGTTAGGTAATTTGTTTAAGGTCACACAGTTAGAAGGTGGCTAGAGCTGTATCGAAAACACAGACTGATGTAGAAGCATGAAATGTTAGTGCTTGGGATTTGATGCAAATCCCCTCCAAGGACTTTATTTCCCTATTGAAAAAGATGCAAATACATTTGATATAAATGAGACTCAATAACTTCAGGAATGACTAAATATTTCTATTGCATTTTAACTCTTTATAAAAGTTCACTTTTATAAATCAATGATTTCTGGAATCAATGTTTCTGGAAAGTCAATATTTTAATCTTTTTGATAAGCTGCTATTATACAGATAGCATTGCCGTTACAAGAGTCAGGGTGCTGTGTAGGAGTTTCCAGAGTGTGGGAATCACTGGGGAGCTTGTTAGAATGCAGCTTACCAGGCCTGTCCCATCACTAAGGTGGTATGGGGTTGGGGTCCAGGTGACTTGGGCAAATGGCCCAAGGCCCACATATTAAGAAACTGCATAGCCTGTGGGTATCCATAGCAACTGAGTTTTCTTGAAATAGTCAGAAAGGGTCATTTCCTTCACAAAATGCTTTGAGGCTGAGTAGAAATACAGTATCTACCCTACCACTTCTCTGTATGTGGTCTGCCATGGGGCTGGAAATCAGATGTTCCATTTCAAACATTGTTTTCTCCTAGGAGGATTTTTACGTTAGGGAAAACAGTAAGCGTTCATGTTATTGTGAAATAGTTTATGCAGAGGGAAAAAACATTTTGATATTTAGGGAATTTAGGAGAAAGGGGTTGTGATGATGGACAAAGAAAGGAGGCCCAAAAAGAGCAATGAGGGCCCATGTTACAGCGGGAGCCCCAGCAGGGCACTCACAGGTGTGCACATCCACCTGGGAAGACCTGAAATATGAGTGCCTGGGTCACACCTCCAGAGAGTCTGATGCAATAGATCTGGGTGCAGCCTAAGCACCATAATTCTTAAAAACTTTCCAGATGCTTCTAACACACAGCCAAAGTTGAGAAGCACTACTTTACAATTTTGCTGCAGTTAACTCTGCTTAGCAAAGAGATCTGAGGTTTGTATGCAAGTATAAATTATAGCTGTAAAATAAAACATCCAGCGAGCCCAACTGGGACTAAAACACTTTATTTTTCATGTGCTATACTCCTGGGGACCTAGGTGGTATTGACTGGAGCAAAATGTAAGCATTTTGTCTTGTACTGAGGTCTCTGACACCATAGAAGCATATTCAATGCATCTAGATAACACAGAAATGATTGCAAGCCCTCTGGTGTTTAGTGTGCATGTAAAAGTTTATAGTTTACTGAAATGTGAACTAGCAAGGGTCTCCTACCCCACAAATGGAACTGTTAACAGCACATGGGCCGGCCTCTTACAGTAAAGAGGGCAGTTTTCTTTTCTCTGTGTGTTGCAGATATTGGGTTCATGAGTTTTCATGATTTCCACATATGTAAAACACCAGCCATAATGTTGCATTTCCATTAATTTAGTGGATTGTACTTGTGTATTCTGGCATGACTACCAGCACCAGTCCCCACACTGGTGAAGTCTTGCTGTTTGACACTGACCTATAAAATGAGTTCTAATGATCTACAATAAGGGAAAGAAATGAAAAATAAGCGACAAAGGCATTTCGAAAGGAGGTAGGGTATTAAATGCCTTTGGAGTGTGTGGTGTTTTATAAAGTGAAGTCCAAGACTCAGCCTTTCTTTCTTTTTTTTTTCCTGAAGCATAATGAACAAGTTTTTACATGGTGAATAAGTTCTTATATGGTGAACAGTGCAAGGGCAGTCCTCACACAAACTTTCGGTTTTGATCATGCATCATGAACTATAAACAATCAGGTCAATTATGATTATTCATTTGATTTTTATACTTGATTTATATGTGAATCCCACATTTCTCCCTTATTATTATTATTATTATTTTTTAATAAAATGCTGAAGTGGTAGGTAGATGCAAGGTAAAGGTAGAAAACATAGTTTAGTGCTGTAAGAGGGCAAATGTAGATGATCAGGTGTGTGCCTACAGACTAAGTATTAATCCAAGCTAGACAAGGGCAACAAAACATCCACGGATGCAGAAGATTTCTCTCAAAACAGGGGGGGTGAGGTTCTAAGCCTCACCTCTGTTGATCCCCAATTTCTCACCTGATGGCCCCCCTGACTGTGCCTGTCTTAGGTTGTTCCTCCCTTGAGGAATCTTACCCGTCTCTGTCAAAGCCTTTTTTTAAAAATTCATTTTATTATAATTAATCTACAATTACATGAAGAACATTAAGCTTATTAGACTCCCCCCTTTACCAAGTCCCCCCCACAAACCCCATTACAGTCACTGTCCATCAGGGTAGTAAGATGCTGTAGACTCACTACTTGTCTTCTCTGTGTTGCACATCCCTCCCTCTGCCCCCCCAACATTATACCTGCTAATCGTAAGGCCCCCTTTCTTTTTCCCTGCCCTTATCCCTCCCTTCCCATCTATCCTGCCCAGTCGCTTTCCCTTTGGTAACCATTAGTCCATTCTTGGGTTCTGTGATTCTGCTGCTGTTTTGTTCCTTCAGTTTTTCTTTGTTTTTATACTCCACAGATGAGTGAAATCATTTGGTACTTGTCTTTCGCCGCCTGGCTT
Source organism: Manis pentadactyla (assembly GCF_030020395.1). Taxonomy (NCBI): domain Eukaryota; kingdom Metazoa; phylum Chordata; class Mammalia; order Pholidota; family Manidae; genus Manis; species Manis pentadactyla. The sequence goes on along the minus strand of NC_080019.1, from coordinate 25,555,593 downwards.
ATTTCACTGAGCATAATACCCTCTAGCTCCATCCATGTTGTTGCAAATGGTAGGATTTGTTTTCTTCTTGTGGCTGAGTAATATTCCATTGTGTATATGTACCACATCTTCTTTATCTATTCATCTACTGATGGACATTTAGGTTGCTTCCATTTCTTGGCTATTGTAAATAGCACTGCGATAAACATAGGGGTGCACCTGTCTTTTTCAAACTGGAGTGCTGCATTCTTAGGGTAAATTCCTAGAAGTGGAATTCCTGGGTCAAATGGTATTTCTATTTTCAGCTTTTTGAGGGACCTCCATACTGCTTTCCACAATGGTTGAAATAATTTGCATTCCTACCAGCAGTGTAGGAGGGTTCCCCTTTCTCTGCAATCTCGCCAACATTTGTTGTTGTTTGTCTTTTGGATGGTGGCGATCCTTACTGGTGTGAGGTGATATCTCATTGTGGTTTTAATTTGCATTTCTCTGATGACAAGCAATGTGGAGCATTTTTTCATGTGTCTGTTGCATTCTGAATTTCTTCTTTGGAGAACTGTCTGTTCAGCTCCTCTGCCCATTTTTTAATTGGATTATTTGCTTTTTGTTTGTTGAGTTGAGTGAGCTCTTTATACATTTTGAATGTCAACCCTTTATCAGATCTGTCATTTACAAGTATATTCTCCCATACTGTAGGGTACCTTTTTGTTCTATTGATGGTGTCCTTTGCTGTACAGAAGCTTTTCAGCTTGATATAGTCCCATTTGTTCATTTTTGCATTTGTTTCCCTTGCCCGGGGAGATATGTTCAAGAAGAGGTCACTCATGTTTATGTCTAAGAGATTTTTGCCTATGTTTTTTTCTAAGAGTTTTATGGTTTGGTGACTTACATTCAAGTCTTTGATCCATTTTGAATTTACTTTTGTATATGGGGTTAGACAGTGATCCAGTTTCATTCTCTTACATGTAGCTGTCCAGTTTTGCCAGCACCATCTGTTGAAGAGACTGTCATTTCCCCATTGTATGTCCATGACCCCTTTATCGAATATTAGTTGACCATATATGTTTGGGTTAATGTTTGGAGTCTCTATTCTGTTCCATTGGTCTGTGGCTCTGTTCTTGTGTCAGTACCAAATTGTCTTGATTACTGTGGCTTTGTAGTAGAGTTTCAAGTTGGGGAGTGAGATCCCCCCAACTTTATTCTTCCTTCTCAGGATTGCTTTAGCTATTCGGGGTCTTTGGTGTTTCTATATGAATTTTTGAACTATTTGTTCCAGTTCATTGAAGAATGCTGTTGGTAGTTTGATAGGGATTGCATCGAATCTGTATATTGCTTTGGGTAGGATGGCCATTTTGACGATATTAATTCTTCCTAGCCAGGAGCATGGGATGAGTTTCCATTTGTTAGTGACCTCTCTAATTTCTCTTAAGAGTGTCTTATAGTTTTCAGGGTATAGGTCTTTCACTTCCTTGGTTAGGTTTATTCCTAGGTATTTTATTCTTTTTGATGCTATTGTGAATGGAATTGTCTTCCTGATTTCTCTTTCTATTAGTTTATTGTTAGTGTATAGGAAAGCCACAGATTTCTGTGTGTTAATTTTGTATCCTGCAACTTTGCTGAATTCCGATATTAGTTCTACTAGTTTTGGAGTGGAGTCTTTAGGGTTTTTTATGTACAATATCATGTCATCTGCAAATAGTGACAGTTTAACTTCTTCTTTACCATTCTGGATTCCTTGTATTTCTTTGTTTTGTCTAATTGCCATGGCTAGGACCTCCAGTATTATGTTGAATAACAGTGGGGAGAGTGGGCATCCCTGTCTTGTTCCTGATCTCAGAGGAAAAGCATTCAGCTTTTCACTGTTCAGTATGATGTTGGCTGTGGGTTTATCATATATGGCCTTTATTATGTTGAGGTTCTTGCCCTCTATGCCCATTTTGTTGAGAGTTTTTATCATGAATGGATGTTGAATTTTGTCCAATGCTTTTTCAGCATCTATGGAGATGATCATGTGGTTTTTGTCCTTCTTTTTTTTGATGTGGTGGATAATGTTGATGGATTTTCGGATGTTGTACTATCCTTGCATCCCTGGGGTAAATCCCACTTGGTCATGGTGTATGATCCTTTTGATGTATTTTTGAATTCGGTTTGCTAATATTTTGTTCAGTATTTTTGCATCTACGTTCATCAAGGATATTGGTCTGTAATTTTCTTTTTCGGTGGAGTCTCTGCCTGGTTTTGGTATTGGGGTGATGTTGGCTTCATAGAATCAGTTTGGGGGTATTACTTCCTCTTCTATTTTTTGGAAAACTTTAAGGAGAATGGGTATTATGTCTTCTCTGTATGTCTGATAAAATTCCGAGTAAATCCTTCTGGCCCGGGGGTTTCGTTCTTGGGGAGTTTTTTGATTACTGCTTCAATTTCTTTGCTGGTAATTGGTTTGTTTAGATTTTGTGTTTCTTCCTTGGTCAGTCTTGGAAGGTTGTATTTTTCTAGGAAGTTGTCCATTTCTTCTAGGTTTTCCAGCTTCTTAGCATATAGGTTTTCATAGTAGTCTCTAATAATTCTTTGTATTTCTGTTGGGTCCATCGTGATGTTTCCTTTCTCGTTTCTGATTCTGTTGATGTGTGTTGATTCTCTTTTTCTCTTAATAAGTCTGGCTAGAGGCTTATCTATTTTGTTTATTTTCTCAAAGAACCAGCTCTTGGTTTCATTGATTTTTGCTATTGCTCTATTCTTCTCTATTTTATTTATTTCTTCTCTGATCTTTATTATGTCCCTCCTTCTGCTGACTTAAAGCCTCATTTGTTCTTCTTTTTCCAATTTTGATAATTGTGATGTTAGACTATTCATTTGGGTTTGTTCTTCCTTCATTAAATATGCTTGGATTGCTATATACTTTCCTCTTAAGACTGCTTTCGCTGCATCCCACAGAAGTAGGGGCTTTGTGTTGTTGTTGCCATTTATTTCCATATATTGCTGGATCTCCATTTTAATTTGGTCATTGATCCATTGACTATTTAGGAGCGTGTTGTTAAGCCTTCATGTGTTTGTGAGCCTTTTTGCTTTCTTTGTACAATTTATTTCTAGTTTTATACCTTTGTGGTCTGAGAAGTTGGTTGGTAGAATTTCAATCTTTTTGAATTTACTGAAGCTCTTTTTGTGGCCTAGTATGTGGTCTATTCTGGAGAATGTTCCATGTGCACTTGAGAAGAATGTGTATCCTGTTGCTTTTGGGTGTAGAGTTCTATAGATGTCTATTAGGTCCATCTGTTCTAGTGTGTTGTTCAGTGTCTCCATGTCCTTACTTATTTTCTGTCTGGTGGATCTGTCCTTTGGAGTGAATGGTGTGTTGAAGTCTCCTAAAATGTATGCATTGCATTCTATCTCCTCCTTTACTTCTGTTAGTATTTGTTTCACATATGCTGGTGCTCCTGTGTTGGGTGCATATATATTTTAAATGGTTATATCCTCTTGTTGAACTGAGCCCTTTATCATTATGTAATGTCCTTCTTTATCTCTTGTTACTTTCTTTGTTTTGAAGTCTATTTTGTCTGATACTAGTACTGCAACACCTGCTTTTTCTCCCTATTGTTTGCATGAAATATCTCTTTCCATTCTTTGACTTTTAGTCTGTGCATGTCTTTTGGTTTGAGGTGAGTCTCTTGTAAGCAACATATAGATGGGTCTTGTTTTTTTATCCATTCAGTGACTCTATGTCTTTTGATTGGTGCATTCAGTCCATTTACACTTAGGGTGATTAATGATAGGTATGTACTTATTGCCATTTCAGGCTTTAGATTCATGGTTACCAAAGGTTCCAGGTTACTTTCCTTACTATCTAAGAGTCTAACTTAACTCACTTAGTATGCTGTTACAAACACAATCTAAAGGTTCTTTTCTATTTCTCCTCCTTTTTCTTCCTTCTTCATTCTTTATATATTAGGTATCAAATTCTGTACTTTTTGTCTATCCCTTGATTGTCTTTGAGGATAGTTAATTTAATTTTGCATTTGCTTTATAATTAGCTGTTCTACTTTCTTTACTGTGGTTTTATTACCTCTGGTGACAGCTATCCACCCCTAGGAACACTTCCATCTATAGCAGTCCCTCCAAAATAGACTGTAGAGATGGTTTGTGGGAGGTAAATTCTCTCAGCTTTTGCTTATCTGGAAATTGTTTAATCCCTCCTTCAAATTTAAATGATAATCTTGCTGGATAAAGTAATCTTGGTTCCAGGCCCTTCTGCTTCATGGCATTAAATACATCATGCCACTCCCTTCTGGCCTCTAAGGTTTCTGCTGAGAAGTCTGATGTTAGTCTGATGGGCTTTCCTTTGTATGTGATCTTAGTTCTCTCTCTGGCTGCTTTTAACCATCTGTCCTTATCCTTGATCTTTCCCATTTTAATTACTCTGTGACTTGGTGTTGTCTTCCTTGGGTCCCTTGTGTTGGGGGATCTGTGGATCTCCATGGCCTGAGAGACTATCTCCTTCCCCAGACTGGGGACGTTTTCAGTAACTACCTCCTCAAAGACACTTTCTATCCCTTTCTCTCTCTTTTTCTTCTGGTATCCGTATAATGCGAATATTGTTCCGCTTGGATTGGTCACACAGTTCTCTCAATATTCTTTCATTCTTAGAGATCCTTTTTTCTCTCTGTGCCTCAGCTTCTTTGTATTCCTCTTCTCTGGTTTCTATTTCATTTACTGTCTCTTCCACCGTATCCAACCTGCTTTTAATACCCTCCATTGTGCTCTTCAAAGATTGGATCTCCGACCTAAATTCATTCCTGAGTTCTTGGATGTCTTTCCGTACCTCCATTAGGATGTTGATGATTTTTATTTTGAACTCCCTTTCAGGGCAAGTCACGAGGTCCATATCATTTAAATCTTTCTCGGGAGTTGTATTAATAATTTTACTCTTGACAGGGTTCCTTTGGCGTTTCATGTTTGTATATGGCGCCCTCTAGTGTCCAGAAGCTCTATTCTGGAGCTGCTCAGCCCCTGGAGCAATGTCGGGGGTCGCAGGGGAGTGGTACTGGTGCCTGGGGGGAGGAAAGAGCTGTTCCCTGCCTCCCGGCTGCTGTGCCTGTCTCCACTGCCTGAGCCAGTGGGCCAGGCACACAGGTATAAGTTTTTGTCCCAGAGAAGCTGGATATGGATCCCTGCTTTCCACAAGCAGCCAGAATCCCAGTCTCCCCAGGAACTCTGCCTGTATTAACTTTCCAACCTGGTAGTCATGCGAGTCTCATGAAAGCACCATGAAATGTTGGTTTGTGCTCTCAGAGCAGATCTCTGGAGCTAGGTATTCAGCAGTCCCAAGCCTTCCACTACCTCCCTGCTCCATTTCTCTTCCTCCCACTGGTGAGCTGGGGTCGGGGAAGGGCTCGGATCCCGCAGAGCCACAGCTCTGGTACGTTACCCCGCTCGGTGAGGTCTGCTCTTTTCTCCAGTTGTGTGCAGTCTGACGCCATCCTCTTTTCTGTTCCTGTCTCAGGATTAGTTGCACCAACTATATTTTCTAATTGTATCCAGTTTTAGGAGGAAGCCTCTGTCTCTCCTCTCATGCCACCATCTTCAATGCTTTCTTTCATTTTTAAAAGACTCTTGCATATAAAACAGTAATATTTACAGGCTAAAAGAGTGGAGATTTTGAGTCCAAGCAAAAGCAGTCTTACAGAATGAATCAGGGACCTGATTGCTTATAGTTTACCTTGCACGTCTCACAGCCAGCCACAGGCAGTCACATACAGGTTTAGGTTTTGTCTTCACTAGTTCAGGTAGTTATATAATGATGTCAAAGATAGTAGTCGGGACCTACCACAATAAAACACCTGATTTCCACAAGCTTGACCACTCTTTTAATGGCCAAATGGTTTTACCAGTCACCTCACCTCTTTTTCTTAGCTAGTCTTCACCAAGAGAAGTCCTCTCAAGAAAGAGAGACTGGGTTAAGTTTTAGTAACGTGAGATCCTTGTACCTTCAAGGTTCAGAACTTGGCTAAAAGGTCAGGCTAGAAGCTGATGCTGGAATGGCAAGAGAGGCAGGACAGGTACTTTTTTCTACCTCCTAACACCTTGCATTTAACATATGGTCAATAAATATTTAGGGGAATGAATGAGTGAATTCTGTTCTATCTTTACAAATATTTGAGTGAACTAGCAATGACAACCTCTGCCCTGAAAATCTCAATTCCTGATTCCTGGGGAAGTCATTAACATTTATTCTGAAAATGCTGGCTTCATGGGTGTCTGAAATATTCAGCACTTCCTAAGTAGATCACCCATGCATGAACCATCACCAGTGTGTTGGCTGCAAACTTCTCTTTGAATAGAGTGGGCAACTGTGAGCACTTTCTCGCCTTGCCACATATGAGCCTCCTTCCCCTGTTTGGGAAGTCTTCCAGTGTACAGGTCTTAACTGGAGGTGGAGTGTCACCTCTCAGAAGACCTGAATACTTTTATTGTCCCAGACCCCTAGCAATTAGCCTTAAACTCCGCTCTACAGATAATCACCATGGGGTTCCAAGGTCTAGAGAGAGCACAAGGGGCAGAGACAGCTGACAGCACCTTCCAAGGCTTGGAAAGCACTTGCCTCTGATCTCTAATCTCTAGAGAGACATGAGAGTCAAGGGCCAGTGGTGCAGCCATGTGTCCATCATCAGTGCTCTGATGGTACTATGTTCTGCCTACCTCTCACCTGCTCCTCCTGGCCTTAGGTGTCTGCCCACTTTCTAAACCTGGTTCTCCAGACTTTGGTTGAGTCTATAATCTACAAAGTATGGTCCCAATAAGTTCCCTTTCTATTTAAGTTACCCTCAGTTGGTTTGTATTGTTTTCAGCCAAGAACTCTGACAGTCACAGTGAAGGTGCATGGAGTTTTGTGGAAAATGGAAGAGGACATACAATCTTTTTTGACCAATCAACCTTTTTAAATCAATTATCACTATAATCTTATATAATTAAACACTAATCAGGGTCCTCTGTGCATTTTTATAACTCATCCAATGCCTAGCATGAAGTAGGCACCCAATAATATTTTTTGTTAAATGAATGAATGAAGAAAATGCAACAATTGAAATTAAGATCTCAATAGATAAGCTTGACACCAGATTGAATGTGGAAAAGATGGTTGAACTGGAAGGGAGCTGAGTAGATAATGTCCAGGCTACATCAGCTGCAAAGAAATATAAGTTTGTGGTTTATGTCCCCATGAAACTTACAGTCTATCTAAGAAGAAGAGACTGATATCCAAGAAAATTTGTGAACAACAAAAGACAGAATGTATATAAATAAGGGGTAAATGGGGAAAAATTATGGAAGAATGCATATATTGTGTATATTTGACACTCCTCCTTTAGTGTTTGTCTGTCACATTACCTTTCCGTTGCCAAGCATAGAGATGTGGGCAGGAAATGATCCAGAACACAATATCCATGCTCTCATTGTATTAGTTTTGACTAATGTCAGCTGAAGCATTCATTCTCTGGCATCTGTGTATTGACAGAGCCATAATACCAGGTTTGTCTGTTGGAGTTTGGTTCAGAAATAACCATTGTGCTCTCTAATTTGAGAAGACAAGGAACTAACAGTGTTGTTCAGTGACATCCTTGATCCCAGCCAACCTCTGTGGAAGCCACAAAGTCATACAGAGGGCTCCTCTGTCCCGGTATGTATCAGCAAAGCACACTCAAGTTAAGATAATTTGAGGATTTAATAGAGGCACTATTTTCAAATAGTGTAGGGAAATCATGAGAGATAATGAAATGCCCTGAAACTATTACCCCCTCTAGGTCCAAGGGGACAAAAGGAGAGAGCATCTGCCAAAAACTAGACTAGGAAAATCATAAAAAGATGGTCCCCTAAGAGGAACTGTGACCTTGAATCAAGGGAGTCCGTCTTCCCTAGAAAACCTTGATGAAAGGGAACTTGGAACATAAATACCCTGACCTCCCTTTCCTCTCTAGCTCACTGAGTAAACCTAACCAGAAGCCAGGGACAAGGAAGGCTAATAGCACTGCCCATTTAGAACAGCCTTGAGAGGCAGAGAGCAAAGTTGAGAGGGTGGGGAATTAATTTGGAGGGGAAAAGGAATATTATCTAGCAAACTATAGTTTGAACAATGTTTTTCAAAGTAGTATACTCCTTACCTAATGTGAGGGATACATGAAGATTTTCCCAGGTGTATGTGGCAAGGATCAGCTTCAAGACAATCAAGTTCTAGATTCTTGAGTTGCATTTGTGATCTTTCTTGATATTGATCTTCCTGAGGGCTTTGGCTAAGGCTACTTCTTTCTTACTTCACCTTTCATAAATGCCCTTATTAACCATTTTCTTTTTTAAAAGGCAGATCTTACTCATCTAGAAATATAGGTTATCCATACTGACATATCATCATAAAATATAAAAATCGCTGAACTGACAAAGTTACAAGTGGAACATTGGGGTCTGTGAACTGTCTTTCATCATAATTTATTGTGTATTTAATTTATTGTGATCAATTGTGCACTGGTAAATATGTAATGGTTACTCAAACCAGAGGAAAATGTTTTTAACATTAGAACAGTGATTGCCAACAATTTCTGTGCATTATAACTACTGGGAGAAATTAAAAGATATCTTAATGCCAAAGCTGTACCCAAGACCAATTAAATAAGAATCCCTAAGGGTGGGATCTATTCATGTGCAATTTTTAAAGCTCCCTAGGTAATTCAAATGTAGACAAAAGTGAGAAGAACATTGAACATTAGAACACTGAATTCAAGACTTACAGAACTAGAAACCATTGGTCATAAGAAATTAAATTTAAAAAAATGATGTGCCCATTTCATTTAAGACAAACATTATACAATGATCAATAGACATTTAAATCCAAAATTATATTACATAGGGAATCCTATATTCATAAGATACCTACAGAGAAAGTAAAATGAAGATATGTATACAAGCCAGTTCAAAGAACAAAAGAAGCAATGTAAAATGTCCATTATAGAACTTTTTAAAAGAAATGGATAATAGCATTATTAAATCTTGGTCAGGTCAGGCTATGATGGAGACCATCTTTCAGCAGAGACCATGGTTCTAATGAGGCAACTAGAAAAACTGGATAAAATAAAACAAAAATTCTCTTGGTGTTCAGCCAAGACCTAATAAGGTAACCAAGACTAGATGGCCAAGATCTCAGATAGAAGAAAGGTGAGCTGACGTTCTTTGAAACAGATTTCTAATGGAGGCATTTGCTGATTCCAGCCCTGGACAAGAGGCTGAAGCTCAAAGAGAGCACTGTGGGGAGGAGACCCAGAAGGCAGCGGAGCTACCAGCAACTCTACGGGCTCAGAAGACAAAAATTACAGTTAGGGACGCCAAGGCATCTAGGGCTTGAGAGGCCGAGATCTCAGGGAAAGGAAATACAAAGAAGTAAGCCCCATACTCAGTGCTGTCTCCTCAGAGGACTTTGCCAAATATTCATCTTCTGAGGGCAACATGCTACGTAACTGAGCAAAAAACCTTCTGAAATGCAAAGGGGTGTTTTCAGCAGCCTCAGTGGGCTGAAGAGACAAAGAAATTTGGAACTCTCCCAAGAAGCATCTCCTTCTCAGGACTGTCTCTTCTTTGAGATTGTGGAACTTTCCTGACCTCTCTCTCTCTCATCAGCTCCTGTTTCATTGCTGCCTCTTGGCGTCCGGCCCCCTGCGCTGAGAAGGCCCCCTCGCCCGCCGCACTCTGCTTGTCATCTCATTCATCTCAGGGCGTTGGCCTCATACATATGAACGCAAATACATGTTGCCAATGTGACCTGAGGCCTCCACGGGGCCCCTTGGATCGTATCTGTATCTGTTGACTCTCAATCACTTATTTGCTTATTCACTCAACAAGATGATGTTTGCAGGGTGTTTAGTGTGCAGATATGTTTGGCGTTAAGCTGCAATGTTTTCGATTTTCAGGGACCCAAAGGCAGATGCCGTGCATATTTCACTCGTCTCCCTTCTTAGTAGTGATGATGCTGGTGATTCGAAAGCTTCGCCTTTCTTGCCTCTCTGAGTCTCAGACATCCCAAGTGGCCGTGTTCCCTGATTTTGCCTGCTTTTCGCCAAAGACCTGGTCTCTGGATGTAGCAGTGACACAAGTGAAGTCAGTCAGAAAGGAATGGTTTTTCTCAAGCAGTGTGTGAATCAGCCGCCACAAGTTTACATTTTAGAAATAGTTTTGGCAGTTGGGAATATTATCCTGAGCTAGTTGAGACTGTTATCTCGAGTGGGAAGAAGGAGTCATCTGAGGGCGAGGAGCGGCGGGGTGGAATCCGTGGAGAAGAGGCAGCCCTCAGGCCGACTCACCAGCAACACGGGGAAGCTCGGGAAAAACATTCTGCTGAAACTGAACGTGACTTAGAGCCAGAAAATTCCTGGGACGCCGCATAAGCCAAACTCTTCATTTCACAGATAAGGGGCCCAGAGTTACACGAGTAAGTCGCTCAGAGCAGCCACCCCCGCACCCCACGGCTCCAGCGCCCAGGCCAGCCTGCCTCAGGGTGCTTCCAGGGCGCGGTCAGCCCCGGGCCAGCCTGACGGTCTTCTCTGTCTGTGTTGGGCTTTTTGACTCAGAATTCTTCATAAGCAGGAGATCAACCCACAGGTTAGCAACATTTTCACAGAAAATCAAATAGGGCGACTCCTGAGAGGGGCTAAGCTGCCCATGAGGTATGCAGACGTCTTCTTCGCCAGTCTTCACACCATCCAAGATGAGACGCCGCACGGGTTCACCCAGCCGTCTCGCCAGCCTCGTGGGCCCTGACCTTTTCCTCCACCCCTGCAGCAGGCTATTCCCAGGCCCACAATCTAGATATGGCCATGGCTGGAAACTGCTGTCGCAGTAAACCTTCACTCTCATTTCTGTCTCCAGTTTTTCCACTTCTCACACGCGTTATGGCTGTTCTGTGAAATTTCAGCCCCACGCTGCATCTCTACCCTCCCAAATGTGTCTGGGCTTCAGTTTTCTCAACCAGTTTGTCATCTCTCCAATGTTGTTCCTCTCTGCTGCATCCTTGCCAGCATCCTTGAATCCACCCCCATGGTCTTTGTGAATTGGGTCCAGTGATTCACGAATCTCACTGAATACCATTCCATCCGTTTTCTCTGTTCCCGATCTGAGGAGTTCAGTTGCAGAAAACAACAAAGTTGTACCAATCAGCTGCTGATGCCTGTCATGTCCACTCCCTCTTAGGCCCTCATTACAGCCCGTCATTCTCTCTGTGCCCAACCTTTCTTATTTTCCAATGCCAGTGATACCAGAGCTGTGCCAGTGGCTCCTTCACTTGACTTGCAAGACTCTCAGATATGACCTTACCTCCTAGGATACCAAAAAAGGACCCACTGACGTAAGCCTCTTTAGCTTCTGCCTTCCCACGTCCAAATAAATACATGTTCACCTGCCCTTACCTTCTTTAACCTTCTCTCGAAGCAGATACAGCTATTTAGATACAAATCCTCTTTCCCTACTTATTATGGAGACATTAAAAATAATTATTTCACTGGAAGAAGCCAAGCCTTTCCCTTTCCCTCTTTTTATTTGCTCACTGAATGTGATGGCCGGTTTTTCTCTCAGTTTTACATACACATGCACACACACACTCATACACACAGAGACACACATACATACAAGTGAATGTAAGAAGTTTGTAGAAGCCAGCAGAATTAGTGTCTTTATTTCATAATGGATCATCTTCTTAGAGCTTTTTAATTCAGATAAAAATAAATATTGTTCATGTTACATTATGCATTGTGTCTCTACACAATGTCCTGGTGGGAATTCATACACGTTCCTCCAGTCGTGAAATGCTGATTCTCAACAGGTAACAGCACATAGTTAACTTACTGACATCATATGAGGTGGGGATTTTCCAAAACCCTAATCCTTTTATTTCTAAAATTTCTAAATCAGCAAGTCAGCTTTGGGGTCACTTTTTATAAGACACCTCTGATAGCTTCAGGCACTTCTCCCAGAATTTATTTTAACTAAGCAGCAACTGCATGTATGAAACTGTCCCCAAGAACACTATTTCCACTGAGAGAAATCACTTAGCCATCTGTCAGAAAGATGAACACTTCGATGGCAAGGATCCTGGCAAAAAACATACTCTATATTTTACATAGGAAGGCTGAGACAGGAAACAAAGGTGTGACACCCCTAAATAAATTTCGGTGTTTTTCTCTCCTTTTCAAATAAGCATAAGTGTTCATTGGGGGGCTTCTTGATTTATATCTAGGTTACATCTAAAATGCCACTTAACAAAAAATCCAGATATTAGGGAAGGAGATCCTATGTACTTTGGCTTAATCTCAGCATTTTCAGTTTAGATAATTTCAACACCAGCCTGATGGCCATTATAATCTGTCTTTCATAAATTTGGGGAAGACACACACTTAGACTTCCTAAGGCTTCCCTGGGCAGTTGATCTTAACCCTGGAGGATCTTACTCCACAGAGAGGGATGGAATGAAGAAAATAAAGGCATTTGTTAATATGTTTTATCACGGCATGTTCATAACCTATTTATTACATCTGGCACATGACATGGTATCCACAGCTGTACTTCTTTCCTGAATTTGTTTGGAGCTAATGGATGATGGCCCTGTGAATGGTTTCTTTTTGCAAAGCTATTTTGCCCTGTGTCAGAAATAACTTTTCATAACTCATTATTTTGCTTTATTGAGTCTAAAGACGCATGCCATCTGATAGCTCATGAGGTAAGGCACACATGCTCTTAATATGGCAAGTAACACAGCTGAGGGAAATTTAAACATTCGATCTACTGCCTTCTCTCCCCATGCCAAAAAAAGAAAGACTATGGAAAGTTATCTTATGTTAGAGTTAATAGGAAACTCTAAAAGTTTCAGGTAGAGTTTAAGAATTTTTTTGTGTGTTTGTATGTGCTTTATCTTTTCAACATAGCCCTAGGTGAAAATCTTGGGGAAAGTTCAACCAAGTTTAGGAGGACTTTTGGATTCACAGTACCTGAGGCATTTTGAGGATTTCAAGGATGAATAGTGACCTCCTTTTGTGTACTTACTGCCAGGGTTTCCAGTGATGTTATTGCGGCCCTGGGCACCTCTGTATACCCAATCCCTCATCAATGAACACAGCAAATTCAGAATGGCTCCAGTGGTTTGGGACCTGAACCAGTAAGTTGTCTTTATTAATTCATTCAGAGAAAAGCTCTCAACTTGATTACATTGTTGCCTTAATGATAAAGGCAACCACAGCACTAGACAAAAACCACACCAGAGGAACCTCCGCTTTGGGCAGCCAGGTAATTTCACTGTGTGCTTGGTAGAGTGAGGACTTGGCACCACGCAACTCCCCCCCTCCTGGCTACCCAAAGCAGCCCCTGCTCCTTTTCTTATGCTGCTGCTCTTCGCTTACTCTGACATTTTCTTGGCTTTAGTTGCGATTTTGACACATAAATCCCACTTGTCAAATGACATTGTAAAACAAGCATCCAAGTGTCAGCACATGGCCCTGTAGTCTGAGGACTAGAGAAGAGAGTGAGGAATACCTTCGGTGGCTTTCATCTGCCTCCAGCCATCTGCAAGCAATTCTAAACCAGTTCCCAGCACCGCTAGGTTACATGGCCTGGCAACACCCACCCAGCGAAAAGAAAGCGCCAGAGAGGCCGGAACCTGTGCACTCTGTGACGAGTACGTGAAATTATGTATTTTTTAAACCTGCCTCAGACCAGTCCCTCAGCACTCAGTCAGATGGTCTGAAATCTCTCTCTAGTTACAAATCCCCCCAAACAGTTCTCACCCAGTAAAAAAATCATATTTGCCAAACACCCCAGCCTCTTGGTCTCATATCTTTGCACTTGAAAATTGCTGAGACCCTGATGGGACTTCTGTGACCCTTCTGGAGTCTGAGTCGAAGATGCTTCCCCATCACATCGGGATAAAACAAAGACTTGAAGTCAAGATGTGGAAAGTCCCTTATAAGGAAGCCAATACATTCTTTGGCCAAATCCTTAAAATCTCTGCAATTATTCCTTGTTCTTAGCAGACTTATAGGGATTTCTGTGGAGATTTTGGTTTGCAAGAATGACACAGAGTTCATGCAAAGGCAGTGAAGTGAAAATCAGGGAAAAGAGGATCTAGAGGGAATAACCACTAAGAAATTTCCATCAGTTCCAGGTCCTTGCTCAGACGACATCAGTCTCACTGAGTATCAGTTTCCTTATCTGTAAAATGGAGACACTAATAGGTATCTCACCAAATGGCCTAATTCAATCCAGTAATTTGGCTAAGCTGCTCAGCAAATATTAATGTTTATTACCTCCTTCTCCCTGTCCCTCCCTCCCTGCACCAGCAATAAGGAACAAGTGTATGAGCCAATCAGGGGTGGTTTTATTGTGAATCTAAAAAAGCTGAGGTTTCAGGGCCTCTCAGTTGCACCGTTTCTCACCTAAAATGGACTTCAGCAGTTCAGCGGGATGTTCATATTCTTCTAAAATTTGAAAAAGTAGAATATAGCTACATAACAAACTGAATTTTGAAGGTCAGCAATTCAAAAAGAATTTAAGGTCAGTCCTTGTCCAATCAAACATAAAGTAACCTGAAATTTATGTAAAAAAGACTTGACAGAGATTTTTTTTCCAAATATTTATATATCAGCATCTTTAACAAGTTGTGAAGTTGAAAGCATGTTATTAAACAATAACATAAAACTAATTTTTATCATCCATGCTAGAGGAAATATTAAGCTATCTTTTCTCTCTCTAGGAAAAAAGTATTTCAGAGGTATGTCATAAAATTAATTAATTAAAATATGTATGATTTTTTTGGAGTTTGTCACGTATAATTGTATCTTCAAGTTTTGTAATTTGTTGAGATTGCCCATCTCATTGTAAAATAACATGCACTTCCACATCAAATCATTTCATGATTCTTATGATTTTTCTCAGAGGTCCCCCAAAATTATATAAGTTCAGGCCCCAGAAAACCTTGATTTGCCCACAGGGCCATGGAACAAACTACACATCCCTGTGATTGCAGGCAGGCTGGGCTGGGCCGGTTGACTTTTGGACACCCCTTTCCCTCCTGCCCCTCATCTCCAGGCCTGGTTTCCACCTCCTGCCTGCAGGTCAACCCTCCTCCCTGCAGTGTCACTCCAATAAGACCCAGAAAAAGCACTGTCGCCTGTGCCCGCTTCCTCTCCCCTCTGTCTCTGCCTGCATCATACCTACCTATGCGAACCCACCCTCCATGACCTTTCCTTAGGTCAGGACTAAAAAGCCCTTTACAGTTTATTATGCATAAAAAATTACCTGACTAATTTGCAACAACATGGATGGAGCTAGAGGTTATTATGCTCAGTGAAATAAGCCAGGTGGAGAAAGACAAGTACCAAATGATTTCACTCACAGGTAGAGTATAAGAACAAAGAAAAAACTGAAGGAACAAAACAGCAGCAGAATCACAGAACCCAAGAATGGACTAACAGTTACCAAAGGGAAAGGGACTGGGGAGGATGGGTGGGAAAGGAGGGATAAGGGGGAAGAAGAAGAAAGGGGGCCTTACGATTAGCCATGTATAGTGTTGGGGGGGCACGGGGAGGGCTGTGCAACACAGAGAAGACAAGTAGTGACTCTACAGCATCTTACTACGCTGATGGACAGTGACTGCAATGGGGTTTGTGGGGGGACTTGGTGATGGGGGGAGTCTCGTAAACATAATATTCCTCATGTAATTGTAGATTAATGATACCAAAATTAAAAAAAGAATTACCTGACTAAACACGAGCCTATATAAATTAACCACATAATCATGTTGTCAAGTGAGCTTCCCAAAACCATATCTAAATGTAGGGATACCAGTGTACTATTTCCAAGATGTTTGGATAATGTAGTCATCCCAGAGGGCAAACCCGTGGGCTTTACATAATTCTGCAGACTTCCCACTCTTCTCAGAGGCATAGCATGAAAACTGCCTCTGCACTCCCTTTATCCTGCCAGAACCCTGCCCTGAGCCAGCCCACCCCAGTTCTGCAGTGTGCTCACCTCTCACCATCGGGAAGACCACAGGCACTTGCCCCGTTTGGTCACCAGTCCCTTTTCAACTTCATTCCCACCTATGCTGAGGTCTGTCTGTTTCTGTGGTCTCCAAACCTGGCTGACTGGCTGTGGAGAAAGTGAAGGTTCCTGTGGCCAGGATTCTCACCTGGCTCTGGATGGCTAGCTCACTACACATGTGTGGGTAATACGTTGTTACTGACTCTATATAAAGAGCTCCGCCCAGTGCTCTGGGTGACACGGTGGCATGGATGCAAGGCTGTGGGAGAGCAGAGAAGAGACTGGAGTGGTGGCAGCGCCGAGGACAGAGACAGATGGCTGCACAGGTAGAGTGGCCCAGAGGCAGAGACTGGCTTGCTGCATGCAGACTCACTCTGAGTGGACAGGATTCTAGTGACTGACTTGCCACTGTGGGAATAAAGTTGGGTATGAACCCTTTCACCCCAACAATATTCCATTGTCATTTTTCAGTCTCACTGAATCCATAGTGAACTTGTCCAGGGCTGAAACCCATTGGTGAGATGCTGGCCAAGGCCCATGAGAGCCTGTGACCAGTACCGTCCCTCGGCCTCACTAAGGGCACATTAGGTTGGGATTTCAGGGATGTGAGCAGGGAATATTTGATGTCCCCAGAAAATAATGTCAATTATTTATTTATTCCTCATTCTCACTGTCTTGCCAATGAGTTTCAGCCCTGGGCAAGTTCGTTATGGATTCAGTGTGACCAAAGAAATTGACAGCAAAACGTTCTTTGGGGTGAAAGGGTTTATTACCCAGCTTGTTCTCCTGGCAGTAAGTCAAGCACTAGCATCTCTGCCTCCACCCAGAGCACTGGGCCGAGCTCTCTATAGCACAATAATAGCTTATTGCCTAAAGGTGTGGAAGTGGTAGCCTAGCAACAGGCCAGTTACTTCATCAGGTAGTTTAAGTTCAGTGAGGATCCTGGCCATAGGAACCCCAACTTCCCCACACTCACTTACATTTTACCCTCTAGTTGCTGACTAGTCTCCCTAGTCTCCCTTGTGCTATTTTATCAGACTCATTATTCAGTTGCCCTTTTGCCTAGAGCCTCAATCTACCATCCTACCTGAAAGAGACCCCACTCTCAGGGGTTAAGGATTGGAACATTCTTTCATCAAGTCCCCATCATTTTCCATCTTGACTCTAACAGCCTGCCCACCAGCATCCATTCTGGGCCTTAGACCATTTTCCACCCATTAACTAAATTGATCTTTGCAAACTACAAATCTAAACATACCACTTAAAGCCCGTCCTGGGCCTCTTCCTGTGGTTTGGTCCCCTTTGGCACCATCTTCCATTTCTGTCACACTGTGCTCCTCCTGCCTCATTTGTGGAATGTTCCATGTTATTTCCCCTGCCCCATGACCTTTGCACATGCTTCAGCCCAATCAGTCGTTAAGCACATCTTAAAGCCATTAAAGCCCAGGCAACCAAAAAATGAGCAACAAACCTTTAAAGCTTATTTGGAAATTAAAAAGAAAACACTAAATAGATATCAGAGCAATAGATCACAGCTTTATTGGTCTTCCTACATTATTTGAACATTCAGTTTAGTTAAGTATATACTTTTAAGTGTATGCTGCCAAGAGGGTGGTGGGGAAGGAGTGCACCACCATTTTGCTCTGGGCGGCACTCCCAGAGTCTCTCACTCAGTAGGTAGGTCCAGGATGGACACGCAAGTCCAACAGTTTCCTAGGTGCCACTGGAGCTGCTGGCATTGATTACAGATATTTACATTGCTGACTACACAACAGAGTCACTTGCTGAGCTGTTGAAAATACATTTGCTTGGGCTCACCCCAGACCAATTAAATAGTAATCTCTGGGGACAGGGCCCAGGGGCTTCTGTTAAGGTTTCATTATGCAGCCAGTGTGGAAAACCGCAAGTTCAGGAATCACAGTCTTAATCAAGCCAGAATGTCCCTCCGCTCACGGGCATTCCCTACCTTCAGTTTGTTAACTTTCACACACCCTTTAGGTGTCAACTCATGTCACTTCTTCTATTGTAAGTCCTAACACATCTGTGTCTCTTCCCTTCAGAGGTTGTCTCAGGTCATTGATATAATAACTTAGGCATTGCCTGTTTCTTTGCAAGCCTCTAAGTTCCATGTATCTGGGCTTTTCACTGAAACTCCAGAATCTATTGAAGAACATAGCACATCACTATTGTTCAATAAATATTTGTCAAGTGAATGAGCTATAAACTACCTACTTCCCATTTACATCATTTATATATCATAAACCCAATGCTAAGAAGTGTAGGAAGAGCTTCGTGACTGCGTTAGCATCTCAGTATTTATGAGGCAGCTCCATCTCATGCCACAGGGCTACAAACAAGCAAGTGTATATGGCTCAGAGCCCTGAGCCAGTGCCCACAACAGGAAGCAGAGAAGAAAATTCTTTCTTGCTCGAGAAAGAGCAAGGAAGTGTCCTGCTTTCTGTAGGTTGGTTACAAAAAAGGAAAATATCATCCAATGAGAAACCAGAAGCCCAGATTTGCCCATGTGCCAAGGAGCCCAAAAGGAAGTGATCTGCACAGTCGCACATCAAGGTGAAAAGTTCATGGCAGCAACGGAGTGCAGGAGGGAGTTTACCAAAGATGCAGTCCCAGTAAAAATACTCACAAACCTCATGAGAACACAAACCACTATTTTGAGAGAGAATGCAGAAGAACAAGCAATACCAAAGGCTAGGAAGACAATCAAAGAGAGATTTAAAATAAGCATGCTTAAAATTGATTAGAGATTAAATGAAAAATAAAAACTGTAACGAAAGAACTAGCCATGACTCAGGGCTACTTAGAGAAGCTTCAACGTTGAGCACATCACAGGCACAAGAGGTACCTCAGTGAACCAGGAAGGCCTCAAACATACAGGGCATAATGGCATCAGAGAGCTCCACACCCCTGAGGAGCCGAGGACAGCGCATAGAAGGAGACACCCAAGAGGAGGCTGGGGGCAAAGAAAGAGGAAACAGAGACCCTTTGTGTGGCTAGAAGTGCCTGGATGCGAAGGAGGGATTGTGGTCTCCTCAGCAGATGTTAAGGTGATGGGGGTCAGGGAGGCCAGGCAGAGGGGTCTGACCAGAAACTGGGTCCTAACTCTGGGGAGAAGGAAAGAAAGCGCCATGGAAAGAATTGAGATCTGAGTATTTACTCAAAGGGGCTGACTTTAAATCATAAGCCACTGACAACTTTGAATTGACCAGTTTGTTATCTGCCATCACAGGATATGCGGACTGAGTTAACAGAAACAAAGTTTCTACAGAAATCAAGTTACCATGCTGTCACACTTGATTTCGCTTTTTATAATTCTGAAATCCTTTACCCATTATGCTATGTAAGAGAGCCTTTTGCTGTTCTGTAGTGAAAGGAATCTTCCTATAACGTGAATAATTGCACCCTCGGATTTGTCTGTTTGCAAGTGAGATACTGGTACTCATTTTAAACCTTGTGTTTCATGATATAAAGGACAGTCCCCTGCCAGGGAGGAAGACACAAACCTGTGCAAAAAGATTTCTTCATTGTTTGCCAGCATTCCCTTGCTGGCTGTGGAGGACATGTGTAAACCCTAATTCTATTACGGAAACAGCAGCTCAGGACCTCAGCAGGGGCATTTTCACTGCAGATTAACACGCTGGTGTTTTGGTCAGTCTTGTGATCCAATGAAAGCCAGGCTGTCTGAATTCAGGAGATGGAGCCCTGCTCTCTCTCTCTCTGCTGAGCAATCATGTGGCAGAGCCTACAAACCTGAAGGTCAAACTTCAGACCCTAGAAGCTTCACACTATGGAGCCCTTTGGGGTCCGTCACCTGACTTTTGCCCTTAGTACCACTGCCCCCAACCCACCACCTCTGCTGGCCCTGCCTAGACTTTCTCCTTTGTACATCTACATATAAATAACCTCTTTAGCCACAACTACAAGCTCAGCACCTGGTGCTTTCTGGCTCCTGGTTTTCTGAAACACTGATGATCTTTTCATTTAATCTGGGCCACATGCACTGTGATGATTTTTGGAGGTATGGGCACCAGGGGTCCTGCGGAGCCACTGAGGAAAGGTGGAACTCAAAAATGTTTTGCCAATGTGTGTACATATATAAATGCTGAATTTAATGGTGCTGGATAACAACTAATGGGATTAACCTAACCCAGGGGACATGAATGACGTTACCTATGTTCCATCCACTGAGGACCAGCCACACATGTGGATTGTAGTACTGTCATCCCCTCTCTGCTGCGACCATTAGGATTCTTGACCAGGCAGAAAATGATGAACTCCCCTCACTTTAATCCTGCCTGACTGAACATCTTTATTTACAGCTGGGCCTGCAAGAGGAACCAACTAAAGAGAAAATGAACTCGGGGGTTTCTAATCTCTGTTAGTAACATTTTTCTAAATAAAAGGACTTTTACAAATGTCATCATTGAAGCCAAGAGAGAGAAAATCTAACCCTATTCCGACATGGATTTGAATCAGAAAACTTTCCCACCACCTATAAGAGCTATGAGAGACATGAAAAAATAAAAAGCACTTTAGAGTAAACCTAACAAGAATGTGCAAAACATTTATGAGGAAAACATTAAAGTATTTCTGAAAGACATAAGTAGATTTGAACAAATAAAAAGGTATACCATGTTTTTTGGATTTGATGTGTCAATAACAAAACAGTGTCACTTCGGTCCAAACAAATGTGTAAAGTGATAAATATCCTACAGGTTTTTCTTTTTCCCTTGAACCTTGACAGGTTGATTCTTAAATTCTTGCAGCAAATACAGGTGTAAGAATTGCCAGGGAAATCCTGGAGTGGCTCAGCCACTGCTATGAGAAAGTTACAAAGCCATTTCTTCTGTTTGGATTCTTCTCTCAAAAGTTAAGCCTCTAGGGAGAGTCAGCAAACTCTCCTGCCCAGGCATAGGTAAAGACACTGCTGCTAAGGAAGGACAAAAGGAGGAAACCCTCTAGCCCTGCAAGAGGGCCAAGAAGCAGTCCTGCACCCTGGGTCCTCTATCAGCATGATTATAGTACCTCTCTCTCCGGGGGACGGGCAGGATGCTCTCTGACACAAGGCCTGACAGAGATGAAAGGTAGTGTTTGGCTGACTGCCATGCAGAGGAAGGGTAAAGATCTCAGGCCCAGGCACATAAGGTCTCACAAAGACTGAGAATGGACCAAGACAACAGAAAACCCCTCTGTTGCTCAACTCCAGCCTAGCATTAAGTGGTTAACAATAAAGAGCAACGTATTGGGGGACAGGGGACAAGATCATGCATGTAAAGGAGCTCCTCTGTGGTGCAGGTGGACAGAAATGTCTGAAGCAAAATATTAAGAAAAAGACTCCATCATTCCCATCTGCACCCTGAGCTCAAGGCATCACTATTAGAAATTTTTTAACTATACAGACAAAACAGTTTGGAAAAAAATGAAGTTTTACGACTAATACTACCTAGTTTCAAGACTTACTTAAATCTACAATAATTAAGGCAGTACAGTATTGGCAAAGATAGACATATATATCAAGGCAAAGAATAAAGTTATGAGAAATAGATTCTCCATATGTGGTCAACTGCTTTTTGCCATAGGTACTAAATCAAGTCAACAGAAAAAATATTCTTTTCAATACATTGATGGAACAATTTGACATCCATATGCAAAGAAATGCATCTTGAGTAATACCATGTACAATATACAAATATTAACTCAAAATGGATCATACACCTAACTGTAAAGTCTACAAGTATAAAATGACTATAAGAAAATCTAAGAGGAAATGTTGCCATCTTAGGTTAGGTAAGGACTCTTACATAGGGCACAAAAGCACAAATCATTTTAAAAATCAATTATAATTAGACTTCATTACAATTAAAAACTTTCTTTAAAAAAGTACTATTTAAACCATAAAACATACACTTGGAGAAAATATTTGCAAGACACATAATTGATAGAGGACAGGTGTAACTCCAGGGTAAAAATCCCAGGGCAGAATCCTTCTGAAACCAAAATCGGTCAAAGGGAGAGATACAGTGGGAGAGACCCATTTATTTCTTACCAGGAGTCGTCCACCTCTGCTCTCCCGTGTCTCTCATGCTGCAGAGGAAGGGGCCCCACCCAGCCTCTCCAGTCCCGATATGCCCACGCTCACCCTTGTGATTACCTATTGATATGGAGATGCACTAAGGCCAGCTGAGAGATTCTGGAAATACCACAATTTTACCCGCAACAGGTATCCAGAACATATATATAACTCTCAAAGTTCAGTAGTAAGAAACCAAACAATCCAATTTTTAAATATTAGACAAAATATCCGAACAGATTCTTCACCAAAGAAGATATACAGATGCCAAATAAAAATATTAAAAGATGCTTAGTATCAGCAGTCTTTAGAGATATGTGAGTTAAATCAATAGATACTGCTATATGACGATCATAATGGAAAAAGGAAAAAGCATGCAAAGAAGGAAAGAAGGGAGGGAGAGAAGGGAGGAGGAGGAACTCTGACAATAGTAAGTAACCGAAAGTAGAACTCCCATACATTGCTGGTAGAACACTTTAGAACATAGTTTGGCAGTGTCCTATAAGGTGGAAAACATACTCCAAATAAAATAGCAATTCTACTCCTAGCTATTTACCTAAGGGAAATGAAAACATACAAATGTTTACAGTCATTTGATTCAAAATCATGCCAAATGTCCAAATATTTAATAGACTTTTAAAATGCGTGGTACCTTCGTACAATGGAATAAGCCCATCAATAAAATGGAATGGTCCGCTGATTTCCGCAGGATAGGCTAAGCAGAACTACACTAAATGAGAGAAACCAGACTCAAGACTCCATAATGTCTGATTCTATTTATGTGATATTCTGGAAAAGGCTAATCCATGGGAACAGAAGACAGGTTAGTGGCTGCCGGGGGATGGGTGTGGGGGAGAAGACAATAGAAAAGAGAGTGAGGAAACTTGGTGAGGTGATGGCAATGTGCTTCATTGTAGTGTGGCTGCCAGACAGTATACAATTTTAAAAACCTCATAGAACTCTACCAGGAAAATGTGCTGTGTGCAAAATAAAATCCACCTAAAAACTGTAAACGTAACCAAACAGAGAAAATAATTAATTGAATTAACTTTTAAATACAGTTCCTCTGATAGTACATCATCTGTGGGATATATTCTAAGGACTGAAAGAACAGATGTGAATTTTTAAACTTAGTATGCTTAGTATTTGAAGTAAAACTGGCATTGTAATTATGGAACTATTTTATGTATGGTGTAGGATAGAGCTAATAAGTAAATATTATTACTAGGAACTAATATTTGAACTGTAAGAAAAAAGTATTGATATAAGGCTGAAGAGAGTAAGAATCCTCTAATTTTTCATTTTTTGTTGGAATTGATATGAGCTCATATGACATACACGTTCTAGCACTGTCTGCCTAAAGCAGCTAGAAATAATGACACCCCAGTAGGAAGAAGCAGAGGTTATGTTCAGTGATTTCTAAATATTTCACACTGTAAAATACCATGGCTTGTTAAAGTAATTGCTAATTGCAAGGTTTTGGGCAAGGAAAACACAAAGGATAATAAGTGTAAGAAAGCAACAAAGAGCTCAAGCACTCATGGCACCATATTGAAGAAACCTGGGAGTCTCATGAAACAGCTTCCACTGATTAGGTGTGGAATATTTGACTGTCAAAAAGAACAATAATGGCAATGCATCATAATACACTGAATTTTTTTAAGTGAGTCCATAATAAGAATACAGAAGGAGCAAAATTAAGAAGAAAATCTCTTCTTTGCAGAGGAATAACAGCTAATAAATGCAGCAGGAACCATAGTACTGGGAATATTACTCTTTTGCAATCCCCAAGTAATAATGGTAATAGGCAAGAATCATTAAAATAGAAGGTAAAAAGGTTGGTGGGGAACAGATTAGTCACACAATCGAGGTATTCCCCCCACAGATGATTTTTAATCCCAGGAGGGAATTCTCTCTCTCTCTCTCTATGAAGAGAGCACTCTGGCCACCACGTTAACCAAGTGACCAAGTGGGGATGGCTGATGGTGGGACAATCTAACATCAAGTATGCTCTGGTGTAAAGCATTAATAAAGTATACAAAACAATGCAATGTTCTTGCCAAAGCACTTGAAGCTAACAGTGAAAAATAATGAGGCACATCCACACTGTAGACTTCATAGGAAGACTTGCCTGGATTCTTCAGAAAAGGTATTGCCATGAGAACAAAAAAACCCAAATAGAAATATGGGAGATCTGTTCTACATTGAGAGACTAAAAAGACAACCAAATGCGATCAACCAATCATGATTGAATCCTACAATCAATAAATACAACAAAAGACATTTGGTATGAAATAACGCAGGAAATTTTCATATGGACTTCACATTAAATGACATAATGGGCTTATTATCAATTTGAGGGTATATAGTAGTGTTATGGTTACATACTTATTCTTAGGAAATGCGTGATAAGTTCCACAGAGGTAAAGCATCACACTGCCTGCAACTTATCTGCAAACAGTTCAGTACAAATACAAATATACACACATATATACCAAGGAAAATTTGAATAATTGATAAAGCTAGATATGGGGTATATACATTTTTTAATTATACTAGTCTTTTATCCTGCATGTAATTTGAAAATTTTAAAAACAAAAAGTTTGAAAGAAAAAAATAACTGCCTTGGTCAATGAAGGAAAGACCAGAGAGATGCATTCGCACCTTAGGGAGCAAAGCATTCTGTATTGCTGCTGGGAGGAAGAGGTTAGCTTCTGAGATTGTCCACCTGTGGAGGGCCTCAGTGCCACCGGCACAGCCCCAGCCCTAATTGCCTTGCTCAAGGCCCCAGGGCAGACTGCATTTTCCCCAGTCAAGAATCTGGAAGATGCATACAATACTAAATAACAGAAGTCTGTGCTTCCCAGCAGTTTGAGCAAAGGCATTG
This sequence comes from Manis pentadactyla, assembly GCF_030020395.1. NCBI lineage: Eukaryota > Metazoa > Chordata > Mammalia > Pholidota > Manidae > Manis > Manis pentadactyla. The sequence continues at coordinate 25,530,583 of NC_080019.1, read as the reverse complement.
GGTGGAAAAGGTTATTAGTTTTAAGTCTTGCTAAACCACTCACAAAAATGGATGGCTCCTCTCAGATTCCTTCGGAATGGGTGGAAAACCCTTGGCCTCCTTGGAAACCAGCAGCAGGTTTTCAGGGGGATCGCGTTGGGAAGTCATTGTCATCCATTAATTAGCTTAACAACCACTTATCACCAGTCATTTTTCCCTAATCAAATTTACATAACAAGAGAGGACACAGATTTGGTATGAAATTCCATTGCTTTTTAAAACTTTTGTCAAGCATTTGTGAAATTAAAGGGTTTTCTTTCCTCCTTTGCAGATGTTGCATGGAAAGCTAGATGTTCTTCAAAGAATATTTCTAGATGAGAGGGCCATGGCTGGTCAGAGAGATGGAACAGTGAGCTTTCCAATGCAATGAATGGAGAAAGTTCTCCAAGCCACGTGTAAGCTGAAGGCCCGCCCCAATCAGAGGACTCAGTCCACTCCACTCCAATTATAAGAGTATGCTTTGAATACTCAATTTTAATAAAATTCAAGCCAAGCTTTTAGTTGCTCAAATCTTTTTAACCAGGTTCCAAGAATCTGGTCAAATGTATGGAAGCAGATTTGTCTTCTACAAACCACAGCCAAAACATTGAATGTTTATGCCGAGTTCTAAGTTGATTACTTTCTCTTCCAAAAGACCATCCCTTTCTTGCAGAGAGCATTCTTCCCGATTTATTCAGCTTGGAAGGACACTGTGAACTTGGCATTCTAAACTCACTTATTAAAGATCCCTTCCCTTTTTTTGATAATTCTTAAGAATCAAAGATTCTCACACAACAAAGTAATTAACTTTTGCATTTTTTTCCTTGGGAAAAATAATATATTGTTAAGATAACCCAAATGTACGGTGTATTGCCATTTCAGTTTATTATTCTTTTTAAAAAGTAACAAAATTTTAAAACTATCCCTTTGACACTAGAGCTCATAATTTGAAAAATGAGTTTACAGTTGTGTTTCATGACCGCCTGAGGTTTCTCAAATTCTTGCACAATGTATTGCCTATTGTTCTGAAGATTTAATTGTATAATTTAAAAATATAACTAAGTTATATTCTAATGAAAATCCGTGTAAACACCTCAGTACCTAACATTTTTTAACAAGTTACTACATATAGGCCCTCATTCCTGTCAGCACTCAATGCAAACATTTTGTCTTAATTCAACAACTCGTTTTCTTCAGACCTTGAGCACTCCTGATTAATTTCTGAATCTCAGAAAGGGTAAAGAAATCAACTTCTGAATCTCCTAAAAGAGTAAAAGAATTAATCACTGATGTCATTCCAGATAAGACAGGCACAGGTTTTGAAATGGTTGGTTGGCATGTGGGACTGGAATTTAAGACGTTCTGTATATAAAATTCTTACACAGCAACTGGGAAGTGAGTCATTCACCCAAGCACTAGAAAAACATGTTTGTTTTTTGATACCTCTGGAAGGTAAATTTCATTATTCCCTCATGAAAAGTTATATAGGGTAGTTACCCAGCAGCCATGCCATCAGTTGTAAAGAGGATGCTAGACACATTGTTTATTTTATGTGTAGGTACAGCCAACTAAACAGGCGGAACCACTTCAAGCAGTGTATTGACACTAGCAAGGAACAACAGCTTAGAAAAGCAAATGCCACAGATCGTATACTGGGGAGTTTTCAAGGTTTCTCCCCTCCTCCAACCACTCCGATTTTCTTTAGAACAACTTTCTACTTGGAGAACAAGTCAAGAATTTGGGAAGCAACAGGCAATCAGGTTTTCTTTTTCCCCTCCTAAAGCTACAATTTGGTTATGTGCCAAACTCACAGTGGACTTTTTCAGTTGAGCCTGTTTTACTCATTCAAACCATGAAGGTCTGTCCAGCGATGAGTACATATACGTATTTGTTAGGTCTTCAAACCTGAACCAGTGAGCAGACATCAAGCTAAAGCTTTGCAAAATGTGACTTTGTGATCACCAAATTTCAAGACAGAAAATCATCATCATCATCATCAATCATCATCATTCACTTATGTACGTACAGTTTTGACCAAATACCACAGTTAATTTTATGTTCTATATGAAAAAATAAGATTAGCCTTAGTCTACAGGCACCCATATGAATAGATTTCCTCTAGAAGACAATCTATGACTGTTAGAATATGTATTGTAGCATAACATGGTGCTATGTGATATGACACTTACTTCATCATTGATCATTACTGCATCATCATCAGGTTTCCTCAGTTATCATTTTGGCATGGAAGTAATGTTACCTACTGAGTGAGAACAAAACCAAGCTGGATTTTGTCCTGTCATTTACAGTTCTGCGACCTTGGAAAAGGTCATTAGCCTCCTCAGTTACCTCATCTGTAAAATGGAGATCACACATGTGAAGATTTGAATGAGAAAATATCTGCAAAATCATTAGCACAGCCCCTAGCACATACATATAGTTATTGACAGCTATTTCTTTTAAACTCTGGAAACTTTTTTTCTAAAGTAGTATTGAATTTGCTCCACAGAACAAATACATCATTCTAATTCACTAGGAGACATTTCCTTGAGAACCTTGATTTTTTTCTGACCTCATCTGACAGCTGTCTAGCCTGCTAAGGCTTCTGTATTCCTATGGGTAAGAAAGGGAATATTTGTGTTCCAATGCATTACAATTGTTATCTCGTTATTCTTCACAAGGATCATATGAGGCAGGAAACATGATCATTCCCATTTTACAGACGAATAAACCAAGATAAAGAGCCTATGGTTTCTAAGCAGATGACTGGTGGAGGCAGCATTCCAGTCTGTGGGATCTTACATTTGACAATAATCACCAGCTTGGTACCAGTCAGGCCCTGGATTATGTTATTTAAATTACGTGGCAGAGGGGAATACAATATACTCGGAGGATGAAAAAAAGGAACCACATGCTGGGAGAGAGGAGAAGGCGAGCTAATGAAGTTGGTGTTTTGCCTTTTAGCACCTGCGGAACAACAGAAACATCCCTGATTCAAGATCCTCCAGTCTCCTGATGAGAGTGGGCGGCGATCCCGTCTGTGCACACCGAACACAGAATCGGCTGTTGATTCTGCCTTCTGATCCTGGAGTGTGAGAACAGAAACCCAGAGTCACAGAGCTAACATATCATATTCCAAGTCAGAGATGGTTAGATTGTAACAAGGAGCGGACATGGCCGGTACATGGCTATTTCTACCTGGACAAGCTGAGCTGCTGTGAGATTTTAGGCCAAATCCCACCCGCTGCTCTGGCTCTCGTCCCTGCACAGTTTGGACTGGATGGAGTATGAGGTAACCCCAGCACTTTTTACTTATTAACTCATGTAATGCTCACAAAAGCCCTGAATGACACCACGATGGTCAACCCTGCAACAGCAGAGAAAACCAAGGCAGAACTTCGAACAACCTGCCTCACATTTCACAGTAAACAAACAGCAGGGCCAGGACAGAAGCCAGGTGATGTGGGAGGTGGACCCCTGACCCCACACCACACACACAGGAAGGAAAACAAACACCCGGTTCCTGGCCCCTTTGACTTGATGGCAGTGTCATCACGCACTCACATACACACACACCTTCACACTTGACTTCTACTACTTCAAGGCTTCATGTACAGTTAGATTAAAAAAAAAAAGGAGTGGTTGCCAAGTTCTGTGGGAGGGGCTGGTGGGGAGTGAGTATTTAATGAGTACATGATTTCTGTTTGAGAAGATGGAAAAGTTCTGGACATGGGTAACTAGTGTCCATCTCTGATGGTTGCACAAGATAAATGTACTTAATGCCACTGAACTTACAATAAAAATTATTAAGATGATTTGGTCATGTTATTTGGTTATCGTTCACATTTTATGTTATGCATAAATTTGACAATTTTAAAAAAGCAGGAGCACAAGGCAAAAGCTTATGTGAGGGTTTTCTGGCCCAAAGGGTCAATTTTGTGAAGCTGAGAAACCCTGGGATACAGGAGGTATGACAGATGAGTGACAGTGTTCGGCTGTGCTGTGGCCCATTTGACTGGTTTTATTTTCAGAGTAAGTGTTTGCTGTCTGCTCTTCCCCACAGAGAATACAGGACAGAGGTTCGCTAAGCTCGAGGGAAGTCCAGCAGGCTCTAGCGGAAGAGGGCTGGTTTAGTAGCGCTGAATTTCCGTGGCATGGAATAAAGTTTCCACTGAATACTGATGGTCATTGTCTCAAGTGGCTTCCAGGCTGAGGTGACCTAGTCGTCTCTCAGTGGTGTTTTTTTTTTGAAGGAAAAGTGATATATTGCCAAGATTATCTCTGTTAGCTCATTGAAAAGTTCAGAACAACCTTCCAGTGAGAACAGATTTTCAGACTTAGAAGGTAATTTTTGCCCACTCATCAGCAGATGGCAAAGGAGAACAAAAACCCTGTAAATAGTTAAAACCCAAAGCTGTGGCATCCAGGCCTTCTGTCCATAGGATCCCATCTCTCAATGAATCAAAACCTTACCCTTTGAAGGCCAAGGTTTTTCATACCAGCCAATATACATAAAACTATTAAAAATCTTTTTCAGAGTGTCTGTTAGAAATATAATTCCACATACCTGGTGGTTTTTTAAAAATCTAGTCTTAAAAATGGAAAATAAAATTTAATGCCGTATTATTACTTACAGTTGTCATTGGCAAAATTTTTAGCTGCCTTCTGAATTTCAAGCACTACCCAGAGTTGTTTTTCTTTCAGAAAGGATTTTTCCCTCAAGATTTTATGGAGATCTCTAAGTAAAATTGCATGCAGTCCTATGAAGGGTATGTATTATACATTTCACTTCCCATTTGATTTTTAAAATGTTAAGTTTATAATTTTTCAGAAAGAAAAAGCTGTGTGTAGTGTGATACTAGCATTACACTATAGGACTTAAATGTCCATATGTACATGGCCCTATGCCTGGGAATCTTACCTAAACCCTTCACCCCTTCAGACCCCAATGAGCACTTCATCTTTGGAACCAAAGTGCGGGAAAACGGTTTGTAATATTTAAACTTTTAAAGCTGTTAATGTTAATAATAATGGAGATATGTGAGAAAAATAAAAGTTTGTGTAACATTTTTTGAAGGGCCTAAACTGTTTTTAGAAGTCTCAGAATAATCTTCTTTCATTCGTCCATTCAACAAACACATATTTAGCACCTTTTGTGTGCCAGGCACACTGCTTTAGGCAATGGAAATACAAAAGCAAACAGAGACAGACTGAATTCAGTCTTTGTGAAACTTACTTTTTAGTAAGGGGGTTAGACCTTATACCACCAATTAAACAATATTTATTAAACTGTCAATTATTTCATTATCATTATAAGTGCTTCAAAGAGAACTAGAGGGTTCTGTGAAAATTTAACCGGAGAATCTGGCCTTGTCTGGAAGTTAGAGAAGATGCCTTTTGTGGAAGGGATGACTGAGCTCAGTGTCACCCAGAAACCGAGCCTGGAGTCCCCTGCCCTGCCTTAAAGGAGCCCAGACTTCCCATTGTCTGCTCGGGGTGCCGTGAACCTCCGAATCCCTGTCCAAAGGACCTCAAGTGTGGTCTAAGTCTTGTGCACACCTCTTACCAGGGTCTGTCAATCCCAAAGGGGACTACAGGCAAATGTGCACACCCCTAGGCTTCAAGGGTGCCCAGGAGGGGCTGCTTGCAAAGTGTGAGCATGCACTGACTTGGAGATGCATACTTCACAAGTCCTCTCACAATGTAAAAAGGAACCAGGGACGTAGACAAAAGGATGATGAGGCTGCAGCCACCAGTGAGGAGCCTGGAGACATTGTCCTTACACCACAGCATTCCCATGTGGAAGTCCAAGGAGCTGGAGAAGTCTAAGTTCTGTTTACAGCGTGGAAACATCCATCTGTACTCTTGATGTGAGCCCTGAAAACCTTAGGGGTGGTTCTATTTGACCTGCACTTTGCAGTAAGTTGGAATCGACTGGGCAAATTGAGGAAGAGCATTCTGGGCAGAGACACCCACATGGGTGACAGATGAGTTGGAAGGAAATGATGTGTTTAAGGAACTGAGAGGAAGCCACCAGCCTGGGACACACAGACAGCCTCAGTGTCTGAAGAGCTATCCAGGGCAACAGAAGAACATTCTTAAAAGGAATATATAATATGCCCATCAGTGAAAGTTCTCTGCAACATATTTTTGAGTAGTTAGTTTAAAAATTATGAAATGACTTGTATTGCGAAACTAAATTTCTGTACAATATACACAAAAATTTGAAACAGATTTTTGCAAACATGTTTGCTTTCAAACACTGAATTATCAGTGTTCCATTAGCATTATAATCCCGTGAAATACAATCATGCCCCATGTCCCTCAAGTCTGAAGCCTAGGAAGCAGGCAGGATCTGTTCCCATGGCTACTCTAGCCCACTTTTTACATTCAGTAAGTATTCATAATATTCATTCATCTGTTTACTAATTTAACTCAGCTGTAGTTTCCTCTTCTGGAATATAGGGAAATAATAGTATACTAGAGATGTTGGAAGGATGAAATAAATTGATATATATACATAAAGTGCTTAGAAAAGCATTAGGAAACCACCAAACACATAACAGATTGATATGGTCCCTGTGCCCATGGGAGCTTCTAATTAGCAGATAAATAGAAGTACAATTAGTTCTGTGATAACTATATAAGAGCAGCAAGACTCTAAAACCACAGAGAAGGAAATGACTGATTCTATCTGTAGAACAGAGTAAGATTTAATAGAAGAGGACATATTTGGTGACAAAGATAAGCCCAGAGGGGAAAAGACAGCTACCCTGCTTGCCAGAAGGGATGAAGGCATGGAGTAGAAGAGTGCGATGGGGAGGCTGGGTCCACAGTGTGACACAGAATGTTGGGAGCTGAGCCAGATTCAGAAGGGTTGTTGTAAGGAGGAGCTGTATCTTCAATGTTTTTCAAAGGGTGACCCTTTGAATCCCCTGGGGTGCTTGGTCAGACTAAAGATCCCCAGGCCCACACCAGACTCAGTGAACTAGAAAACAGGGCCTGGGGCTATTGAACAAGCCTTCCAGGTGATACTTATTTATACTTAAGGTTGAGATACCACAGAGAGTTAAAAGAAGTTTTCCAAACATATAATTTATATGAGGTCTGTCTTAGACAAGTAGCTGGCTACATGCAACCTATTGTGAAAGCCAAGAAGTTCCTCTTAAAGAAGAAAAACACATATTCAGAAACATGAGTTTTCCTCTCAGAAAATAAATTAGTGTCACACGCTTATTGGGTAGATATGTTAAGCAAAGGGGAAAATATCTCAAAGCAAATAAATTTTTGCTTACATTATATTCACTGTACCCTAGGATCCTGACATCAAGGGGGGAAAAGATACAAATTCTCCTAAAAATAAGAAAACTTGTTATTTTTTCCCTATTATGTAATACCTATTAAAGACTCTGCCTTGCCTGAGGGTTTCAGCCCCAGGCAAATTCACTATGGATTCAGAAAGACTGAGAAATGACAATGACCTCTTGGTGTAAAAGGGTTTACACCCAGCTTTATCCTCATGGTGGTAGGTGGAGCACTAGATCACCTCTGCATCCAGCCGTCTGCAGGTCTGTACTCCACCTCTGTGGGCACTGGGCAGAGCTCTTCCCTACAGTGACTCAGTCAATCATGGATCATTACCCACAGGTGTGGAATCAGCAGGCCAGTTGCATAATCAAGTAGTTTAGAGTCGGGTGAGGATCCTGGTCATAGGAACTTCCATTTTCCCCACAGCCACCAATTTGTGTTTAAGATTTGTGCATTTTATAACTCTCTTCCCAATGAGTTTGAGTGTTTAATAGAGAGATTTTGCTGAAACTTAACATCACAAAGTTCTGTTTTGTTATTGTTCTTTATATTACAGAACACAACATATTCAAAGAATGTTTAATGACATAAGATAATTCTTGTAATCTGATAAAAGGGGAGGAAAACATACCAGAAAACATACTCATACATATACTGTATATGTATATACATATACATGTTTGTATACATACATATAGGCATTCGCTTATTAAAACTACGTCCCAAAGTGTAAAGACCAGAAGAAAAAAAATAGTGAACTGTGATTCCAGGGTTGGTGAATCCAAGTTTGTATTTTCACTTAACAAGATCACCTGCTGATTCCCATGCACCTTAACATCTGAGAAGGACTGCTCTGGAGCCGAGGGGTCTCTGGTCCTGTGAGCACCAGGTCCTCTGGGTTGGACCCCTCCCCAGGGTTGGGAGTAAATACGGAGCATCCCTTGAGGTATACTCGAGTTATCTCTAGAGTGTCCCACCAAAGACTAGGAATGTTGAGGAGTCTTTACAATCTAAAATGATTTGATCTGCCCATCATTATAAATAACTCTTAATGTGATTGGAACTGCCTTCTTTTTTTAGCTCTTCTTCTATTACCTGCTGGAAGTCTGTTGGTCTGGTTTCCCTCTAATATCTCCCAACTCACATCACTCCAGGTTCCAAACCAGCCCTCCCCTGCCACCATGCTGGGACACACTAAGGGCTGCCAGGGTCTGTGTGACCTGACACTGCTGGGAAAGACTTCACACCTGCCCTGCCTTGGGCTCCCTCTCAGTGAGTGAGCCACAGGGTCATTCACTGCTGCCCTCTCACCCCAGGCCCCCCCATTTGACACTTCCATCCATGGGCAGTCATGTTACAGTTCTGAGAAGGGGACTAGCCCAGGCTCTGCATCCTGCACCCCTAAACTTCATGCATCTCTCTCCCCCTTTTCCTCCTTAGCATAGTCAGTTGTACTGTTTTCAAGAGATTTCTATCTCTGCCCTTGGACAAGTTCTAACACAATTTTCGCCATTTTCAGGTTTGCCAGGAAGAACCCGAGCCAGAGTTGGTCGTTACTGGGAATGCTGAGCAACACGGATCCAGATCCGGGGATTGAAGAGGCCAGGGAGTCAGTGTGGTCTGCGCCCTACAGGCAGCCAGCCTTGGACAGCCTGCCCATTGACCTGAGAAAGCATCTAACACCCTCAAATCCTTTGGAAAACTGGTCTTGTTATGTGCATGTTTTCAAGCCAGTTTTTCAAACCATAGCTTATATCCACCAAAAATGTTTAGCTAAAAAACGTTCCAAGGGTGGTTTCTAGGAGTCCTACTTGAACCTGAATGAGTGATGGGCTAAGGCTTCAAAGAAACCAGAGAGTACTTCCAAGTCTACTTTTTAGAGCAAATTCTACTTCCACAGCATTTCCTTTATATAAAAGCGTGAGCCCCTTATCCTTGCCCTAAAAGTAGTTTCATATAAAACTCTCCCATTTGCCTGGATGAGAAAAACATCTTTAATGCAGTTGTACAAATGTGATTTCCTCACTGGTGAATATCACATTTTTGTGGGTTCACAAAAAATAAAACTCCTTTTCCTTTTGGCTGAAAATTGCTTATGAAAAGGACAGGCGGTTTGGGGTTTTGGTGCTTTCTTTCCCAAGCAAGACACGGTTTTTTCAGTGGTGAGAAACCACCTCTGGGATACGCACAATTTTCACCTGCAACTAAATTGGTTTCAAACTAAATTTCCCATTTAGACAAGGAAAGCTATGCTCACTAACCCAGTGAACAGGTTAAATATCATCCGGGACCAAATTCGCCAGGGTGTATAAAACTGTCAGTCATGGAACTTTCCCCCAAGCCAGGAACCACAGGGACATTAACCCTTTTGCAGTGAAATAAGGTGAAAAATCATTCAAATCCTCAAGCTGAAGGCAAACGATGTCCTTTTGGGGCCCAACTGTCCCTGGAGGTCAGATGGGATCTCAGAGGTTCATATGTCAGCCAACCCACCAAAACATCTGTAGATGCTTTTCTCTGTATAAGGCAGCTCTCAGCCTCCCCAACTCCAACGCAAGGCATCTTGCAGCCTCCTCCACTCTAACACTTAAGAAACCCGCAGGTAGATGGTGGGCAATGAGGTGAATTCCTTTTCAGGACAAGGGATCCTCAACCAGATTGCGGATTTGTAAGACATTTTGTTTCTCTCACACTGAATTTTATTTTCAGGGTTGCAGTAAATTTGTTCCCCACAGCCTCCTTCACTCTTTGGGGTGCTGAGGGAACAGGAAGAGGACCTCTGACTTTGGTGAGATGGTGTGGTTCACAGCCTTCCGGGGCCCCTGCGGTGAGAATGCGGAGTCCCTGTGCGTATTGCACAGGGGCCCAGGGCAGACATCCCAAAACGTGCCCTGTGGTGTACATACTGATTACCATGAATTAAAGTTACTTAAGGAGCAGCCAGTGCAAGGACACTCTGACCTCCTGTCCCCTGCTTTGTCTCCAGAGAGCAGGAAACAATCCCATGTGAAGGGCACTCTCCCTGTGCCGGGAAGGGGAGACGGTCTTATTGTCAGAGCCAGAAAGCTCAGAGCTCAGGGGACCATCTAAACAAACCATGTTACTCTCAATAATTTACTACCCCAGCCCAAATCCTGTTTCAAATTCCTTACTCTTTGACATTCCCAAATATGTCAACATCTCACGGATGTATGTCTCCCCATCTAAAATGTATAAAAGCTACCTGCCTGGGCCATTTCTTTGAGTCTCAGTTTCACCTAGAGGGCCTCTATGTGCATGTAATTCAACTTAATTTTTTTTCTCCTGTTAATCTATCTCATAGCAATTTAGTTCTCAGGCCATCTAGAAGGACTTTGAGGGGGAAAGGACCATTTTTCCTGCCCAACCCCGCCATTTGGCAGTGAGGCTGGACCAGAAGTCAGTGCGTGGTCCCAAGCACTCGTGTGCTCAGGTGACTGGCAGTCTCTCGGGCTCTGTTTTCTCCTCCACAAAATGGACATACCACACTAGAGTTGCTTCTAAGAAAAGTGGCAAGGAAATCAGGTTCCAAAGTCCATACATAAGGCAGAACACTTGTATCATCAAAATTGCTCTTGAAAATCTTTGGCCTAGAACAGATCTGTTTCTTTGGATTTACATTCAGGGGCCACATTAAAGAGGGTTGTGTATCTCCCTTTTCTCTGGGTGAAGCATTCTTCCTGCAGGCGCACTGGGGAAATGAGATGCCAAGCTAACCACTGATGCACAGGTCTGGCCGAGGCAGGGATTCCTCAGGGGGCCTGCCCACTCCCACTGGAATTCAACCAAGTAAATATGCACAGGACTATGGAATGTTATTGTATTGTTTATGGATGTGAGAGTAACAATGGTGATGATGACAACTCATATTTCCCCAGTGTTCCAGAGACTGTCAGAGACTAATATAGGTATGTTCAGTAGTGTTTTCACAACAACACTATGACGTCGTTGATTATGTCACAGATCAGCAGTGAAGTTCAGAGAGGCATGGCTGACAGGGACCTGTGCTTCCTCCCCTCAGCCCACACTGAATAGCCACTCTGCCAGGCACAGAGAAAGGCTCTCCTGCACACATTCTACTGAAAGTTATTTTCCGTATGGTCAAAAACACTGAAATTATCACCTATTACCATTGTAACCACCATTGTTATCTCTGATGTTTTTACAAAATGTAAACATAACAAAATGTTCCTGCCTTTCAGGTTTATTAGTTAATACAGCTCATCAACACAAGATGCATTTCCATGCCTACCCTGTGGGGAATCAGTAACACAATGGTTGGGCATTTAAGCACCTTAATATACTACTTCATTCTCTAGCCTAAGAGAGGAGTATTTTCAGATGCTTTCAATTTCAGTGTTACTTATTGTGGGTAAAATTGCAGTATTTCCAGAATCTCTCGCCTGGCTTTAGTGCATTTCCATATCAACAGGTGTTTCCAAGGGGTGGAGAGAAATAGTTCATTTCCATTTCAATATATAATTACCTGGACCAGGAGGGCTCATCTGGACCAGAGAGGTTTGGGGGAATCTTCACTAACTTCAGCCACAGCAGGAGAGAGAGAGAGAGATGCCTGATGGCTGTTTGTAAGCTATAAACAGATTTTAAACTTTATTTCTCCCTTTGACTGATTTCGGCTTCAGCTAGGTATTTTGCCCCAGGGTTTCCCCTCCTCGGACTTACACTTACTATTAAAAAAAAACTTGTTAACAAACTAAATCTAACCCTGGGGGATCTTACTAGAATCTGTTTTCACTCCTGACACCAAAGCAATGTTTTCTTTTTTTTCCTCACCCTGACCAATTCTCTGATGCAAGCAGGGCATCCCACCATTTAATTCAATTAAATTCTGACCCTAGTGGCAGATCCCACCAGCTAAAGGCTCAGTCACACAAGACTATTCCTACAGGCCACCTGTACTTCTGGCTGTAAATTGGGGGTTCCCACAACCTCCTCCTTGGGTTTTATAATTTTCTAGAGCAGCTCATAGAACCGAGGAAAACAATTCTTTATAAGTGTACAACTCAGGAACAGCAGATGGAAGAGATGAATGGAGCAGGGTGTGGAGGTAAGGGCTGTGCACAGGGAGGTTCCACTCTTCCACACCCTCTTTGGGTGCAACACCCTCCCAGGACCATGCAATGTAGTTCACTAACCCAGAGCTTTCTGAACCTGATCGTTTAGGGGGTTTTATGGAGATTCCATTATGTAAGCAACATTGATTACATCACTGGTTGTTGGCAATTAACTCAGTCTCCAGCCCCTCTTCCCTCCCTGGAGGCTGGCAGGGTAAGGCTGGAAGGTCCAATCCTGTAATCCTGACTTGGCCTTTCTGGTGACCGGCCTGATCCTGAAGGTATCTCAGGGGCCCCCAGCCACCTGTCACTCCATTAGCATACAAAAAGATACTCTTCACTTCAGAGATACCAAGGGTCTTAGAAGCTCTGTAGTCAGGAACTCCAGATGAAGGAGAAATATATATTTATTATTATATCATAATATCACAGGAGACTTACAAAATAAATGATGCGTACATGCAATGGAATACAAGTGCTGATATTAAAAATTCATATTTGTAGATGGGAAATGGGAAAATGATTATGACTACAAAATAAAACAGTACACTATCAGTATATAAATTTATTTAAAGTATGTAGAAAGTTTGTGTGTATGCCAGTAAAAGGTCTAGAAGCCTGTATAACCACAGTCACCACAGATAATGATTTTTGTTTTTTTTATATATTTGTCCTTTTCTGCATTTCTCAAGTTTCCTACATTGAGGATGTCTACTTTTGAAGTTGGGGAGAAACTGTGATACAATGATTTATAAGAAATATATATTTGGTCATTTAGATGACCAAATATATATTTCTTAGGTATATTTGGTCTTCATCCATGGTTCCTGAAAACACTTCAGAGATAAAAAGTTGAGATGGGTGTCTTGTTATGTCAATGGCGAGACTTTTGGACCCCACCCAAGGGCAGGGACTGGTGTCAGGGGACCAACCAAGTGATTAGAAGGTGGGAAATTTCAGCCCCTACTCCTCAGCCTCAGGGAGGAGAGAGGACAGAGGGTTTGGGGGTTCAATCAGCCAATGGTCAATGACTTAGTCAATCTTGACCATGCTGTGGAGCCCACGTAAAACCAGTAACAGCGGTTTTGCCTCTCCCTCTTTCGGCATCCTGCTTCTCTGTCTGAGACAGAGCTCCCACACTTGGGGTCCCAGAACACTTCCACATGCCACCAAGCCAGGCCTCAAGCTCCACAGAACAGAAGCTCTTTATTCTGGACCTTCCCTCTGTAGCTCCTCATCTGGCTGTTAACTTGTATCCCTCATAGTCTCCTTTATTAAACTGGTAGACACAAGTGTTTGCCTGAGTTCTGTAAGCCACTCTAGCAAATTAATGGAGCCTAAGGGGGAGGTCTTGGAACCTCCAATCTGCATCCAGTGATTCAGAGGTACCAGTAATAGCCTGGGGCTTCCCACTGGCATCTGGAGTAGCTTGTTGGGGGCAGAATTATAGTTGAACCCCTTAACCTGTGGAATCTGATGCTATCTCCAGGCATAGCGTGTCAGAACTGAGTTGAATTATTGGACACTCTGCTGGTATTTGAGAAATGCTTGGTGTCATGTGTGGGAAAACCTCCTCCTCCACCCCACCCACACACATACTGGAATTGGGTCTGGGAATTCCAGGCAAAGAAACATTATTAAACAACAAAACCAATAACTTTAAATTGCACACATCTTTAGGTACCTTTGTAAAGCTCTCCCTTCAGGTCTCAGGAAGAGTCCTGGCACACCACTGTCCAAGGCATTCTGACGAGCGGAGAGAGCATGCAGACACCACACAGCAGGGCCCAGGTCTCCCGACTGGCCTCCCCCACATACCACCACCACATTAAAGGCTTCTTCTCCCCTTCATTTCTTTATATAAGGTTGGAGTTTCCCTCCTGCAAAAGTGCATATTAAGGCAAGTTAAGCTTCCATGCAACTAATACACCTATTTTCATTTTACATCTTTATTCTCTGGTAAGATGAACTGTGCATGAGAAAAGAGAAGGTTAAAGCATTTAAAAATTACATGAGGAATGTAAAATCATACACTATTTGTGCTTGAGGGGATAGGCATGGTTGGGAAGGGGTCGACTTGAATTGTCCACAGAATAATCTCAGTGTCCCTTCACTGTGAATGCATCAACCACAATTTTACTGGTGAGCTAAGTTTAAAATGCCATGACTTTTATAATAATATGAACTGAGGAAGGGCAGCAAAGCCCCCCAAGTGTCTGTATTTCTAGTTTTAATTTTTAATAACTTTTTAAAAAGGGACTCGTAATATGTGTTGTTTGAACTTGCAGTTTAAAGTTTTAGCTAACTAAGATTGAGTTTCAGTTGAGTTCCAACCTAGAACATAGACTTCTACAGATTCAAAGAGGTTTTCTTTTTAGAAATCATAGTAATCCTTACTTTGAGGGAAGAAAATTTGTAACAGGGCCTTCTGAATGTTTTTTTAAATGAGGTTGAGTTTCAGGATTTTCATATTAAATTTCATGTGTCAATCTGTCCATATTCCTGGTAGAAAGAAATGCTTCTGTTCTGGCAATTCTGTCTTTATCAGAACTTTACACTTTTCATTGTCCAGGTGATTTTTTTTTAATGTCCCTTTAAATGAAACATTTTGAAGATAGGTCTTTTAAATACTTGTTTAAAAATGTGTTAGCTTCCAAGGAATAACTATTTCCTTCTGGCATAATAGCGTAAAGGTTTTTCTCCAAGCTTGCAAATATTTTCCATTTTTGCCAATGAAAGCCCCACAGAATTCAAAGGTGTCCACAAATGCCTGTTCTGTAGACTACCATGCTGGAGCCTAGAGATGGTGCTGAGAACCAGCCAGCAGACCCAAAGCAGTGGGGATCCACGGCCAGCACAAGGGTGGACATTTCCAAGTAAAACACATCTGTCTTTCCCATTGTCCAGGTTGATTCCACACAGACGGAGAGAAGACAACGTTCCTATGTAAATGTCATTCAAACTTCATCTGTGAAAGTGATTAAACAATGCATCTTGGTTTTAAATTATTGTGCTGGAACAAAAGCAACTACCCCTCACACTGATGAGTTTATTGGTTCTTTCTATTTTCTCCCCTAAAAATGCAAAACAGGGGCTGCTGACAAAGGGAAAGAAAGGGAATAGAGCTGTCAGGTAACTGTCTTCACTGTGTGAGTTAAGGGGAGCTCCACATTTTCCAAACCAAAATTGTCTTCTGAACTGGGGGAACTTCATCTGGGCAAGATGCTGTTAGAACCCAGATGTCCACCAGCCCCTTATCTGGGAAGGTGGGTGCAGAGCATGTGAAAAAATAGTGCACTCTGAGAGGCCAAGGAGTTTTTTTATTTTCTAGTAGTTATTTTTATATTCTTTTACATTATAAAAAAATTAAAAGCTAATTATATACTTAAACACAAAGAATTGTTGAGAAGAAGTAAAAAAAATTAAGCGAAATCTCACTCCCCAAGGACAAGTAAAATGAATATTTTGGTGTATTTCTTTCACACTATTTTATAACCATCAGCCCATCTATCCATTTATCTACTTGATTTGATTTATTTCATCAACTTCAGATGTGTCTCTCTCTTATGTTTTTAATTATTCTTAAATTGGAAAAAACAAGAATCTCCCTCTTGAATTAACCAAAAATACTGGCATTCCCTCAGTCCAAGAAGCTTAGCTGTTTCCTGCAATCTGACCTGTTAATGACTAAGTGAGATAAGTCACTGTCATACTGGGGCACAACTGAACACTTGTCCCTTCTTCCCGCAGTCCGGTGAATCCAGGACAAGCCATTTCTGCTAGCATGCCCTTGGTGGCTTAGATCCCAACACAGGCAGCTGGGTGACCCTCAGGCGGCTCCAAGGTGTCCGCTCTTTCAGGTCTCATTCGCAGGTTCAGCCTTTGTTCCTGTTGCAGGATGACTGGGTCTGGCATCCTCTGGGCCTTCAGCATTCAGCTTTCACTCATGAGCACTTGGGCTCTGATCTGAGCCTCATTTGTTCAATGATGGCTGAGTATTTCATTATACACACATGACAATTGTTTGAGCCTTTCCCCCCTTATTGAGTATTTAGAGCTTTTATTTCTATTTTTCCTTAGTCTTATAAATAACCATAATGAAGATCTGTGTTCACATGTCTTTGAATACATTTCTGATTACTTCCTAAAAATAGAAATGCTGGGTCAAAATATGTGTACATTGTAAAGCTCTTCTATACATGTTGTAAAAATACTTAGGAGAGTCTTCCAGTCAAAACCACAATGAGATACCACACTTTACACCTGTCAGAATGGCTATTTTCAGAAAGACAAGAGATAGTAAGTGTTGGAGGAAAGGGTACCCTCATGTATGGTTGGTAACATTGTGAATTGGTACTGTTGCTATGAAAACTGTATGGAGATTCCTCAAAAAATTAAAACAGAACTACCATATGACCCAGTAATTTCACTTCAGGTATTTGTCTGAAGGAAACAAAATCACTATCTTAAAAAGATACCTGCACCCCCATGTTCATGGCAGCATTATTTACAAAAGCTAAGACATGAATACAGTCTTAGTGTCCATTAAAAAAAACGAATGGATAAAGAAAATGTGGTGTTTAAAGAAGATAATGGACTATTATTCAGCCATAAAAAAGAAGGAAATCCTGCCCTTTGTGACATGAATGGACCTTGAAGACACTATGCTGAGTGAGGTTAGACAAAAACAAATACTACATGATTTCACTTATACATGGAATCTTAAAAAAAAAAAATTGAACTCACAGATATGGAGAACAGATTGGTGGTTGCCAGGTATGGGGTATGGGGGTGGGCAAAAGGGTGAAGGGGATCAAAAGATATAGTCTTCCAGTTATAAAGTAAGTCCTACAGATGTAATGTACAGCATGGTGACTATAATTAACAATACTGTATTGTGTATCTGAAAGTGGCTAAGACAGTAGATCTTAAAAGTTTTTATCATAAGAAAAATAATTGTAACTATGTGGTGATAGATGTTATCTAAACTTACAGTGATCATATCATGATATATACATGTATCAAATCACTATGTTGTATGCCTATTACTAATAAAATGTTATATGTCAAATATATCTCAATTAAAAAATATAATTAAATACAGGAATAATGGTATCACCAACAACAGGAAATTGGAAAGTAAAATAAAACAAAATGAATGAATGAATGAAAATAAAAGAACACTGGCAGAAACACAAAAATCAAACCAAAAGCAATGATACCTACTTCTCCATGTGCAAGGTTGATGTGACCAAATGAATTGCTAAAAGAAATGCAATCACTGTTCTATTTTACATGGTTTTATAGTATATGTAGGTACTCATCTAATGAAAGAATGTTATTTTTAAAAGCAGTTTAATATGGACAAAAATAATATCAAAAAAAAGAAGATATTCCAAACAAGCATGTATGAGGGTCCAACTCACTCAACCTCTTATTAGTGTTCAGTATTATCATAAAAAACAAACTGCTAATTGGACATTTGAAAATTGGTGTCTTACTGTTTCAATTTGTATTCTTTTAATTTTGAACTTGAGAAAATACACTTAGCTACAGAATGTCCTTTTTCTGTGACTTCTGTATTCCCGGCATTCCTGACTGTCTTGCTTGATGGTTTCTGCCCCAGTCAAGTTCACTATGGATTCAATGAGATCAAGAAATGACAACGGAACTTTCTTGGGGTAAATCTGCTTTATTTTCACAGCAGTAGGTCAAGCACCAGAATCAGGTCTGCATCCAGCAGTCTGCAGGTCCATAGTCCATGTGTCTGCCTCCGCCCAGAGCACTGCACAGAGCTCTTTATGCAGCAACTCAGTCAATAACAGCTCATTGCCTATGGGTGTGGAAATTAACCTAGCAGCAGGCCAGTTACATGATCAAGTAGTTTAGGATCAGGAGAGGATCCTGGCTGTAGGAACTTCCATTTTCCCTATGCTGAGTAAAGGTAAAGTTGTTCTGTGCCCTATACAAGGGGGGAGGTCTGGTTTATTTCAGCACCCCAATTTGAAAAGATGACACTGAATGCTTTGGGCAAGGAGTGGCACCTACTTACATTTCCCTTTATTTGCTGACTGAGCTATTTGCTCTGGATTTCAAAAGGAGGTTATTTTTTAAATTCTTTAGCTAGGAATTCTGTTTTTTTAATTCTTTTTTCTTTACTCCATTATTTTATCTCCTTTCTACTTTTACCTTCTCATAGAAATAAATGGCTGAGTTACTATCCACACAAGGTAATAAAGCCTATCGATTCACACAGGGAATCAGAAAATTCAGCCTTTTAAATTAGTTGTAATTTATGCTGCTTCACCAAGTACCATGACCTGAGAAACAGATACTTTGCCCTGCACCATTAAGATAATTCCATTCAACTTGTGAATATTTTGGCCTTTCTCTAAGTGGTCATGAAAAACTATTCTGAGACACAAACTCTGGAGTCTTACTCTGATGTAATTCATTGACCATGTTTGTAGTATTTTTTATTTTTAAAAAATGACAGAAACTAGTTAAGATTTTAGAAACAATTGAGATCTTGCTTTGTAACGAAAGAACATTCCCAAACTCTGGGGCATTTTCCTAGATAATGCCAGGTCCAAAAGGAAAGTTGCTATTCCAGAAGGAAATTTGTTCCACCTTTAGAAGGGTATTTTAAATCTTGAGCCTAAATTTTATATTATTGTGTTTTTTTTTGAGATGTCAACTTTTCAGCAAGTAAAATGAAAAGAGTCTTTAAAACCCTGAGAAACACACATGAAAAGATGATTCCTTTTTTATTGAGAAAAGATTCATTACTTGAATTTTCCATTTTTAGTCCAACTAGACCTTCCATTTATAGATTTCAAGCCCCATTAATTTGTTGCTGTCGTGTTTATTGGCAGTGTCTCTTCTTTTGCCACAAACATTATACATGACCCAACTCCAAGCACCCCCTTGTAAAAGGCACTTAATTAAACCAATAAACAAACCAGAGGATAAAGAACTATAGGGGACCTCTCTAAGAAACATAGGGTCCCAACATTATAAACAACATGGAAGTAGATCATTGAATCCCTTCAAGTATCCCAAATCTAATTTATGTGGTCAATAATATAATCCTTTCCAACTCTGTGAGAAACTTATCTGTCACACTCTGGTGACTATATAGTCACAGTACAATTTCTTTAACCACACCCCCATTAAAATGTAACACATGTCTATAGCAAGCGTTAAATGAAAAGACAAAGTACAGGAAATTGCTTTCATATGTTAGCTATGCTTGAAAATGATGGAAAAGAGTAACCTTTGCAATGAATGCTATCTTAGTAATTTATGGTTTGGTATGAAGAATCATGCCTATTTATGACCTACCCTCTGCTCTTGTTGAGAAATGATGCACTCTCCATCCATTCCTGTTGTCAGGTAAACCATGAGGTTTGCATTTGGTGATTAGTAGCCAATAGACTTTCTTACTTTAAACTAAAAGTAAAGAGTGTTTACTACTTTCAAGCATTGAAAGTGGGTCAGATCCACTGCAAAGGACAAGGGCTAGATGGAAGGTAAGGGAGGCTCCTCTAGTGACCCAGACATGAGACAGCCCATTGCTGGTGATGTCATGTTCAAGTTTATTGGTCTCATGGGTTGGGACCATCTAAGACACAGGAACATCTGCTAATCAGGTCAGCATTCAGTTCACCTAAATGGAAGCTGAAAGGCATTGACCATGATCTAGCTTTTTCAGAAGAGATGTACAGGCATTGCTAGTTCGTGTATTTCTAATGTTCATTTGTGAGAAAAGCAGAACTCTTACTTATTGAGACAGTCCATGAATTGAGAAAAGATTTATTTTCCATTCCTTCCATATATATAATGCAATTAGATGCACCTCTCATGAGATGAATATATATATGAATAACTTAAATGACACAGAAGCTCATTTACTTACAAACTGGCTTATTTCTGAAGAGTATTCTTAAAAATCTGTTGTTTATAAGACCAAAGTGATTTTATAAAAGCAATTGCTACCCCCATTTGTTGGCAATGGACAGAGTTATGGTTTTTATGCCCCAGCTCATACCTTTCTTTATAAGCATGAAAACGCAAAAGTTGAAAGTTTATGAAAGGTAAGCATCAATACTATAAATAAATGTATAACCCGTGTGCTAGCTTCCTGGGACTGCTGTTATAAATTACCACAAACTGGGTGGCTTAAAACAACAGAAATTTATTCTCTCACAGTTCTGAAGGCTACAAGTCTGAGATTCAGATGTTGGCAGGATAGGTTATTTCTGGAGGTTCTGAGAGAGATTCCAGTCCACGCCTCTCTCTCTTAGCTTCTGGTGGCTGCCAGCAACCCTTGGCATTCCTCGGCTTGAAAGTGCATCCCTCCAGTCTCTGCCTCTGTCTTCTCATGCTGTTTGCCCCGTGGGTCTGTGTCACTCTGTCTTAATATCCTCTGTTTGTAAGGACCTAAGTCATGGGATTAGGACCCACCAAATCCAGTGTGACCTCATCTTAAATTGATTACCTCTACAAAGACCCTATTTCCTTCCAAAAAGGTTCACATTCACAGATACAAGGGGTTAGGACTTAAAACATATCTTTCTTGGGGAACACAATTCAACCCCTAACATCCATCATATCCCAAAGGGTGTTTCTGTTTAACTAGAAATGTTAAAGTTACCTTTGTGTAGGTGAATGAGCAAATGTTAAAAACTGGTATTTTACGCTCATGGGGGACTTCAAACTGTATATCCACTTAATTAGGAAAACATGCATATTCTACTACTGATAATTAGCATAATACTGAAGATTTGTGTATATGTGTATTATGTATGGAGCTGCATATGCACCCATTCATCACACACACTCACACAAACACACACAATCCTTTTTATGCCACACAGGCTTCCACACGGGAATGTAGTGACTGTTACCATGAGGTTTCCCTTGCTGTGCACTGATGGGGTTAAGGTAGACCACCCCAAATATGATGCTTTTGCATATGGAATATTTTGAATTAAACTTATTAAGAAACAGCCGGTGCAAGGACTCGCTGACCCTCCTCTCTCCCCCAGAAAGAAGGAAACAAATCCACCACATGAGAGTTACCCTCCCTGCCCCTGCAGCAAGAAGGTTGTCTAAACAAACCTTGTTATTTCACTATTATTGCCACCACAAGCCCAAACTCCTTTGTCTTGTCAGTTCTTCACATATTTGTTTCTTTGTCTAATAGGTATAAAAGCTTCCTGCTCTGGTTTCTTCCTTGAATTACATATTTGTATGTGCTCCTGTATGTATGAAATTAAATTTGTTTTTTTCCTGTTGGTCTGTTTCATGTCAATTTAATTATTAGACTAGCCAAAGAACTGAGAAGGGAAAAGAGGAAAAATGCCCCTTTTCCTGCCCCATATATACAAGCTGAGCATGTTCTCAGCCATCTTTGAACACATTCCACACATCAGTGTCTGGTCTTGGAGAAGGACAGCCTTCCATTAATGAGATTCAGAGAACATGTTTATTAAAAGCTGGAGGGGTAGGTCATCAAATGACACATCTCAGCTAGTACCCTATTCCCCCTGTTCTTTTTGTTTCTTCAATTCCCATGTTCATGGATGTTATAGCTAACAACTCATAAAACGTATTTCTTCGTCATCCTGTGCACACACCTTGTGGCCAAAAACCTGACTTCTAGTCAATGGAATATGAGCAGTAGAGATGGGCGCCATTGTAGGCTTGGTTCATTAAAACATGAACCTACACATGTTCCCTCCATCTTCTGGCTTGAGTCTGACAAGCAAAGCATCCTAGAAGCCTAGGCTGAAGGTGAAAGAGCCACGAGACAAAAGGAGCTTGAGTTTCTGAATCACTACATGGGGATCATGAACACCCGTTTTGAGCTGTATCATGCTTGGGCCATTTTTACCTTGGGCCTTGTTTGTTACAACTCCTAACACTACCTTAATGTAAATACATTTGGTGCAAATGGGGACTTGAGCTCACATAACTCAGGATAGAGGAAGGTGAGAATGGCTGAAAGAGACTGTTACTGCTTGATGGCAATGCTTTCCTCACCCAACTGGTGCCATGAAGTCTATGTTACTGATGACTTCTGCCAAATTGCTGAATTTTGTACATACAAGACACTGCCATGCATAGTCCTCTCTTACTTAAGGCTTAGTCTTGTCTCCTTAATTTGAAGACTTTTGCTTTGTCCCTTACAGCTCCTACTTCAGTGTCCAGAGCTACTGAAATGCCCAACAACAGCTTATTGATCTGTGTGGGTGGACTGATTATTAAGAAAGCCAAGGGAAAATTTACCAGCTAAGTAAGTTCTGGTGTACTTAATGACTTTTAAAACTAGTTTCAAGGCCACAAATGAATAAAAAATGTAAAGCATATGTATATTCATAAATATACTTAAAGTATAAACATTAAGTTCCATAAATACTGTTAAAATCCATTTAAAAGAGGGTTGTTCTCTTTCTTCAGGAGGATGAAAGAAGTTTTATTGGATTTTTCTCATAGCGTTTTGAGAGAAGGCAGGACATTTTTAGAAACAAATCTATTCTGAACAGAGACTTCCAGTGTGTTTGCTGCCACACCTCTCTAGTTTATCAAATCGCAGTTAAAATCAAAGAGGGAAAGCCCCACACTATTTCCCAGGTTTAACCACAGTGAACAGACTCACAAAACTAAACTCGGGCCATCTGTCAATGACTTCCTATTCCTGTATAAACTCTGCTCCGTGATCATGTGCTACACTAATGAAAATATAATTTAAGTCCCAGTCAGATTGGTCTCAGTTGGTTTAAATGGCTTATAGGAGGAATCATAAGCCAAATGTAGTACGAGGAGAGGAGCAGAAAGACAAAACGTGAGGACCTGTCCTCACAGGAAGGTGGGGATTTGTCCCTATAAGGGCTGTTGTCTTTTTCTGCTCAGCTTTTCTCCATTCTTCTGGTCACATGACCTATTCCTCGGTCTGAGGGGAAGTCAGACCCGGACAACACCGGTTACGCTGTCTCTCCTCAGACCTTGTGGAAGCCAGGATGACGAACGGTGGTCAGGGAATCCAAACTGAGGTCTCTCCTGAGATTGTCCCACCTGCGGCTGAGGGAACAGACCTTCTTTACCTTTCTGATGGCAGAGCTGATGAGCTGAGTTGAGGGACGACTGAGCAGGCCACCCAGAGGCAAGAGAGGATGAGGTCAGCACAGATGAAAGCCCCAAATGCCAAATGGGAATAGAGAGAGGGATCGTCTTGATAGCATTTGGGAATGATGCTGAATCCTTGCAGAGGCCATGACTGTCCCTAGGCCTGAGTTTGGCTTTGTGAGTCTGCAAACCCCCATTACTGAGTTAACGCTGGCTTGGGTCACTTGAACACGGTCACTTGAAAAGATGATTTCTGTATCAGCGGTCCCTAAAACTGATGTTTTCTGCTCACACTAACAAGGAACCATACTTGGTTTCTGCTAGTTTGATTTTCTTCTGCCTCAGTAATCTAGCATTTACTATTCCTCTATTTTTGCAGACTTTTTTCCAACAAGACCTTAGAGGATATACCCTCCACTACATAAAAACTGATAAATATTCTGGAAGATTAAGGATAATATATAGTTGTATTGTACAAATCTCACAAATGCTTGTATATAATCTAAAATTCCGGATTTTCTACCTCAGGGCACACCATTTTACCGGCTACTCCATTTAACAAGCTAGCAAATGTTTTGAAAATAGTGTCAGTGGAATTCTTCCACTCCAGGGGACATCTTCATTGTTTCAGCTGGTGTATCAGTTGGCACATAGACAACTTCTAGTCTTCCTTCTAATATCCTGTAAAGATTGGGATTCTGGGAGAGTAATACAATAGAGAAAACAAAAATAGTGTCTTCCAGGGTTCATGACTAAAAGGAGCCATTATATGGCAAAGAATATTCACGGAATGTAGAATTAGAAAACCTCAGGGACATATTTGGTTGTAAGTGAAATTGTAACTCCAGTAATCTCAAAGTAAGTTTAATAACCACTAGTCTAGTTGCAACTAACATTGATCAGATCAATGGCTGAGTCATACTCACAGAGGAATTTGC
Source organism: Manis pentadactyla (assembly GCF_030020395.1). Classification (NCBI taxonomy): domain Eukaryota; kingdom Metazoa; phylum Chordata; class Mammalia; order Pholidota; family Manidae; genus Manis; species Manis pentadactyla. The sequence continues at coordinate 25,506,096 of NC_080019.1, read as the reverse complement.
AGTGGGAATCACTTGTCTATTAATAAATTTTAGTGTTCTTTTATTCCAGCATCTCCCCAGTCTTTGCCGCCTGAAACCACCTGAACTCCTCCTATATTGCACTGGAGGGGATGATTATTATTATCTAATTATTATTTTCTAAGTCTCTGTAACTAAGAGTTTGAGAAAAACCAATAATCAGCATAACATGATAATATTTACTAATCAACTCTTCATTAATAATATTAGTCACCCCCAAACATCTCACCCAGCTACACACTAGTGTCTATTCTCCCTCTTCTGGCCCCAGTGTCTTTCCAGTTGCAACACGAAATCACAAATACTGCAAATGATATAGGATTTTACAAAGGTGAGGAAAGGTTTTTTAGAGAACTGATGGAATCACAGGGGCGGCTATTAAAACATGAGACTCTAGCAGGTTTAAATGCATTAGCAATTGAAGAAGACAAAAATCAATAAATATAGGGATGAAAATTACAATGACTTGGATATCAAAATAAGGAAAAACTGATGAAACTTTTGCAAAACAACCCTCTGAATGATATTACCCTCCTGCTATAGTTTTTGTCACCAAAAATGTTAATTTGATCCATTCTTTGTATGTCCTAAGAATTACAAAGGAGACAAAATTGAATAATGATCTAAATTTTGTTTAGTAAATTAAAACTATTTTCACATTTTTAATTCTATTTTTTGAGACTATCACTTTGCCAATTTTCTGGGAAAAGTTGGCCTCCACATTGAATGAATTCATTTTAAGTGGCCTTTTCTTGGTTCCAGTTTTCCTTTGGCAATAAGGGCCCCTATGCCTCTCTGACAGCTCTCATCACCCTGCTGGTGTTTATATGTTTCCTGTACCAAACTGTGAACTTTTTAAAGGAAGGTACCTTTCCTAATTCTTTAATTTAATCCACAGATGCCTAGTTGAGGACCTGCTCATAATGTTGGTGGAATAAAAAAGGGATGAGTAGACGAACCTACTCTTTTTTTTTTGAAAGGGTAACTTACCCTTCAAAGTCCCTGGAATTGCCACTTACTATTGATGTCCTGGGTCCTAGAGTTCTATGTGGTCTATACCTAGAGGCATGGTCCTGGACCAGATAGTCTCTTAAAGTCGTTAAAAGTTAGCAATCCCTAAAGTATTTTGCACTTACCTTCTTTTGAAAATAGCATCTTTAGGTGTGTTTTTTAAGATAGATAATCATTAGCTCACATAAGAAACAGATTCCCAAGATATCCAAACAAATTGGCTATTCACCGACTAGCTCTTCTCACCAGCAAGTACATCTTCCAAGAATTACAATGCATGCTGGAGAAGGGCCTACTGCAGATCCTAGGAGCCAGAGATATGATAAACTGCTGCCAGAAAGGTCTTGGGACAGTCCAGAAAGGGACTAGGAAGCTGGATGGACTTGAAATGAGGTTGGCACCAGAAGGGTTTGCACACTCAGCCTGCAGTGGCTGGCATGTCTCTTTGATTCACTTAATGGAAAGTAACCCTAAAAGGAGCCCTCTCTGGCTGGCCTGGAACTGTGAGGCTCAGATGAAACACATTAAATTCATTACAGCAAATTGGTCTTTGGCCCTTGGTAGCTGCAGGACTGCAGGGAGGACAGAAAGCCCTGCTGCTGTCATGATGTTGGAAATCTGCCACTGGAGATACAGATGGAGGTGGGGAAGGATTTTCCACAGATTCAAAAATGGGAGTCATTATCCAATTAAAATAGATTAATTTAATGGCTTGGAGGATGACAGAGTGAGCCCCAGGAGAACAGAGACAAAGGGCTTTTGTGAGCCTGAGCAAGCGCACTAAAAAAGCTTCCCTGGAGTTCCAGGCAGGGCTATGCCGCTCTTTATTCGGAGGCCTTGGAAATGCCACACATGGGCCAATATTAACAAGAACACTTTACATCACCTCTCTGCCCTAAAGAGAGAATGAGAGGTGACATAATACAATTCAGTTTTACTGATCCCCCACTAGGCACCAATTGCCCTACCAGGCACAGGGCTATAGACATGCCTTAAAAGTGCTCCAAGACCTAGATCAGGCTTCTGAAAAGAACCAAGAGATGAGGGCTGAAGTAGTTGAAGATCTCTGGTTTGGCCAGCTCCTACATCAGGTGTCCATCCAATTCAGATAGTTCTTTGAAGGAAGATGTGGAGGCAATGAGAAGAGAAGCCGAGTGACGGGCCCAGGCACAGTTGGAAAAGCAGAGTATACACACAGAGTTGTGTGGTCATCACTACACTCAATTTCAGAACATCTTCAGTAACCCCAGAAGAAATCCCACGTTGGAGAGGCAATGTCATCAAGATGACAACATAGGTTGTTTCCAACTTCAGTCCCCCTCACAAGAAGACCAACTAACGACTATCCACAGATAATACAGTATTATGAAAATCCCAGAAACGACTGGTGAGGCTGAAACCCCCTGCTGGATCACAGAGACCAGGAAGGACCACATTAGAAGAGTAAGAGGAGTGGTCTCACTTTTGCCCCTCCCACAGGCTGACACAGCACTGCACTGAGAGGGCCTCCTAGGTCTATAGTTTCTCTGGTGAGCAAAAAGAACCCAAGGTGACATCCTTTTCCCTCAGCAGTGTGGGATTCTCATCAGGAATCCCACCTTAGGCTTGCTTAGCAGAGATCACTGGAAGAATCTGAGGGCTTGACCATGGGGGATCAGACAGAAATAGAGGGTGAGGCTCAGATCTTGGCAGACTATGGTACTACTGGCCGCAGACCCCAAGCAGAAATCGCAGCTGTGGTTCTGTCCATTCATAAAGCCAAGTTGGTGGCCTTGTCTGTCCAGAAAGCTCAGTTGGAAGCTTTGACTGATTTGGGTCCCCAGTCAATGGGCAATATTGGCCATGGAGCTGGTTCTATGGCCCTGCCCAGCTAGAAAAGCAAGTTTGAAGCCCCACCCAACTGGTGAGTGTGACCTCCAGTCCTGTTCACAAGGATGCTGGCCAGAGAGCCCAAGCAGCTCTGGAGCCCATCCTGCAGCCCTGCTATGGGCAGAAAGCCAAGCCAACAGCCTCACCCAACTGTTGAGCATTGCCTCTGGTCCCACATAAACAGAGAGCCTGAACAGTGACCCTGGACAGCCTCAGAGACCAGCTTATGGTACTGCACAGCATGGAGCACAGCCCACAACCCCACTTAGCAGCAGAGCCTAGCACACAGCTCTGCCTGATTGCTGAACACAGCCTGTACCCTTCCCTTTGGCAGGGAGCCCAGCCAGTGGTCTCACCTGATCGCAGTGTATAGCCTGCAGACCTACCCTCCCAAAGCTTGAACAGACAGTGCTCTGGACTGTGGAGACCAATCTCCAACCCCACCCAAATGCAGGATACAGCTGGAAGCCTTGACAGATCAGAGAGCCAGCCAGCGACCTCATCCAAAAACAGAGCACAGCCAGTGCTTCCTGGTCTCAGGCCTACCTAATCACAAAGCCCAGCCTGCAGCCTGCCCAACTGTTTAGCACAGCCTGAGCCCCAACCAACCAGAAGCCATTGCAGAGCCCAGTCACAGGTCCAGCCAGTGGTACCATCCTGCCAAAGAACAAAAACTGTGATCTTGCCTAGCCAAAGGTAATTATGGGGCCCAGCGAGCAGTCCCACCTGAACATAGGGCACAGCCAGTAGCCCTGACCAAATAAGCAGCCACCCAGCAGTCCTTCTTCACTGTGTAGCTAAGCCAGCAGGTCCACTCAACCTTTAGAGGCCAGAGAGAAGCACCTCCCCCCAACCACAGAACACAGGCAGTAGCCTTGCCCAACTACAGACCCCACTAGCAGTCCTGCCTGGGGGTACTAGTACCCAACCTACAGAGTGACCCAAGCTGAGTTGACTAGTGGAGGTCTTTCCCTGCTGAAGCAAACCTGTAAACACTGGAAAAGGAGACCTACAGGAGAACACAAGGATCATAAAAAATCAGGTAAACATGACACTACCAAAGGAAACCAATAAAACTTGAATAACTGACCCTAAAGAAATAGAAATCTAAGTGCTGTCTGACAAGGAATTCGAAATAATCCTCCTAAAAAAGAAATGCTGAAAGGAGTTCTTCACTGAAATGCATGGACTCTAAATAATAAGAAAGCATATAAAAATATAAAACATGCTGATAAATGTGAGTATTTAGCCAAATTCAGAATATTCTAATATTGTAATATGGTGTGTTAATCACTTAACTTTAAAGGTTTAAAGGACAAAAATATAAAGGTAACTATAGCTGCAATAGTTTGTTAATGGATACAAAATATAAAAGAAGATAAACTATGACATCAAAAACACAAGTTATGGGAAGGAAGTAAAAAGATAGGTTTTTGTGTTTGAAATTAAGTCATTATCAGTACAAAATAGACTCTTATAGCTATATGTTTTATGTAAGCCATGGCAATGACAAATTTAAAAATCCTACAGTAAATACACAAAAGATAAGGAAAGGGAATCAAAGTGTGCTTCTATGGAATATCATCAACCCACAAAGAACCCACAAGAAAGGTGGCAAAAGAGGGAGAAAAGAACAAAGGAACAGCCAAACAGTCAGAAAACAGTAAGATGGTAATAGTAAGTCCTTACTTGTCAACAATTACTTTAAATATAAATGGATTAAATTCTCCAATCAAAAGACATAGGCAAGCTGAATGGATTTTTTAAAAAATCCAACAGTATGCTGCCTACAAGAGACTCATGTTAGCTTAAAGGACACACACAGGCTGAGAGTAAAGGAATATAAAAACATAACCAAAAGAAAGCAGAGATAGATATACTTATACAAAATAAACTTCAGGCTAAAAATGGTCACAGGAGACCAAGAAGGTCATTATTTAATGATGAAGGGATTAATTAATCAAGAAGGTATTATAATTATAAATATTTATGCAGCCAACATCAGAGCATCTAAACATATGAAGCAAATAGTAACAGAACTAAAAGGAGAAATAACAGCAATATGACAATAATTGGAGACTTTAATATATCACTCTCAACAATGGATAAATCATCCAGATAATCAATAAGGAAACAGCAGATTTGAATAACATTATTGACCAAATGGAACCAACAGACATATACAAAATGTTCTGTCCAACAGCATCAGAATATACATTCTTCTCAAGAACACACAGAAGACTTTCTAGGGTAGATCAAATAGTAGGCCAGCAAACAAGTCTCAAAAACTTCAAGAAGATAGAAATTATATCAAGTATCTTTTCTGACCACAAATGGTATGAAACAAGAAATCAGTAATAGAAAGAAAGCTAGAAATCAAAGATACATGGAAATTAAATACACCTTTTAACAACCAGTGAATCAAAGGAGAAATTTTTTTTTTAATCTTGAAATGAATGAAAATGGAAACAACATACCAAAAGTTATGGGCTGCAGGAAAAGCAGTTGTAAGAGAAAAGTTTATAGCTATAAATGCATACATTAAGAAAATAAAGATCTTAAATAAACAACCAAACACTACCCCTCAAGGAACTAGAAGAATAACAAATGAAGCCCAAAGTTAGCAGAAGGAAAGAAACAATAAAGATTAGGGTGACGTTACTAGACAATTACTGTTGGACAAAATTTGACCAGTTAAGAAAGACATGAACCTAAATAGTCCTCTCCACTTTCTGAACTACCATTTGTTCCCATCCTTCAACTCCACCTCTTCTGCAACCAAGAAAAATGTGACTAGAGAAGAAGAAAAAAGGTCTTTAGAAGCACAGTGCACATGAAGTCATAGTATCGGGACATCTCACTTTACTCACTTGAAGACCTCAGATCAGGTAAATGGCAGGCATCTATAAATTACTGTTTAATAAACAGTGTCTTTGACATTGAATGAGCATTAATTAAAGGAATGGCAGCTTCTTTTGAACCCAGAATATTAAACAAACCAACTGAATAAATAAAAGTATATTAAATGTACAACCTTTTTCATCCACTAGGACTGTTTATGAGTGTTCCAATTTTTAATGATCTTTCTATTAAATCATGATGTAGAGGAATGGGGGGAAATGAGAAATTTTAGTTATGGGCAGTTGGATATGAACATAAATTATTAAATAGTTTAAGCCATAAAAACCTCTATTTGGTTCAAGAGAACTGCCTTCTTCTTACTAATTATTTCTTTCTTATTGTGCTCATTATGTACATAAAGCTAAGAATCTAAGTGTCTTACTGTGGAGGATGCAATACTGAGAAGCCCACAAGCGCAGAGGTGCTCAGGACACCAGGCAAGAGTGAATGCATGGCAGAAGCATTTCACTTGCATTATTTCTCTCAACTCCTGCTTTCACTCAACACCAAATTGAGTTAACTTGACCTCTTTAATATCTCTCAACTCTTTCAGTTTTCTACATTCAATGCACTGACTCTGATCTCAGCCACTGTCATCTCTTCCCTGCCATCTATCCCCCCACCCCCACCAGTTTCCACCTTCCAGATAACAGAAAGTTGGCTCCCATAGAGGGACAGCAACTCCTGTAAAAATATTTGCTGTAAGATGAAGGTCAAAAAGAGAATCAACGATTGGCATATGCATCTACCCAACATGAAGCTTATTTTATATAATAGTCTCATAAAATATTAATAGAAATATGTTTAGAAACTCAGATAAAAAGTAAGAAAGAGTGAAGCAACACACATTAATAAGTGCAGATATCTTTTAAAATAAAAAATAATATCTAAAATACAAATACAATAGATTACATATATGTAAGACAAGATATGTTTGAAAAGTGATTTAGAGAATTGAAAGATAGTACTAAGGAATTCACCCAGAACACAAAGGCTCTGAAATCAAGAATATAAAAGAAAAATCCACAATCATAGTAGCAGATTTTGACACATCTCAATAATAACAGATTGGTTCAAAAAATTAGCAAGGACTTAAAATCTGAATTAGAAAACTAAGAAGCTTGAGCTAATAGGTGTATTTATAGAATCAACCACATTAGAGGTCACAAAAGATATGTTAATAAGTTTCAAAGATTCAGCATCTTACAGGCCATCTTCTTTAACTATAAATTAAGTTACAAATCAAATCAAAATATAGTATCATAAACCTCATATGTTAGGAAATTTAAAATCCAAATTTTAACTTACTCTTGAGATAAAGAGAAATCACAATGTAAATTATGTAGACAAGATGTTAATAAATTACTTCACATAAAATATATAAGAAGCAGCTTATACGAATCTCTAAATAAAAAAAAAATTTTTAATGAATGCATGAAACCCAAGCACCTAGAAAAAGAAAACAAAAGTAAACCTACAGAAAATAGAAGAAAATGTAAAGATGAGAGTAAATATTAATAAATAAGAAAAAAAAACAGAAAGAAAAAAAAAAAGAACATCAAAAGCTGGCCTTTGGAAAAATCTAATAAAATACCCAATCTCTAGCATGACCAGTAAGAAAAATAATATGAATTTTCACAAATAAATATTATCAGGGAAAAAGGGAAAAGAAACCTAATTATGGAAACAAAATGTTAAAACTCATAAGAAAGTATTAAATGCAATATACATTTTAATTCATTTTTTAAAACTTAGACAAAAGCCCATAAAAATATCAGTTCTTAAAATTGTCTCAACAGGAAATAAAAAACCTAAAAAACATGGTAATCTCTAAAGAAATTGACTAAATAATCAATTCTTCCACTAGTGGGAGTGATGGTGAGGTGGGAAGCTGAAAGGAAATTGTTTTTGAAGTAAGTTCTAACAAATCTACAGGAACAGGTAATCTGCATTTGATGAACACTGTGGCAGGAAACTGCAAATGAAAGAAAGCTGTCTAATCCTTCTAGAAAGCTTGTTGGCCCCAAAATGAAAAAGGACAATAACATTATACTCTTCTCTTTTTCTTTTAAATTTTTAATTAAGGTATTATTGATATACACTCTTATGAAGATTTCACATGAAAAAAACAATGTGGTTACTACATTTACCCATATTATCAGGTCCCCACTCAAACCCCAATGCAGTCACTGTCCATCAGTGTAGTAAGATGCCACAGATATACTATTGGCCTTCTCTGTGCTACAGTGTTCTCCCCATGATCCCCCACACCATGTGTACTTATAAACATAATACTCCTCAATCCCCTTTTCCATCCCTCCAGACCCACCCTCCCACACCCCTTCCCTTCGGTAACCACTAGCCCCTTCTTGGAGTCTATGAGTCTGCTGATGTTTTGTTCCTTCAGTTTTGCTTCGTTGTTATACTCCACAAATGAGGGAAATCATTTGGCACTTGTCTTTCTCCATCTGGCTTATTTCACTGAGCATAATATCCTCCAGCTCCATCCCTGTTGTTGCAAATGGTAGTATTTGTTTCTTTCTTAATACCATTATACTCTTGTTTATTTGTGAATGGAGATGTACAAATTAGCTGAATTTTGCAGTTTTCATCATCACCAAGTAGAGTTCAGTTCAATATGAGAATCATTGACTATTAGAAAACATACCAATTTTTTTACATGACATAAACAGATAAAGGAAAATGTGATAAAAAAAAGTTGTAAAATCTGGTCCCATTAAGTCAAGAGCAAGGCGCCTTTAATTGCCATTTGCTATTCAGTCTTGTACTGAGCATGCTATCCAATTCAACTAGCCAAGAGAAAGAAAGAGAACCTATAGGAATTAGGTTTTCTTACAGGATTAGGAATCAGAACTCCACCCTCCTAATCAGTTTCCCTCTTTTCATAGAACCTCACCCAACATGTATCCTTACTTCTAGGAATTAAGGCCCCATTCTCCTCTGCTTTGAATCAAAGACACCTCCTCTGTCACTTAGAGAGAAAAGTGGTTAGCTTGCCATTCCACAGGCAGGGGAAAAAGATGAGTGTTTTCCATTCTGATTTGTACGTTTGATTTTTCTATAAGAAGCAAAAATTCCAGATACAGCTCACATGATGAGAGTTAGCTTTCTCCTAAAATCTCTTAACTTATTTATTTAACTTTGACTTTATTTTCATTTATCCGTTCCTGAAATCTGAATTAGAAGACAAATTTTGGAAAACAAGTCTTCCATGATAATTATTTTAACCAAATTCTTATGATTTTTTTTCTAACTGACAGACAGAAGCTAGCATCCCAAACATGATCATATCAACATTATCAGTTCTTGAAAATTATAGCTGTCCTTTGACGTAGCAATCATACTTTTAGGAATTTATTCCAAAAAAAATAAAATAAAATGCTGTACAAGTCTATCTGTTCCAGAATGATTTGTAATAGGAAAATTTTTCAAAACATGTAAATGTTCATCAATATGAAATTAAGGCCATTAATTTCATGAAACATTTTGCAGCCAATACAAAATATCAGGTTCTAGGAAAACATTTGTCAACGTGAAAAAAATGTTCTTAATATCTTGCTAAGTGTAAAGGCAGGATATTAAAACCTTGTTTGATAAATGTCATACTGTTTGATGATAGTTACACATGTGGGGAAAAATATGGAAATGATGAACAAAAAAAATCTGAATTTTCTTATCTCAGTATGGTGTGATTACAGATATTCCTGGTTTATTTGTTTGTTGCTGTTTTTCTTGGTGTTTTTTCATGTTTTCCAAATGAAAAAGAAAAAAATAGCCCTTGATAGCTGTCAGCTGAGAGCTGGACTGGCTGCAATAGCTGGACCATAGTTACAGGGTTAATAGCTGGGGAACATAAACAGTTCCACACCTTCATCTATGACTGTGATGAACCAAGACAAATACAGGACCATTCTGTAAACATGTCTGAGCACAGACAAAAACAAAACCCCTGTGCAAACCACAAGCAGTCAAACATGAAGTGACTGCAGCTTTGCCAACTAAGCATCTTTCAGTTCCTAGATAAAAAGTAGTAAGATACCCTGTAGGGAAAATGGAAGTTCCATGGCCAGAATTCTCATCTGACCCTGATCTACTTGCCCACTGCATACATGCCCCACATGCGGGGGGCAATGAGTTATTATTGACTCTATGTAAGGAGCTCTGCCCAAGTGCTCTGGGGCTGTGACAGGCGGAGGAGAGGCTGAGGCAGAGACCAGCTTGCTGCATGGAGACTTGCCCTGAGGCATGGGATTCCAGCACTTGACCTGTCACCACGAGAATAAAGCTGGGTATAAACCCTTTACCCCCAATGTGAATGTTCCATTGTCATTTTTCTGTCTCACTAGATCCAGAGTGAACTTACCTGGGGCTGAAAACCTCAGGCAAGATGTACTCAATCAAAGTATTTCCCCTCTCCCATGTCCTGGCAGCACCCAATCTGGAGTAAAACCACAAGTCATTGAATTCTACCCAAAATCATGGAACACAAGCTTAATCCTATAAACAGGCCCCCAAAACTCACCCTTACTTAGTACAATGGTTCCAGCGAGCTCCCTTACTGCAGTAAGATGAAGAAATCTATTTCTGATGGTCTTTGGCTACAGATGGTCATTAACATAAGATGTGTGCATGGAGCACATATTCTTTTGCAATTAAAGAAAAAATATTTAAGTACTGAATTTAAATTATCTCCATGCATTAGTATCTCAAGTGACTTTCAACCTCCAGTAAACAGACAGACCATCAGCTGCCTTTGGGCTCCTGCATTTCCAACCAGCCAGCCTTTCTTCCAACCCAGAACAGGAACTTAGCTCCTCAGGTGTCACTAGCTTTGGGAGCCACTGAAGGTACATCAGACATGTGTTAAGCATGGTTTCACACCTGCAACACTACTGACATTTGGGTCAGATAATCCTTTGTTGTGGGTGTTGTTCTGTGCTTTGTAGAGTGGTGTCTTGCCAATGGGTTTCATCCCTGGGCAAGTTCACTATGGATTCAGTGAGACTGAGGAATGACAATGGAACATTGTTGGGGTGAAAGGGTTTATTATCCAGCTTGTTCTCCTGGCACTAGGTCGAGCACTAGAATTACGTCTGCATCCAACAGTCTGCAGGTCTGTAATTCTCCTTGTCTCTGCCTCTGCACAGAACTCTGGGCAGAGCTCTTTATATAGTGACTCAGTCAGTAATAGCTTATTGCCTATGGGTGTGGAAGCTGTAGCCTAGCAGCAGGCCAGTTACATCACCAAGGAGTTTAGGCTCAGGTGAGGATCCTGGCCATAGGAACCTTCACTTTATCAACAAGTGGTTTGCAGCATTCTGCCTCCTACCCCCTCGAAATCACCCCTTCTTTGTTAGACCAAAAATGTCTCCAGATGATTTTCTCTGGGAGACAGAGAGAGCGGCCAAGATCACCCATGGCCGAGACCCACTGATGCAGAGGGGGGGGAGACTGAAAGAGGAAGATCGTGGGTGAGTTATTAAGGGATCTAGGGTTGGTTCTCTGCCTCCATGGGCCATGGATTCCTCATCCTTGAAAATGGAGATGGTCATTCTTACCCTACATACTCATAAGCATAATATGAAGAAGTGAGAGAAAAGATAAAAACAAGCTAGAAGTAGCTAAAGAGATACCTATATGGTCAATAAAGATTTATCAAGTGCTTTCTGAATGATATATATATAAGTGTTCTAGTATTGTGGAGAAAGTGAGGGTTTCTATGGCCAGGATCCTCACCTGGCCCTGGTCAGCTTGCTCACTGTGGATAAAATGGGAGTTCCTGTGGCCAGGATTCTCACCTGGCCCTGGTTGACTAGCTCACTGCACACCTGTGGGCAATACATGGCTGTTGACTCTATATAAAGAGCTCCACCCAGTGCTCTGGGTGCAACACAGTGGCAGGGCTGCAAGGATGCAGGAGAGCAGAGCAGAGGCTGGAGTGGTGGCAAAACTGAGGACAGAGGCCCAGAGAACGGCTGTGCGGGATGACTGTGCAGAGAGGCCCAGAGTACAGCTGTGTGGACAGAGGGGCCCAGAGGCAGAGATTGGCTTGCTGCATGCAGACTCACTCTGAGTGAGTGGGATTTTAGTGACTGACATGCTACTGTGAGAATAAAGTTGGGTATAACCCTTTCACCCCAAAAACATTCCTCTGTCATTTTCTCGGTCTCACTGAATCCATAGCAAACTTGTCCGGAGCTGAAACCCAATGGCAAGACAAGTATTATCAAAGAGTTCCAACTGGAAAGGTACCGAACCCTAAGTCTGCCTAGATGAACACAGATAAATGGCAAAATGGCATTATTAAACATCATTTAGAATAACACAAAATAGCAACAACAATGATTCCTTCAGAAATAATCATACCATTAAGGTAAATTTATTTAATTGGATTTGCCTAATGTAGCTTGGTAGGGAAAACTAACTTTCATCTAAGAAATTTAAAAAAGTCAAATTATTTGTCCTGAAAGAAGTCTTCCATAGAATTTTCTAAAGTTTGGCATCAATTTTAATACAGAACTGTAAACTTCAGTCAGCCAGTTCTGACTCATTCTTGACTGATTTATTGAAGAGCAGAAGGAGGGAAGAAAATCAGCAAAGAGGAACTTAACATAGTATGTTAATGCGTACTTACATGCTGGGAGCAATCACCTTTGGAGCTTCTAAATGAATAAAAACAATAGGGTCATGCACAAAAATGAAATGTGGGGCCACAAAATAATAATTTGAATAACTTTTAAGTAAGGGCAGCATAAGCCAAAGTTAATAGACATAAAATAATTCAATATAAGTGGCATAATTAACCACATGAGTTCCTGATAACACTTTTAAAAGGTATCATCAATGAGAGGTTAGGCTTGCTAAGTTGTGGGAAAATGGAAGTCCCTATGGCCAGGATCCTCACCTGACCCTAAACTCCTTGATGATGTACTTGGCCTGCTGCTGGGCTGGTGCTTCCACACCCATAGGCAACAAGCTGTTATTGACTGAGTCTCTATATAAAGAGTTCCACCCAGTGCTCTGGGAAAAGGCAGAGACAGAGGTGGGTTAAGGACCTTCAGACTGCTGGATGCCAGATGTGTTTCTAGTGCTTGACCTACTGCTGGGAGAATAAAGCCAGGTACAAACCCTTTTAGCTCAAGAATATTTCATTGTCATTTCTTGGTCTCACTGAATTCATAGTAAACTCCAGGCTGAAACCTCAGGCAAGACACTAAGTCTTAATGAATTTGAGGATCTTTCAAAATGTTTTCTTTCTAAACATGGTTTTTAACTTTCTGTTGTCTGAAAAATAGAAATCAGCTGTTTTTATTTATAAATATTTTGTTGCAAATGCACTATGAGAGACCTTTTAAACTATCTCTTAAACAACTAAATGGAATACGTGCCTTTCTTTGCAGAGAATCAGATGTTTATCTCACTTTTTAAAATGTAAAAATGGAACTTGTCGATCCGGGAGCCAAGATGGTGGTGTGAGTAAAGCAGCGGAAATCTCCTCCCAAAACCACATATATTTATGAAAATATAACAAAGACAACTCTTCCTAGAATAGAGACCAGAGGACACAGGACAACATCCAAACCACATCCACACCTGCGAAAACCCAGCGCCTCACGAAGGGGGTAAGATACAAGCTCCGGCCCTGCAGGAACTGAGCACCCCTCCCCCCAGCTCCCAGTGGGAGAAGAGCAGGCAGAGCGGGAGGGAGAGGGAGCCCAGGACTGCTGAACACCCGGCCCCAGCCATCTGGACCAGAGCGCAGACACAGTGCATGCGTGGGGTCCTGGATACTAGGGAAACAGGGCAGCAAGACCGGTGAATGGGTCCCTGAGGCTGGCGCCGGAGAACAAAGAAAAGCAAGCGGCTTTTTTTTTTTAAATTATTTATTTAATTTTTTTCTTGTTGTTGTTTTGTTTTGGCGGGTGCTTTGTGGACGTCTTAAAGGGGCAGGGCAGGACACTTAATCCAGAGGTAGGGAATCCGGGATCTCTGGGCACCCTAATCCCCTGGGCTGCAGGGAGCACGGATGCCCCTTACAGAGATAAATAGCCTCCCAGCCGCTCCCCCTCCAATGGGACTCCACCACTTTGGAGCAGCTGCCTGAGCCAGGCCATGCCCACAGCAACAGCGGAGATAAACTCCATAGCAGCCGGGCAGGAATCAGAAGCCCTGTCTGCGTGCAGCTGCCCAGCACAAGCCACTAGAGGTCGCTGTTCTCCCAGGAGAGGAAGGCCACAAACCAACAAGAAGGGAAGTTCTTCCAGCCGTCACTCATCCCAGCTCTGCAAACTATTTCTATCACCATGAAAAGGCAAAATTACAGGCAAACCAAGATCACAGAGACAACACCAGAGGAGACAGACCTAACCAGTCTTCCTGACAAAGAATTCAAAATAAAAATCATAAACATGCTGACGGAGATGCAGAGAAATACGCAAGAGAAATGGGATGAAGTCCGGAGGGAGATCACAGATGCCAGGAAGGGGATTACAGAAGTGAAACAAACCCTGAAAGAATTTATAAGCAGAAGGGATAAGATGCAAGAGGCCATTGATGGGATAGAAACCAGAGAACAGGAAGGCATAGAAGCTGACATAGAGAGAGATTAAAGGATCTACAGGAATGAAACAATATTAAGAGAAATGTGTGACCAATCCAAAAGGAACAATATCCATATTATAAGGGTACCAGAAGAAGAAGAGAGAGAAAAAGGGATAGAATGTGTCTTTGAAGAAATAATTGCTGAAAACTTCCCCAAACTTGGGGAGGAAATAATCGAACAGACCACAGAAATTCACAGAACTCCCAACAGAAAGGACCCAAGGAGAACAACACCAATACACATAATAATTAAAATGGCAAAGATCAAGGACAAGGAAAGAGTTTTAAAGGCAGCTAGAGAGAAAAAGGTCACCTATAAAGGAAAACCCATCAGGCTAACATCAGACTTCTCAACAGAAACCTTACAGGCCAGAAGAGAATGGCATGATATATTTAATGCAATGAAACAGAAGGGTCTTGAACCAAGGATACTGTATCCAGCATGATTATCATTTAAATATGATGGAGGGATTAAACAATTTCCAGACAAGCAAAAGCTGAGGGAATTTGCCTCCCACAAACCACCTCTACAGGGCATCTTACAGGGACTGCTCTAGATGAGAGCACTCCTAAAAAGAGCACAGAACAAAATACCCAATATATGAAGAATGGAGGAGGAGGAATAAGAAGGGAGAGAAGAAAAGAATATCCAGACAGTGTATATAACAGCTCAATAAGCAAGCTAAGTTAGGCAGTAAGATACTAAAGAGGCTAACCTTGAACCTTTGGTAACCACGAATTTAAAGCCTGCAATGGCAATAAGTACATATCTCTCAATAGTCACCCTAAATGTAAATGGACTTAATGCACCAATCAAAAGACACAGAATAATAGAATGGATAAAAAAGCAAGACCCATCTATATGCTGCTTACAAGAAACTCACCTCAAACCCAAAGACGTGCACAGACTAAAAGTGAAGGGATGGAAAAACATACTTCACACAAACAACAGTGAGAAGAAAGCAGGGGTTGCAGTAGTAATATCAGACAAAATAGACTTCAAAACAAAGAAAGTAACAAGAGATAAAGAAGAACACTACATAATGATAAAGGGCTCAGTCCAACAAGAGGATGTAACCATTATAAATATATATGCACCCAACACAGGAGCACCAGCATATGTGAAACAAATACTAACAGAACTAAAGGGATAAATAGACTGCAATGCATTCATTCTAGGAGACTTCAACACACCACTCACCCCAAAGGATAGATCCACCAGACAGAAAATAAGTAAGGACACGGAGGCACTGAACAACACACTAGAACAGATGGACCTAATAGACATCTATAGAGCTCTACATCCAAAAGCAACAGGATGTGCATTCTTCTCAAGTGCATATGGAACATTCTCCGGAATAGACCACATACTAGCCCACAAAAAGAGCCTCAGTAAATTCCAAAATATCGAAATTTTACCAACCAATTTTTCAGTCCACAAAGGTATAAAACTAGAAATAAATTCTACAAAGAAAACAAAAAGGCTCACAAACACATGGAGGCTTAACAACATGTTCCTAAATAATCAATGGATCAACGAACAAATTAAAATAGAGATCAAGGAATCTATGGAAACAAATGACAACAACAACACAAAGCCCCAACTTCTGTGGGATGCAGCGAAAGCAGTCTTAAGAGGAAAGTATATAGTGATCCAGGCACACTTGAAGAAGGAAGAACAATTCCAAATGAATAGTCCAACATCACAATTATTGAAACTGGAAAAAAAAAAATGAGGCCTAAAGTCAGCAGAAGGAGGGACATAATAAAGATCAGAGAAGAAATAAACAAATTTGAGAAGAATAAAACAATAGCAAAAATCAATGAAACCAAGAGCTGGTTCTTTGAGAAAATAAACAAAATAGATAAGCCTCTAGCCAAACTTATTAAGAGAAAAAGAGAATCAACACAAATCAACAGAATCAGAAATGAGAACGGAAAAATCATGACAGACTCCACAGAAATACAAAGAATTATTAAAGACAACTATGAAAACCTATATGCCCACAAGCTGGAAAGCCTAGAAGAAATGGACAACTTCCTAGAAAAATACAAGCTTCCAAGGCTGACCAAGGAAGAAACACAAAAGTTAAACAAACCAATTACGAACAAAGAAATTGAAACGGTAATCAAAGAACTACCCAAGAACAAAATGCCCAGGCTGGACGGATTTACCTCGGAATTTTATCAGACACACAGAGAAGACATAATATCCATTCTCCTTAAAGTTTTCCAAAAAACAGAAGACGAGGGAATACTCCCAAACACATTCTATGAAGCTAACATCACCCTAATACCAAAACCAGGCAAAGACCCCACCAAAAAAGAAAATTACAGACTAATATCCCTGATGAATGTAGATGTAAAAATACTCAATAAAATATTAGCAAACCGAATTCAAAAATACATCAAAAGGATCGTACACCATGACTAAGTGGGATTCATCCCAGGGATGCAAGGATGGAACAACATTTGAAAATCCATCAACATCATCCACCACATCAACAAAAAGAAAGACAAAAACCACATGATCATCTCCATAGATGCTGAAAAAGCATTTGACAAAATTCAACATTCATTCATGATAAAAACTCTCAGCAAAATGGGTATAGAGGGCAAGTACCTCAACATAATAAAGGCCATATATCATAAACCCACAGCCATCATTATACTGAACAGCGAGAAGCTGAAAGCTTTTCCTCTGAGATCAGGAACACAACAGGGATGCCCACTCTCCCCACTGTTATTTAACATAGTACTGGAGGTCCTAGCCAAGGAAATCAGGCAAAACAAAGAAATACAAGGAATCCAGATTGGTAAAGAAGAAGTTAAACTGTCACCATTTGCAGATGACATGATATTGTACATAAAAAACCCTAAAGACTCCACTCCAAAAGTACTAGAACTGATGTCGGAATACAGCAAAGTTGCAGGATACAAAATTAACACACAGAAATCTGTGGCTTTCCTATATACTAACAATGAACCAATAGAAAGAGAAATCAGGGAAACAATTCCATTCACAATTGCATCAAAAAGAATAAAATACCTAGGAATAAACCTAACCAAAGAAGTGAAAGACCTATACCCTGAAAACTACAATCACTCTTAAGAGAAATTAAAAGGGACATAACAAATGGAAACTCATCCCATGCTCGTGGCTAGGAAGAATTAATATCGTCAAAATGGCCATCCTGCCCAAAGCAATATACAGATTTGATGCAATCCCTATCAAATTACCAGCAACATTCTTCAACAAACTGGAACAAATAATTCAAAATTCATATGGAAACACCAAAGACCCCGAATAGCCAAAGCAATCCTGAGAAAGAAGAATAAAGTAGGGGGGATCTCACTCCCCAACTTCAAGCTCTACTACAAAGCCATAGTAATCAAGACAATTTGGTACTGGCACAAGAACAGAGCCACAGACCAGTGGAACAGATTAGAGACTCCAGTCGTTAACCCAAACATATATGGTCAATTAATATTTGATAAAGCAGCCATGGACATACAATGGCGAAATGCCAGTCTCTTCAACAGATGGTGCTGGCAAAACTGGACAGCTACATGTAGGAGAATGAAACTGGATCACTGTCTAACCCCATATACAAAAGTAAATTCAAAATGGATCAAAGACCTGAATGTAAGTCATGAAACCATAAAATTCTTAGAAAAAGCATAGGCAAAAACCTCTTAGACATAAACATGAGTGACCTCTTCTTGAACATATCTCCCTGGGCAAGGAAAACAACAGCAAAAATGAACAAGTGGGACTATGTTAAGCTGAAAAGCTTCTGTACAGCAAAAGACACCATCAATAGAACAAAAAGGAACCCTACAGTATGGGAGAATATATTTGTAAATGACAGATCTGTTAAAGGCTTGACATCCAAAATATATAAAGAGCTCACCCACCTCAACAAACAAAAAACAAATAATCCAATTAAAAAATGGGCAGAGGAACTGAACAGACAGTTCTCCAAAAAAGAAATACAGATGGCCAACAGACACATGAAAAGATGCTCCACATCGCTAATTATCAGAGAAATGCAAATTAAAACCACAATGAGGTATCACCTCACACCAGTAAGGATGGCTGCCATCAAAAAGACAAACAACAACAAATGTTCGCGAGGTTGTAGAGAAAGGGGAACCCTCCTACACTGCTGGTGGGAATGTTCATTAGTTAAACCATTGTGGAAAGCAGTATGGAGGTTCCTCAAAATGCTCAAAATAGACTTACCATTTGACCCAGGAATACCACTCCTAGGAATTTACCCTAAGAACGCAGCACTCAAGTTTGGAAAACACAGATGCACCCCTATGTTTATCGCAGCACTATTTACAATAGCCAAGAATTGGAAGCAATCTAAGTGTCCATCAGTAGATGAATGGATAAAGAAGAGTGGTACATATACACAATGGAATATTACTCAGCCATAAGAAGAAAACAAATCCTACCATTTGCAACAACATGGATGGAGCTAGAGGGTATTATGCTCAGTGAAATAAGCCAAGTGGAGAAAGAGAAATACCAAATGATTTCACTCATCTGTGGAGTATAAGAACAAAGGAAAAACTGAAGGAACAAAATAGCAGCGAATCACAGAACCCATGAATGGACTAACAGGTACCAAAGGGAAAGGGAAAAAAAGCAGTTCCTGTGTGGTGATATCCAATAAGTTCTTCATGATGATATAAAGGGCATATCAAAGTGTGGGCAAAGGGTTTGTTTGTGTTTATACAGAGGATCATAGCCTAATTTGGCTACCCAGAAAACGAATTAAGATACAATATGAAGAAGAACTTCCAACATCAACATTCTCTGGAAGAGTCATTCCAGAAGATGAACATCAAAAAACTTCAACAAAGATCCTGGCGCTGTTGCAGTTGTAGCTGCACTCATCCCACCAGTTCCTGGACTTGCCATTGGAATGATGAAGGAGATATCTAAGCTGGCCTGTGCATACAGTAAAACAACAAATTTGACTGGATCTATACTGTCGGAACTCAACCAAGAATTAGGAGAAGTGCAAGTTGCAGCGCTCCAAAATCTTGCGACTACAGACTATTTTTAAAAGAACATATGGGATGTGAGCAGTTCCCAGGAATGTGTTGTTTTAATTTGTCTGATTTTTCTCAAACTATTCAAATTCAGTTAGACAATATCCATCATATCATAGATAAGTTTTCACAAATGCTTAGGGTGCCTAACTGGTTTTCTTGGTTTCACTGGAGATGGCTGGTAATTGTAGGTCTGCTTTGGTTATGTAGCTGTATTCCTATTATGTTAATGTGTGTGTACAATTTAATTAGTAGTCTAAAACCTATACATGCTGAAGTTACTCTACAAGAAGATATGTCAAAGAAATAATCAATCTTCCCATGTTTTCTTCCATCTGCTACTTCTATAGCTTTTCTTCTTCCTTCCTAATTACAACCCTTAAGTAGAATTCGTGCCTCATAACGAAATTACCAAGTATCATAATTCTTCCAAGTGGTAAAGATACCTCAAGACAAATGCTGGGCATAGAAGCCACAGGGCATAAATCTGCAAAGAAGTAAAAAGCTAACCTTTTCAAACAATATTGCTTCTCTCTCACTTACCAACTTTACATTTCCCTGTATGGCCCCGGAAGATGACTGGTTAGCCAGAGACGGGTAAGATTCCTCAAGGGAGGAACAACCTAAGACAGGCACAGTCGCAGGGGGGTCATCAGGTGAGAAATTAGGCATCAACAGAGGTGAGGCTTAGAACCAAACCCCCCCTGTTTTGAGAGAAATCTGCATCCGTGGATGTTTTATTGCCCTTGTCTAGCTTGGATTAATACTCAGTCTACAGGCACACACCTGATCATCTACATTTGCCCTCTTACAGCACTAAACTATGTTTTCTACCTTTATCTTGCATCTACCTACCACTCCAGCATTTTATTAAAAATAATAATAATAACAATAATAATAAGGGAGAAATGTGGGATTCACATATAAATCAAGTATAAAAATCAAACGAATATTCATATTTGACCTGATTATTTATAGTTCATAATGCGTGATCAAAACCGAAAGTTTCTGTGATGACTGCCCTTGCACTGCTCACCATGTAAGAACTTATTCACTATGTAAGGATTTGTTCACCATGTAAGAACTTGTTCGTTATGCTTCAGAAGATTGGAGACTGTTGAGAACTAGGCTTGGGGTTGATTAATGATTGTGCATTGAGTCCCCTATACAGAATTTTATTGTTGTTAACAACCATTTGATCAATAAATATGAGATGCCTTCTCAAAAAAAAAAAAATCAAACGAATAATCACATTTGACCTGATTGTTTATAGTTCATGATGCGTGATCAAAACCGAAAGTTTCTGTGATGACTGCCCTTGCACTGTTCACCATGTAAGAACTTATTCACTATGTAAGAACTTGTTCACTATGTAAGAACTTGTTCACCATGTAAGAACTTGTTCGTTAAGCTTCAGAAGATTGGAGACTGTTGAGAATCAGGCTTGGGGTTGATTAATGATTGTGCATTGAGTCCCCTATACAGAATTTTATTGTTGTTAACAACCATATGATCAATAAATATGAGAG
Organism: Manis pentadactyla; assembly: GCF_030020395.1. NCBI lineage: Eukaryota > Metazoa > Chordata > Mammalia > Pholidota > Manidae > Manis > Manis pentadactyla. The sequence continues at coordinate 25,485,079 of NC_080019.1, read as the reverse complement.
ATGCACTCTCAAAAAAAAAAACAAACATGGAACTTGTCTGGGGTTATAAATAGAGTTTCACAGAACAAAGATGCCAAGATTAATATCTTTCTCTTACAGGTTTATTTCATGCAATAATCGCTTAGGGGAAAGAAGACAGTTCAAAATGGGTTCAAAGAGTTGAAAGCTGTTAACATTTAAAGTGTGAAGGGACAGTAGGGACCACCTGGACCCTGCAGGTAATTGTTGGAGCTTCAGGAGTTTTTGTTTCATTGTAGTTCATTAGAAGAACAAGGTTTGGTGAGCGGGTAGATGGCAGGCATGGTGACCACCTGGTGCAGCAAGTGGTGAGGGCAGAGAGCTCACCACAGAGCTGAGGGCAACAAGTCTTGCTTTTCCCTGCACTGACCTCTGCCCATCCCCAGACTCCACATTTCACCCAAACTGCTCCCCAGCAGAAGAAACTGGTATCCTTTTTCCTTCTTTTACACTCTGTGTTGAAGTTTCACATTGTCTCATATAGAAGTCTTTGGCAAAAATTACAAAACAAATGAAATAAAGAGAAAAAAATCTGTGATAATCAAGGTACAGAATGGCTTATGGGGGGGCTCAAAATTTGGTATTTGTATCTAAATAATAATTACACAATAATCTGACCCAATTTTGCCATCTTTCTTTTGCATTTTTTCATTTTAAGAAAATTCCTGTTTGCAAGCACGTCCTCTTGGTTCAGTGTTGTAGAAAATAGGTTGTCTCTTTTCCTTCAGGAAGTTGCACTTGACACTTTGAATTCCAGGATACTTTAATTTGGAATTGTCTTCACAGCTGATGCATGTCACAGTTTACTTGTATTCCAAATCAAAGACAGCAAAAAGTAAGGAAAGTGTGCTATTGTCTTTGCGTCCTTGTACTCATATTTTACTTGAGTCAACGTTCATAATTAGATACTCAGGCAATATGTGCATTTCCTATTGAGCTGGGTCATTCCACTGATGGAGGAGGGATTGAGATGCATTTAAGGAGGATGATGAAATAATAGAGAGAGGGAAATAATGCAATCTCCTCCTCTGGAAGCTGGCAAAAATAGGAGAGATTCTTATGTATCTGGAAAGGTTGATTTGTGTCTCTCTGGGACCTGGGATGTCACTTTCCATCCTGGAATAACCTTAGCACTGTAGGTGAAGCTGGGGAGTCCATGTCCCTGTTATTTCGGAAGAAGGTGGTTGAGACATTTTAGCAGCTTGTAATTTTAATTGCTCACAGTGGCATGGGCTTCACTGGACTTTGATGATCAGCCTGTGTATACACAAGAATACCCTGGAGAGCTTTTTAAAAATGCCTATGACTGGGCCCCAGCAATTCTGATTTAGTTAGTTTGCAATGGGCCTGTGATATCTGTGTTTTTCAGGAACCTCCCAGGTGATCCTCATGCTCATCCAGGATGCAGAGCCAGAGAATTTCACTCTGGGCCCATCTCTGATCTACTGAATCAGAAATTGTTGAGGGAAGCCCTTTGCCAAACACTCCCAGAGTCCTGAGGAGAGCAAAGAATCTCCAGATTCAATACTTACCATTCACTATAATCCTGCTTCATGGCAGGGGAACTTGAAGACGCTCTGGCCCATATCCAGATAATGAACCTGCGGTTTAAAGAGGTTAAATAATTCACCCAAGTTCATCTCGTCAGGGTGGCAGTTTGGGCTGGGCCAGGACTTGTGCCGCAGAACCCCACAACCTAATTCTGCTTAGTACATAGAATGACCATATTACATATTTCACTGTGTTTCTTTGACTTCTGCAGTCGATGCCTTTAGGGCCGCTGATGGCTGCCATGCAATGCCTCAAATAGCTTGTCTTCTCCCTTCAAGTCAGAGGCCCCGGGAAGCCCCACCAGAGAGAGCCTGATCCTTGCTGCACACCTCCAACCCCAGCAAGCTGGCCTGCTCTGGGTGAGCAGCCACAGGCCCTCCAACTGCACTCACTGTGCTCCTATGGTGTGCAGAATATTATGAGACTCAGGCACAGAAAGACAGAGGAACCCCTACCTTATTTGTGTGTCTTCTTTATTGCCTGTCTCCAGCTAGGAATTTGCATGGTGTTCACTGCTCTGTTGTGTGCAGCCCCTGGAGGAGGTCCTCAGGAAATAGTTTTTGAAAGAATAAGTGGTGGAAACAACATCGGTCGCTCCTTCACCTCTAAACAATCCCAAATGAAAGTAGCCTGGAGCTCAAAGTGTAAAGGGCAACTTGCTGAATGCAAATAGATGCAACCCATGTCTACCAGGAGCGTCCAGTGCTTCCACCACTTACACAGTTTTCTTGTTCCTCAGTGCACCAGCCCCATGGTATTTCCTAAACCACCCAATGGCCTATCTGGCCCAGTTTCTAGCTCTGCTTTTTCTTTATTATGATTTATTTCTCTTCTGCGTTGAGCTGGCCTTTCCATTTTATGATTAATATAGAAATAGCAGGGACTAGTCTTGTTGTTTACCTCAGTGATAGAGCACCAACAAGAACAACCAAAGGGAAAAATTTTTTAATGTAAGACTATTCTCAATATAAATTTATACCAGGCTTCATTTTTCCTATCATTTTCTGGGCTGCAGAGACCAGCCTTTTCCAGATGGAGACCCAGGACGGGAGCTTCACGTACCACAGCTTTGAAATGGCATGAGGAGAATAGGCGCGCCTTTGGCCTAGTAGAGATTGACCGTTCCAAATGTGTGGTTCCATTTTATGAAGAGACAGAGCTGATGTCAGTTAGGAAAGTGGTTTATTTTTCTCTTGAGGTTATATTGAATTGTTTTCTGGCATTTCATTTTGTGATAATGCAAATGGCAACGATAAATGTTTTATTTGAGATGGGATCAAAGAGTCCTCCCACATGCTGGGCACACCACGAGCTCACCAGAAGAAACAGCAAATGTCTAAATAGGAGTCTCTGCAAATACCCAATCAGTACATGTGATCTGAGTTCCAGGAAGAGAATTTCCAATCCCTTGGAAATGCTACGGTGCACCACTATTTGCAGAGGTCACCAAACTACAAAAAATAAGACACAAAGTCCCGACGCTGAACTTTGAACACACCCTTACGTAATAGTTTTTATTCCACCAGTAATAACGCATCCTCAGAGGACCCAGAGCCTCACATTCCGAAGGACAATGCTTGACATTGATTGATAGCTTTCTAATGTATTTTCCAAGCTACCTGGTTGAATGGTCTAACCACAAATCTGGCTCAAAATTTAGCCAGTCCTTCTGAGTCATCCCACATGACTATTCCCATCTGCACCCCAAGCTTTGCTCAGCTGATTTTTTCAATTTTGACTTTCTAATCATTCTTTTGGTTGATGTGATGTTCTGTAAATATTCCTTCTGTCTGTTCCACGGACTTGCAACTTTTGAGGGTAGAGATTCTATGTCCTTCTATCTGTAAATCTCACAGTGTTCTGCGTACAATGGCAATGCAATGAGTGCTGTTAGAAGGCCTGCAGCTGCTGTCCCAGGACACCCCAACTGCCAGGACTGGGACTATGCAGCACTGGGGCTATGCAGCACTGAGTGAGGTCCCCCTGCAAATCCAGGTTTCCTGGGGCCAGAAGCTTGTATAGCTTTGGGGAACCTCTTTCAGAAAATTCATAAGAATTATGAAAAGATTTGATATAGATAATAAGATGGGCAACCTCAACAAATTACAAAAATTGAAAATTCGATTACCACATCACAAGCTCAAAAAAAATTACATATATTTTAATTAATTACCTTTATGACATACTTCTAAAGTACATTTTTCCTAGATAGAGAAAGAAAGGTAGATTAGTATATCCTCTAGCACAGATGATCAAAATCGGTTTCGTATTATAATCACATACTCTCAGCTTCACAACTGGCTAATGATACTGATATGTAAATATCTGGAAAATTCTGGAAAAATATCTCTCAAGTCTCTTTTACATAGAACAGTGGACTTCAGGTTATTTCAAGTTTACTTGCACAAGGACTGACTTTAAATTCCAGAGTTAAAAGCGTCGGGCAGAAGGAGGAGGCAGGTGGGGCGGTGAAGATCTGTCTGCAGGTCCTAACCAGGTGGCGGCTTGGGCCTGAGCCCTTCCTGGCCATCTTGCCATTACCCTGACGGTGAACCCAGTTCTGGAGAAATGAGCTGCGTCCTCGTTGCTGTGTCATCCCGCCTTCCCGCCATGCTTTCACCCTCCCATACCTTTTTCCTTCCTTCCTTTCTCCTTTGCTGACTCTTCTTTCTTCTGCCCACTCCTACCCTTCTTCCTTTCCTGCCTTCACCATTCATGGAGACGTTTTCCACAAGGCTTTGTGTTCAATGCTATGCCAGTGCACACATGAGCAAGACTTGATCTCTGCCCCTAGGAATGTAAGACCCCCTTGCGGAGATGTGGTCTGGACATAGGCAGGAGCTAGATGGTGCACTCAGTCAGATGGAGAATTTATGAAGAGACAGTTCACCAAGATATTGACAGTGTTAAGGGAACTATAAGGGAATACCTAGGAATTAACAATAGAGGGAAGCCATTACCAACCCTAAGCCCAAAGGAGCAAAAGAAGGTTCTGGAACCCAGAGAACATCATGGCCGTGGGAAAGGGCCACCAGTGAGTCCTTGGCTCTGTGTATTCCTCAAGGATGCTTGCTGTCTTTCCCCTTACCTCTGTCTCACGGATTGTTCCTCTCCATCCTCTCCTGATGGCCTAATTCAAGTCGTCATCAGCATGTTGAGCTTTGGTTAAGTATCGATGGAGATTTTTTTTTCTGCCTAGCTTGTCCAGATGGGAAGGGGCTAAGACTGGGCCCTGGTATCACAAAAGTGACTGGGGGGCGGGGAAGATGAAGGCTGTAAATTCCAGCTCTGTCTCACCATTAGTAAGGGCTATGTTAGGTTTTCTCACACCTCACCACAGTGAGTGTTAAATTTCCTTCCAAGAAAAACCACCCAAAATAGCATCATGTAGAGAGGGAATCTTTCTGCCATACCTGTTAAAAGACTTAAGAAATAATAATCCCCCAATTTTTGTTCTTTCTCATCCTGTTTTTATTTAAAACTACTATACCAGCTAGAAATGGATTTGTCCTGACCATCTGGAATACAGCACCAGTTCTGGGTTGTACATTTCAAATCCCTCTCTCTGTTGGCTGGGGGTGAAAGAGGAGCTCTTTCCAATCTGCCACAAGCAGGAAGATGAAGAGAGAAATAGAAATCGGAGAGAGAAGAGAAGTATTTTCTGAAGAGACTGTATAACGTATGTTGGAGTCCCTTCACCAATTACTTTGCACCTCCAGTCTTTAAAGAAATATTTATTTATGTTGTGGGTTGAATTGTGTCTGCCTCCTCAGATTCATATGTCGAAGACTTAACCCTCTGAAGGTGATATTATTTGTATATAGGGTCTTTGCTGACATAATTAGTTAGGATGAAGTCATACTGCAGTTGGGCTGGCCCCTAATCCAGTATGCCTGGCTTGTCCTTATTAAAAAGGGAAATTTAGATACAAAATGAACACAGGCAGAACAGAATATCATTCAGTGATGAAGGCAGAGATTGGAGTGATATGTCTACAAACCAAGGGACATCAAAGATAGTCTGCAAACCTCCAGAAACTACACAGGAGCCCTGGTCTAGAATCTTCCTCATGGCCCTCAGAAGGAACCAACCCTATGGACACCTTGATCTCCCACTCCTGGCTGCCAGAATGGGGAGACAATAAATTTCTGTTGTTTAAGTTGCTAGGTTTGTGGTACTTTTTTATGGCAGCCCTAGCAAATTAATACGGTTTGAAACCTGGTGCTTTAAATATAAATCTATCTTGGCTGCAGATCTGTAGCTGAGCCTAACGCAGGAGAAGCTCCCTTCTCACTACGGAGGTAAGCATCCTTCTGAGGCAAGTTTCCAAGTTCACTAACATTTAGGCAAGGCTGATTTTCCAGAAAGCTGAACAGGAAGGAGAGATCCAGGCTTGAGCAGCCCCTCTGTGGAAATGCCAGAGTCTGTGAGAGCAAATCCTCTTTCTGTTCTCCATTGTGGTGAAAACCACCAGGATTCAGTGATAAACCTCGTTACCACCCATGGGGTTCCTAGAAATATTCAGGGTGGGGGACTTTCTAAAGATCTCACTTTTCACAGTCCGGCACATAGGAGACTTATTATTAATGTTAATATACTCATCAGACAAAATCTGAAAAACTCAGACAACATAAACTCTGTAATATTATTTAAAAATCTCAGCTACTGGTGTTAATTTATAGACACCTATAATGCAAATCACTTCTGTAAGTCAAACTATAATATAACTCTCGGCAACCTAAATGATTGACATTTTCTGGTGCTTTAAATAATAGGGGGAAGTGACTGAGCTCCCTAACCTAACACTTTTTTTTCTTTCTCCTCCCTGCCAGGGATCTTTATTATAACTCAATTGTCCTGGACTTCCAGATTCGTCAGTCCTAACTTTAATGACCCTTGTCAAAGAACGCATACAAAATGTACTACATTTCTAAATACTTACACAAGTAGATTTAAATCCATACCCTCATTTTTAAAACAACACAAAACTATACCCTTACATTCACCCATACAAGTTAAGAGAGAGGAGCTGGTATATGCGCAAGACAGGGAAGGGCAGATAGAAACCAGAGAGGATAAGAATTCCAAAGAGGAAACAGCAAGGACACCCAAGGCAAAAATGGACAATAGCTTAAAAGTGGAAGACAAACTAACAGCAAGTTATCAGATGACCTGAGACAAGACAGGTTGTAAGGGGCCCTCATGAATGCTTTTTGAATTCATGGCAAACATTACTTTTGTCTCCCAAGAAACTGATCCATAAAAGGGTTCCTGTCAACTATATTTGGATGCGACCTGCATGGGAACAATAAAAGGCACAGAAATCAAAATTACACTGTTTCCTAAGCATGCCATATTGTAAGTTTTATGTTGAATAACACTGCATTTTGACACATGCAGAATCCCATCAAAATGTTCTTGTGTAATTTCATGGGAAGTACATTTCACATAAGCAGTATTTGACTGATTCTGAAGGAACTGTCCTTGGCGCCTCTTAGCTGAGCTCCTCAGGGCAGCACTGCTGCCAGGAGCCCAGTGCGGAGCTGCGATGAAATCAGTGATGGCACCGGCAGGTGATCAGAATATTTCAAATAACTGCCTGAATATTACTTTTTAAGCTCCTGCAGTTTTGACCTTAATAGATTTTTAATAGTTCACATGGTTTTGATTTTTATGCAGAATCTCAAACTGGATCCAAGGGGTTTTTTTTTTGTCCTGGTATTTCAATGAGAAGCTGCAGGACTTGCTTTCGGTTCCATTATCAGCACTGACCAGCAGTGCCTGTGACCCATCTTCCTGGGCCCTGGCGGTCATTAACTGTGGACACCTCTAATAATGCACTATTACTGACTTCTGAGCCTTCCCCAGAGACCTGAGTCCCTGCTTCTCCATTATAGATATGAAGACTGGCCATTATAAAACCCCTCTAGAATTCAAATTCCTAGCTCTTCTCTACCTGTATTTGAAATATTCTGATCACCTGCCGGTGCCATCACTGATTTCATCCCTACCTGTAGACAAACAACACTGACACGTGAAACATACCACTAATTAAATGCCCAGATGTGTAGGATATTGTCTTGGTGCATAACAAAAAAAAAATGCATACTTTAGTAAGTCCTTAAATATCTTACCTACAGGAAGAGATAAGAGGGAAAAATGTGGTCACTATGATAGACTTTCTATTTATTAGCAATATACTAACCAGGAGTCATTCTGTCTGTTGTGTCACAATGGGGTTAGTGATGTTTTGGTTTACTTTTGTTAATAGCAGGGGTACCTTAAGTTTGGGATTTATGGACTAAAATATTTTGTAGTTTTTGAGAGTTTTGTTTTCTCTGACTTAACCCAGCTCATTTTTAATGCTTAAATGTTTCCACTTCATTGATCTCCCCACCCCCAACAGCTTAAATGTCCAGGGGAATGAGATGAGCGTGGTGGTGGGGGGACAGGGGGCAAGGCACAGGACAATGTGCAAACCCATGGAGCAGTGGCTTGAATGCCCAGTGACCCACACCCAAGCATTTAATGGCAGAGCAGGCCTCCTAATTCCCAATGACTTGCTCATTCAATGTGCCACTATGAATCAATGATCTGGAATCATCCTAATAGTGATAATAATTACTTTATAGTTTAAAAATGCTTCTATGCAAAGTATCTTCTACTGTAAGCATTTCAACAGAAGTCTGAACCGAAGACCTGCCAGAGGACCAAGCGTGCCTAAGAGCCCACAGTTGGTATGTAGCAGCCCAGAGCCAGGGAGCAGGTGTGGCTCTGAGTGCAGAAACTGGCTGTTGGCTCATTCATTGATTCTGTGTATGGTGAACGCTTCCTTGGAGAGCTGCTCTCTTGGTGTCTCGGGGACCTTTGGTTCAGAACTTCCATGGCCTTTGTTCTTAACTTGGGAAGTTTCTCCCACCTGCCACCTCCACATACCCATGAATATGCGTGTTCTTGATCCTTCAAAGGGCTGCTACGGAGATAAGCTTCAGGCCTTTGCCACCTCTAGGCTTTGTGCCTTCCTTCTGCTATCTTTCTTTTCTCATGTTGCCTCTTCTCTGAGTCCTTCTGCTTATGCGATCTTGATCAAGTTATTTCATTTCCCTGTGCTTTAGTTTGCCCAGAAGTCAAATGGAGATAATAATAGGACCTACTTCTAGGATAGTTATGAGGTTTGAGTGAGTTATTACCTTTAAAAATACATTTAGTACATATTAAACACTCAATAAATGTTCATTATTGTTGTTGTGCCACTGTGTATATAAAGAATACCCAAACAGAAACACTTCCTTCAGGTCAGTTGGTGAGTTAATCAAAAATCACCAGGGGAGGATGATCCTCTGTAGCTTCTAATACAAGTTCTAAGGGATGATTTTGGCTTATTTTTCTGCTAAATTTTGTCTTCATTTTTCTGTTATTAACTGGGGCCTTGTTTGAGTTGCCAGGAGCCCAGTTTCTAAATAGAGTTTTCTTGAAATAAAGGAAAATAAACTTATTCCCCTAATGGTACGTTAGTTGGGCCCTGAAGAGTCTTACTCACTTCAAAATGATGTACAGAGACTGTGTAGTATCTAGAAAACATTTAATAAGAAAGCATCAAAATGATGAAAAGATTTGGAAATAGAATTTATGAATGTGCCCAAGGGTCTATGGTCTTGAGAAAAAACATTAAGAGGAGGTTTGATGACCATCTTTAAATATTCTGTATTTATTAAGAAAGGGATGCTAATTGGCTTCACTGTCAAAGCTCAGACAAGAAAATAGTCAACATCAATTCCTGAAGTCATTTTCAGTTCTGGGATGCCATGAAGAAAAATCCTGATTACATGTATACTCTCAGCTAATCTTTCCAACTGTAGCTCTAATTTGCCTCCTTGTGGAAGACTTCTTAAATATTTATCGTAGTTATTAAATCTTGTGTGGCTCCTTTACCAGTTTGCCTCCCTCAGTAGATAGTAAGCTTTCTGATTGGGTCTAATTTGTTGATTAATCCTAACAATTCACATAATTTTTTGAAATAATAAATGCTTTGTAAAAATGTGTTCAGTTAACCCAGAATTATAACCTGGGTGTACCCAGGCCTCAGCAGCCTAACAAACTGTATTTTTTTTTTCTGTGAAGAAAAGGGTTATTTCAGCAGACCTAGATTGCTCAAACCCTACACATTTCCAAAAAAGTCCCATCTTTACAACCGGCCCTTTGCCAATGCCTGGGAGACAACCTCTGTGCACTTGGAATATTTTCCCTAATAAGAGTGTTTTTGTATGTGAGGACTTGGGCCATGCTGCTGTACCAGTTTGATCAAATAATTTATGCTAACAAGTCTGATTTGTAAATGCTCCATGCACCTTTTCTCTTTGCTGTTTTTTAGTCCGTATTCTTTTGTTGTAATAAACCATAACCATGAGTTTAACAGATTTCCTTAGTCATATGAGTCCTTCTAATGAATCATGGAGCCTTAAGGACCATTTTGGAGACACCCCCAGTGCAGTTTCTTATTACCACTGTAAGAAAGTACCACCAACATAATGGCTTTAAATACACATTTATTCTCTTATATTTGTTATTCCAGAGGTTTGAAATCCAAAATGGTTCAGCAGGACTTCCTTCCTTCTGAAGGCCCAAGGAAGAATCTTGGACATAAAGGAAAATTAGAAATAAAATTATTTTCTTATTTCCAGAAGCTGTCTGCATTCCTTGACTCATGGATTTATCTTCTCCGAATCCAGCAGGATAGCATCTTGCCACCTCTTACTCTCTATCTCCACTTCTATCATCACACTGCCTCTCACCCTGCTGCCTCCCTCTTACAAGGACCCCTGTGACTACAACTGGAACTACTGGGATAATCCAGAATAATTTCCTCAACTCAAGATTCTTAATCACATTTGCAAATTCCAATTTCCCATTGAAGGTAACATATTCACAGGTTCCAGTGGTTAGATGGGGATATCTTTGAGAGTGGCGTTATCCGTTTTACCATAATACCAACAGGTTCGTACCACACAAAGGCCAGAATTACAGTGGCTTTCCATTCCCCAACTTCTTGGACAACTGTAAGAACTGTCTTACCTCTCTACCCCACCCAGAAAGCTTGACCAGATATTTATTGTGACTCCCAGGGATGTCTTTCATATTCTTGCCTCCAGAACCTCTTGGGTTGGCGAGCAAAGGGAGAGCGCAGAAAGTAACTATCTCTCCAGTAGAGCTGCAGTCTTTTTGGAGAACACTGAGTTCCCTGTACTGTCCCTAACTGGTTTAGAAGATAAATCATTTAAAGCAGTGTTTTCAAGCTGCAGTCCTAGGGACCACCACCAACATATTCATCTAGCAAATTTGGTAAGGTGGACAATCCTGGTTGCATCTTCAACAAATAGAATGAGATTGTGCATGCGTGATATGCTTTAAGAAGTCTGCTTAACAATAATCTCATTCCTGGAGTAATATTTTCATAAACTCAGAGATTCTTTGGCTGAAAAAACAACATTAATGTCATGGAAAAAAAGCAGAACATGTCTTTTCTTTCATCTCCTGGAAAGAGTGTCTCACCCTCGCCTTCCTAAGCATATTTTTCTCGGGGGGCGGGAGGGTTTCCATTTCCCCCAGGGAATCCCCTGAGGCCTCAGTTAACACAAAGATGTACATTGGGCCATCACTACCATTACTGATTTATGTCAGATTCTCCCAAACTATTAATGTTTGTCTTGAAAAACTCTCCTTCTTCAAAGCTCACTGGGGTATGTATTTATTTTTTTAATAAGTTGAATAAAAATATTCCTAAAATGTATAACTCTGAGGTAACTGGAGAAAACCTGGAAAATTACAAAACCAAAACAGGCAATCACCAGTTCATGTAATCTGTTGAGACTGAGGATAAGTTTGTATAAAGGTAAGTAAACTCTCAACAGTAGGGTTATCAACCTGATTAATCCCTGCTTTGACACTGAGTTTATTCAGTTGTGGGCACAGTAGAAAATGCCAAAATATGAAGTCTTCAGACTGGCCCTGATGTATCTGGTTACTTATCTGTATCACAACAAAAGAAACTTGGGAATTTTGGTCCTGCTGCTCAAAACCCTTGAAGACAATCAGTCTTTGGGGAAAGGGCCAAAGAAAATGTAAGTCCTTTTTGCTGGTATAATCCTGTCTAAGACTAGTTCCATATAACATGCCCAGGGCACAACTGATTCGATGTTTTAGGTCATTGAAGTTGTGCAGCTGGGCACCTCACAGTTAACCCTGGGGAAAGGTGAAACAAACACTTATTAATACAGTCCAAGATGTAAGTGGCCCACAGCCAATATTTTGAACCACAAGACATGGCCAAGATTTGATCTCCATATTAAAACACAAACAAACAAACAAAAACTTGCTTAAGCTTCTTCTATTTGTTCTACCTTTCCAGAAATCAAATTTTTATGTGAATGGTAGGCAAGTTTTGAGATGGCCTCAAGTTTTACTTTTGTGAGCACTCTCCCCCTGCACAGATCTGAGAGGGAACCCTGCCTCCAGATTGCCAGGCTATCACGTCGAGCAATTTTGCTGTGTTTCTAAAGAGTTTGCAAAAGAAAATTATGCTTGTCAGTGCTTAAGCCCTTGCCACAGGGAGAGGCTTTGTGAATTGAAAGCCTTGCCTTCAGAATTTTCAAAATGATGGCAAATTTAGCCAAATTGGGCAACAGTGAATCGAGTTTCACAGATTTAGGAATGTTTATTTAAATCTTTAAAACATATGTTGCCACAGCTGTGTTTAGCATAAAATTATGATGAAAATAATCCTAATGAAAATGACGGCATATTTATATAATGCCTTCCATCCAACAAGCGCCAAACCCGCTACACAACTGATCTCATTAGGCCTGACTAAATCCCTTTGAGCTACAATGCAAATATTAGTTCCAATTTGCAGATGAAGAAATTGGGACGTAGACAAGATTGTTTACAGCTAAGTAGATTAAGTTATAACCAGCCTGATTCTCCCATCTGTGGAATACACTGCAATTTAATCAGAGATTCTGAAAGAGGGATGAGGGAAAGGCATCCTGTCGCCCAGCTTCCCCACATGGGTTGTCTGGTCCCAGCAATGGGGGAAGGAGGGAATGGAGAGCATAATCGCAGAGATTTTCATGCAATAGTCTTTCTGGGAACTCACTGTGTCAATCTATGGGCAGATACATTATTTTTTTTAAAACATACCAGTGAGGGGGAGAGCTGAGAAAGTGGCAGAAAGCTTTGTATCTTGCGTTTCATTGATGGGAAACACAAGACACAGGAAGGAAGAGGCTAGCTGGGAGCCCCACCCAGTAAGGGCCAAGAGTTAGCGGGGCATCTACCCAGCTCTGCTCTCCATCCATATATAAGTTTCTGTCTTTCTGAAATGTTGGGGAATGGTAAGAGCTTTTTACAAAATGCCCATTGTAGGCTCAAATACTTCAGGTTGGCCTATGGAATGTTGTCCTTTCCTAAATCTAAATTCTCTTTAAGTGAGAGAGTCTACCCAAACATTCAAGCATTTTGCAGTTCAATTCCTTAAAAAGTCCCTATGGGTTTCTGCCAGTTAATGGCAAATTCCCACATGGCCTTTCCTCTTTCTGTAAGGTGGTGTGAAATCATTACCTTCTCATGTGTGATTCAAATGCCTAGCTTAAGAACCTGCATAGCACCTGGCACTAGAGACTTCACCAAAGTACTAACTTTGAACCCACTTTAAGCAACACATTTTGAATTATAGCTTTAAGGTAGAAAAGGGAGCTTTGCTTAATCTCTGCCAATTAGTACCGATGTTAGGTATGTGCTTTCCAAATTCAATTTAAAAATTGCCTTCCTTCTATTCAGAAAAAAAATTCCATGAAGCTATTTTTGCCAAAACCTGAATTGAAGTCTGCCTGGGAAAAAGACATTCTCTAGAAATGGAGAAGAAAAACAAACCCTTTGAATGTTTTATAGGCTTTATCTAAATTTGAATTCTCAGAGTGTCACACTGTATTCAACTTTAGTAAAAATGTATTTACTCCTTCATGGAATGAGGCTTGTATTTCCATTCTCCTTTTCCTGCTGAGGTGGGCTGTAGATAGTACAGGTTTCTGCAGCAGATGGGCCCAGGCTCTACTCTGACTTGGGTGTTGATTCACTAGGTACGTGACTTCGGGAAAGCCACTCAGCGTATCTGAATCTCAGGTTTCTCGTACGTAAAATGGAGATACAATTGTTGTGAAGGTTAAACTTTAATGCAGAGTTTGCCCAAAGCAGGCCCTGAATGAATGAAGATATCCTTTACTCTCATCTTTCTAGCCACCAGCCCTCCTCAGAGTCTGCAAAGGTTTTATATATGGTGTGTGTGTGTATGTGTGGGAGGGGGCACACGTGTATCTGTATCTGGACTAAATACACCAAAATATTAACAGCAGTGATCTCTGGGAAGTAGAAGAATAAGCAGTTTTTATTTTATCCTTCATACTTTTCTGATTTTCTAAATTCACCATCATTTATAATGAACATGTGCCTTTTTAAAAGCTGATTTTTAGACAATCACTGTGTAGCTCTTTTTAGGGAAAAGAAAATCGAGTTTCAAATATGTAAAGCCGCCAAAAGAAAACAAAAACAAAAGCCAGAAGTGGCTAGCCCAGAATTTTCTAATCAAGGAAACTGAAGCCCCAGGAGACAGTTTCATCCACAGCCTCTGAATTAAACTGAGGTTGAATCCCACTTTCTAGCATAGCTGGACACCCCCGAGCTCTCTATCCCGTGAGTATAAATGAGGTGGCAGTTGGACCCAAAGTGTTCTGCTCAATAGCCCTGACACCTGAAGGCTGGCACTCGGAAGGCTGCAGCCCTCCCCCTTCCTTTTTATGTACCAAACTGTTCCATGGCTGCCCTGTGCAGGGAATCCAGTCATTTGCACAGATTTGCTCGGGTGGAGTTAACTGATCACTATTATAATAATGGGCACTAGATTATCTGGCATGTGTAGAGCTTACATGAAGAGCCTTGCCATCACTACTTTTGTCAGGGTCCCACAATTGGGAGGCTGAGAAGCAGGGCCACGACTAGGTGAAGCGAAGAGGCACTCATCACAGGCACCAGATTTAAAGGGGTGCCAACAAGCTTAGTAAGCAAGATCAGTAGCATTTTAATGGAGTATTTTTTTAAGTCATGGGAAAAATCCATAATGAAAAAATACCAAAAGTTTAGATAAAGATAGTATGATATAATAATAAATACATGTAGGTCTTTATCTCTGATTTTGGGGGAAACCTTTGGAATTTCCTTAGTGACAGGAGTATCATTTGTTACTCATAATAAGCCCCTTTCAATGATCCCTGAGTTTACCCTAATGAGGTGACTCTTGGCAGGCCCTAAATAGTTTCAGGATAAGACCTAGTCCCCAGAGGAAGCAGCCATGTGATTAAAGAGTTGGAACTTTAAGCTCTACCTCCCAACTTCCAGGGCAGGAGTGGGGCTGGAGATTGAGTTCAATCATCAATGACCAATGATCTAATCAATCATGCCTACATAATGGAACCTCCATAAAAACTCCTAAACAATGGGGTTTGGGAAGCTTCCAGGTTGGTGAGCACGCAGAGGTGCTGGCATGCCCCGAGAAGGCATGGAGGCACTGCACATCTATCCCCCCAATGCCTTGTCCTATGTGTGTCTCCCATTTGCTTGTTCCTGTGCTGTATCTTTTCTAATAACCAGTAATAGTAGGTAAAGTGTTGTCCTGAGTTCTGTGAGTGATTCTCATGAATTATGAGCCTGAGGAGGAAGTTGTGGGCCCCTTGGATTGTTAATCAGCAGGCAGGTGTGTGGGCAACTTGGACACCCCATTTGCAGCTAGCTTCTCAAGTAGGGGCAGTCTTGTGGGCCTGAGCCTTTAATCTATGGAATCTGCACTAACTCCAGGAGTTAGTGTCACAATTAAATTGAATCGTTGGACATCCATTTGGTGTTTGGAGAACTGATGTGGAAGAAAGGACACGTATTTGGTGCCATAGAAACACAAACACACATTTGGTGTCATAAGTGATGTAAGAAAGCATCATACAAATGGCATCAGTAACGCTGCTCTGCCAGGACATACTGAATCCAGAAGAAGAGGAGGAATAGTAATACTGATCCCATATTAAGTTTGTGATGGTTTATTACAGATTGTTGGCATTAGATTTTATCTTCTTTGATATCCTGATCACTGAGCTTCTTGGCTAATTAAATGAATAAATAGAATACATAAATGAATAAAATATGGTTAGACAAATCAAGGAGTCTATAATTAAAGCAAAGATGAAGTTCCGCATTTCTTATATAAACAAGTAGGTAAATGAGCTGCTTGCTCTTAATTAAGCCACTGACCTCTTCCAAGATCCCAGAGCAATGAGCTTTTCATAGTTGCTGATTGTCCCAGGTTCTTGAAACCCAGAACCATGAAAGTAGCACTCTAACAAATAGCACCACTAAAATGCAAAGCACTTGAGTGCTGGTGAGATCTTCATGGGATCTGGTCAAAGCTCTGCCTCGTATGTGGAACTAAGCAGGCCGTGGGACCTAGAGCTCTCACAGTGGGTGACCAGGAAACAGCCACCTGGGGCAGTGAGACTAGGAAAGGGGCCCGGAGGAGGATCCAGAAGAAAGTGACCAGATAGTCCCAGGTCCCTGCAACAAGAGGTAGGCGTCAGCTCATGGTGGCTCGGGTGAGAGGGGCCCTGGTTGGTTCCTTGTTAGAGCCTTAAAGGAATCAGTTACTAAAGAACGATTTGGATCCCATCATAAATGTGGTTTTAGCATCAAACTTTGGTGAAAAAATTAAAAGGCATATTTCTTCACAGTGCTTTAAGTAATAGCCACACAGCTCTAGATTTCTGGAACTCTTAATATACCTTCAAATGTCTTGGCAGCCATACTAAAATACCACAGCTTTTGCTAACACCCCCCAGAGTACCAGGCTTCAGTGTGCTAGTTCAGATTTGCTGTGTGAAACCACTACCTCTAGGCAGTTTGGAGCATGACTGACAGGACTGGCAGCAATTTAATTCTAGAAGCCAAAAGCCAAGGCTCCACAAAGAGGATCACATTTTGACTCAAGGCCAATTGTTTTCCCAGCTATGAAATCTGGGTTTTGCTACTTGAAAGGTCTTTTTCTCATACCCAGTTTGAGAGGGTCTTTTGAAATAGCTTATGCAGTCATCGCAGGCTTCATAGCCATTTTAGATAGTTAAGGAGCATCAGAAATAATAAAATTCACCAGATTTTATGAGACTTGGGGACAACTTTATTTCATAGGTTCTCACTTCTTCTAAAATGCTCTATGTTTTATGATACCTCTAGAGTGACACTGCAGTTTTAAAAATACTTTATCTTTTCTCTTTTTAGTTTGTGGTGTTGTGGCTATTTGGTGCCTTGACTTGGTTTGCTCTGGGTTAGGGCTGGTTAGGAGAGAAGGGATACAACTCAGTTCAAAATATTGGAGTTATGAATCGTAAGTCTCAGTCTCTTCAGGAGAGGGAAACTGAGACCCATAGGGGTTAAGACCTAGCCACTGTCACCCAGCTAATTGGTGGCTGAGCCAGGGAATGAGCTCAGCCTCCCAGCGCTGCTCTCATTTAACCACGCAAAGTCAAAGCTGCCTGGACGCAAAGTAAGGACCACATGGCATCCGCTGAGACAGAGAGAGTTGTAGCAGGGGTTCAAAGTCCACCCCACTGCCCAACCCCACCACCCAACGTAACTCATGTTATGAGATTTCAGGAGCTCCTAGGGGGCCTATTATAGGGATAAAGTCCAGGACCGTCACCCTTTGCTATCTCTACAGGACGCCACTGGTGAGAGCTAGTCCTCCTCTGACTGACAGGTCCTGCTGCTCCAGAAGACTTCTGAGACATTCCTCCCCAGGTCCACTTCATGGCCCAATGCCGGTCCCCAGAGACCCTCAGCAGCCTCTAAGGGCAGTTAACAGCTATCTCTGTTGGTGCCCATTGGCTTCACAGCACTGCCCACAAGCACAGCACCCATGCTCATCCCCTTTCCAGCCCCTAGAAAGACACCCCAGTCCCCACCACCAGATCAGCTACTCCCTTCAGCCCAAAGCACCTGCCCCCATCTCCTGTCAAGGCTGAGGCCCTCTTGCCTCATCTCCACCAAGGGGCCCAAAATGCAAAAGCTGTTTCTTTCCTGGTAGTCATGTGAAGCAAGGCCAGTGATGTTGGTCTGGTTATGGAAAGAAAAGACACACTAGTCTCTTATTTCTTATAGATCTCTGTTCTCAAAAGGTTTTGCTTTCTCCTGGGATACTTGCAAGAAGATCACACTCTGGGGGGTGGTGCCCACAGTTCTCTCTCCACTTCTGCAGAAATCTTCCTCCTGTGTTGGCACCCCAGAAGCCATCCTCATCACCCTTTCCCCAAAACCCTGGTGTTACCTCTTCTGTAACTTCCACAGCCCTGGGCTTGAGTGACCTCTTCTCGCTAGCTTGAAAATCCCTCTGAGCAGAAGCACATGCCATCCTGAGGAGCTCCAAAAAATGGGGGCAGAGGAGGAAACATTGGAAGGATAAACACAGACTAATATTTACTTAAATTACCCAGTCATATCTGGCCAATGCTTATGGAAAGAACAGATTCTTATGCATTAAAGGGAAACATTTTTGAGAGCATTTCTCAAGAGCCTGAAATTGTTTTACACTAAATGAATAAAGTTATCATATCCAAGGCAATCAATAACACTTCAGAAGAGTTTGATGATGGGCATTTTTTTCTGCATGTGTTAAAAATAAGGCCAATTTCTTTTTTAAAGGCCTTGCCTTATGAAATAAAAGCCTACCCTGGACCTGCTCCCTGCCTGCCTGGGCTAGTTTCCTATGGCTTCTGTAACAAACCACCACAAACTTAGTGGCTTAAAACAACACAGATTCTTGTCTACAGCTCTGGAGGGCAGAAGTCCTAAACTCAAGCGGTCAGGCGGGCTGCGTTCCTCCTGGAGGCTCCAGGGGAGAATCTGTTCCCTTGTCTTTTCCAGCTTCTTGAATCCGCCTGCATTCCTTGGCTCTTGGCCCCTTCCTGGCATCACCTCTCGCCATCGCTGCTTCAGTCTTCACATCTCCTTCCCGGATGCTGACTTTCCTGCCTCCCTCTTCCACTTATGATGACCCTTGTGATTCATGGGGTCCAGCTGGGTAATCCAGGGTAATCTTCCCATCTCAAGATCCCTACTCAATCATATCTGCCAAGTGCCTTTTGCCATATAAGGTAACATACAGGTCCTTGGGATTCAGAGGAGGACATCTTTGAGGACCCTTTGGCCAGCTATACCCCATCAGGCACTTTGACCTCACCTTGACCTCCTTGACCTCACACTTAGTCCTCTCCTCCCACCCTGGACTCTGGGCCTTCTGGCATCATGCCAGACCCCAGAGCCATTGCCCTGGCTGTTTCCTTCCCCTGGAAGCTTCCACGCCTACTCCTTGCAGCTCGTCCAGGCCTTTACTCCAACCTCCTCTTCTCAGCAAGCCCTCTTCTGGTGCTCTTATGCATGGGCCATCTTGCCTCATCTCCACCAAGGGGCCCAAAATGCAAAAGCTGTTTCTTTCCTGGTAGTCATGTGAAGCAAGGCCAGTGATATTGGTCTGGTTATGGAAAGAAAAGACACACTGGTCTCTTATTTCTTACAGATCTCTGTTCCCAAAGGTTTTGCTTTCTCCTGGGATACTTGCAAGAAGATCACACTCCTCTGCCCCCATTTTTTGGAGCTCCTCAGGATGGCATGTGCTTCTGCTCAGAGGGATTTTCAAGCTAGCGAGAAGAGGTCACTCAAGCCAAGGGCTGTGGAAGTTACACACTTCCTCTCTCATCTCCAGACACTTGCTGTCCACTTCTCTAACTAATTTTTCTCTGTGGTAATTATCACCATCTAACATATCACATATTTTACTCGTTTACTTTTCTTATGATCTCTTTCTCAAATGTAGGCTTCATGAGGGCAAGGATTTCTGGATTTCTTTCTCTTTTTTTTTTTCCTGTTGAAACTTTTGGACTTAGAAAAATGTGTATCACATAGTAAGCCTTTGATAAACATTAGTTCCATGAATCTGGCTGAGTCATTGATTAGAGAACCTCCCAAGTCAGTATCTTTGAGTTTCACATCTTGGGCTTGTTAGACTCCTGATAAAATGCTTTGCCTAACTCCTGCAGAGTGGCCAAGGTCTGAAGCTCAGTGAGTCCCACTGGAGGAAGACGGCTGGGTCCTCGCCATCCAGCTCACATGTTTCTGCAATCCTCGATGCTGCCAGATGCTCTCATTTTCCCTTGCCAGGGACCTCAGAATTTGGTTGCGATAGGGGAAGGGCAGTCTCCAGGCTGAATGCAGAGGGAGAAGGGACTTGGGTGACAACGGCTCTTTAAATAGACTTTCAAACAATCTTCCTTATCCTAGGTGCTTCTCCCCTCACTTCGGGGGCACTAGGTGCTGTTAGTCCTGAAGGCTCTGGAGAATGCTGCAGTGGGGCGTTCTGTGGATTCCCAGGTTTCCCTGTTTTGTTATCCTTCACTTCCCTTTAAATCCTTTACCACTCATTGAATTGCTTGTCCAACCTCAAGTTTTATTGCCGTTGGCTCTTCTTTGGGTCTTTATGCTTTTAACAAATCCTTTGATTGGTACTTTATTGGGGTCTTAGGAGGGGGTTAACGTAGATACATATCCATCACATCATCTTGACTAGAAATGCGCCATATTTTCCTAACATTTTAGAGCTTGGACATCAATACTTTGATCTGTTGTGTGTTTTGTGCATGTTTACTGAGTTTTTAACTTGAATTTTAGAAGAAACATGTTCCAAATTTTACCCAAGTTGGGATTAGGCACATTTCCATTTATGAACGACACCTCAGAATTGAATATTGCTTTAAGTTACATAAGGCTTTTAAATTTTTATCTAAATGAATCCTGCGAGGTAGGCCAGGATCTAAGACTCAGAAGAATTAAGTAACAATGTGCCCCAAATCTACATAGCTAGTCAGTGGTGGGCCCAGTTCTCACACACATTTTCTGGCTTCTGACTGTACCATATGGTTGCTCTCTCTTTGTCGTTTTGCCTCTCTTTTTACAAAGAAAACAAATGAGGAAAATGTGTTTCTTCTCTTAAATGTGACACAGTACTAAAGCTTGCTGAAAAAAGAGGCACATTCCTGAAACGTGAATCTTGGAAACCTCCCCCCTCTGGTCTTGTGCAAGGCAGACACTTTGCTAGACCATCAAGAGGGCCACGGCATTTGGGAATTGTCTATCTAGAATGTGTTAGTACTCCTGCCCAACCTGGGGCCTGCTGGGGATTTGGGTGAAGCTGAAAGTCCTCCCGTTTGGTCCCTGTGGTTCTTCCTTGGTCTCCGAGCCTTCTGAATCTCAGAGAGAGTATCTCCCTCTGGTCCTCACTGTGTGCTCACATCTTTGCTCCCTTCGGGAGATCTGCACATATGTTTCCCATGACTGTGAACTATGAGAAGTTGTCAGGGCCTTTCAATCACTATAACGGCTTATAAAAGCTTGCTGCATTTTCAGTTTTACTAAATATTTCTGTAATTCAAAAATTATGGAAATGGATAATATTTCTGTTCTTTGGGAATAGATTTAACAGCTGTGTGCATACCAGATGCAAATGAATCTATAGAAATCAATTGTGCATTTTATAGACTACACTTCATATTAACTGCTTTTGCCTTCAGACACCCCACGCTGTGCTCCTGCCAGGCCGCTGAAGATGCTGATGCACTCACTGCAGGGACGGCCTGTGGCTCAGCTCTGCCATCCATGCCATCTGTGAAGAACAGCTCGGCTCTGCCTGCCTGGGCCAGTGCCTCTCAGGTTGAGAGGCAACGTGTAAAGGTGATCCTGCCATTAGGCATTGTGTGGAATTGGTTAAGGTACTAACCCTAACTTCAGTTTCCAGTTTTAAAATGGAAAATTCATCCAACAGAGTTTACTTGGGATTAAATGTAGTATTCCCAAGAAATAGATCAATAACTATGTGGTGGACAGTTGTCACTCTTTTGACTTCTGACCTCCGAGTCAGTAGCTGAAAAGACCAGTCTTTCCTTGTCCTAACCTCTGGAAATAACTGCAGATGCAGGGCTTGAAAATGGGCCAATTGATTATTGCAGCTTTCATTCAAACAGGAAGCAAGTGACAGAAAAACAAAGGCAGTTACAGAACTCTGGTGGAACACAACCCCGGCCGCAGGGTCGAGGTGGCCCAGGGCTCACCAGCGGGGGCTGTGGCGCTGGGCCAGGCCAGTTCTCGCTGCGCCCCTTCCTGTTTCCCCTTCCATTTCTCAGTCAGTTTCTCTGGCCTTCCTACCACTCTGTGAACTACTCAATAGCCTCTAGTAAGTTTACTGTTGGTGTAAGAGAGCTTAAGTGGACAAAGTCTCTTGATTGTAATTAAGAACATCACCTGTTGTGAAATACAATTTCAGTTGTTTTCTACCCTTCTCGAGTTTGGGGATCCCTACCTTGTGCATCACAGGAATGTTCTAAGGACATTATGGGGATCAGAGCAGAGATTTTTCCAGAAGGCTGCTTGGTAGAAACCAACCATGGGTCATATGAACTGGGTTCACATCCACCGAGTCTCCCGTCTGTCTTATCCCCCAGATTCCCAATTCTCCAGCACACAGAGGCGAGGCCCAGGTGGGAATGGAGTCCTGAGCAGTCATGGGGTTAACAGTCGGGGCTGCCTGGAACCACCTATGACTCAGGGATTTTTGCAGGAGCCTCTGATGAATAAGGCTTGGTGAGCACTCAGGAGACTGCTGGAGGGAGCACGACCGCTCTGTGGCCGCTGCACCAGACGGGGGACACTGAGTAGCTGAAGTGACCTCACGAGACAACTGTAAAGTGACTACTTTACACCAATCACTAACTGTTGTAAAATGGCCAGCATCTTACAAGGACTTTTCTGACAGAGAGTAGTGGTGACGGGCATCAGTCATGGCCTTAGGTGAACTTGGGTTCAAACCCTCGTCTGTCACTTCATAGCCAGATGCACTTGATTTCTCTGAGCCTCAGTTTATACATTTATGGTATAAGGTTAATAATACCTACTTCTTGGGGTTGTTTTGAGTAGATAACATAGAGAACAGTTTAGCTCAGTGCCTCACACATGGAAAATACTCAAAAAACAATGATCATTTTCACAATAACTCTGTGAGACAGTATGTTTTTGATTCCTATTTTCTGAAGCTCAGAAGAGAATAAGTAACTCCTCCAGGACCATATGACCCATAAAAGGCAGAAATGGGACTTCAAATCCCACATTCTCCCCCTAAAAACACTCAGCCTTCCAAAACTGCTGGCTGATCAGAAGGATATATGATTTCTATTGTTGGGGAGTGGACTGTCAGGCTCTGTCCGATTCTCTCGGCTGGGGAACAAAGGTTCGGCAGTTCTCACCTAGCATTGTTTCTCTCTCTATCTGGACCCTTTTCCTACTTCAAGTCAAGTGATCCCAACTCCTAGGGCAGGTTATTTGTGGGAAGGAACAGAAGCTAATCCTTGCTCATATCAGAGAAAGGGCAGCCTTTGCCTAAAACTGCACTTTGTCAAATTCGGGTAATTCCTCCTGACTGAGTAGACCCTCATCACCCTCTCATCCCTCTTTGTGTTAAACAGGATCATTTCAGGCTCAGAGAAGTGTCTGTTTCCAGAATGAAGAGCCATACTTTCAGAACCTTAAATTAAAAACAGGGAAAAAATGTTCTCTTCTGCCCATCAGAAAGAGCTCCATCTCTCTCAGACTGGCTCTCCCATCCTTCACCCCTGCTCTCTGGGTAGACTCGACAGAGAAATTACTTGGATGTGTTATGTGCTGTCATCTTAGGCCAACAATCTGGTGGTTTAATGCAAAATGACATGGCAGTCCAGGAATTTCATACTGAAGCCTACCTCACACTAAAGTTGCAGGAACAAGTCATCCCACCTGGGAATTTTTAGGAACATTTTGACATCCTCTTACCTCCTGGTCATGGATCCTTGAAGAAACTAGCCCTGTAAAGGGGGGACAGGGGCGGAGGGTAGCAGTAAATATATTCTCATGTTGCTAAGAACAAGTTTCTTTTCACTAAAGAAAGGGGGATCTTCTCCAAATGGAATCCAATCATTCTGTCTGTCTTTCTGTCTCTCTTTCCCCTGCCTCTCTCTTCTCTCTTCAACCCACAAAAATGCTCAGAAGAGCTCAAAACATCTAACAACTCAAAAACAGTGTTGAGAGTCAGTTTGTTATTCTGCTTTCAGGATTGCATTTTTGCCAAGTGAAATTGTCTGATATTGAGTAATTGAATAATTACAGCACAGCTGGTTGGCAGAAAGCCCCTTGCCTGGGAAGTGGGTCCGTTCCCGACACTGTGAGACTTTGAGCAAGTCACTTGACCTCTCTAGGCCTCAGTTTCTTCATCCAGGAAAATAGGTGGTGGCTAGGGGAAAGTGCTGGGTAATTTAATATTTAATGAGGTGCACAGTTTATGGACCCCAGCATGGGAAGCTTAAGCTGACCCCTGAGAATGAGAACTAATAGGGAATTGTTCTAGAGTCTTCCCTCAGAAATAGAATAAGTACTCATTTATAGGTAGAAACTGTGTGAGAACTAGGGATCTGTATCCAAGACAACTTAAGAGGTGAGAAAATAAGATTCCAAGTAAACTTAGAGCTGGAAGGATTCTTGGACATCCTCTGTCTGCCCTCCTTCTGCAAGGATGGAACCAGAAGTCCAGAGGCCCAGAGTCTGAAACCCACATCCCTTGGCTCCCAGCACCCCATACACAAGGGACCTGCTGCCGTCTCCCAGGCATCTGGGTTAGATTTAGTCAGCTTGTGAACCCTTGTTTCCTTCATTTTTTGGAAAATAGAATCTTTGGACAAGAATGATGAAAGGATTCCCATTATTGCCTTGAACGTGTCAGATGGGACTCTCTCACTCAGGCATTTTTGTGGGTACAGAGACAGAAACAAAAAGGGAGATTGGCTAGATGCTTCCCCTGGGGAAATAGCCCTGAGAATGAGTCGGTGTTCTTAAGGAAGAACAGGCCTAGGGAACTGACTTGCTCACTGTATGTGAGGCATTCTGCATTTACTTAGGAGCTTGTCATTTATATATGACATTTTTTTCCTTGAAAGTTAGAAAAAACATTTGTGTCTCATGGAGTCTCTTTTAATAATTATTTTTCCCATTACAAGTAATATTAATATGCTCAGACATAAATTGCTAATCTTTCCAGCTGCTGATCTAACCTGATTCTGTCTTCAGCTTTGAGTGTGTCGGCTTGAAGTCTATGACAACTATCATACATCAACATTTACTGGCCTTATTTACATTTTTATACGTAATTAAATTGTTTCCTTAACTGGTGGCTGCATTGCTCACTAGATATGCTTATATTTAAAAAGGAGTTAAAAATCAACAAATAACTTTATGAAGAAAGCAGCAATACAAACATGAGTTACAGTTTTGCCAGGTTTGACATATATAGCAGCACCAAATGTCACCCAGAACCATCAGTTAAATAAATCAACTGTTGTACATTGACAAGCAACAAAGAAAAGAAAGTTCTATTGACATTAAGAAGAAAACCAAATTCAGAGTTGAGCACTGTAAGGAAGGTCAGGAAGTCCATGGGCCAGCCCTTCCAGCAGCTAGCCATTCTTTTTCTACGGGGTTTGAGGTAAGCCAAATTATCACTAAATCATAGGTAGCATGCTAGTACGTTTTAATCACATAAACCCTCTGACAACACAATTACAGAAGACAATACTTTGGAAGAGAAAGCTCTAATTATTTATTCATTGTTTTAGCAGAAGGATGTTAGATAGTTTTAAACTTCTCCCCCTTTGGCACACTATTTTAATAAAGGACTGAATGTATCTAAGTACCTAGCTTTAAAAAATGTGGTTACATGTATTTGAAAACCAAGCCAAGAAATACAAGACCCATAAAATCCTGAAGCATATTAAATGACGGTTCCTTTTTCCTTAATCCACCACCACAAATATCAATTAAATGTAATTATATTAAATAGGTTCCCCTGAGAGCAAATAAAGATTTGCCAGAACACAAATTGCTACCCAGGTGAACAATATATAATTTTCCTGAGTACACAAATACAGATGGTATACTCCAGAATGTAATGTAACAAATGTGTGTTTACCGTAACATATACATTTATTTTTTTCTTAGCTACCAAATGGCAGGGGGCCAAAAAATACAAATAAAATATATGAGTTTTTCTTTTTCTTTTCTTGGATGAGAGGGTAAATATTGCATTTTATATTAATAACTGCTAATTAAAAGGCTATTAATCTGGGACAATAATAAGTAAATGGACTCTACTAGAAGCAAATGCCAGAAATGAACTCGTAAGTTTTGGCAAAAAAATAAAATAAAACTTACTTAAACAATGATTTTTCTTATTAAAAACAAATGTTTTACTGAGTTTGCTAGGAAACGAAGAAATGAATCCATACATAGGAACGTAAAACAGGGGAACATGTATTTTGTTAACTCTTTGGGGAGCTGATTATTCTGTTCCTATTTAAGTAAAAGAACAGACAGAGTGGTGTGCAGAGGGCAAAGGTAAAGAAACAACTTTCCCAATTATGAAAATGAACTGCCCAACAGATGTCTGGATTGAAGATCTCAGGGAATACTTCTCAAGAAAGCTTTCTTTTTTTGTTTTCCTGCAGGAAAAATGAGCAAATGTCAAGCTCATGTTCTTTTTCTTTCTATGATATGTAAGGTATGAATTTCTTCTGTCAGATGTTTTTAGGGCTAGCAATTTAATTCATTCTTGTTGTCATATGGGAAACCTTGCAAAATAATCAGTTTAAGATTGAATGTGCTGATATGTCAAGTATTTTTAGTTTTTGCCCTTTTTAAAATAATAAAAATAATTGCCTAAAAATAGCATCTTAGAAGCACAGGCATGTGCCTTTTTCTTTTGCTCACTCTTGAGATTACAATCTCGGCAACCCACCATCTGACTTGCACAGTAAGGATGTTCCAGTTCCAGATCTAGGAAGCACTGCAGGAAAGCAGAGGGTGAGCTTTCGAAACTACTTGATCCTCAGCTTCCTCAGCTGGAAAATATCAGAAGTGGCCACTAAGCACCCTTTTAATATTAGCGATTCTATGACTTTCTGTAAAAATGTCAAACCATGTGACCCCAAGATAGGGCTTCTCCTGATGAGACAGACATAGCTGCTAACCCGCCGCCTCTGCCTTCCCTCTTCAGGGCCCAGGGTAAGTGCCACTGGACACTTGCCTTGAGGAAAACCCCTCCTCGCTGGGTGCCCCTCAAGCTGCCTAGAAAGACTCCTCGGGGTCAGGGTGGCCTAGCTCTGCTGAGCTAGTGCTTGGGGAGTCACAGCACTGGGAAGGGCGCCATTCCTCCCCTGACTAATGGTCAGGTAGCAGCATTCTCACCAGGTCAGACTCTCCCCCTGCAGGACAGTGGCAGAGGGACCCCACTAGGACCCCTTTTCCCTTCCTCACCCTGCTGCCTTCTCTACGGCAACTCCTGCCCTGATCGTCAGTACCCAGAGCTCCAGATTTCCCCCAAAGTTTCTTCTTTCCTCTACCGAGTGTCCCTGAATTCCAAGCTTCCTGTTCTACTTGGTAGATCTTAGCAGCCCCCTCATTAGTGTGGGTGAGCTCTGGCTGTCCCCCGCTGCTGCTCTGCAGCCCGCTGGGCACTGGAGGAGGGCGCGTCTGTCCTGGGGAGGCAGGGGAAGGAGGCTGTTCTGCATTCCCTCCTCCCCTCTCCCTCCCTCCTTCCTTCCTTCCCTCCTTTCTCTTTCTCTCCCCTCACTATTCCCTTCTTTTCTCTCTCCCTCCCTTCCTTTTCTAGAGGACCCCAGAAAGATTAGTCAATCACATTCCTTAGTTCGTGGCACATTATCTACTTCGGTCCAAGGAAGGCTGCTCTTTCTGTCGTTAGTTATCCCCTTTTCACCCCATTCCCTTCTCCTTTTTCCCTCCCCACAGTAGGAAACCATTCTAATGTTTAATACAAATCCTCTTGTTTGTGTATGTGCTTATAAAATTCATAAAGTACTTCTCTATGCATGTCTTTTCATTTCTCTGAGTGGCATTATATTGCAGGTCTCATAATGTTTCTTATAAACCACCATCTCTCATGTTTAATACCTCACATGTTGCTTCTACCAGCCGCACAGCGCTTCATGACGTACATCCACCACATGCCTCCTGAGTGATGACTGCCTCCAGCTACCTTCAACCACAAGCAGCACTACAGTGAACATTCTTGCACATGTCTCTGTATGGACATGTGTGAGAATTTATTTGGGACGCATTCTCTGGTGTGGAATGCCTTAATGTGGTGAGTACTGCCAGGTTGTTGTCCAGAAGGGCCATGCCAAGCTTTGCTCCTACCGGTGGTAATAAATGTTCCTCTCTCCTCACTACCCCAAAAGCATCCAGTCCTAGATGCAATTTAATGAAGACTGGTTATCATAACTCTTCAAGTGGAAGGAAACTTCTCTCCACCCTCTAGTCCATTGCTTCCAAAATTCTTCCCAAATTTCAAAAAGAATTATGTCATACATTTGAGTATATATCAGATATTTTCTTTTCAGAAATAATGTGACAACATTGTTATCAAATTGCAAAAGAAATGGAAAGAAAACTGCATTATTTTGGTGTAGATAGTTCTCAAATGTCCCATAGTAGGAAAAATTAGGTGAAGTGCAAGGCTCCAGAAGAGAAACATTAGGATCTACTGGTCAGTGTTGAAGATCTAACGGGCAGATGTGCTCATCCATGATCCTCTTTTCCATTAAATCTCAGTTTAGCTTCATCCTGAAAGTTCTCCCGAATCTCAGGGTTGGACAGGTGCACATCCTGTGTGTCAGAATTGCCTGTTTGCTGGTCTGCCTACCACCCTAGTTCTGGTAGGCAAGCTCCATGAAAGCCGTGCCTTCTGTCTTATCCCTTGCTGAACTCCAGTGCCTAAAAGAGTACCTGGTACATACTGGCCATTGAACAAATACTTGTGGAATAAATGAATGGCTAAATAGGTGAAATGATTTCAGATTGCCAGAGTTTACCACAGTGCCTGATACAGGGCTTGGATTAAATAAACGGATGAACGGAAGAATAAAACTCCACTTCCATCTCTCTTGTTCCAACTCCCTCTCTCCCCTCTGGGCTCCCTCATCAGATATTCCTCCTTGAATCCTGCCAGAGTCCAGGTGGGAGGACAGGGCAGCCACCAGCAGAGCTTTAACACATTTTACTGTCAGTTGCCCCATTCTCACTCCAGGATCATACATAAGGTGTTAGGTGAACTAGAATCAACATGCGCTCAAGGAAAAGCTGTGAGCTCCAGGGAAGGAGTGAGAAGGAAGAGCCAAGAGTAATATTCCAACTCAGTACGCATGAGCACACACACACCTTCCCTGCCATCCCCCCTCAGTGACACCCCTCCCTCCCCTGCCCCTTCTGGCCTTTATTCTTCATGACAGTCTAATGATGGGCTGGTATGGGGGCTGGAGGCCCCCTGATTACACACAGATCTATACGTGCACATACCAAAAAGAAAATGCATATAATCATATTAAGTCTGTTTGTTTTCATATCTACACAGTTTATAGTGATCTAAAGTTGACAGTTTCTAGGCATAGCTTTCCCTCAATAGGCCCTCCATATTTTTCCTGGATGTGAAAGACTGTTTTCACAGCCAGAAAGGAGCACTTAAGAAATTCTTGGGCACTGAGTGGTACTTCAGGCCATCTTCCTTGCTTAACAAGCAGTGAATAACTCGTCCTAAAGTGTGTTTCTACCTAATTAGAATCAGCAAGAGAGCCTTTCAAATCATAGTCATCCCACCTAAACTATTTGAAGCAGAGAACTCAGATATTTGATAGCTCAAGCCCAAGCCAGTTGCATTCAAAATACGATAACACAATCGCTTCTGCAAAGAGTCTGCTCAGGGTTTTGATGGAAGGTCTCCCACTTCTCTGCACCAATTGTGGTGTTCACACAGAGATTGGCGATGGGACATTGACAGCACGAATTACACAGCCCTGACTCACAATTCACTTACAGATGACTTTAAAAAAGAACATTTAGAGAGAGGGGCGGAAGATGGCGGCGTGAGTAGAGCAGCGGAAATCTCCTCCCAAAACAACATATATCTATGAAAATATAACAAAGACAACCCTTCCTAGAATAAAGACCAGAGGACACAGGACAATATCCAGACCACATCCACACCTGAGAGAACCCAGCGCCTCGCGAAGGGGGTAAGATACAAGCCCCGGCCCCGCGGGAGCCGAGCGCCCCTCCCCCCAGCTCCCTGCGGGAGAAGAGCAGGCAGAGCGGGAGGGAGACGGAGCCCAGGGCTGCCGAACACCCAGCCCCAGCCATCCGGGCCAGAGTGCAGGGCCCTCGATACTGGGAAAACAGGGCAGCAAGAACAGTGAGCAGGCACTGGAGGCTGGGCGACAGAGGACATAAGAAAAGCGCGCGACCATTTTTTTTTTTTGCTTTTTTGCTGCTTTGTTTTGGCGAGCGCTTTTTGGAAGTCTTAAAGGGACAGGGACCCCAATACTAGGGAAACAGGGCAGAAAGACCAGTGAGCAGAGGCCTGAGGCTGGCACTGGAGAATAAAGAAAAACGAACGACCACCTTTTTTTTTTTAATTAAAAATTTTTTTTTTTTTTTTAATTAAAAAAATTTTTTTTCTTGTTTTTTTTTGTGGTCGTTGTTTTGTTTTGGCGGGTGCTTTTTGGAAGTCTTAAAGGGGCAGGACGGGTCACTTAATCCAGAGGTAGGGAATCCGGGGTCTCTGGGCACCCTAATCCCTGGGCTGCAGGGAGCAGGGAGGCCCCTTACGGAGATAAATAGCCTCCCAGCCGCTCCTGCTCCAAAGCGACTCCACCATTTTGGAGTAGCTGCCCGAGCCAGGCCACGCCCACAGCAACAGCGGAGATTAACTCCATAGCAGCCGGGCAGGAAGCAGAAACCCTATCTGCGCGCAGCTGCGCAGCACAAGCCACTAGAGGCCGCTGTTCTCCCAGGAGAGGAGGGCCACAAACCAACAAGAAAGGAAGTCCTTCCAGCCGTCACTCGTCCCAGTTCTGCAGACTATTCCTATCACCATGAAAAGGCAAAGCTACAGGCAGACAAAGATCACAGAGACAACACCAGAGAAGGAGACAGACCTAACCAGTCTTCCTGACAAAGAATTCAAAATAAGAATCATAAACATGCTGACAGAGATGCAGAGAAATACGCAAGAAAAATGGGATGAAGTCCGGAAAGAGATCACAGATGCCAGAAAGGAGATCGCAGAAATGAAACAAACTCTGGAAGGGTTTATAAGCAGAATGGATAGAATGCAAGAGGCCATTGATGGAATTGAAATCAGAGAACAGGAACGCATAGAAGCTGACATACAGAGAGACAAAAGGATCTCCAGGAATGAAACAATATTAAGAGAACTGTGTGACCAATCTAAAAGGAATAATATCCGTATTATAGGGGTCCCAGAAGAAGAAGAGAGAGGAAAAGAGATGGAAAGTATCTTAGAAGAAATAATTGCTGAAAACTTCCCCACACTGGGGGAGGAAGTAATCAAACAGACCGTGGAAATACACAGAACCCCCAACAGAAAGGATCCAAGAAGGGCAACACCAAGACACATAATAATTAAAATGGCAAAGATCAAGGACAAGGAAAGAGTGTTAAAGGCAGCTAGAGAGAAAAAGGTCACCTATAAAGGGAAACCCATCAGGCTAATGTCAGATTTCTCAACAGAAACCCTACAGGCCAGAAGAGAATGGCATGATATATTTAATACAATGAAACAGAAGGGCCTTGAACCAAGGATACTGTATCCAGCACGACTATCATTCAAATATGACGGTGGGATTAAACAATTCCCAGACAAACAAAAGCTGAGGGAATTTGCTTTCCACAAACCACCTCTACAGAACATCTTACAGGGACTGCTCTAGATGGGAGCACTCCTAGAAGGAGCATAGCACAAAACACCCAACATATGAAGAATCGAGGAGGAGGAACAAGAAGGGAGAGAAGAAAAGAATCTCCAGACAGTGTATATAACAGCTCAATAAGCGAGCTAAGTTAGGCAGTAAGATACTAAAGAGGCTAACCTTGAACCTTTGGTAACCACGAATTTAAAGCCTGCAATGGCAATAAGTACATATCTTTCAATAGTCACCCTAAATGTTAATGGGTTGAATGCACCAATCAAAAGACACAGAGTAACAGAATGGATAAAAAAGCAAGACCCATCTATATGCTGCTTACAAGAAACTCACCTCAAACCCAAAGACATGTACAGACTAAAAGTCAAGGGATGGAAAAACATATTTCAAGCAAACAACAGTGAGAAGAAAGCAGGGGTTGCAGTACTAATATCAGACAAAATAGACTTCAAAATAAAGAAAGTAACAAGAGATAAAGAAGGACACTACATAATGATAAAGGGCTCAGTCAAACAAGAGGATATAACCATTCTAAATATATATGCACCCAACACAGGAGCACCAGCATATGTGAAACAAATAGTAACAGAACTAAAGGGGGATATAGACTGCAATGCATTCATTCTAGGAGACTTCAACACACCACTCACCCCAAAGGATAGATCCACGAGACAGAAAATAAGTAAGGACACGGAAGCACTGAACAACACAGTAGAGCAGATGGACCTAATAGACATCTACAGAACTCTACATCCAAAAGCAGCGGGATATACATTCTTCTCAAGTGCACATGGAACATTCTCCAGAATAGACCACATACTAGGCCACAAAAAGAGCCTCAGAAAATTCCAAAAGATTGAAATCCTACCAACCAACTTTTCAGACCACAAAGGCATAAAACTAGAAATAAACTGTACAAAGAAAGCAAAGAGGCTCACAAACACATGGAGGCTTAACAACACGCTCCTAAATAATCAATGGATCAATGACCAAATCAAAATGGAGATCCAGCAATATATGGAAACAAATGACAACAACAACACTAAGCCCCAACTTCTGTGGGACACAGCAAAAGCAGTCTTAAGAGGAAAGTATATAGCAATCCAAGCATATTTAAAAAAGGAAGAGCAATCCCAAATGAATGGTCTAATGTCACAATTATCGAAATTGGAAAAAGAAGAGCAGATGAGGCCTAAGGTCAGCAGAAGGAGGGACATAATAAAGATCAGAGAAGAAATAAATAAAATTGAGAAGAATAAAACAATAGCAAAAATCAATGAAACCAAGAGCTGGTTCTTCGAGAAAATAAACAAAATAGATAAGCCTCTAGCCAGACTTATTAAGAAGAAAAGAGAGTCAACACAAATCAACAGTATCAGAAACGAGAAAGGAAAAATCACGACGGACCCCACGGAAATGCAAAGAATTATTGGAGAATACTATGAAAACCTATATGCTAACAAGCTGGGAAACCTAGGAGAAATGGACAACTTCCTAGAAAAATATAACCTTCCAAGATTGACCCAGGAAGAAACAGAAAATCTAAACAGACCAATTACCAGCAACGAAATTGAAGAGGTAATCAAAAAACTACCAAAGAACAAAACCCCAGGGCCAGATGGATTTACCTCGGAATTTTATCAGACATACAGGGAAGACATAATACCCATTCTCCTTAAAGTTTTCCAAAAAATAGAGGAGGAGGGGATACTCCCAAACTCATTCTATGAAGCTAACATCACCCTAATACCAAAACCAGGCAAAGACCCCACCAAAAAAGAAAACTACAGACCAATATCCCTGATGAACGTAGATGCAAAAATACTCAACAAAATATTAGCAAACCGAATTCAAAAATACATCAAAAGGATCATACACCATGACCAAGTGGGATTCATTCCAGGGATGCAAGGATGGTACAACATTCGAAAATCCATCAACATCATCCACCACATCAACAAAAAGAAAGACAAAAACCACATGATCATCTCCATAGATGCTGAAAAAGCATTTGACAAAGTTCAACATCCATTCATGTTAAAAACTCTCAGCAAAATGGGAATAGAGGGCAAGTACCTCAACATAATAAAGGCCATCTATGATAAACCCACAGCCAACATTATATTGAACAGCGAGAAGCTGAAAGCATTTCCTCTGAGATCGGGAACTAGACAGGGATGCCCACTCTCTCCACTGTTATTTAACATAGTACTGGAGGTCCTAGCCACGGCAATCAGACAAAACAAAGAAATACAAGGAATCCAGATTGGTAAAGAAGAAGTTAAACTGTCACTATTTGCAGATGACATGATACTGTACATAAAAAACCCTAAAGACTCCACCCCAAAACTACTAGAACTGATATCGGAATACAGCAAAGTTGCAGGATACAAAATCAACACACAGAAATCTGTGGCTTTCCTATATACTAACAATGAACCAACAGAAAGAGAAATCAGGAAAACAACTCCATTCACAATTGCATCAAAAAAAATAAAATACCTAGGAATAAACCTAACCAAAGAAGTGAAAGACTTATACTCTGAAAACTACAAGTCACTCTTAAGAGAAATTAAAGGGGACACTAACAGATGGAAACTCATCCCATGCTCGTGGCTAGGAAGAATTAATATCGTCAAAATGGCCATCCTGCCCAAAGCAATATACAGATTTGATGCAATCCCTATGAAACTACCAGCAACATTCTTCAATGAACTGGAACAAATAATTCAAAAATTCATATGGAAACACCAAAGACCCTGAATAGCCAAAGGAATCCTGAGAAAGAAAAATAAAGTAGGGGGGATCTCACTCCCCAACTTCAAGCTCTACTATAAAGCCACAGTAATCAAGACAATTTGGTACTGGCACAAGAGCAGAGCCACAGACCAATGGAACAGACTAGAGAATCCAGACATTAACCCAGACATATATGGTCAATTAATATTTGATAAAGGAGCCATGGACATACAATGGCAAAATGACAGTCTCTTCAACAGGTGGTGCTGGCAAAACTGGACAGCTACATGTAGGAGAATGAAACTGGACCATTGTCTAACCCCATATACAAAAGTAAACTCAAAATGGATCAAAGACCTGAATGTAAGCCATTAAACCATTAAACTCTTGGAAGAAAACATAGGCAAAAACCTCTTAGACATAAACATGAGTGACCTCTTCTTGAACATATCTCCCCGGGCAAGGAAAACAACAGCAAAAATGAGTAAGTGGGACTATATTAAGCTGAAAAGCTTCTGTACAGCAAAAGACACCATCAATAGAACAAGAAGGATCCCTACAGTATGGGAGAATATATTTGAAAATGACACATCCGATAAAGGCTTGACGTCCAGAATATATAAGGAGCTCTCACGCCTCAACAAACAAAAAAGAAATAACCCAATTAAAAAATGAGCAGAGGAACTGAACAGACAGTTCTCCAAAAAAGAAATACAGATGGCCAACAGACACATGAAAAGATGCTCCACATCGCTAATTATCAGAGAAATGCAAATTAAAACTACAATGAGGTATCACCTCACACCAGTAAGGATGGCTGCCATCCAAAAGACAAACAACAACAAATGTTGGCGAGGCTGTGGAGAAAGGGGAACCCTCCTACACTGCTGGTGGGAATGTAAGTTAGTTCAACCATTGTGGAAAGCAGTATGGAGGTACATCAAAATGCTCAAAACAGACTTACCATTTGACCCAGGAATTCCACTCCTAGGAATTTACCCTAAGAACGCAGCAATCAAGTTTGAGAAAGACAGATGCACCCCTGTGTTTATTGCAGCACTATTTACAATAGCCAAGAATTGGAAGCAACCTAAATGTCCATCAATAGATGAATGGATAAAGAAGATGTGGTACATATACACAATGGAATACTACTCAGCCATAAGAAAAAGGCAAATCCAATCATTTGCAGCAACATGGATGGAGCTGGAGGGTATTATGCTCAGTGAAATAAGCCAAGCGGAGAAAGAGAAATACCAAATGATTTCACTTATCTGTGGAATATAAGAACAAAGGAAAAACTGAAGGAACAAAACAGCAGCAGAATCACATAACTCAAGAATGGACTAACAGGTACCAAAGGGAAAGGGACTGGGGAGGATGGGTGGGTAGGGAGGGATAAGGGGGGGAGAAGTAGGGGAGTATTAAGATTAACATGCATGGGGTGGGTAGGAGAAAAGGGAGGGCTGTACAACACAGAGAAGGCAAGTAGTGATTCTACAACATTTTGCTATGCTGATGGACAGTGACTGTAAAGGGGTTTATAGGGGAGACCTGGTATAGGGGAGAGCCTAGTAAACATAATATTCGTCATGTAAGTGTAGATTAGTGATAGCAAAAAAAAAAAAAAAAAGGGCAGTTCCTGTGTGGTAACCTCCAACGAGTTCTACACAAGGGTATAAAGGGCATATAAAAGTGTAGGCAAAGGGTCTGTTTGTGTTTATACAGAGGATCAAAGCCTAATTGGGCTACCCCGAAAATGAACTAAGATACGATATGAAAAAGAACTTCCAACATCTGCACTCTCTGGAAGACTCATGCCAGAAGATGATCATCAAAAAACCCCAACAAAGATCCACTCACTGCTACAGCTGTAGATGCACTCATCCCACCAGTTCCTGGACTTGCCATGGGAATGAGGAAGGAAATATCTAAGCTGGCCTGTGCATACAGTAAAACAACAAAATTGGACTGGATCTATACTGTTGGAACTCAACCAAGAATTTGGAGAAGTGCAAATTGTAGCGCTCCAAAGTCTTACAACTACAAACTATTTACTGTTAAAAGAACATATGGCATGTGAACAGTCCCCAGGAATGGGTTGTTTTAATTTGTCTGATTTCTCTCAGACTGTTCAAGTTCAGTTGGACAATATCCACCATATCATAGATAAGTTTTCACAAATGCCTAAGGTGCCTAACTGGTTTTCTTGGTTTCACTGCAGATGGCTGGTAATTACAGATATGCTTTGGTTATGTAACTATACTCCTATTATGTTAATGTGTGTGTGCAATTTAAGTAGTAGCTTAAAACCTATACATGCTGAAGTTACTCTACAAGAAGATATATCAAAGAAATAATCAATCTTCCCATGTTTTCTTCCGCCTGCTACTTCTATAGCTTTTCTTCTTCCTTCCTAATTACAACCCTTAAATAGAATTCGTGCCTCATATCAAATTTACCGAGTATCATAATTCTTCCAAGTGGTAAAGATACCTCAAGACAAATGCTGGGCATAGAAGCCACAGGGCATAAATATGCAAAGAAGTAAAAAGCTAACTTTTTCAAACAATAAGGCTTCTCTCTCACTTACCAACTTCACATTTCCCTGTATGGCCCTGGAAGATGACTGGTTAGCCAGAGACGGGTAAGATTCCTCAAGGGAGGAACAACCTAAGACAGGCACAGTCGCAGGGGGGCCATCAGGTGAGAAATTGGGGATCAACAGAGGTGAGGCTTAGAACCTCACCCCCCCGTTCTGAGAGAAATCTTCTGCATACATGGATGTTTATTGCCCTTGTCTAGCTTGGATTAACACATAGTCTACAGGCACACACCTGATCATCTACATGTGCTCTCTTACAACACTAAACTATGTTTTCTACCTTTATCTTGTATCTACCTACCACTTCAGCATTTTATTAAAAATAATAATAATAAAGAGAGAAATGTGGTATCCACATATAAATCAAGTATAAAAACCAAATGAGTATTCATATTTGAACTGACTGTTTATAGTTCATAATGCATGAGCAAAACCGAAAGTTTCTGTGATGACTGCCCTTGTACTGTTCACTATGTAACTTATTCGTTATGTAAGAATTTGTTCTACATGTAAAAACTTGTTTGTTATGCCTCAGAAGATTGGAGACTGACAAAAATTAGGCTTGGGGTGGATTAATGATTGTGCATTGAGCATTGACTCCCCTATACAGAATTTTATTGTCGTTAACAACCATTTGATCAATAAATATGAGAGATGCCCTCACAAAAAAAAAAAAAAAAAAAAAAAAAAAGGACAGACTTCCAATGGTAAAATAAATTAGTAACCGGGATGTAATGTATAGCATAAGGAATATAGTCAAGATATTGTAACAGCCTGGTAGGGTGATAGCTGGAACCTAGAATTATGTATATAAATGTTCTACCACTGTGTTGTACACTTGAAACTCATGTAATGTAATACTGTGTGTCAACTACCCTTCAATAAAAAATAATTATTTAAAAAAAAAAAAAAAAAAAAAGAACATTTATGCTAAATTTATGTTCCTTGAGGACATGGCCTATCACCCATAGCTTTTCACATGGGGTCTTATCCGTATAGTAAGTACCAAGATTGGTTGATTCATCGACATACATTTTAAAAATCAAATTGGTCCTCTTGTTAATGCTAGTTGTCACTTACTTGGAGGGCAATTGTCCAGCTGCTTGCCCTACCTCTAGATAAAAGCCCCAACCTCCCATGGCATGAGATCATCTTCTCAAACCTTTAGGGCACCAGAGAACAAAAGGGCCATTTAAGGGCAAAATAAATATCCACAATTTTCAATAAATCAAGTTTACCTAAACCAGCCAAGAGCATTTTATTTAAAAAGAAAAAAAAATACATTGGACAAACAGATTTTCTAGAAGATTTCCATCGCTGGAAAAGAAATAGAGTTATATTTCCATGCTGAGGAATTTTCTTCAAGTGACCCGAGCCAGAGGGG
Organism: Manis pentadactyla; assembly: GCF_030020395.1. Classification (NCBI taxonomy): domain Eukaryota; kingdom Metazoa; phylum Chordata; class Mammalia; order Pholidota; family Manidae; genus Manis; species Manis pentadactyla. The sequence goes on along the minus strand of NC_080019.1, from coordinate 25,446,780 downwards.
AATTCTGCCTATAACTGAATATATGAAAAAACCCCAAAATGCCATTGCATAAGAGGGTTCAGCTTCCCAGGCACTGCGGTCTAGATACTTAAACTGCTTGGAGAACAAAAGGATGGGTTGGTTTGGGCCAAGTGACTTGGGTACATCAGGATGAATCATCAGACGTCTCTTCCAATTCTAGAAGATAATAGTGCCTTATGGAAATGTATCTTTTAAGACAGAACATAGATGCCATCTTAAATTATTTCTGGACCAAAGCAGGGAACACATACATCCTACACACTAGATGTCTATGCACTGGACATAAAGGGAAGGCCTGAATGCCCAGAATGTCAGCCTGACTAGAAATCAGAGCTAACGTTTACTCAGCAGTTGTCACTATTCTCAGGCACTGCTGTAAGTGCTTTATATACTGTTACCTCCCCCATTTTATTACTATTACTGCCCCCATTTTAGTGATAAGGAAGAGTAAAGAGAAATTAAGCAACTTACTATAAGTTACACAGTCCAGTCAAGGTAATTTGGCTCCAGGGCCTTTTTCTTAAGGCAGATGCTGTAGTACTTCCCTAGTAGACAGCCTGGGCTCCCAGGGGGCCCCAGAGCATGAAGCACAGCCCCTGACTACCAGGGCCTCATAGTCCAGGGGAAAAACAGTTGTGGTGGAGCTTCTGGTCAACGCAAGCCCTGGGCACACATCCAGTGGCTGGACCCCTGGGATAAGACCGGAGAGATTGGCCAGGCGGAGCACTGCTTTCTCTCACAAGCCCAATCTGACTCAGGCTGACCGCCGGCTCTTCTCAGCCCAGACCAGTGGCCTTGGAGGCTGGGAGGGGCAGGCGGGGTGCGCTGCTGGGACTGGAAGCAAATTGCTCAAACACAGGCTCAACTCTCCCCAAGCAAGGCTGGTCTACAGTGACTGCTTTTCAGAATCAGTTCCATTCTGGAAGTGTCCTGGGGAAAAGGTGTAAGCCAGAGATACAATTAATTCAGGAGATATTCTAGCCTCAGTAGGAGCGAGCCTGCCAACAGCACATATCTGCGGAAGCTGGCACCCGGGACACGATCATCCAGTGTGAATCCTCCAACTCTGGGTGGGCAGAAGGCCTCTTTCATTATTGTTGTGGCATCTCCCCATCATTCTAATGGGTGATTGCACTGATAAGGATGCCTCACTTCATGGCGACCACCCGCCTACCTTCTAGAGGCTTCTCCAGAGCACCAGCACAACCCAACTGACAGCAAGGCCCATGCTCCACTGCCTGCCTCCTCCCTCCCAGGGTCGCTTTTAAAAGCAAATCTGAGTCTGTTTCAAAAACTCCAAAGTAAATGTTTTCAATCTACCTGAGCCTGTTTACAAATATGAAACTATTAAATATTAACTTAAAATGTGCCTGAGATAACATGTGATAACCAGGACTTACACAAAAGATGTATGAAAAGATGAAGATTGATGTACTTACTTTACAAAGATACAGTGAATTCCTCCATAGAGCAAGTTTCCTTAGTGGGTTTAAAAACAGGATTCACACTCCATCAGCACCCCCAGCCTCCACCATACACGTTCCATCTTGTTTCATTTTAAGTGAAGAATTTTTTTTTCCCCCAAGAACACATTTATTGTGTGTTTACTGCATATGCTTATCTGAGAGCTTATCAGCAGAATTCTCCCCAACAACTAAAAATATGTAGGACTAATCTGAAGTTGAATACAAGTGTTTCTATAAACACTGAGGACCCTGACACCCCCTGTTCTTGGCACTGTGAAACATATCTCGATGGGCGCACTAGCAGGGCTGCTGACAAGAGGAAACTTCAGTTCAAGCCACAGATCGGGGCTGGAAGGAGCACGTGAGTCACAGCTCCAGCCCACAGAGGGATACCGGCTCCACCAAGGCACACTAGAACTGAGAGTTACCTTGAAGTAAACAATTTGCCTATAAAGTACAGTTTTATGGCCCAGTGAGGGGGGCCACTCTGCCTCACAGGTGTCTGGGTGTATTTTCTTGGTTGGGGAAATTGTAATATCCTACTCTTAGCACCACAGAATCCCCTCTCCCAGAGAGCATATTAAATGACTTTCCAGTTTCCAAGGCTTAGCTAAGAGCTCTGTAAAAACAACTACATATTTTACATAGGCCATTGCTAAGTATGTTGGCTGATTCACTCCCTAAAGACACTTCCAGCCAGGAACCCGTTCAATTTTGTAAGAAAGAGCTTAAAAAATAACTTTTTTTTTCCTGTTACAATATCTTATCTATGGCAGCCAAGTAACAGATCATCATTAGTCAGCATGTTGAGAGTACAGAGACATGGCAGTAACTTAATGCCGCCCCAGATCGATAGCCCAGTATCTGGTACATTTCAATGTTTTAAGACCCTTGTGAGACGCCACACTCCTTTCTCTGAGCGTCATCTTTAGTTCGTTCTCTAGCTTGGGTAGGTGAATCCCGTGAAAGGGAGAATTTCCTCTTCTCCTTGACAGAGCAACAGGGAGGCAAGTTTAAGTACCCCAATTACCCATAATTCAGTACATGGTGTGGGTCTCCGTCAGCTATACCAGAACCCCATACACTACGTGGCTTAAGCAAGGGGCATTTACTTCTCACAGTTCTGGAGGCGGGGAAGTTTGAGATCAGGGCACCGGCAGCTCCTGTATTTGGTGAGGGCCCACGTCCTGGTCTGCGGACACACACCTTCTCCCCCTATCCCTGTATCCTTGCATGGCAGAGGGAGAGAGCCCTCGGGTCTGTTCATCTCCTTCAAGACATAGTCTGCATGAGGGCTCCACTCTCATGACATAACTATCTCATAAAAACCCTACCTCCTAATGCCATCCCACTGGGGGTTTGGGGTTCAACACAGGAATTTGGGGGCCACGCAAACAGGCAGTCCGTAACTGCATCACCTTCCACTAACTATATTTAATGAATTGTGTTCATTTCCAGGAAATTTACTCCTTCTCTGTAAGGAGTAGGATGCAAATCAAGTCTCTCTTTGGTCTTATATTTCAGTGCCTGTACAATAGGTATACAGTAAATATTGTTTGAATGAATGAATAAATGTTTAACAACTCAGGTTAGGGCAGAAGGGAAGACTTCCCCAGCCGATGCTTACAAAGGCAGTCAGGCCCTAGATGGGCACTGCCCTGTTATAATCACAGCAGATGTGTGGCATGCCTTTCCCCTCCTTCCCCAGACAGTGATGGGAAGGGCCTTGTCTGCTTACCCTGCACAGCTGCTCTCACTCTTGGGAGAAGCTAGAGCAGGAGGTGTAGGGGCCAATTCAAGAGGCCTCTTCTCTCCACACATTTACAAAGGATTTTCTTAATGACAACTTCAAATATGTACATGCTATCATTGCTTTCTTAAAACTATGGTGGACAGAATTGCTCTGAAGCTTGTCACAGAGAATTTATTGAAAGGAAAAAGAACCAACAGTTCAATTTTTTCTGGATGTTTTTAAAATAGATATGAGTCTTAAAAGTTAACCCAGGATTCTTCCAAAAGATTAAGAAAGCAAACGTATTTTTTATTAATGAAATGCTTCTTGCTGTTGGCATACTCCTTTTAAATAAGCAACATCTTAGCTATACTAAGCCTTAGCACATTTACTCTCCATATTGCTGAGCAAACATTGCAGCACTCTGATTGGAATGTGTCTACATTTCTGCTCATTGGAAGACTGTGGAGTCCTTAGGCCCTCTGCTTTAGCTCCTCGACTCTGAGACTGGGTCTTCTCATCTGTACGTTGCCTCGTTGGGCTGAACTCCCCAGGCAGTAGAGTGGGAGGTGTAGGAAAAGCATGGAAGAGCTAACCACAGCGGTTCCATTTTAACACTTGCTCCCTCTATAATATTTTCATACTGCTTCACACTGTAAGATTACAGGTTTCCTCTGTAAGATTTTCTTTGATCAGAAAGAAGTGGTGACATAAGAAAGAAAAAGTCTGCAAACACCAGAATTAAATGAATAGTGCCTGCGGTCCTATGGGATTCCAAATTCTCATGGTAGTGATTAGTTTTATAATTGTACCACTTAAGTAAAATTTGTAGTTTTATAGTTATTGACTCTTTGGTTTGGTTTTAAAAGCAAGTAATAGCTATGCCTTCCTGAGGACAAGCTTTTGGTAAGGGATGCAATGCCCTTATTTATAACAATTTCTCTGAAAAGGTTTGGACCCCATTAGCAGGACCACTTTGTGTGAGTATCCCAGCAGGGCACAGGTGAGGCAAAGACCAAGGGACTGTACTTCTGCCACTGAGGGATGAGGTGGCAGAGGCTAAGACCAGGGCAGTCAGAGAATATCAGGGCTAGAAGCCGTGGAGAGAGAATGGCTCTGAGAAAAAGGAAATCAAGAGTGGAAGGGGGAAACGATTCTAAAGCGCTACTTACATTGGAGAGAAGAAAGGAGATGAGACAAGTCTTTCACTGGTGGGAGCCTGCAAAGTAGAAACATGGCTGAGGAGAAGGAAATGAGAAGATGGATGAGTCAGTCGTGCCGGAAGGACAGAACAGGGATGGGGTGATAGCTTGACATGCTTTGAACAGGCTTTCTAAGGAGTGATTGCCAGTTGAAGAGAAAAGGCTAAGATCAGAAGACAAAGGTAAACTGAATATAAACCACAATAAAAGGAGAGAATGAACAGCAACACCAAAAACAGAGGAAAAGTAGAATTTGGAGGCTTTGGCCAAGGAAGAGTTTGTTCTCAGCCACAGAGAAAAAGGTGCGTCTTTGGGGGAAGCTCACAGCCCTAAAGATCAGCTTCTGACTCAAACTATCACTGAAGGGTCGTATAAGTGCCTCATAAATGGCCATATTAATTTCATGGCACTCAAGGGCTCAGAACACATTCTTAAAATAACAGAGAGCTAAAATCTGAAGGCTAACTATGAACAGCTTTTATTCACAAACTTTCTGCGCTTACCGTCTGCACAAATTTCATTAATGTCCTTTCCCTGTGAGATGTTTACCAACACTTTTAAAAGTCAGTGAGGTAAACAAGGAAGAGAAAGATTTCCACAAAGAAGGAAAACAAAGTTAGTTGAAGCAGGTAACTCACATTAAGGTCTGCTAGGGAACCTCATTTTGCAAATCTAAAAAGTCAAGTAATTTAAATATTATAAATTACATGTATATATCCAGGGCACCTTCATCTCCTCCTCTTTTCCAAATTCCTGCCACGTCTGACCTGAGAACTTGGCATAAATCTCATATTGCCTTTTCTTTTCCTCTGTATCAAGTACATTTATTTTGCTGTCCCATTTAGACAGTGAACTAGAAGATGGACAGACATCTCTTGTATCTTTTGTTTTCCCTCATGGCCTTAACATAAACCTCACTCAGGAATTACTGCACTGCATCGATTCAGTCTGAACAGTGAGGAGGAAGAGGACACAAAAGCAAACACCTTTGGGACATAATCAGAATTCTTCCCCTTTCCTAAGCCTGCAAAGAGAGGGAGAGACTTTCTCAGCAAAGTTCTTCTCTGCTCATATTTGGGGTCAAACAGTAGCATGTGAGCAAGTGAGAAGTGTTCAGGGGAACAGTGAAGTGTGTAATATTGTCCTCCTACCAAATGGAGGCCTTTCTCCCTTCTTGGGATGTCTCGCTTTTAAAAATTGCCTGTGATTTTGGAAAACAGTAAACGAATGGGTGGTTTATTAAAGCCAGTTTGTGAACCTTAGAAATCTAATTTGTTTTCTTTGTTTCATTCATCATGTATTTATTAAAAAGTGTAGTTATTACATGGCTGTGTGGTGCACTATGACACATGCTGGATATTCATTGATGAATAAAACATGCAAGGTTGTTACCTTCATGGAGCTTATTGTCTATTAAATGAGATAGATTTTGAACAAGTAAACAAACATATGAAACAAAACCCTAATGGGTGGATTGTATGATGAATAAATTATATCTCTCAATAAATCTGATACAAAAAAATAGTAAGACCACAGAGAGGGGCCTGAATAAGTAGAATATCAGGTATCTGGTTCTCACTGAGTGTTCACACACAGTAATTATCTTCTTCATGGACTCACACAATCCCAGCACATGCCAGGTGCTTCTGAATATAACTGTGGCACAAACGAAGTATGGTGAGCCAGGACTGAGTCTTTCCTTTCTGAAGATTATGGAGAACAGAAGGAAACACACAACACCGAACGATGCCACCTCCTGTCACACACGTTCTGGCTGCGCTGTAACCTAGCAAATGGGGTCAGCTCTTCCTGAGGCCACGCCTCTCCCCTTCTTTTTGGGGGGTAACTTTAACCTCCAATTGCTTCATTTTCCACTTTGGTGAGTCAACAGGCAGAGGATGGATTACTTTCCTCATCTTTGCATATAATTTGATACTATACATGGTCATTTAGAATGTTTCTTCTGTATTTAAATCTTGGCAAGGGCATGTACATTGTTGCAGTTCTTCTATTCTTCTTGCCAACTTTTTCTGGAAAAATCATAGAAAATAAGACATAGGACACATCAAGCCACAACCACTTGGCTCCCTGGTATTGCAGGGTTTTTCTTCAAGCTCTCCCTCCCCATCCCCTTCTCTCTATTGATGCTTCTAAAGAACCTCTGGAGAATTTCCTGGGGCCCCAGTTGTACTCAGGGGATGCTTGAGAACATGCTAATCCCCTTTCTATTTCACAGTGCAAAAATTAAACATTTTGAAAGAATTCCTCTTCCAAGTGAGATTGACTGACTTCATTTCTGACAGGTTTTCTACTTCTGTTGAAGTGAAAAGCAGAGAAAAATTAGGTGTTCTGCAACAGGTTTTCTAAGAATACCATGAAAAGAAGCCCCTGATCTAAACCAGCCCCAAATTCCAATGCTCTGGACATGTCCTACAATCTACAAATTGTTAGCACTACCTTCTTTAATAACACAGGGATTTGCTGGACTTCCAGAGACAGATTAAGTTACCATTTGCTGCCCAGTGCAGCATTTAGGGAAGATTTCCCTGCAGGACCAAGCCAGTCGTTACCGGCATAAGAGTGATTCTTGGTGAAGAGAGATGAAAACTGAGAATCATTTACCAACATTCATCACCATATTAAACTATACATCTTGGCCATCGAGTCAGAGTAAAACTTTGTTTTCTTGACATTTGTGTTTGCATGCTTTCAATACATTACATAAGACTCTGCAGTAAAATATTGACACTGTATTTGTTAGCTTTATGTCTGTCACGTGTCTAAAATATTTCCTCTGAATAAATAGTTTGACCCAGATTTATTTATGGGTGGCTCTGGATATTTTTCCCTGATGCATCTATTGAAGATCAGCTGCTATGGGGACGTTCCCAATTATAAGAAGACACTAATATGTTGTGAATAACTAAATGGGGAGTTTAGTTATTCCTAAGTGGAATGCCTTATTCCACTTAGGAATAACTTTTGCCCACTCATTCCTAAGTGGGATAACTTAGTTATCCCCTAAGTGGAATGCCAAGCAGCAGATTGAATAGTGTATTTGATTCAATTATTGAGAAAAGGATGGCATCAACAATTCAGTGGCTCAGTCATGGGTTCGGCAATGAACTTGAAAATGTTCAGTTCCTTATACCATACAGGCATAGTCAAAGGATATATCATTCCAGTACAGATTTAAGATGACCCAACAATTGTACTATTAATATAAACACAGTAGGGAGCCCAATCAGGGGTGGAGCACCCAGGTGGATTTTCTTTCTCCTATCAAGATCAATTTTGGAATTTAACAGAATAATCAATTGGACAATTAGATCAGCCACATAAGTGTGTCTCCTTACGGACTTAACTTCAGGAACATGGTACTACCATGGTTGGGCACTAGGCTGAAGGCTACATATTTTGCTCCCTAAAAGTTTGCCTTATGTTTCTGAAGACCAGGTATGTGAGTAACACTGATAATCAGGCCAGTGCTGATTTGGTCACTGCTTCCAGTTGCAGGTCAATAGATTCTCCATCCTTACCTCACCTGCCATTCAGAACAAGTAAAAAGAGGACTGACCACAGGGGCCAAAATAAGAGTGTGTAGTAGACACGGCCATTGCTCTCAGGAATTTAGATCCTATTTCTCCCTTAAATAACTTGGGTTATGCTTTTTCTCCATTAAAATATTGGGTTGTGTTCTGGGTTGAATTGTGTCCCCCCCAAAAGATATGTTGCAGTTCTAACCCCTGGTACCTGTGCATATGACATCCTTTGGAAATGGAGCTTTGCAGATGTGATCTCATGAAGATGAGGACATATTAGATAAGGGTGGGCCCTGATCCAACTACTGATGTTCTAATAGGGAGAGGGAAATGCAGACACATGGACACAGAGGAGAGAAGCCCATGTAAAACCAAAGTCGTTGCTCGAGTGATGCGTGCACAAGCCGAGGAACACCAAAGATCACCAGCAGCCATCAGAAGCAAGGAGAGGCAAGGAAGGATGCTGGATCCCTCGAAGGGACTGTGACCGTCATGACACCTTGTTTTTGGACTTGCAGCCTCCAGAACTGGGAGAAAGTAAGTTTCTGTTGTTATAAGCCACCCAGGTTGTGGAAGAAAACTAACACAGGTTGATTTTTTTTTTCTTCCAATTTAGTTGCTTAATCTCTAAACCTTCTGTTTTTAACTTCTACAATGTTTGTCCCTCAAGATTTGAAGATGACATCTTTATTTAAAAATGTGTTTCTGGAAATGGCAGGTTTCATTGATGACTATGCAGTGGGATGTTTGCATATCAAGGGAAAAGAAAGGAAACGCTCATTCGTGTGTTTAAATACATCACTCTTGCCAAAACAGAATTGAAGTCCATCCATGATATGACAGTTAAATGCGGACAAATTCGGCAGCAGAAAGCCTGCAGACAATGAGCTTTCCATCAACACTGCTCCCACGGGTAAGTGGTCACAATGCCACTGTGTGGGAGAAATCTCTGGGGCTCACCAATGGGCTTCTCATGACGTGTTTCTGGTGGGCTGCCCTGCACGTTTACGTAGTTAAATGCTGACTGAGCGACAAACAGAGGGTTCGAATCCTCTTCCTAAAATGGTTCTTTCTCTCAGGGTGTCAGTGAGGATTAAACAGGGTAGGTAACATAGTTCTCACTGTGCACTAAAGGCCCAATGAAAAGAAACCCCTATGGTTTTTATTTACTATAAAGATACCTAAGATTTTCTCATTGCAAATCATTCCAAATCCTTTATGAAAGGAAGCAAACTGTAGAAAAAACAGGTCAAGTATATTCAAGAGGTGAAACTTACTAGTTCTTTTTCCAGAACCCTTAAAAATACCTCTTGATGCCCCCCAGAAATGTCCTCATTTCTGTACCATGGCTACTAGTCTGTGCTCCACAGACACACACCCCAGATGATAACATGATGCTCATCCTCGGTTATGCTGTGAGCTATTAACCTATTGACAATGAACTGGACCTCACAGCTTGCATCTGCCCGGCAATAACCAATGAATTGGGAAATACTCGACCACAGGCCCTAAGGCCAAGCCGACGCTACATTTTGCTGTGCACACCTTTGACCACCAGATTAACCCCTAAATTAGCTGATACCTATAGATGCCAAATTGTAATTAAAGTAATTAAAATCTTGATTAATTTTATTATTTTTATTAATTAATTATATTTTTTCCTTTGTGGAAAATAGTACTTAAAATTTAGACACAAAAGTTATGTTTGAATAGTGCCGTTTTAGACATAACATCTGCAGGCTGGCGAGGTCACGTGTCCGTGCGTGACTGCCTGATGATGGCCGCCTCGCCAGGACGACCCCTAGGGGTGCTGAGAGCCTGTGAACTGCGGCTGTAGATACTGCGACCTCCTTCACGCTCACGGAGCCCCTTCGGACCGGGCAGCTTGGATGCAGCCCTCCTCAGGGGCCCGCATGCCACCAAAGGGCGCCCCCACCCCTGTGCCATCAGCGTGTAAGGCCCTGTCTGCAGTGGGGAGAACCCTTCCCCTGCCCTGGGCTCCAACCTTCCTCCTTACTCCTGGGACCCACGGGGCAAGAGGTGCCTTTTGTTTTACTTACACAGGGAAGTGTGTGGTCTCGGCGTAACGATCCACAGTTAGATGAAGGAACTGTGCCCTGGCTCTGGGCACCGCGCCGAGTCACGGGAACAGCCGGCAGGTCAGAGAGAGAGCGAGTGTGAGACAGCAGTGAGCTTCTCCAGTTGTTCATTGATATCAAATTTAATTAAGTTTATTCTCATAAGTATTTTTGGTAACTTTTCATTTTAAAATGACTTAAAACTTAGGTTATAAAATCAGTACAAGGTATGTGTACCCCATTTACCTTTTACCCTGAGTCATCATTTGTTTTATTCTATTTGCTTTATCATTCTCTCTCCTTTGATAGATAATAGATAGAAGATAAAGATATACATATGTGTGTATTTATATGCACATATGTATATTTATATATGTGAACATGTGTGTATGTGTATATATACATATGTATGTTTTTTGAACTGTTTGAGAGTAACTTGAAGATATCCTATGCCTTTACCCCTTAACGCTTCCATGTGTATTTCTTAGGCACAAGGACATTCTCTTACAAAACCCATAGTGCAATTTTCAAAATAAGGACGTTCAATTTTGCAATTCTATTACCTAATCTACAGTCCATTGTCAGTCTCTCAGAGGTCCCCAAATTGTTTGCCATTCCAGGATTCACTCCAGAAACACACATTGCATTTCGTGATCATATCTCCTTATCTCTCATTCGGTAACATTTCCCAGACTTTGTTTCAGTTGACCTGTTCACTTTTGAAGATTACAGGCCAGATATTTTACAGACTGTTCCTAAATTTGGGTTTGACTGATATCTCCTCACGATGAGATTCAGATTAGGCGTTTTGACAGAGGTATCATGGAACGATGCTGTGACCTTCTCAGTGAACCATCTTAGGAAGCACCTGCTATGAGTTCATCCCATAACTAGTGATATTGACTTTAATCACTTGGATAAGCTGGTCTCCACCAGATTTCTCCACTGTACAGTAACTATTCTTTCCTTTATAATTAATAGGTACTCTGTGGGGAGAAAGTTTGAGATCATGAAAACCCTGTTTCTCATCAAAGTTTCACTCACCTAGTAGTTTTCACATCAATTGCTGATTTTCCATCATCCCTTCTATATTTATTACATCATTCTATTTTATTATTTTTGATTAATTTTAATTCTATAATTATTAGCACATATATTCTCCTACTTACTTCTTTTTACTTGTGTCAGTATGAACTCATAGATTTTTATTCAATGTGTTTTAATCTATTACTGTCATGATTTATTATTATGCTTAAACTGACCCAGATTAACCAGACCAGTAGGAGCCCTTTCAAGGTGGCACTTCTGTCCTTTTGATCTGTCTCCATTAATCTTTGAGCAATTTCATACTTTCTAGCAAAATAAGAGGTTTATGAGCACTTTTAACAAAATAATTATGTGTTTGCATTAACTGTAGCCACAGAAAAACACCACTGGAGTCAGCTTCCCCTGTGCAGGCCCTTGCCCTGAAGGCTCATGGATGCAAGAGAAGGGGCTAAGCCAGGCGAGGATAAGTATTGGGTGGCAGAACCTTCTTCATGGGCTTAGGGGTTGGGGGCCATTGAATAGAAAGAAAATGTGCTTATTCCACTTACTTCTTATTCAAACATCTTTGAATGTTCTTTGTCATAGTCTTATGTCACTTTCTCCATTCCCACCACACAGGAGAGATGCAGAAGAAAAAAAATAATCAGATTCAAAAAGAATCATGGGTCTTAGATACACAGCGCTCATACCTCAGCCACCAGTATGCACCAACTGTAATAATATCAAGCATCTCTGCCCCAGGAGGTAAAAGCAAGAGGCAGAACACAGAATGGGTGTGGGTTTCAGAGTGGACTGCGCATGGGGTTTCAGACACTTTCCAGTTGGCTCACAGTGTAATGGAGTGGAGAAAACATGAATTCTGAAGGGAATGTGAAGGGAAGTTTATATTACACACTTAAATTTAAATTCCCATTCCCCTGTCACAAAGGGTTACGGTGGCTAAATTATTCTCCACTCATAAACAAGAATGTTAAAAGATTTATTTTAACCACTTAATCCCTCCTTAGACCTTAAAGGATGATTAATGGTGTGAGTAGAGGATCTAATTCTACTGCAAATTTTACCTTAAGATCACATATTCCTAGTAGATTACATGATCACTGTGTATTAACCATAACACAGAGGAATTATACCTTGTCTTGATTGGAGGTATCAACACAAACAGGGTTCTGTCCTGGAAATCTGAGTTCTCCCTAATACCTATTGAAAGGGGAGGGGAGTAGTAAATTCGTCACAAATTCAACTAGAAAATCAAATTGTGCAAACTATGAACAAGTTGCCTCAGGGACTTTCCATAGATGGCCTTATGTCTGAGTTTGCCAGATAAACGGACCTTACCCCTGGAAGCGGGACAACACAATATCCCAAGTCTACGCACGTGATGACAGACTTGAAAGAGAAATAAATTATAGCCATAATAGCCTTGATTTAATCTTTTGGGCATGGTTAGACTGAGTACATGAAGTAAGGCCAAAACATGTCCTCACATACCTCATAACAAAGTAAGCCCTTTTATTTTTGCAATAGACATTAATGTTATGGCTTGGTTAGGCACCACCCCCCACACCCCTCCGCTTCGGGAAGCATTTCCCCTCCACTGAAATCCAGACAAGGGAGGCGGGGGTGGGGAGAAGCAAGAGGCCACAAGAACCAAATGGTCCAAATGTGCCCTTCGCCTTCGGTTATTTGGAAATGTGGTGACTTTAAAAGGAATTTAGAAATAAACGTGCGAGCCTGTGGAAAGTTAGCCCTGACAGAGTGTGTGAGGGGTCTCCTGGCACACGGACGGTGTCTGATAAAGTGTGTTTCAGAGCAAAGCGAAAAATTAAGTATTTGAGAATGTCATCCAAAAGCAAGGGAAAAATGCCAAATGGTTGGCAAAAGCACAGCTGAATCGTGAAACTATACATGAGGCTGCCAAGTCACAGAGAATCCTCTTAGGTACAATTTACTAAACCAACTAAATCAGAGGCAGCCATAAATTACAGATGACTGGAGATGCTGGGGGACTCCGGAGTCACCTCTAAGCCTGTTAAAACCTTAGCACTCTGAGACCTGATAGCCTGAAAGGTTGCAAATAGTGCTGTGGTGAACTGATTAAAGAAGGCTTTGTGTGTGTGTGTGTGTGTGTGTGTGTGTGTGTGTGTGTGTGTGTGTGTGTGAGAGAGAGAGAGAGACATGCTCGGCACCGGTTCTACCCTGCTGGTCCTGCCTCGTACCTCAGAAAATAAACGAAAATGCCTGAGGAAACAACCACATGGTGCCTGTGGAAAATGAAATCTGCTCCTAGAACAAAGGTGCCATCAGAGCTGTTAAAGTCATGGAGCTGTCCCTGATTTTTAGAAACACAACGCCTGTGTCAGGCGCTTATGTGAAACACCGTTCCTCCTATTAGGGGGATGCACAAGGGAAAGCAAGCGAGGATGTTAGGTTAGGAAACCAGCTCCCACCATCCTGCCCCGAGTTGGTGAGTCTACGCCGCTGGGCTGAGAAGGGAACACTGCTTCCACGCCGCAGGTCTCCTCACACTCAGAGGTGTGGCTCTGTTCCTCGGAGCGGCTGTTTGCCTCAGAACAGCAAGGATAATTTGAACCCCTACTAATGCTGTGCCTTACAGTTACAGAAAACTGGCACACACATTTAAATGTTTAAAGATCCAACTCTTCTTAAGTGTTTCTTCTTAAATATGCACTCAGAGAACCCAAAATGTAACTCCTAAAATACTGCCCAAAATTCAGTCCAGTGGCGAAATGATGGGATCTTAGTTGTGTCTTAAGATGATCATGAGATGAAGAAGAAAACGGGCGCGAGGCAGACATTCTGAACCATGAACTGCCTTTACAGGGAGCACACCTATGTGTCAGCAACTTCCCCAAAGGCCTTCCTCTCAAAAGTCTAGGCTGGGATTCTGGCACATTTGCCAAACAAGCAAGTATTGTCTTCTCAAAACTGACAACTAAAAACATAAATAATCCAGTAAAAAAGATACATGGCTGACTGATGAACAAAGAACTCTGAACACAGCATAAATGATATGTATTTAATTTCATGGCAGAGAGTAGAGACCCGGGAGTCAGACAGAATCCCAATTGTACCACTAACTGGGACTGATGACCTTGGGCAAGTGACCTAACTCCTCCGTGCCCCCAGTTGTCACATCTGTAAAATGGGATAATCAGAAAAATACTGGTGTTAGGGTTCACCAGAAAAACAGAACTAGTAAGATGTGTATGTATCCTATAGACAAACAGAACTAGTAAGATTTGTATGTATGCTACTTCTAGATACAGAAGGAGATTTTAAGGAATTGACTCACACAGTTATGGAAGCTAGTAAGACAAAGTCTGCCAGGTGGGCCAACAGGCTGGGAACTCAGAAAGAGGCAGCATTGCCGTCCACGTCTGAAGGCTGTCTGCTGGCAGAATTCCCTCTTGCTTGGGGAGGTCTGACTTTTGCTCTATTGTGGCCTTCAGCTGACTGGATTATTATCATTCTTATTAGGTAAGGAGAAATGAGAGCCAGAGGAACCACTTTAATGACTTGCCAGGAGAGAGACCCAATCTTCTCCCAAAGAGTTGGGCAAGGCCTCACAAAGGCATGGCTAGTTTCAGGAAGTGTGGGCAGAAGGAAAGAGGGGCTGGAACACTCCGAGACTAGATGTAGCTTGGGGGAAAGCTGCCTAGGAGCAGAGGAGATTGTTTGGGAATAAGAGGACAGGGTGAGCCCCTCAGGCCTCCTCCAGGTGCCACTGAAAGCCTCTCTAAGACCTTGGGGCTGGGGCTGAGTGAGGGGGCATAAGATAACTTTAGCAGAACAGTTGTCTTTTTCTAAGGAGCCTTTTAAGAAGAGATTCCAACACTCTCATGAACAAAGAATGACTGTTTTGTCCACTGCCCTTAAAGACTACAGATTTAAATGAAGAGGAAGGTATATTAACAGTTGAAAATATAAGACGGTTTCTCGTGTAGGATGTTGAAACTGCCTGCAGGTAGATCCCTGTAAGGAGAAAGCTTGGCCCAGTTAGAGAGTGGCAGAAAATTAAGCAACTTCTTTCGACAAGTGGCATTTCCATTCAGTGTTTTCCCATACGGTGCTGCTGATCTGTCATTTTCAATAAAGCTGCTCTTCTGAACTTTTACCATTAATAAAGTCAGACACCAATTTATTCTGCTCAAAAGGTTCAAGCATAACACTGCATGTTAGACAGTGACAAATTATGTTATTGCAGCCTAACTCCAGTAGACATTTCATCATCCAAAAGAAAAAGAGAGGAAAAAAGTTAAGTCATACGATCAGGGCACCCACAGATCCTCACACATGGGAGGTTAGGAGCAGGGCATTCAGACCAGGAATTAAGAATAGGTTGCAAAACCACTTTTCATTCAAGACCAAGAAGACTCCCTCCTGGGACATCACTTCAACCCTTGTCTCTGCAGTTTTTTTGATTCAACTGAAGACTTTTTTCCCTTGTGGAAACCACACACATTTTATAATAGGTTTTAGTGAAAAAATCAAATTCCTTTTATATAAATTAATTTTAGAGTCAACTCTGTTTGAATTCATCTTCTCATCTACCTTATCCCCTCAATATCTTAGCAGTGGAAAGAAATGAACCCTGATCTGAGGCCCACCAGGTGCCTGAAGAAGTGGGTAGCAAATGAAAGAAGAGATGACCTGGCATCCATATGCCACTGTTCAGACCCAGGAGTGGTTATAATCATCTGACCTGTGTTGATCTTGCTCACATTTGCCTCGACTGCTTTGAAATTCTCATGTGTCCAGGCTAGAAGACTAGGAGACAAAACCATATGGATAAAGGTAACCACAGCTTCTCTTTCCAGCTTTCCTGAAAAAGGAGAAAGCAATAGAGCAAGGTCAAGTTTACTTCTATTCATTGTGTATTTATCAAGCATCTATTGTTGAAAGATTACATGATATGCAAGATGTAACCACTGAATGCTTTTAATGGGCTAGCCACTTTCTGTCCATTAACTCAGGAGGAAACAAGATCCTTTTCTTCAAGAAACTGATCCCGCACCACCACCATAAATTGTTAAGTAATAAAACATATGCAAGTAGCTGCCCTAACAGATAGCAGAGATGACATGTTCAATAGGATTTCTATAGATAAGGAGATGGGTGAGTGTTCGGAGCCTTCAGAGCTGAAAAAGATGTAGGTCTTCAGCTGACTTCCAGAGATGAGTAGGAGCTGGATGAGCAGCAAGGAAGGAGTATTCAGTCTCGGTGGAGGGAAGGCAGTGGAGTACTCAGGCTTCGTGGAGGAAGGTTTGGGAGCCTTCCAGGAACCCCCAGGAGATGGCCTACGTGAGCAGAGAGTGTATGTTGGGGAACAATGCAGGACAAGGGTGGAGAGGTCATAGGGTCACATTGTTATCAGACTGCTTTCTGGGGAACCCCATACTTGCTTTTTTCCCTTGCCAAGATCATAGTCCAGCTGAATCACTATGGTGACTTAGAAAAACTGGCCCAATGCCCAGCACATAATAGGTGCTCAATAAATGAATGGCCCATATACTTTGCTGCTATCCATTCTCCCATCACAGTGACCCATTCAACAGCCCTATGACTATGGATATGAGATGAAGGTCAGACCTTGAGAAGCATCTCACTTGCCTTGGCTACCACACATTTGTAGTTTGGGTTGAGTGTGGGGCACAACCAGATGCCACCTATATTCAAATTTTTGTTGTAGGTGATGACAGAGTATGAAATCTTTCAGACATTTTTTTCTTGAGGCTTTCAGAAAACCAGGAATTTTATTTCAGAAAATAAAATACATATTCCCCTGGCTGGTGCCAAAATCCCTTGTGAGAGTAAGGTGGGGGCCTGGTTTGATGATGGAAAAAAAATCACCAATAGGTTATTACTCTTACTACATGTTCTCAAAAATCAAAATCAAAAAGAGGGTGACTGTAAAGCCGTATCTGGAAAAGGAAAGCTCAGAACTTAAAGCACTTCAGCTTCAGAGATCCGCCCTGGTTTCACTTCAGTGGCAGCTTAAGCAGAGGTGCATCGATCGCCACGTTCCCCTCCCTCACCTGTGGCAATCACGGAAGCACAAAACGGAGCTTCCATCTTGGCTTTCTGAGAGACTGAGATGCCGACTCACAAAGGACATACCACGTTTATGAGGAATAAACATGTGCTGGGTTAAGCCAATGAGATATCTGGGTTGTTCATGGGGCAAAACCTAGCTTGTTCTGACTAAGACAAATACCTAGAACAAAAACAGGAGACTGTGGAAGGAGAATAACACTTCAAAATGTGTAGAAAGTGTTAAACTCTAAAATCTACAATATATTATTTCATTTTTGTAGGGAAAAACAGCATATCACTGTCTGGTTCATTTCCCTTCCCCCTAATACATATACCCAGAAAAGCTTTAAAGCAATTAAGGTACAATATTAGTATTCTTCAGAAGAGTGGTTATATTTTAAATAAATTGATCATACATGAGATCAAAAAAATACTGTCTGCGTGCATTCCATTAGCCTACTCTGGAGGCAGATAATACTAACAGCTAAAATATTGAACACTTAATATGTACTAAGTATTTTGCTGAGTGCTTTATACATACTATTGTGTCTAAATCTCATTACAACTCACTTGTCTCCATTTTATGGATGAGAAAACTGGAACTCAGAGAGGTTATGTCCTTGCCAAAGGTCACACAGCTGATAAGTGGTAGAATCGAGATGACTCCAGAGTGTGACCTCAAAGGACACCTGCTTAAGCAATATGCTGTATTATCCTCCTCATTTTTCCCCAGCCCAGAGACACTAAATGGTTCTCCCAAGGTCACAAAGTTAACTACAAGAGAGCCTCAACTGAAGTCTAGATGTTTTTGCTTCTTCACTGCCCCCTCTCACCCCAGCCTCTTCCCCTGTCTTTATCTCCTCTTCTCTGCCTATTTCTCTGCCCTCTCCAGGACTCCATGTTAGAATCCTGGGTTTTTCTAGCTCCAGGGGAGAGCACTTCTAAGAAAATCCATAACACTATCCTTCTCTACTACAAAATGGCCATAGCACAGATATTGGTGGCTGACTGACTTTAGCAAGATCATCTCACCAGTCACCTCCAAGTTCATCACCTGCTTTTGCTATTTACGTGTTTTTATAATTATTTAGCTTCCCAGGTGATTCTGATGGGCGGTCAGAATAGGAAACCCCCAAAGAGAAGGTGAATGTTGAGTAATATGAGTTGGTCCATCTGCTCCTCCTGTGTAGAGACTGTTCCTACACCAGCAGCTGAGGGACTGGTTTGACTCTCCTCTGGGAAAGGCTAGCTGCCCGCAGTGCCCTCAGCTTCCATTCTGAGGCAGCCATGGTGCCGCCAGCCCCGGGAGTGAGCTCTGAGGAGGAAGCAGGGGAACAGCATGCGCAGGCCCATCGCCCCGTTTTGTGTGAGCTGTCCCGACATCTAGTTCCAGTCAAGGGCGTGAGGGAATGCTTCTTGAGAACACTCTTCTTAGGGGCAGTTTCAAGGGTCAGGTACACCTTTGGAGAATTCCTGACTTCCTCAGTATTTCATTCCAAATGACATGTTCAGCTGAAAACAGGGAAGCGGCAGGAAGGAGAGGGTAGGCCTCCGTGGAAGCCGGCTGCAAGCCGAGGCCGGAGTTGCGGCCGCCAGGTTGTCAACATTTCCACGGCTCATCGTGGCAAAAGCAGACAGTGCGGCCGCAGGGCCCTGAAGTAGCTGACACATCCTATCCCTCAACTTTTTAGCTGTTTTATTTCCTTTCAGACTCAGAAAACTTAGATGGGGCCGAGGGAGGGTGGAGGAATCAAGTTCTCAGCTTACAGGAGAAACTTAGGGCCTGCGAGGGTTGTTTGGGCAGAGGTGAGGACACCGCAGCTCAGTGACCAACAGCCGCCTGCACCACCACCCGCTGCCTGCGGGGACTCCTCGTCCCAGGCCTTGTGCAGAGACCCCCGGCCTGCAGCCCAGCAGAAGCACAGCGGCCACCTCTCAGGCTCCCACAGCTGAAGAGAACTGAACAGACTCAGCGTCTGGCTTTCAAAATCAGAGAAAAATTCCTCAGGGTGATCTCAGAAGGGGAGGAGGGATAAACAAGAAAAAAATTGTTAAAAAAAACAAACCCATGGTTTTTGTTCCCTTGCCTCCACGTGTATGAACCAGCGGTGTGTGAATTCCCAGCACCTTCTCACTCCATAGCTTTTTTTTTTTCCTCCTGAAGGTTAGCAGATCTGAGCCAAGTTTTCTCTCTTCTTTCCCTAGAGAAAACAGAGGAAAAAAAACCCCTGTGTCCTGCATTTTAAAACATCTGGTGGGGCCAGGGGGAGAAAGCATGCAAGGGCTATATATAATTTAACTTACCTTTTGGGATAGTTTTTATTACACTTACTTTCTTGGATACACAAAAAAGTTTGGCATTTCCCCCATTAGTTAATGGGTTTGGAATTTTATTAATCAGTGTCTAAATGTTCATAAAATAATGCCACCTTTTAAAACCAGGGGCAAGGACTATTTCCAAATGCTTCCAGTCAGAAGGAATAATATTAAAATGCAGGTTGCATATGTGCTAAAACCAGTCTTTGGGGAGTGGGTCATAAGCTCTCAATTATCTCGATCACCTCCAGAACCAGAGATCAAGGCCAGAAATGCAGCTGAGGACTGAGTCTGCAGGGCCCCCAGGCCACCTAGCTGAACTCACTTCCCTCCACCCATGTAACACTGGAAACCCACCTCTAGGCCAGCCCTCGGAGCCTTGGGGTATTATCACTCATCTCCAGGGAGTGTGTTGATGGTCCAGGGTGGTTCTTTGCGGAGATTACATGCTGCCCTTTAGATGCCGAGAAAGCTGAAAGTGTATCTTACATATTCCTTTTTTTTTTTCCAGAATACTTACTCCCTCCATCATTTAGAGTGACTATTTGCTTCTGGCAACTTCTCCCACTAGCTGGTAATGTTGAGAAGAGCAGAAACCATGTTTTTTTGACATTCAATGTCAAGCACCCAACACAAAGCCTGATAAAAAGTAAATGCTTAATGTAATAGTTAACAAAGCAATTCCATGGCTAGGTAAACACTGAAGAGAAATGAGTACATTTGTTCATTAAATATCCTGGTTACAGATGTTCATAACAAATCTGCTCTTAATAGCCAAAAGCTGAACACAACCCAAATGTCCATCAACAGTAGGAAGATAAATAGAATGTGGGGTATTTGTGTAATGGAATAACCAGAAACGAAAGCATAAGAAAAAGAAGCAACTAGACTATTCAACACAATATTGAGCGAAAAGAAGCCTCAAAAACGTGTGATTACATTTGTATTAAATTTCAAGAATAAACAATGAATCTGTGGTGGCAGAAGTCAGAACAGTAATCACTGTAACAGTAGTTACTAGGGGGATGGGTGGTGTCAGTGGGTGGGCAGGTGCTGGGTGTGACTGGGAAGAGTCCAGCATTGCTTGAAGAGTTGGAACTCATTCCTTCAGACTGAGATGGAACAGATGCTGAATTGTTCCAAATTGAGAATGAAAACTACATTTTAGGGCTCTAAGAATTCGGCCTAATTCATTGGCCCATAACAAGGAAAAGATCCACAGCTTGTCCTTATTCATCCTGATTCGTAGCACCTAGAAAAGGTGAAGAGTAAAGATATTTTTGAATGAAGTCAAGCTTCAGGCCCTTGCACCTTCCCGTGGCCATGCTCCCCCACTGGTGCTCCCGTCCGGTGCCCACCATGCTCGCCCCACATTCTCCCCCCTGATGGGAGCCTGCTGGGCCTGGGGGGCCAGCTGCGACCTCCAGGCAGTGTATCTAAACCCTCAGCCGGTTCTTTCGCCTGGCCTTCCTCTTTCTTTTCCCTACTTTCCCACTTACCCAGACTCGACAGTTCAACCGCCTGTAACATATTCCACCCCCTCATATGCCACAGCTACTCTGTAGCCAAGAGCTCATGGCATGAATCTGTTCTTTCCTTTTCGTTCCCAACACTATCATCCCAGCTCAGGCCTTGATTACTTCCAGATACATCCTCCAAGAACCTCCAATCCATGGTTTCCACCAGATCAGTCTTCCTCCAGCACAGTTTAAGTCATGGCACTCTCTTGCCCATGAATTTTCAAAGGCTCCCCACTGCCTAACAGGTAGGACACCGTACTCTTTGACCCAGTGATGAAGGTCTTCTAAAAATAGGTCTCAAAAGACCTTTTTAATCTTCCTTTCTTCTTACTCCTTTACACACACACACTCCATTTTAGTCAAACTGAATAATTTGAATTCCGCAAACAAATATGGCAGCTTCCCACTCGGCCCCGATGCCGCACTATGGCTCTTCTTCCCACGGGAACACCCTCCTCTCTCGTCGCTCCACCTTGCACCCTCCATACCACCAGTAGTTCCAGCTGAAATCCTGACTGTGCTACATGTACACACCCCACACGTTGCCTCCCCAGTGTGCACTCCCAAACTCCTCCCTTGTTCCTGCTCTCAACAGATACTTTTCTTCTATTTGTGTTATTCTTGTGGCACTTACCTACCATATGCTATCTCATGGTGACTTGGGTCCCCTTCTAAATTGCAAGCTCATTCAGGGCAGAGCAACAGGTCTTATTCCTCTTTCAACCCACACGGTATCTTGTCCTGGCGCAAGATTAAATGCCTGTTGATTGAAATAATAAATGCATGAAGGAAAGTAAATCAACCCTCAATTAGCTGTTATACTAAATAAGACTCAGTACATTAATTTATGTGTAGAAGTAAATGTTAAAAGGATTATACACAAAAGATATTTTAACTGTAACTGGGGACAACCCACTAAATGAAAAGAGTGGCTGTAATGATAGTGTTAGGCAGGAAGCCAGAGATAAGTGAGAGGAGAGGGTGGGGTGACCACAGAGAAGTTGAGACAAGCAAGTTGAGACTACAGATAGCGTCCACCATTGAGAAAATCACAGAGACATTCCACAAGCTAGAGTCCAACTGGGCATGTTCCTGGGCTGTCTTAAAGTAACCTTTCCTCATTACAAAATGATTAAAATAAATCTGCATTGCAGTTTTGCCCGCCCCTTGGTTGGCAGAGAATTCTGGGAAAGAGCATGTGCAGTAGTAATTAGCTTACATCATTGGCAGTCTGTCAATCAACACTTGTTTGCATAACAATACCCCTCCAAATAAACCCCTTGCAAACCCCATAAAAAGAAACTCCCAGAATATTCTGGGCCTGTCTGACACTAGGTCGAGGCCCACTCTATTACAGAGCGTAATAAACTTCCCTGCCTGCTTTCTTGACCATGGTTTAGCTCACTTTCCTGCATCACAGAACTGAGAGTTCTTTCCTAACAATGGGATGTCATGTATGCAGTATTAGAGCTTCCTGATTAGGAACTCTTCTGCTTTGGACAAAATCAGTCTTAGGGACTGGTGAGGCCCGATGTCTCAGAGTTCTCAGGACATATTTGTCTCCAGTGTGGCCAGGTATGACCTTATGATACCACTCAGCTCAAAATAGAACAAAACTGTCACATTCTCTTTGCCATCTGCTAAAATGTATAGCTTTGGGAAGGTGACTGACTTGTTTGAGGTTCCCCTCCCTCCCTGGACACTGCAAGATGCTGTAATCTCCTCTCCAGTCCTCCTAGGAAGCTATAATAGGAGGCAGTTTGAGGCAGGCTCCCTGATGCTTATGGATGCCTCCACCTCTGAGTTTACTAAGGCCCAAGGAGCTTTTCCCAGGGAGGAGAGAAACATTCCAGCCTGTTGACATGCAAACGCCCAGGGAATAGTCCAGAGGAAACCATTGTACAGGAAGGAGACTAAAGAGACTATGTGGTGGAGGCTTCAGGAGAACACCGGGTCACTGGCTTGAGCACGCAAAGTGCGAAAAGGAGAAAGCGCCTCTACCAGCTCCTTCTGATGAGCGCATACACTGAGCACCGGGACTTTAAAAGTACCCAAACAAATGTGAAGGTTTTCCCTGGAAAAATCCGTGGTCCCTGGCAGCAAACCCTGAGGTGAATTGTGAAGGGCCAGGCAGTCCTGGCCCATTTCTGCTCAGACCCTCTGTACATGAAAGCTACTGCTCACTTGTCAGGCCAGAACTCCGGGCCGTGCTCCCCGCTCCCTCCGGCTCTCCTCGGGGAGGACTCGGTCACGCTGCCAGCTGGCAGTGACTCCGAGCAAACTGGCAGGGTCCCACCTTGCTTTAAGTGAATGCATGTGCGCTTGGCAAACTCACAGCAAATACCCGTTAGCTTGGTCCACTGACCCTTGCAGGAAGGTGAAGACGGCCTTCGACCAACAAGGGCAGAGCGGAACTTGTGCAGCTGTCATCCCCTGAGGAGCGGGGAAGAGGCCTCTCCTCCCCAAGGCCCTGTATATACAGACTTGCTGTTCAAGGATGCAAATGCTGGCTCTTTCTCATGCATTTGATTTTTCTGTGGCTCTGCTGTATCCAAAGTTGAGAGAAATTGGTAGAGCTGAAAAACCCCAAACAAGTTAGCCACTGAGCCTGAATCTCAATATGCCCCAGGGAACACAGCCCAGAAAGAAATTGCTAATTAAATCTCAGTGGAAAACTAAGTCTGACCACAGTCATCCTGGGTCTAAATGGATCAGTCGAAGAGGAGTGGCGATTCCTCCCGCGGGCCTGCCAGCCAGGAGCTTGCCGCTGCTCGGCAGGGAAGGACGGGACCTGTCCACACTCCTGCCTGGGGGCCCTTGAGCCACGCTGAACAAGCAAGTCAGAGGCGCCCTCACCCTCCTCCTGGGGTACATTTTCCTCTTGGTCACATTCTCTCCCCCGCCCGAGTTTAGGTAAACTCTTCAAAACAATGGACTTCCTATTTGATGACTCCAGGTAGTTCTTTGAGAAATATTGGCGAGAAGATCAAATGCCATTCACCTTACCAGCATGTGTGGGGTGGGTGGGTGGGGCGGGGCAGCAACACATGCTTATGGGCAGCGGAGACAGTTTGGAAATCATTCTGCAGAGAGTGCGAAGTCATCACAAGCAGAAGGCTGCCGGGGGCCTCTAAGGGCCCAGCTTTGGTTGGAGGCCGCCCGGCGAAGTGGCAGCCTTCTGGGTGCGGGGTTGTGTGGCTCCCTCCAGCTGCTGTCAGCACGGGAAGAACAGGTGTGATGGAGGCCAGGCTGGAGAGCCTGAGGGGCAGTGAGGCACAGGAGGGAGGGTGGTGGCAGGAGAGGGGCTGATGTCCGGGGCAAACATCAGGTCTGCCTAGGAGGGAAGTAAAGGCCAGAAGGAGGTGGCTAAAGGATAGAGATCAAATCCAGGGCTTGGGAGACTGAGGAACATTCTGTAAATCCTCACACAGAAACCATCTTCTTTTCGAGGCCTTCCCTGAGCAGAGCTACCAAAGGGGTCTGCTGAGCCCCTTGGGGCCTGGGACCCCCTTGGGGCCTGGGACCTGCTCTCCTGTGCTCTTCAGCACGCGCAGACCTCCCCACTGTGCGCCCGACTGCGCTCCTTGTCCACACCCCACATGTTCTCTGCTCCACTCCATCCTTCCACTGGGCCGAAGAGAAAGGCGGAGAGGAGCTGAGAAGAGGAGGGTCAGGGAAGGGAGATGTCAAAGGCAGGGGCAGGAAAGATGCTGCCTAGCAGCTTTTTGTCTCCGTTTCTACAAAAACAACTATGACGTGGATGACTATTTAGGAGGGAGGGGCAGGGACACAGGAAGTCTGCCACCCTCACCTTCAGGCCCATCAGCCACCACTCAGGCCCCCAGGAAGGGGCAGGAGGAGGCCAAGAGGCAGCAAGCTGGTGCACCTTGGCTCACCCTACATTTCCGCCCCATCCCTCCCTCTGGCAAGAAAAGGACGACACCCACCCCCACCTTCCGCACCTACTTGTCTGGACACCCCTGCAGCCAGGGAGCAGGGTCAGGTTAGGCCGCAGCCTGTTCGTGCCGGCCTTGCATTCTTTCAGGAGATAAACAAAAACAAATGAGAGCTCTGTTTTAATGTTTTTTCTGTGTTAATTTTTGAAAACTGACACAGAGCACATCTGTGGAAATTCTCAATGAAGCTAAAATACCATTTGATTGCAACATCCCACTCCCCAAAATGCCGTCCTCGGCTTAGTCCTGCTGATAGCTTCTACTTGGCCAGCCCCAGGTTCTTGGCACTGTACATCAACATGAATTGGCCTGTTGACAAAGGTACAGGAAAGGGTGCACCTTTAGAGCTGCCTTTAGAACAGGGTTGAGACAGTCTTTCAGGAGGCAACTTGATGCCTCTGTTAAAGGTGTTCGCTTTGCATCACCACCAATTCTACCTCTAGGAACTCATCCTAGAGAAATATGCAAAGTTTTATGAATAAAAACAGTAATAGAGGTGTTTTTTATAAAATCAGGAAAAAAAACGGTCAAAAAGTAGGAATTTAGTTGATGAGTTACAGCACAAAGGAATATTTCTAAACCATTAACAATTATATATTATGATGTATTTATTACAAAAAGATGTTCATATTAAAGGAGGTAAGTAAGAGGAACTTACAAACCATACAATCCTATTTTGGTCAAATAAAACAGAAGAAAGGGAGAAAGGAAAAAGGGAGGGAAAGAGCCTAAGGATATTATACTTTAAAATGTTCCTCTATGTGGTAACTTTACTTTTTCTGTAGGCTTTTTGTACTTTATAAGTGTCTTATGAACTATAGTAT
Organism: Manis pentadactyla; assembly: GCF_030020395.1. NCBI lineage: Eukaryota > Metazoa > Chordata > Mammalia > Pholidota > Manidae > Manis > Manis pentadactyla. The sequence continues at coordinate 25,421,019 of NC_080019.1, read as the reverse complement.
TTTTCAATTAGAGGCAAAAATCATAGTACTTACACACACACACACACACACCCTGTCAGCTTAGCTGATCTTCTCTGTGGTGAGACCCCCCCTGCCAAGGGCCCTGGGGGTGGGGGGAAGGTCCAAGGCCTGCGTGGCCGCTACAGCATGTTCTCAGGCGGCTTCCCCACACCACGAGGCCAGGCAGCACGGAGGGCCATGCGGTGTGGAAGGCAGAATGGTGGGATACCTGGCTCTCCCAGGTTCTCCTCTTATGAGCACAGGTATGTGAACCAAACCAAATCTCCTGTTACAGAATATTTTTGTTTCCACTGCCCAAAACACTGAATCTACAGGAAAAGGAGAAAGCCCTGAAGGGCTATGCTGGCTCTAAGTAGGTTATTTCAATCCATGGCTTCACATTCTTGGTCAAAATAGTTTAAACGTTTGTTTCCTGTTGAGAAGCGGGGAGCATGTGCTGCCCAAATGGCGGCTGGTTACTAAGTGTCCCGGAGCCTGGCCGGGGGACGGCATCGGCAGTGTCCAGCAGTGCCAGCACCAGCTCCTCGCCTCTGTCACCACGCTGCACGCCGCAGGGCCCTCTTCCACAGTGCTGGGTGATATGTAGTCAGGAGCAGCCTGTAATCAGCCAGTTCTTGTCCCCCTGTTAGAGGAGCTACATGGTTAGTGTGAGGGGTAAGTGGGGTTCTAGTGGGAGGCTGAGGAAGATGCCACATGGGCAGCACCCGGGACCCCCCCACCCCTGGTCTAACCAGAGCAGCAACACTCGATCTCTTCCATATGTTAAGGTTCCAAGTGAGATTTCATCTAGAAAACAGAATTCTACAAGAACAAGTTTAAAAACCACCAGCTTAATAATGTAACTCCGATAGTCCCTAAGCACAGTGCACTTACCAGTATTTTTCATTTGAGGCAGGCATTGATCACCTGGACTCTTTTTCCAATTTCCAGCATGATTTATTTATTCACCCAGAGCAAGGTGCCACTTTTGGAAACAGCCTGAGAAACAAGATTCAGATACGCACCAGGCAAGGGTGTGTTATTAACTTTCTTCCCACAAAGAGAGTGGGCAATCCAGGAAACTGGCATCTCTGCAGGGACCTGGCAGTACTTAGTCCCGGCACTGGGCAAGTGGCTGTACGCGAGAGTGCTCAGAAGTGGAGCGGAGCTGTCTGGGGCCCTTTGCTTGGGTTTTATTGGATATTTTCTTTCCATATGAGGAAACGGTTCATTGCTCTGTTCTCCATGGCACCTGCTGTTTTGTAGTGGTGATGTCTATGCCTGTGCACATACCCATGCGCAATGTCCTTTGGTAGTGAATATCTGCAGTTTAGAAGCGCATTGAATGAGGAACATTACATGCCAAACTTTATCTCTCCGAATGAAAGCACCAAGGCAGAACTTTCAAAGTACCTTACTCTTTGAGTGAGCAACTCTTTTTCTGGAAAGAAGAAGAAGGAAGAGGATAAGAGAGCAGGAGGAGAAGAGAGGGGAGCGGAGGAGGGGACAAGAACAATAGAAGATGAAGAAATGAATATTCATTTATTTTAGAGCAAACTTTTTAATCTCAAGTATGCTAGATTTCAGTTCTGCATGGGCTAGGGAATTGTTCACTTGTTAAGTTTTCATCAAGTTGAAAAAGCAAAACCATCTATGGGAAGGGCTGCATGAGGACCTGGATTTGATGGTGTTTTGCTGTTGTCTCATGTGTGATATTGGTGAGGGCCATAAGGGGCATGAAAGTCATGGGGACAGAATCCAAAGCAACTTCACCCCAAAAACTTCACCTTTCTTTGTCCTCTCTCTCTGTATCTCTCCCATCTCTTTCAGACACACATACACATAAACAATCTCTCTCTCTCTCTCAATATAACTGCTCAAGGTTTCATGCTGAGCCCGCTCTGCACAACCCCTATGTCCACTCTGCCCAGGCAGGGTAAAGGTCTGCACAGCCTCTCTGTCAGCCATTTGTGGATGTTTGGCTTCCCCGAAACATGGCGCACACAAATCTGACGCCCAGCATTAGAATGAGAGGAGGCTAAGGAGTTTCCTGTAGCTTACAGAGGATCTATGTTGGATTTAACTTAAATTGAGTATTGCCCATATTTTGCCGTTCATGAAGAGCTGGATTTGTCTTATTGTGAAACATCTCCATAGCTATATGGAAGGGTTTTGAAGAGCTGACAATTTTTCCAGCTATATTGGGTTTTATAACACAGTACAGAGAAAAAAGGTGACCTCAGGGCAGGTTTGACTAAGTGAGCAGATGCACTAGGAAGAGAATGTCTCTGGATTCTGTATTACACCTGCCCCCTGGTACATGCTGGCAGTGATCACAATGCAAACATGTGTTGCATGACACCTTTTCCAGAAACATCTCTGAGCCCTTCACCTGAACTAACTCATCTAATGCTCAGAAGTCCCCAAGTGTGGTAAGGCCTGTCATTCCCCTCACTTTGCACAGGAGGTTGGGGGACTTTCCCAGTCACATACATAAGAAATGGTAGACAAGACTGAACCTGGCACTCTGGCACCAGAACCTAGGATTGAAATCACTACACTCTACCACCTGCCTTCGAAGATGAATGAGATCGGTTCTGCCTTTGGAGCAAAGTACTATCAGGTGGAAAAAGGAGGGAGCAGACCTGCTCACATGTGGTGAGGTGGATGGGGCAATGCTGGATAGCTCATGGGAGAGGTACACGTCACACTTCTCAGTGGAAGCATCTGTACCCCAGGGAGGCACAAAAACACAATGTATGGCAGAGCATCTTTTTGGTTCTGGGAACTGAACAGAAAGTCAAATATTTTACCTAAGTGCCTTACTTGTTTTCTGCATTCCTTCTCTGCAGTATTTATATCTCTAGTTACAATTGCATCAAGACCTGGCAAAACTTAGCTTCTCTTTGAGTAAGCTTTCCAGAATGGGTGGGGGCTATGCATCAGAAAGCTGCTATTAAATGGAATACTCTCCCAAGCTCTGGCTTTCCATAACCAAGACCAGTCCTATTTGTCAGGTTTTTGACCCTTCTGTGTAATCTTGGTGACATCATTCTGCTGCTCTGGAAGGCAATATATACTGTGCATGATACATTTTGTTAAAGAAATGTATAAACAATGAAGGGAATCCATTAGCCAAATGCACCATTAGTGGGGATTAAATCCCTGTTTTATCTCCAAGCTATCCATTGTCATTGTGCCAGAATGGGACCCTGAAGGAAGTGGAGGAAGGCTAGGCAAGACTGATTGAATCCGGAGAACTGAGCTGAAGGATACAAAGGGTGAGCTAGTCAACGGTGAGGACTGAGGGGGAAAGTCTGAAGAGGGGAAGGCAGAGGGGCCGGAGCAGCAGGGACAGGCTGTGGCAAGCATGTGCTTGGGAGCTGGCAGGTCGGGCCCTGCATAGAGGCAGCCAGACTGAGAAAAGTTTGGTTGTGGGCACCCTGGTAATACTTTGCTCTTTCCTACTGGGCACACTGGTTGAAACTATCCAGGAGGGAAGAAAGAAAGAACTGGGTTATTTATATGCACAAATCTTTCTTCAAATGAGGGGGTCAAGAAAAAAATAAGAGTTCAAGTTCTATGAATTTTGACAAATGATACAGTCATGTAACCACTACCACAATCCAGATTTCAAATATTTCCATTATCCTTGGGCCCTTTTGTAGTCAACATCCTCCCACCATCTGCAACACCTATCACTGATAATTTTATCTCTATTATTTGTCTTTTCTCAGAATGTCATATAAAGGGAATCATATAGTAGGTGGCCTTACGTGTCCTGCTCATACACATATTATAATGTTTTTGAGATTCATTCATCCAATTGCATTTATCAGCAATTTGTTCTTTTTTCGGGCTGAGTAGTATTCTGTTGTATGGATGTTATTACAATTTGTGTATCCATTCACTAGTTGATGAACACTTAGGTCATTTCCAGATGTGGGTAACTGTAAATAAAGCTCATAAAAATATTCTCACACAGGTTTATGTAAAGGCATATGTTTGCATTTCTCTTGAGTAAATCTAGGAAAGGGATTGCCAAGTCATTTGGTAAGTGTATTTCTTTGTAAGAAACTTAGCAAGTGGTTTTCAAAGTAGCTGTAACATTTGGCATTCCTATCGGTTGCTCTGCTTCCTTGTCAGCCCTGGTATTGTATTAACTTTTTTGAGCCATTCTAATGGGTGTATAATGGTACCCCATGATGCTTCTAATTTGTATTTTACTAATAACTAATGATATTTAGCATTTCATGTGCATATTTGTCTTTCACATCTCTTCTTTGATAAAGTGTCTTTAAATCTTTTGTCCATTTCTTATATTAAATTGTTGTGTTTTTTTTTTTAGATTTGAAAGTTTTTTAGATTTTAGATTCTGGATGCCAGTATGCTTTCAGGTGCGTGTTTTGTAAATTTTTTCTTTCCATTTTCTTACTAGGGTCCTCTTATGAGCAGACATTTTTACTTTTTACAAAGTTCAATTCATCAATTATTTCTTTTATGATTTGTGCTTTTTGTATCCTATCTAAAAAATCTTTGCCTAATTCAAAGTCACAAAGAATTTCTTCTATATGTTTGTCTAGAGGTTTTATAGTTTTGGATTTTACATTAGTTCTATGATTCATTTGAAGTTAATTTTGTATATAATATGAAGTATAGATCAAGGTTCATTTTCTTCTTGCATGTCTGCCCAATTTTCCTAGTATCATCTATTAGAAACTATCCTTTCCTCCCCATTAAATTGTCTTTGTCTTTTTGTCAAAAATCAGTTTGATCATATATGTGTAGATATATTTCTAGACTCTATTGTATTCAATTAAACTATATGTCTCTATTTTTGTCAATACCACAGTCTTGATTACTATATCTTTAGTATTTCAAGTATTCTGAACTTCCAAATTTGTTGTATCTTCAGATTCTTATTCTCCACATATAATTTATTTTTTATTGAAGTATAGTTGACATACAATATAATATTAGTTTCAGGGTACAACTTAGTGATTCAACAATTATATACATTATAAAATTCTCACCATGATACAGTGTAGCTACCATCCACCACCATGTAAACTTATTACAATATTATTGACTATATTTCCTATGCTGTACTTTTCATCCCTATGACTTATTCATTTTATAACTGAAAGTTTGTACATCTTTATCCCCGTTACCTATTTTGCCCATCTCCCTTCCCCCTCCCCTCTGGCAACCACCAGTTTGTTCTCTGTTTTTATGAGTCTCTCCCTGGTTTTTTTTGCTTGTCTGTTCATTTGTTTGTTTCTTAGATTCTACATATAAGTGAAATCATATGGTATTTGTCTTTTTCTGTCTGACTTATTTCACTCAGCACAACATACTAGTTAGAATAGTTAGTAGCAAAATGACAAGAAATAATAAATTTTGGCAAGGATGTGGAGAAAAAGGAACCCTCATGAACTGCTGGTGAGCATGTAAATTGGTGCAGCCACAGTGGAAAACAGTAAAAGAGGTTCCTCAAAAATTTACAAATAGAAATACAATATTACCTGGTAATTCTATTTCTGGATATTTACCTAAAGAAAACAAAAAAAGACATTAATTCTAAAAGATATATGTACCCCAATGTTTATTGCAGCGTTACAATAGCCAAGATATAGAAGCAACTTAAGTGTTCATCAATAGATGAATGGATAAAGAAATAGTATACACACACACACACACACACACACACATTCACACACAGCGGAATATTACTCAGCCACAAAAAAAGAATGAAATCTTGCCATTTGTATCAACATGGATAGGCCTAGAGGATATTATGCTAAATGGACCTATAGGGTATTATGCTAAGTGAACCAACCACTTTAGAACCAACTTCTCTATTTCCAGAAAAAAAAACTTGCTGAGATTTTTATTGATATGATGTTATATCTATAAGCCATAATCTTTGCTGTGTCTATAATTTGGGTAAAGAACTGAGTCATCCATTCCATGAGTCTATGTATATTTCTCCATTTCTTTATGTCTTTTTGTACACATTTTGTTAGATTTGTTTTAGACCCCTTAAAGTATTATTTCATTATTTGTGTCATTGTTATTATTGTTTAAGGCGTTTTATAAATTACACTGTTTTTATTTCAATTTCTAATTATTCATTGTTAGTATGTAGGAGTACAGTTAATTTTAGTGTAACCAATTCGTAGCCTACAACAAGGTGAGATTTGTTTATTGGATATAACTGCACTATTCTAAATTGTTTAAGTTTTTATATGTAAACAATCATACCATCTGAGAATAAAATGTTTTATTGTTTCTTTTTCAATATGAATTCTTTTCATTTCCTTTTCTTGTCTTATTGCACTGACTAGACCTCCAGTACAGTGTTGAACAGAAGTGGTGAGAGCAGAAATCCTTGCCTTGACAATCATAGAGGAAAATATATAGACTTTCATCATTACATATGATGCTAGCTGTAGATTTTTCACAGGTATCCTTTACCAGATTGGGATGGTTCCTTTCTATCTCTAGTTTGTTGAAAGTTTTTATCATGAATAAATATTGAATTTCCTTCAATGCTTTTCCTGCATTTATCAAGATAATCATATGGTTTTTCTTTTCTAGTGTGTTGAATTCCATTGATTTTCAAATATCAAATCAACCTTGCCTACTTAAGATTAACAATATTTGGCCATGATGTATTATCATGTTTATATATTACTGGGTTCAATTTACTATTTTTAAAAATATTTTTATTTTTCTGTATGTGAGAGATATTAGTCTGTAGTTTTCTTATAGTATCTGTCTCTGATATTTGGCATCAAAGTAATGCTTGTTTCATACAGTAAACCAAGAGAGTCAGTTCCAAGTGGATCCTCAGTGTGATCAGGGATCTGAGAAGGAATTGTAAGATCTGCCCCTGGCCGATCTGCCCCTCACCCAGCTCTCTCTCATTACAGTTCTGGAGTTGGAAGAACTGTCATGACTGTTCGGTGGAATTCTTCAATCAAAGACAAATAAGGTTGACTTTCAAAGGACCATTAAGAGTCAAGGGAACAAAATGTTAAAGCCACGGGGATCTTTTCTTCTGAGCAAGAAGAAGACAATGCCATTTATACAAATGGCAGGTATAATTCCTTTACTGAGCAGAGTGGTTTTTGTTTTAGGGTCATTGGTTACCATAACTAAGGACCAAGGAGAAGCAATCCTTATTCAATAATTACCACTCTCCAAAAGGGAAACTGAAGTGAAGTGCCAAATAAATTTTCACTTTGTCTGGGTATTTAGATGAGAGCATGCTTTCCCCATGCTGCAAAAGTACATTTTGAAGACTCACAAGTCTATAGATTCTACTATAGATGTATCAGTACCATCCAATAGCATTTTCAATGGTGATAGAAATGCTTCTTGTCTGTGATGTCTAATAAGGTAGTCACTAGCCATATGTGGCTGCTGAGCAGTTGAAATGCAACTAATGAGTGTAAGAAATTAAACTTTAATTTTAATTTTTTAAAAATTTAAATTTAAGTAACGATGTGTGGCCATTGACTACCCAATTGAACAGTGCAATTTTGACTCTTAAAAACTTTCAGGAGCAAAACTCATAAGGAAAGGATGAGAAAGACAAGAACAAGTTGTAAGGCTAGAGATGTAAGGTTTACGGGACAGCCTACAAGTGAGATTTCCATCCCTCACATTGCAGACTAATGAAATCTCAATACTTCCTAAATCAATTATATTCTGATTCACTTTGGAATTACTACAATCATGCTGACTAAGGCACAAAGTTGACAGTGGATGGTGACATTATTGCTTTTATTTGGAAATAGATGTTCTTATGGTGCTATGTGTTATACTCACACACACACTCTCTCTGTGGGAGGTATCAGACTGAATATTCAAAATGACTTCTCTGAGGCTTGATTCCCACACATTAAATAAACGTTGTGGTTCTTGGTGGGTGGTTGCATGAATGCCTGGGCTTTACATCACCAATAGAAGATTTGAAAAGGAATCAAACTTCACTTTTGTTTTTGTTTTTGTTTTCTTACAATTTAATTTCATTTTCTACCTTTCCTTCTCTCTCTTTCTTTCATATTTCTTTCTTAGTAACTAAGATGGATGAGGGGCACAATTTAAAAGAAATGGTGTGTTTTGGAGTGGCATTGAGCTTGACTCCATTTCTATGCATTTCTCTCAAAGGACCTTTTATGTTGAACCACTTAACTTGCTATCAGAGATACTCACAGTGAACACGACTTAGAGATTCATCAAAATGACAAAACTTAGAGTCTCCAGGGCAGCAAAAGGTCACTAGACTCTGTATAGCACTTGATCTGTTTGAGTCCTTAACAAATGGTCTCAGGATGGCGATGCCTTTGTTCTGCTCTATTCTGGTGGAAATGATTTAGTGAATGCTCTGTACCTTTCTCTCCCTTCAATGCCACCCTTGACCCCTCACCCTCACCCTTTCACATTAGATCTTTTTGCTTCACTGGCCTTTCCGGGTGAGGAAGAGTCTCACCCAATCAAGAATGCACCTTTTCAGAAAAGGTCAGTTGGTCCTGGGGAGTAATGAGAACTAAGCTGCCCTCTCCACTTTGACCATTGATTTAAACACTATTCACAGGCTCCAGGGTGTGAGTGAGGCAATGCTCTGGGAACTGATGAGAGATTTCATCCTCTGTTCCCATAACCCATGCCCAGTCACCCCAGAGAATCAGCCACCAGCCATAGCTCCCTCCCACCCAGCTACATGGTAACCAAAACAAGCCCCTTCTGTGTACATTTTCTGTAGCGTGTAATTACCAACTGGTGAAAGAGAAGAATGGAAAGGAAATGTATTGAGAGAGTTTTGACAGAATTATTATAACAGGGTTCTGAGGTCCCAACCCTATATTCCAAGAAGCAAACTTTGTAGCATGACATATGCCTGGAGGCTGGATGGTGCCAGGAACTGCTCCATACGAAACCTGCCACCTTCACCAATGCCACACATACCACATGGGACAGCTTGCGCTTCCTAAAACCATACACTCTCAGAGTCAGGAGACCTTGGAGATTCTTAGAATATCACTTTTTCTCAGCATCTGGATTCCCTTCTCAAATACTCCACACATGGCACTGTAGAGACACCATTATTTCCCCAGAATACATCCAAATTGAACCAAATACTACATTAGCTATCACATACCCTCTGTAATTTTATCATCTGCTCCAAGATAAATTTCCCTGGGTCTTTCGATTGTGCCTAATAAGGCACAATTTTGAAGTTATTCCCTGTCCTGGTCACTCTTTCAAGATAGCAAGAACATTCAAGCTCAGCCACATCTATATAGATGCCTTCGTTGGCCCCTAAAATGTTTTCTTTGAGTTTAGCAGAGTATGGTCAGAGGTATGTGTGAGGAGTGTGGCGGGAGGAAGTCAGGGAAAGAGGAAGTGGTAGAGTAGCTTTGATCTACCTCTGAAGCAGCATTGAGTTTGGTAGGAGTGCATGGAGATGGGAACCAGGTCTTTCACTGTGAAAACTTCAGTCTTAGAAATAATCAGAATTTTTGAGTACCTTTCAGGAACTCTACCAGGCATTTTATGTACATTAATACTTACAAGAAAGTAAGCCTTACTATTCCCACTTTGCAATCAAAGTATGAAATTCATTGAGATTATAATGAGATTTTAATGAGATTTTAAAATGAAAACATACATTTTCACACAGCTAATAAGTAGCAAATAATGCATTACTCCAAAACTTCTAACTTAAAACCACTTCTTCTGGCCAATGCCATATCCTAGAATTATAGAACCTCTTGAGGTCCAGACATTTTTTGACCTCTCAGATCTGTCTGGTCGCTCCTGTTTGGTCTGAGTTTCCTGGGCTCAGTTCGTTACCTGCTCTAACCTTCAGTTCCTTCTGATCCTTCCAGACTTGCCTGCTCTGAACTTGGATATCTTCCTGGTCCTAGAAACTAGCCTCAGTCCCTAGTTCTCTCCTCATTGTCATGTGTGGACACATCCTTGAGCTCCCTCAAGAGAAATGGGGATTCCAGCCCCCTGAATCACTGAGTCCACATGTTCCCTTCCTAGCAAGTCCTGTGAAATGATACTTGTGGAGATCAAAGAGGAAAGTCAGCTCTTTAAATCTAGGCCTCCAAATGCCATTCGATGAATTTTAAATTCTCCAAATCTTTCTGCTAAATCTTCACGTTTTTCTTCCTTTTTTGTGATCTGTCCCAAAGAATCCAGTGTCAGAGGCTTCCTGAATTTTCAGAAAGAGAAAGAAAAAGTGGAAAAGCGTCCAGTTGTATAAATGCTCATTAAGCTGGCTTTCAGTTTAGCTTATACTCAAATGATACAGCTTGAGTCAAAATGCCAGAGACATTTTTTAAGCGATCCTGCTTCACTATGCAATTCAGTTGATTGAAAGTCATTAGAAAGTTCACATCAGAAATCCATCAAGGCTGAACATGGACATAGTATTCTTATTGAAGAAACTGGTTATGAACTGGAGAACTTTGTACTTTTAACAACTGTTTACAAACTAGAGTCCCATGTGGTTCTGCCTCTACAAGTAAACAAGGTCCAACAATTACAAGTAATCAACAGCAATTCTAATCTTTTTTTAATATCTTAAAGGATGTCAAAGAGAACCAATTTATAACCACAACAGTGCTTCTCTATTATTTTCCCTCTCAATATCAGTCATATTCCCAACTTCCCCAAAGCTTCTCCCATATACTTCCTTCTCAACCTCCAATCCCAAATCTTCCTCTAAAAACAAGTTGACACAGACCTCCTCTTTCCTCTTGGTATGCTCTACCCAGAGCTTTTCTGGAAATGCAGAGAAACACACTCTGCACTCATATATATGCAATCTCACAGTGCAAAGTAGTTACCACCTTACAGGAAAACCTTGACTGAAGGGGAATAGAAGCTGATTTATAAATGTTTCCTTGTTTCTTTCCCTGGACATTTCACAAACATTTCACATTGTCCTAGAGAGGTAATTTTGTGGGTATTTAATATCCTTTAATAGAGTCCTTTTTTTTCCCTTGAAGTAGTCAGAATAAAGTATGTTGTGTGCCACCAAGAATCATGTCCAATAAGGATTCCAATAGCAGTTGGGTCCCACTTTCCCTGGGTCTTTAACAACACTTGTTATTGTCAGTTAAAATAAGGAAACCTAATGAAACAAAAATGCTTCCTTAGGGTCCAAACTTATAGGACAAGAAAAGCAAATAAATGTTCACGGAGTGCCCACAGTTAAGCTGGCTCTTAACTCTGTGAGCTACAAACTGGATTTGGGATTCTTATAAACCAAGGATCATAGGAATTTAGCTGGAAGGCTACTTACATGCTTTTATTATTCTGATCATTTCATATTATGACCCCAGGCTTCATGTGATGCTAGGTGCAAAATACATGTTTTGCAAAGCATAACTGTTTCTGGTTGGTAAACTAGAAGCTGAATTTTTATGACCTGCTGGAAAATATAATGGATTCTTTTCTCAGTGGAAAACCACGTTCCCAAAGCATTTATCCAAATAGCCTTGCCTCATAACAACTTCTCAAACTTGTCTACTAAAATAACCCTAATAACAGAATGAATACCTTCCCTCCAGGATCTGGTAGCAGAGTAAGAAGTGGCACAACTTGAATTTAATGTGTCTTTGTTTTCATTTTAAAATTAATTTAAAAATTTTACATTCTATTCCTAAAAATGTCAAAGTCTACTTTTATAGAAAAATAATAAATAGAATTACTTACTAAGGAGACTTCCAATGACATAAAATAGATGGAATAGTTCATTTATCTCTGCTCCATCCCAAAATGTCACTAAAAAGGGTTTTAAGTGATATAAATCTATAAAGACAAAGATACCGTGACAGAGAATGATACTGAAAAAGAGAAGCAGCCATACAGAAGATGGAAAGGACTTTGGCTAGCACTAACTGACTTAGCAGAGGAGAGAACATGAGGACCTAAAATGCCTATCGAGGGGTACAGCAAGCAAACAAACCAAAATCCAGAACATTTGGGCTGCAAAATTCCAGGGAGGGCCAAGAATTGATGCAGCAGTATCTCTGAAAACAGAGTTGAGGAGTGGGACTGAAAACAGGAAATTGGTTGAAAGTCTGTTGAGGAAGTACATGGATCCTCCTCTACCTGTATTTCCAAGTGAATATGGCCCTCAAGCTGCCATTCTAGAAGCAGATGGAAGGTTTACTTCCTGAGAAAACTAAGCCAGAAGGCTGGGTAACAGACTAGCAGAGTGCGAAAGGGCAGGCCCCTACTGAAAACAGGATTACGGGAAGCTACCTATCAAACATGACTACCTGGCACCTTCCCTCAGTCAGTACCCACAATGCTGGCAGACATATATATGTATTATTTTCAGTCATGATAGTAAGAATCATTCTAATAATTATATTCTTAATTAGTTCTTTAGTTAAAACAATTAACGATAAAAAGGGGAACAAATTTCAATTTTAAAGATATTAATCAAATTATTTCATGTATATACTGAAAAATATATATATTCCCTGGGGGAACTGACTGGACCTAAAGAGAAGGCCTAAAGAAACTGACTTCTGAGGAACACTAAATGAAATCCCAGACCCCTGGCACCAGTTGGGTAGCAAGGGTTGGGCTGGGAGCTGTCAGCCCAGGGTGTAATAAGGGACTGCCTACAGAGAATTTAAAACCAATAATTAAATCACTTAAAAGTATGTTATTTCTTTTTTATGCACAATTGTGCAGCAATTCTAAATAACCTCAATGATAAAATACTTCTCCCCTCCAAGAAATCTTTTCTATATCTATGTTCTAAACAATTGCTGTGGCTACTGTGGAGTATCAATAAGTACATAAACTTCAAATCAGCACATTTTTAATTCTCTGCCTGGAAGTTAATTCCAAAACTCCCCATGACTCAGTCAATCCCTTACTAACATAAATACAACTATATATGTGCATTTTGAGAGTAATGTCAAAGGTTCAAATCGTTGGAATTTGCTTCAGCTGTTTCTGTCTCCAATCCCTGTGGCACTACCAATTCATGCCCTTCAATGGTAGATTCAAAAGTAAACAATGACACCAAATAATTGTAAACACAAAAGAAAACTTGAATTACTGAACTTTGTCACACTCTATGTAACCACTGAGAGTTTCATTTAAGTTTAAAGCTTAAAGCAATGACACACAGAACTATGAATAATAGTTTTATTTAGTAATTGCAAAATTTAGTATATACATGAAATAATTTGATTAATATCTTTAAAATTGAAATTTATTCTCCTTTTTATTGTTAATTGTTCTAACTAAAGAACTAATCAAGAATATAATTATTAGAATGATTCTTACCATCATTACTTAAAATAATTTTTGTTATCTATATGTACATTTATATACACACATGTATGTATGAATAGATCTGATTCAGGTATCAGATATGCCAGGTACACCTCTAGGTAGAGCCCCACTTCACCCCTATATCAGCACAGTCAGCCAGTAATCATCAGATATGGGAAATACAGAGACCAAAATTAATAACTCAAAAAGATCAAACAGGCGGAGCCAACATGGCGGCGTGAGTAGGACAGTGGGAATCTCCTCCCAAAAACATATATACTTTTGAAAATACAACAAACACAACTAGCCCTAAAAGAGAGACCAGAAGACGCAGGACAGTGGCCAGACTGCAGCTACACCAGCGAGAACCCAGCGCCTCGCGAAGGGGCTTTTCTTCTTCCTTCCTAATTACAACGAATTCTTAAATAGAATTCGTGCCTCATATCAAATTTACCGAGTATCATAACTCCTCCAAGTGGTAAAGATACCTCAAGACAAATGCTGGGCATAGAAGCCACAGGGCATAAATATGCAAAGAAATAAAAAGCTAACCATTTCAAACAATAAGGCTTCTCTCTCACTTACCAACTTAACATTTCCCTGTGTGGCCCCGGAAGATGACTGGTTAGCCAGAGACGGGTAAGATTCCTCAAGGGAGGAACAACCTAAGACAGGCACAGTCGCAGGGGGGTCATCAGGTGAGAAATTGGGGATCAACAGAGGTGAGGCTTAGAACCTCACCCCCCCTGTTCTGAGAGAAATCTTCTGCATATGTGGATGTTTTATTGCCCTTGTCTAGCTTGGATTAACACATAGTCTACAGGCACACACCTGATCATCTACATTTGCTCTCTTACAACACTAAACTATGTTTTCTACCTTTATGTTGTATCTACCTACCACTTCAGCATCTTATTAAAAATAATAAAGAGAGAAATGTGGTATCCACATATAAATCAAGTATAAAAATCAAATGTGTATTCATATTTGAACTGACTGTTTATAGTTCATAATGCATGAGCAAAACCAAAAGCTTCTGTGATGACTGCCCTTGTACTGTTCACCATGTAACTTATTCACTATGTAAGAATTTGTTCTCCATGTAAGAACTTGTTCGTTATGCTTCAGAAGATTGGAGACTGACGAAAATTAGGCTTGGGGTGGATTAATGATTGTGCATTGAGCATTGACTCCCCTATACAGAATTTTATTGTTGTTAACAACCATTTGATCAATAAAAATGAGAGATGCCCTAACAACAACAACCAAGAAAAAGTACACACTTCCAATTGTAAAATAAATAAGCAACCGGGATGTAATGTATAGCATAAGGAATATAGTCAAAATATTGTAACAACTTGGTATGGTGATAGCTGGTACTTAGAATTATCATGTATATAAATGTTGAATCACTGTGTTGTACACCTGAAACTAATGTAATGTAATACTGTGTGTCAACTACCCTTCAATAAAAAATAATTATCTAAAAAAAAAAAAAAAAGATCAAACAGAGACCAGGCTGGGACAGAAGGGAATTTAAACCTTGATCTAAAATCCTCAGGGATAAAAGAAAATATCGCTTCCTTGAACAGAAATAACAAGATTAGGATGTTATTTTTAAAAGAAACAAATTTTCAGAGCCCAAGAAAGAAATCTTGGAAATTAAAAATATGAACACAAAATAAAAAATTAAATAGGAAAGAAGGTAAAGTTGAGAAACATCTTAAAAGAAGTAGAACAAAAAAAATTATAGCAAACCAGAAACAAAGAGGGAAAATATTTTTAAAAATAGAGGATCAATTCAGAAAGGCTGACCTCTGACTAATAAGAGCTCCAGAAAGAACATCAAGTAAACAGATGGAAGTGAAAAATCAGATAATATAGGAAACTTTGCCAGAATCAAAGGCCATGAGTTTCCAAACTAAAATGGCCTACCAAGTGCTCAGGACAGTAAATGAAAAACAAACCACACCAAGGAAAACCACTGTGAAATTTCTGAATATTGGAAATAAAGAAAAAATCCTAAGAAATCCCACACAGAAAAAACAGAGCATATAACAGCGGCCAGGAGTCGGCACAGCATTAGATTTTCCAAATGTATCCTGACATTTAGAAGAAACAGGAGCAATACTATCAATATTGCAAATTTAAAAACTATTTTCAATCTAGAATTTTATAGGCCAAACTGTAAGTCCATGTACGTATATAATAAAATTTTTCTGACCTTCAAGGTCTCACAAAACTTTCTTCCTATGTACTCTATGACAGAAAGCTGCTGGACGATGGCTCCCATAAAGACAAGAGAGTAAACTGAGACAAAGAATGCAGAACATCCACAAAAAAAATGTACATCCAGCACAACAAAAAATTCTCAGACATCCAGAATAAAAAAATAGAATGAACTAGAAAACAGGAGAAAAAAAATTTTTTAAATAGAAGATCAATTCAGAAGGTTTGATCTCTGCCTAATAGGAGTTCCAGAAAGAACACCCACTATGTTTGTGCCCCCAGCACAGAGTACCAAATAAACAGATCCCACATCAGATGTGAAGAGAATTCCTTGAATAACAATAAAGGGAATACCCAGGTCAGCAGCTAGGAAGCAGACCTTGAAAATTCTTAAATTCAGAGTGGAGCAGGAAACTGAAATAATCCAGAAACAATGTCTCCCAAGAAAAAAAAAAAAGGGACCAATTCCTGAAGTTATATTCTCCTGGATAATGTAGAAACTAATTAGTGTAGGAACATAACACTAAGCAGACTTTTTTTAAAGACAATGTGAACTCTAGGAAAATCAAAAAGCTGTACAAGAGGAAATGTAATCAGAGTGAGCTGTGACCAATGTTTACGTTGTCCTGAAAATGCAAACATTGAGTACTAATTTAACAAATAATGGTGATTTAACTGTGCTGGGAGGATGGGCCTGGAGAGAAGGAGGTGTGTATAAGAGAGTTAGCTTCCATCTTTCATAATGAAAGTCAATAATTACAGTGAGGAGTATTGTTATATTTATATACAGCTAAATGCTAAGTAATAAAGTTAAAAGAAATGAAAGGAATTGCCTCTGGAGAGTATGACAGGATGCGAAGGCAGGGGACTGCTATTTTGTCTTAAGTCTTATGCTGCTATTTTTTCTTTTAATTATAAACACATACTACTTTGGGCAAACATATTTGAAAGAGAGAAGCAGGAAATCAGAATTCTGTTGGAAATTCCCAGGTTTACTATATTCAAAATGAATACAAAATTAAAATTTTAAATGTGGGAGATACTTCAGGTTCCAAGGAAATACCTCCCTAAACTCTGTGAGATCAGGCCTCCAGGCCAAAAGAAGGCTTTGAAGGGAAGGGAATTTATACCTTGTTAGTACCTACTGCCTGCTAGGACCATTTTAGATTTTCAGAGATCACTGTGACAGATCATTGAGGAAAAGAGGAATTTATTGTCCAGGTGAGAGAATGAGTGCCTAAAGGATGAAGAACGTGACTGCAGGTATTTGTTTATATTTCTGAGTGTGAGCCCCAGGCAGTCTGTGAATAGATGTCGTAAATGATTCTCATCACAACTCAATGAGACCTGTGAAGCCCTTTTACAGATGAGAAACCTGAGGCCCAGCAAAGTCAAGCAGCTTAACCATGCCACACAAATAGAAAATGGCAGAGCTGCAATATAGCCCCAGACTGCAATACAACTCCCTGCTCTGAACTTTGGAGGACAGAGACTGTGTCTTATCCCTGGTTGTACCCCCAGTACCAAGCACACTGTTCCTGGCACAGAGGAAATGTTCACAAACTCCATCGGCTGAAGCAGGCAAGGTCCCAAAGTGGTCTCATCTGGTGTATCAGCCTAGGATACACCAACAGAACCAAGCCCCCAAATCCCTCCACCCCCCACTTGCCATGCATGGACCTACACGAGGGCTGTCTGGGTACAGCTCCTGCAGGGGCAGGGCCCTCCACTGAAACAAGAGGAGACCACACAGCTCTCCAAGTGGTCCAAGGAGTCAGTTTTACAGCTATAGGGCACAGACTTTCATACTGAACTGTCACACACTTTAAAAGTACAGGAAAATAACAATTGCAGTCTTGAAAAATAACAGAGTTTAACTTTTAATGCAAAAAAAAAAAAGAAATTGTGGAAACAATTCTGGAGCCCACAGAGCTTTTGAAAATGTCATTAACAAACTGTGAAATCAGGGCGATAAAAATCAGATGCCCCGAGGGGGAACAGCGGTGCCCCCAGTGCGGCCTCCTCACCCGGACTCACGGAGAGCCCCGTTTCCATTCTGCAGGTCCAGGAAGCAGGGGGTGGTTCAGAGCTAATGCATGTCTCCTGCTCCACGCTGGCTCCCAGGGCGGCGACGTTTGGAAAACATGGAAAGAGTAAACGCTCCAACAGAGACTGAGAGGAAGATACACGGGAAGCAGCACCCTGGGAGAAGGCCCAGGAGGCAGCGGGGAGCTTCACAAAGAAACTTGGAGAAGTGGGTTCTTTCTTAAAGCTTCTTTTTGTTGATTCCACAGGCCTTGCAAGGGAGTCAGAATTATGGAGCCTATCTCCTGGGCTTTCACAATAATAAATTTAGAATTATACCCAGGGGAGAAGTACTCGTTTAGGGATTAAGTGTTGTCAAGCTTGTACAGAGAGCAGGGCAGAGTACAAAATATTTTCAAAGGACTCTTTTTGTTCTCTAAGAACTTTCTAGTCATGGTAACAGGAGCGGACTTGGGGCTCTGCCCTCGTTCAGAACTACTTGGAGTCAGCGATCTCTCACTCACAGAGACCCTTTATAGGAGAAGAGAATGGTGAGAGAATCTAGAGCAACGTGGCCAGGTTGGAGACGAGGGAAACTGAGAAATGCTACGGTGCCAGCGACATGTGCGGAATGTATACTGTGGAGGGGCTGCAGCTCTGGGGTCCAGGACACAGGCATCGAATGCCCCCTCATCCTCAGGAAAAACAAGTCTCAGGTCCCCCAGAGTAGAATTCAGGGATAGGCAACAGGGAATATTTCTGTGGACATTCATAATAAGGCCACGGGTCTGGCTTTCCTGGACCTGCTGCTCCACGGCTTTATTGCCTCTCTGACCACTGACTCACAGGAATTCTGGAAGGATCTCCCCAGCCCTCTGGAGTATCACATTTTCAGGCTCTTCTCTCTCTACAACAAGTTGCAGAAAATTGCAAGAGTAAGGGAATGCTTGTATTTCCAAGCCTGTACATGACACATTTTGGAAACCTCTGTCACAACACCAGGTGCCTGCTAGACCTCCCTGGACCCAGCTCCCAAGGGCAGGGGGGCCCAGCTCCATTCCCACTTCTAATGGATGTCCATGGAAGACCAATAGCCAGAGCACCACAGAAATGCACATTTCTTTAAATCATTCATTCTTGGCACAGGCATTTTTCATTTTAACGGCATCAGAAGGGAAAGTACTGGATAGTGGGGGCCAGCCTAGCAGGAGAGGTATGGGGGCAAACAGCACTACTCCTTACCTTCAAGAATAGTGAGCCAACGCTCTTGGCCCCAGGAATGCCTGGACCCCTGCAGTGTTTGCTGGGAGAGCTCTCGTGCCTCCTTACCCAAACGCATAATGATGTAACCATCCCGTCTGGGCAGAAATGCAGGCTGTCCAGCATGACAGGCTTTTGCCCACAAGTTGGGAGAAGCATGGTGGCTCTACGGCTTGTCTTTCAGCTCTGTCACTGCTCCGCAAATCAACAGTCCCAAGGTGCACTTATGCTTCACATCAAAATGGTCTCCTATGTACCACTACCAAACATTGTTATTGCTGCTGAGCACATTTCATTTTGCGGGGGTGGGTACTACTCAGGTTCAGTAAATGGAACCCTGCTCTCTGTCTCCAGAATCTCTGTATGTCAAATACAAGGCTTATAATAAAAGTCCCCTCAACATTGATGGTGGAACCAAAATAAGCACAACTACCCTGAAAGATTACCTGGCACTACATGTTACAATAAAATACCTGAAGGGAGCATGCCTGAAGCCATACTTCATGTCCACAGTTTATCCTGTGGTGATTTTTATGGTGTTCCTAAAGATGTTCGGGTCTGCAGGTTTTATAACAGGGAGAAATGAAATCAATCTGAAGGTCCACTAGTAAGACATTCAATTAATTACTGTACATCTGTGTGCTGTACAAAAATCTACTGTGTCATTAGTAACAATAGTGTCCTGAGGGTCTAACGACTCACCAGGAAAATGCACACAATGCAATACAGAATGGTAAAATAGACCATGAAGTAATGTGCAGTCTGATAAAATTTATAACATATATATGGATATAGAGGATGTTCATTCACTCATCCATTCACCACATATGCAGGGAGCACTTTTACGTTCCTGCTGTTCCAGGTACTGTCCCAGTCACCAGGGAGACAGCAGTGAACAAAACATGTAGAGTTATCATCCCTAAACAGTTTGCAATCTATTCAGAAAATCAATAGTCAAATAAATACAAATATAATGTCAGGGAAGGATAAGAGGTGCAAATAAAAATCAAGTAGGGTAAACAATTCAAGTGTAGAGGAGGGGACTGTTTTAAACAGTGTGATCAGAGAATAATTCTCCGAGGAGATGACATCAGAACAGAAATCTTCCAGAAGAGACAGTGAGAGCGAGGCTCTCCCCAGATGGCACCAAGTTCAAATGCAGGGAATAAAGCATGTAGACACATTCAAGGTTCAGAAAGGAGGGCCCAGGGTTGGGATCCAGTGGCACAGGAGGCCGGTGGGCTAGCAAGGGCCGGGGCTTTTGGAAACCACTGGAAGGTTTTGAGCAGGAAGTGAGAACTCGCTGCTGTGTGGGGAATTGTCTGTAGGGGGAGTAAAAATGGAAGCAGAAAGGCCAGTTTAAAGGTAATTTTCGGTAGGAGCAGCGGCGTAGGCAGGAGATTCTTATGGCTGGAAAAGAGTGGGAACAATGGAGGGGGGTAGTGAAAAGTAGCTGAATTCTGGATGTATATTAAGGGTCAAATTGCCAGGATTTCTAATGGACCAGATGCATAGGATGAGGTAGAGAGAGGAGTGATGTTTGGATACTGAATAACTTTCAAATGATGCCACTTACTGAGTTAGGAAATACTGAGGCAAGAAACATTTGGGAGGCAAAGTCAAAGAATATTTGCCAAAGTATGTGAGAATGATGGCAGCTAAGACTCGTATATGTGCTTACTTGCTCTGGGCCAGGCACTGCTGGAGCTCCTTCACATTTAAATTCACTCATTTAATTATCACAGTAACTCTTTGTGCTATGTTACTGTGATTGCATTTAGTAATACAGTTTACTCTTATATTTATCGAGAGATACTGATGGTCTTTACAAAGAACATATATACCTTACATAATAAAGGAAAAGTTGAGTGAGTGTGTGTGTGTGTGTGTGTGTGTGTGTGTGTGTGTGTGTGTGTGTGTGTGAAATAACATCAGTAAGAATAAGAAAAAGTGATATATTTATACATTTTAGTACTTGGCAAGCCCTGGTGATTGCCTGGTCTACGTTGATGTGAGATTGTTTCACAGTCTCAATTCAACAGATTTTCAACTTTTTTTCCTGCCAGGTCAGATAAGCTCATATGCAAGACCCGTTGTTGTGGACACTCCAGAGGACCACATAGTTCCCTGGACCCTAACTGTAATTCAACTCCCTTTCTCCCTCAACTTTTAAAAACCCTAAATGCAATAAGAGAGAAATAAACATTCGAGGGATAACCTTGAATCTGTATGATTTTTTTCAGACAGAATTTTGCATATGGATTTCTTTAAAATACTAACTACACTTCATACATCCTCACGTATTATTTTCAACACATCCCAAGTGGATGGCAACGCACCAGTGGGTCCCCACACCAAGCTGAGAGCCTCTGGTGTAGATGACTATACAAACAGATGGCTGGAGCACATTGATTTTTTTCAGATTTCAACATTTCATAAATGAGAGCTCTCATTTAATTTTCTTTTCTCTCCAATCACTAGTATTTAACCACAAATGTGGTTGTTTTATCCAACAGTTTCCATCTAGATACATGGACTTAATGAAGTGTAGACAGCAAGTGTGGTTGTAGCAGTTTACAAGAGATGAAAAGGGGGAAAGGGGCACATGTGGGGTGGGGGCCTTTGCTGGTTAGCACAGTGACAGTCTCTGGACCGAGAACTGTGTGATTCTATGTGCCATGGAAATAACCGGCCTGGAATTCTTACTGCACTCAGTTGCAATCTGATACTTTCAGGGTACCTAGGTGGATGAGGAACCAATCATCTCCAACCTCAAATGAAAAGTCAGACTGAGACCTCAGCTCATTCATTCTTTATCTCCAGTAATGCTTAGTAAATTCCCTGAGGCTGGAATTACACCAAAGGCAGTCACATCTAATTACTTTAACTCCAAAACAAGTTACTATTTATTTTCTTTTGAGAATGTGGAGAGGAATCCCACCATAACATAAGTTTTACTAAATGGAATTGGATATGCCTTGACTCAAAAGGAATCTCCTGAATCATGAACATTGCCACTAGAAAGGAATTAGATTACATAGCCCAAATTTGTCAATTAATAGATGAGGAAAAAGATACTCAGAGGAATGAAATGATCTGCCTAGGGCCACACAGACCTGAGAACTAGACCCCAGCTGCCCTTGCCCTGAGCACAGTGCTCTTCCCACTGGCGGGACCACGCCATCTTTCTTGTACACAATACCCGTCAAGGCCACTGCTTGGTGGTCTCAGGTGGGCCCCAAAAAGTCCCTGGATAGGACTCACGAACTGTCTCCCACAACTAGACCCTCAGCCTCAGGGTTCCTTCAGCAGCAGAGCCGGGCCATCCAGGGAAGAGGGAAACTCATGGCTGGTGGCCATTCGATCCTATCCTGAATTGCAACCTAAAGATTGTAAAGGGCAATTTGGAAGGAATAAAGGAGAAAGGGAGAGAAGGATGGAAGTAAATCAAAGCACGTTCATGGATGTGTAGAAAAGCAAGAAGACATTAACACAGGTCAGAAATATTTAAGAATCAAGCCTTTACCCTTTAAAAGCCACTTTCAATAACAACTGTTACCAGAGAACTTCTACTCTTCTTATGAATGTCTGCTCAACTTCTGAAGAAGATAAAATTAGGGATCACAATAATTTTCTTGACTTACACCTTCTCTTCACCTCAGCCACATTCCCTTTAGCAGAACAGCTAGTAACAAGATCTTGGCCTGCACTGCTGTCAAGAACCAGAAAGCTTATGATACAAATAGTTTCAAAAAATGAGACGTTGGCAGTGCAGTAATCGGCTCTGCAGGAATCATGAGCAATGTATTATTAGCTTTGAGGATTCATTTAGGTGTGGAAATATAATCCAGACTTGATGCCAACTGCATGAATAGCACTTCCTGCCTGTAACTGTTTGTCACAAGCTAGTAACCAACCACTGACTTTTGGATACACTGTAAGGTACTATAAACAGTCTGGGTTTTCCTAACAAAGTGCTGTAGCCTCTGTTCCAATGACAAGCATGACAATTCCCAGCCAGCCACTCTTTGTGAAGACTTCCACACAGTGGTAACCAGTCAGACTGCCATGTCAGTCAGCTAGCTGGTTTTGGAGTATCAGCCAAAAGCAGCAGATCTGTCCTGGGGTTGCATTATTGAACTGGCCTGGCTGACCCAAATTCAGAGTTAGCTTGGATTCTCTGATTCAGGAGAATCTGAAGATTAGACTAATAAATTAAGGGCAAATCAATTCAGAGAGAATAACTGCCTCTCTGCTTTAATTAACAGTGATTGGCAATCTTTCATGACACCAGTCTGGACCCTCGTGCTGACGCTGCTGTTGGCCGTGCACCTGGGACAGGTGCCTCCCCTCTGAGTTTCTGTTCGCTCACCTGTAGAATAAAGCAGGAAGCAAAGAGGATTCTGTGGTCACCCAAATGCTAGCATTCTGCAACTTAGCTTTGGAAGAAAGTATCTAATCTGTACAGAGGAGTCAGAATGAGAAATACATTGAAAACAACTAACCCTGAGGATTTGCAAGAGACTTGTCATGAGCCAGGGCATTCCTTTCCTCATGATAAGGCAGCGCCAGCCTGGCCCAGGGGTGGGCGCTCCTCTGCATGTCTGGGTGAGGGTCTGCAATTCTTTACAGAAGCATTACCATCTCACTGTGCACTTCTGTGCCAACTTTCCCCAGCGAATACCAACACCTTTATACATATAAGCTGGTGTTCCTTTACACAACTGAGATACAACTGAGAGCTGATGTTCCTTCCCAAAACGCACATAGATTGTGCTGAACTCCAGGACATGTTGCACAGTCAACGTCATCCTCAGTGGGATTCAGAAAGTGTCCCTTGCTCAGATAGAGATTTTATTAATGTAACCTGATTCTCTGTATCTGCTCTCAAGGGTCCAGCTCTTCTACTGATTTAAAATCCTGATACTTGACAATTTCTGAGGCACTGCTATGTGCAGAGTCTGCTGCCTTCGTGATTCTAATGCAACAGGTCTGCTCTCGTTAAGGTACCAGGTGTGGCATGTAACACTTCTGAGCCCCAGCTCAGAATAATAATTTCCAAAAAATGTTGCTGAGAGGAAAGGTAATTGCTGTGATCGAATCTATACATCCCATCTATTATACTGGATTTATGCAGGGAATTTAATAGCAAATAACTGCCTGATAAACTTTGTATTTCAATTCTAAGTATGTAGATTTACCTTGTTTAAAGCAATCTCAATCTATAAAAAATCTGGTAATATTGTTTATAAATTACAGAGTAGTTGCTTTACAAAATGTTTATTAAATCTGCCATGAACAGAGGAGTAAAATTAATTTAAATATCTGTACCTGAAACCTGGAAACAAAAAATCTTAATAATTTACAGAAGGATCTAGAACAGCACTACACCTAGGAAGTACTTACTCTACCAATATTAACTCATTTAATCCTCTGAACAATCCACTGAGGTAGGTTTTATTAATATCTCTCTGAGATCCTAACAGATTAAGTGATTTGCCAACATCATGTGCTATTTAAGTGAAGGGATGGAGATCTACCTCAATGCACTCGGAATCTATGCTCCATGCTTCAAACCTCTCTGCTATGCTTACATTTGAAAGAGCTCAATTTACTTAGTATATATACAATGATTTAATTTTTTTAATCATTTTTAATATCTTAGGTTTTAAAGACAAAGAACTTTCACTTAGCCCAGAGTCACAGCCAGGTCTATGAGTACTTCTAACGGTCCATGCTTCTCTTGGATTTTGAAGGAGAGGCAATATATTTGCATGCGTCTCTCAGTTGCAATGACAGAAACCCGATTCAAGTCTCCAAGCCAAAAGAAAGGCTTACTGGAGTTGTAAGACCTAGTTAGGGTGGAGCTGGCTTTGAGGACCCAAAAAGACTCCGGGTGTCATCAAAGCTCACTTTCTCACTCCCCCGCCTCTCAGCTCTGACTTTGTCTGTCTCTTGGCCATGCTCTTTCCTGTTCTCTTACTAAAGAGGGGCTTTTTCTCAATCTCTCTCTCTTCCTTTCTCCCTTCCCTCTCTTTTACTCTCCCTCCCTCTCTGTACATACTGTTAGTCAGGTTGGCCAATCCACTCAAAACTTAGTTCTGTTTAACAATGAACTATTATCCGTCCACAAAGAGAAGGAAATCTTGTCATTTGCAACAATACAGACGGGCCTGAGGGCATGAGGCTCAGTGAAATAAGTCAGACAGAGGAGGACAAAAACTGCATGGTCCACTTGAACGTGGAATCTAAAGAAGCCAAACTCACAGAAACAAAGAGCACAGTGGTGGTCGCTGGGGTCAGGGGTGGGGGAGATTGAAAGATGTTGATCAAAGGCTATGCATTTCCAATGGTAAGGCGAATAAATTCTGGGGATCTAATGTATAGCACAGGGACTAGAATTAACAACACTGTATTACAGACTTGAAAATTGCCAAGGAAGCAAACCTTAAATGTTCTCAGCACACACATAAAAGTGTGTGGTACTGGATATGTTAACAAACCTTATTGTGGTCATCGCTTCAGAAATATATACATATATTAAATGATCACATTATATCCCTTAAACTTACCCTATGTTGTATGTCAATTATATCTCAATAAAGCTGGGGTAAAGCCTAGTTTAAAGTTAATTTACACCCAACTTTCAGGAACAGGCGTCTAACACCAATCAAACCACTCCTCTACCGGAGCATTCTCACAGCACAACAGTCCCCACCTTCCCTGGCTGGGGAAGATGGCCAGTGCTGCTTTGTAAACAGCCCTAACTGATGAATGAGGTTCAGAGGTGAAACATTTCTTCCCCAGCTGCAGAGCCCAGAAGCCGCCCTGAGCAGACTCAGATCTTTTTGCTCCGGCATTGCTTCTTTACAAGACCCGCCTCCACTCTGAAATCCTCCGGCCCTGCAGAAGTCCTACAAGGATTCAACGCCAGAGCTTGGTCAACCACTATTATGGAGCTGACAGATTCTTGGCTCTCCCACATTTTCTCTTTTTTTTTATTGCAAGAATAAGTAGGCCTAGTTAGGTTTATTATAGGAACAAAAGTTCTTCTGGAAAGCTAATTCTTTTGAATGGTTGAAATGAAAACTAATACCCACTCCCCAACCTTTAGAGACCACTCTGATTGAAGCAGATGAAAATGCTAGCATTTCTAAACCCAAGGCTTTTTTCTCTGGGTTGTAGAATACAAAATGCCTTTTCTAGCTATTGTGATAGGAAAGGAATGCACAGGTTTCTCAGAGAGGATTGCAAGGCCCATAGTGATCTAATTTATGTATCTTCCTGCCAGGAATAAAACCTCATGGTTGTGGCACTTATTCCATGATCGTTTGAAATTTTGTGTATTCAGTGCATATATGGAACTATTTTTAAATCGAGATTTTTAACTACCTATAAAGAGAAAATGTACTCTTTTCTCTTTAACATCTGGACAGATTGAAAAGTGATCCTCATGTAAGGTTGGAGATTAATGGTTACAGGACAACGCATAAAAATGTGACAATTTTTAAGCCCATAGACAGATTATAACGTTAGTCCAGGAGAGATTTGTGGGGTCATATCTGGCATTGGTTGTCAATGTTACCAACAATCATTTGGAATAACTTCCTTAGCAAGCCAGTCACCTCTTATTTTTGCCGTTCTTGATCTCAAGTGGGTGGAGAACAGTGAAGGTTGCACCCTGACTAAAACATGTGTGCACACACAAACAAATGTGCATTTATTGTGAGAGAGGGCAGAGTGTGCAGCAGTATCAGAGGCCCTGGACAAATGACAGGAAGCCCTGAGTTCAGGAAACCTGCTTTGTGAGCATCACATTTTCAGAGTAAGGTGAACATTTTTAGAGGTCTTTCTGCTGAGCTTCTTATTTTCTCAAATGCTATCCATTGACATATATTAACAGAACTTAAAAAAGAACTATAAGAAAATAAAACATACAAAATATTCTTTAAATGTTTCATCAGTACTAAAGATGCATTTTATTCATCCTGATAGCCCACTGTTGTACGCGTTTCCTAGGGCTGCTGTGACACACTAACAGGAATTTGGTGGCTTAAAACAACAAACATCCTCTCCCAGTGCTGGAGGCCCGAAGTCTGACCCTAACATGTCGGCAGGGCTGGTTCCTTGCGGAGGCTCTGAGGGAGAATCTGGTCCAGGCTTCCCTCCTGGCTGCCCACAAATGTGCATGTGTCTTGGCTTGTAAGGGCATCACTCTCATCTCTGCCTCCTTCTTTCTTCACGTGGCCTTCCCTCTCTGCGTGTCTCCTTTTCCACCTCTTATAAGGACACCGTCCTTGGATTCTCGGCCCTCTGTGACCCAGGGTGGTCTTATCTCAAGATCCTTACTTAATTACAACAGCAGAGACCCTTATGCCAAAAAAGGACATAGTCACAAGCTCTGGGTGCACATGTGTTTGGAGGGTCACTATTCAGCCCCCTGCAGCAGTAATGATGCCACTGTCCTGGCAGTTCTGGGGTTTCACCTCTAAGCTCTCTCCTTTCCTTGTATTCTGTCCCACATTTTACTTCCCTTCTCTGGCAACACACAGAACACAGAGTTTGTAAGTTGATTACTCCTACTCTGATGGAGTGTTGGACAAACTGGAGGAAGGTGTAGACACCTATAAAACTGAGAGACTACCACTGATGAACTGAAGTATTGTTAGTCTCATTTAAGTGTGCACAACACAGAACTGAGTTTAAAGTTCTCAATCATAAGGTTCTTATCCAGTCATTAAAAAGAAAAAAACACAATTCTACAAGTTAATACAACAAAAATACAAAACCAATGAAATCCAAATGTAATCATCCTGAAAGGTTTTTATTGAGTGTCTATTATGTTCCAGGCATTGCCATTGGTGATGGAGACATAGCAATAAACCAAACTGGCAAAATACCTGCCCTGGTGGATTGTATTTCAGCATATTAGCAACCAGAATGGAAAAAAACAGATAATATTAATACGCCAAACCAAACACTGTTCACACTGTAGCTGTATGGGATTAATTGTTATTGGGCAATGTCATTTGAGTCCGGCAAATCTATGCTACTGTTTATCATGTGAGGAGCCAATTCCATAATCTCTTTCTCTGTTTCAGCAACTTTGAACATTTCCTCCATAAAGTGAACTAGGATATCATTGGGCACAGTTGCGTCATTTACATATTAAACTCACCTTTTTCTTTTCTCATTAGCTCTCAACAATTAAATAGTACATTATTCTGCAACACCGTTCCATTTTATTGTGTACCAACTCAACACATCAATATTAAACAATTTAATAAACAAAATCTATTTCTATGAAAGCTCCTTTCAAGTGCAAATTTCACTGCAAACAAGTAATATTGTCTTTGGAATGGATTGAAATAATTGGACATTCACAGCCTGTATCATTTTTTTTTTAGCATGGCCAGCTACACGGCTTGATCAGGATTCCCTATATTCCTAAAGGCTTAACTCTAGAAGTATACTAGCATGGAGAACACTTGCTTCATCCCAAATTATTTCATGAATGCATCCTCTTGTTTTTTTCTTTCCAGTTTTTACATGAAGAAATGCGATACATAAAACATATTTGTCAAATTTCCATTTAGTATTTTAAATTTAACACTTTGGCTTAGTTGTTACATGTCAAAACATGAACAACCCAGGACCACCACAACTCCATCTTACTAGTTGGGGGTTAGGTTGGGGGAGTCAGAGGAGAAAGGGAGAGAAAGAGGGACAGAGTGAGGGCTGCTCTGATTCTATAGTGACCACTTATGGCCACTCACGTATCCTATTCGCCCCATGTCACCAGGGCCTCTGAATTCCCCAGCCATCCAGGGCAGCACACTCCGGCTAATTGTCCTTTACTGCCATAAGAGATTTTTTTTTTTACCATTATTTTTAAATCATTTAGGACAAGTTTGTTCTTTGGGTACTTCCAGTGTTTAGTCTCCTGGATAAACAACCTTCTGCTGAACAGCAGGGGCTGAGGAATGGTTATTGTGATTTTGACAGTAGAAGTGGCTAACTTAATAGCAGCCTGCTGTGCTTACCCTCATATTTAAACGTTAAATGCTGTTGTTTTGGTAATTACATGATACCAACACTCAACCACAAATACAAAGAAAACACATCACCTAAATCACACAGCAGGGCTCCGTTTTAATGTGATCACCCAGATGATCAACAAGAGACAGCAGTATTTTCGAATTCTTAGGGAGAGCTTGCTGACTCTAATATGCGACAGGCCCTGACTAGGAAACGCACATCTTCTCCAACTCCCCCAAACCCCACCAGCTAGTAAGATGGAGTTGTGGTGGTCCTGGGTTTTTCATGTTTAGACAGGTAACGACTAAGCCTAAGTGTTAAATTTAAAATATTAAATTGAAATTTGACAAATATGTTTTATGTATCCCATTCCTAGACTAGGAAACGCAGACCTACAACAGCTGTCAGACTTTCCTTTGTCCCGTCCAGGTGCCTCTGACATGCCCACTCTACACCTCTTATCTCTTGCTCATAACCACATCTTTCCTATTTGTCTTTGTTTCCATCCACTCCAACCTACCCCCTACACAGCAAGCTGACTAATCACCTTTAGTTCAACCAACATTTTTTGAGACCTACTGTGTGCCAGGTGTGCAAAGTCCTAAGAATACCAAAGTGAAAGGTACATAATTTCTGTATGCAAGAAAGTCACAAACTTGTATTCTCAAGGGCGTCCTCTTTTCCAACAACCATGATCTCCTTCCCCCCTTCAAAGCATTCTTCAAAATGTTTGCTTTCCCCATTTCTTCCCAGACTCACCTCCCCAGATCCCTTTCCCAGTAATGCCTTTGGTCACTAGCTGTAAGATCAACTTCAAAGGCTCCAGTTCATATACAAGTTCATATTTTTATGTGTACATTTACACAAATTTTTGTCTAGATTTGTCCTGTCTCTTTTCAGACTATGAGCTCCTCAGAAGTCAAGGCTTTGGGTCCTAGATTCATTCTTCAAATGAGTATTCCCGGTGCCATCACTGTTTCCAGGAGGTAAACATTTTCTCCTCTGTTCTTAGAGTGAGCTCTTTGCTACCCAATTCAATCTGAAAATTAACCCAAAACTATGTCAAACTTTGTCTTTGTTCCCAGAGCCTACAGTATTTGAGACAAGCCCAGGTAGGTCTGAGACCAGAGTCTGGAATTTCAGAAGCCAGAACTGGGCTGGGCCTTCAGCACAGCCCCAGCCCCAAGCGGCCAGCCCAGACCACACCGCAGCGCTTCCTTCCCTCCTAAGGCTGCAGCCAGGGCTCCAGGCACAGTGATTTGTTGCTCCGTTTTACATATGGGCCACCTTCCCTTGAGGCCCCAACCTGAGTCACATCTTCAGTTATCTCTGCTTGGCAACTTCTATTATCTTTATATTTTATCATCTAATAGGAAAAACAGGCCAAGTTCTACATCATGGCTGCCCAGAGCTATTCACAGGCTTTGTGACACCCGTAACGTCCAGAAAACAATGGCATCAAGACCATCTGAATTGTCATGTAATGCATTATATTTAACAAAGCAATGCATAAAATAATCCATGACATTCAAACAAGGGAATTTGCAATGACAGAACAAACAAGACGTGGAATCACTCACTTTAGTTCACTGCATTCTAGAAATCACTCTCCAAGATTCTAGCCTTGAAACAGAAGCATTGCGCTCACGTTCACGCACTCCACCTCACATATACACCCACTAGAAACAGTAAACATTCTTCTAAGACTCCTCTGTATAGTAACTCACTTAATCTTGTAATGTCCCTGAGGTAGGTGCTGTTTTTACTCCCATCTTGATAGATCGGTCACTAAGATCCCTCTTCACGGAAGGAGCTGCTTCTCAGCCATGAGGAAAGGTGGTCAGAAGACTGCCTCCAGCTCCCGCAGTGTCTGTCAGCCACAGTAATGTACCCATAAATTTCACAGAGGGCACATCATATTCTGCTGTTGTGCAGAAACTCACTTTTTTCTATTCAACATCATGATTTTCCACTACTAATTAACTGCATTCCGAGTACACATAGTGAACACCCAAAAATGCTGTTGATAACATAGCATCATGGTGGTGAAAGACACACTGAGAAAGGAGAGTTACTAGAAATCCATTTGTAAGCTTGTTATGACCTTTAGAGCTGACAGATAAACATATACCATTTACATCCGATGTTCTCAACTTACTAGCTGTGCCTGATTCATGTGTGATCTAAAGTTACTTAACTGATCTATGTCTCAGTTTTCTCATCTTTAAAATGGAAGACAGTACCAGGAGCTACTTCACATAGTGAGAGATAAATTAGTCAGTGCCTTTCAAGTTCTTAGAATAGCGCCTGGCACATAGTGAGCACTCAAAACATTATTATATTTAATAGTAATCATAACTAATATTATTATCATGACACACCAATAATGTCGGCTGGAGATATTTGAATAGCACTGATTTTGAACCAGAGGAAAGTAGAGAAAAGATCATCACAAATAGCAATTGATTCTTACATTTACATGTGCTCCAAAACTCCAACTCTTAAAAGCCTAGGCCCTTGGTGTGGTTTATCCAGTTAGCTCAGGCGTATGGCCATCAGTGGGCAGCCATTTTCACTTTTTAACCGAATTCCACAGGGCAGAATATTCCCAGAGCAATCTGAACAGGGAATTTGTTGGTTGCCTTTGGACTAGTTTCTCAGCTTGCACTTTACAGAATTCTTAGTTGATAAGATGAAATCCCCTCTACAGCCACTGTGACAAAGTTATTTTAAAGCTTCAGTAGTTTTTCTTTCTTTAAGCCAGCCATTTTTTTTTAATTGTCACCCTTACACTTTCACTATTTATTTATTTTGGCCTCAGCTGACTAGAACCACAGCTAAACTTTATGGGCCTCGTAAAATTCCCAACATTCTCAGACACGGGCAGTGATATTTGTGTGCTGGGCAGAAAACAAAGGTGCATTTATGAGGAGAAGGGACATGCTCAGTGATTGATGAATGAGGTCAGGCACGTAGGATTAGGCTGCAGCTACCCTTTGTCACGGGCAACATATGGCTTAAGGGAGTCCTTTACTTGACATACTACCTCTCCTCTGTCTTCGCGACACAGTTCCCAGTGCTGTGCCTTGATCACCAGGACGTCCCACATGATACTGCCGAACGCTTGTCTGCCCACAATGAATTGAATGTCTAGAACTTTCCATCCTACCCTCACACTCGTGCCTTCAAAAATTATCTGGCTTGTGTTTCCTTCCCTTATAGCTCAGCTTCCTTGTAGGTGAGAGGTGGTTAATCTGACAAGTAAATTAATTTGTCATCTCTACTGCGCAGGGAAGGCTTTTCATCAGCAGCTTTCTAGAGCCAAGAGTTCAGTGCAAAGCAGTGGTTCTACTCGAGGAAGTGGAGAGAGCTTGTGGCACTTTTAAAATCATACCACACAAGTCTGCGTAATCACCCACCACTAGGGGCTGGATGTTTGTGTCCCCTAAAATTCATATGTGAAACCCTGTCCCGCAACCTGATGGCATTTTGAGGTGACACCTCTGGGAGAGAATTACGGTTAGATGAGGTCATGAGCATGGAGTCTTAACAATGGGATCAGTGGTCCTATAAGAAGAGGAGGAGACACGGGATCCAGGGAGAGGGGTGCAGGGATCCCAAGAAAGGCCATATGAGGATATGACCAGGGTAAGGGTCCTTGCCACACCCTGACCATGCTGGCAACCTGACTTCAGACTTCCAGGCTCCAGAAGCATGAAACAGAGATGTTTGCTGCTCTAGCCACCAGTCTCTGGTATCTCATTGTAGCAGCCAGAACTAAGATGCCTGCCCTCAGCGCTGGCCCCCAAGGTGTACAGGAGTGTGTTCACTGTACCTGCACACAGTTAATCGGGAACCATAATTCCACCTTGCACTTGATGTGTGCTTTATCATTCGAGATACACTTTTATATCCCTTGGCCCTCCCACCAGCACTACTTCGCTGGGCCACCAGCACTCTCTATCGATTAGCTTTCTCTTCCCTATACCAAACAGAAGTTCTCTTACTGAAAGGATTGGATGATACTGGCTACTTGGGAGAGTATAGTATAACAGTTGAAAAAACACAAAACTTCCTGTAGGTGTTTCACATAGAAAAGAAATAAGAAGTAGATCTTATTGTAAGGAATTAATGATTTTAGTCATTTAGGTAAGAATTACTGCTCCTGAAAGAAAGTATGAATCATCAGATGGTCAGTGTACATGGCATTTCCATCTTTGAAGACCTGAAAACTAGTAGAGTTTTTTATGTTATATGCCTAGAGCAAATGAACTTTGCTGTCAATCTTCAGATAAGATTAGGGTTTAGGGTTTGGGTTTTTTTTTTTTTTTTGCTCCAAAAAAACTTCATCTATGCACTTTCTATCATGCATGATGTTTTTTAAACTGCTTTTAGCATTAACATCTTGCCATACTTCCTTTCCCTGTATTTTCTCCTTTGCTCCTTATGTCTGCACAAGTTTTCAATTTAGATTATATATCCAGATGTTATATCTTTTGGAGTGTTTGCTTTCTCTTCATTAAAAAGAACGTGTAATACATTTTATTATTTTGAAAGAAAATAGCCTGAATAAAAATGGTCAGAAATCCTGAGTTATTGCTTCTTAATTGTGTGTGTGTGTGTGTGTGTGTGTGTGTGTGTGTGTGTATTAAGCATGCATGCAGTTTATGGGAATAGAAGAGCTACAAGGAAGAAAGCTTGTATTTCCCAAACACTGAAGGAGAATAAGATTATCTTTCACTAGTTCCTAAAAAGGTAAATTTAGACAAAGACAACCATTAAAAAACAATAAAAAGTTTCTACTGCAGAGCATTTTCAATATTCAAAACTGTACACATGTAAAGCGGAATGTTTATATTTTCTGAAGCACTCCCTTGATGTTCAAAGTATAAACATCAGCTCAAGATACTAATGAACAACTCTCTGGGGATTTTAAGTATGTAAAAATGTGCTTTTATATGTATTAACACAAGTTTAACTACAATTAATTTTAACAGGCTGGCAGCTCTTGAACGAGAAACTGTGGTTGCATCAAAACTTTCCCTTTTCCCTACTGAATAGAAACCTTTCCCCCAAGTTATCAGTGCCTTCCAGCCCACCTCTTCCCTTTCTTTTCCATAAAGGGAAAGATTTCAATTAACACTCTTTTAGATTTGAGTCTATGTTATATCTCTGGAGTAAACTGGATTTTTAATAATCTCTAAAATATGTAAAAACCTCAGTTTCTATTAGCAAAATCCTAGACATCAATAAACAAAGGTGGGGAAGAGGAATTGGAGAAGCAGGGACTTCCCCTCAGCTCCTGGGATCACCTGGGTTGCTTGTTCATTTCCCAGCAAGGTTGACCTTGTTAACTGTTACACAAATAGCAAAAAGCACTAAACGACAACACAATCTCCTTGGCACTTGAGGGCTATAAAATTCTCTGAGTCTGTGAAATTAGCACACAAAGCTTCTTGACTTCTCATCTCTCTTGAGCAGGAATGGCATTTTTCCATGCATCCTGGGGTATGTTTTCCTGTTTATCTTGCTTTTGACTAGGTGATCCCCAAGGTCTCCAATAATTATGAAATTCTGGGGTTTTACTCATCTTAGTACTCACAGATTTTAGCAGTGACAGAAGCTGACAACCAAAAAATATTGAGTGCTTGAATGAATGAATGAGTGAATCAACAAATGTCTATATCTGAGATGAAACAGAGATTGCAGTTCGAGGAGACAACAGAAGCAGGATTACTGGACTAAAGAAAATACCTGAAAGAACATTTTCAAGAATGATACACTGTAATTTGATAGCCCATTGCCATATTTGAACTCTTTGGGATAGTAAATCAGCCTCAATCAATAAACATTCCTTGAAAATGGCATTAAGGGATTGAATTTCCTTAGCAAAGAGTTGATGCAGCTTCTAAGCAAGAAGCATCTAGTCTGTTAGAGAAATAGAAAGAGAAATGTTGTATTGAGATTTTCTATTCTGTGCAGAAGAGTTGCAATTAATCACCAACTCAACTCACCCAGCTCATCAACTGGAATTCTAGTTCCTCAGAAGATCACATTTTAAGGATTTACAACTCACACTAAATTTTTTAGATTAGATCCTCAGCCTAAAGTCAGCCAATACCCTAAATCCATGAGACAAACCTGTTCTTCCCCAAAATACCTCCTACTTGGTTTGGTTAGTAGCAATCAAAGGTTTTCATTCCACAGTGATATCTAAGTCTTAAAATAGATCTACCTCAACAAGAGAACAAGAAATCAAGAATGGATGAATATATGATATTAGATTCTTTCCTGAAATTCCATAGATTGAGCAAGGAGAGGACCTAAGGACTGGGGGCTGAAGTAGATAAGAAAGCAAGACACCTGCAGCACAAAGAAGGAGGTCTGCTTAGCCCTGAGTTAATCAAGGAAGTTACAAGTTAGGACACCTCAACATCTGAGCATTCTTCCTTCCCTGTAGCTCTTGCAAATGACAGTCACAAGCCACAGCCAGGGAACTGGTCAGGAACAACCATCTGGAAACTCAGCGAGAGCTGTATCTTCCATGCCTGCTTCAAGACCCAGCCTGCGTGCTGCCCACACCAACATCTCTCTCTTACTCCCTACTTCAGGCTTGTGATACAAAACTAGAAGGGCTAAGTTATGACAGTTCTCACAGAATCCAAAATACTCTCCATAAGATCCCAGAGGACCCAAATTCCTCTCTCTTTGGCTCTACTTCCAGTCATGCCCAGCTTCATAGGTCAGCACTCCATGGAGTGGGAAAGAGAGCCACCCGCTGGGGCTGAGCAGGTGGCTCAAATCCACAACCTTACTTGCAGGTCTTAATGTCAGTGAGACAGCCACATTCCATGGGCTTCCTTGCCCCTCATATGCTTTCATTTACCTACAAGTAAAGCAACAAGTGAAAGATCAATGATTATTCTCAAAGTAGAGAGGAAAATATATTTTTCAAAGGATTTTGATGGTTGGCTTGATTTGAGGAAAACTGTTACTGATTAGTTTATCTTCGAATTCTTAAATTTAAATTGAGCATTAATGGCTTGTGTATAAAGGATGGATTTATTTATTTATATGCTACAACCAATTTACTAAATTAAAAATTAATATTTTGACCAAAAAAAAGGTTCAAGGTTTATATAAAACATTTTCCTCTTGAGATATATGCCTTTGTGTTTGTCAGTACATCTTGCTATCCCTATGTAGGTGAATGTTTATATGTGAATATTATTAGAGAGTTAATCAAATATCATCTTCAAATATTTCAAAGCACTGATACACTGCCTTTAATGAAATACATATTAACAGAGCCATGATGAAGACATGATTTATAGAATTTTAAAAGAAGAGAAAAGCTATAAGGATTACTTAAAAACTAATGATGTAGAGAAATAGCAATTACATATTTTTTAATTTTGTACTTAGATATAAATAAAATCCTGAAACAACAAAATCTTTGACTTCCTGAGAACTGTTATCATCTTGTATCATTGTTTATACCTTTCTGTTCTAGAAAACAAAACTGGAACCCCATAATTTACTTCCATTTGATTTTTCTTTGACCTCTGTGAAATAATGCAGAATCTCCAAATTTTCTCCAAATAAACATGGTACTATCTGAAATCTTCTCTCATGAAAAAATACATCACAATTTAAATAGATTGGAGGATGGGAATGTGGAAACTCACAAATGGATGTTGTACTATTAGGTGTCTCCATGAAATGGAAATCAGATTTTTTCCCCCAAACTTCTCTGGTGGTGAAAAAAAAATATTTATACTCTCATAGAACACATAGAACTATGGTTTACATATGATATTTTACAAAACTGATGTTGCTAGCTACATGTTATGTCATGTTTTGTAAATTACAACAGCTATTTTCTCTGGGAAACTGGGATATTCAACAGGCCCATTAGGAAGGCCCCTCCTACTTACATATCTATACACCTTTTTCTTTGCTGTTACACTTACTTGTCTATTCATTCTTCTAGCACACATCGTATTTCCCATTTGCATCTGAAAGTGTACTTTCCATAAATATTTCTTGGATTTGCAACTCTATTCACACAAAGAGAAAAGGGGAGAAAGATTGAGAGTAAAAAAAGAACAAGTCTTAAGGGCCTCTTAGATAATATCAAGAGGTATGAACATGCTTGTAATTAGAGTCCTAGAAAGAGGAAAAGCAAGGAAAAATGGGGAGAAAATTATCTTCAGAAAGGATGACCAAACCTTTTATAAATTTGATGAAATTCATAAATTTACAGATTCAAGCTGGTCTGTGAACACTAACAAGGTAAAACTACATATCAAAATCAGACTAAGAAGCCAGGAGTCAAAGTGAGAATCAAAAGCCTATTATGAAGAGTAAATCTGAAAATCAGCAAGAAGAAAATGACATGATTTGTATAAAATAACAGCAATTCCATACTTAGCTGATTTCTCAAGGAAAGCTATGAAGGTCAAAAGAATGGAACATATTTAAAGTGATGAAAAAAAAGCTTTTCAATCCAAAATCCTATATCTAGCAGAAATACCCTTCAATAATAAAGACAAAATAAAGACTTTCAATTAAAACTAAGAATTTGTCACTAGAAAACTCATGCTACCATGAATTTTAAAGACAGTTTCTACTAAAACTTGAATGCTTTAAAACAAAGTTTTGTATTCAGTATGATCTCTGCTAGTATAAATACTATTTATAGAAACAAAGAATAAAAAGGGATACAAAATAATACTACAAATACTGCAATTGGAGTTGATTTTATGTCTTATGCTTTGTATTTTTTATCATTCCTATATTCTATAATATACATGAACATTTGTATCAATATTAAACTATTGATTACAAAGTTTAAAAAATAAACATACATTTTTGTATCAATATTAAACTATCAATCATAAATTAAAGTTTAAAAAATAAAAATACATTAATAAGAAGGTGTTGTGTTCCACACTGTAAAGGACAAAAGATAGATAAGACAGAGTCCCTGTCATGAAGGTCCTTGGACTCTGGTAAAGCAAAATTAGACAATGGAATGATCATTTTAATGGAAGGAATGCATTAAGCCTCAAACCATGTATATGAGACTTTAGAGTAGGAGCTGCACATTCATTTAGGAGGATAAGGAAGCGTTTGCACTGAGAGGGTCCTTGTAGATCTTGACTTAAAAGATGATGGGAAGGAGGAAAAAAAGGGGAAAGGTCCTGTGATTAATCTAGATTAACACAGGAATGGAGATAGGAAAGCCTAGAATATGTTTGGTGACCAGTGATCATCCAGTTTGACTTGAGAGTGAGGCTAATGCAGGGAGACGAGGGCTAGAAAGGTGGGGCTAGACTTGTGACAGTCCTTGAGCGCCAGCCTGAGCAATCTCAGTCATTAATAGTGGGGAGTTCTTGATTTTTTTTGAACAGAAATAAACATTAAAAATGCTGTACTGTGGGAATATTAATCTAGCAGTGGTGAATGGTAAGAGTGCTAAGGACCCTATAGAAGTAAGACAGACAAGAGGCAAGAATGGTGTCAGTGAAAATAAAAGAAGGGAATATTCATTCATTAAATAAATATTTATTAAGCATCTATTTGTTTCAGGTCCTGGGCTATGTTCTGGGTCTATAGCAGTGAGTGAAAGAAACAATCTCTGCTTGCTACACAGTGGAAAATAGGCAAGTAAATAATTACAAAAAGAAATGTATTAGAAATAAAAACAACTAGCTGCTATATATAAGAGAATAAAAAAGTTGTGGTGGGAGAGTGGATACTGATCTAAGAAAGGCATCCCTGAAGGTGTCATATTTAAGCTGAGATGTAAAGATGTGAAGTTAGGTCTGCAAAGAATGGGAGAAGAAACCTCCAGACAGAGAAGCCAGCACAGAAAAACCCTAAAGAGGAAAAAAGTTTAGCTTGTTTAAGAAGCTCAAAGGAGGCCTATGGTGCTGACGTATTTATTGGTGGTGGTGTAAGATGAAGTTGGCCAGACAAGGAGATATCTGGTGATACAGGACCATATAGGCCAAAGTAAGGATTATGAGATGATACTGTAAGAAAACTAGGCTGAACAGGAGTACAAAAAACTTGAATAAACAAATGAATGATTTGAAAATACTGGATAATGTTGGATTCTCCAGGAAGCAAATGGAATGCCATGATGGAATCAGAAGAGTAAGAGATTTGTTGCAGGGAAATACCTGTGATAAGTAAAAGGGAGAGGAAGCGGCAGTAGTCAGGGAAATCCTTCAGACGTGATGCAGGGCTGACCCCTGGGAAAGAACAGGGGTATGAAGAAGGATTGGGAAGGAAGAGCCTGAAGCAGCCGTGCATCTCTGAGAAAGTCTCAGGCCAAGTGGGAACCCCTCAGCAAGGTGGCCTGGGAAAGGAGCCTCATGTCAGGCAGAAATACCAGCTCTAGAGCTCCTCCTGAGCTTAGCTGCTGTCAGGAGAGTCTGTGAGGAACAGAGCTTCTGCATGAACCTGTGGTGGACAGTGAAGGTACCGCAAACGGAGGCTGTCAGCTAACTACTCTCCTTACAGTAAGTTCTCACTGGAGAGACATCTGAGCAGGGCACCTCCAAGGCTCTCACATTTGGTAAATCTAAATAATCTGTTTTAGGAAGCTATAAAACTAGGTTTAGCCAAAATATCAAATAATAATAACAAGGAAGATGGGAAGAGGAGTTAGAGGTAAGCATTTTATGATTCTACCTTTTTTCAGAAGAGGATGCAGATAGTCACACTGAATAATGTTAGATGACAAGAAGTGTGCATATTAAAATTTTAAGGGTAACCATTGAAAAGAATACCAAGTATAGGTATAACTTTTTGGACCAGGAAGGTACCGTTGAAATAAAGAAAACAATTACTCGAATAGAAGGCAGAAAGAAAAGAGGAAAAAAATCCAAGGAGAAGCAAAATGCTTAGGAAGCAATGCAAAGCTCAGAGAAATCAGATAGAAAGGATGAAGTGGAGAAAGCACAGGCATGATCACTTCTTTATCTGTCACATCATCTAAAGTTGGTGACATAAGGGTTTAAATATC
The DNA here is from genome assembly GCF_030020395.1 of Manis pentadactyla. Taxonomy (NCBI): domain Eukaryota; kingdom Metazoa; phylum Chordata; class Mammalia; order Pholidota; family Manidae; genus Manis; species Manis pentadactyla. The sequence continues at coordinate 25,381,106 of NC_080019.1, read as the reverse complement.
TTATAAAGACAAGCAATAGAAATACTGCAAATAATTTAACAACAAAAACTTGGAGGGAAGTATAAGGAAGATAATTCCTCTTCTTTCCTGCTGAGGAATTAAAAAAGAGATGTTATCTAAAGTTAACAAATCAATTAATGAAGGTATAAATATGCTACTTAGAGTATTGGGAGGGGGTAAAGCAAGAGTTTAAAAATGCAAATGGTTAAAGTAATTGAATCTGAAGAACTACCAAGGATATGGAAGTGAAGGTGAACTTCCACATTTACTTTTTTTATATCAACATTTTAAATTTTTCAGTATGCATTGCCTTAGGCATAAAATAATAACTAGCAGAGAATGGATAAGAGCAACCTAGAAAATTTAGAGAAAGGGGCCGAGTTCTGCCCCCTGGAGGCCAGGCAGAGGTGGGAGCATCAGAGGCCATTGCACAGGGACCAAGAGACATGGCCTGAGCGGAAAGAAGGAGCTAGGGGAGGTGGCACCATAGCAGCCGTGGGCTGAGGATGTTTCCAAGGAAGACAGTGACCTTCAACAACACTGTTCAATCAGGCTGGGGGAGGGGCTAAGGTTGAAACCGAGCAGTGACTTTGGGTTTTAGGGACATAGGGGTCATTGGTCATCTCAACAAAAGCAATTTCAGTAGAATAAAGTCCTGGGAGAGTGAGGAGGGCATTGGGAAGTAGAAACAAAGCATGTGAATAAAGCAGGAAGAAAGATGTTTTGGCAGGAGAATCAAAAAATGTTTGGAAACCAGCAGATGTTAGGAGCAAAGAAAGAGGATTCATAGATGACTCCACGCCAAATGGCCAAAGATTGAGGAGCACCTTTAATAACAATCAGAAAAGCCAGGAATGGGTGTGGAGTGTGGAAGGAGGTCAGTTTATGTCCTACTTGCTCAACCACTTTGTCTAGTTTCTCTTCACAAATCTATTCTGTGAAGAGTATTTGAACTCACAGAATGCATAAGCAAGGGTTCACAGGCAGGCTAAGAGTGATGGAAGCTACAGAAAGTTGGTTTGAATTCTATTTTATTTGCCTTGATAGAATATTTGTTAAAAGGTGCTGGATTTCCAGCCCTCATGCTGGCAGGATGATTCACACTCACAGCCTGTGGTTATGCCTTTAGTTCTGTGACCCAAAGAATCTTTTCAGAAGGAACATTTGGAAGTCTGCTTTGAATTACAGCACAGCTAGACAGTATTTTTCTTAGCCAGTGGGGTTTTTCTCTTTATTGTGCTTTGGAACACAGTGGAAGAGAAGGCCATCAGAACGTTGGAAGGACAGGTCTCTCAAGTTCCCATTTCCAAGTTTAATAACTTGAGTATATTCTGGTTAAGTCATCTTCAATAATGTGTATCCATTTGGATTGTGATTTTTATTTTCTGTAAAGCCATTTCCCAATTTTAAACTCCTCCTAATAGCATGGTCCTCAGAACAACCAATTTGAAGTTTGTTATTGTCCACAAGCCTTCACCTCCAGGCTCCAACAATCCCTGAATTGGAGCTACAAATTTAAAAGTGTATTCCATGGAACACGGAAATGTGGGAAGGCTACCTGAGTGACCTCCTTCTTCAGTGGTTGTGTAAGATGTTTACTCAGAAGTCCTAGGTGAGTTTTAGACCATCTCTAAATAAAGAAATGGATGGAAAGGTTTTTTAAAAAGTGAATGAACAGAGGAAATCATTAGTCATGTAGAAGTGATCAATGATGTGAGAGAGGACAGTGACCCCATGCAAAGTGTATGTGGCACAGATCCACACTGTCTGCTGGAATGTGAGCTCCATGACAGAGAGCTCTTCTTTCTTTTTACCCCAAATGCAAAACATCACCTTCAAAGGGTAGCTCAATAAACTAAAAAACAAAATGGAAATGGGACTGTCATTCAACACTTCAACAGGGAAATGTTAAAAAACAAGTCCAGCCTAACTCACAAAACGCTATGCTCCCCATATATTTAGAATATTCAGACTAAGACTCTAACAAAAATCAGAACTTTTAAAAATTGTTCTTAAAAACTGCAAGAGGATGTTCTGTGAACAGAAAGCAACAATGTATCTCTTTAGCACCTTGCCTGCTCTGGGATTTACAGTCACCAGTTTACATCCAGTCCACAGCACACTTCACTGAGAAAGCCCCCTTGACTATCACATCCCAGACTCCCCCAGTCAGAAGAGTTATAAGACCCCCCAGCACAAATTACTCAGGGCATTCGAGATAAGCTCTTAGCAATTTCTGTGAAAAGTCATTCTGGGAGTTGCTGAATTCCAACTCTATACCATTTTCACAATTCTGTTTTCACTATTCACTTTATACCAAAACAAACCGAGGCGATTACACACCTCCTAAGGGGAAAGGATAAAGTTTAAACCCCTTTGCAACAGGAATTTGCACTGATGTTAAAACTTGGACTTTGGAAATGTTGAGAAATCTGAACATGTATGCATCTCTCTACTGGATTCTACATGTCAACATACCCATTTTCCACACAGTTATAAAGATATGCTGCCACCGTATACTTAAAGGCTAGCACAGTTTGCATTGCCCGAGAAAACCAGAAGATATTTACCCTCAAGTGACTTTGAGGCATGGGGGAGCTGGTTATGACCTACAAGTCAAACACACAAAAAGCTCTGTGCCACCCTTCCCCACCCCAGCTCTGACACTTCCCAGGATGTCCTCTGGGTGTGCCAACTGACAACAGCTTCAGACCTTCATGGGCAAAATTCATCATGGCTGCAATTAGATTTTTCTCATTGCATTGTTTCTTCCTGTATAATAATAAAACCTGGGACTAATGCAGAGAGAAATAGCACCAGATGGTCCATCAAAACGTACACTCATCAACTCCCAGAAATATACATCAGCCGTGTTTTATCAGTCTAACCTCACAAATTCAGCCAGTGGCTCTATCGCTGGATTTCTTCACATCACTTTTAATTGCCTAACTTGGGCAGGTTTTTTCCCATTGTTTAAGTATTTGCATTTATATTTTATTAAAGATTTGATCACATTTCTTTGTATTAAAGTAGATTTGCATTTCATCCTCTAAATCTAAGATACTTTGCTTCATGAATTTAAACTCGCTGCATTTTAAGGGATGCAAAAAAAATGTATTATTTACTATTTTCAGGCACTTTATAATATTTATACCTGTAAGATATCTACATGATAGATATGTCTATTTTATGGATTTTATGATAGATATCTCTATTTTATGGATGAAGAGCATTAAAGTAACAGAAGTTAAAAAACTTTTTCAAAATACTACACAAATAGTAAGTAGAGATGCAGGAATATGAAGAGAGATCCATGTGGCACCAAAGCCAACGGTATTCACTGGGCAGTACTGCCTCATCCAAAATCTGTTTACACGGGGAGTAAAAGAAATATAACAAGCCTGCAAAGTGATCCATGTGCTAAATATCATCATTAAAGCAGGATTCCATGTAATATTTATAACAGAACTAATCAGAATCCTTCCTTATATTGTCCCCCAAATGTAAACAAAGACAACCAGTGCAGTGCCTTAAGGATTAAATGAGAGTATTTAAATGAATAAACTATCTACATAATTAGATTACATAGAGAGATACCATTGTATAAATTCATCAAAATTGAGATCAAATGACCTGAGTGAAGACTTAGCTTCTCCATTTACTATCTATGTGAATTTTCACAAGTTATTTATTATTAAGAGTTTTCTTATTCATAGAATGATGTGTAGTAGAGAATGGTAGAGCTCTCCAGATACACTTCCCGATGTGCCATGAGGTTCAAGCCAACGGCATGTGAAAGCCTGTGATTTGGGTCACTCTAGCTCAAGGCAGCTGTGAGCCAGAATACCTCCTCCAGCTCTTTCTTTCTCAGCTGAAACAACCTTAGAGACCATATGTTCCAGAAGTTCAATTTGGGGTACCTGCCAGATTGAGAGGGGTGGTCTACCTGCCCTCATACTTTTCCTAAGTAAGAAACTTTTATCATGTTTAACTGCTGAGACTTCAGTGGGTTTCCCTGCTATGGCAACTAAAGTTGATTAATGACAACTAGCTCACGGAGTCAATACCTTCTGCATTACTACATTAGATTAGTGCGAGATGGCAATAAATATTTGGTAGCCTTATCCTTACATAGACAGAAAGCTTATTATTGCTTATTATTAAACCTTTATTACTCCAAGTTTTTATGGTGCCATGACTGTAAAAATTTTTATACTTATGACAATTATTTGTAAATGAAAGGATACTTCAGATCTTCCAAAATGGTTTCAGTAAAATGAAAATTTTATCTTGCATGCACTATTCTCTTGTTCAACAAGCTTCCCAGATAGTACAAACACAAGCTTTAACTCAACAGTAATTGAGTACAAATACCCGACTACTCCTTTCTTAACTAATGAGGCTTCGTTGGAGTTTACTTTCTAAAAAATGTCTCTTTTCTCCAATTACATAGATAGGGGAAAACAGCTGGCATACATATTGCCTCTCATGCAACTAACACTACAGGAGAAATGGTCCCCATCTACATTAGCCTGGCAGCATACCTGGCTTTCCAGCCCTGAACTATTGGCCTTGTTTATACAAAGCTGATCCATTCACTAGGTACCAGAAACACAATTATCCTAGGCAGGCCCAGTGAACATAGTCATGGCCCCCATCTCTCCACCCCTAGATGCCTAGAAACTTGAGTTCATAATTGAGAATGGAACTACAGTCAGAGCCCAAAGCATGACAAGGATCTAAATTCACATACACACGAAAGACGCCACTTAGAGCAATAAAATGGTCTGCAGTGTGCGTTCAAAGACAAAATTAGAGTGAAGATAAAATATGCAAAAATGTGTATCAGAAGTATCATCCATGGATGAATCAATAAAGAAAATGTGACATATATGCACAATGGAATATCATTCAACCATAAAAAGGACATTCGCAACAACATGGATGGCCCCAGAGGGCATTGCTAAGTGAAATAAGTCAAAGAAAGACAAATACTCATGATCTCACTTATATGTAGTGAGTGAAAAAATTAGACTATATAAAGATATATATATTTTTTAAAAACCTGAACTCATATATACAGAGAACGGGCTGGTACTTATCAGAGGAAGGGGTGGTGGGCTGACATGAGTGAAGGTGGTCAAAAGAACAAACTTCCAGTTAGAAGTCCTGGGGATGAAAACAAAAAAGATGTGTATCAAACATCCCCTGTGAAACTTCTCTCAAGGCTGCCTTGTTTCACTCTGCAGAGGTGGGAGGACTCCAGGGTTAGGCAATGAACCCACCTATCAGATCTGACATTTGCTTCTTTCCCATATTTCAATGATCAGTTCACATTAATGGGCAAGTGAGAGAGGGGACACACTTAGGAGACCATGATGTTACACACACACACACACACACACACACACACACACAGAGAAACCCAGAACACAAACTATATACTTGTTCTCAATGGTTAAGCTTTACTGTTATCAAACGCCACCTTGCTCAGTCACAAAGAAAAGCAGCAGAGCTTTTGAGAACTGACCAGAAAGAGCAGTAGGAGTAAGAGGGGGAGAGCAAAAGGGAGGGGAGGAGAGAGGGGAGTCGCAGGGGGAGTGACAGCGAGCACAACAGGGTTCTTTCTCAGACCTCCCACAGTCAGCCCGTGCCCTCAGGGAGCGCAGAGGGGATGGGAAGGTAAGAAGGTAAAAAGTTATCTGGGAAACTACGTTTTCCCTTAAGAAGAATATTTGAATTAGGAATAAAAGCATTCTCCCCTTCCCAGCATATTTTACAATTTAAAAAGGCTTTTGTAGGTCTGCCAGCAATCTAGCTGAAGAAGGTCCAAAGCATCAAGGCTTTTTTTTTCCCCTGAGTTATTATTATGTGCACATAGCTCTTTTTTTTCAGAAAAATAAGGCAAATCATTAAAATTTAAAAGTTTGAAACGTTGGCACAAGAAACATTTCATTATCACCACAAAGAAAATTCTGTTGAGAAATGCTTTACAAAGCAGGAGCTAAGGCAGTTTAAAATTGATTTTCGAAGTAGTTTTGTTTTGTTTTAAATCACAAACGGGCCCTCACATCCCCACGCCTTCCTACTTTCAAATGTTCAGGCTTTGCCAGAGAAGCTGTCCCACAGGGTCGCACTCAGCAGAGGCAGAGAGGGAGTGACACAGAGGTTAAAAGGTCCTGGGCTGCAGGCAATTAGTGAGCAGCCAGGAGAGAAGAAAGGACCAGGAGATACTCATTCAGGCAGCACCAATGAGGGCTTATGTCTGCATGGATAACCTTCATCCTTGGCCCAGCACTGATCACTCACATTCCACAAGCAGCTAGCATTCCCTCAGCTAAATAATACCTGTGGACAAGTTGTAGCAGAAAATTCAGACATGGGAAAAGATATAGCCACACAAAGTGGATTTTAAAAATCACTGCCATCTTAGATCTGTGCTAAGTGTTCTATTAGCCAAAAGAGTGGGAGCTTCCCTAATGGAAGGCTTCTTAGATACCTAACCTGGAGGAATTTGTCTAGGTTTTCCTCTGCCTCCCACAGATCCTTGTGCTAGCCTTGAGTCTGAAAGGAAGAGCATCAGCTGTATTCTGAGACCTTCTCCTTATCAGTGGCTCTGATTTCTTAGTACACACAAAACCTCTAAGGCTGGCTTCCTTCTCCTGCCCTCTGCACTGCCAGGTCTAGACGGTGAAGAGTGACACATGCTACCATTGGTTGGCTGGTCTCTAACCATCTGTCTTATTTCAGCCATACTGTGATGATAAATAGGTTCCTCTTATGGAACAATTTTAATCAATGAGCTTTTTATGCCTAGAATTCTGTGTTAAAGATTCTGAGGACGTACCCGCATTCAGGCAAAAGAGTGAAAAATAGGGGAATATATATCATTTCAATTTTGTGAAGAAGCATCAAGTCAAAAGGCAGAGGCAATAAAGCAGCTGGAAGTAAAATAAAGGGAAAGCCAGAGTTCAGTGGCTGGGAGAGATGCAACTTGGTGCAGTTTTTGGTGGAAGGCAGTTTCACAATACACATGAAAACCTTAACAATGTTGCTGTTCTCTGGCCCAATATGTTTCATTCTAGGAACTTACTCTAAAGAAATAGGTATGAATACATTTAAAGACTTGTCTGTAAATATGTTCAAAGGAGCATAGTTTATAATAGTGGAGAATTAGAGTCCACATAAATATCCAAAAAGTGAATATTGTCTAAATTATGGAATTTACATACAGTAAAATACTATGCAGTCTGCAAAAATTAGAGTGTAGAGAACTATTTAAAGATATGGGGAAATGTTCACAATTGAAAAAAATCCCCCAAAATATGCATAGCATAACCCAAACTTATTTTAAAATATAGAATATAAAGATATTTACGTATATATGATCTAAGCTGTTAACTCTGAATATCTTAAATCCTCTACAATGATTAGGTATCACTCTTATGATAATAAAAAACACTTATTCATTTTTTTTGATGAAAAAAAACCTTTTATATTTGACAATATAAAAATTATTTGCATTAATCAGGGTTCTCCAGAGAACCCAGAGAATATATATATATATATATATACATATACATAATGAGATCATCCATTATAAGGAAATTGTCTCACATAATTATGGAGACTTCGAAGTCCCACTAGCTGGCATCTACAAGCTAAAGGAAGACCCAGGAAAGTTGGTAGTATAGTCAGAAGGCCTGGGAACCACATTGCTGATGATATAGATTCTAGTCCATGTCTGAAACCCTGAAAATCAGGAATACTGAGGGCAAGAGAAGATTTATGTTCCAGCTCATTCGAGCAGAGAGAAATTCAGCCTACTTCTGCCTTTTGCCTTTTCTTTTTTCTATTCAGGCCCTCAATGGACTGGATGGTCCTCAACCACATAGGGGAGAGCCATCTGCTCTACTCAGTTCACCAATTCAAATGCCACCCTTTTCTGGAAACACCTTCTTAGACATACCCAGAATAATTTTTTTTCTTTTTTTTTGAGAGGGCATCTCTCATATTTATTGATCAAATAGTTGTTAACAACAATAAAATTCTGTATAGGGGACTCAATGCACAATCATTAACGCTTATGCATTTTTAAAAACAATGATGGACAACCTAAAAAGGTCCTGGGTGTGACCATCCAACTTCATTGCCCAAAAAATGTAACTTAGGTGAAAACGAACTTAGGCCAGAAAGTGAAAGACTTTATACAAAATAAATGAGAAAAGACGTGAGTTATTTAACATATGAGAGAAAACTACTCGCCTCCCAGAGGCATATCCCGGGTCCCAGTGGCTGTGTCAGCACATGTAAGCAGTTAAGTAGACCAAGACCAGCTTCATCTTGCATCAGCAGCATTAGTCTTTTTTTTTTTTTCCTGGTACTTAACTGTCTGAAATAACCACCATAACACACTTAGAATTATGGCTTTATCAAGGCCACTCCTAAGTGACTTAAAAATTAAACTGGCCGTAACTCCAAGGCACTCGGAGCAAACACTGCTTGGAAGTAGTCATGCAATCACCCAAAAATGAACTGCAAGGTCTCCTTTGAGAAGAATGTGCCCTGCTTTTTTTAAGCAAGTGAAAAGATGTCTTACAATTCAACAGACTTGCAGTGTGGCTCGCTGTATAAGCCCAGGATGGGGAATTTGTGTCCTATTTTGAGCACCACTGAGCCCCAGTCTATTTGGCTATATTCTGTCTCTACCTCAGTCCTAGCTTTTCTATCCCAAAAGTAGGATGAATAATCCTCAGTCATCAACTTATTTTGCCCCCGAAGAGTGAATATTGTTGAGATCATGTCTGGAAAAATGCTATTTGGAAGTCTATAAACAATGGGTGCCTTTTGATGGAACAAAAATACTCTTTTCCTCCTGTTGTCATTTGTACAGTAAGTCAAATAAAGGAAATTCTTATGCTAGTTTACAATTATAACATTTTCCAGCAAAATCCAAACCTTAAATAATTGATATCAGTGTTTTTGTACATAGAAATTCCAAGTTCTATTGAGTCTATTTATGAAGTAAGCACAAGCAAGCTTAATTTGCACTTTCTCATACAGAGAAAAACAACAGCCACCTTGATGATCTGGGGTCAGATTCCCACTAGATTGTTTCCAAATGAATGACTAGTACAAGTGTTTGACCCTGTGGTTAAAGAAAACAATCATAAAAAAAAAAGAAATGAAATAAAATATCCAGATAGCCAAAATGAGAAAAAAAAAAGGCACTTTAAGGAGGAAGGAGGCTTCTGTTTCCCACAATTCCAATTAACAGGAGGAAAATGGAATTTGAAGATTTAAAGAATGCAAGGATTTTAATCTTTGAAATGGAGAACTTGGAGATCAAATGAATGAAGTTAGCTTTGCTGGCTAGAAATTTATTCTCTGCAAAATAAAATGTCTTCAGTGACCCGTCTATAACAGACTTTTCAAAACTGACATTTTATCTGAAAGGAGAACAAAGAATTGTAGCCTGAACTCTGAGACTTGGTATCACACATCCTGATAGGCAGGAAACTTCAATGACCAAAAAGAGTGCCTATCTCTCTTCCAGTGACCTGAACCTACTGCTAAGCATCACTAAGACGAGATTTCTGCAGCCCTGCCCCTATATGCACTACCAAAGTCTTTACCAAAGGGAGGTTCTTCTGGTCACAAATTTGTGGATACATTGAATGATGTTCATGCTTTATACCAAACTGCTTGAAATCAACAGCTTAAATGCTGCAGTAGGGAATAGTTTTAAGTAGGGAATATTTCAGAACAGAAGTGCTATCTAGAATCTAAGCTAAACATAAACCCTTTATTTTACTTCCGTGTCTGGCATCAGCCTATGCTATTCACACATTTAAAAGCTTCTTTATCCTGATAATACATACCATGGGGTTCCAAACCTGTGCCCATATGCACATTTACTGTCATTTTATGCTTTAGCTGCCTCTCACCTAGTAATCATGCTTTATTTATGTTTTAAAACAGCATTGATAGTTTTAAAATACCTGACATTTACTTTCTCCAAAACTATTTCTCTTACCCTTCCCTTAATGATAGGAAATTCAAGTGTAACAGACCAAAATAACAGAATGCATATGTACCAGACAAAAAAAACAAACACGTGTTTGCATGTGTGTGTGTGTGTGTGTGTGTGTGTGTGTGTGTAAGTAGGTAGGTAGATGTGAAAGAGACTTACACTGCTAGCGTCTGAGTGTAAAGAAACACTACAGTAGTTTTTTAAGCAGAGGGCTTGTTCAAGGAGCTCAGCTGGGAAACTTAGCAGTTTGTGATTATATTTCTCCATGTTGATAGTGAAATTCTATTGCTATTAATGGGAAAAAAGCTAAATCCACGTTGTTTGGTCCTCATGCAAAATAATAAGCAGGGCTGCTACTCAGGAACTTCAAAGAGAACATTAGGAGACATTCAATTCTCCTTTTGAGAGACAAATCTTATGAAAGCATTTTTAGCTCGCCAGCGCTGCCGCACACTCTGATTAAGAAACTACCATCACCTCCAAAGAGATCCAGCCCTCCCTAAAAGTGAATAAATCTGGAGGCCTAGGTCTTTTCTCCTTTGGCAGCCTGACCCTTGACCCCCTTTCCTTCTCCCAGGCAAAGGCCTTTTAAAATTCCTTTTCATTTTTGTTCTGGATCACCGATTCCATTTCTCCCGACTCCAGAGTGGCTGAGCTTGTTGCCAAATGCAACGGCTCCAGGAAAAAGCCGGAAGCTTCTCTAGACCCAGAAGGTTTCACCGCAGCCTTCCCATTTGGGAAGCAACACACTCTCCAAAATCGTTTCTCATAGATATATTTTCCAACCTATTGTTTTATTTGGAAACAAGAAAAATACTCTTAAGAAGCCCAAAGAAACAGTTCACAGGAGGCAGCAAATAAACAGTCCAACTATAGGAAGAAGTACACATTTTTCCTAAACTGGGACAAATCCTATACACACACGCCTCAGAGATGTAGTCTGTTTTAGTCAAAATGCTAGCAAAACCTCCTTAATCTGATAGAATTCGGGAGAACTATGAATTTCAATGGAGAAAAATTAATCTTTACTTTGACTAATTTCTTTTTTTTATTTTTTATTGAAGGGTAGTTGACACACAGTATTACATTACATTAGTTTCAGGTGTACAACACAGTGATTCAACATTTATATACATGATAATTCTAGGTACCAGCTATCACCATACCAAGTTGTTACAATATTTTGACTATATTCCTTATGCTATACATTACATCCCAGTTACTTATTTATTTTACAATTGGAAGTGTGTTTATATATATATATATATATATTTTGTGTGTGTGTGTGTGAGGGCATCTCTCATATTTATTGATCAAATAGTTGTTAACAACAATAAATTTCTGTATAGGGGGGTCAATACTCAATGCACAATCATTAATCCACCCCAAGCCTAATTTTCGTACTTTGACTAATTTCTAAGTGAAACTTAGCATTTCCTTTCATTATTAGAGTTCTTTGGCTTGGTCACCAAAAAAGAAAGAAAGCACAGATATTTTCATATTTCTCAAATTTTACCTTGTTCATCACTACTTCAAAATTTGGTAATCATTAGGCCTCTTGCTAAATACTGTTATCTGATGCCTTAACAAAGAAGCAAAACTGTTAACATAACCCAAATTTTTTTCTGAATACTTTGATAATTCTCTTTCAATACAATTTATCCCTCTTTTAATTAATGTATTTCATAGTATGCATTTTTAAATGCCATTCTGAGAAAGGATCAGTGGGCTTCTCTAGCCTACCAAAAAGGTCCATTTTCCTTTTAAAAAAAAATAGCAAAGAACGCTGGCAGAAAAGGCTTTTGGACTAGAGTTTGCTCATGGTTTAAATGGATGCTAATAAGGTTGGAAGTGACCATTATTTTCACCTAATCTCTGTTTCTTTAAGTGGTGTTCAGTATTGTCAATTAACATTGCATTTTCTATTCAAACCTGTAACTTCTATCTTTTTCTGGGGAGCTACAGAAACAAAAGTAGAATTGTGTTTCCTGAGTTTGAAGTGAAAATAGTTTCCTTAAAGCAAATGCTTCAAGATTCCCCGGAGAAGCATTGTCCTGGCCTTGGCTGTCATTTTAAAGGATGCTTCTCTCCCTGTGCCTCGCCATTAGAGGACAGGATTCCAGGTCCCCACGGTTGGTATGAGCTCTCCTGCTTCGGGTCATTGAGGAGGCTTTCTTCTATGCAGTGTCACACAAAGAAGGCTGGATCTACCCTCTGAGACGGGAACAGCTTTTGTCTTTATTTACTGGGACAGGCTTCTCAGTGAGCACATTGCCTGAGCCCACTACTCCACTTCACAGTGATGTCTGAGTTACAGTCACTGTCACCACTTACCTTTAACAGGCTCGTAAATGTGGTCATCATGGGTTTTCTTTCACAGCATTTGGATACAGGAAATCTCAGATGTATTTATTTCTGTAAATCACTGAATCTGCTATGACCTCTCACCTAATGAAGCCAGTAGCACACTCCAGTCAGTATTGAGAATCCCTCCCCACTCACAGAGGAATCCTACTTGAATCTGAAGGTCTCCCACTGCCAGAGAATTGACTGAGGGGTCAGTTTTGGAATCGCCATCATTCCCATTGTCCTTTCTCCTAGTCGATGCCTCTTGGATCTCAGGACACAGAGATGCTCTCTCAGTGGGCACTGGTCCTGCAGAGCCTTCCTGCTATATTTAAGGCTGAAGAGCTCACAGCCCACCCTTTATAGGCCACCCAGTTCCCCACAGACAGGCTGTTGTACCAAATACAGACACCCTTAGCTCAACTCATTCCTTTCTTGTCTTGGAATCTAACCTCCCTCTAGGTTGCCCAATGGCTTCTTCCTCTCAAAATAGTCTCTTCTATCTTTTCCCTCCCTGAGGATATAACATCATTCCTCTCAAAGAGCCCGGGTTTTCAGAAGCCAAAGTGAAGACAGAAAGTTGTCTTGTGGATGCCTGGCAATTTCTCTGATAACCCCAAAGCTCCTGAGATAAGGAGATATAGGTGCCTGGCTACATTCTAAGGATAAAAGTAAAACCTTACAGCAGCAGAAATAAAATACAAATTAATATTCCAATCAAATATCCTGAATATAAAAGTAAGCACATCTGCTAGAGCTGTCTTTCTAAGGAAAATAGATTAGGTATCAAGGCATAGTTATGTGGCAACTATAAATGATATTTTTTTGGAGTAAGTTAATTCATCATCAATTGAACACCCACACATACAAAATACACTTTAGCTTTTACCACTCTCAGAGTAGAGACCCAAGGAGAGCCAGTTAGCAGGCAAAGGTTATCCTCATTTTCAGTGAAGCATCCTAGAGATTCCACCCCGTGACACGTCAGGACATTGCACCAAGTAACAACACCGCTTTAAAGAAAAACACAACACCCCTCATCATGCCACATGAGCCAGTCCACAGATCTCTGCTGTTCTGGGCAGGCCATGTTGAATTTCTAGCTGCATCCCGACTCAGAGAGGAAAAATATTCCAGCTCTTATGGTCATTACTCATTCTTAAAAAACTTATTTTATAAAAATGAATACCCACCACAGTAATGAATGTAATTCACTGGGAGAGTGGTTTGAGGAAGTTAGCCACACTGGAAAACATTACTTCTTAAATTAATGACAGAACTGAAGATTATTTTCAGATTTTGTCAGCATTTTTGAGAAGTAATGATTAGCCAGGGTGGGAAAAATCCAGATTAGTATTAAGTGTTTGCATGTTATGAAGTTAAACCCAAGGCTGGGACTTATTATTCAGCCTCTCAACATCGTCTTTACTAGCCAAAAGGGACACACAAGGTCAGACTGTGCTGTAAAAATTGAAGATTTAATAGATCTGGTATATTAAGGGCCCAGTTATGTGGGTCCATCACAAATAAGAGCTAATAATAATAATGGCTAACATTCATTAAGTGTTCACTATGTCAAGCCACTGGGAAAAGCACTTCATATATATTATTGTATTTATGCCACAAATCACACAACACAGAGGTACTATTATTGTTACTATTCTCACTTTACAAATGAGTGAGGATAACAAGTAAATATACCTCAGGACTGATAATAATAAGACCTATAAATAGAAACACAGTAAAGAGGATAGGAATATGTGGGAAGCAGACAGAGAAGGGGCTGCTTTTTTGTATGAGTCAGAGAGAACCTTTCTGGCAAGGAGAAGATTGGGCAGAGATTTAAAAGAAGGGCACGTAGATGAAGTGTGTTCATATCTGCAAAGCACTTAGAATAGACTTGGCAATGTATAATGTAAATACAACGTAAGTGCTATCTCTCCTTATGGAAGAGCATTCCAGATGGACAGATTAGGAGGTACAATATCCCCAAGGTAGTAGAATGCCCAGCATCTTTAAGAAACTTCAAGGAAATCAGTACAGCTAGAGTTGAGTGAGTGAGGGTGAAGTAAGGGAAGTGATGTGCTCAGAGAGATAATGGGTTCAAGGAGTAAGGCAGAGATTATAAAACCTAAAAGACTACAGAATAAAAGGACTCTGGCTTTTATTCTGAATGGTACAGAGAGCCATTGGAGAGATCTCAGGCAAACAGTTACATGATTTGACTTATATTTTTAAAGAATTACTCTGTTTGCCATATTGAGGTTAAAATGAAGGGGGTAGGCAAAGATAGAAGCAGTAAAGTTAGGCAGTAATTGCAATAATCTTGATGAGAATAAATGGAAGATTTGGACCAGTGTGGTGGTGAAGGTGCTGAGAAATTGTGAGATTCTGGATATATTTGGAAGGTAAATTCAACAGGATTTATTGCTAGATTGCATGAGCAGCATGAGAAAATGGGAGAATTCAAGGATGACTTTTATATTTTTGGCTTTGTCTTATTTATCTTTTGTATAGGCACCTGGAATGGTGGAGTAGCTATCTATGAAATGCAGAAAACAGTGCAAAGGCAAAATTTGGGGTTTAGCAGGGTGGAGGATAGAAATCAAGAGTTCAGTTTCAGTCATAAGTTCAAGTGGAAAAGACTTCAAATAGAACTATTGAATGGGCAATTGGATACACAGTTGAGGGAAGGAGGCAGTTTTCCCCTTTTTTTAATGTCTTTGATATACAAGGGAGAGATCTAGGCTGGAGAGATGAATTGAACTGTTTTGGCTTATGGATGGTGTTTAGAAGCTGCAAAACTAAACTAATTCACATAGGGAGTAAGTATAGAGAGAAAAACAGAGAAGTTCAAGGACTAAGTCCTGGTTCACTCCAGCACTTAGAGATCAGGAATGAAGTAGAAAAATATTGAGAGGACTGGAAGTGGAGAGCCAATATAGAAACTTAAGGTTTTTCTGTAAAGGAACAGAGGAATGAGGAAGCAGCCAAAAGGAGATGAGGAATCAAGAAAGGTGAGAGAAATTATAGTATGTTTGTAGGCTTGTATTAGTTGCCTTGTATTGTAGGCTTGTAATGGGCTGCCAAACCATAGACTGGGGAGTTTAAACAACAGAAATTTATTTTCTCACAGTTCTGAAGGCCAGAATTCCAAAATCAAGGTGACAGAGTTTTCTTTCTGAGGGATGTGAAAGGATCTGTTCTAGCCTCTTTCCTTAGCTTAGGTGGTAATCTTCATGTTCATATGGCATTCTCCCTGTGGGTGTCTGTGCCCAAAGCCTCTTTTTATAAGGTCATCTGTTATATTGGATTGGGGCCCATACTATTGACCTCATTTTAACTTGATTACATCTGTAAATGCTCTATTAAGGTCACATGTTGTGGTGCTTGGGTGAGCACTTCAACACATGAACTTTGGGGGAACACAATTCAGTTCACAACAGAAAATAAGCCAAGACATAAGATCAAAGGTAGAAGAAGGACAATTTAAAGATGGTAGATCATCTACCATAGAACTAAAAAAAAAAAGAAGAAATTAAATCCAAAGTAATTGGAAGAAAAGAAATAATAAAAATTAGAGCAGAAAGTGATGAACTTGAAAACAGGAAATCAGTGGAGAAAATCAATAAAATGAAAACTGGTTCTTTGGAAAGATCAATAAAATCAATAAGCCACTAGCCAGGCTAACTAATAAAAAAAGAGAGAAGACACAAATTACTAATATCAGAGATGAAAAAGAGGTATCACCACGAATTCTATAGACATCAAAAGGATCATAAAGGAACACTATGAATAACTAGGTCCACACATTTGATAATGCAGATAAAATGGACCAATTCCTTCAAAGACAAAATTTGCCAAAACTCCGTTAAGAAGAAACAGACTATCTGAATAGCCTTATGTCTGTTTATCAATATTTAATAACCTTCCACAAAAAAAGTACCATACCCAGATGTGTTCACTGGTCAATTTTACCAAACATTTAAGGAAGAAATTAATTCAATTCTCTACAGTCTCTTTCAGAGGACAGGAGAGGGAATAGTTCCTAAGTCATTCTGTAAAACCAGTATTACTCTTATACCAAAGCCATTACAAGAAAAGTACAGACCAATATCTCTCATGAACAGAGATGCAAAAATCCTCAACAAAATATTAGTGAATCAAATCCAACAATGTTTAAAAAGAATAATACACCATGACCAGATATGCAAGGCTGGCTCAACATTCTAAAATAATAAACATAATCCATTATATCAATAGACTAAAAAAGAGAAAAAATAGATTCAGAAAAAGCATTGACAAAATCCAATACCTCTTCATGATAAAAACTCTCAGTAAACTAAGAATAGAGGGAAATATCCTCAACTTGATGAAAGATTATCTACAAAAAAAACCTATAGCTAATCATACTTAATAGTGAGAAACCCAAAGTCCCACTAAGAGCAGATACAAGACAAAGATGTCCCTTCTCACCATCCTTTTTCAACAACATACTGGAAGTTCTAGCTAACAATAAGACAAGAAAAGGAAATAAAATGTATACAGATTGGGAAGGAAGAAATAAAACTGTCTTTATTTATAGATGACATAATAATCTACATAGAAATCTGAAAGAATTGACAAAAAACTCCTGAAATTAATAAGCAATTATAGCAAGGTTGTAGAATATAAAGTTAATATACAAAATTCAATTGCGCTCTTATGTACTGACAACAATGAACAAGTAGAATTTAAAATTAAAAACCTAATGCCATTTATATTCGCACCAAAAAAAATACTTAGGTATAAATCCAACAAAATATATACACAATCTATATGAGGAAAACTACAAAATTCTGATGAATGAAATCAAAGGAGAACCAAATAAATGGAAAGATGCTCCATGATCATGAACAGGAAGACTCAATATTGTCAAGGTGTCCTTTCTTTTTAACTTCATCCATAGAGTTAACAAAGTCCTAGTGAAAACACCAGCAAGTTATTTTTTGGATCTCAACAAGCTGATTGAAAAGTTTATATGGAGAGTCAAAAGGTCTAGAATAGCAGATACAATAATGAAGGTAAAAAACAAAGATGGAGGACTAATACTACTCAACTTCAAGACTTAGTATAAAGCTACAGTAATCAAGATAGTATGGCATTAGCAAAAGAACAGACAAATAGATGAGTGGAATAGAACAGAGAGCCCAGAAATAGACCCACATAAATACGGTCAACTGATCTGTGACAAAGCAGCAAAGGCAATACAATGGAACAAAGACAGTCTGTTCAACAAATGGTGCTAAACAGCTGGACATCCACACAAAAAAATGAATCTAGACTCAGATCTTATACCTTTCACAAATATTAGCTGAAAGTGGAATGTAAAACTCCTGGAAGGTAATAGAGGAAGAAACCTAGATGATCTTGAGTATGAAAATGACTTTTTGTATACAATACTAAAGGCACGAACTATGAAAGAAATAATTGATAAATTGGACTTTGAAATGAAAAATTTCTACTCTAAAAAAGACAATGTCAAGAGAATGAGAAGACAAGCCACAGACTGGAAAAAAGTATTGCACAAGACACATCTAGTAAAGGACTATTAACCAAAATATAACTCAACAATAACAAAACAAACTGATTAAAAAATTGGTCAAACACCTTAACAGACAGCTCAGCAAAGAAGATATTCAGATATGACAAATGAGCATATGAAAAGAGGTCCCATATCATATGTCATCAGGGAATGCAAATTAAAACACCAACAAGATACAACTACACACGTATTAGGATGGCCAAAATCTAGAGCACAAACAGTACTAAGTGCTGGTGAGAATGTGGAGCAACAGGAATGGTGGGAATGCAAAGTGACCCAGCCACTTTGAAATACAGTTTGAAAGTTTCTTACAAAACTAAACATAGAAACCAACAGTTGTACTCATCAGATATTTACCCAAAGGAACTGAAAACAAACCTGTCCACACAAAAACTTCCAAAGGGACGTTCAGAGCAGTTTTATTTACAATCACCAAAACTTGGGAGCAACCAATATATCTTTTGGTAGATGAATAAATTAATAAACTGTGGTATATCAAAACCATGGGATATTATTTAGTACTAAAAATAACTGAAATATCAAGCCATCAAAACTAAATGCATATTACTAAGTGAAAGAAGCCAATCTGGAAAGGCTACATACTGTACAGATTCCAAATACATGACATTCTGGAAAAGGCAAAACTATGGAGACAATAAAAAGATCAGTGGTTTCCAGGAACTGGAGATGGGGAGATAAACAGGCAGAGAACAGAGTATTTTTAGGGCAATAAATGATGCTGTATGATACTACAATGATGGGTACATATTATACATTTTTCCAAACCCACAGAATATATAACACCAAGATTGAATCCTCCTAATGTAAACTATGGAATTCAGTGATTATAATGTGTCAGTGTAGATTCATCAGTTGTAACAAATGTACCACTCTCTGGTGGGGGATGTTGATAATAGGGGAGGCTATGTACATGTAGGGGCTGGAGGTATGGGGAAAATCTATTTACCATCCTCTTAAGTTTGCTATGAACCTAAAACTGCTCTTTAAAAAATTAAGTCTATTTTAAGAAAAAGAGATCAATAGATCGTTGATTCTAATGGGGTTGGAGAATTTTTAGAGTTAAGGACCAGAAGGAAGCAGCTGAAAAGATCTGAAGGGAAGAAGCAAGTATAATACTTGTAAAGTTTTGTTTAATATTAGCGCTATGTTGCAAATATTTGTACACGACTCAGTCAACAGCTCATGCCAATGGTTACCTCTCATCAACCTAGATTTGCAGTTTTCTCTGCCCTGTTTTTCTCAAGTGGACCTCTGTGTTGCTTACTTTCTAACCAGTCTGGTTTTTACTAAATGAAGCTTAAGAGAAATCTCAACAGATAACCCTAGAAATTTATTTGACTCAAAGCAGAAAGGAGAAGTTGCTGTACAGTGACATGGAAAAGTTGATAATTCAAATATGTACCAGATGGTGAATGATACATTTACAAAGCCCCTCTAGAAGTATCAGGAAATCAAAAACAACTATCCTTTCCACTCATTCATTTCTTTCTCTCTGTACCAGATATCCCAGTAGCATCGCTGGGGTTCAAAAAATAGTCACTGAGTCCCTACTATGCCTCAGGCACTGTCCCCAGTGCTAGAGAGGAGAAGGTGCTGAGGTTTGCAAGTACTTAGCTGCAGAAGCTTTACAGGCTATAAAGAAGCAAGAAGAGCTAAGGTTAAACTAACAAAAATTATAAAAACACAAAGTAAGAAATGCGGCACAACACAGGTACAAAACAGCATGAGGATGATGGGAAAACTGTAGGGGCCAAAAGCTGTGGGGGTGGGAATAAAGCAGGGCTTTGTGAATGAGGTAATATTTGAGATGGAGCTTGAAGAATAGAATTTCAATGGCAGAAGTCTGTGTCTGCACAGGAGGCTGAAGTCTGTGGGACATGTTTAGAGAATGACAAGTAATTTAACTTTCTTGGTGTCAGCAGTCTAGATGCATATGCACCACAACCCAGCAGGCAAGATCTGATGGCCTTTGAGCAAGAAGGTGACATGATCAGAATGGTCACATGAAGCATATTCTGATTCAAGCACATATAATGGACTGGAATAGAGAGCTAAAGGGGCAGCAAGAAGAGCTGGGCGGTATCTGCATGATTTAGGCGGGGTGGGTGAAGGGATCGGACAAAAGAGTACCGGCTGCAGAATATTGCAGTGTTAGACTCCATGTGACCTGATAGTTTATTGGCTGTGGGGTACAATGAATGAGGAATCAGAGAGGACACCAAGGTTTTGAACCTGAGGACCGGGAGAACATAGAGCTGTTCAGAGATACAGGAAGGCAAAGGGAGAAGTTGGTTTCAATGGAAAGATGATTTCTGTTTTGAACATGCTAAATTAAAGATGCTTGGGGACACCCAAGTGAGTGATCAGTTAGAAATACAGGATCAGATATTGGAAAAGTAGACAGGGCTAAGGAGTTGGAAATGCGGTGTCTTTTTCACAGGGGAGTTGGTTAATGTGGAGAAGGTGTGAAAATAGAACTTTGGTTAGAAAAGATTATGGAGAAAGAGACGGAAGAATTGGTGATAAAAGTCAGACATAAGGTTAAAGGGAAGCAAGTGAGGGAAGGGTGCTCACAACATCAACAAAGTCAAATGCTGAAATGATACACATGCAAATGAGAACAGAGAATGAACTGCTGAATTTGATAGTGCGACAATGAGGAAATCTCAAGATTTCAAGAAAATAGATAATGTTGTACCATCAACCGGAGTCTGTCTTGTTATATTACAGTGAGAAGCTATCAGCCCCTGATTAATAACATGGAATCTGCTTATAGGTTGTATGAGTTCAAATTCCTGCTTGGCCATTTAAAAGCTCTTGGCCAAGTAAGTCAAGCTCCCTTCCTCATATAAGGAAGCTTTATATTAGACGGGTCTTATCTTCCTAACCCAAAAATGCAAGATGTTTAGTGATCTTAGGTATTATTATTGATACTGTCCATTACACTGAATAGGCTGGACACCTAGATGTTCTTATAGTTCATTACACCATGAGGATTAAAAACTAATCTTAGAGAACTATATAACACAAAAGTAGACCATATGTATTTCTTACAAGTTAAATATACATTCCATTCAATGTGTATGACATCCTCCCATCCCTCTACTTGCTTTCATTCACAAGGATTTGAAAAAGAAGAAGAGTACAAGACAAGAAGTTCTAATTCACTGGGAAAAGAGCACCTTCTAAGGAAGTTATAGGACTGCATGTTTACTATGGAAACAAGCACAGTGCAGACCTATGAAGACAGTACTAATATAACTACAAATGAACACGGCAAGGAGGCAAATATTTCTGTTTCTTCTCTATTTAAATATGTGGGAAAGGGAAAATATGCTCAATCATCAGCCAAACCTGGACAATGTACAACTTAATAAATTAGATAAAGATGTTTGATGTTTCTCTTCTATAGTAAACTAAAGTGGTCATAAAATGCAAACTACTTTATCCCAACTGCACTACAGTTTTATTGGCTTAAGACAAGGAGGAGAATGGAGTCTGTTTCCTTCTCCTTCTTGATTAATTCTTTTTTAATGACTAAAAGCTGCCTCTAATATATTAATAGAGGGTGAGATAATGGATAAGGGTTCAGTCACGTCGTGTTTCTTGCAGTTACACAGTGTGCACAATTTCAATGTTTATAATGCTGGTAGGGATTCTGATCTCACAGGAAGATATTTTAAAGCCTGGAGGAGACAGAGGGCTTACCTAGCACTACCGTCTCTGATCTGTAAAAATTGTACTTAGAAAACTTTGGAAAGATGGTCTTAGGATGTGCTGGGCTTCAGCCAGGCCATAGTATATAAACTGCCATTAGCCAGCTATCACAAATCATACAAACTGCTAAAATACTAAGAAAGCATTATAACAAGTTTCTCAGCTTCAGAAATATTGACATTTAGGCCAAATAAATGTTATCCTGTGAAAAAGGGAAAGGAGTTACCCTGTGTGGAGTAAGATGTTCAGCGGCATCCTTGGCTTCTATCCACTACATGCCAGAAGCACACACACCCCAAATCATGACAACTGAAAATGTGTCTAGATATTGCCAAATGTCCCCTGGGGGGAAAACTTGCTCCTAGTTAAGAACCACTGAAATATAGAAATAAATTCACAGATGATCACTTGAAATTTTCCTTTTTTCAAGGTATTTTGCAAAAAAATAATCACTTCTTTATTCTCAAAGAGGTTTCATATTTGTGAAATCTAAATTTCTCAATATTTTCCATACTGGAGAAAGGGTTTTTGTGTAGTCACTAAGTAGAAGCAATAATCCTAGTGGATTTCCCATTCCCAGTATGAAGAGGTTCATACATCATCCCATTAACAAAACCCAGACATTTGTTAAGTTGTGAAATAATCTCTTTTAACATCAGATGTCTATGATCAAAAGTACCCAGACTCTACACAATAAAGATTTGAACTCTGGGACAAGGGTTATGAAGATGAATCTTACTAAGTTTATTTAAGTCTTTAGATTAATTGCTAAAGAAATAACCTTGTACAATTCTTTCCAAAGAATAGTGCAGTGTTATTAAGTAGATAATCATTCTGCATTATTAGCTCTTGAGATGATGCTCTTAAATGTCTGGGATATTAGGGTTCCCAGAGACTATGGATGACTGACACTTTCTCTCTTAGAGTGATCGTCCTATGGATTCACACACACACACACACACACACACACACACACACACACACACACACACTCTCTCTCACCAAAAAAAAAGAAAGAAAGAAAAACCCTAATCAAACATAGAAACTAGAAGAATTTGTAAAGGAAACCATTAGACTTCATAGTTCCAGACTCAGTTTACCTGGACCTTAATTTTTTAACATTATCTGTTAGAGATTAGATTACTTTCTCTCTATAGGCCCTTCCCAAGCTAACATTGCATGCATTTTATTTTTTAAATCCAAGTTACCAAATGAAAAACATTAAGAATGGTAAGAATTCTTGAGACTGTGTTCTATTCTAATATTTCTCATATTCATATTCAGATTTGTGTGTTCTAGGTAGAGGCACTACATTCTGTTTCAAGCAAGACAACAAAAATCACTCTCTGGAAGACTTGGGTCACAAGTGTCTGTCTTCTATCATCGCACAAAGGGAAGGCCTCTTCTTCCAGTGATGACAGGCTATGAGTCTGCTACTTTGGGAAAAGGCAGATTTAGTGTAGAGAAAGGGAAATCCCAAATCTCTGGCCTGGGGAAGTGTAGAAAGAAGATGTGAGAGAGACTTCAGTTTTTCCAAAGTCTTTCCATTTCCCCAAGAAACTTCATTTGTGGGAGTTTTTCTTGTTGTTACTTGTATAAGATTTTAACAAGCAACTGAGTTTTTGAAGGAGACAGGAAAAAGAATCTACATTGGATAATATACAACTGCACATGAGTTGGCACATGAAAGATGCTGAGTGACAAGAGGAAACCTCCCAAACTGGAAAAACAAGAAGACTCAACCCAGAGTCTTTCTTCCCAAGGTGGTAAGTCTTTGGCAGATTGTGACAGTGCCATTAGAAATGCTTAGAATATGGTCATATCCAAAAGATCAGATCCACAGTATCACTGGGGCCATAATTGTGGCCCAAACCAGTAGTTACTGTCTTTCTTTACAATGAAAGGATCAAATGAAATTAAAAGAGTTTGTTATTCAGATTTCTTCTCCTTGGAAACAGACTGGCTGATTAGTGAAATAGCTCTGCTGCTAAGAATGAAGAGCACACCAAGCTGCAACAGGTAAAAACTGTGCTCTTTGCTCTACGGCATTGTCCAAACTTAGTTCTGATATTCTGCAAAAGGATTTTGTATAGGCTTTAAAAATAAAGCCTTAGTTTGGAGCCAACTCACTGAAGAGCTCCCAACGTAAAGGAACCAAAATTGGCCAAAGTGCCTTATGATGTGGACTGGAATTCAGAGACCCTGCCCTTAGGGCTTTTTCCAGAGGTTTTGGGAAACTCCCTGTGATTACAACAGGACCTTACTCTTTCTACCTTTTTATACCCTTTCTCCATCTGGCCAGATGTCCCACAGCTTTCAAAACACCCTGATAATTTTTTTTTATACAGTGCACATATTTTTCTTGGGATCTCTTAGTGTACTAAGTTTTGTTTAGAGCTCTTGGGTTTTCATTGTTTTAGTTGGGGTTTTACTTTTATGAGCTGTTAGGGCAGAAGAAGGTGTGTGTTTGTTTTTATTTTGATAGCACACACTCTTGTAGCCCTTCCCCTGGTGTTGACCCCTCTGAAAAGATGATCATTTCATTTACCGCATCTTAAGAGAATTTCTTGGTACATCAAGAATCGCAATCAGGTTTAGACACTTACTTTAGCCTTCCTTTCCCTTGCCACTGACATGAAGCTCAGGATGAGTCAAAATGTGGTGTTCTAATGGTTCCACAGACTCTTTTCAAATATCCCTGAATAGGTACATAGCTTCAGTTTTGTTCTGAAATAGTCTGCTCCAAAGAACTGCCACTTTCTGATCCTTCTTACTTGTTAGCATTATATTTCTAGAAAGTGCATCAAAGAGAGCTTTTCACTAGGCACAACCTTAAAAAAACAAATTTAATCTGAAAGTAGATGACCTAATCATATATGAGAAAAATTAATATATTATTTCCAAGACAAATAGGAGAAGAAAGGGACAAGGACGAAATAACATAAAGCATTTTCAAAACCATTTGCTTCCAGATCCAAAATGGGAATCTATTTTCTTTTCTGACCCTGAAGCTGGAGAAAAGGACCAATTTCCTTGTGTAATCCCCTACCCCACCCTTATGATTGGCGCTTAACCAATGTGACATGTAAGAAGTTTCAAGAGAGAGGAGAACAGTAGTTTTCTTTATTCTTGGAACACCTGTTAAGAGGTTATAGGTGGTTTTATACAGAACAAGTAGAACTCCAGTCTTCTCAGTGTAAAAAAAAAAAGCCTCATTAAAACATGCCCTTTGCCAAAGTTTCATTGCTCAAAAAAGTAAATGTAACTTTCAACCCTTAGGCACTCTGCAAATTATGCTTTCAACCTTTCCAAGAGCTTTCTTGTAAATTCTGAGCTTAAATATATTGCCCATCATTTTCTAGGCTAAAGCAATTTCTGAATTAATATCTATTTAACCACAATAGTGATTAAATAAGTTATTTCTTAATGAGCCAGCCTATTACATACATAGTTTACTATCATAGGATATTTATAGTCATTGAATAAGTATAACTGGGATGTTAGTAAAACAAAATGTGCGGGAAAGTCAATAGCCAACTAGAATATTTAAAAAAAAAAAAAGATACTACATATTCAGTAATGAGAAACTTCCAATCAATACAGTGGACTGGAATGACACAGAAGATACCTCCATTCCACTACAAACACGTGGAAATGCTGAATAAAACAATAATAACAAAAGAAAATTAAACTGAGATTGAAAACAGGAAAGAGAAAGTTCCATATACTAGAAAAAAAGAGAGAACTCAAAACTAGAGTAATGAGTTAAAGGCAAATGACTCACACAGTGTCAGTCTTAGATAGACGCCCAAGAGGCTGAAGACTGGATTTAACAAACTCAAGAAGGCAAAATATAAAAACACAGGAACCAAATAAATGGGGAGATTGAACTGTGCTTTCCAAATAAGGCTATTAGTATAAAAGCCTGCCCCATGGGCAACATAAAGAAATGAGGGACAGAAAGCAGAATGCAGGTTCCTCAAAAAACTAAAAATAGAAATATCATTTGACTAGGAATTCTACTTCTAGGAATTTACCTGAAGGAAACAAAATCCAATTCAAAAAGATATCACTACATTATTTATAATAGCCAAGATATGGAAGTAACCTAAGCGTCCATCAATAGATGAATGGATAAAGATGTGGTACATATACACAATGGAATATTATTCAGCCATAAAAAAAGAAACCCTGCCATTTGCAACAGCATAAATTGCCCTTTAGGGTGTTATGCCCAGTGAACTAAGCCAGGCACAGAAAGACAAATATATAATTTCACTTATTTGTGGACTAGAAAAACAAAGCAAAATAGAATGAACAAAACAACAGTAGATTCATAGACATTGAGAAGCGACTAGTGGTTACCATGTGGGTGAGGGTGAGGTTGGGGTGGGGAGGGTGAGGGGGATAAAGGGGCACAAAAATTCTCAATCATAATATAAGTTGGTCATGGGGATAGTAGTACAGCATGAAGAATACAGTCAGTGATTCTGTAACATCTTCCTATGTTGACAGATAGTAACTACACTAGTGGGGGTGAGGATTTAATAATATGGGTAAATGATAAACCATTGTGTTGTATGTTTGAAACTAATATAAGATTGTATATCAATGATACAATGATATTTTAATGAGACCTATAAAAGAAAAAACAAAGAAATGAGGAATAAAGTACCTCTGCCCACTAGCTTGGGCTACCTTTAAGAATCATACCTTCTTCCTGAGAAAGAGGATGAAAAAAAAGTTATCGTGAGTCATATCAATAACTGTTATGCTCTGATTTAGAATCTAAATTCTACTCCCAAGTGACACAGAAATCTAAGAGCGACATCTTAACATAAATAGTGGTCTGAAACACTGAAATCTGTAGGGCCCTGACTGATACCAACCACAAACCATTCTATGGAGATACAACATCCCAGGATGCACAGGGATCTGGAAGCAACCTCTGCTACCAATGAGCTAACAAGAAAACCTGACAAATCATGGGACGAACAAACCACCAAACAATGAGAGAATTGGAATCTCAAGAATGAGAGATAATAGGTCCACTTGATAAAGTATTTTTTTTAAGGGCTACAGTATTCACAAAGACAAAGAGTAGGAAAGGCACCACAGGCAGTACGACCCTCTTCAGATTTTGAGCATCATTTTTTCCATCAAAAGACAGGACAGGGAAGAGTCCAGCTTTGAGGAAAGTGCATTACATGGTATTGAGAAGAGCTCGTTTGTCTGGCTTCAATAAGCAGTTCGGTCTCAGAGGGTGAAATGCCCACCTCAGGAGATGCTGTTAGTTCGCACAAATCACATCAGGAATTACATGGTTCAACTGTCTTTTTCCGTGAGCTGGAGAGATTGCACGAACAAAAGTAAAAAGACAATGCGCTCTTCCTTGATATTCCAGCAAACTCCAAGCT
This sequence comes from Manis pentadactyla, assembly GCF_030020395.1. Taxonomy (NCBI): domain Eukaryota; kingdom Metazoa; phylum Chordata; class Mammalia; order Pholidota; family Manidae; genus Manis; species Manis pentadactyla. The sequence goes on along the minus strand of NC_080019.1, from coordinate 25,353,988 downwards.
GGAAGTTTTATTTATCCTCTTTCAAAAGTGAGATGAGGGGCCAAAGGGAGAGTTTTGATTCTCCGCTCTTCCTTTCTAGTAAAACTACTCATGTGTTGTAATTTTTTCCAATACTGATAAACTTTATTAAAAACTTTTTTCAAATTGTGATGACCAAGTAGTTTTCTTTATCTGTTGTTTCTGGTGATCTTCAGAGTAGAAAGCAATTCCCTAAGTAGAGCCAGGATTGCTATTCCCAAACAAATCATCCTATAAAACCAAGTCAAATCTTAGTTTTATCCCTAACTAGATGCCTGATCTTGGACAAGTTATCATCAGTTTATTTATCTGTGACATAGGAAAAAACAGCATTTTCCCTAAAAGGGGTGTTGGAAGATTAAATGATGCAATAATCTCAGGGAATGTTGGTTTCCTGCCTGGCTGCCTGCCAGCTTTCCATCAATCACCTTGAATTGCATTGGTTTGGTTCATCTATGAATCATAAACTACTTTGCTTTTCATCTAAAGAATAGTCAAAAATACAGGATAGGGCAGTGGAGTTTGCACAATCTCTTTGGACTACCTCAATCCTCAGTAATTTTATTATACTGCCTGTTATTAAAATCTGGGTGATTTGGGGGGGCAGAGCCAAGATGGCGGCATGAGTAGAGCAGCGGAAATCTCCTCCCAAAACCACATATATCTGTAAAAATATAACAAAGACAACTCTTATTAGAATAAAGACCAGAGGACACAGGACAACATCCAGACCACATCCACACCTGAGAGAACCCAGCGCCTCGCGAAGGGGGTAAGATACAAGCCCCGGACCCGCGGGAGCCAAGCGCCCCTCCCCCCAGCTCCAGGCGGGAGAAGAGGAGGCAGAGCAGGAGGGAGAGGGAGCCCAGGACTCCTGAACACCCAGCCCCAGCCATCAGGACCAGAGCGCAGACACACTGCATGCGTGGGGTCCTGGATACTAGGGAAACAGGGCAGCAAGAACGGTGAGCGAGTACCAGAGGCCGGCAATGGAGGATATAAGAAAAGCAAGCGGCCATTTTGTTGTTGTTGTTGTTGTTGTTTTGTTGAGGTGAGTGCTTTTGGGAACTCTTAAAGGGACAGGGACCCCAATACTAAGGAAACAGGGCAGTAAGACTGGCGAGCGGGTATTGGAGGCCGGCACAGGAGAACAAAGAAACGCAAGCAGCGACTTTTTTTTTTGTCGTTGTTGTTGTTGTTTTGTTTTGGCGAGCACTTTTTGGAAGTCTTAAAGGGATAGGGACCCCAATACTAGGGAAACAGGGCAGCAAGACCGGTGAGCGGGTGCCTGAGTCAGGCACTGGAGAATAAAGAAAAACGAGCAACCATTTTTTATTTTTTATTTTTTATTTATTTTTTTACTTTTTTAATTTTTTTTTTTTTGTAGTCGTCATTTTGTTTTGGCAGGTGCTTTCTGGAAGTCTTAAAGGGGCAGGGCGGGACACTTAGTCCAGAGGTAGGGAATCTGGGGATCTCTGGGCACCCTAATCCCCTGGGCTGCAGGGAGCACGGATAGCCTCCCGGCCGCTCCCCCTCCAACGCGACTCCACCACTTTGGAGCAAAGGCCCGAACCAGGCCACACCCACAGCAACAGCGGAGACAAACTCCATAGCAGCCCGGCAGGAAGCAGAAGCCCTGTCTGCGCGCAACTGCCCAGCACAAGCCACTAGAGGTCGCTGTTCTCCCAGGAGAGGAGGGCCACAAACCAACAAGAAAGGAAGTCCTTCCAGCCGTCACTCGTCCCAGCTCTGCAAACTATTCCTATAACCATGAAAAGACAAAATTACAGGCAAACCAAGATCACAGAGACACCAGAGAAGGAGACAGACCTAACCAGTCTTCCTGACAAAGAATTCAAAATAAAAATCATAAACATGCTCACAGAGATGCAGAGAAATACGCAAGAAAAATGGGATGAAGTCCGGAGGGAGATAACAGATGCCAGAAAGGTGATTACAGAAATGAAACAAACTCTGGAAGGGTTTATCAGCAGAATGGATAAGATGCAAGAGGCCATTGATAGAATTGAAACCAGAGAACAGGAACGCATAGAAGCTGACATAGACAGAGATAAAAGGATCTCCAGAAATGAAACAATATTAAGAGAACTATGTGACCAATCCAAAAGGAACAATATCTGTATTTTAGGGGTACCAGAAGAAGAATAGAGAGGAAAAGGGATGGAAAGTACCTTGGAAGAAATAATTGCTGAAAACTTCCCCAAACTGGGGGAGGAAATAATCGAACAGACCACAGAAATACACAGAACCCCCAACAGAAAGGATACAAGGAGGAAACACCAAGACACATAATAATTAAAATGGCAAAGATCAAGGACAAGGAAAGAGTTTTAAAGGCAGCTAGAGAGAAAAAGGTCACCCATAAAGGAAAACCCATCAGGCTAACATCAGACTTCTCGAAAGAAACCCGACAGGCCAGAAGAGAATGGCATGATATATTTAATGCAATGAAACAGAAGGGCCTTGAACCAAGGATACTGTATCCAGCACGACTATCATTTATATATGATGGCAGGATTAAACAATTCCCAGACAAGCAAAAGCTGAGGGAATTTGCTTCCCACAAACCACCTCTACAGGACATCTTACAGGGACTGCTCTAGATGGGAGCACCCGTAGAAAGAGCACAGAACAAAATACCCAACATATGAAGAATGGAGGAGGAGGAATAAGAAGGGAGAGAAGAAAAGAATCTCCAGACAGTGTATATAACAGCTCAATAAGCGAGCTAAGTTAGGGAGTAAGATACTAAAGAGGCTAACCTTCAACCTTTGGTAACCACGAATTTAAAGCCTGCAATGGCAATAAGTACATATCTCTCAACAGTCACCCTAAATGTAATTGTACTGAATGCACCAATCAAAAGACACAGAGTAAAAGAATGGATAAAAAAGCAAGACCCATCTATATGCTGCTTACAAGAAACTCACCTCAAACCCAAAGACGTGCACAGACTAAAACTGAAGGGATGGAAAAACATACATCAGGCAAACAACAGTGAGAAGAAAGCAGGGGTTGCAGTACTAATATCAGACAAAATAGACTTCAAAACAAAGAAAGTAACAAGAGATAAAGAAGGACACTACATAATGATAAAGGGCTCAGTCCAACAAGAGGATATAACCATTCTAAATATATATGCATCCAATACAGGAGTACCAACATATGTGAAACCAATACTAACAGAATTAAAGGGGGAAATAGACTGCAATGCATTCATTCTAGGAGACATCAACACACCACTCACCCCAAAGGATAGATCCACCGGGCAGAAAATAAGTAAGGACACGGAAGCACTGAACAACACAGTAGAGCAGATGGACCTAATAGACGTCTATAGAACTCTACATCCAAAAGCAACAGAATACACATTCTTCTCAAGTGCACATGGAACATTCTCCAGAATAGACCACATACTAGGCCACAAAAAGAACCTCAGCAAAATCCAAAATATTGAAATTCTACCAACCAATTTTTCAGACCACAAATGTATAAAACTAGAAATAAATTCTACAAAGAAAACAAAAAGGCTCACAAACACATGGAGGCTTAACAACACACTTCTAAATAGTCAATGGATCAATGACCAAATTAAAATGGAGATCCAGCAATATATGGAAATAAATGACAACAATAACACAAAGCCCCAACTTCTGTGGGACGCGGCGAAAGCAGTCTTAAGAGGAAAGTATATAGCAATCCAGGCACACTTGAAGAAGCAAGAACAATCCCAAATGAATAGTCTAACATCACAATTATCGAAATTGGAAAAAGAAGGACAAATGAGGCCTAAAGTCAGCAGAAGGAGGGACATAATATAGATCAGAGAAGAAATAAAATTGAGAAGAATAAAACAATAGCAAAAATCAATGAAACCAAGAGCTGGTTCTTTGAGAAAATAAACAAAATAGATAAGCCTCTAGCCAAACTTATTAAGAGAAAAAGAGAATCAACACAAATCAACAGAATCAGAAATGAGAAAGGAAAAATCACGACAGACTCCACAGAACTACAAAGAATTATTAAAGACTACCATGAAAACCTATATGCCAACAAGCTGGAAAACCTAGAAGAAATGGACAACTTCCTAGAAAAATACAACCTTCCAAGACTGACCAAGGAAGAAACACAAAAGTTAAACAAACCAATTATGAGCAAAGAAATTGAAACGGTAATCAAAAAACTACCCAAGAATAAAACACCCGGGCTGGACAGACTTACCTCGGAATTTTATCAGACACACAAAGAAGACATAATACCCATTCTCCTTAAAGTTTTCCAAAAAATAGAAGAGGAGGGAATACTCCCAAACTCATTCTATGAAGCCAATATCACCCTAATACCAAAACCAGGCAAAGACCCCACCAAAAAAGAAAATTACAAACCAATATCCCTGATGAATGTAGATGCAAAAATACTCAATAAAATATTAGCAAACCGAATTCAAAAGTATATCAAAAGGATCATACACCATGACCAAGTGGGATTCATCCCAGGGATGCAAGGATGGTACAACATTCGAAAATCCATCAACATCATCCACCACATCAACAAAAAGAAGGACAAAAACCACATGATCATCTCCATAGATGTTGAAAAAACATTTGACAAAATTCAACATTCATTCATGATAAAAACTCTCAGCAAAATGGGAATAGAAGGCAAGTACCTCAACATAATAAAGGCCATATATCATAAACCCACAGCCAACATTATACTGAACAGCAAGAAGCTGAAAGCTTTTCCTCTGAGATCAGGAACTAGACAGGGATGCCCACTCTCCCCGGTGCTATTTAACATAGTACTGGAGGTCCTAGCCACGGCAATCAGACAAAACAAAGAAATACAAGGAATCCAGATTGGTAAAGAAGAAGTTAAACTGTTACTATTTGCAGATGACATGATATTGTACATAAAAAACCCTAAAAACTCCACCCTAAAACTATTAGAACTGATATCGGAATACAGCAAAGTTGCAGGATACAAAATTAACACACAGAAATCTGTAGCTTTCCTATACACTAACGATGAACCAATAGAAAGAGAAATCAGGAAAACAATTCCATTCACAATTGCATAAAAAAGAATAAAATACCTAGGAATAAATCTAACCAAAGAAGTGAATGACCTATACTCTGAAAACTACAAGTCACTCTTAAGAGAAATTAAAGGGGACACTAACAAATGGAAACTCATCCCATGCTCGTGGCTAGGAAGAAATAATATCATCAAAATGGCCATCCTGCCCAGAGCAATATACAGGTTTGATGCAATCCCTATCAAATTACCAGCAACATTCTTCAATGAACTGGAACAAATAATTCAAAAATTCATATGGAAACACCAAAGACCCCGAATAGCCAAAGCAATCCTGAGAAAGAAGAATACAGTAGGGGGGATCTCACTCCCCAACTTCAAGCTCTACTACAAAGCCATAGTAATCAAGACAATTTGGTACTGGCACAAGAACAGAGCCATAGACCAGTGGAACAGATTAGAGACTCCAGACATTAACCCAAACATATATGGTCAATTAATATTTGATAAAGGAGCCATGGACATACAATGGCGAAATGACAGTCTCTTCAACAGATGGTGCTGGCAAAACTGGACAGCTACATGTAGGAGAATGAAACTGGACCATCGTCTAACCCCATATACAAAAGTAAATTTAAAATGGATCAAAGACCTGAATGTAAGCCATAAAACCATTAAACTCGTGGAAAAAAACATAGGCAAACCCTCTTAGACATAAACATGAGTGACCTCTTCTTGAACATATCTCCCCGGGCAAGGAAAACAACAGCAAAAATGAACAACTGGGACTATATTAAGCTGAAAAGCTTCTGTACAGCAAAAGACACCATCAATAGAACAAAAAGGAACCCTACAGTATGGGAGAATATATTTGTAAATGACAGATGCGATAAAGGCTTGACATCCAAAATATATAAAGAGCTCACATGCCTCAACAAACAAAAATCAAATAATCCAATTAAGAAATGGGCAGAGGAACTGAACAGACAGTTCTCCAAAAAAGAAATACAGATGGCCAACAGACACATGAAAAGATGCTCCACATCGCTAATTATCAGAGAAATGCAAATTAAAACTACAATGAGGTATCACCTCACACCAGTAAGGATGGCTGCCATCCAAAAGACAAACAACAACAAATGTTGGCGAGGCTGTGGAGAAAGGGGAACCCTCCTACACTGCTGGTGGGAATGTAAGTTAGTTCAACCATTGTGGAAAGCAGTATGGAGGTTCCTCAAAACGCTCAAAATGGACTTACCATTTGACCCAGGAATTCCACTCCTAGGAATTTACCCTAAGAATGCAGCAATCAAGTTTGAGAACGACAGATGCACCCCTATGTTTATTGCAGCACTATTTACAATAGCCAAGAATTGGAAGCAACCTAAATGTCCATCGATAGATGAATGGATAAAGAAGATGTGGTACATATACTCAGCCATAAGAAGAGGGCAAATCCTACCATTTGCAGCAACATGGATGGAGCTGGAGGGTATTATGCTCAGTGAAATAAGCCAAGCGGAGAAAGAGAAATACCAAATGATTTCACTCATCTGTGGAGTATAAGAACAAAGGAAAGACTGAAGGAACAAAACAGCAGCAGAATCACAGAACCCAAGAATGGACTAACAGGTACCAAAGGGAAAGGGACTGGGGAGGATGGGTGGGTAGGGAGGGATAAGGGGGGGGCAGGAAGAAGGAGGGTATTAAGATCAGCATGCATGGGGGGTGGGAAAAGGGGAGGGCTGTACAACACAGAGAAGACAAGTAGTGATTCTACAACATTTTGCTATGCTGATGGACAGTGACTGTAAAGGGGTTTATAGGGGGGACCTGGTATAGGGGAGAGCCTAGTAAACATAATATTCGTCATGTAAGTGTAGATTAATGATAACAAAAAAAAAAGAAAGAAAGAAAGAAAGAAAAGGGGGATTACTCCCTGATAGGATAAAACTAACTGTAAATCAACGATTAATGCATGCTTTAAATATCCTTTGACCACTTAAAGGGTGTCAGATGATTGGCTATGGAGGTACACTTTTCTGATAATATTCCTTTCTCTTTAAAAAAAAAAAAAAAGGCAGTTCCTATGTGGTGACCTCCAATGAGTTCTACACAATGGTATAAAGGGCATATAAAAGTGTAGGAAAAGGGTCTGTTTGTGTTTATACAGAGGATCAAAGCCTAATTTGGCTACCCAGAAAATGAACTAAGATATGATATGAAGAAGAACTTCCAACATCTGCACTCTCTGGAAGACTCATGCCAGAAGATGATCATCAAAAAACCTCAACGAAGATCCAGGCGCTGCTACAGTTGTAGATGCACTCATCCCACCAGTTCCTGGACTTGCCATGGGAATGAAGAAGGAGATATCTAAGCTGGCCTGTGCATACAGTAAAACAACAAATTTGACTGGTTCTATACTGTTGGAACTCAACCAAGAATTAGGAGAAGTGCAAGTTGTAGCGCCCCAAAATCTTACAACTACAGACTATCTACTGTTAAAAGAACATATGGGATGTGAACAGTCCCCAGGAATGGGTTGTTTTAATTTGTCTGATTTCTCTCAGACTGTTCAAGTTCAGTTGGACAATATCCACCATATCATAGATAAGTTTTCACAAATGCCTAAGGTGCCTAACTGGTTTTCTTGGTTTCACTGGAGATGGCTGGTAATTATAGGTCTGCTTTGGTTATGTAACTATACTCGTATTTTGTTGATGTGTGTGCGCAATTTAATTAGTAGTTTAAAACCTATACATGCTAAAGTTACTCTACAAGAAGATATGTCAAAGAAATAATCAATCTTCCCATCTTTTCTTCCGCCTGCTACTTCTATAGCTTTTCTTCTTCCTTCCTAATTACAACCCTTAAATAGAATTCGTGCCTCATATCCAATTTACCGAGTATCATAATTCCTCCAAGTGGTAAAGATACCTCAAGACAAATGCTGGGCATAGAAGCCACAGGGCATAAATCTGCAAAGAAGTAAAAAGCTAACCTTTTCAAACAATAAGGCTTCTCTCTCACTTACCAACTTTACATTTTCCTGTATGGCCCCGGAAGATGACTGGTTAGCCAGAGATGGGTAAGATTCCTCAAGGGAGGAACAACCTAAGACAAGTACAGTCGCAGGGGGGCCATCAGGTGAGAAATTGGGGATCAACAGAGGTGAGGCTTAGAACCTCACCCCCCCTGTTCTGAGAGAAATCTTCTGCATATGTGGATGTTTTATTGCCCTTGTTTAGCTTGGATTAACACACAGTCTACAGGCACACACCTGATCATCTACATTTGCTCTCTTACAACACTAAACTATGTTTTCTACCTTTATCTTGCATCTACCTACCACTTCAGCATTTTATTAAAAATAATAATAATAAAGATAGAAATGTGGTATCCACATAGAAATCAACTATAAAAATCAAACAAATATTCATATTGAACTGATTGTTTATAGTTCATAATGCATGATCAAAACTGAAAGTTTCTGTGATGACTGCCCTTGTACTGTTCACCATGTAACTTATTCACTATGTAAGAAACTTGTTCTTTATGCTTCAGAAGATTGGAGACTGACGAAAATTAGGCTTGGGGTGGATTAATGATTGTGCATTGAGCATTGACTCCCCTATACAGAATTTTATTGTTGTCAACAACCATTTGATCAATAAATATGAGAGATGCCCTCTCAAAAAAACAAAAACAAAAACAAAAAAAAGTACAGACTTCCAACTGTAAAATAAATAAGTAACCGGGATGTAATGTATAGTATAAGGAATATAGTCAAAATATTGTAACAACTTTGTATGGTGATAGCTGGCAGCTGGAATTATCATGTATATAAATGTTGAATCACTGTGTTGTACACCTGAAACTAATGTAATACTGTGTGTCAACTACCCTTCAATAAAAAATAATTATCTACAAAAAAAAAAATCTGGGTAATTTGTAGTTTGGCCATTGCTTAACCAGACATGCAGGGGAAAGTGGGCCTCCACAAAATCACTTAGGGACCTCTGTATTAACCACTCCCATAATAAAAATTGAATATTATCAGAGAGTGGTTGATTTATATTATTATGGATAACATATAAGCATATAACTGAGGATTAAACTGCACTGACTACCCAACAGAGGTCCATCCCTTTCATTATAAATCCAATCATTTTCTTAAATACAGAGGAAAAATTTAACCCCAAATACAGAGCCAAAAATGAAACATAGGTGTTAGTGATTAATATAAACTCAATATTCAGCACAACAGATAATGTTGATAGAGAATAGTATAGTACATAACTACTGTGATATTATAGACAAAGTTCCATTTAGGAAAAAAACCTTGAGACAAAATGAAAACTGTATATTATGAATCTGTATATAAGAATATTTAGATGCATAATTATTTGAACCATGCATATTCAAATGAGCCTCAAAAAACTTGAGAAATAGCAGTGTGTCACATTTCAGCCTTAAAAATTTCAGAAAATCACAGAGGAATTCTGGAATTAACAACCAAAAAAGAATAAGAAAACAAGGTCATTATCATTAGAAGAAATTATCTTAAACCATTTCATATGATTTCCCTAAGAGATATATGTCATATATTTACCACATTATGTATCATATCAAATCATCATAACATTCAAGGTCCAAAACAATAACATATCTACAGAAATTGCAAGAGAATTCAGCTTAATTTCTATTACTATTTTTGCTTGAATAGTCACATTACCTTAATAGACCCTCAAATCTTTCTTTGAAACTTTACAGAGAAAATTTTTAAATTCCATGTTTTTTATGGCACTAAGTAAGACTCATCAAAATATTTATTGGTTCTGCTCGAAACTCTGAAAATGCAGTGGGGAACTGAAAGAAAAATCGCCCATCAAAGCTCTTCACAGAAATCTCCCTCAATGGTTCTTAAATTATCAGGCTTTACTATCTGGCATCAATTGCTTTGTGATGGAGAAACAGACATTCTCTGGAGGTTGCTGTGTAATCGGGTGAGCCAAGAAGCAGGGTAGGGCTGACACCTGAACCACGCAGAGCCCTGTTCAGACATGAGAAGAGGGAAGGAATGTAAAGCAAGTGGATTGTCTCTGGCCACAAATGAAATGGACAAGACTAGAGGTTCTGTGTTGGCCCTTTGATAAACCATTAATCCTGTGGCAGCCCAAGAGGCACTGACCACCACACTTGGACCTTAGGTTTCTGATATACAAGAAAAAGATAACATATTGTTACTATTTATAATCCAGCTAGAATATATGTTCCGTGAGGACAGTGGCTTTCATCTAGACGGTGCCTGCGTGAAGCACATCCTCAGCTATTTACCGCATGGATAGATGGTTGATGGGTAGGTGGAGGACCAGATGAAGTGGCTTTCCATTGAACTGTGCCCTTAATTTGGATGTCCTTCCACCCTGTTCAGGTTGACACCAGTCACATCCAAAACGCCTCGAATTCCAGAATCTTGATTTGGACAGACGTGGAAGCCCACCGCCTGCAGGCTCAGGGTGTGTGGCAGATGGAATGCACCTTGGTGAGTGTGCACAGTATGAGTTGAAATTTATTTCTGACCCAAGTCAAGGACCAATTTGACCCTAAAATATGAGTTATTCATACTTTCATAAATTTTAATCTTAAAAAATTAAGTCTAATCTTTATGGGCAAATAAACAGAGTTCAAGTGAAACTCTGGAGCTTGCCTTTATCTTCTGTTCTTCCCTTTTTAATAAAAGAACATAAATTCAAATGCATGTAAAGGAAAGCAAAAGATCAAGCATACATCTATTAAAATGTTCATTTGATTTTTCTTTTTTCTTTTTTTTTCTGGTAATACGTTGAATTACACTCATTGGTCTTCAAGAATTAAAGTATTTCTGGGATGACTCGCACTCTGTTATTATGTAATATCATTTTCACGTTACTGGATTTAATGTGCTAAAATTTTATTAAGGATTTGGTGCCTATGTTTATGAGGGATATTGGTCTGTAATATTCTTTGCTTCTTTTGTGATATTTTTGACAGGTTTTAGCATCGGGGTTATGTGGGCCTCATGAAACGGATTGAGAAGTATTCCCATCCCCCCTATTTTCTGAAAGAATTTGTGTGAGATTGACATTTCTTTCCTAAATATTTTCTAGGAACTATCTGGAATTGGAATTTTCTTAAAGACACAGACCACTTTTGGTAGCACACTTTATTCTGTGCCTATTCACTTGAGAGAACAAAATACAATAAAGCCTCTCTCTTGGTATCTCCTTTGAAACTGTATTAGACAGTGATAGTGACCAAGAATAGTAACTGATGAATCACCAAGATCAAAAGTGGGTATGATGTTCATAGAAACAATGTTCAATTTCATATTTGAGACGCAAGAGGACCTGTTTATACTGGAGAATTAACAGCCCAGTTAGGTAATCCATACCCAAATCCAACAAGTCGAGGCTTGGGGACCAAGGCTTCCAGTGCCTCCCAGAGCACATTCAGTATAATTTGTCTTTTCTATTCTTGGCACTCATGATTACTGCCCATGTTTCTAATTTCCAGCAAAAATAAAACAGAGCCTGCCAAGACATTGAAACCAGTTCAGTGAAGTAAAAACTGCCAAGAGCAGGGAGATTTGGATTATTACAGCTGCATGTAATTTTTGTTTTTAATCCCCTCATTCCCAAATCCAAGTTTTCAGGACTTTACCTCACTCATGCACATACTAACATATGCAGATGACTCCATACAGAAGAGATATATATACTTTGGATTTGTCATTTTGTATTTTTCCATTCTCTATTATACAGCTCAACAAAGGATACATTTGTTTCTACCTAAAAGACTATGAAAATGTCTTAGAACAAATGTATCAAAAAACATTCAAGTGTGTTCCTGTGGAAAGACAAGGAATAAGGAATTGTAGTGAATGAACTAAAACATATTAATTTCCTCTGTTGGCTGCATACTTATTCCAGTGAGTTTATATTCTCAGTTTATGTAAGGAATGTTTCTCTTAGAATTGCCTTCAAAAGCTACACCCCAGCCTCTGAGAGTCCTCGGTGGAGTGATTTGGGATTACTGTTAACAGATGAAAGTCATTTATGGCTGTGCTGGATATTTTCCATTTGCCTCTCCAGAACCACTCTCTCCATGCCTCTCCAGTCCACTCTGTGTCCCAGAAGACTGATCCATATGAGCTATATTAAGTCTCCCAGGCTCTCTGTCTCTCAAGATCGGCCAAAGGGAAGCACCATCAGAAATCTGAAGGCAAAAAAGAGAATGAGATCAGTGATGTGGCTTCCTTCCTCTCCTAACATCCCCAGGTCCAGTGGGAGAGCTCACCCCTACATCTCATTCTGTGTTGCCATAGCAGCTCCATCCTTTTATTCCTTTCAGGCCAAGGGAGCCTAAGGGTTACCCTCATCCCTTTTCGGTTTCCCATTACATTTTACACATCTTCTGCAAATGGACCCTTTATTTCCCCTATTTAAAGGCTCCTCAGTTACACACACATGCACACACACTCACATACACTATGTGATTAGGAGTGCATTTCTTGCCTGAATGCTGACCCTGATTGGTAAAGGAGTCAAGTCTGCTGAATAAAGTAGTTGATCAACCTGGGTAACAGGTCTTTCAGTACAAAAGATAGACTACATAATCATGAGACTAAGTTTTTGGTATTGCACATTTATTAGCTCTGAAGTGCTTCCCAAAAGAAAAGTTCCAAAATTATTTAGAGCAGGGACAGCGTATTTCAAACATCTAGACTCCAAAGGTGACTACTTTGATGAAAGCACTATTCATTTAGCTGTTAACGTTATGGATGTTTGATGTTTTTAAACATCTGATGACACTATCATCACATTCTGTAATATCTGTTCATCACTTCCCATTCAAAAAGCTAGGTAGCTTGGGATTTATGAATGCATAATCAAAAATTTCTGAAATTTCTGAATGCAAATCAAATTAGGTTTTAGAGGTCCAGGTAGTAAAAACAACAAATAGCTTATTACTAAAAAGAAAGAGCGAGATTTCAGGATAGATTGGACATAATGGGGTATTGAGAAAGAAATAAGATTAAGATTGTTTCCAAAAAACATACTTCATTAAGTACACATATGTAAAATTATTTTCATGTTGTGAGAAGCAAGTTGTCTATGTAAAATATGCATGTGCTTAACGAATCATTTATTTCCTTAGACTTTTCAAGAATCAGTTTTCGTTTTCAGAATATTAATATTTAAGACAAAAACTTGAAACCTGACCTGGTGGCTAGTTCTCTATTTGGAGCCAGTTAATTTTATAAAGCTGATGTTGAACTATTCTCTTTCTTTTTCTCTGTACTTAATGTTCTATGCTGAGCTATTGCTGTGGCTTAAAAATACAGGATGAACATTTTGAATGTTCCCAATGTTTTTAATTTAGATTTGCACAATCATAGAAATTAGTGATGGAAAAACTAGGATTCTTCCTCTTAATATGAACTGTAGTTCTTGGTCCAGCTTCATTCTCTTTTTTCTGATTAATGAAGCTAAAGGTGGGGGGTGGGGAAGACAAGGAGCAGTGAAAAAACTTCCCTGGGCAATTTGATCACTCGCATTATTTCAAGATCTCGGGATTAACATTCTCTCTTCAGGGGAGCACCATTACTTTTGTGATTTACCCTGAAGTCTTAACAAATAGTGTCTCTTTCTCTTGGCATTACATTTTCAACTTATTGATTGACAGAGGCTGTATCTCTATCCACTGCATTGTATTTGAACAAAATGTTATCACGGCAATTAACTGGCCTAGAAATGGGAGCAATGTGGAACTCTCTAGTCCCCTGTGTTTGAGGTCATGGAGAAAACAAATTCAGCCAGTCTTTAAGGCATATTTAATTCATATGATGGAACAGTAGCACACACAGAATCCTCTGAGAGTTATTTTGTTGACAGTGATCTACATATCTAACTTCTTTAATCTGTCCCATAACAATGTTTCTATTTCTTTTTTTCACTCCAGAGGCAAAATGGTCTTTAAATCCTATATTTGGAGATTTACTAGTTTTGCTTTCCTCCCTCAAGTACAGCTCCATATTAGACTTAGGTGACTGAAAGGAACTTTGTAGATCATCTCCTTCATTTCACACAAGGAAACTAAACCCAAAGAGTGATTCGTCATTATCCCATTTAAGCTTTCTCCTGATATTCCCTAACCAGATACATAACATACTATACTTTTAAGAATAACATTTGAAAAAGAATATGTCCACTTTCCAAGAGTTTAAGCCATTTTTTTAAACAAATGGAAATTCTACTAAGATGTCTTAATTTATTTAAAATCAGTTATTTCAAAACAAACTCATTGTTGAGACTGTCCCATCAGTGTAAATGAACTGAGAGCAGATCAAGATTAATCTGGCCCTTATTAAATGTTATGTGAGCTAGCTATATTTTCATATATCTCTCTTATTTTCCCTACCAGATTTTAAGCTTTTTGTCCTTTCCTTCTCCCAATATGCCTCGCCCCATGCTCTTCATAAAATCAAGTAGACTAACTGATGGAAGATACTGGCAACCCAGAATCCATAGCTCTTTATTCCAATTCATGTACTGCTAATGCCAATATTGATTTGGGGAAAAATAAATGCAACTTATTTTGCCTTAAAAATACTCAGAGGAATGAATTAATTGTTCTTAGCAGAAAGACCCAACACATATCTGATGAAAATGTAACAGAGCCTAAAAACAAGCTCGTACCCAAATACTAGCATGAGATAAACTCTAGTGAGGCCCAACCATCCTCTTCAATTGGCTGGAATTGTCCTTTGGAGTGTCTACCCCAAGACGAGCACTGAATGAACAATCAGTACAATACAGTAAAGCAGGTTAAATGCTTCCATTTCAACTTAAACCATAAATTCACAAGAATAACCTATTTGTTCTCTTTGGCTAGAAAAACTACAAAATGGTGACTCCAATGGACTAAACTTATTGTTAATGATAAATATTGCCTATATTTTGTATAGTCCATTTGATACTTATTTTTCTGCTTTGCTTAAAGAAACAGTAGTCTCCATCATAAGATCCTCTATTTGTCTAAAATATTAATTAGTTAAACCTAAAAATGCTTTCCTCTTATAAGTAAGACACAAAAGTATTATTTGCCTGACATCCTTGGAAAGAATTTTTAATCAATAAGAAAAAATTAAAGTTTATACTGGAGAACATTTTCCTAAGTCCATTTAGCCAAGTCAGTAGGTTGGAATTTGACAGTGCCAGTAAATTTAATTTAATTTCACTTCACTTTGAACTTTTGCTGATTGAATAGAACTAAGGGAACCATAGAATGATTGATTATGGGCACTTTTTAATTGTTGCCTAAAATATGCAGGAAAAGACATAAAAGAGCAAGAGGGACTTAAAGACAAGGGAGCCACTCAGTGAATTAAATGGAATTTTTTAAAGACTGATACTGACAAAGTATACAGGATAAAATGAGAGACTCAAAGAGAATTATTTTATTCCTTAAGGACAGAACTAATATTTCTTTCCTATAGAACATAGTCAATATATAGGTGAACTTTGCTAAAGGGGTATCTTAGTAATAAAAGTATAAATTGGAATTAAAAGAGTGAGATGAAAGACTTGAAGGATTTACAGAAGGCATTCCACGTTCTAACCACACATGGATGCAGCTATTTGCGTTATCTCAGGAGTAAGACCGTTTCCTCTCTCAATGGACATCTTCATTTCCAAGACTGGGTCCTCAGGGGAGTCATAAGCCCCATAATCTTTCATACACTGAGAATGTCTAAGAACAATGTGGCACCTTGAAGAAAGGAGATCAGCTAGATGGGAGCATCAAGAGTTGAAAAAAAAAACAGAAACCAAATAGCAGTTCCAACACGTAGAATATTATGGTAAGAAAAGACCAACTTCAGAGAATCATCACTTTTACTTTGAATTTCCTTCCAGACATCTTTAGAGCAAGTGCCTGCTTCAAGTCAAGGCTGGCCAGAGAGTGGATATGTTTCCCCCAATAACTGTGGGAGACCTACTATGTCAGACATTACAGCAGCGGCAGGTCCTCTTCATTTCCTCTCAACCACAGGCAAATAAGGTACAAGTAAGACACAAAAGTTGAGGACAAATAGCCTTTCTAAGGAAATTTTCTACAAGCATATTAACATGAGATGGGCACCCTACAGGGGAAGGGTGCAAAGTAAGAATTTGTCATTGTGAGACAATCAACCTTAGCATAATTTAAAAATTCATCCCAATTTAGCTCAACAGACTCTTCTTTATTTCTTCTATTTTTTTTCTTTTTTTGAGTCCATACTATACAGCAAGCTTTGTAACATGATTCCAGGCTCAGAGGGGCTAAAAATTAAAAAAACAAAAGAGCAACAGGAAGGGTAGTTTGCTCCCAGGAATGGAGATAAGGTCAGACAAACCAACCAACACTGTTTCCATCTTCCATGGAAAGAGCAATGGTAAGAGCATAATGCTTTCATTTTTAATAACCAGCTCAGAAATGCTTATTATGTCCTTTGTCCAAGATCCTTGAGCCCAGACTCCAGCAATGGTCTCCTGGTGATCACAAATGTGGTAGTCCTCTTAAAGGGGTTAACAAGACCAAGCACAGCTTTCTCAAAGCTGTGCATGAAAACTTAATGGAGAAAACCCAGGATAATTTAAATGTGTAATAGGCAAAAGGAGGCATGAAATCAGCAATACTCCCTTAGAAGTTATTGTAACTGTGGACTTAGGAAAGGCTATTTGACAATTAAACTCATGACATTTATTCATCAAATTAATTCAGTGTGGCTCAGATATGAGTGTAGCCACACGAATGAAAAATAACCAATAAGCAGGAAGACAAAGGAAGAAGAGATGCCGCCTGCAAAGATGAAATAGCTCTTAAGCTGCCATAAAGTCCTAGATTTGCTGGATTCACTTTATGTCAAGGGAGTTAGGTGTCCTGACTTTGTGTAACTACCTACTGAGTATTTCTTCATGAGAATACCTCAGGCATCAAAAATGCAACATGTCTTAACCCAGATCCATTATTTTAAAATTTCAGTATAAGCCAATAATTAAAGTTTGTTCAAGGGTCTCTAGACATTCAAAGGGAGAATTAACTACACTGTGAGTATCAAGGAAAGCTTCACAGAAAGGACAAACTGGGAGCCACATGTTGATGAGTGAGCAGGAGCCCCAAGGTGAATGAGTGCATGAAGAACTTTCCAGGCAAAGAGCAGAGAACACATAATGGGAAGCAGGCAGGAAGAGCATGGGATGTTTCAAGAACGTCAAAGAATGTAGTTGGTTATGATCTGTTTCTACTCACAACACTTCTGACAGCAAATGTGGGGGGGGATTTTCCTCACACTAACCAATTCTCTCTTGACACCAACTGGGTGTCCTAGAATTAAGTTCAGTTCTGACACTAACTACCCAGAGTTAGCACAGAGTGCACAGATTAAGAGCTCAGCTCCACAAGATGCCAATGAAAAGTCCCAGGCCTCCTGTACTTTTAACCAACCAAGTATAAACCAGGGGTTCCTACAACCCCATCCTCAGGTTTGGTTGTTTACTAGAAGATCTCACAGACCTCAGGAAAACAGCTTTATTAGTATTCCCATTTTATAATAAAGAATATTATAAAGGATACAGATGAACAGCCCGATGAAGAGATACTGAAGGTGAAGTCCAAGGGAGATTTGTCCTGGAAAGTTGGGTGTGCTGTCCTTCCCCCCCCCACCCCCACCCCCGCACCTGGGTGTGCTCACCAGCCTAAAATCACTCTGTCTTTTAGGGGTTTTAATGGAGATTCCATTATGTAGGCATGAGTGATTAAATCATTGAGCACTGGAGATTAACTCCCTGGAGGTCGAGTGGTAAGGCTAACATTTCAACCCTCTAACCACATGGGCGGTTCCTCTGGCAAACAGCCCCCATCCTGAAGCTGTCTGGGGCCCACTAAGAGACATCTCATTAGCATAAACTAGGGGCTGAAAGGGGCTTACTGTGAATATGAAAAGACTCTCACCCCTATCACTCTGTAAATTGCAAAGGTTTTAGAAGCTCTTGTATCAGGAACCAGGGGCAAAGACCAAATACATATTTCTTATTACAACACAATATCACATTGGTATAAAGGATGTGATAGGAGATGACATAGGAGTGAACGCAGGAGTCTAATTATGAAAAAAACCTTATTAAATTTAAATTATATCCAATAGTTAATGGGGATTTATTGAAATATTCAACGAAGGAGAGTGATATGGTCACATGTGTGTTTTCAAGGGAGCCCTCTGGGAGCAGTGTGTGGGAAGCAGATCAGAGACCTACAAGGCTGACAGCCAGACTCAAAGAGGACTGGAATAGAGCTACCGCAGCAATGTCAGAGATGGCTGGATGGGGGAGATGGTGCAAAGGTAGATTCAATGGGACTTCATAGGATATCTGACAAGGGGCACAAAGGAAAGGAAAGATTTAAAGACAACTCGGAATTGAAGCTTGAGTGACCATTTGGGCAATGACCCAAGTAGCCAAGGCCCCAGGCAGAGAAGAAGAAGTAGCCATTGGGATGGTGCAGAAGACATTGAAAGCTCTTTTGGACATGATGAGATACTGGTGGGTTGTTCTGGTAGAAAGGTCAAGGAGGAGGCTAGAGAAACAGATCCAGAGCTCAGAAGAAAGTTCTCACAAGAGATAAGGACCTGGGAGTCACAGGCCTGGCTGCGGTCAACCATGGGAATAATGAGTACTTCTCAGTGAGGCGCAGGTGACACAAGGGCGGAAGACAGAACTCAGGGTGGGGGAGTGGAGGGAACAGACATGAGGCAGTATCCTTGGGACAAGCCTGGGTAGAGACCCACCTCTTCACCTTAAGAAGCTAATGTAATTGAAGGGAGAAAAGGATGCATGCCTAGGGTGGGACCCCACTCCTGGGGAAGTTCTGTGGTTAGGAGAGCAGGGCCCTGGATCTGCCTTAACGGATCCTTCAGCAATGCCACTCTCAGAAAGTAGATGCACTTAAAGGAATGTCTTTCATGGGAGGCTGTGTAAGGGCTACCATCACAACTACACCACCATACAGAGTTAGGAGTGCTCTGTGTGAGACCAGAATTGAAGGCTAAAACTTAACATTCACGATTATGGTGTGTGGTCAAGTGCAACTTTGTGCATACAGTTGATCCTCATTATTCACAAATTCTCTATTTGCAAACTCACCTACTAAAATTCATTTGTAATCCCCAAATCAATACTCACAATACTTTTTGTGGTAGTTTCTGGACATGCATAGAATGATGAAGAAATTGGAGTCCCTGAGATACACATTCACAGTTGAGATCAAACAAGCCAGTACTCTGTCTTCTTGTTTCAGCTCTCACACTATGAGTAAGTCTCCTTTTCACAGTCTATTTAATGTAATTTTTTTTCTTGCATTTTTGTGCTTATTTTAGGTTATTTTTAAATAAGCACTGGAGTACTGTCTAGAATTTGCTAAGCACAAGATTGTGATGTGCCTTATGGGAATTTGTATGAGTTATATAAGCTTCATTCAGGCTTCATTCTATAGTGTTATAGAGCAGTTGGCTATGAGCTAAATGTTTATGAATCAGCAATAGATATCATATAAGTGTCTTTAAACAGAAACACACATAAAACAAAGTTGTGTACTGATTGGTTGATGAAAATGTGACCAGAGGCTTGCAGAAACCCAACCCTATATTTCCCCTAGGAGCAATGGTTTGGTATTTGCTGATTCAGTGACTCCATAAGACATACTTATTGCAAATAACAAGAATTGACTATATGTGTAGAAGGCTAGAATGAGCCAAGAGTCGCATCAGTCCTAAATGAAACTCCTAATATACTCAAAATGGTTCATTATACAAGCATATAAGGTTCAGGGTGTTTCTGAGTTTTATTTGGGTGTTTGAGGCCAGAAAAAATTTTCTTTTTCTCTTTGAACACACCAGATTGTTGACTGCAGTCACATGAACTAAAGAGGTTAAGTACATCATGGAGTCTGTGGCCCAAGCCTGCCATATACTTGCTCTGTGACCTTAAACAAACATTTGCCTTCCTGGAATCCTCATGTCTCAACTATAAAATGAGGCAATAATATGACATGACCCCTCAGATCCCTGTTAGCTGTGACTTTCCTTCATTCTGCAGCTGACCCTAAAGCCAGAGGCCCTTTGCTATCAGCTGTGAATTTAGGACTGCATTAGTTATGAAAAAGAACATACTGGAGTGGATTTCCTATATTTCCCAGAGAAATGTGAGCACAGATTCATTAGAGTATTGATTTAAGAATTCTGCATCTCTTGTTTAGTTTTAACTTCAATGACAGGGAAAAAAATCCAGAGAAAAAATTTAAAATCTGACAGAGTAAAACATTGTCAATTACTTCAAACTTAATGGCATTAAAAATAGAAACAGCACAAGGAGAAGACTGTCTAATTGTAATTAAAGCAAATGGCTCAAGTGATGGAGGCTAGACCTAAATGGTGTGTATGCCAGGCTACCCCAAAGCCCCACTCTTTTAGGTTTCTCCAGAGGATCCCAGCATATCTTGCCAACAATTGTGTGCTCCATTAAGCACTTGGCAAAGGACTGGATGGACATGTGTGACCCAGACGTTTCCATGGAAGGTTAGGCCTCCCAGATGAAGTCCTCATTTTAAGAATGTGTGCAGGATTAAGATGTAATCCATTGTTTCAAAGAATATAATGATGCACGAAATAAATGCTCTAGTTTATTTTTCCTTTAAAGAATTCTTTAACTGTAGAGGATACTTTAGTAAACAGAATCCTTTATTTAACAAAAGGTACCCCTTTTCTATCTAAATTGTCAGAGAGCAACCCTAGGTGATAATGGAAAAACTTGAAAAGATGAAACACTCATACACATACACAAATAACCTTGACTTCTCTTTTCCTGTAGCCAATGAGAAAATTGCCTTAGCCGTAAGAAGGCCCATACCTCACATCCAGCCACTTTCTCTTTCTCCATCTCCTGCCTCTATTTGGAAGGGTCTTAAATGCACAGGAGCACACACCAGCACACAGCGACAGCACAGACAACGCTCAGAAAAACAGACCCATGGATGAAGCCCTTGCAGGCTCTGGCAGTGGGCTCAGGTCTCCTGGGCCTGGGAATTCTGGGATGCTGAGTATTCAGGATGTGGTTTAGAACTGGAGTGTGGGTTCCAGTGAGCATTTGCCCTGAGTTCCGCAGGCTCTTCATCCCCAGGGGAGGGGCACACCTGAACGGGCATCTGTGCGCTCTCTCCACATTTGATGATGCACATATCTTTTCGTGGTTTTTAAACACTCTTCCAACTCTAAATGTCTTATTAAAAGTTGTCCCTCTTCGAGGATTTACAGCATAACAATATTTTGCAATGTGGGTAATACCACATGTAAATGTATGAGAACATACCGGACTGAACTTTTGGGGGTAAGAATAAAAAATCTCTTCTATACCGAAGCAGCTCAAGACCTAAAATAAATCAATGTCTCACTGTGGAACAACTGTACATTCCTATTCATATTTATAAAATATAAAAATGCATAATGACTGCTCTATCTCCATTGAATAAACTATCCTAGAAGTACTGTGAAAGCTCTCCAATTATAGGAACTGTGTCTGTCTTTGGCACCTAGGCCAGTGCCTAGCATGATGAATAACCAATAAATATTTGTCAAATAAATAAATTGAATTCACTCTTTTAATCTGCAAAACTTCAGCCCCTTTCCTCTACTCAATTGGTTTAATTTCAAAACCCACATCTTTGCATAGACCTGTGTTCCCTATCCCACATCTCTTTCCATGGCTGGAGATGTTTTTAATCTTAGGAAATACATGTTGCCACTTTGCGTTTGTTTAGTGGCCTTGTTTGCTCAACTAGTCTTCATTATGAGGACCTAATTTACTTACACAGTGTTCTTCAAAAGGTTATGTGAGCTTTAAGACGTCGGCTTTAGGAAACAGATGGGGCTTGGCAGCAATAGCTGTGAGAAAACAAACATTAGACAAGACAGCTGAGGGTGAGGGGAACCAGGCAGCCCCACTTCAGAGCATCTCCACGACACACCCAAGTGTCCCAAAGCTTTGGGTGGGGAGCAACCACGATCCGTAGCCCTCCAAGTGAGTTAGCTGCTCTAGTCACCTTTTCCTCTGCCATGGCATCAGTACACCCAGCGACTGAAACAGAGGCGGGAACACCACTGAAACTGTGAGGAACTGAGGGGCTGAGGGAAGATACAATCTTTTTGGTTGCTTTTCCCAAGATAAGGGGTATTAAAAGCATTTAGATATTTTTCAACTGATGCTTGTAGTCCCATAACTAAGTAAATATCCAAAACAAAAATACTTTTGAAATTACAAACTTAGTTAAAAGACTGTAATAATGTTGTCATTGTGTTAGGTGAAAGAAGGAAGGTACAAAATCTCACACAGTAACTCAGGGCTGGTGGTCAGTCGCGATGTACTGGCACCACCAACTTGGGCCAATACTGGCAAGTCACCCTGCTGCACTGGCCCCTCTCTGAGGCCCCTCAGCTCTCCCCTCCACCCAACCACTAAAGGGTTACCATGGGGCCAGTGCCTCTGAAGTTCATAGGTCATTCAAATTTTTTAATATCATAACTTAATATGACCCTAATTATTTAACTTTATATGTGTCTTTATGTGCATGAAAATACACCAAAATGCTTACCAGTGATTGTATTCCCAATTGGAATCATGGGTGATTTTTATTTTCTTCTTTATGTTTTTAGGATTTTCAGTTTTCTACACTAAGCATATATTACCTAATGACCAGAGAAAAGAAGAAAGAAAGACCCTGAAAGAAAAACAAATCACCCCACTATTCATTCATACCTAATTCATTCCTGGTAGCAATCTACTAATCTGATGTGTGCTAAATTCAGTAAGTGTCTCTTGGGAGTCTACTATGCACCTAGCATATGGGATACCAAATAATATAAAACATGACCTCTGTCAAGGAGTTTGCAGTCCACTTGGGTGGTAAGACACACCTCCACACCCTCCCAACCTTTATTCAAATGGAGACATCTGGCATCAGAATTTCAGGTACAGGGAAATTGAATTCATCAATCCCAGTGATTACAAGCTAAGGTTTTCTAACCAGAAGTCAACTTGAATCCAGGCTCCCTATGTGTTACCTCTGTGACCACGGGCAAGTTATTCAACACTGCTAAGCCTCAGTTTCCCCATCTATAAAGTGAGGGGAATAGCAGAGCCCACTTTAAGGAACTAAACGGGTGTGGCTGTGGAGCACTTCACCCAGTGTCTGGAAGGGAGTAAGAGCTTTGGCCCCATCAGTGGCGGCCGTGCTGAGAGCAGAGGAGCACAGACTCAGCATCAGTCAAAGCAGCCTGGCACGCTGTCCTCTCCCTCCTGGTGTCTCAAGGCACCCGGCCTGCTCCCCGCACCCCTGCCTTTTATCAGGTCCTCTGTGTGCAAAGCTGTAACTGCACAGCAGGCAGAGACATTCCCAACATCTGCTGCCATGTAAGATATGCATCTTTCCGAACACCCACCTGCTTCTCTCCTGGTAGATCCGGCTTTTGTTTTGCCAGTCCCTGTAATCTGGCTGTGCATGTTTGACAGATGCTAGCACAACAAGCGATGACACTTGAGTGGACTCATGTCTTCAGTGAGTGAAGATGTCCTCAGTCTCCCAGGGACAGCTTTGCTTCCCCCAGCTCCCGTATTTGCAGCACCCCCTGGAACAGCTCAACCCAAAGTGACATTTCCCCTACAGCCAGGGAAACCCCTAGAACAGTGATTTTTCTCAGAAAGGAGAAACTAAGCCTGCTTACCCATGTCAAGGTATGAGGGGTCTGTCTGAGGGACTTTCAACTACTCTTAGGAAGCAGCTTTAAGAAGGTCACATGGAAGAATGCAGCAGTCTTCCCAAGGAATCAGTCTGAGCCTCGGTGTTTGCCTATGCAAGGCATCACTTTTCTTGGTAGTCTTCACAGAAACGGGAAGAACATCTTTTCCACAGATTTCTTGAACTCAGTTTCTCCTGTGTGAGACAAGTAAGGTCCACTGTCTTGTTGGTTCCAAAGGAGAACAGTCGTTTGTGGTGTCAGACCCCGTGCGTGAGCATCCTCGCTTCCCTCCCGGTGCTTTAGATATGGAGCTGGCACCTCGTGAGACATTTCCATTCCACAGTGTCACAGCCCATCATTAGAAATTCAATTTTACTTTTGCTGTAATCCAGCCCCTAAGTGACGCATCACTTAGTCACTGCAATTAGCACATCCTTCTTACCTACTTTTTCTCCAGTCCAAGCAAAAACTCAAGTAATACCACAAATCAAAAACTAGAAGAAACCATTCTAATTTATTGACCTCAGAACTGAATGCATTTAACTTAATTTTGAATCAACAGCCCCCCCCCTTTTTTTTAGCCCTTTTGAATCTATCTAAAGTAGAACCCAATGTAGATTTCTAACTTTAACCTGGAACTAAAATAGAAATTTAAAACTTCTCTGAACCAAATGTGCCCAAACCCAGCTCTTTGCACCATTTGAGTAAAACAGCTGTGAAATGTCTTGGTGCCACAGGCTTCTTTTGGAGTGAGGTGGAGCATGGAGGCCTGAAAACAATTTGACATTACCAAAGTAAAAAAGCTCAAACAATGGTGGAAGATGGAGTTTGAAGCCTCTGGCCAAAGTCAAGTCAGCGGCCTAAAACAAATGAGGCCAGAGGTCCACCCTAGTAACATGTCACAGGTACATAACGTCAGAAGTAGGTCATGAGTCAGCACCAGGTAAGCCTGTCAGAGGCCAGACATAGTCAAGAATAAGGACCAGCAAAAGTAATGGACTGGCAAGGCAAGAAAGAACCAGGCAGATCATCTAGAAGTCCAGGGTTTAAGAATCTGGGTCAGGAACCTGGAGATTGGTGGGAATGGGAGAAAGTGTAAAATGTAAGACAGTAGATGAAAGGACCGATGTCCAAAAAGACAGTGGTAACAATGGAAAGTTCTCTGAAAAGATGAGAGCTGACCAGCCTAGCCAGACTGGTTTAAGCTGCGATGACCAGTGAGTGGCTGCCAGTTTCCTGTGGCATAGCCCATATCCTACCTGCAGCACATGTGCTTGAAGCATGCTTTTTGAGTGAGTGAATAAATGAATGAATAAATGAATCCTGCAGATCCAAAGTATAGATTTGCTATTTTTCTTAGGTGTAGTAGCCCACTCAGACAGGAGTAAGTCTTGTGAAGATAAGTTTTTCCCTTCTCTAGGCACTGGACTCTTGAATCGAATAATCTGGTAAATACCACCTGGTACATCTCTTTAATTCTATCCAGAGGGGTTAATTTCAAACATAATATAGACGACCAAAGGATATTTCAAGAACAACATGTAAACTAGTCTTCATATTTCTACATATCGAACCATAAAGCGTGTGCAGAAGGCTCTGATGCCATCGTCTGGCTCATCCTTGCTGAGGGCGAACTAAAGGAGCACCAGTGGTGTTTATTGGGATCTTTTTCTGGATGTCCCCTGTATATTTGTCCTTAAAGCTTGGTATGTCTTCAGTGATTATTCTTCTGGAGGCACATTTCAGATCAAATCCCTCACCAGCTCAAAAATGAGTCAATGTTCTCCCACCATCAATTAAATAAACTATATGCTGTATTCTGGCACACCTTTGACTCTTGTATCCCACCTTCCCCTTCCACAGAATTTTCATACCCGCCCTACAGAGCTGCCAACAGTTTGCACACATATCCCATACTTTTCCACCTCTGTGTCTCTGACAGTCCTCAGCCTGGGATGTCCTTTTCCCATTTCTGTTCCCTGAGTTTTAATCCCACCTATCCCAATTTGCAGGCTCCCCCCCTGGCTGTTGCCACTTCCAGCAGCTCGATCTGTGTGATCCAAAGTCTACTCCAGCAAGTTTTCTGCACAACCTACCTTTGGCTGAGATGATCATACTCAACCCAATGCTATTTAGTTTGGGGGAAATTTGCCAATTGTATGGCACTCTCAGGAAAAGGCACTAAACATATGAGCAAAACTGCCAAGATGAGAGAGAGAATACACTTCCACAATGAGCCAGGATGTGTTTCCATAACAGGCAGCTCTCTGCACAAAAAGTTTAATAATATTCTACCAGGTGGAAGAAGGAAGTTTTTGAGGCTGATGAAACTGTGCCTTAACCTGACTGTGCTGGTAGTAACACAAATCCATAAATGTGTTAAAATTCATAGACCTGACATGAAAAGAAACAAAAAAGTCTAGTTTCCTATATGGTCACTTTTTAAAAACGTTTTAAGTGTTCTACTAGAGAAGTGAACTATGCATTAATAATTAGTTATTATTTTTCTGAAGGATCAAATTAATGACTTACCTTTTACATCTGCCCAGCTCCAAGAAGATAAACAGGATTGGTTTTGTGTTTGAGAGCAAGGGGAGGGGGCAGGGAAACAGAATTTAGGACAAACAATACTGTACAGTTTGAAAACTTTGGCCTTTAGTATGTGTAGCACCAGACTTAACTTGCAATTTCCTTTCTCACATACCCTAAAAACGACCTTAATACAAATACAACGTACAGATTTTATATAGAGCTTTTCTTTACCTGACCTAGACCCTTATATTTTCATTCATTATTTCTTATCAGATATGTCAACTAAACCTCTTTTCAAGTGATGCAGGCAATTTGTTTCAGAGCTATAAAACTGTGTGTGTTTTTATTGTTACTAGAGCTTTCCGAAGTATGCACTGATTTCATTATTTGTGACATACTTTACCAAGGTACTCATTCATTCCTATATTATTAGTGATTTGATGACTACAGTAAAATCTAGATTTGTGACTCATAAATTATCTAATATGATCTTTTCCACTGTTTCTTCACATTAATCTAATTTCTATCCTCATCTAACTCTATAGCCAGCCTAATTGAAATCCATGAGGGGTAGTTAAAATTCAGGCTCAAGTGAGAAAGGATTTAAATGAGTTCTTAATGGAACCCAGAGACCTGCCAAATTTAAAAGCTGCCTGATGCTCAGCCAGGTTATAAAAGACTTTCAGCAGGCAAAGGTGCAGCCCAGATTCTCAGCAGATCTTACCGAAGGCAATGGTGATGAGGCCAAGTTTTGATTTTTTTGGTTTTTGTTTTATTTCCCACAGAGATACAAAGACAAATAAAATGTAAAAACTCTCCACTTATTAAAGTTCCAAAAAGCAGTTTGACTCAGGTTATATGCTCTGTGTGCCTTATGGTGTATCTCTATTTTGCATAACAGCAATTGGAATACACAATCAACGACGAAAATGAACAAAATGTGGCATTCGGAAAATTCTTAGCAAAGTGTTCATGCTGAATTAATTTCCATGCCGAATCAATGTACTCCCTAAACATGAAGTCACTGAGTCTTAGACAGGTAAAGTTCTAAGACAGAAAAACAAGTTTCATTTAAGGACAAAACCGTTACCTTAGTTCTCTGCCTCAGTTACAACTGTTTTAATGGAGGGCAATTTAACCTAGGGAAAATTTCAAGTGTCTGGGCTAAAACTAAAAATCAGTATACAAAAAAAGGAGGCCAGTTTTTTTCTAGTCACATACCTGTAAACTTTCACAGGTTAAAAACACTTAACCATGGTCTCCAATTTTGGCTTGTTACTTTTCTTTTTCTGGGAAAGATTGCAATGGTAAGTGCAAGACCCCTCTCCCCATGACAAACAACGGTATATTTTCCAGATTCTTCTACCAATTTCTCACTGGAAAATTCTAGATTGAAAGTCTGAGGATTTCCTGCCCAGAAAGGAATAAACTCTGGAAACTTTAAAGCTTACAACTTCACAGTATAATATATAAGTACCACATACAAATAAAGGAGAACTTTCCTCAGTCAAGAAGCTGCAGTGGTGAAGCATAATAATAAATTGGAGCTTTGAAACAGAGGCCACATTTGGGGCCTTTTCTCTGAGGCTGTCACACCGGACAGCTAGCATGTTGCTCTGCCAGAGTATATGGGACTCAGCAGCCATCATCTCAGTAAACCAGCCAGGAAACATCATTCTGTGTCCAGCACCTACAAGAAATAAGGATGGGTCTGAAGGAAACTGACACTGGAACTAAGAGCGGCTGTCTCATTCTGCTTCCCCTTTGCAGCCATCTGCTTGTGATGCTGTCACTGGAGGACATCAAAATGATTTCTCCTGGCAGTCTCCTCTCAGCCCGACAGCAATGTGGCATTACTACTGATCCATCATACTAAGGGGAAAACTCATTTCAAACTGTTGCTCCAGTGGTGGTGATGGATTTGGGCAGAGCCTCAGTACTCTCCTGGGGTCACTAGTGACCAGCTGGTAGAGAAATGGTACAAGCCATGGCCAGAGGATAGGGCAAAACAAGTGGCCTGTATGGAAATCAAGCCACAGTCCCACTAGGACAAATTATGACTAACCCCTCTGGGAGGTCTCAGAGAGCTGAATATTTGACAGTGGTAACAAGAAAGGGTTGTCAAGAGAAGCAAGGAATTGGGGAGATGAATGTAAATGAATAGGCACTTCATATGAAGAATAATAAAGTATGCCTTTGGAGAATAACATGGATATTAAATAAATAGATCATAAAACATGACAAAATATATACTGGTATTATGAATGGTATGGTCTTTGCTTTAAAAAAATAGGCCAAGAATTAAGTTAATTCTGTAGTAATTACAAGTGAAACACACACACAAATTCCCAAAATGCCTTTGCCTCAACTAACAGCAGACAGGAAAGTTTCTTAATTACTTAACTAATAAGGAGTCTAAAGTGTAACTTTTTTTAACTAAACTATTAGAGATGTACTTGTACTTGAATGTTTTTATGTTAAGCAAACAAGCTTTTGGTCACTGATTTCTGTTTGGAATTCCCTCAGTTCTCTGCTTTGTTGTCTCAGCACAGAAACAGTAAAGGGAGGTTTCCTCCTTCAACCTCTTCGTTTTGTAGAATGGACAGACCCCGATGGCTATTTGCTTAGTTGAGAGAAAACCAAGAGCTGACCCAGCATCTGACTTCCAAGCTAATGCTCACAGCACTATTCCAAGCCAACCATGCTGACTGGTAACTTCATTATCTAACAGAAAAGAGTGGAAGGAGAAAAAAAAAATCCATCCTCTTGACTTTACTACCATGAGAATGTCACTTTATTCTCTTAGAATTTGTATCTAAGATCCCAGGTAGGTCCATTCGTGTCCACACAGCTTGAAGTAAGGAATATGTGGGAGTTTATTTGGGCAATATGAGCAGCCTCAAAATACACCCAGGAAATGTTTACAGTATAAATCATGTTTGGTATAATTCAAATAATAGCAGAGCTCCATGACCCCTCCACCCAGCCACCTCCTTCCTTGTTTCTAAGTGCAGTGCATGTTCAAAGGGAAAGACCAGGCAAAGGCACTCCTGCATTACCCAGAGGCCTTTGCCCCAAAGCCCATGATAGTTCTTTATTTATGTCAAAGCCAGAGGGGAGTGGCATCTGATTCTCAGCCTACACTGAAGTGTTATCTTCATCCAATCACTCTGTTCACAAGCAAAGTTAGTTGTAGGAAATGCACCAAGGGAAAGGAAGGCCTTCCTTATAGGGCCTAGAGGTGGTGTGACTTCCTACCACAAGGCCTTTCTAGGTCAGGACAAGTTTCCTAGGAAGGAAAAGTCTGAAATGAGACTACTGCTAGTCCAGACCTTGAACTCAGTCTCTACCCAAAGATCCACAGCTTTGTACTGCAGGACAATAGATATCCTTGATCTTGAGATACCCTCAACCTTGATCCATTCTTAAAGAATTTCTCCCTGGCAGGAGGGCATATGTGATGAAGAGTATCCACCATTTCTCCAAACATATAATAAAATCCCATACCTGATCTGGGAATCTTAAACTTTGCTTTAGTTCCCTGAGATCCATGGCATATCCATTTGGAAATAGGAAAAGACGTACAGTACAAACCACTAGAGAAAAGAAATATCATCTAAATTACCAAGGAAAGAAACAAACAAACCTAAAAAATTCTTATTCCTTCTCTTGGATTGGAGTTCTTTATTACTTTGAAGCATCTTTTGTTAGCTTAGTGAATCTTTCCCTGCTTCTCTCTCAATGGGGTTCAAGTTATCTTGATAGACCAAACACTGAGCAACAACCTACGAGCCTGCCAACCTAGTCCCTGAGAGCACTTGGCCGGGTTCTATCCTTCCCTCTTACATAAGCCTACTCTTACTTTCTGAAAGCTTTTTCCATTCATGTTCAGATCCACTTGTGGAAATTTTCTGCATAAAAACTGGATAGCATCTTATTAGATCAGGTGTCTCTTTGCTTGTCAGGAAGGAAAGCCAGCAGGTAAGCACTCTTGTTTTGCCAGTTTTCTGTACAGAAATTGATTTCTCCCCTTGAAAATTTCCAACACCCTAGAGTAAAAGTCCATATGGTCTAGATTCTGAGTGTACAGGGGTCATGTTGGGTCTCTGGCCCACCAACAGTTGCTGCCATCTGAGAGAAAGGACAACTTTGTTGAAATGTGCTGTTACAAGTTGACCAGATTTTGCCTCTTGCAGAGTCACAAGAGCCCCAAAATATTAACAATTTAGGTTTTGCATCAATGGTAGATAGCCATTGAGTTGGGTGTGGTATCGTATCATAAATGTAATCTGGATTTTATTTAGACGAGTTGAATCCAGTCTATTGATATAAGGAATGTCTATTTCCCTCTTTAATGTATGGACTGCCATTACCCCAACTATTATATCTCAGAAGAGTTACGGTTTAACAAAATTTTTCAGTCCTTGAGATAATAGGTACATTCACATCACCAAGATGCCATCCTTCCTGAGAGCCGAACAGCTCTCTTCACCTCTTGGTAGACTATTTGAACCCTCTTCAACTTTGAGAAAAATCTCCCCCTGGCTCCCCTTTTCTAAGCAGTACAGCTGAGAATAGGACCCCAATTTCCTGGCTCGTAAGGTTTGATCCACAGTTCTTCTTGGTTTTAGAATTACACATACACTTTTGGTGTGCCTCTTTGGCTCCAGCTATGTTATTAAACTATTATTACCTAACAATACACCCATTAATCACCATGACAGATGGAAAACAGCCCCGGTCATGTTCCCTGAACTCAACCATCAAATAGTCCCAGCGTTAATGGGGATGACGCCAGCCATGAATTAGCTCTAAAAGCTTCTGTTTATCCCCCCACCCCCTTTTCTATTACTCTTCATTGCAATGCCTTTTTCTTGTCACAAGGCTCCATGCTTTTACATGAAGCAACTCCTTATAGAATTCTGGGAAATGGTTTTCTGTTGACAGACACCGTATAATAATGATAAACAATGGACAAGTCAGCAGTGTTAAAACTGTTATTCCCCTAGCAGCACACTGCTAAATACATGGAGTATTTCTACAGGCTTAAGCAGAGGAAAGCTGCAAACCTGGAAAAAGTTCTCCATATTCAACCTGCATTTGCAGACTGAGGAAAAGAAATGACACTAAGCAGAAAATGCAAATCACCTGCGAGGTTACGTGCTCCAAATGATGCCTTGAAAGTGTTGAGGGTACATAAACAGTTTCTTTACAAAAGAGCTTTGTTCTGACTTAGCTTGAATGGGGGTGTTGGTCCTCCTTGCTTTGCCTGAATAAATTACAGCTTATAGTAAGAGTTCCATGTAACAGTGAATGTTCCTCTGAAAAGATGCATTTGTTTAAACTCAGGCATGAATTAAGATATCAAAAGGCTTTCAATTAAAAGAGCCCATCTGTTAAGAAGGTATAAGATATAGAACTCCACACGACTGACTAAGAAGTTATTAACAGAAGGAAAACACACACTAACGAGGCCAGCCCTGAAGGGCATAGGGCAGCCAATAAAACTTTCTCTGCTGCACCCACTGATGATGGTAAAAACTGCATTTCAAAAGATGGTTTTGCATGGCCTCGTCGGATGAGGTTCCACTCTACAAATCCTACTGAGAGAAGAAAAGATAAAATAACATAGAAGAGAACACTCCAAAATTCGCTACTGCTTTTGCTGTTGATCTATTGACGTCACTATTGATACCTTGCTATTGATTCCATCAAAAGTACCAAGGGCAGAATAGAGCTGTGCTGTCCACTATGGTAGCCACTAGCCACATGTGATGATTTAAAGTTTAAATTAATTAAAATTAAGCAAAACTTAAAATTCAGTTTCTCACCTGCAGCAGCCACATTTCAAGTAGGTACATATGAGTCAGTGGCTGCCATAGTGGACAGTGCAAAGGTCAGGACATGTTTGTCACTGCAGAAAATTCTGTTGGATAGTGCTGGAATAAAGCAGATATTCATTGATCCACTGGGTAAATATTTGCTGACTGTAATAGTGACCAAAACAAAGTTTATGCTATTAAAGAAATGACATTCTACAGACAATGAGTAAACAAATACATGAACACGAGCATTTTATCCAGCATTAATTGCTGTGAAGAAACTGAAACCAGGAGATATGAAAGAAAATGACTGGATGGGGGTGGAGTAGGGACAGGGGCTAGTTTCAATCAGGTAGCCACTGAAATCCTCCTGGAGGAGGGGACATTTAGCAGAGCCTCAAATGACAAGAAAGAGGCAGCCACAGAAGTCTGGAGACAGAGCATTCCAGTCAGAGGCAAGGGAAAGTACTCAGGCCCTGATATAGGAACCAGAGGGAACATGTGAGGGACAGGAAGGAGGCAAGCTGGTGAGCGTGCGGACACACGGGTGGTGGGAGCTGATGGCAGATCTGTCAGCCCAGGCAGGTCCAGTCGGGCCCTGTCAGTCATCAGGGAGAGTTCAGATTTCACTCTTTAAGGAACCAAGCATAACACTCCCTTCAAGCTCTCAATTTGGAAAAAATACATTTTGAGAAATAACTCATTCTGCTGTTCCCTCTCCAAAAACAATTGCCATCAAGAGCAGAGGCCGGATTTGCAGACAGCTGCTGCTGGGAATAACCAAACTTTATATTTGATTCAGCATTTGGTCTGAAACTCATGAAGAATTTTATGAACATCTCATGACTTCCTCCAACATTCTTAGGAACGATTCTGTATTGTTCATAGAAGGATGAGTTACTAAAAAAATTAATAAAATGTGTGTACATACATAAGAATAGGCACTCATCCAATCAAAGGCAGTGGTGTACACTCCCCACCAATGACTCCAGGCTTGGGACGGGAACCACCTGCAGGGTCACCTGGACAAGTAGCAGAGTCACCCTGCCCACCTACAGGAGGAACCATGACCACTTGTTTGGGTTAGTGACAGACACAGAGACTCAAATACCCGAGTGATGGAGAGAAACTTGTCAAGTCCTTCTCTTACGGTTCAGGAAACTAAGGCCCACAGAAGGTAAGTTACTTCAGTGCCACATGGTAAACGACTTTCTACTGTTATCTGAAAAAATTAATAATTTCAGATAAGGAAAAAGTGGTTGCATTCATGAACTGAGAAAGGACACATACACACTAGAGGTAAAATTGGTTGTTCAAAAGCCCCATGGAAGAGTGAGCTGCCTCCACACTTTTCTGAGTCTGTGAGCACTGTCATGCTCTTGTGGACACAAGCAAGGTGCTCTGAGAAAGCAGGGAAATGTGAGAGGGTAAAGGAGAAGCAAGGACACCCCTTGATGTCACAGGGAATCTCAAGGGATGGAAGATCTACTACTGACCATCGTAAGGAGTACACAAGCAAATGTGATCCACGTGAAAAACCTTCCTTAAGATTTGTGGACAGGCCCTGTGTACAACTAATCTTGGCTTCTGCCAAGATGTGGGGCCGGGGGGGCATGCAAAAATGAGTTTCTACCTTATTCTCTTCTGTTTCTCTCATGACTCAGTGTCTCTCACAATCAGACCTCAGTGCTGTCTTCATTTTCCTTTTCAATAGAGGGACTCATTAGCTACATTACTATTCAATTTTTAGCACATTTGTAATACTGGCTATTTTTTGTTTTTCGACCATTTCACATAAAACTCTCAAGTTTGAAATTACAGGCACCTAAAGGAAATAAGAAACACTTCTCCTACTTGTAAGAAATCTTGTTCTAATTAGGCAGTTCATTTTTATGTCCAGACGCTTTTGGAAAGTATTTTTCCCCCTGTAAGAATAAGATGTGCCAAAAAGTCAAAGTTCTGATTTTTTGGAAATTTTTCAATGTGTCTCATTTTCTGTTTGTTACCTAGATAATGCTTGTGGAGAATGAAGTGGGAGGGATCATGGAGGACATATGGTCAGTGGCTGAAGGGACAAGACCTCTTGGTCAGGAGTCCTGACCCTCCCCAGCCTGCGTGGTGGGGTCTGGCCATGACTTATGTCTCCTGGCATTTGGACTCCCTCACCAAAGCAGAGATAACACTGAGCCACTGGCTGGTCGCTGGAGTGGAGTGAATGCTCAAAAAAATGAATCAAGACCTTTAAAAAGGTTATTAAAACAAACACATCAACATGAATTCACTCTTCCTTCCCATTTCTTTTTGAAATATAGTCAATTTCTTCCAGATATATTTTGGGAACCCAAAACATGATTCAAGTGAAAAATCAGACAAGATTAGGGGTGAAAACATATAAAGCATTGCTGCCAAACATCTTTAGGGAAAGACGTAGAGCTGCAGGGAGCCAGACCAGATTCCAATCAGGGCTGAGTCTTGTAACTGAGGATTACTGTCTGCTAGTTAAGAACAGGCGGTCAACACCTCAGTGTAAGCCATTCACATGTGTATGATATCAGACCCAAAATCCAAGTTGCAGACCCCGAAAATGAAACCAGAAGAGATTATACCACAGATGCTAGGCAAAAACAGAATATCCAAACTGGATAATGAAACCCTTATCACGGAGCGCGAACACTGTTGAGATTCTTGAAATGGTGGAAGGAATACAAACTGCCCTGCTGGACATAAAATTTAGTCACAATTATTTGTTAACTAAAAAAAAAAAGCATGACCACAAAATATACCTCCCAACAAG
Organism: Manis pentadactyla; assembly: GCF_030020395.1. NCBI lineage: Eukaryota > Metazoa > Chordata > Mammalia > Pholidota > Manidae > Manis > Manis pentadactyla. Next base: position 25,318,896 of record NC_080019.1, on the reverse strand, counting down.
TATAGTAAAAATTGTCCCTGTTTTTTGCAAAGATCACCTAATGCTAATAACCATAAATTACAATGTATTAGCCCCTCTGCATGATGAACTGCCAGATAACAATAATACATCTTCTAGCACTAAACATTTCACCACAGTCATTCTGGTTGCGAGCTCTAAAATTCCAATGCCTCGACAAAGAAATGAAATCTCTTCCACTCCCAAGTTTAATATTTCCTGCAGAGGATGTGGTTTATTCATTGTCAATCCCAACTCTTGCTGGAACACACTTTTCCAATTTGTCCAGAGAGTTGTCAGCAGGTTGCCCATGTTGCCCTTTCCTTCCTGGGCTGCTGCTCCTTGTGGTATTTTGCAATAATACATAATCAACTTGACTCACCACTTTATTGCTTTAAAAAGTAAACTGCATTTTTCTTCCGTTTCGGAAAAAATTGAAGTGTTTCAAAATGACAGTCACCAGATCAAACAGGCCTGATCATGTATGCACGCCCAGGCAAGCTGCTCCTTATAGAGTCACTGAATCATGAATGATCTTGTACAAGCCTCCTTGTCAATGGATGTAGCAAGAACACCATTTAGACCCATGTCCATTGGCTTATGTCTCCTGTGTGTGAGTGTTATGTGCATGCATGAGTGTGTGTGTAGAATATACCCAACCAAATACACAACCCTTACAAGATAATAGCACTTAAGATTCTTGACTTCTACTTGGAAAATATGTTTACTGACAGAGAAGACGCAGAGATCCTAAGGACAGAGAAAGAGAAAGTCAGGCATCACAAAATAAGTCCTTCCAACTTTTACAATCACTCCACAAAATAGCTACCTTTTTCATTTGTGCTCAAAAAGCTACATCATCCAAGGGAGATGAAGAGAGAAAGTAGATCTGGCTGATGCTAGAAACAGTCGAGACTACAACCTCTCAAAAAGTGAGCAGCATTTCTGCAAGTTCCACTATGAGAATGTCCTTCAACAGCTGAACTCCATTCCCTTCCCTGTTGTCCCTCCCTCACCTGGCTGGTGCTTGTAAAAGTTTGTCTTGAATACTCCCAGGATCTAAGTACTGTGGTTGGTCCCACTCGGTAGAGACTCTTTCTACCTGACTTCTGTATACATCCTCTCCCCTCAGTAAAGGGCTTTTCTTCTTACCCCTGTTTATTTGTTAATAAATACTTGTTGACATCCACCATTGTCAGTTCCTACGTTAGAAGCTATTGCCAGAGACATAAAGATAAATAAATCATCTTAAGAAGCTGACAGGCTCCTGGAGGCAGAGAACAAGTAAAGAATGACTACAGTGCAAGACAGAGGAAGTGCAAGTGGAAAATAACAGAAAAATAAGTGGTTCATTCATCTGTACTGGCTAGGGGACTGGTTCGGACTGCTGAGGGTCACTGTTAAATGCTGGGGGCAAGGAGAAAAGTGTTTGGAATGCAGGTGACCCCTAGGGAACCTCCTTATACTCCTGTGTTTTGTGATAAAAATCAGTGGGCAGCTGTGACTACCCTAGCCAGTACAGTAACCCCCACCACCACTTGCTTCTTGAAATACTGTCCTGACGCGCCCCAGTAGTCAGGCATGAGCTTCAACATCCAGGTGAATGAACCATTGCTGTATCCCCTGGTGGAAACCTTTCCTCTTCTGGGAACTAAGTTTCCTACACTGGCATAACTCAAAGTAACAGGGTCAGGAAGAAAAATATCTGCCAATAAATTGTAGGGTCAATGGTGAAAGAAGCCACTCCCATTTCTACTCCTTGATTTCCTGGACACATGAATCCTGTGTATGGGACAGGAAACACCATATATATTAGTTGTTGAATCAGAGCATACACACCATCCTGGGAACAGCTTCTCAGCCATGCAAGTTGTTTCCACCCAGCTGGCACCATAACTGAATCTTCAAGAGGCCACTCCACCATTCTATCTGGCCAGCTGCTTTAAAGCACTGGAGAACTTGCAAAGACCAGTGAATTGCATGAACAGGAACCTACTGCCACACTTCATTTGCTATAAAATTAGTCCATTAGTCAGCAGTAATGCTGTGTGGAACAAGAGGATAATGAATATGGCATTCTTACAGTTCACAAGTATTGATTTGGGCAGAAACAGGAAAGGCAAATTTGTATCCAGACTAAGTGTACCTTTTAGTGAGAACAAATACCACCTCCTCTGCAATTGAAATCGTCCCGTGTAATCCATCTGTCAGCAGTGATGGATGCTGTAGGAAATGGTCTGTACTAAAGGCTCGGTGCTAGTCTCCACTGTGGGCAGGTTGGAGAATCAGGTGTGCTGTAGCCCCATTCCCTTTGCTGCATGGAAGCCTACATTGCTGAGACCATGCGTAACTTCTAGCCTTGCTGCCTTATCTGCTTTATCCATAAGCTCAATGAATAAGAACAAAAGTGCTAGAGAAAGACACTGAATTCCATGGGACCAAGCACCTTGTCCATTTACTTATTTGGATCATCCTCTCTGAGATAGCTCTTTGGTGAAATTTCTTTTGGGACACAAATAAATTCACACTCTGCCTATTTAGAGAAGGATATCCACACATCTCTTCCTTAGATTTCCTTTTCATCGGTTTACTGGTCATGTTCCTTTCAAGAACTTGAGAATCTAGCCAAACCATTAGCCCCTGTCTATGAACGGGGACGTCTCTTCTCTCGGGCCAAATTTGTAACCGTGGGCAGTGGTCAACATCAGCCCACAGAGAGGCTCTCCCGTCACTACTGCCCCTCAAGGCCACCTCAGGGTGCAGCTCTCATGCTGCGACTCCCCACATTCAGGCGATGCTAGCATATCACACAGAAGCCTCTGAAAATTAAGCCTAAATTCTCTAGCCACTTTAAAAAGTAAGGGAATTTTTATGACAAGTTATAAAATGGCTTGCCAAAAAAATGGGAAGTCTGAAGAGACAGATTCAAGTCTAAGCTTCCAGGAATGACTCCCAAAGCCATGACATAAAACCAGACCACCAAGGAAGCGGCAGAGCCTGCCATGACCAACATGCTATAAAACCAAGAGGCTGCTGGATGATACTGGAAACCACAGCCCTAGCTACTGGACACGGAACCATGCCACTCTGCCACGATCTACTCCAGCAAAATGGATCTTCCACCCTCTGCCTCCTGATAGCTGTGAAGCTAAACATGAGGCAACAGGGCTCTGCTACAGAGACTTAAACTCCTCCATGACTCTTGCTTGCTATGAAAGAAACAGAAAGGTGAGTCTAGCCTCGTGGTATTTCATTTTATTTCCATTTTCCAAATCTCATGCAGATACCTCTAATTGACTGAACCTAAATCACGTCCAGGACTCTGGTACTCTGGGAGAGGTAATTTTTAAGTATTTATATATACAAATTCTACAAAACAGGAAGAAGGTCAAAGTAGATGTTAAGTAAGCCAACTTATGTTATCACCACACAAGAGAAATAGTTTCAAAGTGAGGCTTTCTTATGTTAGAACCGTGTTGAATATGTTTATGGGAAAAGGAGGACCCAGAGCCGGGAGTGCTCTGACACACACGTGAGAGAGGATACCTGACAGAGCAAAGTCATTACAAGGGAAGAAAGGGATGAGATCAATGCCCGGGTGGAAGCTTAAGCCTTATAAAAGAGGGGGGGCACTTATGCCTCAATAAAAGCAGAGCAAGATGCACAGAAATGTTGAGGTGAGAAAAAGAATCCTGTTGGATGACCTCAACATTTTCAGTGAAGTAGGAGGCAGTCATCTGCTGCCAGTGAGTGATGAGGCTCAAAGGTTTGGGTGGAGTGGGATGGTTTGGAAGTGTGGGAAATGAATTGAGAGTTGATTACAGATCAGTGACAGGAAAGAGGTGAGGTAATAAGATATGTGAGTAGATTCAAGTATTTAACAAAGGCCAAAATATTGGGATTTTTGCCAGTCTCCGGTCCTAATTGAAAAGGCTTACTGGGTGAGATGCACCTACATTAAAGACGGCTGTATTCCCATCTTGCTGAATTCCTGGATGCCTTTCAACATCTTCTCTCCAACATGTACGTGCATTTTAAACAGGAAGCAAGAAACCTTTGGTTTAAGCTCTAAAGCTCTAATTTTTAAACTTTGATCATCAAGAGAAACAATTTTGAAAGTACTCTGGGACCTACATTTGTGGTCAACCAGTTTTGGTAAAATTGACTTACTCGACAGATAAAAATAAAATAGAAATGTCTAAAAAACTGAATGAAGAAAATATAGGAGAATGTATCTGATACTCAAAAATGGGGAAGGAGCATTATATAAAATTCTAAAGACACAAGCCAAAATAATTATTATAATAACACATTAACAAAATTTTAAAAGTTACCCACTGATAGAGTTAATAAACAGATGACACATTGAATGAAAATCATGCGTGCCCAAAACCAGTTGGGGACTAATAGTTAGAATATATTAGGAACCCCTAAAAATCAATAGTACCAAACCAAAGAAGAACACCAATAGAAAAAAAAAAATGGACAACAGATATGAATGAACAATTGACAAAAGAGGAAACCTAAAAGGCTATCTCTTTTGAAGAGATGTGCAAACTCATTAGCAGTTAGACAAAGGCAAATTAAAACCATGAGAAGCCACTTCGCATCCAGTAGACTGGCAAAACTTAGAAAGCTGCTGAAAGGACACTCTTTTCGCAGGGATTGTGGGGACAATGGAGGCATCGTTCCTGAACTTCCAGTGGGAACAGGCCTTCCAGAGAACATCCTGGCAGCACTCAGTGTGTTCAGCCATTAAAGTTTATAAGTAAATCATAATTTTGTCTATTTTGACAGATATTGATAGGCAATGTTGGATGTTGATGTCTAAAAAAATGAAAACAAAATATATGATATTGGCAGTCAGGGGGTAGGCACTGAGAAAACTATGACAAGAGGCTGAAAAGATGATAATGACCCTGCCATTGCTCACATAGGCTTCTTCCAGGCCTGCCTGAAATGCCAAACCCCATCTTCATTTTCTAAATCCTGCCCTTCAATACCACCTCCTCTAGGAAGTCCTTTGGTCCTAGGGCTCCTCTACACCTAAGAAAGCTCTTACATATGTTGACTGTATCTATTGACATTTACTGAATTTTTAATGAAAACATAAATTTTAAATATTAATATTTTAATAGTACTACAACCATTAGAGTGTAACATAAATTATACTGCTTATGAAAACATAAACACATTTTCCAAAACAAAAGAAAATTAGTGAGAAATGTGGCAGTGCTTTCATGTTTGCAAATCTCTTTAATGCCTGCCTTAATAAAAGTCAGCTGGATTTCAATATCTGCTTCTGCACTCAATTTGTGCAATATCACATGTTGATGCAGCCTCGAAAACTCCACTGTACACTCATGTAAGAATGAGACTGCAAAGGGCAAATAAGATCTCAGAACTGCAGGTATTATGTAAATAGTTTTGAACTGAAAGACCCCTGGGAACTCAGACACTTTGAGAATCACTGGTCTGTGGTTAAAAGTATCTTATGTATGTGTTTGTGATATATATACTGTGTCTCTGCCCTAGCAATTGAATGCAGACTTGCTCTACTTTTGTCTCCATAGTGATTATCATGTTCTAATATACTATATATAATTCACTTATTGTGTGGTGTGTGTGTGTGTGTGTGTGTGTGTGTGTGTGTGTGCATGTGTGTGTATACTGTCTGCCTAATAACTAAAATGTAAGTTTCATGAAGGAGGGATTTTCCTGTTTTGCTCACTGTCTCATTTGTCTCCTACCTGCTTCCCACCAATGACAGGTGCTGAGATGGGGAACAAGAGGGTATTAAAAAGTTATAAGTATATAGCACAATTATTAACCTCACAATTCATGAATTCTATGTCCAGAGCATCAATTCCCTATTCTACCTAATTTGAATGTCTAAGTGATTGAAGTTTCTTCTTTTACACAGAGAATCAATCAATCGCTGGTGAGCACTTAGCCACCCTCTCCTTTGTGTGACAGGCACTGTGCTTCCTGTCACATATTTTGAGGCTACTGTATCCTCTGCAGTCTCTAAGTAGCATATTTGAAATAGAAATGTAAATACTCTTACAGTATACTAGAAAATAAATACTATTATAGATATGTTATGAGTTAAATAGCACTCATCAGCTGACTGAGGAACATGGCTTGTCATGAAAATGTATAATGAAAACCACATAGGGACCTATAGAAAACTTTGGCAAATGAAAGCTTTTGGAATCCATGCCTGTTATGTAGAGAAGAGGGTGTAGAGAAGAGGCAAGGGACCAGTACTAATGGATGGTTCAAAGGGAAAAAAGAGGCCTTTCCAGTGACAGGAGCAATTTGAACGAAGACATGAGGCGGGATGAAAATGCAGAAAATACTGGTTAAACTGATGCACTTATGAAGCAACTTTGTTCTAAAGACATGCTACATCTTCAGAAAGTACAGAAGGGAGCAAGTATTCATTTTCCCCAAATCTAGGAATCATAGACATGTTTTTGCCCGAGAGCTTACAGCAGGACATTTTCAGATGGGAAAACTGAAAGGTCTGATGATCTCATCAAGAGAATATTACTCAGGACTATTGGGTAGAAAACATGGCAGAGTAGGAAGGCAAGGTGGAAGCCTCCACCCACCTACACACCAACAAAGTAACTATAGCAAATACAACTAATCCTGGAACTGACCTGTAGACTGCAGAACAGACCACCTGTACCTGGTGAAGAAGAGTAGACCACAGAATAAGAAGGTAAAGTGGCTGACCCCCAATCAGTCAGGATCCAAGTCCTTCCCCCATTCCAGCCCACAAGCAGGAGGGAGAGTAATGGATCAGAGGAGGGATAAGCTGCCAGGAATCCTGTATACCTGGCCTTGCAGATCTGCTCTGGGAACATGATTCTATATTGTACTAGGCTGTGGTGATTAATGGGGCTAGACACCAGGAAGAGTTGGAGCACTCTGGGAGTCTGAGACTCCTGTTGCTTGTGGAAGACAGGTATGCTCCATCAGTCCCACTGAGACTCAACACAGAGGCAGCAGATTGGAAGATTAACCAGCAGCAGTAAGGGTGCTGAAAGGGCAGGGGTTGCAAGGAGCTCTCTCTGTAGGAGAAAGGGCAGGGGGACAATGCTTCCCCAACCCTCCCTCAGCCCAACTGTTTGGGCACTCCCAGGAGCCAACTCCAAATGCTCCATCTCCCTCACTGGTGGCTCAGCCCCTTAGCAGCACTTCCCTGCACACCCAGCCTGCTTGGCCAGCTCAGCCCAGCAGAGTTCAGGCTTTGCTGCCTGGTGGGCAGAGGGAGGACACTTCCCCAGGTTTCCAGGCCCTCCTTCGGCCCAACTGGTGGGGCGCTGTGGAAGCCATCACTAAGCTCTCCAGCTCCCTCACTAGCAGCTCAGCCCTGGGGCAGTGCTTCCCTGTGCACTCACTTCACCCACACTGCATGGCTCTATAGCAACATCAGCATTGCCAGCCACCATAGCTGACCAGCAGGCAGAGGGCAGCCCCACCAACAGTGAATACCAGCAGAAGTGCCTCCCAGCACACAAAGGGCACACAGATGCAAGCTGTCTCCTTCTGCTGGCAGAGATCAGCCACTGCCAGCAGACAGGCAGAAAGGTGGCCCCACCCACAGCCCACCAACAGCAACTGTGGCTCCACCCCAAAGGAGAACCAGGCACTGGTGAGCCAAGAGTCTTGAGCATCTAGGCCCCAGAGGGCGTCTTCTTCGTGAAGCCATTATTTTCTAGACCAGGAGGCATATCTGATCTGTCTATGGCAAACAAAGAAACACAAACCCAGACAAAATGAGGAGGCAGAGGAATATGTTCCAAACACATAAAACAAGGTAAGACACCAGAAAAAGAGCCAAACAAAATGGAGGTTACCAATCTTCTTGATAAAGTTTTCAAAGTGACAGTCATAAAGATGCTCAATGACCTGAGGAGAATAATTGATGCTCTCAGTGAGAACTTCAACAAAGACATAGAAGATTTTAAAAAGAGCCACTCAGAGCTGAAGAATACAATAACTGAAATGAAAAATACAATGGAGGGAATGAAGAGTAGACTGATGGAAATAGAGGAGATAATCAGTGAGATGGAAAATAGAGAACAGGAAAACAACCAAACTGAGAAAGAGAGAAGAAAGAATTTCTAAAAATGAGAAGATGCTAAGAGAGCTGTGTGACAACTCCAAACAAAACAATATTTGTATAATAGGGGCCCCAGAAGGATAAGAGAGAGACAAAGGAGTAGAAAGTCTCTTTGAAGAAATAATCACTGAAAACTTCCCCAATCTGGGGTAGGAAACAGACACCAAGGTCCTGGAAGTGCAGAGAGCCCCTGACAAAAGGAGCCCAGGAAGACAACACTAAGACATACAGTAATTAAAACAGCAAAGATTAAAGATAAAGAATCTTAAAAGCAGCAAAAGAGGGCCAGTTACCTAAAGGGAAACCCCATAAGGATATCATCAGATTTCTCATCAGAAACTTTACAGTCCAGAAGGCAGTGGCATGAAATATGTAATGTATTGATAGAGAAAAACCTACAACCAATAATCCTCTACCCAGCAAGGTTATCATTCAGAACTGAAGGAGAGATTAAAATTTCCCCAGATAAAGGAGAGTTAAAAGAATTCACCACCTGTAAACCAGCCCTACAGGATAAATTAAAGGGACTTCTGTAAATGGAAGTGTTCTTGAGCCTAAATATTTTTCATCAGTGAAAACAAATCTATAGTAAAGTTGGTAGACCACTTAGTTACTAAGCAAGTATGAATTAAAAAAACAAAAGAGTAGTAAAATCAACCATACACATAACAGTCAAGGTATACACAGAAGATGTAGATCTCTGATATACATAAAGTGTGGCAGTAGAAGAAGAATAAAAAAGTAATACTCTTAGGTTATGTTTGAAATGGAATGACCATCAACTTAATATAGACTGCTATATATTTAGGAAACTACGAACCTATAGCAACCACTGACCTAAAGCCTATAATAGACACACAAAAAATAAAAAGAAAGAAATCTAAGCATAAACTGAAGAAAACCATCAAATCACAAGAGAAGTGTATAAAAGAGGAAGAAAGGAACAGAGAGGAACTACAAAAACAACAACCAAAAAACAACTAATAAAATGGTAGTAAGTACACACCTCTCAATAATTACTTTAAATGGAGCTGGACTAAATGCAACAATCAAAAGACATATGTGGAAGAATGGATAAAGAAACAAGACCCATCTAGATGCTGCCTACAAGAGACTCCCTTCAGACCTAAGGACACACACAAACTGAAAGTGAAGGGATGGAAAAAGACATTTCATGCAAATAAAAGGGGGAAAAAAGCAAGAGAAGCAATACTTACATCAGATAAAACAGACTTCAAAACAAGAAAGTAACAAAAGACAAAGAAGGATATTACATAATGATAAAAAGATCAGTCCAGGAAGAGGATATAGCAATAGTAAATACCTGTGCACCCAACATAGGAGAAACTAAATATATAAAACAAATACTAAAAGACCTAAAGGAACAAATAGACAGTAACACAATCATGTTAGGGCATTTTAATACCCCACTTACATCAATGGATAGATCATCCAGACAGAATAAGTAAACAGAGGCATTGAGCAGCACATTAGACCAGATGGACTTAACATATATATATATAAAACATTCCACGCAAAAGCTGCAGGATACGCATTTTTCTCAGGTGCATGTGAACATTCTACAGAATAGATCACATATCAGAACACAAAAAGAGCTTCAATAAATTAAAAAAGATTAAAATTGTATCAAGCATCTTTTCATATCACAATGGTATGAAACGACATCAATTACATGAAGAAAATCAAAAAACACAAACACATGGAAGCTGAACAACATGTTTTCAAATAATCAATGGACAAAGGAACAAATCAAAGAGGAAATCAAACAATACATGGAGACAAATTAAAATAGAAACACAATGGTTCAAAATATGTGGTATGTAGAGAAAGTAGTTCTAAGAGGGAAGTTCATATCAATACAGTTCTTACTGGCTGTGACCCTCAAGTTCAGAGAAAAAGCCCAAAAAACATATACAATGTAAATATAAATCAGAGCTTTTGAGAAGCAGAGATTGGAATGTGCATGCTGAATACTTCTCAAAAAACATGCTTTTCAATGTTTGAAAATGGCTACCTGTTATTTTATTCAAATGTTGGCCAACAAAAGTCAATGCATACATCCAAATTAAATTAAACAAAATATAAGCAAAATAGTGTATAATGTATGATTCCATTTGTATAAAAACAGTACAAAAACAGGCAAAACTAACCTATGCTGTTAGGGGTAGGATAGTGATTACCCTTGGGATGTGATATGGCTTGAAGGAGGCATAAGGTGCTTCTAGGGTGATGATGATATTCTGTGTATACATCTTGGTACTGGTTACATGGGTGAGCTCAGCTAATAAAAATTCATCAAGCTGTTCATTTATATGTAATTACTGTCTCTGTGTGTATGTATGTGCATGTGTATCTATATATGTACATACGGGGGTGTGCATGCATGTGTAAAACTTGAATAAAGAGTTAAAATATAAGAAGCTGCAGACTTGTGCTTCTTTAGTAAAATGAAATGATTTAAGGATCAAAAATTTGGATACAAATAGGATGCCTGTACTGGCGTCATCTTCCTAAAGGAAGACTAACTCAAACATTGTGGCATAAATGATCTATAATGCATATATTCTCCTGGGGGTTTTTTTGGTGAATAAAACAAACATTAATTTTCCTTTCATGTTAATTAATTTGAACATTATCCATGTGATTTCAATAAATGATCTTCAAAAGTATATTTTGAAGTAGGATCTAGGAATTCAAAATTGTTTTTGAATACATGAATGAATCTTTTTTATTTCAGGTACGTATTCTTTAGAGATACTAATCTATTCCAGCTCTTCCTTATCTGCACATGAAATATGCAGCACATTCCTTTAGGATCTCTTGGGAAATCTGTTCTTTATGAAAAACTTGGAACTTAGCATTTACTGAATACAGCATTCAAAGAAAAATGCCACATTATCATTAAGAATTTTTATTACCTTATTTTTATTCCATATAGTGATTAAGATTTATTCTCAAATATATAGAGCACTGAAAAGTAAGAGCCAAAAAGAAACTAAGAGGATAATAGAAGATCAAAATATATGGGTTCAAGACTCAACATTATCTCCACTTAACAACTGCACTTTCAGTGCCTCCTCCCTCATTTCTGCACACACACCCCAACAGTGAGTCTGGATTCAAATAAAGAGAAGCCAATAGAAAGTAAATTTAGGAACAATCATGCAGAGTGAAACGATAAGGCTCCCCGTAGCTTTCATTCTGAAGTTCTTATTCAAAGATACATAATCCTCCAATTCAAATGAAATCTTATTTCAGGTCACACTCATTAAATAGAGAAAGTTTCCCTCCTACAGCCAACTTCTGGATGGAGCCCTTCCTGTCCTCCCAGGATACCACATTCATACCTTTATAACAACTCCATTGTATTTTAATGGCTAGCTTATTATCAGAATTTTCCTCCCTAAACTGTGAATGCCAGAAGTGAAAAGATTTAATATACTGCCTAGCACATAGTAAGGACTTTTTGAATTTCAAATATTTTTAACTAAAAACAAGACAAAGACTTTAATAATTCAATGCCAAGAGACCTGACTCTAAGGCTAAAAATTATATTCTTAAAGTATAGAGTCATCATAAAGGTATATTTACTATGTCTAAAGTCAAAATTTTAGTGTAAAAATTAGGGAAAGGATAGCTATAGACCTTTAAAATGTATTCAAGGCTCTCTTTTTTTTTTAATTTCTCAAGAAGATGCATCTTGAGTTCTCTGGCGTGAGAACTTAGTGCCCTGGAGAGAGTCACTTGGAGAGAGTCTTGTACACTGTAACATACCCAGTGCTTGGAATAGTTCTGAGGCCCATGGTAGGCCCCTGAGAAATAGTTTATGAATGAATATACAAATAAAGTAATTGTTCCAAAGCTCTTGACTATTTCTACAATGTTCTCTGCTCCATAAATTCTCACCAGAAAGCTTCACAGTTCAACCCATCATAATCACTTGGAGTGCTAGTTAAAATGCAGATTTGTGAGCTCCAACTCTATTTTATTAGAGTTTTCCAGAGAAACAGACCAATAGGATGGATGAATGGGTGGGTGGAAGGAAGTGAGAGAGAGAGGGAAGGAGGGAGGAATTGCCTCACATGGTGGCTCGAAGTCCAAAATCCATTTGGCAAGCCCAGCAGGTTGGAAATCCAGGTAAATGCTGAATCCACAAAACAGGCCAGGCCAACAGACTGGAAAGAGGCAGAGTTTCTGTGTTGCAGTCTTGAGCTGGAATTCCTTCTCCTTCAGAAACTTCAGTCTTCTGTCATAGGCCTTCAACTGATTGGCTGAGGCCCATCCATGCTATGGAGGGTAATCTACTTTACCCGAAGTCTATTGATTTAAACATGATTCACATTTTAAAATACCTTTGCAGCAACATCTAACCTGGTGCTTAACCAAACAAAAGGGTACCAGGAGCCTTGCTAAACTGACACATTAAATTAATCATCACACCCATCATTGAAACTTAGCTGGGCAGTTTGTCTAAAATGCAGAAAGTCTAGGGGTGGGGCCCAAGGATGTGCATTTTTCACAAGCATCCCAGATAATTCTGATTGTGATTCAAGTGTTCCATGAAGTACAGCCCCAGAAAGACAGCAGTTGAGCCACATAATATTACCCACATTCTGGAATGTGAAGGCAGTAGCATGGCATGCAATCCACCATGACAGTGAAATGAACATCCTGGTGTCAGGGTTTAATCAGAAGGGCAAAAACCTCCAGTGGCTCAACAAAAATCACTTAATACAGGGAATTATTTAAACAAATATTGGAGGACTGCAAAAACAAAAGGAAACCCTGAGGTAACAGAGAGGCAGCTGCCAACTCTCAGTCTGGGGGAACAAAGAGATGCAGCTGGGATCACAGAAACAGGAAACCCGGAACCGAGCTTGTGAAGAGGGAGGGCCCAGACCTCTAAGGAAACATGCTGCTTGGCTGGTGCTGGTTCTCGGGAGCTTGGAGGAAGGATCCTGTGGAGCTAAAACCCAAATCTCTCAAGGCAAAGGCACTGTCTGGAGCTGTACCTGAGGGGCACAATAAGCCTGATTTAGAGAGTAGGGGGGAAACCTGGAAATGAACCAGAGGCCATTGTGCAAATGAACAACCGTTCTGGGGGCCACTTTGACAGGAATGGAAGTAGACCTCCCTCCATTCTTTCAGACTCCCTCTAGTGCACCCTATTGGCAGAACCCAGCAAGAGGCCCGCAGCCCAGCAGAAAGGCAGTCTGCAGTTCTAGCCCCTGCTCACAAAGCACAGCACAGGAGGGTGGATTTGGGAACTAATAATAGCTTGATAATCAAGGGATCAGTGTCACCAAGCGAACACATCTCCAGACCACCCCAGAGGAAACAAGCCTGCCAGATCTTCAAAAGCATACATCAGCTTTAGCAAGTTATAAACCAAGACACTTGATGTATTTAATTAAACGTAAACACAATGTAGTTGAGATGCAATCTCTAGAAATGGTAAAGCCTGGAGATGTTCTAGAACACTGGTTCTCAAAGGATGGCTCCCTGGACCAGCATCAGCTTTAGGTGCTGAGAATTTATGAGAAATACAAATTCTTGCTCGCTCTCACACCCACTAAATCAGAAACTCCAGGCACAGGGCCCAGCAACCTGTGTTTTAACAAGCCCTCCAGGTGATTCTGATGTACACTGAAGTTTGCAATTCACTGTTCTAGTGCACGTTAATAGCTTAATTCATAGCATTTCTGGAGAAGCATCTTTCCTTACCTTCTCTCTGATGCAAGGCTGACCTGTATCTCTGGTTTTCATGTACCATCAATCATCATCCCACCTCCAAACACATGGTTAACAGTCAAAGCCAAGCGGAGCACAAATTATAAAAGTTCTCTGTTGCTTTTGGCACATGCAGATATCGTGCCTGTTTGTATCTAATTTTTTTCAGACTTGCCTGTAGTCTGAGGGCCCAATTTAAGAAAAAAAAGCTGTTTTCCATTTTATTTTTAGTAATAAGCTAAGTAATTAAGTCTTTTCTGATTCCTGGAGCAATCCGACTTTTCAGAGAATTTCAAAATGAACAAAGAAAATTCAGTTAATAGGCATGGACATAGGGAATCAACTTACTAAAATTAAAATCCTGGAGAGGTCACAGCATATAACCAGATTTAGGAGGATTAAACGCATTATGTGCTTCTTTTCTCCAACTATCCATGTTATTTTCCACATTAACATTTCTCTCCATAGTTATGCTGAGAAGATAGATTTGACACATGCAAGTGGCAGGATAAACTTAACCCCTAAATTAGGTCTCCTAAATCAGAGGTTGCAGACTGGTGCTCAGGGGCCAGATTAGGTCAGCAGACATATCTTATTTGACCCACTGCTATTTTCTGTTTGTTTAATATTTGCCAACATTTCTATATTGGGAGATTGTACACAAAAATCCAGAATGCTGGCTTCTCTGGGACCTCCATTCTTCCACAGCAGATATGCCTGGAGGCCTGCATCAGTTGCTCTCCCAGAAGGTCACAGACGCTCCGGGTTACCATAGTCCCCACCGACTTCACTCCACTCACATTAGAGTTTGTGATTCCTGCCTTCTGTACTACCCACAGGGTTACTAGATTGGAAGGGGATGTCTTCTATCCCTTTAGTATAAAGGGCCTGCTCACGCCCCTGGTCCCATGGCTCTCCTCTCCTGAGGCTCCATCAGAGGGCCCTCCCTCCCATCCCTCCTGCCCTTCATCCTTTCTTTTGCTATTAGAACTTTGCACAGATTTTTTAAGCCCTAAAAATAAAAAAATGAAGCCCCTCCTCACCCCCAAGACCATCCTGAAGGCGCTGCCCACTGTTCCCACCCTTTCTCTTTCATCTCCACCTCCTCGCTCCCTGGCCATTCCCCAAACTGCTTCCACCAAGCTTCTATCCCCACCATTTTCCTGGAATGGATCTGACTGATGACACTAATGGCCCCTGATCGGCACACCAAAAGGGCTTAGTCCAGTCAGTCTCCTTCTCCACCTAGTACCGAGTGTCCTTTCTTAAGGTTCCCCAACCTACAAGCATCAGATCAGGCCGCAAAACCCATACTGAGCCTCCCAAGGCCCTCCGCTGGGTCGAACGCCCCTCTGAGCCAGGTCTCTCATGGCATCCTCTTCTTGTCTCCATCATCCCACTCCAAACTCCTGCTTATAAATCTGTCTTCCCCACTGGGCATTAATGAGCCTTTGTATGTATAGTGCCCAATACAGTGACTGGCACATGATAATCATTTGACAAATACCTATGAATAAAGAAAGAAATGGATGAATAATTGAATGAACCAAGAATTAAAGCACCTTTTACATTTGTTAGGAGTAGGAAGGCCTGAAATTCTTCCAGGAGAAGCATTTTGTCCCAGAGCTTAGCTTTATACATCCTACATAATGCAAATTAAGTCAGGCAGAGAAAAAAGTATGTTTTTCTCCTTTTCTTGATAGACATTTAAGAGTCTGGACTAGTAATGTCCTTCAGTATTTACCAGGGATTTTAAGAAGACACCACCCCAAACGCTCCAATTGCTCAATGATGGAAGTACCCAGAAAGACTTTGCACTTGAAAGAAAGAGGAAAAACACTGTAACAACAAAATCCAGGGATTCAGAGCAATCGAGACAATGGAAAGGAATAATGAGGTAGGAATGAAACAAATGCACCCCCCAAAGTCTTTTAAGAGGTGCTTTGTTAAGATCATCACACAGGAACAGCTTTATGTGGTGCCTAGAAACAAGGCTGGGAAGCTATTCTCCCTGTTTCTCACCCTTCCACTGTTCTGCTGGCACCAGCTCCACTCTGGACCAGCAGAGAGGTAAGATGGGAAATTCGGAATGAAGTTGGGGGTCCCAGGCATTGGTGGTCCATCTCAGCAAGAAGGAGGGGTGTACTGGGGTGAGGGGGATGAGTCTATGACGGCAGGAGAAAAGAATGAGCTTTTGTGGCCATCTCACACTGGACAAGGGCTTCCCTCCCACATGGTCATTCTCACATCACAGTAATGTTTTAGCCCATATTCATTATATACATGCACACAGACAGATATGGATAGATCAGGACAGAGATATACACATACACAGACTCTGGGCTCAAAGAACTGTCTCTGGAAAACTCTGGTGCTGTTGTCACCTGCTTCCTCAAGCAGTTCCTGGCTTCCAGGTCATCATGGACCTGGAATTTCACCCCTTTGCAGCAATGGCTGAAGGCTCTTGGTGCTGGAACTAGCTGCTCATCCCCAAATTTTCAAGCATTTTTCATTCCCATTAAGCACCTGGAATCCTCAGGCAAACTCACCCCTATACCTCTCCTTGTGTATCTAGAAACATCTGAACTGGTTGTATATTTTCTACTCAGACCCACAAGCATCTCCAGGCCACAAGCATCTTTCCAATATACAAAGAGCAGACCTACGGCAAGCGTGGAGATTCCATATTTCAGGTCCGTGGGTGACAATGGATCTCACGTATGCCTTCTTCCACTTTCTTTCATTTCCCTCTCCCCCACCTTCTTTCTTTCTTTCTCTGCAAGTTGACTGAACATAGTAAGGGAAAGGAGCAGAGATCTTTAGGATCTCCACAGGACAAACTGCAAAGGAAAAATACTAATTCTATGCATGCCTTTCTCCCAACTCAAGTGCCTTACCTCATCCATCCCACTGCAGACCTCCAACAAAACTACTAAGGAAACTAACACTATTTTGCTGAACATCACGTGACTTCTAGGCAATTGTTATCAGAGATATTCAAAAATGTAATTTTGAAAATCACAAATAACTGCCTCATTGGTTCTGGGAGTCAGCCATTTCTTAAATTAACAACAGCTTTAGAAAGTGATGAACCATATGACAAAACACAAAAATGGGGACCGTAAGAGCTCAGACTGCCACTTTATGTGAAAAGAACAGTGGAAAGCATTGAAACACTCATGAATGATTAACAATAACATTTTCTGAACATCTCTAATGTCAAGCACTAGGCCTTCTGTTTTCTATTTGATGTCCACTTTGGAAATAAAGACAATCCAGCCCAATCCTAATATAAGAAAATTATAATATTCAAGATATTCAAAGATACAGATATTGATCTTCAAGATTTCTTAGCTCCTAAATGCCAGTGCTTAAAACAATTAATATTAATCATTAGGAGATCTGTGTTCATATTGCTGAGGCAGGAAAAGGTATGGCACTCAGTGTCCCTGCTGAGTTCAGGACAAAGCCATATAATCCTCATCACTTTGCCAGTGCTGCGTGCCCCAGGGCTGACCTACATCTCAGCTCTAGGGAAACCAGCCGCCTGAGCCTCCAGCCCCAAGGATGTAACTGACTGCAGTACACTGGAGCCTGTATTTTCCAGAGCTACACTTCCCTCAATACACTTAGGGGCAGAGAGTTCAGAGATTAAAAGATTTGAATGTCCAGAGAGGATTCAGATATCCTAACTTCTGGCAGCAACCCTTGCTCTGGGCGCTAAAACAGGGATGAGCGCTAGAAAATCACTTAGCATTATTGCAACCTCTCTACCACATTGTTTTCTCAGAACAACATACATATTATCTCTGTAGCATACATTTGCACTGGGAATTTTCTGGATGCAATTATCCTTTGCAACTAATAAAATAAGATGTAATTGTAGATGTACTGTTAGCAGTGCCACTTTACATTTAGGTTGATATGTCTGTGGCTTTCTGGAATTCCAGATCTAAGTGCTGTTTATTGCTTTCACCCACAGTTATTGCTGGGGACGGAGCTGCTCACAGTGAGAGCTATCTGGGGCCGCACAATCATACTACTTTAGGGGCCTGTCTACTCAGGCTCTGTCTCTTAGCTCACAGCTGCACTTTTGACCTTTTCCTGAACAGCTTACAATGCATAATTCAACCCAAGCAGAGGCCCCAGTTGCCACCCTGAACCTGTAGTCTAGTGGCCTGACTTTAAATGTCAGTCTAGTGTCTTCTGATTTTAAGAAGGACCAGAGATGTACATATAGAGTCCTCAATCAAAGACTTCAGAAAGAACCCACTTAGACTTGGATATGACAACTTATCTGCATAAATTGAGCATGATTTTTTTTTAAACAGAAAAGATATGCAACGGGTGTTACATAAAGTCAACAGGAGGATAGGCCCTTCTTTTGAGACCCCATCAACAGGAACTCCGGAGGTACTTGAAATTTACCATGGGGTATATGGATTCATGGAAATTTTAGAAACTCAACTTCCTAAACTGAATCTTACTGGAACCTGTACCTGAAGATATATACGTACACTTACTGATGTCATACCAGTCATGAAACTTATACCTTAGTATAAGAAAAAAGATTTTTAAGAATAAATTGAATAAGAGTATTCAGAAAATAACCAATAGAAGACCCACTGCTTTGAGTTTCTCTTGACTCTAACATCTAAAAGGCAGCACTAAGTATCCTTGGCATCCATGTATGTATGCCTGTTGGACAGGTGTACAAGTCTCATGAATACTCAATGTATGCCCAAGAAATCCACTAGCCTATGAGGGCAACATCACTCTAGAGACAAGCCAAGCAATCTGATCTGTAGCTGCCCAATAAATGAGCAATGTGGACCTAAGGACTCTGTAGAACTAAGTGAGAAGAAAACCAGAAAATCTACCTCAGAACAATGTCTTCCTGGATGGCTAATGCCTAAAAACTATTGAAACATCTAGGAGAAACCAGCCAGAGGAGGGAGAAGTCTTACAGAAGACCAGGGAGGGGGCTGTCCAACCCAAAGAATCTTGAGGACAGAGCAGCTGACCGGGTAGTTGGCACAGCGTCCAGAAAGAATTGTGTGGAAGAATCACTCTAGCAAAGGTTCCTGAGGATATGGGACTGTGAGCTTTGGCTAGTGAGGTGACTGGGGGCCAGGTTGCTGGAGGCATGGAATCCAGAGACCAGGTCCCTCAGCAAGAAAGCTCTAAAGAGCTTACAAATAGGACCATGGGGTTAGAGAACAGCTTAATGACTAGGAGCATCGGCCCCGACCTCAGATAGCCTGGGAGGGGATTCCAGCTCTGCTACACTGCCCATACTTGCTGTGAGACCTAAGGCAAGTCAAGCTCATGGTGTCTCAGTTCCCTCCCCTGCAAAATAGTGTTAATAGTTATCATTCTCTTGTAGACTGTTGTGAAAACTAAATGGAATAATTCAGGTTAAGTTTTACCATAGTGCACAGCACAGGATAAAAGGCCAGCTGTCAGAATTATCATTGTTTGTATCCAAATTTTTTAAGCAGAGGAAAATGTCAAGTCAAAGCTGGAGTTTTGTCTCATTAACAATTCAGAGGCAGAAGCATAAAAATAAAGATAGCTAAGACAGGATGTGCTGAACAGGGGTAGTGACTAAATAAGATGTCAAGTGTTTTCTACCCTATTCTTTCCCAGAATGCCAAGTGGGTCAGTCAGCATTCTGTTTCATCACAGAAAACATGTTAAGGAGGGAAGATGGATACATGGGGCTGCTGAAGGACTCAGGGGACAATCAACACCCCAGTAGACAAGACAACTCATATTGTAAGCCATGTGAATACCTAACTTGGCCAAATATTAATTTATTCAGATTTCTTTCATGAATGCATTCCCTCAGCTGGCATATGCTAAGCATCTACCACATGCCAAGCTCAGAATACAAATACAAAAAATTTTAAAGCACACACAGCTCCTTCCTCAGGGAGAGTACAGCCTCAGGATGTATGAGTCAATATAGGTTTTAAAAATTGGCCCTGAGAGCTCAGAAGCTAAAATACTAAAGGTTTATTTCTCCCTCATATGTTTAGGGTGGGTGGGGGTTTGTGGAGGGGAGGAAGTCTCTGCTCCACCCAGTGACTCAGGAACCTAGGCTGACAGGAGCTCCACATCTCAATACTTTCCAGATATTAGAGCAGAGCTGGAGAGGGCTAGAGGGCTTCACCCAGACCCTTAAATGCTTTAGCCTGGAATGGTATGCACAGCTTCTGCAACAGCTCAGTGGCCAGTTGTCACAGAGCCCTACCTTGCCAAAAAAGACTAGGAAGTGTGAAAGAACACATGGACAATCCATGAGCAATAATTTCCTCTGCCATTAGCACGGAAGCAAACTCATAACAGTCCTTAAACAGGATGGACACTGCCTGCTATCTCAGAGTAGGGGCAGGGAAGAGGCGGCATTCCTAGAAGAGCTGAGAGGACACAGAGGTCACAGGGAAGAATAGAAGCATCCTTAGCAGACAGTGAGCAGAACTGATCTCCTTTCCTTAGACAAAACATCATTAAAGATACTCTGTCCAGTCAACTTTAGACATTGTCTTGGAGTGCTGAGCAATCAGATGTTCTTTTTACTACCAAGCTGAAATCCTTTCTCCAGAATGTCACGGAACTGCTTCCTCCGCAGATCTTCACATTACCTATTCTGGTAAGGTTCATTTTGTAAAACTGTGGGCATCCTTGGAAAGCTGTAGGACAATATACCATTTGCACACCCAGTGAAGCTTTTAACTTGCTATTTAAACAAGCCCTGCACTTTGGGAACAATACCTACCCTGCCCTGCATACCTCACAGAAGGAAGTGTGGCTAAAATAAGGCCACTAATGTAGATAATACAAAATCTTATGAAAATATATGCTCTAACTGATAATATATTTGGGGTTATTTACATAAGCTGCAACTAAATCATCTCACTGCCTTTGTCAAGTAATAATGAAGTTTTACTGAGCCAGGCATTCCAAAGAGACACATCCACCTTCCTATTCTTTATTCAACCAATATTTATTGAGCACTCATCATGCCAGGCCCCAGCATACACCTGTGAACTCAATAGAAAGGACTCTCTCCTTCATGGAACACATGTGTTGCCTTTGTAGGCTAGGAACAGAGACAAAATCCTCAATAAGGAGGCCGTTAGAGCATTATTACAAAAATAAAACACACACCAACATCTACATCTCTTTAGTGAATGAAAGAAAATAAGAGCACGAGTTAGTATATCTTTTCTTACCTCTCAGAGTGAATAATCTATAGAACCAGGGAGAGGATGATACCTGCAGACCTGAAAACCCCAAGTTCCTTCCCGCACATAGTTCTGGGTCTCCCGCAAAGTAGGAGACTTAGCCAAGAAATTTTTTACCCCCTAAAAAGTGATAGTGTTATCTGTGCAGACCCTTGGAATAAACCATTTCAGGTGAACTTGTCCTGCCTGTGTCCCCCAAATCATGCCATCTACTACTTTAGCCATTAGTAGCCCAGCTTTGAAGAACTGACCACAGGTATGTACCACACTCTTTATCCACACTCTCCTCAGATCTTTTCTATTCTAGTCCTTAGTCCCTAGTCATCCCATAGAACAGATGGAAATGTTTCAAAGAACTACAGTTCAAAGTAAAATAGCACATCCCCAATCTAACCAATCCCACTGAGGAATATACTTCTCAGAGCATTCTCCTCCTAGCTACCAAGAGGCTCTCTTGAACTGGACAGGGTTTCTGATGCCCTCTCCCAACAACAGTGACAGGCACTGGGCTTCTTGGTTTTCTTTAACCATCCTTGAAAAAACTCAAGTCATTCTTCAGTGAAAGAAAGCCAATACATACCATACAGCTAATGTGTAATATCCTGAAGCAACAATTACTGAATAGTGTTCTGAGTCTGAAATGTCCCAATTGGTTCCTTAAACATAGTCCCTAAGCCAGGACACTTGGGATCCTGAGTTGCTGGCATTTATCAGGTTTTGTAAACCATAAATCTGACAACAAGCAAATGTTTTCTAACAAGCACAAAGCATATAAAAAAATACTTTCCCAACTGTGAGGCTGTCCAGCACTAAACAGATGCTCTCTCACAGCGACACTGGCAACAGATAACCCACGGCTGCTCTGGGGAATCTAGGACACTGTCGCTGTACTTACCGGATAAAAAGACCATGTAACTCTCAAAGACAAAAAGGAAATATTACTATTCAATCTCAGAGAAATCTTAAACCACATATTATGCTTTCTTTTGAGTTCAGAACCAACATTTTTTACAGGCCATTCATTAAAACGTTAACAGTGATTCTCCTCACCCCACCCTGTAATGATGGGATTTGGGGGAATATTTGCCTTCTTCTTTTACTTTTTCCCTATCAAGTTTTTAAAAATTTATCTACAATGAGCATGTATTACATGTGTAAACAGAAGAAATTACATTATTTCTCTCATGAGAATAGGACATATAAAAAAGAATGTTACTCAAAAATTACAAGTGATCAAGTGAGTTAACCTGCCTTTTTTTGTTTGTCATCTGATAGAAAAGCAGGTGTGTTAACTGCTAGAACTTACGAAATTCTTTTCTATGAATTTACAGAACCCTCTGGGATGCTAACTGATGTAACATAAATCATCATGAGCATTTCTAGGCCAAGGCACCAAAACAGCTGACAGCAATTTCTCTCCTCTGGCACATTTCAGCTCAAACTCCATTAATTATTAGTAAGTTGAAAAGGTATAGCAGTAATTTTTTTTAAATAAAGAAAATTCAAATCAAAATGTGACCTTAATCATCCACTATTCAAGGCCAAATACTTCTTATATTTAAAAAATTTTTGTTACTGCCAACCATGAGTGGTAATGAACAAGCCACAATATACTCTTGGACCTCAGGGAACTGCCACTAATTTCACACAGAAAATCCCAAAGAAGAAAGCGAAATCCATTTGGAGCTGCACCCAGCCTTTTCTCCCCATAACCCCTGACCCATGCTCCATGCTCAGCTTGTTCCTTAACCAGCTCCCCAAGAAACCTGCAAAACCCTTTGGGACCATGACTGACCCCCCCACCCCAACTATTCTGAATGGCCTCTCAACCTCTTTGCCTGGAGAGAAGTCTAGCTCACCTTGAAGACATAGCTCCTTCTGCCTCCCTTTCTAGGTAGAGGCTGACATTGTTCCAGAGTCTTCAAACTCAAGGGGTGATCCACCTTTCTTATTCCCCAGTACTCCTTCCAGATCATTCCTCCTCCAATTTCTGGGAAAATCCCACCCCTCTTCAACATGGCCATCTTTATCTGCCATACTTCCCAGTTACTCCCCTCCTTCCTGTAACACTTAGAACCTGGCTCCTGTCTTTATCCCAACATGCAAATATTCCCATCCAAGTTTCTCAATTCCTTTATCTGTCTGTTCCTTGGGGTTTAAGACATAATGAGAAGTTTTACTAGACAAATTGTAAATCTGATCATCTTGAGTAGGCAGGCATCCTAATATAGAATAACTGCCTTTTTGTGATTGTGACACCTCTGAAATGTTGGACTCAAACTTCCTGCTCTCTCATCATTATCTCCTGCCCTAGTTCTCCAACTGAGTTACTCCCCACACACCTACCTGTCAGCCCCATCTGGCTGCTGCTTCATACATCCAGCTTCAGTTCAATCATCTGACCACCCTCTTGCCA
The DNA here is from genome assembly GCF_030020395.1 of Manis pentadactyla. Taxonomy (NCBI): domain Eukaryota; kingdom Metazoa; phylum Chordata; class Mammalia; order Pholidota; family Manidae; genus Manis; species Manis pentadactyla. The sequence goes on along the minus strand of NC_080019.1, from coordinate 25,295,345 downwards.
GTATCATCAACTCATTTGCCCAACTGGCCTTCCACCGCATCTCCTTGGAAAAGCCCATCTCTGTGTACATCCAGCTTTCCACCTTTTCCATGCCACATCGATGCTGCTTAGTGTTGCTAGGAAACTCACTGGTAAATTACTATTACTATAATGATAACAATAATGACAACATCAGTAATAGAAAGCATATATTTACCAAATACTTCCTACATACCAGACACCGTGCTAAGTGCTGTATATGTTATCTCATTTAATGCTCCTAACTGACCCACGAACACCCCAGTATGTTTTCTCTACTGTGCAAAGAAACTGAGCATCAGAAATGTTGCACATCTGTCCAAAGTCACACACAGAAGAGTAGGGACTTGTGATGCCTTGAGTCCAGGAGTGTCTTATTTCAGAGCCTACAAACGTCACCATCACAGTGTTTTCCACCTCCGTGGGCCCTACACTGCCCTACAGTGCTGTTCCTCTCACAACACAGCAGCTATTCCAAATCTTCATTCTCCTTAGATCTCCCACTTCTAGCCCTCACCTCCCTCCTGAAGCTGAGCCCTTCAACTCCTGCTTTACAGAAAAAGTAAGAGCCACCAAATAAGAGAGCAACTACCTCTGCTTCCCATCATCAACCCTATGAAATTAGCATCCCATCCTTTCCTATTTTTTTCCTCTTTCCTGAGACTAATGTCTCCACTTTGGCCTAAATCTCATTCTTCCCACTCCTTCAACTCTGTCTTTTACTTTTCACTCCCCGTAGCACATAAGAGGGCTTTTTCTCACCTCTGGTCCTCTACTACACATCTTCCACCTGGAACAATGTTATTCCCTTCCTTCTATAACTAGAACTCACATTCTGCCATTTCCTCCAAAAGGGCTTTCATCAGTTCCCAAGTGAGAGTGAACACCCATCCTCTAAGCAACCCCCCACCATGCTCTGAGCTTCCCTCTACCATTGAATCTACTCCATGGCTCACTTCCCTGGCATCTGCTAGATGGCACATTCCATGAGGACAGGGACTTTGTTGACTCTGTCCTTCTCCATCCTGGCATAGTGCTTGGCACACAGTTGGCATCCAGAAGTATATACTGAATGAATTAATGAATGGATTAATGGAGGCAAGGAGAGGTAATATGATAGAGAACTTTAAACTTGGCAGAGCATAAAAATATAATGGAATAAGGAAAAAGAGTCATTGAAGGTTTTGAGAAGGAGGATGAAATGATAAACACCGAGGATGTTATTGTTTTCTGCTTTGTTTTAACAAGATTCATCTTGTCATATCTTTGGAATAAAATGAACTACAGAGACTAAAATTCTGAGGCCAAACAAAGCAATAATATAAGCATAAAGAAACAAATGCCTCATCTAGGATTATAGTAGTAGAAATGAAATCATGTTTTGGAAAAAAATTAACAGAATTTTCTGATGTGAGGCTGAGTACAAATGAACAAGTCAAAACGACTCCATCTATTCAGGATTCCAAAGTCTTTATGTAGACAATTACAAAGAATATCAAGTGACATGTACGCTACAAGGTGTTTTTCTGTTACCTGCCTAAAAATCATTTAACTTGTTTTGTTCATTTACTATATCTTCTCTGGACTGAGCACAATGGCTTGAATAAAGCAGGTGCCAACTGAACAGATGAATGAATCTATATTCTTTTTTTATTGCCTCAATCATTTTTTTGGAAGGCAGGAAATACATAACTATATATATATAGTTAGATGATTGTAGATGTATAATTGTGTGTTACATAGGTGTACAAATGTGCACATATGATTATACGCACATTCTTGTTTCCACTAATGTCTTTCTTTCAATACACAAAAGTCATAATAACCACTTAAAATGAAATATTTTCCTTGGCTTTCTCTGGCCAAATGTTAACCTTCTAGTAACAATCTTTTCTCCAAATCTTTTTCTTTTTGACTTACCAATGTATGGATTTTTTCTTCCTAAAGATAATATTGCTATCAGAATAGATTTCCCCAAAGAAATGCAAATGGATAATAAGCAAACAAAAAGGTGCTCAACATCATTAGTCATCAGGGAAATGCAAATCAAAGACATAGTGAGATACCACTTCATATCCACTAGAATGGCTTTAATCAAAAAGCCAGATAATAAATGTTGGAAAGGGTGTGGAGAAATTGTAACCCTCATACACTGTTGATGGGGATATGAAATGGTGCAGCCACTTTGGAAAACAATCTGCAATTCCTCAAAAAGTTAAACATATAGTTACTATTTCACCCAACAATTCTACTCCTTGATATCTACCCAAGAGAAAAACATGCATCCACAAAAAGAAAAAGAAAATCTGTACACAAATGTTCATAGCAGTATTATATATAATAGCCAAAAAGGTAGGAATAACTCAAATATCCAACAACTGATGAATGGATAAATAAAATATGGTATATAGCCAGACAATGAAATGGTATATGACCATAAAAAAAGGAAGTACTTATACATGCTACAACATGGATGAACATTGAAAATATTATGCTAAGTGAAAAAAGCTAGTCACAGAAGATTACTGTGGGTAAAACTGCAATATTTCCAGAATCTCTCACCTGGCCTTAGTGCATCTCCACATCAGTAGGTGTTTCCAAGGGATGGACAGGAGTAGTCCATCTCCATATCAATAGATGATTACAAGGGTTGGGGGGAGCAAGGGTATATTTGGACCAGAGGGGTTTGGGGGGTCCCTTTTTACAGCCGGGTTGTGAGAGACATAGGCGAGTAGAAGTAGACAACTGCTTATAACCAATAAACGTATTTCTCCCACTTTATTTCTCCCTTTGACTGATTTCAGCTTCAAAGGTCATTTGTCCCAGGCTGGGAATTTATTTACACCCAGAGTTACAATTACCTATTATATTATTTCTTTTATATGAAATGTCCAAAAAGGGAACATCTATAAATACAAGAAAGCAGATTAGAGGTTGGGGAAAGAATGATCAAAGGGTAGTGATGGCTAAAGAGTATAGGGTTTCTTTTGGAGTAATGAAAACATTCTAAAATTGATTATGGTAGTGATTGCACAACTTGGAATATACTAAAAATCATTGAACTGTATATTTCAAGTGAGCAGATTATATGGTATATGATTTATATCTCAATAAAGGTATCACAAAGGTATTAAAGTGGCATTATTTTATAGGCCTATTTCTATGGAGAAACAAAGCAAAGAAAATGGGGGAGGGCATATTCATACCAATTAACTGCTTTTCAGGAAACAAATCAGGAAAGTACCATATACAGGATTAATCAAGGGCAGTTTGAATACTACCAACAATATTTTATCTTTGCCTCCACTTAGGCTAAATCCTTGTGTTAAATTTTGAATGAAATGGAAGCATTTTTTATCTATCACTTTATAGAATTTTGGTTCAACCGTTCTAAGAGAAGTGACAATGTCAAGGACAGGAAAAACAGTGGATGATCTAATTTTTAAAATATGAGATAAAGATTCTTTCCTTGGGTGGGAAGTTAAACCAAAAGATACCTCAAATTCATCCTTCTCTGATATGCCATCCAAACTCCATGTTCTCATTTGTAGAATGTGAAGAATAACATTTAACTAGATACCACTGAGATTCCTCCTAATGCCAAAATTCTATGACTATGACACAGAGCCCAACCATAGACTATGTAGTAGAGCTGTGGTCAAACCCATCTGGATTAAAGCAAACCTCAAGATTTCCCAGATACTCAGATGAAAATTACTTCTGGGTTAGTGGCTGGAAAACCTTGTCTAAGAGCTTATCCTCTGTGCTTTTTTATCTGAAATAGGTAAAGATTGGGGAAATTCAATTCAGCATGATTGCTAGTCCTACTTTCTGTAAAACCAACTAATAATCAAGGTGTGTGGCTAAGCCTGAATTGTTTCAATCACTCTGTGAACAGAAATGATCACAGAAAGATTCTCTGTGAGATCATCTGGTCTGTTCAGGCCTAAGAATTGAGACTGGTCAATTTCTTCCAAACATTATTTTTACTGGATTAGGAACTCAGAAAAAATTTTCAGGCCAAAGTGATACATTCCTTTTCCCACTTGATAAATTTAGACAAGTTGAGGTATTCAAAATAGAAGAAGGACTTTGGGACAAGGGAGGAATGCAAGCTGGCTCCTTAACTCTGGAATTGGGAAGCAAAATTTCAAGGACTGGAAACCCAAAGAAGCGGCGGTCCACTGGGGAAGCATAGCTCTGTAATGGAGGAAGCTAGAAAAGAAACTATAAAAACCTAATGAGTTCTCCAGGAATTGGATATGCCAAGTAGTGAGTCAAAATTCAGAGAATTAAAATTGAGGATAGAAAATATTTTATCTCTTTCTTTAATTAATAAGTTTTCAAAAGGTCCAGGCTATCTGATCAAGGGACAAAAAAAAAAATGCAATATGATTATACCCTGGTTCTAGAGGTGCCCTCTGTCATTCTTAATCCCAAATGAACTAGTCTCTGCCTTCACCCCATAAGTAATGAATTAAACCAGTCTTAGAAAATAAAATGAGTTGGATCCACTCAAACTGACTCAGATAGTTTTCCCTCTTCCTAGATTTTACTTGGCTTTTAGAGAGGAGGCACATAAACATGAGGCTTCCTCTGCAATCCATAAATTTAATTTTACTTCAAAGTAAGTAGGCCTTGACATCAACTTCGTGTGCACTTCAGCTCTGTTGCAGCTGCCTTGTAAAGTCTTCCTATGAGGGAGCAGCAAAGTCCCCAGTTTCATGCTTAAAAATTAACTTCAAGTTGCAGAAAAGGTAAAGAAAAATAGGGAAGACTCAAAATAGCACAACACAAATTGTATTGTTATAGATAAGGAAAGGAATGTGGAAGTGGTAGGGCAGGAGAAATCTATCTGCCAGCCTAACAAAATGTCAGACATTTTTCAGGATTTCTAAAATGCTCTTTGGTAAGATTTGACTGGCAGTATAGGGCTTGTAACTGGAGTGAGGGGGAACTCCTGTTTATGATTTATAAGAGACTATGGTGATTAGTTCAAGCAATCCACATATGGGCAATAAATTAAACAGAAGCCCACCAAAGACATTTCTTACAAAAGTAGGGAGACTCCTCGATCTGAGTTTCCAGAAACTTCTGTAAAGGGAACTCAGTTTAGAAATTTTTTCATTTGGAAATGTGATTTCCCTGGAAACAAAGTTATACTGTTCTACATTCTCCATATGAGAGTAACCATTTACACAATCCCATTTCTGCTGCTTTATTTAAATCATACATAGTTAGCGGGATTTATAACAAAACACTACAAAGGAATTCAATCATTCAAAGAATTCACAGAGAGGAAAAAAAAAGAAATCATTATAGTATTCAAAGAATGAAAAATTCTCAGATCCAAAAAGGAATTGCAGATTTCTGTCTACAAACGTACCAATAAAATGCATGCCCTGAAAAACAGTAAGAGGAAGTCTACTAAGGTCATGGGGGGAAAAAAAAAGAATCTGATATCCACAGTGCTTAAGGAAAACAGGAACTTCCATAAGACCCTATTAAGTGTCAGTTACCCTATACACATACTGTGGGGGCTCAGTCCTCCGAACAACATGAGATGTGAGTGTTACTCCCTGTTCATAGCTGAGAACACCAAAGCTCAGAGAGGCCAAGCACTTTGTCCAGTCAACCAGGCTAGCAAACAAAACAAGAATTTGAACACAAATCTGTGTGGTTCCAGAGTCAAGGCCAGTAAATCATGATCCATGAGACATCCTATGCTTCTTTTTTTTTTTAACTTTGGTATCATTAACGTACAATTACATGAGCAACATTATGGTTACTAGACTTCCCCCATTAAGTCCCTACCACATACCCCATTATAGTCACTGTCCATCAGCATAGTAAGATGCTCTAGAATCACTACTTGTCTTCTCTGTGTTGCACAGCCCTCCCCGTGCCCCAACCCCCACTACACCATGGGTACTAATCATAATGCCCCTTTTTCCCCCTTATCCCTCCCTTTCCACCCATCCTCCCCAGTCCCTTTCCCTTTGGTAACTGTTAGTCCATTCTTGAGTTCTATGAGTCTGCTGCTGTTTTGTTCCTTCAGTTTATTCTTTGTTCTTATACTTCACAGATGAGTGAAATCATTTGATACTTGTCTTTCACCACCTGGCTTATTTCACTGAGCATAATACCCTCTAGCTCCATCCATGTTGTTGCAAATGGTAGGATTTGTTTACTTCTTATGGCTGAATATATTCCATTGTGTATATGTACCACATCTTCTTTATCCATTCATCTACTGATGGACACTTAGGTTGCTTCCATTTCTTGGCTATTGTAAATAGTGCTGCGATAAACATAGGGGTGCATGTGTCTTTTTCAAACTGGGCTCCTGCATTCTTAGAGTAAATTCCTAGGAGTGGAATTCCTGGGTCAAATGGTATTTCTAATTTTAGATTTTTGAGGAACTTCCATACTGCTTTCGAAAATGGTTGAACAATTTTACATTCCCACCAGCAGTGTAGGAGGGTTCCCCTTTCTCCACATCTTCCCCAACATTTGTTGTTGTTTGTCTTTTGGATGGTGGCTGTCCTAACTGGTGTGAGGTGAGATCACATTGTGGCTTTAATTTGCAGTTCTCTGATGATTAGCGATGTGGAGCATCTTTTCATGTGCCTGTTGGCCATCTGAATTTCTTCTTTGGAGAACTGTCTGTTCAGCTCCTCTGCCTATTTTTTAATTGGCTTATTTGCTTTTTGTTTGGTGAGGTGTGTGAGCTCTTTATATATTTTGGATGTCAACCCTTTATCAGATAAGTCATTTATGAATATATTCTCCCATACTGTAGGCTGTCTTTTTGTTTTATTGATGTTGTCCTTTGCTGTACACTAGCTTTTCAGCTTGATATAGTCCCACTTGTTTATTTCTGCTTTTGTTTCCCTTGCCCAGAGAGAGATGTTCATGAAGAAGTTGCTCATGTTTATGTCCAAGAGATTTTTGCCTATGATTTTTTTCTAAGAGTTTTATGGTCTCATGACTTACATTCAGGTCTTTGATCTATTTTGAGTTTACCTTTATGTATAGGGTTAGACAGTGATCCAGTTTCATTCTCTTACATGTAGTTGTCCAGTTTTGCCAACACCAGCTGTTGAAGAGGCTGTCATTTCCCCATTGTATATCCATGGCTCCTTTATCATATATTAATTGACCATATATGCTTGGGTTAAAATCTGGACTCTCTATTCTATCCCACTGGTCTGTGGGTCTGTTCTTGTTCCACTACCAAATTGTCTTGATTACTGTGGCTTTGTAGTAGAGCTTGAAGTTGGTAAGTGAGATCCCCCCTGCTTTATTCTTCCTTCTCAGGATTGCTTTGGCTATTCGGCATCTTTTGTAGTTTCATATGAATCTTAGAACTATTTGTTCCAGTTCATTGAAGAATGCTCTTGGTATTTTGATAGGGATTGCATTGAATCTGTAAATTGTTTTAGGCAGGATGGCCATTTTGACAATATTAATTCTTCCTAGCCAAGAGCATGGGATGAATTTCCATTTATTAGTGTCCTCTTTAATTTCTCTTAAGAGTGTCTTGTAGTTTTCAGGGTATAGGTCTTTCACTTCCTTGCTTAAGTTTATTCCTAGGTATTTTATTCTTTTTGATGCAGTTGTGAATGGAATTGTTTTCCTGATTTCTCTTTCTATTAGTTCATTGTTAGTTTATAGGAATGCAACAGACTTCTGTGTATTAATTTTGTATCCTGCAACTTTGCTGAATTCAGATATTAGTTCTAGTAGTTTTGGGGTGGATTCTTTTGGATTTTTTATGTACAATATCATGTCATCTGTAAATAGTGACCATTTGACTTCTTCCTTACCGATCTGGATGCCTTTCTTTTCTTTCTTTTGTCTGATTGCCATGGCTAGGACCTCCAGCACTATGTTGAATAAAAGTGGGGAGAGTGGGCATCCCTGTCTTGTTTCCAATCCTAGATGAAAAGCTTTCAGCTTCTTTCTGTTAAGTATGATGTTGGCTGTGGGTTTGTCGTATGTGGCCTTTATTATGTTGAGGTACTTGCCCTCTATACACATTTTGTTGAGAGTTTTTATCATGAATGGATGTTGAATTTTGTCAAATGCTTTTTCAGCATCTATGGAGATGATCATGTGATTTTTGTCCTTCTTTTTGTTGATGTGGTAGATGAAGTTGATGGATTTTTGAATGTTGTACCATCCTTGAATCCCTGAAATAAATTCCACTTGATCATGGTGTATGATGCTCTTGATGTATTTTGAATTCAGTTTGCTAATATTTTGTTGAGTATTTTTGCATCTACGTTCATCAGGGATATTGGTCTGTAGTTTTCTTTTTTGGTAGGGTCTTTGCCTGGTTTTGGTATTAGGGTGCTGTTGGCTTCATAGAATGAGTTTGGAAATGTTCTCTCCTGTTCTATTTTTTGGAAAACTTTAAGGAGAATGGGTATTATGTCTTCTCTAAATGTCTGATAAAATTCAACAGTGAATCCATCTGGACCAGGGGTTTTGTTCTTGGGTAGTTTTGTTCTAGGGTAGTTTTTTGATTACTGATTCAAGTTCATTGCTGGTAATTGGTCTGTTTAGATTTTCTGTTTCTTCCTGGGTCAGTCTTGGAAGGTTGTATTTTTCTAGAAAGTTGTCCATTTCTTCTAGGTTATCCAGCTTGTTAGCATATAGATTTTCATAGTATTCTCTAATAATTATTTGTATTTCTGTGGTGTCCTTCGTGATTTTTCCTTTCTCATTTCTGATTCTGTTTTTGTGTGTAGATCCCTTTTTTCTCTTAATAAGTATGGCTGGAGGTTTATCTATTTTGTTTGTTTTATCAAAGAACCAGCTGTTGGTTTCATTGATTTTTTTCTATTGTTTTATTCTTCTCAATTTTATTAATTTCTTCTCTGATCTTTATTATGTCCCTCCTTGTACTGACTTTGGGCCTCATTTGTTCTTCTTTTTCCAGTTTCAATAATTGTTACTTTAGACTATTCATTTGAGATTGTTCTTCCTTCTTTAAATAGGCCTTGATTGCTATATACTTTCTTCTTAGAACTGCCTTGGCTGTGTCCCACAGAAGTTGGAGCATTGTGCTGTTGTTGTCATTTGTCTCCATATATTGTTTGATCTCTGTTTTAATTTGGTTATTGATCCATTGATTATTTAGGAGCATGTTGTTCAGGCTCCATGTGTTTGTGAGATTGTTTTTTTTTCATACAATTTATTTATAATTTTATACTTTTGTGGTCTGATATGTTGGTTGGTAGAATTTCAATCTTTTTGAATTTACAGAGGCTCTCTTTGTGGCCTAGTATGTGATCTATTCTAGAGAATGTTCCATGTGCACTTGAGGAGAATGTGCATCCTGTTGCTTTTGGATGAAGTGTTCTGTAGACGTCCGTTCGGTTCATCTGTTCTAATACGTTGTTCAGTGCCTCCGTCTCTTTACTAATTTTCTGTGAGTGGTGTGCTGAAGTCTCCTAAAATGATTGCATTGCATTCTATTTTCCCCTTTAATTCTGTTAGTATTTGTTTCACACATGTCAGTGCTCTTGTGTTGGGTGCATAGACATTTATAATGGTTATATCCTCTTGCTGGACTGACCCCTTTATCATTATGCAATGTCCTTCTTTATCTCTTGTGACTTTCTTTGGTTTGAAGTCATTTTGTCTGATACAAATACTGCAACACCTGCTTTTTTCTCCCTATTGTTTGCATGAAATATCTTTTTCCATCCCCTCACTTTTAGTCTGTGCATGTCTTTGGGTTTGAGGTGAGTCTCTTGTAAGCAGCATACAGATGAGTATTGCTTTTTTACCCATTCTATTACTCTGTATCTTTTGATTGGTGCATTCAGTCCATTTACATTTAGGGACATGATTATCGATAGATATGTACTTATTGCCATTGCAGGCTTGGGATCATGGTTACCAAAGGTTCAAGGGTAGCTTATTTACTATCTAACCATCTACCTTTAACTCACTTAATACACTATTATAAACACAGTCTGATGATTTTTTTATTTCTCTCCCTTCATATTCTTTCTCCTCCACTCTTTATATGTTAGGTGTTTTATTCTGTACTCTTTTGTGTTTCCCTTGACTGCTTTTGTGGATAGCTGATTTTATTTTTTGCCTTTAGTTAGTATTTGGTTGATCTGCTTTCTTTGCTGTGATTTTATTTTCTCTGGTAATATCTATTTAGCTTTAGGAGTACTTCCATCTAGAGCAGTCCCTTTAAAATACCCTGGAGAGGTGGTTTGTGGGGGGCAAATTCCCTCAACTTTAGCTTATCTGGAAATTGTTTAATCCCTCCTTCATATTTAAGTGATAATTTTGCTGGATACAGTATTCTTGGTTCAAGGCCCCTATGTTTCATTTCATTAAATATATCATGCCATTCTCTTCTGGCCTGTAAGGTTTCTGTTGAGAAGTCTGATGATAGCCTGATGGGTTTTCCTTTGTAGGTGACCTTTTTTCTCTCTCTGGCTGCCTTTAATACCCTGTCCTTCTCTTTCATCTTTGCTCTTTTAATTATTATGTCTTGGTGTTGCCCTCCTTGGGTCCCTTGTGTTGGGAGAACTGTTGGCTTCCATGGTCTGAGAGACCATTTCCTTCTCCAGCTTGGGAAAGTTTTCAGCAATTATTTCTTCAAAGACACTTTCTATCCCTTTTTCTGTCTCTTCTTCTTCTGGTATCCCTATTATGTGAATATTTTTCCATTTGGATTGGTCACACAGTTCTCTTAATATTCTTTCATTCCTATTTTTTTCTCTCCCTCTGCCACAGCTTCCCTGTATTCCTGTTCTCTAATTTCTATTCTATTAACAGTCTCTTGCCCATCATCCAGTCTTGTCTTAAGTCCTTCTATTGATTGTTTCATTTCTGTTACCTCCCTCTGGACTTCATCCCTTAGCTCTTGCATATTTCTCTGCAGCTCCATCAGCATGGTTATGACTTTTATTTTGAATTCTTTTTCAGAAAGATTGGTTATATCTATCTCGCCAGGCCCTCTTATGGCATTGTTTGAGTGATTTTGGACTGGACCAAGTGCTTCTACCTTTTCATGGTGATAGAAGTGATTGCCAGCAAGTGGCACTTATGTCAGCTGAGAGAACAAAGTCCCTTCCTGCCTTGCTGGTTGCCTTGCCCTTCTCCATTGCCTGTGTCAATTACCGGCACACAGGGAGCAGTCTCTGGGTCAATTCCTGAGCTGTCATGGGCGGGGCAGCCCTCAGGATGGCCTAGGGCGCTGCCAGGGGTCACAGGCACACAGCATGTGTTCTCCTGTGAGAACAGCACCTCTTTGTGCCTTCTGGACTTTGCACTGGCTTCCTCTGTCTGTGTCAGGCAGCTGTACACAGGGGGAAGCCTCGGGGTCTAGCCCGGTTAGCTGTGTGCAGGGAGAAGACTGTGTGGTTGCTGTGGGTGGGGCTGCTCCCCGGCTGGTCGGCAGCAATGGCGGGTCAGCTGTTTTGCTTGCAGTGTCAGCTGAGAGGAATGAACAGCAGGCTGCTTATTGCTGTGAGGGGCTTTGGAGCTGCATTGCCACCCAGGGGGTTAAGGCACCTGAAGTTCCTTAAGCCTGCTGGGCTGAGTGTACCAGGATGATTTTGTCCACCTGTTAAGCCCTTGTCCCTTTAAGACTTTTAAAGTGCCTGCTTTTCTTTTGTCCCAGGGGAGCTGGCTGTGGGGACCCGCTCACAGTCTCCGGTCTTAGATTTTACTTTTCCGTTTCTCTAATATCTAGTACATGATGCAATGAGTGTCTGTGCTCCTGGTGCAGATTACTAGGGATGGTTATTAAGCAGTCCTGTGATTCCACTCCCTCCCCACTCTGGTTCTTTTCCTCCAGCTGGTGAGCTGGGTGGGGGGAGTGCTCGGGTCCCACCGGGTCACAGCTTTGTATCTTACCCTTTTCATGGGATGCTGAGTTCTTGCAGATGTAAATGTAGCCTGGCTGTTGTACTGTACCTTCTGGTCTCTCTTTTAGGAATAGTTGTATTTGCTGTATTTTCAAAATATATATGGTTTTGGGAGGAGATTTCCACCGCCCTACTCAAGCCACCATCTTGAGTGCCTCTCCCACCTATGCTTTTATAAACTAGAGAAAATAATCAGCTCAGCCATCTTCCTTCTCTGCTTTCTATTTTTTTCTGTAAGGGACCACCTCACCCTGAGTATGGCAACAATCCAAGCACAAATATATCTAAATTTACTCTCATCCTCACAGACTAGAATATGCACTGCAACATCCATGTGCTGTGACCAGAAACACATAGTGTGTGGAAAAGAAGCAGATATGCCAACTAGTTTTCATTTGACTTATAATAGTCAATGGTGTTCACAAAAAGGACAGTGAATCAAATGTGAGCTCTCCCTGCTTCAGTTCTTTCAAAAATGCTGCTTTACTAAAAATATTTCACTATGCTTTTTAAAGATTTTTCCCCCAGAAACTTTACTCGTTTAATTGTGGTAACAATCCATGAGGTAGAATGAATACTCATTATAGGTATTTGCAGTGCATACAGCACTTTATTAATTGTTATTATAATATGGGCAACATATAGCTTCACTGGACAACTATAATAAATACTTAATTGGCATGTAAACTGCTTGAATACAAATGGGTTATATAAAACACTTGGACTGGGTCATTTTATATACAAGAAACTCTCAAGTCACCATTTTCCACCATGGGATACCTACAGAGCCGATTTGTATTCCTCCCTAAAATATTACTCTTTGTTTTCCATCCTTAAATCCATTTAAAACTTTTTCTTTCCTCCGGAGGACCGCTGAGTGTCAGAGACCATGCTGGACATCATGGAGGCCACAGAAACAAAGAATCCCTCAAGGACTCACAGTTTGGCAGAGAAAATAATGCAGTGCCACTAAAATAGTCTACAAAAATGTCACCACCTATCAGTAAACATAAATCCTTGGCTGCATACAGAGATCACTTGGTGAGCTTTAAAAAATTCTAATAACTGGGTCACAGCCCCACAGATGATGATTTCATGGGTCTAGGATGCAACCTAAGCATTGAGAAGGAGATGCTGCAAACGCAGGTGAATGCTAAAAGGAACAGGACACTTTTCAGAGGTTTTAAATTTGAATGGAGCAGAGTTTTGTGAAAAGTTAGAAGGGAGAGTAGGCTGGAAATGAGGGTCAGGGCCCATAGGCAAAGGGAACCCAAGCAGTTAAGACTGGAGCTGATTTCAGAAGCAATTAAGGAGCATTGGTGTAGCAATTTAAGGAAGTAAACTGGTCTGACTGTGACTCTACAATTGGAAATTTAGGAAAATTCATCTACAGAAAGTGAGGCACGGATTGTAGAGGAGAGCTTGGAGACTGAGAGGCAAGTGAGGCTGCAGGAAGTGCTGGAGATGAGGGAGGCAAAGGTCAAGGGTGCTGAACCAGAGCCCTGGCACAAGAGGGCACAGGACAGATTCCAAGCACACTGTGTTGGAGGAAGTGATGGGACTTAACTGGGTGATAGGAGACAAGGAGAGAAAGGGATCAAAGATAGCCATAAGATTTAGCACTTGGTGATATAAGCAACAAAAATGGAAAGTCAGGAGGAAGAGGCAAGTTTTAGAGGGCAGGCGATGAATTCCAGTTTACATAAATGTTGTTTCAGTTGCCTTCATACCATTGGTTTGGAAACATCTAGTGACAAATCTGAAATTATGAACTAAAACAACAGAGAATTTCAAGGTAAAAGTAGAGCTCCCTGTTCTTACACTTGAGAGAAGTTCTAGAAGGGCAGATGAGTGATCTTCTGTACATTCTGAGCTGAGCCATGGTCTTTAGCCACCCTGGCCCTGTGCTCCAACTGCCAGATCCCACAGATCTGGGCTCCTGGCTTCCAATGCCATGGTTCTGATACCACACCCTGTGCTGATCTGCCCTTGACCACAGCAGACCCCAGGCTTCAGCCCTCTCTGTCCTGTCTGCCTTGGGGGATTGGCATGCTCTGCACCTTACAACTGCACTCCTACCCCTGTTCAGCTGAGACACGACACATCTGTTTTAATGTCCTCCCTGTTCAGGAGAGTGGAGGACACTCACAGCTGCAGGGACAGGGGCTCTTGTGGCATGATTATTTTGTCATACTGTCACAATTGCAGATCACTGGAGAAGCTGGTGAGTTCTATGAGGGGCTTAAGGCAGAGAGCACCTTTGGAGCACCCTGAAGCCTGAAAGGGCTAGTGAAGGAGACAGAGGGCAGGCAAATGCAGAAAGGGACAAGGACAGGCTGTGTCATGGGACTAATGAGATAAGTGGATTCCAAGATGATGGGATAATCTGTAATGCAAATGTTACAGGGAGAAAAAAATTACAAATGAAGCCAGAAAATATCCTAAGTATGGCCAATTATAGATCATTGGTGATGGAAAAAATACTAGAGTGAATCAGCATCCATAGCACGTGGGGTAAAGTGAGGAGGCAGAGAGTTGAATGTGGAAGGCAAGAAAGTGGAGATGATGAGCCCACTGATTTGAGGAGTTTGCAAGTGGGGGAAAAGGAAAATACTCAGATAACTGGCAAGAGTGTTTGGATCCACTGAAGTCGGTAAAGCAGCACAGTGCACATGCAAAGGGCTAGGGCCCAGAGGTAGACTTCAAATGCCAGAAAGTAGTACTGGGGAGAGAGAGTGAGAGGTCATGAAGAAGGTCGGTCAGTTGCAGTCAAGGGAGAGGGTGAGGTATTGCCCCAGGAATGGCCAGATCATAGTGTTCTTACAGTCAGAGGGGAAGGAAGAGGGGACTCCTGAAAGGACAGCTCCACAGAGGCAGAGGAATGAGACAGCCTAAAAGCATGTGGATCTAGGTTTTCTTAGTGAAGTAGAAAACAAGGGTACCTCCTAAAGGTGGGGTTAAAATAGCAGAAAGGAGGGGAGGAAACATTTGCAAGTTCAATCCACATGCTACTAAAAGGAGACTCTTCTTATATGGACTCACTGACTAGTAGACCACCTGAAACAATCGAGGAATCCAGACAACACCAGCCTCAAAATGATCTCCCTATTCATGCTACCATGCAGAAGTCACCTGAGTTTATAAGTTCTTCCTGGCAGCACAATTCCTCCTCCTTAAGATCTTAAACCAGAAAGTCTTTTCACACCTTCCATGTAGGATGTCAGGATTTCTTCAGAAGGTCGCAAACCTCAGCCTGCCCCAGTGTCGCCCACTTTTCCCAGTTCAGCCTCACAGTTATCTTCACTGCCAAGTTTCCTGGGAACCAAGCAGGCAGATTCTCAACTCAACCTGTGTCCTTGAGCAAGTCACATATCGTCCACCTTCTCAACTGGAAAATGAATGGGGCTGATAATGGGACACTGCCTCCAGCACAAAAGGCTTCTGAGGATTAAAGGACAAATGGCTGAGCAATTTGCAGTTATGAAGCATCGAAAAGCTCAGTGCTCATCTCTGCCTGGCTGCTCGCAGTGCAGTTCAGCAAACACAAAGGCCACATTCAGACCTTCCCAGGTGCCAAAGACCCGCAGAGAGCCGGTCAAATGAAGCAGAATTAGAAAACAAAAGAAAATCCCTCAACAAAACAAAACAAGAGGAAAGAGTACACACAGAGAAAAGAGATCAGGGGGTTAGAGGGTCATGGAGCATTCTGCCACTGAAATTCCCCTGGATGAAGAGATCACAGCGTGTTTCTCTTTGGGTTACAATATATGAGTGTGTATACCAAAGGCTGCACACTGACCCCAGAGCCATCTAGGACATCTACTGGATGGAAAGGACATGTCTCTGCTATGCACAAGTGCTACTTTTTTCCAATAAAACTGGCTGCGGTACCATTTCAAGTCTTCCACAATGTATTTCATTGGTGCACTTTCCTCCAGAAAGGCAGCAACACCTCAGAGCATCTGGGGAAGACTTCTTTTTCCCTTCCTACTCAACCAGAGACTTGCTCCCTATTAAATTATTCATGTATTTGAGAGATTTTAGTCTGACATAATAGTCTGGGAAAAAATTTTTAGAAGCCTACTACATACTAAAAGTCACCAGACATCCATTCTTATCAATATTCTACAGCGCTAGCTAATGAGTATCACGGGGGCATTCTAGAGAAATATACTCCTTGGGGGTGAGTCACACTTGAATTTGTTGTGTTACCCAGGGATCCCCAAGGCCCTATCCAGTTTGCAAGCCCTAGAAGAATACTTGAATACTATACGTCAGGACAAATGGCTGAGCATTTGGCTAGGGTGGCTGACGTAGTTACTTCCAAGCTCCCTGTACTTACACTTGAGAGAAACTCTAGAAGGGCAGATGAATGATCTTCTGTACATCCCAAGCTGAGCCGTGGTCTTTAGCCACCCTGGCCCTGTGCTCCAACTGCCAGATCCCACAGATCTGGGCTCCTGGCTTCCAATGCCATGGTTCTGATACCACACCCTGTGCTGATCTGCCCTTGACCGCAGTGGGCCCCAGGCTTCAGCCCTCTCTGTCCTGTCTACCTTGGGGGACCGGCATGCTCTGCACCTTACAACTGCACTCCTACCCCTGTTCAGCTGAGACACGACACATCTGTTTTAATGTCCTCCCTGTTTAGGAGAGTGGAGGACACTCACAGCTGCAGGGCAGGGACATGATTATTTTGCTTCTTTCTCATGTGCAACACTCTCTCACAGAGCCCTTCAGTGTGGGAGGTAGGGCTACAGAGGTCCTTGGTCCCCTGGGCCCCCTGACATCAGGTCTTTGGCTTGGTCTAATCCACCCTTCCAAACTCCTTGTTCACTCCTTGTGATTTCCTTCTAGGGACCCTGCTCCCAATCTTCCCAGCACCGGGTTTCCATGGGGTAGGGATAAGTTAGTATAGTCAATCATGTCAGGATAGATCTGAATATCAGTTGTGGATGAGATTTAAACTCTCTAAGGGGCTTCTGAGCTTCATGCCTGAAGCTCAGCCTCTTAGGAAGGTCCCATAACAATTGCTTAAGCCTGGGTTCAATGTGCACTTGGCCCCTGGGAAATTCATACTGTTGCCAGTGAGAGCTCAGGCCCTGCTGCCTCCATCCCTTCCCCTCACCAGGCAGCTTCTAAGACATCTCTCCTGGAGGTCAGCTCCAGGGAGGTGGGCCCATGAATTTCTGTGGCCCAGCAAACAACTAGGTAGGAAGTAAAATGACAGACACTCCTTTTAAGAGTATGTGCAATCTCTGAGCAGTTCTCTTGAAGTGCTAGTGTCCACCCCTCCCCTCAAACATGTACACATATGCATAGGCACACGCACACACACACAGCCACCACCTCCTAGGCTGATACAATCCTTTACCTTTAACTTCTTATTCTTTACCTTGATGGCTCTCTGGAGCCCATCTTTCAAAGGTCTACCCTTATCTTGGACAGGCTGAAGTAGAATGACAGAGTTGATGGTTCATGACTAGCTCTGCTATCCTCTTACTAAGTCTAGCAGGAATGCCTCTAGGCCCCTCTTTGCAAAGCAGGATGTCCTTACCTCTGTTCTCAGCTTTGGGGCAGAAGCTGAAAGTAAAACAATAGGATAGCATCTGTTTATGTGTATTCTTAGGTTATAGAATACAAATTATTGATATGAGTAGCAATTGTTGAAAAGCAGTGGGTCCTAACAGTTTGTAATATAAATTAGCCAGCATTACATCTGCTTCATGATAAGATACTTTCCAGAGTAGACCCACAATTTAGTACGTAAAAAAGAAATCATAAAGATTTACCAGAGCTTCGAAAGAATAAGGAAGCAATCCCACAAGGCAGAATTTAATATCGATTCTTTCACTTATTTGAAATCTAGTGATTCACTTTTGTTTGCCAAGCCTGTTCTAGGCAGCAATGGTTCTGATTGCTCTAAGACAACTAAGAAACTAGAAATCAGGAAATTAGTTGAAAAATTACTATGCTTTCCCATATTAAAGTAAAAAAAATAAGATTTACCCTGCATAGGGTCTAATTATTAAAGTGAATTATCAATTTTTAATGGAATCCTCCAGAAGAGAGTTCACCCCTCAAATTAAATTCCAAATAAATTCATGTACTTCCAAACCAAAGATAGTGTGCTATTTTGCAATGTTCAGAAATGGACACACAAGATACATCTGCTTGATATTTAATCCCTGCTATCATATTTTTGGCTCTTTCTGTACCAATGACCAATATATTATATAAACTTCTACTCTGAACCAAGACACAGTAAATCAACTGTATCTTTTGTTTGGGATTTTTTGCAGAGTTGGCAAGTTTTGACACAAAGAATTTGGAGCAGAGGCCATCCTGAATCACACTGTTGATACATCCCCGGAGCTTTCACCTCCAAAACACAGCACAGCCACAGATGCTGATGAAATGCTGTGGCCAAAGAAGCAGCTCAGGAAGCCCGCTCTGCCTGCCGTGGTTTTCGCACACACACCTGCCTCCCATCTGCCCCAGGGACCCCAGTGTTCTCAGAGTCCTGGCATGTTCACCGGCACCTCCTCAGGTATCAGCCTCCATATAACATGCCCTTTGCTTTTTTCCCTTCCCTGGTGCCCCCTGTGCAACGTCCTGAGTGCATCACCCCCTAAGCAAGTGGGGAAACCAGCCTTCTGTCTCCCACCTCTCCCTTTATCTGCCTTTCTCCTCAGTGTCATCTCCTGGTCACCAGAGCCCCAGGGTTTGAAGTTTGTTTCCTCCTCCTACCAAAGTGCATTCTCAGGAACAGGTCGGACAGGTCCTTAACATGTGAAGACAGAAGTGTAAAAGACTGACAAGGTTGCACTTTTCCTTAATGATTTTAACTATCATTAAGTCCCTTGTTTGGCTTTAGCTGAAGCTCTCACTGTGGCAGACATCTGCCAGGCTCTCTCTGCAATGAACTCTCGTTGTCATTCCTTTCTCACTGTCTTCCCAATCTCAAGATCCAACACAGCCTCTGCCCCCCACTCCCCACTCCCCACCCCTGGGGTTATTCATTTAACTTTTGAATATTTGACAAGATTCCCTTTTTATTCTCTGCCAACTGCTCTACTTCCCCTCACCTCTCACTGTTTCTCAATGGAAAGACTTTGCTTATTTTCCTCCCAATAAACTATACTCCACACTCACTCTTCTAGCTTTAAGCAAAATCATTAAACAGACTTTGTAAGATATAGCTCTTGTCCATAACCTCTTAAAAAAGAAAAGAGAAACTATAAATTCCCTAAAGTGAATTCATAGCTCATTCCTACGTTACTGTAAAAACAGCAAAAGAGAGAACATAAGTACCCATCAATTCTTGGTAAAGAAACCAAGTTACTGTGTTTTTATACAAGCCTCTAGCATATGATGAAATTAATTGGTTAAGGAGTACTAGGTTTAACATAGGAAGAGCTTCATTTACAAAATAGTTGATTTCCAATAGAAAAAAATGTAAAGGTTACCTAAACAAACAATACTAAAAGTGGAAATGTAATTGGTTACAAAAAGACGGAAACCTTCCTCTCACATAGTTAAGACTTCAATGAAATTAACATTTCTCGTGTACAAAACTAGAAAGAAAAAAAGCAATAACACCCAGTATTGTAGAAGAGAAATTTGAAAGATCCTTTTGGAAAACAATTTGGTAAAACATGACTAGCAGCCTTAAAAAGTTCATACTCCTTGATCAGTAATTTCATTTCAAAGGAAAAATTCTAAATGCATTTGAAAAAGGGTTTTAAAAAGTTAATAGCAGCAATGCTTATAAAAACAAAAGGATAGAACAATCTAAAGATGTAATAATAAGGGAATGCTTTAGCAGAATATGATATATCTACATGATAGAATAGTAAAGTAGAATAAAAAGTTTGTAATGTATGTATATATACACATTATGTATGAACTATATATTATGTATGCACTATATATTATGACTATATATACATTTTATATATATATATATATGTATACACACACACACACAAAATATATGAATATATATTAGGGATCAAAAAGGAAATATACCAAAATAGTAGCTCTGCTTTTGCTAAGAGATGAAGCTAATGGTGATTATTTCTTTTTATTTAATATTTTCAAATTTTCCATGTTGAAAATGTACCATGTTTATATTTTTTAAGCATACCTTAAAGGAAATTATTTGTAAGCTATACATATTTGCAGCCTAATAAACCTAGAAATCCAAAAAAGTATGGAAAAGTCTACTTACCAGGTTTATCATTGGCTGCTTCTTGATGATATCCTTCTGATTCCCACTAGGAAGAAAAAAATCAATTAAGGTATAAGAAGTAATTCTAGCTCAAGATAGTAAACTGTGCACATGCACGTGCAGCATGCATGCACACATCCTCCTTTCCTGCTGATGAAATGTGGTAGAAAGTGTTCTGGACCACCCACACCCAGTTATCCTCTGCTTTCTGGGTACACGACCGAACTTAACTTCTCAGCTTCTCACATCTCAAAGGCTCTCTGTAAAACCTCCTCTCTCCTTCTTTCCCTGACCTGCTTGGGTGGACGTGAAGGACTCACAACTTGCAGGAGAACCAGTCAGAAGAGATACCCAAACAGGAACATCAGATTGGACTCTGTGTGAGGCAGAAATACACCTTTATTATATTGAGCCACTGAGACTTCAACTATGTTTGTTATTCCGGCATAGTCTAAACTAGTCTGACTAAAACACCAAGGCCCTAGTGAAAGTAAAGGGATCCATATAGAAATGGATCTATGAACACATTTTGAAAGAGAAAATTAAGGGCAGCGATCTAATGGAAGCCGTAGAGCAGGGACAGCTGCAGCCCCAAACCCATGCAGGAGAAGGCTGCAAGGAGGTGGGGACGGAGCTCCCCAGAACATAACGATGACGTGACGGTGACCAGAGGACAGGCCTGAGAAATGGAGCTGAAGAAATTGGAGGACGTCTGTCAGAGGACAGCTGTACCAGTTACCCCGCTCACCGAACAACTGGTCAGACAATGAGACCTTCAGGGAAGAACAAAATCTTCAGTAAACAGCAGAAAAAAAAAAAACTAAGGCACTAAGAGGAATGGCCCAATAGGGTTTCCTAAAATAGAGAAAATGGAGTGTAGGAAATTATTAGAACTAATAAATTTTCCTCGACCTGAAGAAAGGGAGTCTTCTCATTGCAAGGGCCCATGGAGTATGTAGCACAGAAAATGTAAAAGGATCTTCCTAGACAGAGAATCGTGAAACTTCAAAAGAACTCAGAGCAAAAGAAGACCAATTCAAAGACAACGGGATTATCAAAGTGGCCACCTACAGAACAGAGAACTGAAAACAGTCCAGGGTGACTGCCTCACAGGACTGCTGCTGGAAGGGATGAGATGGGGGGCTCACTTTTCACGGTAACTCCTTCTGTCTTCTTTATGCTTCTTGTTTTCATGCACTACCTTGATGTATTTTTGTTTGAATTGGAAATCAAAAGAAGTGCCACCTCCCACATCTCTAATCAAGCCTATACTTGTGAAGCATGAATGAGAAAAATATCACCCTACCTTCACAGAACTATTATTTGCATAAGCAAATTACATCAGTTAACGTCAGAATATGCACCTTCCCAAATATTCATAACCAGCCTAGGCCTCTTTAGTTCTCTCTCTCTTTGGCTCTAATCCAATAGTCATTGGATTAGTCTAACCCTCAACAAAGACAAAATGCACATTGGAGTGGTGTGCCCACAACTGCATTCAGTGTCGAAATGAAAGTGATTTCAGTTAGTCACCATTTAAATCATTGTCTCATTTTCCCTCCATCAGCTATTAAGAGTTCAACTTAAT
The DNA here is from genome assembly GCF_030020395.1 of Manis pentadactyla. Classification (NCBI taxonomy): domain Eukaryota; kingdom Metazoa; phylum Chordata; class Mammalia; order Pholidota; family Manidae; genus Manis; species Manis pentadactyla. Next base: position 25,273,600 of record NC_080019.1, on the reverse strand, counting down.
GTACTCATACTCTGCCATCTTTCAGGAAAAAATGAAATTGGAAGTACTTATAAAACCAACGTCATAAAATTCATCAAAACAGGGACTTAAAAAACGGTGGTAGAAAGACGAAACCTAACAGGTCGACCATACAGAAGATGGAGCAACAGTGATGAAGCATAAAACCAGAATAACGTTCCTGGAAATGGAGGCAAAGAGGGGGTTCAGTAAGTGGAAAAATTCTCACCTTATAAAGGAAAACAGACCGGTCTCTTAGGAAAAACAAAGGTCTTTCTTGAACCAACCTTGAGAAAAATACACAGGGTGGGGCATTAACAGAGAAAACACTGAGAAACAGGAGACAGTGCTCTTCCAACACCTCAGCCAACATGGAGGCAGCATCATCCCTTTGACTCTGTTACTCATCATCCACACCACTCCCCCACCTTCCAAAACACCCACTCACAAAACCCACCCCTTTCTAAATGCCCGTCCTTGATTACATGAGGAAAGTGATTCTCGGACTTGCCTGATCATAGCAATCAGCTGGTCTGCTTGTTAGACATTCCATTTCCCAGCCCCTCCACTGAAAACTCTGATTAGATAAATCTGCAGGCATCTCCATTGTTAGCACACTCCCCAGGTGAGCAGGCAGGTCTGGGAAACAAGGTGATAGGTGAAGAGTCTAAGCTGCAAAGGAGATTGCTCCTCACGTTGATTATGCCCCAGCTGTTTAACCTCCTCCGCTTGACTCCTCGCAGCATCCTAATGCTGGACTCTCTCTGGATGACAGCCCGCTCTGACATGCATGTTCAGGAAAGCATTTAAGAAAGATAAGGAATGTAACATTTGTTCCTTAATGGTAATAACTCATAACTTCCCCCCATCCCTTCCTCCACAACCCTAATTTCATCAGTGGTACCATGAGAATTCACTAGAGGCTCCACATGAGATACATCATGCACACGATTTGATTCAAACACATCTGGCTGATGTGCACATCTTTTTATCATTACAGATGATATGTCAGCCGTTGCAGAACGTTTTTAACATCTTAAGATTGTATCTATTATTTCTGAAATGAGAGAGGAAAAAATCTCCCTGGGAAAATACCTACATACAATGGGGCATACATTAGTTTTGTTAAACTCCCATGCCGAATGAATTGCACTTACAAAAGATTCTGGCCTGAACCACGTTTCAATAAGGCTCTCAGCTACAGAGAATGAAAACTACCTTCCACACACATCAACATCAGAAAATCACAAGAGGCACAAGATTCCCCCCAATAGTGTCCCGTTTCTCTCCTGCCATTCACAAGAAACCTGGTCCAAGATGTTGCATTGCAGGGAAATTGGAGATGAAATGGTCACAGAAGTAGAGATGTTTAGCCTAAGGACAGTCATATGTGTTCCAGAACAAAGTAAAAAAGGTCAAACCTAAGTCAAGGGAATAGCTCAGCTTTCTCTAAACAGAGACAGAGAACTTTTCTCAGCCAAAAACATTAAGAGCAAGAGAGGAAAGTAACCGGAGATACAGCTTGATAGCATTCTCTCGTCTTGGCCAAATGTTCATTCGGATTGTCAGAACTCATGGAAAATCAAACTGTTTGAAGCCTATAGGTGAAATATGATCTATAAATAAATAAATAAATCCTTAATCATGGGTTAGGAGTGGGAGCCCCCAAAAATGCACTTCCCATGTACCCTGAAGTATTAGGATGCATTGGAAGTCATGGATTCAACAAAGGCTAACTGGAGAGGTCAGACCTGCTATGTGCATTCTAAATAAGCCTAACCAGTCAAACCCTGGCCATCTAAAAAGGATTAAAGATTAGTTATCATTTCAATCCTATGAAAGAAGATCCATATTTCTCTTTAAGACACAAAATTCTCAAGAGGATGATGCTTGCCAACACTCTGAAAAAATAATCTCTCAAAATTCTTGCAACCCACTGTGTTATGATTTCATCTCATGAAATACAACACCTTTACATTAAACCTCATAAAACTAAATCCCACTGGATCCCTTCCAGACTCAGAGAATAAGCAGCTCTGTTGCTGATGCTGAGAAAAGAAACACAGCCTCTTCTCACTGAGCTGGTTCCCACCACCAGGTCCATCCATTTTGAGGGAATAAATTTGCTTGACTTCTACCAAGTATTTACATGTGATCAATCTCACACATAATAGATCTTGCAAATGCTTTGTGAATGAAATAACTCCTTCCAACCTCACAGTGTTAATTCCCCTGTAAAGGATCTCTTAAATTGAAATGTACACAAATTCATTCTGGCTTTCCAATCTATGAAAGTTCTCTCTGGTTCTCTTGGATTACCCTGTGGGTGGTCCAAAAGTATGAATATAAGAATCAGAAAGGACAAAATAAAAGTCTCTCTGGAAAAAGAGAAATTCTCAAGTTTCCATTATATTCTTGACTCAACAACAAGAAACAGTCGCCTTGCTAAAGAAAGTGACAATATCTCCATGTAACACACACACATTCACACAAAGCAAATCTTCACATGCTCTCATCAGTAGCTATATATTTTCCCAATGCTATAATATTCAGCAACAAGTTTATCCCTTAATAAAGATCTTACTAGGAAATCAATGATCAGTAACTCAAAGACTGATAATTCATGCATTCATTTTATAATTATTATTTTAGAATCACTTCCTTTCACTCACATTTATCTTCAGTCTTTCCATTTATCCCAAAGTGTGTCAAACATCATCAAGGAGTTGTCTTTATCAGCCCCATCAAGAATGTGCTGCTAGAATTCCACGTGTCTCCTCACATGCCCTTTGTGAGACACAAAGGCTCACATACCATCCTTTTTCTGTCAGATGTAAAATGGTAAGAATACTCTCCTTTGGTGCCATCAAATTAACTTTCCATATACCCTAACAAGTATTACTTGAAACAGAGGCTAATTTCTTGGCCTGGGAAACTTTTCTATAGTTGTACATTCATATGATAGAATGGAGTTCCCATTTTATTCAACAAATAACCCCTGAATGACTTCATTGAACTGGAACGGTGATACAAAAGAGTATTACTAGGTAATAATAATTGTCTTCTTGATGAAGAATCTCTTTTCCTTTCTAATGCATCTTCCAAAGGACATTAATACAGATTTGACATCTCTGTTCTATGTACAATACATATATCTTGAGGATTCAACCCACCATCATTCTTGAGTAATACAGGGTGGCTGGTCAGTGACACTGAGCTGTGGCCTGAGGATTCCAGTGTTCTGCAGAAGAGTTTCAGCTGGTCTCCTGTACATTCAAGTTCATAACACACTCATGTTTCTACTTAATTTGGGCAATATTTTAATAATTTATCCACAACAGTCTCTCAGACATGTAAATCTTTTCTTTCCACTACTTCCAGATTAGTGGGGAGAAAGGTTATTATCCCCATGTTTATAGTGGTAAGAAAAGATGGAATTAATGGGACTATCATAGCCTTTATCCCATCAGATGACTCTAGGAACCACAAAGCTTCAGAGCCACTGGCCTAGGTCTCCTTTATCTCCTCTGGTTGTCGATCATTTATACTGAGAAAGCATTTTATTATTTCCCCTACTCCCACCACCAGGGGACATTTGGCAATATCTGGAGACATTTTTGGTTGTCACAACCTGGGAGAAAGGGGGAGGTACTACTGGCAGGTAAGTCCGGGGAGTGGAAATCCCAGGGCAAAATACCTCTAAAAACCGAAATCAGTCAAAGGGAGAAATAAAGTTTAAAACCCGTTTATTGCTTACAAACTGCGGTCCAGGGCCGTCTCTCTCCCCTGCTCAGTAAGAAGCAAGCAAGCCAGCCCCTCCCTTTAAACTCTCAGGTTCAGACACGCCTTCCGTTGCCCAGGTAATTACCCATTGACATGGAGATGAACTTCTCTCCACCCCTGAGGATATGCAAGTGCACTAAAGCCAGGCAAGATACTCTGGGAATGTTACAATTTTACTCACATGGCATCTAGTGGGTAGAGACCAGATATGCTGTTAAACAACCTAGTATATAGACAGTCCCTTACAACAAAAAAGTATCTGATCCAAATGTCAAAGGTTAAGAAACCCCATATTATAGGAAATATAGTAGAAAACTCTCACCACTCATATATGTAAGCCAGAAACACTTTTACTTCCATCTGAGAAATGCTCCCCAAAACTGGATGTCCTTGCTCTTTGGGGTATCATCCACAAGCCTGTATAGGAGACATCCAAGAGGTGAGGCATATACATGGGTCTGTGGTTCAAGGGAAAGCTCTACAATGGACATACTGGCTAAGGACACATCAAAGAGGTGATCACTGAAGTCCTGAGAGTGAATGAGACCATCCAGGGAGAATGTGTGAAATACTGAAAATACAAAAGAGCTAAACACAGAAGCTGGGAAACAACAGCAGCATTTAAGAGTCTGGCATCAGAATCATAAGAATAGGCATCAGCAAAGGAAAACATGAACAGATAATCAAAGAGTAGAAGAACCAAAGGAGGAGGGTGTGCCATGACAGTCAAGGAAGGATAATTACCCAAATGAGTTGAAAATGTACATCTACACAGAAACCTGCACACAGATGTTTTATTCATAAATGCTACAACTTGGAAGCAACCACAATAACCTTCAATAGGTAAATGGAAAACCAACTGTGGTATGTCCATGCCATGAACTATCACTCAGTGATAAAAAATAAATGAAATAGCAAGCCACAAAAAGACATGGAGGAAACTTAAATGCATATTGCTAAGTGAAAAAAACCAATCTGAAAAGGCTACAAACTGTATGATTCTAACTATATGCAAAACTACGGAGGTAGTAAAAAGATTACTGTTTGCCAAAATCTCACAGGGAAGGATGGAGGGATTCATAGTTGGAACACAGGAGATTTTTAGGTCAGTGAAACTGTTATGTATGATACTGTAATGGTAGATACATGACATTATGCATTTATCAAAATCCATATAACTACAACAGAAAGAATAAACCCTAAATCTAAACTATGGACTTTAGTTGAAAATGACGTGCCAATATTGGCTAGTCAATTGCAACCAATGTACCATACTAATGCAAGATGTAAAATATGTGAGAGGGGAAGGAGACCTATATGAGAATTCTCTGTACATTCCACTCCATTTTTCTGTGAACCCAAATCTTCTCTAAAAAATGGTCTATTAATTATTTTTTAAAGATTAATGTTTAGTATTTAAGTTCAATTAATATTGATGCTAATGAATAAAGGTTAATGTAGAATAAGAAGCTAAATGTTACCTTAAAAGTTATACCATTTATCTTCCCCCAAAAAAATGAGTGATAAATTGGTAAATGCCATAAAGAGGTCAAATAGGATGCACCAAAACAGAATCTACTCAACTTGATAATTAGGAGATTATGGTGACTTTTGACAAAATAGCTAAATGAAATGGTCAAGGCAAAGATTGCTATGGGCTCCACATGAATTAGTGGTGAAAAAGTGGAAAAAATAAGTGTAGAGGCTAAGCTACAATGGCAATCGTGTTGCAATATAGAAATGTATCAAACCAACATGTTGTACACTTTAAACATACATGTTATATTTGTCAAATATATACCAATATCTTAAAATGCAAAAAATGTAAGTGTGGACAACTCCTGCAAGAAGCTAAGCTGTGAAAGAATAAAGGGATAGTGAAGGATGCAGGATAGAGATTTCTTTTCTCAATACAGGAGGGACTTGAATATGCTTTTAAACCATGGCAGGGAAGGAAATACGGCAAAGAAAGATTCCTAAGGAATAAGGTCAATTAAGAAGCAAGGGCAGAGAATTGATTCAGGTCTTGGAGGAAAACTAGGGACATTTGTCTTTGGTATTTTAAAGAAGAGAGGTTGAAAGGCAAGGGGTAGTAAGCAATTCCCAAACAGGAGAGTAGCAGGACCAGGTGTGCCTCCACCACCATCCAAACTGGTCCTTCGTCTCAGATCCCTGTAGTTTAGCATCAGGAGCACCCAACAAGCTCGCACTGGCCAGCTCTGCAATATAGATTTGTGGACAAGAACTGGAAATCAGGAATCCTAGGACCTGCTCTCATTCCCCTGCCCTCGTCCACCACATCTCCACACCACCATCAGCACCATTTCCTAACGATTTGACTAAATTGCTTGGCCCTCTTGGGACTATGGGTACATTAGGGAAAACAGAAGCGCCGTCTAGGGCTCGGTGCTGGATCAGCTGATCTTGGGACTGTTTCTTCTGATACTACAGAGGGACTGCCACTGTGGATGAGGAGTGAGCCTCCCGGCTTTCTTTCTAACATCCTGGAGAAGAAAACTAACCAAGCAGTATTCTCCATGGAAAGTTCCAGTATCAGTCCTCCCCAAAGTCAAATCAATCTTAAAAGATAAACTTGTGCTCTGAGATCAATATGAACTTCAGCATGAGCCAATTCTAATATTAACCAACACTGGGATTCACCAACTTTTTTAAAGCCTTTCTGTTAATACCAAGGAAAGCTGAACCAAGGTAATCAGAGTTGAACTAAACAATCGTTGAAACAAACAAAAATCAGTTTAAGAAACTTTACATGGAATAAAAAATTTTATCAAGAACTTCTGATCTTGCAAGCGTGGCATTTTTTAATCAAGAAGGAGAATGTCCAAAAAAGGTGGGAAAAGACAAATATGCTCAAATCATATTATCCCACAGTGTGTTCCCATAAGCCTAAAGCCTAAAGACCCAAGGCATCCTATTCCCATAGCTAAGAAGTTTAGCTGAGTACAGCGTGGAAGACTTAGTTGGAGGGCTTCCCAAGGGAAGGTATTTCATTACCACAGCAGTGAGCTGGCAAGCTTCCTTTAACCCCAATCTTGCACCCTGACACTTTCAATTGCTTTTTTACAGCGTCAGCCCAAGGCTGCTCAGATTGCAAGTGCCAGGGATAGACCGTGGGGCAGCCTGAGTCATGAACCACACATTCAAGGCCAAGATTAGAATCACTGCAAAACCATTGATAATAGCTTCACAGGAACACTAATGAAACCCGAGGAACTGACAATCTTGAATGCCTCCAAACTCATCCTCCACGAGGTTCTTTATGCCAAGGACAGCCAAAGGCTGGGCCCTTCCACGGCCATGCCTCCAACCCCCTTTGCCACCATGTCTGCAGCCCTTGAGCAGAACCAAAGGATGCTTTGTGAACAGAGGGTAGGTAGCCTCCTGCGGATTCATTCACCTGGACCATGGAACTAGAAACTGAATAGTGTTCACTGTTAAATGAAGTCTAGGACTGGCCAGTAATGTAAGACTCTCTCTTTGTAATCTCTAGGTTAAAAGTTGCCCAAGAAACAAAACTGCATACAACTGAAAAGAGCAAACATTTTTTTGAGCCCCTGAAATGTACAAACAAGAAATTAGTCATGATGAGGGATACCAGGATGAAAAACACGATCCCGGGGGCTTACATCCTAACTCCAACCCTGGGCTATTAGTGTGTTTTCCTCTGCTGTCCTGTCTCTTGCTCGTTGCCTGCACAGAGTGGTGACACAGAGTGGGAGCAGACTGCTTGTTTCTTTCAAAGCCACACCAATAGAATACAGACCATCCTGAGACTATAACAGGTAGATTGGAATACTTGTATCTCTTGAATCAAGTGTCTAATAGTTCCAAGAGGAACTTTCTGTGGATTGTTCTGTAGTAGAATATACACCATTAGATATCTCATGCTACAAAAGAATCCAGATGTAACTTTAGGAGCACTTGACATGTACTCTTAGGACCAAGTGCTTGATGCACAAAGACAAAAATTTGAGGCCAAATGTTGATATATAAGACACTTACCATAAACTGCCTCTTAATCCATGGCCGTCTTATTTCTCCTATTAGAAATTAAATTCCAGGTACACAAAGAACATGTGCCATCTTCTCCTTCCCCTCCTCTGTGCAGTCCTCCCTCATTTCACTAATACACACCCATTACTGTAAATGTTTTTAGCAATAACCAATATTAAATGAATGAATGAATGAATGAAATATCAAAGCTGTAACTGGTAGGTATGTGTTTGGCTATAAATGAATTTTAAAAATAAAAGCCTTCACTACAAGGATTTATACAGATAAGGGTTTATTTTGTCTCTGGCAACAAGAAGTCTAAGGGTGGAAACACCAGGCTGGTAACACCAGGCTGGCAAAAGTAACTCACAATCCCTCAAGTCTCTGTCCGTAGATCACAAGATGACTGCTGCACTTCCAGATCCCACGTCCAGTTCCCAGGAAGCAAGAAGGTGAGAGGGCTACAGGCCTTATCCCAGCAGCCTTGTCTTTTTGCACAGGAAGGAATGTTAGACACTTGCATTACTGGTCAGATCTGAGCCACATAGCCACCCTAGGTGGAGAGTGTTTTAAAAAAGTGAGGGGTTAGCATTTCAGCCCTTTCAAAGGGGAAGGCAAGGGAAAATTTGGGAGGGTTGAGTGAACCAAGTCCTGGCACTCTCTGCAGACAGATCTTTTCCAAGATTAAGTGGTTTTTGCATACCTTACCCCTCACTGATATTGTTTTGTTCTATTTATTTAGTCCAGGCTCACAGGGTTGGTGTTAACAAGGGTCCTCCTTTCATTCTAATATTTCCACAGTCCAGACAAGAGCCTTATATTCCAGCTCTTCCAACCATTTGAAATTAATGTGGACAGCTCATATTTCTATCCCAAACTTCTGTCCAGTTATATTCATTTCAATCTCAACTTTCAAATTGATTCATTTTGCTAACATTCTTTTTACCCTGCTTTGTTTATAAGCGACAGAGTTGGAATTTAAACTCAATTAGATCCGTATTCACCACCCTTTAGCTACTTCTGGAATACCTGTGACTACAGGGCTATGTACACACAGTTTACCCTTGAGAGGATTGCCATAGTTTTTGCTCACTCAGTTCTGTGTAAATTTGCCTGGTATATGATAAATACATAAAATACAATAGAAAAAGAATTACTTAAGGGCTTGGCAAGATGGCTATGCTTTCAGAAAAAAATATTGCAACCCTACCTCATACCCTACATCAAAAATTAATTCCAGGCCAATTAAAAACTTAAATATGAAATGCAAAACCTCTAGAAAGAATGTTAGGGTAATTTACAAAATACATTAGGAAGGGGTTCCTTAAACAAGTCATAGACAGCATAAACCATAAATAAAAAGACGGATGATTTTGCCTGAATTAAAATTACTTCTGGATGAAAGGAAACCATAATAAAAACTTAAAAAACAAGACCCAGAGGAAGTAAAAATATTTATAATTAATTAATTTCATTGATTTTTTTTTTTTACTAAAGTATCACTGATATACAATCTTATGTTGGTTTCAAACACAACACAGTTCAACATTTACCCATATTATCAAGTCGTCACCCGAGTGTCGGTCACCGTCCATCAACGTAGTAAGATGTCACAGAATCACTAACTGTACTCTCCTGCTGTACTGCCATCCCCGCGACCTACCTGTACAGTGATCGTGAGTTATTGTGCCCCTTAAATCCCTTCTCCCTCCTCATCCCACCCTCTTCAACCCCTCCCCTTTGGTGACCACTAATCCCTTCTTGCTGTCTATGAGTCCACTGCTATTTAGTTCCTTCTGCTTTGCTTTGCTTTTATACTCCATAAATAAGTGAAATCATTAGGTTCATTGGATGTTTTGAAGCATGATATCTTGAATATATAAAAAGATCTATAAGTCAATAAAGAAATCAAAAAATATGAAAAATAAAGAAAATAGGCAATTTGTTCAAGAAGAAACCTGAATGTCTTGTAAATACACAAAAAATATTTCGAATTTCACTTATAACTGAGGAACTGAAAAACATGTAATACTCACTCACAGTCATCAAATAGCTTCTGCTGGTTTGAGAAACAAACAGCATCTGATGCAGGCAGAAAGAGTACAGAAGCCAAGAAAGTACTTGCCAGAAGCCAGTGTTCCCTACAAAGACTCTAACTTGAGACCAGTACCCCTTCCAATAAACCCGTAATTCTGCAGATGTATGACCTTATTCCTGAACTTTAACATATGTATCTTTGGAAAGGTTCCTATTAACCTCATGACTTTGGAGGTTTACAGCTAATAAGCAGAATCATAATTGAAATGATTACATAAATACTGAGAGTCACCTTTCCTCCAGAAAATGCAAGCAATTTTTTCCCAGAAGTTCACATGGCATTTAGTGGTCCCTGGGTTTTCTATTATTTCTTTGTAGGATGCTAGAAATTCCAAGAATCATTTCCAGACAGTACAGTTTTGCTAACAGCTGCCAGTAACTTATTCTGCCATTCAAATTCAGAGGTTCAAATTGGCAAACAAATATTCAACATAAAAAAAAAATCTGTAGTTAAAAGAATAGCTATAGAACTTGTATTACCAAGATCATAGTCAATGACCAACACTGTAATAGTTTCCTCTCTTTGTTTATGAGTGTGGGCAAAATTGCAATATTTCCAGAATCTCTCACCTGGTCTTAGTGCACCTCCATATCAATAGGTGTTTCCAAGGGGTGGAGAGAAGTAGTCTATCTCCATATCAGTAGGTAATTACACAGGGGAGCGAGGGCATATCTGGCCCAGAGAGGCTGGGCGGGGCCCCTTTGTGCAGCCAGGTAGTGAGAAACACGGGCAAGCAGAAGTGGACGACTGCTTGTAAGCCATAAACGGGTTTCTCCCACTTTATTTCTCCCTTTAACTAATTTTGGTTGCAAAGGTAATTTGCCCAGGGCTGGGAAAGTATTTTCTGCGCCCCCAAGTTACAATGAGTCATTTATCACCCTTTCTGGGCTTTGACAGGTGGCATCAGCCAATTCAGATTTTAAAGGAGCACTTGGCTCCTGGAGTGCTGACCAGTCAGGACCTCTTCCTTTAAGGGCACTCGGGACATCATGGTGCGGCCCTTAGGAAATTAACCCCAGAATTCTACCTTCACAGGATTTAACCTGTCCTGAAGCCAGCTGAGTCAGGATCAGGCTTTACGGTGGTCAAAGGACACAAGAACAACCAGAAAAGACCAGTTTGCCATTTCCATTACTTTATCACCTTAGGATATATACTATAAGAAAATAAAAACATTATTCAGTTAAAAAGCAAAACCAAGCAAAAATAATGATGGCAGCATTGCCCAGAAATATTATGCTTCCTCTGAATATTCTGTCAGCTTCTAAAGCATATTAATCTATATGTCATAAGGTATTTGAGGGATGTTTCCACTTTCTATTCATTTGTGGAGTTTTTGTTTCATTCCGTTTTTTATTAAATCTGTAACTATCATGAGTAAACATATTTCACAAAGTTAAAAAAAAAAATCAGCCTAAACCAGACTTTGGTTTTTGGGTTTATATTTTTAAGTTCCCTAGGGACCTAGGTTTTACATTTGAGCCCTGATTTAGCAAAAAGGTTTATAAGGGCACATGTGGAAATACAGGTCCCCACTGGGTGATGAACCAGGCCTGAGACATAATTATGATTCTCTCTGCTCTCCATTCCACTGGAAACTGCTCTCAGGAGCCCAGGGGTGAGCTGGTCATCAAAGAACACAAATGTTCTATGCAATATGACCACCTGGGTCACCTTTCCAATCCCCAGTGTCAATCTAAAGGACATTACAAGATGATACACAAATCTTCAGATGTTAAATGAATGGGGATACTGGAAAACTAATGTCACTGATATGTTTCGTAGGCCTTGAAGCCAAGTTTGGTTGGCTCTATTTGTGCTATTTGGTTGGCTCAAACTGTTGCTCGGTTCAGTCTGTCATAAATGCAGCAGTGGCACTCATAAGCCTAAGCTAAAAATTATATTGCCGAGTAACATGTGTAAAATAGTCCAGGAATGGAACATTGAAATTTCCTTGTCAAAAAATAAAATAAAATTGCTTACTAACTTGCTGAAATTTCTCAGGAGTGAGGTAATTTAGTAGGAGGGCTGATCTTGGTGGCCTATCCCCTTTGAAAATGTCCCCAAATCATCATCTTATGGGACAGAGTGGAGGAACCTATTCACCACTCGGGGGGTAGGGAGGTGGCCCATTTTCTTCAAAGACTCACCTGGCTGCCGTGCTGCTGGTGTCTCCATCATTCTTGCTGTCATTTAACTATCACAACAAAGAACTGGGCAACCCAGAAGACTGCTCCCTGGAGCCTTGTAAGCAACAGCCAGGGTCTTAAGAATACAAGGGTTAAATGTCAATATTCACTTACACAACAAAAGAGAGGAGATTATAGAGAGAAAGTGTCTTATTTTTCTCTTGATGACATCCTCCCCCAACCAACCACATACCTTCCCCTCATTCTGCCAGCAGCTAAATGCAACAGCTCCAACTTGCACCACTTTGATAGTATGAAAGCTTATGGATACTACCAGGTTATCAGTTCTCACTAAGAGAAATACAAACATTCAGTACAAATATTTTGTATACTCAGAGAAGGTAAATGTATAAAAAGTCAGAAATGTACAAATCTGTGCAAGACAATTAGCAAGGTATTGTTCAAAGTATCTTCCGGAAGACTGGCATTCAAATTCCATAACATTTTTAAATTATTATTTTAATTTTATTTAGTTTGGGTGGATAAAACATTGGTCATCATTGTTTATTCCCTAAAGTAAAATTATTTACATACTTCTCTAATATTTCTGTTGAGGATTCCCTATTGCTTTGACAAAAGGATTTCACTGTTGTACATTTACCAGCTTGCCACTATTTTTATTTTTCATAATTATTTTATTCTTGGATCCAATATGAGATTTGCCTCATATTTTAATCTCATAATGTGCTTATGGAAATTGATGCCATTATTGGATACTCCCAACATCAAGCTTTCTCTACCTTAAAATAACTTTCATCTGCAAATTTGTATAAGGGTCTTCCCATCAACAAATAGTCTCTTTGCCTATGGACCTTTAGTTTAGGGAAAGACAGTAGATTCACAGGTGTCCCTTGTGGTTACATGGAGTAAGCAGTCTGATCTATGAACCACAAGACACACAGGATATAATACTGAAACTGTCCTATAACTACTGCATAAATAACAGGTGAGGTTTTCCCATGACTGACAGCCTTTCTCTTGATCACTAACATAATTTCCTATGGCTTAAAGCAATAACATAGTGTGTGAATGATGTATGCCTCATTCTCAGTCCTAAAGGGTTACTTCTTTATCCTTGGATATGTGATTCAAAGGCCAAGGACAGTAATACTGTATTTTGCCCAATAAGTACAACCTTTATTCTCCATATTCACCTAGTTAAGTCCAAATTAAAAAAAAATAGTAGTGAATGTGACAATACATTCATTGAAATGTCTGTTTTATGAAGGTAGATGTATTTTTAATAATTGACCTTTCAAAATTAATAGCAACATGAAAAAGCAGACACACCAGAACAGAAGCAAAACCAAACAGAGTAAATGAAAGTTCTCACCATATGAGGATACCTGTGACATTAAAAAGATGTATACATATCAAAACACAGGGAGGTCAAATGCCAGCTCCACCAACTGAGCAATCAATGACGGATGAAACCGAGCAACATGTTGTTAGTCAAAGCAGGACAAATCTGCTGCTGCTAACTAAGAATCTATTACACCCAAGAGTTTGTAATATCATTAAATAAGAAGGGCAAAGAAATAATAATAATAATAAATGAGAATGTTTCATTGAATATAAGTAATTGAAAATACAATAACCTACCTAAAGGTCATAAATAAACAATGGTAACATTTGTCTACGCAGAATGAAAATAGCAATTCATTGAACCATGTAGAGCAAACCTGTTGGCTTTATCAAATATCTGCAATATTTCTGCCCCCAGCTGTTTGGAAATGAGAAACAATCACAGGGCAGTCAACATTTGTTTCTAATATGATCCTTTCAATTGCAATGAAAACTCATTGTGTAGTATAAAAAAAGACCTACTTGACAGGATCAGGTGCATGACCATATGGAAAATCATCTCTATTTCAAAGCAGCAAAAGTTCTGATGTGCCCAGGTGCCATCATGAGGCTATTCTCACATTTCTCCAAACGTTCTGATCCAGTCCTTCTTAGGCTCCCAACAGGATAGCCCTATGAATAAAGAGATGCATTTCAGTTCACTTCATTGCAGTTCATTTGAATATTGGGCACTTACTCTGTGCTAGGTCCCATGCTAGAACCTGGCAGTCCAAGATGGAGAAGGCAGGATTCATGTATTTCAGAAACTCCTAGACAAGTACAGTCTTTAAAGAGGTGATTAAATAAAATGAAGCCATTACAATGGGGTCCTAATCCAATATGACTGGTGTTATAAGAAGAGGAAGAGAAATGAAGGGTGTGCATGCTCTCAGGGGGACACCCATGTGAAAAGCCATCTAAAGGGCAGCCATCTGAAAGCCAAGGAGAGAAAGCTCAAAAAAACCAACCCTCAGGGGGATTCTGGGGAGATGGTGGAGTAGAGAGGACCTGAATCCACTTTTCCCCACATACATGCCAAAGTTACACCTACACACAGAGCACTTCACCCTGAAGAAAGGAGACAGAATTGAATACCTTCTGTACAATGAGGGACAGAAAGATCACATTAAAAAAAAAGAGGCAGGAGAGACCAAAGATATGGTACCTGTGAGAACCCCATCCCCAGCACAGTGACTGGCAGAAGGGAGAGGGATACCACTGAAAAAGTCAGAAACAGACCTCTGCCTTAAGGTGCATGTAAAAAGCCTTGCAGTTTATAGTACAACTAGACCATAAATGAAAGAACCTAAATTTCATAACTAGACATCCACTGCTTGGCAAGGAGACCACTGGAGGCACTCCAGGATCAGAGGAGCCAACCAGTGTGATTGTTTGGGCCCCTTCCCACATCTTAGTCAGCCAAGAGCAGGATCTGGGCACACTAACCAATCTCAGACTTGGTCTAGGCAGCCTCCTGACCCCCACCCATACCAGGAGCACCTTCAAGAGATCTAGCAATCCTGCCTTGCTGCTGCTTCCGCCCACCATCTCAGCCCCCATCAGCAGAACTGGAAAGTTGCCTGGCCCACAGAGAGGGTGCACAAAACAGCAGACTGGTGCCACCAAACATGTATCCATTGCTGGGGAATGCGTATACAGGGAAACCCCTCTAGTGAGATTGGCAGGCACCTACGCTAGAATTTCCCAGAGCAGCACAGAGAGACTATAGGGAAACATGCACAGAGCCTGATGCCAGCTGCCAGTGGGACCCCGTGGGGGTCAATATAGGAAATCCCAGGAGTGGCCCAGAGCATACACAGGCCTGTGGGTGAGGAGGCACAGAAGACTCATCTGGTGCCAATCTGGAAATTAGATGGAGTACACCCCCACCAGCTGCTAGCACAGAACCCACAGGTATCCACCTAGGAGTGCCTCCAAGGAGCCCTCATGACCACACCCCTAGGACACCCTGGGAGCCCCAGCACAAGGAAAAAGCACATCCCACACTCACTCGGCCTCCAGCTTGCCAAAACCATGAGGCACATGCAGTCTACACAGGGAACTCTCCTACAGAAGACCAATCCTTCAAGACTGGGAGAATGAGCCCTTTCAACTAATTCATAGAAGCAAGCACAGAAAGTCATACAAAAATGAGGATACAGAAGAATATGCTCCAAATGGCAGAACAAGAAAAAAAAACAGAAAAAAAAACCAAAATGAAACAGAGTTAACCAATCTACCTAATAAAAAGTTTAAAGCAATGGTCATAAAGATGCTCACTGGACTTGAGAAAACAACAGCAGAACTCAAGGTGGACTTCAACAAAGAAATAGAAAGTCTAAAAAAGAACCAATCAGGGATGAAGAATTCAATAAATGAAATTTTAAAAAAATACACTGGAAAGAATGAACGGCACACTAGAAGATGCAGAAGAACAGATCAGTGACTTGGAAAATACAGTAATGGAAAGCACTCAAACTGAACAGCAGAAGAAAGAAAGAATTAAGAGATATTGGGACAGGGTAAGAGAGCTCTGGGACAACATCAAACATCCTAACATCCTATTATAGGAGTCCCAGAAGGAGAAGAGAGAGAGAAAGGAGAAGAAAAATTATTTGAAGAAATAATAGCTGATAAGTTCCCTAACCTGGAGAAGGAAACAGTCTACCAGGTCCAGGAAGCACAGAGAGGTCCAAACAAGATGGACCCAAGAGGGTGCACGCCAAGACACATCATAATTAAAATGTCAAAGATCAAAAACAAAGAGAAAATCTTAAAAACAGCAAGAGAAAAGCAACAAATTAATTAATTACATGTAAGGGAAACCACAAAAGGTTATCAGCTGATTTTTCTGCAGAAACTCTATAGGCCAGAGGGAATGGCAAGATAATTTCAAAGTGCTGAATGGAAAAAAATATCCAACAAAGAACAGTCTACCCAGCAAGGTCAGAATTGAAGGAGAAATAAAGATCTTCCCAGATAAACATAAGTTACAATAGTTCACCACTACTAAGCCAGTCTTAACAAGAAATGTTAGAGGGACTTCTTTAACAGAAAAAGAAAAGACCCTAACTGAAAGCAAGAGATTTAAGAAAGTGAAAATATTCCTCTGGTAAAGCAAGCATATAGCAGAAGTACTAGGTCAAAAAGACATAAGTAACAAAAGCAATGACATCTAAATATTAGTTAAGGGAATCACCAAATAAAAAGGTGTAAAAGAAAATAATATATACATGAAACATGGAGGAGAGGGAGTAATAAATGTAGTGTGATCAACTTAATATAAATTGTTATATTCACAGGAGTCATATAAAGACCCATGGTAACCACAAACCAAAAACTTACAATAAATACACAAAAAAGAAGGGAACCCAACCATAAACTAAAGAAAGTCATAGAACAATCTACCATTACAACTAAAGGAACTAGAAAAAGAAGAACAAACAAAACCCAAAGTTAGTAGAAGGAGGGACAAAATAAACATCAAGCATAAATGAATAAAATAGAGATTAAGAAAACAATAGAAAACTCAAACTAAGAGCTGGTTCTTTAAGAAGAAAAACAAAAGACAAACCTTTAGCCAGACTTATCAAGAAAAAAAGAAAGAGGACACAAATAAACAAAATCAGAAATGGAAATGGAGCTATAACCAACACCACAGAAATTCAAAAATTTATAAGAGATTCTACAAAAAATCATATGTCAATAAGTTGGACAACTTAGAAGAAATGGATAAATTCTTAGAAACATACAATCTTCCAACACTGGCCCAGAAAGAAACATAAAATCTGAGTAGACCAATTACTATTTACAATGAAATTGAACTGGTAATCAAAAAACTCCCAACAAACAAAAGTCCAGAAGCAGATGGCTTCATGGGTGAATTACACCAAACATTTATAGATGAGCTAATACCTATCCTTCTCAAAGTATTCAAAAAAGAAAAATAGAAAAGGAGGGATTTCCAAACTCATTCTAAAAGGCTAGTGTTCCAAACCAGAAAAGAACACCACAAAAAAAGAAAACTACAGATCAATATCCCTAATGAACACAGATGCAAAAACCCTCAACAAAATATTAGCAAACCAAATTCAAAAATACAACTAAAGGATCATTCATCATAAACAGCTGGGATTTATTCCAGAGGTGTAGGATGGTATAATATATGTAAATCAATCAATGTGTACACCATGTAACAAAAGAAAGAATAGGAATCATATGATCATCTCAATAAATACTGTAAAAGCATCTGACAAAATTCAACATTCATTCATATTAAAAACCCTGAACAAAATGGGTATAAAGGAAATATACCTGAATATAATAAAGGTCATATATGAAAAACCTACAGCTAACATCATACTCAATTATGAAAAGCTGAAAGCTTTTCCACTAAGATGAGGAACAATGTAAGGATGCCCACTCTCACCTCTTTTATTCAACATAGTACTGGAAGCCCTAGCCACAGCAATCAGACAAGAAAAAGAAATAGAAGGCATTCAAATTGGTAAAGAAGAAGTAAAACTGTCACTATTTGCAGATGACATGATACTATATAAAGAAAACCCTAGACTTTGCCAAAACTATTAGAACTAATAAATGAATTCAGTAAAGTCACAGGATACAAAAACAATATGCAGAAATCTATTGCATTTTTATGTACTAATAACAAATTAGCAGAAAAAGAAATCAAGAAAATAATCCCATTTACAATTGCATCAAAAAGAAAATACCTAGGAATAAAGCTAACCAAAAGGTGAAAGACCTGTACTCTGAAAACTGTAAGACACTGATGAAAGAAACTGAAGAAGACACACACAAAAACGCTTTCCCATGCTCATGGATGGGAATAATTAATATTAAAAAAGCCATCCTGCCCAAAGCAATTTACAGATTCAAAGCAATCCCTATAAAAATACCAGTGGCATTTTTCAACAAACTAGAGCTAAGAATGTTAAAAATCAATATGGAACCATAAGAGATCTTGAATAGCCAAAGCAATCTTGAGAAAGAAGAACAAAGCTGGGGGTATCATGTTCCTTAATTTCAAGCTATACTCTAATGCTACAGTGATTAAAACTGTGTGATACTGGCATAAGAATAAATCACTGGAATATTATAGAGGGTCCAGAAATAAGCCCATGCATATATGGTCAATTAATATATAACAAAGAAGATGAGAATATACAATGGTGAAAAGAAAATATTTTCAATAAATGGTGTTGGGAAAACTGGACAGGTATATGAAAGAGAATGAAACTGGGTCACTCTCTTACACCATATACAAAAGTAAACTCTAAATGGATTGAAGACCTAAATATAAGACCTGAAATCATAAACTCCTGGAAGAAAACATAGGAAGACTCTTGTGAACATCAGCATGAGTAATTTTTTTCTGGATATGTCTCCTTAGGCAAGGGAAATAAAAGGAAAAATAAACAAGTGGGACTATATCAAACTAAAAAGCTTCTGCACAGCAAAAGGAGCCATCAACAAAACCAAAAGGCAACGTACTACATGGGAGAATATATTTGCAAACAATATATCAAATAATTGGCTAATATACAAAATATATAAAGAACTTTTACAACTCAACAATTTAAAAATGGACAGAGGACCTGAAATAGGCTTTTTCCAAATAAAACGTACAGAGGGCCCACAGACATATGAAAAGATATTCCACATCACTAATCATCAGGGAAATGCAAATCAGAACCAGTCAGGTATCACCTCACACCAGTCAGAATAGCTACTATCCAAACGACAAGAAATAACAAGTGTTGGCAAAGATGTGGAGAAAAGATGTTAATGTAAATTGGTCCAGTCACTGTGGAAAGCAGCATGGAGGTTCCTCAAAAAACTAAAAATAGAGATACCATACAACTCACCAATTCAAATTCTGGGAATTTACCCAAAGAAAACAAAGTCACTAACTTGAAAAGATATATGCAAACCTATGTTCATTGCTGCACTACTTACAATAACCAAGATATGGAAGCAACCCAAGTACACATCAGTAGATGAATGGATAAAGAAGATGTGGTACATGTACACAATGGATTATTACTCAGCCATAGGAAAGAAGGAAACCTTGCCATTTGCAACAATGTGGATGGCCCTAGAGGGTATCATGTTAATGAAATAAATCAGATAGAGAAAGACAAATACCTTATGATTTCACTTATGTTGAATCCAAAAAAATAAAACAAACAAAAAAGAAACAGACCCATAAAACAACATACTGTTGGTTACCATAGGGAGGGGGTAAGGAGACGGGTCAAATAGGTGAAGGGGATAAAGATGCACAAGTTTCAAGTTAAAAAATAAATTAGTCACACAAGTAGAAGTGCAACCATAGAGAATATAACCAATAATATTGCAATATCTTGGTATAGTCACCAGGGGATAATTACATTTACTGTGGTAAACATTTAATAATGTACGTAATTATCTTGTTACTATGTTGTACATTTGAAACTGATATAATACTGTATATTGACTATATTTCAAATTTTTAAAAAATGAAATCGACCCTACCACTACCTTGATCTTGGACTTCCAGCCTCCAGAACTGTGAGAAAATTAATTTCTGTTGTTTAAGCCCCTCAGTCTGTGGTATTGTGTTATGGCAGCCTGAGCTTACTAAGGCAGCGTCTTTCCCTATACCAGGTTGTTAGATGAATGCAGGAAGCAGGAAGATTCTTGAAAGCTTATGAGGAAGTTCCTCATCCCCATGTGTGTTCAAGGAGAAATCCTTGTCAGGGTGGGAGAACAGGCTAGCTGGTTTCAACATCTTTTTCAACACTTAGATTCTATCATTTTTCTCCACAAACTTCAATTTTTCCATGGAAGAGAATTATCAGTTCCATCATCAAACAGACTTTGGAGTTTCTGATCTAGAAATTAAAACTTAAACAAAAGAGTATTTAAATACTTTCATTTCATTCCCTTCAGACGCCTCCTTCATTTGCCTCCTTAACTTCTCAAACATATGGTCTCTTACTACTGCCATCATGTTGTTCCACTTTATGGAGATGAGTATTTGAAATGGAACTAGAAAGACCAATAGGGTCTTACCAAATGGGAAGAAGAGGACTGGGGTTGCTATTTCAGGCTAGAAGAAGGAAGGTGATGTCCCCCCCATCTCTACTGTCAAGTTCACTGATAGGTAAGATGGTCTTTGAACAGCTGTGGTTACCACAAGAAAGCAGTATTCTAGAATCTTCCACCAGGCTCAATTTCAGCAGATCTGCATCTATTATTGCTAGCAGTAAAGAGTCAGCTAAGCTTAGGGAAATGTGATCTGCATTAATGTGTTAGCCATTCTAATCAAGTCTGTTGAGAGAAAAGAATAATGGCTATTGCTAATCCAACATTGTCGTTTTGATCGATAAATTCTATTCCCTACACCACCAAATCATTTTACAAAGCTGCTGCCGAGAGAACCCATTAAATGACAAGTGTATCCTGATCTTCTATACCTCCCTTTGGTAAACGTGCTAAAGAGCATTACCCTTCCCAAAATGTGGATAGCAAGTTGATTAAAAATTTAACACATGCACTTAATGCCACTGAGCTTGCCACATATAAAAATGGCTTAAATGATAAATCTTGTATCATATATATTTTGCTACAAGTTTTAAAAAGCAACACAAAGTTTTAATCACATAATAAAATAACACTTCTAAGCATGTTAACCTTCTAAGAGAGTAGTCAACTGACTAATAGACTCTTGGTGGTCAGCGTGGCGATATGGGGATAGGAATAGAGAATTGAGAATTGCATCATTTCTACTCAAAGAAATGTGAAGGCCTTTATGCTGTGAATAAAGTATTCATCAGTATGAACTAATCTGCAAGACATTAGTCACATTGCCCAAGTGGATTTTACAAGGTTACACTCTGACACGGTTTGAATCATTCTTCTACAAGCATTGTCTACTGTTTTTTGATAGAGAAGGTCAAGGCCCAGGGTGGAGGGCCAGACTCCAGATGTTGTGGCTCAACCTGTCGGAACCAAATTCATTCTTTCCATTTGGATTGTCTCCACAGTAGCACATGACTGAAAGAGAGGTGTCTCCATTCCAAGACATCTTCTGTTCTGTGTGTGCCTTAAGCATAGGTTTTTATGTTTGGCTCTCACTGCAGAATAGTAACAAACTACACTGATTATATACTTGCTGTATGCAAAACATACTACTTAGTCTTGGAGCTGTGGCAGTACAAAAATATATATTCCTGCCATCACTCTGCCCAGAATCTAGATGGGTTGACAAAACATGTTTCTAATTAGTAATGGTTACCCTGAGGAGATTACCAGTGAAGATTAATTACAAAGGTTTTTTTCTTAGAGTGCCAAAACTGTTTCCCTCAGTTAATATTTCAACTACTTGTCATCTCTTTTCTAATATGATTTTGACTTAAAATTCAAATTCCAACATCAGTAACAACATTTCTAAAATAATTAGATCTCTTTCCAATTAAGGGAGCCTGATTTGCTTTTTAATAGAAGTCAAGTATAACTCTGATTTGTTTTGCCATTTCCTGGGATGATGGTGTGGAGTTCATTCCCAGTGCAGTCCGTCACAGCTGAGTGGCACTCCAACTCTCCTCGTGATGTGGGGCTTTATCTGTGACCTGGGCAAGTCTCTTAACACATTATTACATCCACAGAAGGTCCCAGAGGAAGCCTCTGTGGGTAGAGTTGTCTGATATGATACACTAATGACTACCTGGTGAAATAAAAATAAGAAATAACACTTACATAAGGTACTTACTATGTATTCCTATATATTTCACTCCTTTAACCCCACTAGGTGCATCATTAGTAAATCATTTTACTAATGAAGAAACTGAGGCCCAGAGGGTTTAGGTAACTTGTCCAGGACCTCACAGCTACAAAGTCCTGCAGTCAGATTTGAACTCAGTCTGACTTTTAGCCATCAGCCTGCCCCAGATAACAGCCTGGGAGCAGCTGATATCTCCCAGTATCTAGACACATTTCTCAAATTAATCCACAGGATTTGCTTTTCAGAATACAACTATTCTAAAGAAAAGAATCTATGAAACATCTGCAATCCTCATTTTCCCCTCTGTGACCAAAAAGATTTTGTCTCCCCTCCCCTGGGGAGGCTTGAATCCTGTTCTTCCTCTTTGGTGTTCCTTGTTCCATAGAAAACAAGAGCATCAAAACAGCTTAAAGGGTTCCTTTATCTTCTTTCCCCCAATCTTTAGTCTTTATCTAATTTCCTGGCAATTTACATTTCTGTGAACATATTTTCATAGCTGGATCACCTCAAAGTGTCCCCAAAAAATCTAATCCACAAAGACCAGTAACCTGTGTTATACAAAGTATATCATAAAGACGTATTCCTAGCTATAGCCTCAGCACATTTCAGTTCACTACAAAGATTTTATTAAAAGAAATTAATTCAGAAAATCATTTTCTTTCTTAAAGAATGTTTTACTCTCTCAGGTTACATTCTTGTAAGCATTTTCTTTCTCAGCTACATAATGTAAACACAGTTTTAAAGCATATTTCCTTTGGTATGTCTACTCTATTTGACATTTATTTATCAACCATAGTAGCATGAGCATAACACAAAGCATGGAATTAGATTTAAAAACATGAACATGTGTAGTAGCATAACTATTGTTCCCTAATGACCAGTTCTTCTCCACTCCAAGCCACAGGGCAGAACTGCACATTCCATCCCTCTGAAGTTAGGGGTGACCATCTTATTGATTTGGGGCACTGGAATGTGAGTGAAAGAGACATGTATCATTTCCCAATAGAAGTATTTAACTTCTTGTAAAGGAAAGGATCATCAGCCCCCTTTTTGCTAGGGCACATCTGGATTGAAAGTGCCATAAAATAAAGCAGGTGGAATGCTGAGCTGGGCAAACAGCTGCCCTGGAAGGCTTCTCCACCTATGGCAAACTTTGCATTAACAAGAGACAAACTTGCATTATTTGGTGCTGATTGCTACCACAGTATAACCTAGCCTATCCGGACCAATACAGTATTGTATACGATCCATGATGTGCATCATACTGAAGCCCAGAACCACAGATGTAATTCCTGAAGAAACAGGTCTGCTTGCTCTATCAATTGCCAAACATCATTTAAACCCTACCATCTTGAAAATGAGTACTACTGTGTGGTCATAAGGAAAACCAAGAAAGACAATTTGCATAAGTCAGTGTACCTTCTCTATTTCCATAAAAGCAAGTGGTGACACACATCTTAATGGTTAACATTCAATAGGGCCATCCTTGCCCATAAAGGACAGTCCACTACATCTTGTAAATCAAAATCTATTTTAGTTAAATTAATTCTGTAAGTGGAATACAGATGGGCACAACATATAAAACAATGGCCAGTTATTTCATGCCAATGTGAAGATCCTTATTAGTGGTCTTGTGGGCACACACTATGTGAGCACCATTCATGTGAGTGTCAAATGAAGTCTGACACTGTGCTTTTCCAAAACTACTCCTACCTGAGAGTGAACACATTCCTCTCCCAGACAACATAAACTCATGGACCAAGAGCCCTCAACTATGACTCAACTTCTCCCCATCTTCCCTGCCAGTCATTCCCATGGGAGGTAGAAGGGAGCCTTCCAAGTGTGTTCTCCAAGAACCAGAAAGTTCCCAAAATACATTTTTTTCTGCACAAAGGGATACTTGAAATGCATGAATGGCAAAAATGGCTCAGAAATATAAGAACTAACCCTTCTCAAATTCTAACCACGTCATTCTTGAGGTTAAGAGAAAAGCTCAATTGGCTTTTTTTTTTCATTGTGAATCCAAAGTACCTCTTTTCAACCAAGTTGATACGGAAAATATCATATTGAGAAATACAAGAAAAACAGTTTCTGAGTTGTGGCCAGTCCATCCAAATGCCAAAAGATATTATAATCAAACTTCTATACTGGGAGAAATCTGGACAATGAGGTGCTTACCCAGACCCACCTTAATCATGATAAGTGTAATTCAGCCACTATAAAAGAGAGCCACATATGAACTGGTAAACTGGAGAGGAAACATCGATACAGAGGAATCCACTCATGAAATTTAATATGGTTTGAATACTACATTCAGAGATAATTTATTAGGACATAGATCTCCATTTGTTGACACATGGAAAGTTGTTACAAATGGTATGCATCATTTGATCGTATTTGTATAAAGCTTTTCTATAAGGTGATTTTCTCTTAGGTTATAAGAATAAATTATTTTTCAAATTTTTGTAGATCTGGGCAGTGAAATTCAAAAGATTTCCATTTTCTGCTTCACAATTTTTTGTGTTGCCTTAATTTTCTACACATATTACTTATATAAATGACAAGCTCTGGGGAGTAAAAAGCAATTCATGAGTAAAAATTAAAGTTTCATATCAACTTGATTTAATTTTCAATCCATTCCCTTAAGTCTTCTACCCAATGTTTGCTGCTGACCTGGGAGATACAACTGTGTGGTATACATCATTTATCTGGGGAAAATGAGAATTTCCCATGTATCTCTTACAGTTTAGGGTTTTTAAGACACTGAATAGTCTCCTCTGAAAATAAATTTATAAACTGGACAGAAAGTAATCTCCCTTTATAAGTTTAAGCTGGTCTTATGTGAGAGAAAGGAACAGATCTCTCAAGATGGTTTACAGAAGTTTTTTCTGATTGCTTTCTAATGGAGTGTAAAGAGACTACATTCTACCACAATTCAGAAAGTAGCTAAGGTTCAGACATTACCTGCAAACAGATCCTTAGCCGTGGCCTTGTTATTCCTTTTCCCAGCAATACCTATTCCACTCTGTGAGCTCTTCATAGCCTTCTTATCCCTTTATCCAAGCATACTGAGAAAGTCTTTATCCTCAGAAGTATGTGCCATTTTCATCTTTAAGCTACATGCAGAGAAGTGAAAATTTTACTTTTACCTGCAAATACTAAACCATAAACCCCTTAAATGCAGGGACCTTTTGATTACCTCCCACAGTACATGGCCCAATAATCTTTTGATTGGATGAAATTAAACCCCAGGGAACTTGAGGAATTCCTTCTTTAAGGCATTAGGTTGCTAATTACATCATCTATTGTTAAAGAGAAGAGTAGGGCATGCTGTGGTGACATGGTACTATTCCTTGGAAATGATTTCAGGGACGACTTGCCCACCTCTTTCAGATACCACAGGGTATCCTAGGGAATAAAACACACTTAAAAAAAAAAATTCTGAAGTGAAAGAAATCTGGTTTTGAGGCTCCATACAAGTGAGATTGGCCCCAACCTTTCCCCACCCCCAACTCCACCACACCCAACTCCTCTGAAAGTATAACTAGCATAACAAGTAAAAGATTTAACTTCATACAGGTTCCCCACCACCACCCCACCCGCTATCCTAAAGTTCACATCATGCCACTTTGTTTTTAGGAGAAACTACGTTAGTGCATGCCTATTTTCGCTAACCAAACGAAATCCAAAAAGGGTTTTCACTTTTATGAAGTGATCCTTGCTACTTCACTTTATGCCATCTTTTATGAGCATTCTTTCAGATAGCGGGGAAACCTGTAATATTAACCAGAAAAGAGTAAGACATGTTTGCAGTATTTATTCCAGAGAATAATTGATGATAGAAAATCTCAGGTAATCTTGCTCATTTTGAAGCTCTTAATCCAGACAAATCTGGACATGGAAACGGGTTTCTGAACTAATACAAATAATAATAGATCAACCACATTCATTAAAGCACTATTGTTTTCCTTATTTTCTCCCAGGACAGAACTCCTTATGAATTTCTTTAATTAATTAAGATTTCTAGGAAACAGGGAAAACAACATAGCCCTAGAGAACATGGCCAAAATGATCACTAGATAATTCAAAGGGCTGGCCATCTACCAAAAATGCAATTTAACATTTGGAAATGTTATTTGTATGCAATATTTCCCCGTTGTACTACCAAAGATTTACAAACTATTTAAAAAATATTACTTTCTAACAAAACTTCGTTAACATTTAGTGCCAATGAATTCAGTCAGAGTGTTCAGTCTGTGCATGCTGGATACTATAGATTAAAATTCTAGATTACATTTTAACCCTAAATCAACCAAAAACAAAACGCTTTTTCTAATTTACAGATTTCTTTGTTTCTATGAATACCTGTGACTTACTGAAGCTAAGTATGTCATAAAAGGATGAATCAGTTCAGTGAATCTGACGAATTTCTTAGTTTGGGAAGCATAAAAATCTACCATTATTGAAAAAGACCCAACCAGACAGACAAACACAAAGTATGGAAAAGTGTCCCTCCGAAGTCAGTTCAGTAAGAATGACAAAGGGCTTTTTATTCTGGTATTTGTCTCTGGAAAGATCATACATGTGTGCAGGAACTCAGAACCCATCTGTTGCTTTAGAGCCAACAGACTTATTGTACTGACTTTGTGCTCTTATCTGATGGCAATAAATTCCCACCAGAGTGAAACACCAGCTTAGCCAGTGACCCCTGCTGTTCAGACCAGACAATGGAGTAGGTCTTTCTTCCCAGAGACTCTCTGTGGCTCCTGGACTGCCCTCAATGAGTGGCCTTGGGATTTTGCTGTTTCCATTGAGGATTTCCTAATGTGAGCAATTAGGAGATGCTTCATTTCAAGAGTCTCATCAGCAGTTGGAACACATCAGTGAGCATTAAATGACTGGGACCCCAGAAAGAGACAGGGAAATTGGGATGAAAAGTGCAGGGGAGAGGAAAAGAAAAATACCCAGCAGAGATTCTTGTATATAATAGGTGCTCAAGAAATGATTCTTTAATTAAGAGTGCAAAATGGACTAGGTGTACACAGTCGACACGAATTTCAAATTTTTGAACCCCAGAGACCCAAGAATCACTACTGACTGGTCCAGCAAATTTAAGACCTTATGCTGAAAACAAAAGGCTTCTGGGAAGGATAATGTGAATTAAAAACCAGAACTGGAATTTCCTTCCCAGAGGTCCATGTCATTTAACTGCCCCCAGGTGTTTTTGTCTGGGTTTCTTTTTTGTTTTTGTCTGGGTTTCTTTTTTTGTTTTTGTTTTTGTTTTTGTTTTTGAACCAGAAGCAGACAGGGATGCAAGTAGTACATGCCTTCTCTCCCTATCCTTTCTCCCCAAATGTCTAGGGGTATTTTTTCATTGAAGGAACTACAGAAGAAACGGAAATTGGTCTCTCCCAAGGCACCAACCACAGACAGCCCCTATTATGTGCCTCTAGCTGTTCTCAACGAAGCATTATTATAAAACAGCTTTCTCAGTCAGTCCATCCCAAGTCAGCTGTTGACGAAAACACTTGTGTGGCTAGGGAAGAACAAAAACATGATCTGTTGCAGTAACAGTTTATTACTGCGTAATTCAGTTGTTTTTCGGTTTGTTTTTGTTTTGTTTTCATCATTTAGGAACGACTGTTTCAATCATTTAATAGTACCGAGCTCCAGAAGTATCCATCCATTGCCTTCAGACCTTTCTCAAAGAGCAAGTTCTCCGTGCTTGGTACAAAAAGGCCTTGGGAACCTGAGGGGTTCACACTGGCTGTGGCCCCCGGACCGGAGCCCTCGCACACGCCCGCGCAGTTACAGCTGTCCGGGGCGGGCTCCTTCGCCGCCGGGGAGAGCCCGAGGGCGGCTCTTGCTTCGTTCCCGGGAACCGTCATCCTGAGCCAGGACTCAGGCAAAGCGCCGCCCGTAGTCGTGATCTCCGCCGCCCCTTCAGCGCCCTTGCTGGGCCTGGTAGGGCACTGCTGGGGCTGGGGGTCCGGTGCGGCTGCCGTACCCGCCTAGTCAGAGCCTCCCTGGACTCTTCGTTTGCTTTTTCAGCTCCGATCTGGGGCCCACCCGCCGCCTGTAATCTTAGAGAAGGAGATACGCGCCCGAGCTCGGGTTAGCAGTTGGCAAACTGTTCGTCCTCGGCCTTTGACTCTTCTCTCCTGAACCCTTGGGTTGCGGGCCCGCCGGGAGCCGAGTGCGCGGCAGGAAGGCGGCTGGCACCGGCCCTGCGCGCGTTTGCCCGGGAAAGCTCCCCGCCCCGCGGCGCTCGGCCGCCTCGCTGGGGACGCGGGGAACGGGAGGGCCAAGGCGAAGTATAGAGGTGAACCCACACGCACACACACACACACACACACCCGCCTCACGCCTCACGCCCAACAGGTAAAAATGTAAAAGACCTCAGAGCCTCAGCTGCCTAAAGGAAACCGACAGGCAGCCCTAGAAGGACCATCTGTTTGAGGAAATGGCGCCCCCAGATGGCTGCCCGCATCCCGCGGAAAGATGCTCCGGCTAGCGTGCCGCTCCGCCCCGCCCAGAGTAGCGAAGGCAGGGATCGATCCACCGTCCCAGGAGGGGCGGCGCGTGCGTGAAAGGTCAGAGAGTGTCCCCAACGCCGGGGCGCGGGGAACCTCACCGAGCCGAGGCACGTGTCACACCACCAGCTGTACCACGCATTGAATGACCCAGTTCCAGTCACTTAATCCCTCCATGCCTCGGTTTCCTTGTGACTACTTATTTGCAAAATGATAATAAGTCACACCTATCTGCCGGGTGACTGAGGATTACAGGAGGCGAAGACCTCGGGTCTGTCTGTTGGCGCGGCCTCTTAGCGACGGCGCGGGCTGTCCTCCGTACTCGGCAGCTGCCGTAAAAGACTTAAAGCCTCCCTAGAAACCGTGCATCTTAATAAGGAGCCTCGAAACCCAAGCTTTCCTATCTAAAGGAAGGGCAGGTCAGTCGTACAGTCCTTTGGGACTTTAACAAGCTTGTTTCCAATGCGACGCTGCCCCTCCGTAGCCGGTGCTGGACACGGGGAATTAAGAAATAGGTGTATTCCCGTGTCGTCCTTCCCCCTCTGGCCTGCCCTCCCACTCTGACGCGGGTCCGTTCGTCGGCTTTCCGATTCGCGAGTGGGGATGCAGGCTCCATTTCCCCTGGCTCCCCGCTGACGCCAAGCAGACACGGGGTCGGTCGCCGCCGGCTCGAGGAGCCTTCCCACAGGACCGAGTCTCTGAGCCTGACAGTGAGCGTCCCGACTGCCCAGAAACTCTAACACAGCCGAACTGTTCCGGCCAGATTGGCGACCACTTTCTTTGTGCTTCAAGATTCTTCATTGTCTTGACAACAAGCAACTCAAATAGAGAGGCAGGCCAAACCCAGAAGACGGATTGTCGAGGCTCTTCAGGCCTGCTGCACCTGGGTGGGATGCTGTTCACTGTGGGTGTGGCGGGGACAAGGGTGGGGGAAGAGGAGCAATCTCATCACCAGGGGCAGTCCTTTTAGGCAAATTGCCCAACTCGGTACTTAGGTCCTCAGAGGAGTGGGCATCCACCACCCTTACCCTGGATTTGAGTGAAATAGAATTTCTGTTCCTAAAATGGGCAAATCCTAAATGAATTGGGGGCGAGGGTAAGCACTGACTCTCCGTTTGTAAAGGCCAGAATCTTTGGCCGTTTTTGTAAGTGGCAAGGGTCTCAGAAGACCCGTAGGCCGTAGGGCCAACCAGGAGCGCAGAAGACTTAGGGTTAAAGAGGGCGCCGCCGCGGGGAGGCACCATGTGCGCGCATCTCTCTGCGGCTGCACAGCGACCCCGGCTGGGAAGCGCAACGGGACTGTCACCAAGCATCCGCGTTCGTGCGCTTTTCACACGGACAGCGGGCCGCACTCGCGTCCCGGCCTCGGTAGGAGGTTATTTTACTTATTCCCCCTCAACCAGCCGGTCCAGTGGGCCCGCATGTGACGCGGGCACGCGTGATCCGGGCGCGAACGAGCGGCGCAAAGGAAAGGGAGGGGGGCGTGACCCCAAGTGCCGAAGGAACACAAAGGCTGTACTGGGTGGGATCTTGCCGAGTGGCTGTTGCAAGAAGGTGCCCCGCCCAGAACCAAGCCTGCCGGAGCCCGACACTAGGCTCGGAGGCGGCGAAGACGCCAGTGCGGCCCTCGGCGCCCCCTGGCGGCGAGCGGGGCGGCGCGAGCTTACGAGACAATGCCTCCTGCTGCGCGGGCCCGCGGGGCGCCCGGGGCCAAGCAGTTCCCGGGTGTGCAGCGGTGCACCGCCTCTGCAAGCACTACAGGCGTTGGGCTCCTGAAGCCTCGCGCTAGAAGGTCTGAGGGGCCGAGGCGACCTCAGGGGAGGGAGCTGGGGCTGGGGGCGTTGGAAGCCGAAGGGCTCTCATCCCATCCGTGGGCCCAAATCCGAGCATCTCTCAGAGCTCAGACTCTGATTCGATATTTGATCCCGTATGCCTCCGTTTCATTTGGGGTTTATTTTCAAAACAGTGGTTTGAGGAGCTGGACTTTTAGGCCTCTTGGGACTTTAGTTAGAAACGAAGGGCCTAGGACCAATTCAGCTGCAGCCCTCGGCCCTTCCCTGGCAGGCACCCATGTCAACAGAAAAAAGAAGGAAGCTGGCCCTGTAAGGACCCAGATCCTTGCGGCTCAGAGGATGCTCTCCCTCCAGATGACGATTTTCCCAGTGTTTACGGCCAGGAAGGGATAGGAAATAACACTGCGGGGGCTTTTGCCACCCCCACATTAACCCCCTCTAACCAGTGGGACCACAAGACGGCGGGGCGATTTGGCCTAGGCCAAGGCATCTTTTCGGAAGAAGAAAAATGGGGAACGTGCGGACAGAACCCGATGACGGCTATAAGAGGCCGGGAAGTAACAACAGTGCTTTCTTCTTGCATATGAAAGAACCTTGGCGGGCTTGTTTTCCGGAGATTGTCTCTTTAGATCTGCACCGACACCCCGCTAGGGAAGCTGAGGGGGCGGAGCCGACCTGCCCCTAGGAAAAGGAGCCCCCTACACACACACACACACACACACACACACACCTTCCCTCTGCATGCACCCTAGTCCCAGTTTACAGTTGTGAACTTACTGTTTTGCAGTCCTGAAGGGCACTAGAGCCCCAGCTCCTGTTTGTTCACCTCTGCACACTAGGAGCCAGCACAATGCAGGTTGGCATTTGTAAGATTTATGAGCCAGCTCCGCCAAGGCCACGACTAGCGCTCGTGGAACTCTGGGCAAGGCTCCTTCCTCCACTCCCCCGCCTTCCTAGGCTGCCCACCTGACGCATTTTCTGCCAGTCCCAAGTGCCCGGCTCTAGCCTTTCCAAATTGCGCCCTGAGGGCCCATATTTCCGCTCTCCTGAGCGCCCGCCGCAAGGGCCTGTGTGTGTTAGGGCTCGTAATGCCTTCAAACATTGAGTGATCCCATTCATTTAGGGAGGGGGCAGGTCTCTTCTCCAAAACCAAGAAATCGTGTGTGTTTCCGACGAGGTTCAAGAAGTGTTTCCAAAATCTAAACTGACTGGCTCCAACAAAATAACCCCAATGTTTTGTCTCCGTTTTCATGTAAATGTTTTGCTAATACGACTTGATTTATAATTTTGACTTTTAAAACCGCAGTGGGGGAGCACACTGTATGGGATGGGCCAGGCTGGGAAACCAGGCTCGCCGACGCGGCCTCGGGCTGGCAGATACCGGGCGCGAGTGGAGGGCACAGAAAGCCCTAAGATGCAATTCCCTTGAGCTGCTCCGCGGGCGGAGCAAAAACTTAAGGCTGGCGTCAAATAAACCTCGGGCCAAGCCTCATAGGCTGCGGAGCGCGTTCCGGCCGGGTCCTGGCTGCAAGGCCGCCCATTGCGTCCAGCGGTCGCCCTCGCAGCCCGCGCTCTGCACGCTCCCTGTTGCGGCGCAGCTGCCGGGCTTGTCTATTTGCTTGTGTTTAAAGCACGCCTAGGATGGGTTCGGCAGCATCTGAATGGGACGCGGGGCAGCCAGAATTTCCTTCCAGGGAGCGCGTGAGGGGCATTCTCAACAGAAAACCAGACCTAGGGAGTAGTGACCAAGCCTCCTCGGATTACTCCCCCCTGGCTCCTCCCTTGCTCCGGCCCCCCCGCCTCCATATTTGCATTAAAAAGGCCAAGAAACTTCGGCTGGGCCCCAGCAGCGGCTCATTCTGCTCCCCCGGGTCGTAGTCCCCCAGAGCTGCGTGCAGGCTTGCAGCGCGAAATCGAGCGGTGAGCGCGGAGTCCGCACAGTCCTCCGGGCGCCCTGCGTCGCGGCGCTCCAGCAGCCCTGCCGCCAGCTTTCCAGACCCCCGTGCGTCGTCGAGCGGAGCTAGCGTCCCAGGACGAGCTCGGGCCCCGTCCACCTCGAGCTTCCCAGGCTCCGCTGCCTCCTGCCCCCGAGGGTCGCGTGCTCAAAATGCCGCAGGGCCCCGGCTCGCTGCTGCTGCTCGTGCTCGCCTCGCACTGCTGTTTGGGCTCGGCGCGCGGGCTCATCTTCGGCCAGCCCGACTTCTCCTACAAGCGCAGCAATTGCAAGCCCATCCCCGCCAACCTGCAGCTGTGCCACGGTATAGAGTACCAAAACATGCGGCTGCCCAACCTGCTGGGCCACGAGACCATGAAGGAGGTGCTGGAGCAGGCGGGCGCCTGGATCCCGCTAGTCATGAAGCAGTGCCACCCGGACACCAAGAAGTTTCTGTGCTCACTCTTCGCCCCCGTCTGCCTCGATGATCTGGACGAAACCATCCAGCCGTGCCACTCGCTTTGCGTGCAGGTGAAGGACCGCTGCGCTCCGGTCATGTCCGCCTTCGGCTTCCCCTGGCCGGACATGCTCGAGTGCGACCGCTTCCCCCAGGACAACGACCTCTGCATCCCCCTCGCTAGTAGCGACCACCTCCTACCGGCCACCGAGGAAGGTAAGCCTTCTCTCTTATTCCAGCCGTACCCCCAGTTTCGCTAAGGCTTTCTCCGGGATCCCGCGGACCTCGCCCCACATCCTGATGTGTCCCCGCTGAGGGTGCCAGTCACGGACCGGGCAGGCGCTACCCTTACCCCTTTTGTGCCACCCCTTTTGTGCCATCGTGACAAATTTGAGACACCCACACATCTCTCATTTCCTTCCCGAGTTATACCAGGTGCTCTTTCTTGGGACAGTAGTTTGTTTTTAAAAAAGAAAGAAAACTAACTGAAAGGCTTTTCTCTTAAAGACATACAATTATTTTTTAAAGTGGCGGTGTTGGGGGCGGGGGAGTGCACAATTCTGTGAGCTTTGCAGATGGTCCTGTGTGCAGTTGGTGGTGAGCACCCTGGCCAGAGGCTCCTCGCTCAGCCTCTGGTAGCCTGTTCTTCCCACCAGGCAGGATTCTAAAGGCACAGGAACATTCCCGTACAGGCACGAGAGTGAAAATGCACAGATAGGCTTTTAAGGTACTTTTTGTTCTTTGCCGATTGTTTAGTTTTGGAAATAAAAACAGAACTGCTCCAGCGTGTTGAAAATTAAGTATTGGTTGTAATTGATCAGGTGTCCAAGAAACAGGGCATAAAGGGAATCTCCAAGAATCATTTTTCTATCACTATTCAGCTTTTATCTTATGAGTGGTTTTAATTAACTGGAAAAAATCATGCAAAAAAGTTTCCCAAGTTCTTAGAAAACAGAGGGGGAGTTTCTGCGCAAAAACCATCAAAGCAATGAAAACCGCATGGGCTCTTGATAGTCTTCCTGAAAGGAAAACATATACAACGTGTCACGTGTCTGTGCTGATTTAGGTCCCCCAGAGATGGAAAGGGGCTTCCTAATCCCTTTCAGGGCTCCAGCAACGTCTCCCTTTCAATCCCTAATTGTTTTCCTACAGCCACCATTAGTTAAAGAAAATGCAAAGTTCCTTAGCAGTCTTTCCTGGCAGGCACTGTGAGTTTGCAATCATCTTATTGGTTAGATTTCTAATTTATTGCAAATGTTTGGCATATTTCAAACATTTGTCCAACATATACCACAGACCAACCAATACAGGTTAGTAAGGTTTTATATACATTCCTAGAACTACTAATTGGAAATGTTTCATTTTGCTTGAATGAAGGTACTTAAGGGCAGTTCTATGTGTGTTGCTTTTTTATTTGTTTATTTCCACTATCAGCACCAACACTATACACTACATTTCTCCAAAATGCAATGTTCTCCCTTGAAAATAAAAGTTTATGGTCCTTAAAATACATTTTGCAATTTCTCTAATTTGATAAATAATTCTTCTATCATGAATCACAAAGTTTTTTTCTGTGAAAATTCCATTTCATATTAATGAAAATCAAATTTCAACTAAGTTTTAAGAATAGCCTTAGCACATTTATAAATGGGAGAAAGGGTATATGTTTTCTTTATTCCTCCTCCCAAGAAATCACTCTTTAAGAAGAGCCTGTAGTAGGATTTCTGATCATTATGCTAGTATACATTCCTAGGTTTGGTCAGACCCCATAGACAGTTTGCTTCAACTTCAGTTACCTTCAGGAAAAACTTAGAGGCTTTTTTGTTGTTGTTTGTTGACTGGCTGGGTTTTCATTTTTGTTTTGGGGAGTTGGAAATGGTCGAAGTGGGGCAAGAAGAACCTGCTCCAGGAAGGAGATATCAATGAAATAAATGCTGCTTAACACAAACACAGACTTGCCAGAAAGCAGGTATACAGAACCAGTAGAGCAGACTGTTGTAGTTACGGAGCTGTGTTTTCAAGGCGGAAAAAGCTCGTATGTAACTGTTAAAACACTAGCCACCTCTCCCTGTCTGGACTTGAAAGTATCTTGGAATGACCACCCTGAGACACAGGGCTCTGCTGAAGAGTGTAGCAGAGACAAGCAGCACTGGTGTCCTGCAGCTGCGAAGGACAATCTCTTGGCCATGGTTTGTGATAACCACTTTTCCAAAATCCCTCAAGGGTCTTCTGAAGCTTTCTCCTCAGAGAGGCTTTGAGAACAACTTTTTCAGAGACTAAGTTTGTCCCAGGGAGTGGGAAGGAAGAGCTAAGCCAAAAATTGTCCCAGTTAAATATCACTACACCTGTCCACTCTGCCCACAAAGCTCTTTTTCTTTGGGATGCATCATTTATTATATCCAACATATAGGCATTCTCATTTTGCCCATCAAAAGAAAGGAGGCAGGGGAGACTTTCTTAAGGTTGTTTACAAATGCCACCTACTGTTCCTTCTCAAGCAAACTTACTAATTTTTCACACTTCTAGCCCCAAAGGTCTGTGAAGCCTGCAAAAATAAAAACGAGGATGACAACGACATAATGGAAACTCTTTGTAAAAATGATTTTGGTAAGTAATACACAACAAACAATAAAACACCTCACATTCAAAAGTGTTACTTACCAGTAACACATAAAGGTACAAATCAGTAAGATGTTACTAGGTAAGGGCTGGGTAAAATGCAATCACAACTCATCTTTTCTAAAATCATCTAACTTGGTGTATATTAGTTCTCCCTCCTTATGAAACTGTCTTGTATTGGGTTGTATCTTTTGGGGTGAGATTCATTGTTCTGTTAAGTGACAATCAAATAATAAGAATTATTCAAATTATGGATTTTCAATGACATATTTTCCATTTTGCTTTGACTTTTTCTTGCCAACAGGCGTAATCCTGAGCCATGTTCTTTCAGTCACTTGACCATTATACCAGGGATGGAAACATGTAAATATTATCACCAGCAAGACAGATTTAAGGCATTAGTTGGCCAGAAATAAAAATTTACTCCAGCACAAAATAGAAATATTTTTACTTGATTCATAACTTCCATGGCTTTGCTCCTCTGTGTTCCACCATTAGTTAATGTATCCAAGATACTGTTTAATAATTTAAGGGGTAGGGGTTCCTTAAATTTAAAAAGAAATAATGCTTAGAAATTTATTTTGGCAAAACACATGAAAGGTGCCATTGTGACATAGTGCTGGGGGACAATAAATAATGTGTGTGATATGTTATGATATGTCACCCACATTCCACAGAGTGTAAGTCACTCCCCTTAAGAGAGTATTGCAGGAGGAAAATGGGTGGGAGACTGCACACAGAGCTCCATCAGCACCTGATCTGCTGTCCTCAGGCCCCTGAGGTGAGGGAAGGAGCCCAGTTAGACACAGGATCAGTGCTAAATATGGAGTTGGGAGTAGCTGAGAACTTTACCCAGCCTCCTAAGCCATTCATGTTTTCATCCCATCCCAAGAGCAGGCACACTGTGGTGTGTTTGAAAGGTTGATACCCTTTAAAAGTATTTATTATTCAGGCAGAAGATTTAACTTACCAGTAAACAGATGTGATGTGGTCCCAACTCTATCAAACAATAATGGACTCTAAAAGATCTGTGTTAATATTTCTACATGCTCAACAAAGTCCTTGAGACAGAAGTCACTCCAGCCCCCACTGTTGAGGATTGCCCTCCCCCTCTCTCCTTACAACTTACCATCCCAGAAATCTCAGCCTGGTCAAGTCCATGACACTCTGGAAACAAACCAGTCACTGCTCATTACAACCCCAGGTCTCTTCCAAGACGTGTCCTGGGTTGAACCTTAGCTGGTCCCAGAACAGCCACAGCTTTAGGAAAAGCATCACACTGCAGAGGAAGGGAAAAATAAAGGAGGCAACACTAAATCCTAACCAATCTTTCCCCTCAGCAAGAGCGACAGATGGGATGATAGGGTTTCAGATGTCTATAGTCAAATACATAAACTCTCAAAGTAGCAGAGGGCCAGGCATGTTGGCAGCAGCAATTTCAAATTTCCAGAGCCTTACCAAAACATAGTTCTTAGCTTCCATGCTACAAGATTCGATTAAGAGCAAAATATAATATTTTAATATTTATAAAATTCAATAAAATTTATATAAAATATCATTTTCTTCTGATCGCTTACATTCCTTTGCACGAGATTTAATACAGATCTCTCTCTCCTGACTTCCATGAAAAAGTTGTTTATATCATGGGGCTCCAAAACAGTTTAAATACGGCGCCCACACATGTATGTGCGCACACACATACACACACACACACATACACACAAACTCTACTTGCTTGCTTTGTGGCTTTCATTACAGAAGATCCCCTTCCTAAGGATGCGCTGTCAAGACCTGGGCAAAAAATGGGGGTGTGTGTATGAGTGTGTGTCCTGGTGGTCTCTCTTATTAGAGGAGAGAGCCTTTAAAAACAACACAGAAGTCATTACATTTAAGGTGTCACACATGCAGATACCTCACAAGCTTTGTTTTCTACTTCCCCACATTCATTTTGTCCTATAAGTAGTGTGCCATATTGCCTCTGTACTTCGGGAGTCATAGAAGGGTAGAAGGAACAAGGGTAGAAACCATTTATTTAACCAAATCATCTATGAAAGCATCACACTCTTTCCCCTCCACACTCCTGAAGTACAGGAAAAATGTAGAACGCCTCCTGATTTCAGTGGTGAAAGCACTAGTCAGGGAAGAATGGCCCAGAACTGCCTGCCTATGCAGACAACTAATGTTGGATCAGACAGTATCATCTCTGCCTATAACTTCCTGCATCCCCATTTACTTCTTCCAGGGCAGGAAAAGTTATTTTGGGGCTTTGAGTCCCTATATTTGGTCCCAGCTAAAAACCCAGGGAGAAAATGCCTGCTCTATTCCCATAACAAACTTTCGCAAAGTTGGTTATTTTATAGCTAGATAAAGACGAGTATAGGTCTTCCCCCTGGTTAAAAATGATCTTTCTGATGTTTGGAGCTCGAGAATGTTTTATTTGACCAGGTGAAATCTCACACATGCCTATCTCTGCTACAGACGAGCCTCCCAGGCAGTGTGTATTCACTTCTCCCACTAATAATCTTCCTCATTCTCATCCCTTAGGCAGAGGCCACAGGAACATGTGACATTTCCATATGACTTACTCCGTGATTTAAGTATTTCAACCCTGAGAACACAACACTATGGCTCATAGGCATATCAGACAAAATAATGGTTGGCCAAGTCACAGTATCTTTGATTTACCTGGTGGTGCTCTGGACCATTTACTGGTTGACTGGAAAAGCTATCATTAGTCAAATTCCCTCTCTGAGATATGAAGAAAGACAAAGAGGCCCCTGAAGTAGTTATACACAAAAAAAAAAAACTCTTCCTCTACCATTAATTTAAACAGCACATTAAACTCCGAAGAAGGTCAGGAAGTCACACTCACACATCTATACAAAACACTTGTCAATGTCACCAAGGTTCTTGAGACATTAGTTGGGTGTGTTAATGCTCCAGCCAGGATAAGAAATTTCACATTGCCTTACAAGACCACAGTGGTATTATAAGAGGAGATCTGGGAACTGGAGTTCTGAGAATTAGAGAGCCAGGATACAACCTAACTGGATGACGTGTAAGTCATTAAATATCTCTGGATTCCAGATTTTTCGTGTACCAAGAGATTTTTTTAACTGGAGGATCCCTTCCAGCCTTAAAATTATATTCTTTCCCTGCCTTTATGGAGTCTTGAAATGCTATTCCAGCACGTATGTTTGTAAGGTTCTTTCCCAAAGCACACTGTTCATGACTATAAAATGTGTCTTGTATAGCAAATCACTTACTTTTGGTCTTAGCATTCTAATGAGTCTACACATCCATTGTGGAAACAGTAAACAGTATATGATCTGTAAACGCCTTGGCCTCAGACAGGCAGATGATAGCAAAAAGGATGAGGTCTGCAGAAAAACACTTTCAGAGCTAAACATGTTGTGCTCTTTAGAAGAGGCTTGGATATTTTTTTTTCCTAGTTGCTTTACCAAATCAAATGCAGATGTAAGATCAATTCTCCTCTGTACTCTGTTCTTTAGAAAACAATGATTGTGTGATAGAAGTTCCTTATAGGTTTGTCCAAAAACCTCTCCAATGTAATAAATTGAGTTTAAAGTTTATGGCCACAGAAGGATCATATTTCACCTAAGAGGCGGGCATTTCTTTTCATGCTGAAGTTTCCAGTAGAGGAAGTCATTTGTTGAGGAAAGCAGAAACCACATGCAACCTACACACAAATACAAGAACACAGGGGCAAGGAAGAAAAGTTAATTGAGTCCCGCAAAGAGAGATTTCAAAGGATGGCTGATTTGAAACAAAGTGCCTGGCAAATTCTTTGAGGCTTTAGAAATGGAGTCACCTGCTGCCCCCAGCTTCCAACCCCATCCCTGCAGCCCCTGACAGTCTCACCAGCTCCACGAAGCTCCTCTTCCCTCCCTAGGGCCAAGTCACACAAATCTGTAGTGCAGCTGGGTGAGGAAAACTCCCAGTCAACCCTGTATTTCCTCATTATAACTGGGTGGTCCCGTCTCCTCTTGTCTTCATAGCGCTGAAAATAAAAGTGAAGGAGATAACCTACATCAACAGAGATACCAAGATCATCCTGGAGACAAAGAGCAAGACCATTTACAAGCTGAATGGTGTGTCCGAAAGGGATCTGAAGAAATCGGTGCTGTGGCTCAAAGACAGCTTGCAGTGCACCTGCGAGGAGATGAATGACATCAACGCACCCTACCTAGTCATGGGCCAGAAACTGGGCGGGGAGCTGGTGATCACCTCGGTGAAGCGATGGCAGAAGGGGCAGAGAGAGTTCAAGCGCATCTCGCGCAGCATCCGCAAGCTGCAGTGCTAGTTCTGGTGCCCAGGTTGCTGCCTGCAGGCCAGCTCCAGGGCTCAGCTGACCATTTCTGCTGCGGGACCTCAGCTCTCGTTTCCCAAGCACAGAACCTGCATCTCCAGCCCCAGCCTGGAGCAGATTCCCCTGCCTTTTGCACATTTGCACCCACAGCATTTCCTGAGTTATAGGGCCCTAGGTGGCCTCAGGAATGGATAGCTGTTTTGACATAAAGGAAAAACCCACCCAGTTCTTGGAGAAATGTTCAAACTAATAAAGTCATGAATATTTTTATGAAGATTTAAAACAGCTCACGTTAGTTTTGATTAGGTGCAACTGTGACTTGGGCCTGATTTGTATTTTTCCTGTTTGGTTTGGATGAACTGATGTTCACTTTCTGCTGAGGTTGCCATCACATACAAATAGCTTCATTTTTCTATGTGGCCCAAACTGTTGTGGGGCACAAACCCCGTTGAGATAAAGCTGGCTGTTATCTCAACATTTCTCAGCTCTAGCCTGAGACTCAGTGCCTAAGTCTTATAACGATTCATTTGTCATTTTACACCCTCATGGGGAACTTAACAACTGTAGCATATATTGCATTTCCCGGTAGAATACTTCCATTTATAAGAAGCACATTAACCATCATAGCATGATTTCCTCAAATAAAGGGCAGGACAAATTTTATAATTGATCTGAGTACTTAAGCTTTGTTTAAAACATTTTTTACTTAATTTTGCAAATTAAACCATTGTAGCTTACCTGTAATATACATAGTAGTTGACCTTAAAAAGTTGTAAAAATATTGCTTTAACCAAACACTGTAAATATTTCAGATAAACATTATATTCTTGTATATAAACTTTACATCCTGTTTTACCTACTTCTTGTCTCCTATCTTCTTTGGGATAGGAACTGGGAAGGGAAAGGTGCAAGACTGGTCACCTCCCCTCTCCTGAGGCCTCGCCCTCCTGCGGTTTGACATGTCTTTCTCAAGCACCTCAGGAGAGTGTCTCCTTACCCCGTCCAGCTCCTGCCTTGTGCTGCCCTGCACACAAATTTTACCACTGTGGGCCCAGCAGCGAGGCAGAGATTTGCAGGCCCCTGCAAAGGGCTGTCCTGCTTTGGTCCCTTCTCAGCATTTCAGCTGCAACTATGTGGTAACCCTAAGCCTAAGGTCCATGAGCTTTATACTTGTTCTTTTCATGTCCTGAGATTGTTAAAATGAAATAGAATTACCATTGCAAAACTGTTAATTGCTTCTCCACTTAAAATCTAACCCTCAGATAAAGAGCCATGATTTCAGGAATATTCATTGGAAGACAGAGAGTAGAGAGGGGATGGAGGAGAACCAGCATTAGGATGAGAAGGGGACAAACATCCATCCATAAAATGTCTATCCAGATGCTTCATTATTTGACTTGGGAACCTCCACAGAATTTCTATTAAACACATGAGGCCACTAAGGATCATAAGAAACTGCACCAGGGCTGAGACTCTGGCCTTTTAGCTAACAAATTCTGTCTTCTATTCAACCTAGGAGTGGATTATAGAGACCTAGTAGCACTCATCTATTCAACAAATACTTACTGGGCATCTGCTATGTGCCTGGCCCTGTTCTAGTGTTGGGGATACGTACATTAGTCCTTGTTCTTATAGAGCTTATATGAGGGAGTGAAATAAAATTAATAACCACAATTACAATTATATAAAAACTAATAAGTTATATGCAAAATCACTACAGGTAATCCATGGGAGCAATAGATAGGGTGTCCCCATCAAATCTGAAAATTCTAGTGGTGTTCATATGGACCCTTTCTCTGATGGCATTTTATTGATTTACTTTTGATGTTTCCTGAACATACATCCATGACCTCTCTACAGCATTTCATGTTCTTCAGGCACCGAAAGTCATTGCAGCCCACTACCTGGGCTACAGGATTTGGGCAGTCTCTTTCACTTCCCTCTGAGGTGCCACTTGACCCTGCTTCTCATCTGATTCCACAAACTCGACACAGCCGTCTTCCCACAAGGCATCTATGGACTAGACTAGACCGGACTCATGGAGCAAGGCTAACACATAAAAAGTTGAAATCGGAGACTAGGAAAAAGTAGAACAAACAAACAAAAAGAGACAGAAAAGATGAGACAAAATAAAGGAAATGGTAAACTATGGAATTGGGAATTAGAAGGGGGAAATATGCACAATGCATCAAAAGCTAATAGGAAAAAGTAACTTAGAAGAAACTGACCTAAACGCTTCCTCTCCAATCAAGCCAAAAGCCACCTGTCCACATATTGGGACACAAAAGCTTCAGCTCTGAAAATCAAGATAATATCAGACACAGCCTTCTTGAGGAGGCCTTGAGGAGTTAGCAGCTCACACAGCACTCCAGTGTCTGCCTCCTGCCATATATGCCTCTCTATGGACTTTCCAGCCCCTACCTGCCCCCTACTCTCATCTTTGATGAAGCTACAAGCCAATGAGACATGCTTGCGTAGAACAGGTAGGTTTTTAATTTTTCATTTTGCTTTATTGTCTTGTTTTGCATGGTGGCTCAAATATATATGGTTCATTTATTCTTGAAATAATCATGATTGTATTCTTAATGACTTCTTCAACTATCAGATTTTTTTTTGTAAGCAGATGGAGACTTGAATGTCCATCCACTACTGGAAGAAGAAAACAAGTAATCAGAGAACACTGGATTTCTGAATTGTCTAAGATGACCTGTGACCTATTAATAAACTTCTAAAAGGCCTGAAATAGGGAATCAGCCTAAACAGAAAAGTTAAAACATATGAAAACTACATTATCTACTATGCATGTAATTCCTCTTCCCTTTCCAAAACCACCTGAGAACCAGTTGTTGCATAAGAGCAAATCCATAAGAGTTTTTTGGGGCAGCATTTCCTAAGTGCATGAAGGCCAAAAGTTCTGTCAACGTGTACAAATCCGAAATTCACAGGGTGAAAAGGGACCTTTGTTACCTGTTAGCACCCTCCATTCTTCATTGTCTAGTCTGTAGTTTTTTACCTTTCAACTCTTGTTTACTGTCAGGTTTTTGATGTTCTTAACTGGGGAAGAGGGTCACCTCAAGAAGCAAATCCAGGCATATGTATACTTCATGCAGTTACTGCACCTGGTTTATGATTGGGATTTTTGCCTTTGAAACACACTGTATAACTACAAACTAATTCATTAACTCAGCAAAGATTTACTGAGCAGCAACTATCACCATTAATTTATTCATTCAATAGTATGTACTGAGTACTTACAGCAGGCCCTGTTCTGTGTAGTAGATACAAAGTAATTCTGCCCTGCTTCAGTTTATATCCTAGAGTTAGGAATTGCCATAAGCACTGGAGATACAGAGAGGGATCCTGACCAAAAGAACGATCCGGGAAGGGAGAAATGTATACAAAAAAATTCTAACTCTCTGAATTAAGAGGGAGCCATGTACATGCCCAGAGATGGCTCAGAGGATAGAGTGGTTTACTTGGGTAGAAAATAGAATGCTTGGTTCAGGTGAAGCTGAGGATCAGGGTAAAGGTACTTTCTTTCTTTCTTTCTTTCTTTCTTTTTTAATGCTTAATATCTTTTATTAGAATTTTGGAAGTCTTGAAATGCCCAATTTTTACAAGTGCTTGTCTTTAAATCAATTTTCATTAATATCATCCAGAGGTAGAAAAATATTTTTCATTTACACACTTAGACACACAAATATAGAGATTGAGACATAGTAACTACAGTTAGCAATATTTTTCATAAAAGAGCATATACACAGACATATAAATTGACACAAAGATTTGAGTTACTAATATCCAATTGACTTTTTTCTTTTTAGCTTATTTGACTAAAAGTATCTCAGTTTTCAAGAATACACTCTAAGGGCTAGCAGTTTACATAACTGGGTTAAGGTTTAGACAGCCCCAAACAAACAGGGCCAATGAAGGCTCTGAACTGACAGGGACTTTTTGTGTCCAGGGAACTGGAAATGAAATGCAAGTTCAATTTTAGCACCAGTCACTTAAAGACAGGCTGTATTGCAAAAGATAAATTTCTTCTGTCTCAGAGAGTCTAATTTAAAAACCTCCCAATTTTTGAGGATAATGATGAACTCAATAAGTAGAATAGATTTTCAGCAAAACAAATTAGAAAACTAGTGCCATATTGTAGTAGTCCATGGGACTTTTGACAATTTTCC
Source organism: Manis pentadactyla (assembly GCF_030020395.1). Classification (NCBI taxonomy): domain Eukaryota; kingdom Metazoa; phylum Chordata; class Mammalia; order Pholidota; family Manidae; genus Manis; species Manis pentadactyla. The sequence continues at coordinate 25,229,538 of NC_080019.1, read as the reverse complement.
TTCCTTGTGGCAAAATATATTTAGCTGCATAACCTTATTATATTGTATACTTCTTTCAGGGGCCAAGCCTCTCCAATCAGAGAGTTTGTACTGAGGTGAGGCTTGTGTGAAGAAGATAAGGAACTTCTTTTTTAGGGTTTAGGGACTGAATTGCTCCCAGTTCTTCAGAATGCATGCCAGAGGCGTGTCTGGCTTTAAACTTAGAGAGGACGCTCCCATCTCTGAAGTGATCCCAGACAAGCCCCCAAAAATGATGCCAGGGCTCTTGTTTGCAGAGTCGAAGAATGAACTTAGCAAACACTCAAGGTAGGAGAGCCAGGGAGAGGCTTTATTGAGAGGTGAGAGGACAGAGCCCCTGGCTCATGCCAGGAGGGGACAAGAGAGCCCCAAGGTAAAGGTTTCTTTTTTTTTTTTTTTTTTTTTTTTTTATGTGCACACCTATGTTTATTGTTGCTTTATTTGCAAATAGCTAAGATATGGAAATAATCTAAGTGTCCATCAATAGATGAATGGATAAAGAAGATGCGGTACATCTTGGAATATTATTGGGATATATACAATGGAATATTATACAGCCACAACAAAAGGAAATCCTGGCACTTGCGACAACATGGATGGACCTAGAGGGCACTATGCTAAGTGAAACAAGCCAGGCAAAGTCAGACAAACACCCTATGATTTCACTTTTACGTGAAATCTAAAAACAAAACAAAATGAACAAAACAGTAGTAGACTCAGACACTGAGAAATGGCTGGTGGTTACCATGGGGGATGGGATGGGGTGGGTGCATGGGGTTGGTGAGGGGGATAAACAGGCACAAATTCTCAATCATAATATACATCGGTCACTGGGATGGAAATGAAACATGGAGAATATAACCAGTGGTTCTGTAACATCGTTTTTTTTTCATGCAAAAGGTTTCACGTATTTATTATTGAATAAACAGAATAGTGAAGAAGCATAGAAACAAAAAAAATAATTTCCCCAATAAAACACACCCAATTTCCCAGATACTAACAGTGTTTACAGAGTGAGATGGTAAGAGCATGTGACTTTGATACAGCATAAATAAGTGTGCCATCTTATGTGTGACTCCTTAAAGACCCAGCTTAGTTCTTCTCCAGTGTCTCCTCTTAGAGTTGTACCGGATTTTATTACCAGTTTTCATCCGAATCCACTGGGGAATGGGACGATTCTGCTTTTGTTTCTTGGCCAGGAATCGCTTGATCCTGAAAGTCTTGTGAGAAGACATGGCGAGGAAGAGAGTCAACAGCAGACACCACAATGGCTGTATTTGCTGAAACAGGAATTTCACTGTTGTATGTCTGGAGGACAGACAAGTTCACTTCGAAATGGTCTTTTGCCACTAATAAAATATTCTTCTTGTAAAGATTCGTCTGCAGTTGCTTCTCTCCAGAGCCCACGACGGGTGGACAGCTGGGCGTGGGTCTCGTTACCCAGCAGGAAGAAATGGGTAAAGGTACTTTCAAGGAGAGAACTTTCTATGATTTGTACCAGAATAACTTCCATCAAAACAGAGCCTTAGAAATTCAGTATTTATAATCAGTTTTGCATACCAACCAATCAACAGTGGTATTATGTAATCATCATGCTCTGAAGGTATTGTTCTAGATTCTACAAGTAAATCTAGCATAAGGCCCCTTGCTTTTATAATCCATAAAATTCCAAGATTCTCAAATTATAAAACAATGAATTAACATTTAGCTCAGAAACAAATAGAAATCCAACATAATAAAACAAAAATTTTTAAAGCAGTCATGATTGTCTAGAAAGTGATGCAGATAGATGCTAAAAAAAAAAAAGCTCAGTTAATAAAGATAGCACTTAATATAAATAGAATTAGAAGAACCAAAGAATTTAACTGCCACAAGTTGTCCCAGTACAGAGTAATGATAATCACTAATTTAACAATCCAGACATTCTGCTGTGCTACAAAATGAGCAAAGCACTAGAACTTAATATCAGTAACTGGGTCCTCAGTGGAACTACACCTGAAAACCTTTGCATTTACTCCTGCATGCATGTCCTCTCATGTGTACTCACACAAATGTATCTCTGGCAGAAAATCTTCTAAAACTACATAATTTAAGGAATTTCAAAACAAACCACTTCCCAGACTAGCAACTGCAGTACATGTGACAAGCACCTTGGTGTAGTCCTTGAAATTCAGAGTGACCTAGGTAAGTCAATAGTTTCTGTAGGTCTGAGACTATTCATCTATACATAAGAATTATTACTCTGTAAATTATGCTTAAGCTCAATACATTCTCATCTCCATCCATCCTTCATTCTGAGATACAATTCTTAGAGCTTGTTTCTGTGTAAGGAAACACCCACAGCAGGAAGTAACACCAGTCTGCAGCCAGCCCTAGTTCTACTTCCCACATACTCCTCCACGCCCCCCCAGCTCCCCCTGTTCTTCAGGTTCTGAGCACACTGGGTTGCTCTAAGTGGTATGGCTGATCAGGGTCAGACTGACAGCAGCTTAGGCAAACAGGAGAAAGAAATGTAGCCATAAATATTACCTACTTCCTTAGTACAAAGAGATTTTTCCACCTCTGAAAGAGAACACAAGCACCTCCATGCTAGCCTCTCCTCACCAGGTTTCCCTAATAGCATCAGGCTTCCAGTCTGCAGCAGTGTGTTAAAAATAAATTCAATTATTGCACAATCTTATGCTGAGAACTTTCTACTGGCCAGGTGTTGTGTTAGGCGCTAAAGTTTTCAATGATGACCAACCCACAATAGCTACTCTGAAAAAGTTCACAGTCTAATGCGACATATACACATGTGATAGTTACTAGTAACTGAGATCCAAATTTCTCCAAACCTTCTTGAACAGTGTTCCTGGACCTCATTTGTTCTTATAGGAACAAATAAGTTCACATAAAAATAATACTAAAATCAAAATCTCCAGGTCCAGAGAGTTTCACTGGAGAATTTTACAAAACATTTCAGGAAGAATTAATATAAGTTCTATACAGTCTCTCCCCAATTCATTTTGTGATGTTAGTATTGCCCTATTTATTAGAAACAAAAATCCTCAACAAAATATAAGCAAATCAAATGAATATCTTGTATTCATACATCCAACAATGTATAAAAAGAATAATATACTACAACCACACTGGATTTATTCAAGGTATGCAAGGCTGGTTCAATATTCATAAATTAATCAATGTAATCTACTGTATCAGGTTAAAGAAGAAAAATCCTACGATCATGTCAATTGATGGGGAAAAACTTTAATACCCATTTATTTTTATTATTTCTTTTATGTATTTATTATGGATATTTATTAATACCCATAATAAAATCTCTTAACAAACCATGAAAGGATGAAAACCAAACTCAAAAAGTATACACCAAAAACTTACAGCTAACATCATACTTAATAGTAAATGACTGAGTGCTTTAAGAACAAGGCAATGATGCCATGCTCACACTCTTATTCATATCATGTTAGAAGTTCTAGATAATGCAATAAGGTAAAAAGAAAAAGAAATAAAAGGCACACATATTGGATGGGAAAAAATAAAACACTATTTACAGACAACATAATTGTCTACTTAGAAAATTCCAAGAAAGGTACCAAAAAACACTTCAAAAACTATTGAGTGAATTCACCAAGGTCACTGGATATGATATTGACACACAGAATTGATCATACATATATATACTAAGAACAAACCAGTACAAATTGAAATAAAAAAGATAATACAAATTACAATTGCTCCAAGGAATATAAAATACTTAGGTATAAATCTAATACAGTATGAATAGGTTCTGTATGCTAAAAATTATAAAATGCAGATGAAAGACACCAAGGAAGACCTAAATAACTAGAGAGACATACCATGTTCATAAATTGAAAGACTCAACATGGTGAAGATGTAAATGGTCCTCAAACTGATCTATAGGTTTAATGCAATTCCTGTCAAAATCTCAGCAAACTTTTTTGTAAATACTGACAACCTTATTCTAATATTTATATTGATAGGGACAGGCTCTAGAACAGCCATAATAACTTTAAAAAAGAACAGTGTGGAAGAAATCATTCCTCCAAATGTCAAGGCTTACTATAAAGCTACAGTAATCAAGACAGTTTGGTACTACTGGAGGAATAGACTATATACAGATTAATGGAAAAGAATCAAGAACCCAGAAATGAACCCATGCACAGTTAATGTGGGACAAGATGTAAAAACAATTCAGTGGAGCAAGGATAGCCTTTTCAACAAATGATGCTGGAGTAACTGGATATTCCATAGGCAAAAAACACTAAACCTCACACTATATACAAAATTAACTCAAGATGGGTCATGAACTTAAATGTAAAGCATAAGACTATAAAAGCTTCAAAAAAAAAAACAGAAGATAAATATAGTTTTTCAAGATCTAGGACTTGGCAAAGAGTGCTGAGGTTTGATACCAAAAGCACAAACCATAAAAGGAAAATTTGACAAATTAAACCTCTTCAAAATTTAAAACCTTTGCTGTCCAAAAGACCCTGTTAAACATTTACTGAATCATGATATTGTACACTTTAAATATCTTAGAATTTTATTTGTCAATTATACCTCAATAAAGCTGGAATGAGGGAAGAGGTGGGAAGCCCCTGGTAAGAGAATGAAAGGATAATTACAGATTAGAGAACATACTTGCAAATCACATAATTGACAAAGTACTTGTATTTGGAATATATAAGAACTCTCAAAACTCAACAATAAAATATCAAACAATGCACTTAGGTAATAGGTAAAAGACATGAACTGACATTGGTGAAAGAGGATGTATATATGGCCTTGAATGTGTGCATGAGCATGCAAGGAGGGAGTGGTTCCATGTCCAAGAAGTCTTTTGTGACAAAGAGACTTTCTTAATTCTGTAATGGACAAAACACTGTTTAGGGTGCCAATAAAGCAGGGGTTCCAAAAACAGGAGAAAAGAGGAAGAGAGTTTGATTTTTGATTTTTTAAATAAGCATCAAAATAGTCAACATAGGGGAAAACCAGCTTATTGTAAACTTACTTTTCTACCTTTAAAAATAAATTAATGCTTTATTGGTTTTCAGAAGAAAAATAAGGGGCTGGTGTGAGGAGGCCATAATAATCTTTTTCATGTTTCGGACTTCTAATGATCTTAATTAACCCTCACATGGTGCTGAAGTTACAAGGGGAAGCCCTGAGTGTAGCTTGGTGTCCCTCACCTTTCCTTGCCTACCTCCATCAAATTCTTGTCCTATGGGGATCGGAACATGTGCACTGCCCTGCAATGCAAGGCTAGAAAAGAAAACTTAAACTAAAAACCACACCCAAACAAGTCAAGTTATCCCCTTCCCAGTAGAGCCAGAAAACCAACAGGAATCTTGAGCTACTTATTGCAGTATAATGAAGAAATAATCAAATAATAAAGAATCATCTAGGCAAAGGAAAAAGTTGGTGGGATGTGTAGAGAGGGGACAAAGTGGAGAAATAGATATATGAACAATAATAATTAGAGACTTCAATACCCCACTTTCAATAATGGATTGAACAAACAGGCAGAAGATCTACACAGAAATAGAATATTTGAACAATACTATAAGCCAACTAGACCTATAGCCAGAGCACCTATAGCACATTCCACCAAACAGCAGAAAAACACATTTTTTCTCAAATTGTTATATAAATGGGCCCAAGATGGCACTTTATACTGTATATTGGCCCTTATGTTGTTTACTTTCTCACAAGTTGGCACCACTAGCTCATAGCAAAACTCACACATGTAAGAACACATCCAACTGCTTTCAAGATATCCAACATAAGCATATTTTTAGCTGTTTAGAGCCTGCCTGCTTTGCATACCTTGTAAAACTGCCCCCAATACCTGCTAACCACAGTTGAGAAGAAGCCTGTGGCCATGAAAGACCCCAAACCTCTGCTGCCCTTTGGAGCTCTCAGACTCCCCACCTTGCTGCTGAATGACAGCTAGACACATAAGCCCCCTCTCTGTTTCCTCTTCCCTGGAAGTCCCCTTACCTTTTGGATGGTGGCCTCAGTCTCTGGAAGGCCTCCTGCTGTGTAGGACTTCCCCTCTCAAGCAATCTCATCCCAAAATCAACCAGTAAGCTTGTTGTACAATATTGACATCTCATGTTTCCATCTTACCTTGATCAACCCCAAAATCCTTGAATTCACCACATGAGTGTACATGGAACATTCTCCAAGACAGACCATATGTTCAGCCATACAAAAAGCCTCAATACATTTAAAAGGACCAAAATCATGCAAACTATGTTCTCCAACCACAATGGAATGAAACTAGAAATAAATAACAGAAGGAAATATAGGAAGTACACAAATATGTGACAATTAAACAACACATTCCTAAATGTATTTGAAATTTAGGTGAATGAAAATAAAAACTCAACATCCCAGAAACATATGGTTGCAGCTAAAGCAGTGCTCAAGAGAAATAACTGTAAATGCTTACATTAAAAAAGGAGAAAGATTTCAAATCAGTAAGTTAACCTCCCATCTTAAAAAACAAGAAGAGCAAACTAAGCCCAAAACAAGCAGAAGAAAGGAAATTACATGGATTAGAGAAGAAATAGATAAAAATGGGAATAGAAAAATATCAGAGAAAGTAAAAGTTGGCTGTTTAAAACATCAACAAGATTGACAAAACTTTAGCTACACCGACCAAAATAGAGAGAAGACCCAAATTACTAAAATCGGGAATGAAAGAGGGGCAACCTTACATAAGTAAAAAAGATGATAGAGAATTGTGTTTTTTTCACAGTGCAGTATTATACCTCCTTTCAGGTTCTCAGACCTGATTCCAATGCATGTGTGGGTCAGTGGGATTGGGGGGGTTCTTCCCACACACCACACCAAGCAATTCTTGAACACCAGCAGGTCTGAGATCACTTAACTCAATTCTGACACTATCTGCCCAGAGACAGCAGTAGATTTCCTAGGTTTAGGGCTCCATCCTACAAGGCTGCCCACCACCCCTAACTCCAAACACTAGTTGCAAGCCCCAGGCTTTTACCTGTACTTCAGACCAACTGGTTACAGATAAGAAGTTCCAATAACTAGCCCCTAGGTTCAATTAATTTGCTAGAGCAGCTCACAGAACTCAGGAAAACACTTGCCATTTACCAGTTTAATAAAGGATACCACAAAGAATACAAGTTAAAAGCCAGATGAAGAGATACAAAGGGCAAGTTACCAAATAAAAGAGCTTCTATCCTCATGGAGCTTGGGGCCTGGCTCAGTGGCTGGTGGATGCATTCTGGTTCCTCAAGCATGGAAGCTTTTCTCCAACAGAGAAGCAGGATGCAAAAGAGGGATATGCTTTCTTAATGGTTTTCTGTGAGGGCTTCATTGGTAGTCAGGATTGACTAAATCATTGGCCATTGGCTGATTCAACCTCCAGCCCCCACCCTTGGATGGGGTCCAAAAGTCTCTCATTAACATAACAAGATGCCATTTCACCTTTAAGGCTCCTAAGTGTTTTCAGAAACTGTGGATGAAGACCAAATATACCTGGGAAATAGATATTTGGTCATCTGAATGATCAAATATGTATTTATTATAAGTCATTATATTGCAGGAATACAATGAACATTTTTATGCCAACATATTAGATAACTTAGACAACATTAGAAATTCTTAGAAAGACACAAAATACCAAGGCTGACTGAAGAGCAAACAGAAAACATAAACAGACCTATAACAAGTAAAGAGACTGAATTATTAATAAAATATATATAAATAAATATCCCACAAAGAAAGGCTCCACACCAGAGAGCTTCACTGGTGAATTCTAACAAACATTTAAAGAGAAATTAATTTCAGTCATTCACAAACTCATCCAAAAACTAGAAGAGGAGGGAACATTTCTCAGCCCATTCTAAGAGGATAGTATTACCCTCAGACTACAATCAGACAAAGATATCACAAAACTACAGGTCAATATTCCTTAGGAATATATATGCAAAAACCTTCAACAATCCAGCAGCATAGTAAAAGGATTATACACCATGACCAAGTGGGACTTGTCTCAGGAATGCTAACTGGGTTTAACACACAAAAATCAATCAATATAATACACTATATTAATAGAATAAAAGACAAAAACCACATGATCATATCAACAGATACAGACAAGCACTTGACAAACTCAAAGGGGAGAGAGAAGAGAGAAGAGAGTGAGGCAAGTGATAGTGCAACACAGGCAGATAAAGTTCAGGACCTTTGTAAGTTTCAAACAGGTAAAACTCAGCCATTCAAAAGTTCACTTAGTTAGACAGACCTCAGGTGCCCTGACTTGTGCCTTATGCAAATGAAACATTGTACATTCAGCCAATCAGGAGTAATTGGTGATGTCATTAGTTCAGTTCTCTATTAGGTCTGGGGCAGGTGGGACTTCGTCGTCTCAGGAGGCAGCATAAACTCCAGGCACTGCAGCCCTGACTGCGAGCTCTCTTGGAGCCCCACCTGATGAGCAGGATCTTTCTCTTTTCACTCATTAAAAGAGTTTGCTGGTTGCTCTGTACTCTCGTCTGCTGGCTTCCTTCTTCATCACCTCTGAGACACGATCCTGGGGAGAAAACAGTGTCTGGTAACAAGAGGAAGGAAGGGAAAAGGAGAAGAAAGGAGAGGAAAGTAGAAAAAGGAAGAGAGCACAAGAATCCAGGTTGGAAAGGAAAAAGTAAATGCCTCTATTTGCAGATGACATGACCTTGTATAAAGAAAATCCTAAGAAATCCACTAAAACACTAGTAGAACTAATAAACTGGTTCAACAAAGCTAGAGGATATAAGATCAACAGACAAAAATCAGTTCTATTTTTATACTCTCACATTGAATAATCCAAAAATGAAATTGAGAAAATTCCATTTACCATAGAATTAAAAAGAATAAAATACTTAGGAATAAGTTTAACAAGTGAAGTGCAAGATTTCTACACTGAAAATTACAAAAATTTGTCAAGATTTTTTTGAACTTAGAATTTCCCTCAATGTCATCATTGAGGGAAATTAAAAAACAAAATAAATGAAAATATCCTATGTTCGTCAATTGCAAGATTTAATATTGCTAATATGGAGATGCTCTCCCAGACTGGTTTACAGATTCAATACAATCCCTTTAAATATTCCAGCTGCCTTTTTTGCAGAAATTGACAAGTTCGTTCTAAAATCCTTATGAAAGTGCAAGACACCAGGAATAGCTAAGATAATCTTGGAAAAAAACAAAGTTGGAGGCCTCTCACTTTCCAATTTCAAAACATAAAACAAAACTACACTAATCAAGACAATATGGCACCAGCATAAGGCTAGACACATAGATCAAAAAAATAGACCTGAGAGTCCAGAAATAAATTATTTTGTTTATATAATTGATTTTTGACAAGGGTGCCAACACAATAATTCAGTGGAGAAAAAAAAGTCTTTTCAACAAATGGTACCAGGACTACTAGACAACTGCACACAAAAGAATGAAGCTGAACCTCTACTTCATACCACATACAAAAAATAATCCAAAAATAGATCAAAGACCTAAATGTAGGAATCAAAACTATAGAACTCTTAGCTGAAAACACAGGAATAAATCTTCACTAAGACTAGGTAATGATTTCTTAGATATGATACCAAAAGCACACATGCAAAAGAAAAAAAATAGATGAACTTAGAATCTTTATGCTTCAAACCTCAAAGAAAAACAACTTCCCACTTCTTTGGGATGGGAGAAATATTTGCAAATCAATTTCTGATAAAGGACTGGCATACAGAATATATAAAGGACTTTTAAAACCCAACAGTAAATAGTCTAAATGACCCAATTTTAAAACAGGTAAAGGATCTAGGCATGTTTCCAATGTACATATATAAATGACCAATAATCACATGAAAATATGTTTGACATTACTCGTCATTAGGGAAATACAAATCAAAATCACAATGAGATACTACTACATGCCACTAGAATGAATTTAGTCAGCTAATAACAACTGTTGGTGAGGATGTGGAATAATAGGAACCCTCGCACATTGCCTGTGGGATTGAAATGGTATACCATTTCAAAAGCTAATTTGGAAAACAGTTTGGCTGTTCTTCAAAATCTTCAACATTGGGTTACCGTAAGACCGAGGAATTGTAATCCTAGATATATACTCAAGAAAATTGAGAACAGATGCCCAAAAACACCTGTATATGAATTTTCATAGCAGCATTATTCATAATAGCCAAAAAGTGGGAAAAAACAAAAGTCCCCCAACTGATGAATGAAAAGACAAAATGTAGCATAACCATATGATGGAATATTATTTAGCCATAAAAAGGAATGGAGTATTCATACATACAGCAACATGGGTAAACCTTGAAAACATTATGCTAAGTGTAAAAAGGCAGACAGAGGCCACATTTTGTATGATTACATTTACATGAAATATCCAGAACAAGCAAATCTGTATAAACACAAAGTAGATTAGTGGTTGCAAAAGGATAAAGGAAAGGGGGAATGGGAGTGATTACTAATGAATATGGGGTCCTTTTGGAGTGATGAAAATGTTCTGGAATTAGACAGCGGTGACAGAATTATGACGGCAAGTCCTTGGTCTTAACCAGAAATGATAAATACAACTTCCACACCAGCACAGACACCCCCAGTGAAACTAGGCTTCCCACACAATACAGGGATTAGGGAGCAGGCAGAGCAGTGATTGCTGATAGATAAAGCAATTAACTTCTTCTAACCTAAATGCCTTTGTCTATAAGATGTTGATGATGATGCCTGTTACTGGGGGTCATTTTGAGGATTAAATTCTATTAGACATACAATGTCCCAGGCCCAGCATCTGGCACACTGTAGGTGTTTGATAAATATTAACTCTTTTATAGTTAGGACAGTGGAGACTGACTTGCCTGGGACAGATAATCTGGTTTCTTGGTAAAAAATGAGACTTAGAGGAGGCACCAGGAAAGGAAAACAAGGAGAGGGGAGGGGAAGGAGCCCATCAAAGATTTAAATGTGGTTTTCCCTCCTGCTGAGAGGGCCCCTGCATTCAATAAACTGGAATGACCCTAGCTGAACTTCCAGGCTTGAACGTATAGTTGGTTTTGAAAAGGCCCTCTTCTTTTTCAAGATCAATTGTTCAACAGGACTAAAAAGCTTGCCCAGGAAAGAGGCTCAGCCCTAAAATCTTCAGGGTAAACCATGAAAAGCGGGAATGTGCCGTCTCCCTCTAGGGAGCGGGAAGTCCCATACATACCGCTGTCTGGTCGCTGTGATTCCACTGCCTCTATTCCAAACTAACCAGAAACCCGAGAACTTGAAAGCTGAGCTCCAGCTAACAATGTTTAAGTGAACCGGCTGTTGCATAAACCTTAAACCACATGTGATTTGGCTGTGGTGCTGCCCTGGGCCAAGAGACATTAACACAGGGGGATCCCAGCTTACAAATGGATTGTGTTCCAAATGTACATTGGAAGGCTGTGGTCTAAAAGGCAGAATGCACTGTCCCAAAGGAGTGATGTCATAAATGGTGATTAGGGCCACGCCAGCTCACAAAATTCCATGTAACCATAATATCGCTAATTTCTGTACATTATAGCCAAAAAAAGTAAAAGTCAATAATAGGACAACACTAATCATTAAAGAATGAGATAAACAATAAAGTTGAGTATCTTTCATTTGTCTTCAGTACTAGGTTTTAAGCAAAGGCAGGTTTCATTAAAAGAGGATGGAAAGATCTATTCAGGGAGGCTGAGAGGCCAGAAAAAACTGAGACTGGGAATCACACCAGCTCGCATGGGCCCTGCTGTTTCTGAAAGGCTGGTGTCTGCACCTGAAGGCCAACCTAGACCCCAGAGGGGTTAGACTGAAAGGGAGTTAGCCGAACTAGCCCTATGCAGCCATCTCAGCAGCCACAGTAGGACGTGGCTTCAGTGTCTCTCTCCTTTTAGAAATGATTTACCCCTACTAATGCTCCAGTCTGCCCCTAATTCCCAGAGCTACTGAAGTGTAGAACTTTGGTGCATCTTTCATACTGATGTCTGAGATCAGACAAGCCCTTGGACACTCACATTGCCTGGGTGGTTTGAATTTGACAATCCCAGCTCATTTGGACTGAAGCTACGATTGCCATTCCTTTTGCACAGAGGCCCCACCAGCTGTCTAGATTTTTTGCTGACCAACATTGCACCTGGTTGGAGACATTCTAAATCACTCATCTTAACTGTAAGGCAAGGATCAAATACACATTTTATCTGTACACACAAAAAAGATGTGAGAAAAGAGGAGAGGAATAATTGGGAAAGGAAGTGAAGTGGAAAAGATCATCTGTAAAGCAAAAGAGAGGATTTCTGCAAGATGTAGCCATAAGGTGGCACCATCAGCCCAAGGCAGTTGGACTGTCCACAAAGGGCAGGCGGAGAACAGGGTGAAACAATGAGTGACATTCAGGGGTGGGTAGAAGGCTGAAGGAGCCACCCTGCAGTAAATAATTCAACCTATACAAGAAATTCCTCTGAAATATCCACTCCATCCTAGATTTACTCACATATGCATAAATACAATAATTAATTCCCTTAAAATGACAAAATGCCTCAATTTTATTGCTTTAAATTAGTTTACGTCCCTTGCCCACTTTAAAAAGTTTTTTATACTTTTTAACAATTAATTTCTAATACTTCTGTTTATTCTGAGCACTAATCCTCTCACAGTTAGATATATACAAATACTTGGTCTGTAGTTTGGTTGTTTTTAATAACAACTTTCTGTTGTACAGAAATTTAAAATTTTAGCATAGACTGTTAATCTTTTCCATTACGATTGGTCTTTTTTAGTCCCATTTAGCACATTTTCCACTATCTTGAAATGATAAAGGATATTCTTTTAAGTCATCTTCTTAAAATTTTGTTTTTTAAACTACTGGCTCTGTCCCCATATTTTTTTTCCCCAGATGGACAAGCCAATTAACAAATATTCCATCCTTTCCCAGTCTTGTCATAAAACTAGTTTCCTGTGAATGCTTGTGTCTGTTTTAGGAGGCCTTCTATTCTGACCTATGGGTCTATTTCTCTATTCCTGCACCTAATACCTAGCTATTCTTGACTTCACTTTGTTTTTCAAACACCTGTATGACATTAGCTCACTTCTTCCATTACATCATTACAATCATCTCAGGGCTCTAGACCAAGAGATGACAGGAGGATGCATGGACCACAGCTAATACGCTGCAGAGATCAGTGCTAAATGACAGAAATACAGTTCATCTATCCAGGATTTATGACACTCAGTTGCCAGTCATTTGATTTGGGAAACAAAGTTGCAAATTATTTAATTTTGGTTGGGTAAACTGCTCCAGAAAGCAGTGGTTAACTTTCTGGGAAAGAAAACATTGGGGCTGTGCATCTGGAATTTGGTCACAAAAGGAACCAGATGGAAGAGGAAAACAGAGCAAATCCATCCCTACCTGGTCTTGGGGTAAGGGGCCGAAATAGATTTTGTGAGTTTGAATCTCTTGTGATTGTTCAACTAAAGTCAGAAGAAAGATGACTACCTTTGTGTTTACATGTGTCTCCAGGTGAAATGTGTGGACATTTCTGGTGTCAATCAACCAGGGAAGAGAGTCTCATATCAGGGAGTCAGAACCTATATAATGATAATGGGCCAGACTTTTATGGAACAGGGAAATTCCATTTCTTTCTTGATCTTTTCTGGGGGGGAGGGATGGCTGACTTGGAAAACTCCAGATGAATTTGAGGACATCCTGGACTGGAGAGGGAAAGTGGCCTTTGCCTCATGAAGACAGGCCAGGAGCTTGGTAGAAGACAACATGTCCAAACTAACTCCTTATCTTTCTCTCCAAGAATCTGGTGCTCTTTCAATATTCCAATTCTGGGAGGGCAGCACCATCTGCCCAAATGCCAAGCTGCTCAATCCACAAGCCTGGGCACTATCCTTGAGGGTGAGTGAAGTCTTATTTGATTCTATCACCTCAGTTGCCCGGCTCCAGCCCCATCTCTCAATCTCCAGCCATCCCAGCCCATACTAGCAGGCACCGAGACCCCTGCTCTCTTTAGCGGGAACTATGGCAATAGCTTTCCGATGGGTCCCCTGGCTTGAGTCATACAGAGCCCCACTCCCCACCCTTGAAGCCGAAAGGCAAGTCCAGTAATGTCATTTTGTTGCTTACCACTTGATAATAACTTCCCACATTCCCCTTAGGCTACAGTCCAAACTGTTTAACATGATTTACACTGCCCTTCTTGATCTGGGCTCTGCTGACCTTTGTAGCCACTTTCTTGAGTGCTTAACAGCCCAGACCATGGACTCAGGCTTCTCTGACATACGCGCTAGCTCAGAAACTTGGACAACCTTGTGCATCTTTCCCTGCTTCCGTGTTCTAATGTGTAAAATGAAGAGAGGCCTACCTCCTGGGCATGTTGTGAGGAGTGAGTTAACACAGGTAAAGGAATTGCCACAGGAAGCATTTACCACCATAAGTTGTTCTGGATGTGTCTCTACACCCTGCTAGGCTCTAAGTTCCACAGTGGCAGGGATGAGTCCATCTGTTGACCACGCTTTGCTGGTAATGCATTGTACGTGCAGAAAAATATAAGCCATCACAAACTGGAATGGAGTAAGCCACTATTTTTAAGTCAGTCTGCCTACTGCTGTGCTCCCTCTTCGTCCAATGTCCTAAGTTTTCCTAGAGGTGTGCCCCGAGGTGCCAGCTTACTCCCAGCTGTGAGCCCCAACTCGAGCCTGAGGCTAAGGGGAAGGAGAGTGCCCCCTACTTACGGAAGGCACAAAGGCAGGTGTGGGTTATTTCCCAGGGGAAGGGGCACGGCAGCGAAGGGGCCACGAGGGTCTGCGCTCTCTCCCCATAGTCGGGTTTCTTTCCTTTGTCATCTTTACAGCAGCGAAGCCTGACTTTACCAGGGGGCTGTCTCACATTACTAAAAGTGCAGATAACTGACAGAAGAAAGGTCGGTGGGCCCAGGGAAAGGGACACGACTGGAAAATGCGACAGTTCAGTCTCCCTGCATTTTTCATCTGAATGCCTGTCTTCGGATAAACGCTTCTGAGGGAGAGGGCTGAGGAGAAAGGGGGCTCTCCTCCTGGCTCCCTCTCTCATGTCCGTGCCCCGCTTTCGGTAACCCCTGCTTCTCTTCCTACCTACCTCCGAGACCTTCTCCAGCCCTGTCACCGGAAAACAACCCGCTGGGTCCTGCCCAGCGCCCAGAGCAGGGCGCAGGGTGTTTTATTAGCGACATTGGCTGCCTCTGCTCCACGCCAGCGGGGCCACCGACCCAACGGGTGACGCCAGAAGTAAGGGTGGGGAAAGATGATGCGCTCCCCTCCTCTGGGGAAGGCAGAGCGCGGGCGGAGGGGCGGGCGCGGCCGCCGCAGGCTCGGTTCCCGGGAGGCTCGGACTCGCGCAGACCCTCGGCAGCCGGCGCTGCGCGGCGGAAGCGTGGCCGCGGGGATGGCGGCCCCCCAGCACGAGCAGGTACCGGGCTCAGGGCGCGGGCCGGGGGTTCACCGGGCCAGGGCCCCGAGGCCAGACGCGGGGCCGGGAGGCCGCACAGACAGGCCTCCAGGTCCCTGCCCCGCCCGGGGACGACCGGCCCGGGAGGGAGCGGCGGTGATCTACTGGACGCCGCTGGTTGCTCTGCCTCCGCCCGCCGCGCCCCAGGGCGGCCGAACTCCTCGCAGTCTCGCCCTCTGCCTCAGCCTCCCTCTCCTCCAACACCCTGTCTCATCCTGCAGGAGCCTGCGGGGCTCATCCCTAGCCATTCCCTGTGCCCCACACCGGCTGCCCGCCCTCCTCCTGGCTCCGTGGTAGAAGCCCCCCAGGGCCCAGGTGAAGAAGGCCTTTGAGCGTTGGGAGAGAAGAGCTGAGGGATGATGGGCATACATCAGTCTTGACTCTAAGGTCAATCTGGAGCTCAAAGGATTGCTTCAGAATCACTGGGAGGCCTAGTGCACGGGCTCTGCCCCCAGGGCCTCCAATTCATCCCCCACCCCACCCCCGCCTCCCCTGGGATAAAGCCTGATCAGTTTGCAAGCCTATTTCTCAGTGCTAATGCTCCACCTTTGAAAGCCACTGAGCTAGCCCTTTCTTCCTGCTGGTGGTGATTTCAAACCCAATGACTATTTTCCATTCATAAGATAATTCTTAGGCCATGATCAGGTCAGTACTTACACATGGGGGAAAGGGTGGGCGTGCAGTTAGAAGTGGACCTTTCCTCTGGGAGCTCAGATCCTAGAAGGGAAAGTAAAACAAGGACAAAAATAATTCATAGAGGGTAGGAAGAGATCACTGTCTCAAAAATGGGCTCAAGTGAAGCCTTATATGATTTCTGAGAAACAGAGGATTGTTGGGGGGCTGAGGGGGGGTGGCGGAGGTGGATGGGCAAGGCCGATGGGGGCGAGGCATTTGAGCTGGGTCTTGGAGGATGGATAAAATCTGGCCACGTGGTCATGAGGCGGAATGAGAATTCCAGGTGGTAGGAACAGCAGTACCAAATTGCTTGGAGGTGAAAAAAATAGTTGAGGATGGGGTGACTGGGGGTTGGGGAAGGGGGGTCAGCGATTCATTATGACTCTGGCAGAAATCCAGGACTCATGAAGACTTAAAGTGGAAGATAAAGGAGAGCTAGGCTGCAGGAGGCCTTGTGTACCATGCCATGCATCTGGGATTCATCCTCTAACGCAGAAGCTATAAGGAAGCCCCACGTCTTCCTTCCTAGCTCCAAACCCAGATCATCCAAAGGGAGTTGTGGACCAAGAAGTGTTGTTCCAGGGGGAGGGGATTCCCCACCCAGGGCAAGTTCGCTGTGAATTTAATCAGACCCAAAAAAGGCAAGGGTAAGAAGTTGGGGTGGCTAAAAGGGTTTCAGACCACATTTATTCTCAGGGCAGTAGGTTTCAGTCTCTCCTGGCTGCAGTGCTGGAAGCACCTGCTACCCAGCACAGGTTTAATCCTCTCCTTGCATGGCTTCACACACCACTGCCACTCTCTCTTAGTTCTCCTTCCAGGTTTCCCTTCTCTGCTTGCCAAGATCTCTGCACCCACCCTTGTACCACTCTCTCCCTGCTCTCCTGCCCCCTACTTCCGGTGCTTAGCACCCAGAGGAACTCTGTGGGCAGGTATCTGATGACTGGCAGATGCCCAACCAATTATGTACCAGGAACTGAGGAAAAGAGAATGGATATTTCCTCTCCACCCCTCCCCTGAGCAGGTACTCCTGTGACTGGCCAGCTGTTCTGTCCTGAGTAAACATCCCATAGATGTGCAAACATGCTCAGGTATATATACACAATGGGCACCATTAAGGCCAGGTGGACCAAGAAGTGTTGTTCCAGGGGGAGGGGATTCCTGGTCAGAAATTTCCATTTTCTCCACAAGAACTCTGCATACCTGGGAGGGGCAGAAGTCAGGACAGTCACTTTCACTGCTGCTATCTGATCTCTTAAGGCTGACATCACTGCCTCGCCCACTGCCCTCAGGAGGCATGGCTTTTCTGTTAATGCTGAGAGGGACTCACAGCTTTTCCCTTAATCCCCCAAAGCAGAGCTATGTGTCCAGGGATCAAGAGCCAAGGCATCACCTGGGTACCAATTAGAAATGCAGGGTCCCAATCATCATCCCAGACCTACTGAATTAAAGTCAGACCCTGAGTTACTGCACATCAAAGTTTGAGAAGTGCTGCCTTAAACCAGACTTTACAAGAGCTGGGATAATAGAAAACAATGCATATAGTTACTGTCCATCCCATAAAAATGTCCTGACTATCCTATATATTATAGCATCCTCTCACTCTAAACCTTACCCTATTTTCCCACATTACCCTTGTTGCATCCTGAAGCATGTCTATTTGTGTGTTTGAGAACCTCCATCACCTTAGAAGCTCCACAAAAGCATGCACTTTATCTGTTTTGCAAGCCACTGTACTTCCAGCACCTAGAACAATCTGGCAAATGGCAGGGCCTCAATACATGTTTGTTGAATGAGTAAATGAGTTAGTGAATGAGTATACAATCTCATGATCTAGGAGGCCAGTCAGCCCAGCTCCCCAGTACCACTTGAGGCAGATACCACCCTCCCCATCTAGCTACAACCCCTGGGGTCCATTAAGTCAGCCACACCCCTGTACTTGTGAGGCTCCTCAATGTTGGAGTGCGAGAGACTGAGAGCGTGGTATAGCAGTTCTCTTTTGCTTGTCTGAGGCCTGCTTTGCAGGCTCTGATGCCTCCAAGAGGACCCACTTCTGCCCCAAAATTGCACTCTGCCTTGGGGTAGGCCCTACACTCCCACCTCCTTCCATGGGAGTTTTGTCCTCATCCTGTGACATGAATTCCCTGTCACTGAACACAGCATCCCAAATCTAAAATCCTTACCTCCTGCTCACAGGTCCCAGGGACATCAATAGTTTGAATTTACTATTCTGTTTGACACTCATTCTGGTGAGATTTTTCTAACAGATGGATTTTGTTGAAAGAGAGACATCAGTTCGGAGGCCACAGCTGAGGTGAGAAGTGATGAGGGCCAGCACCAGGAAGGTGATATTTTTCAAACATATTGATCAAGTGTGCAATATGCCACACGGGGGCCATTCAGAGGCAGGGTAACAAGCAGACAAATTATCAGTGATCATGCAGTGTGATAACAGTGTTCAGGGGACAGTGGACCTACCGGCAGGACCTAACTCAAAGGGCTTCCTGGAGGAAGTCTGGTAACACCAGAGGGAGTAGAGAAAGAGTGGGTAGAAGAAGAGCATTCCAGAGACAAAGGCTGTGCTGGGCCAGTGGAGAGAAATGAGGCTGGAAAGGGGCGCAGGGCCACATGAGACATGTTAGCGATGAGGGCAGCCACTTGGGTTTCAAGCAGGGAGATGAACACCCAGGAGGTAGTCAATAAATATTTGCTGAATGAATGAAAAGTGGATGACAAAGAGGCCACAGAGGTGGAAAGAAGTGGTTTGCAAAATATTTAGTGGTAAGGTCAATGGGAAGGTAGTGGGTTGGAGGTAGAGGATTAGAGTCAAGAATGGTGCCCTAGATTTCTGCTTTGAGCTGTTGGATAGATAGGATGTGGGGCTATTGAGAAAAATATGGGAGCAATTTGGGGAAAGTTAATAATATGTACAGTTTGGAGCAAGTTAAGTTCATGAGTCTGAGGGACATCGAAGTGGAGATATGTAGAAGGAATTCAGAAAGATCTGGAGCTCAGAAGTGAGATTTGGCCAGCTAAAAGGAGACAAGACATAAATAGGAACAGTGATACAGGGACAGGAAAAAAAGAACTTGGCTACTGACAGAACAGAAGGAGAAAGGAGAAGGCAGAGTAACAATGGCTTCGTAATGTCTTTTAAGTGACGTATGTTCACGTGGGGTATATTCAATACAGACAGGTGTGCAAAAGAAGTAAATATCCCAGATACATCACTAACCATAGGTCATTCCTGTTAACATTTTGGTAACCATTCCAGATACCTCTTTTCGGGATGTCTTTTTATTATTTATTCTATGTAACTACATTTAACTTAACAGGCTCATATTATACACAACTGTGTTTGGAGCATGCTTTTTCTTTTAACAATATGTCATGGAAGTATGTCTACCTCAATAAATATAGACGTGTGCCACCATTTTAAAGATCCACATAGATTTCTTTTGTATCAATATATAACTCATTAACTGATCCCCCTACAGGTTGACATGTAGATTATTGGCCTATTTCTCAATATTATAAATAAAACTATTTGAACACCTGTGTCATACTTCCTTGTAGAGTTGTCTCATTTCCTGAGAGAATATTCCTAGAATATTCAAGTTTCTAGAATATTCTACACCAGAATAGACAAACACTTGAAATTTTGACATGCCTTGCCAGATTTCTCCCCAGAGAAACTGTCTTATTTTATACCCACCCCTGAAATGCATGAGGAGGCCATTTTCCTCATGGGCACTGGCTGCTAAACATTTTCCTCTTGTCATTCTTTTAAGTGAAAAATAGACCTCATTGTTGTGGAAATTTTTTCTTTTCGATGTTAATTTTATTTAAATTATGTACATCTATGATTTAGAAGTAAACCAGAAAAATAGCAATTCCTCCCCAACACTCTTCTTCATTCCTGATTTCTATTCCCCAATGGTAATGACTTTCAGTTCTTTCAGTCATTTTTTCTAGTGTATGCTCCATATTTTAAGTAACACAACTGATTTCTCATCACTGGCATTATTTCTTGATTCCCTAGTATGGAAGATGAGAACAAAACTCTTACACCCTGTGCATCCCTTCCTACCCCACTAATTCCCCATGCTCTGTCCCATCAATCTAGTTATGTCACAGGTGTTGGCTGAGTCTGTAGTCACTGCTTGCATTGGTGTATCTGTGTGGGTGCTGTTCACCTCTCAGCCCAGTCACTCCATATGCACTATGCCCTGTTGTGCCTGCTCTTGAGTTTCATGTTTTGGTTTCCTTTGTCCTCTATTCAGCCCCAAACCCCCTGCTGGACTTGTACATTTCTTCTCAGTCCGTTGGAACCCATCAGCCCATCTCTCAGCTTCACCTTTTTCTTGGAGATGCATTTAGTGAGACCACCTGTCCTGGTCCAGTCTGGGCTGGCTGCTCCCTCAGTCCACCGCCCAGACAGCCATCCTGGACACCCCTCCCCATCCTCCCGGGAAATCCATTCACCTGGAAGGGACTGTCCGTGTTACATTCCTCTTTCCTGGGTTCTCCTGTTCTCTTTCTTGACCTACTCTGTTGTGTTAGTGGAGCACATCCTCTAGGAGCCTCCTGAGATAGGACACATGGGAGGTAAATGTTTTTGAAATTTTGCATGTCTGTAAACCTTTATTCTGCCTCCAAACTTGGTTGGTAGTTTGTCTATAGAAATAATTTTCCCATGGAAGTTTGGATCTTTGTCCTGCTGTCTTGTAACTTGCAGAGCTGGTGTTCAGAAGTCTGGTGCTATTCTGAGTCTTGGTCCTTTGCACATAACCTGTGTTTTCTCTCTGGAAGACTTTTCCTTTCGAACCACAATTTTCAAATTTCATGTTCATGTGCCTTGATGTGAGTCTGTTTGCATCCTTGGTGCTGGGCACCTGGCAAGTTCTTTCATTTGAATACAGGTGTCTTTCAGTCCTTGGGAGTTTTCTTGGGAGGAAATTGTATAATTTCCTGCCATCAAGAATCTCTATTCTCTGGTTCTAGAACTCCTAATTTTTGTATGAGACTTCCTGGCCAGATTCTTTAATTTTCTTATATTTTCTCTCCTGTTTTCCACCTTTTTGGTTTTTTTTTTTTTTCTTTCTGAGGGATTTTCTCAGTTTATCTTCATTCTTTCCATTAGATTATTTCTGTTCTCATATTTTTCATTTCTAAGATCTTTTGTTTCTATTTTTTAAAACATGGTGTCGCTGACATCAGTGCAGAGCCCTCTCCTGTCTCAAGTGTCTAGTGATCTTTGGCTGTGTCTTGCCAATGGGTTTCAGCCCCTGGGCAAGTTCACTGTGGATTCAATGTGACCAAAGAAATTGACAGCAAATGTTCTTTGGGGTGAAAGGGTTTATTACCCGTCTTGTTCTCCAGTGGTAGGTTGAGCACTGGCATCTCTGCCTCCACCCAGAGCACTGGGCCGAGCTCTCTATATAGCACAGTAGCTTTTGCCTAAAGGTGTGGAAGCAGTAGCCTAGCAACAGGCCAGTTACATCATCAGGTGGTTTAAGTTCAGTGAGGATCCTGACCATAGGAACCCCAACTTCCCCACAGGCTGTCTGCTTGTATTTAAGAGGAGACACTAGAACATGGTTTGGAAGCTTTTGTGAGTGGGCAGAACTTGGTGACGGGCAGGCTTGCCAGCGGCTGACCTAGCTGGGCCTTTTCACAGGGAGAATGATAATCGTCCATACCTGAAGGTCTTTTCTCCTGGCCTGGTTTCCCCACAGAGAAATCCTCTGGTCTTCTGTGTATAAGGGCTGTGTCTGGCTGCCAGCATTCCAAGCCAATGAAGCATGGCTGCCTCTACTAGGCCCAGGGCAAGGATACAAATAGAAGTCCACATGCAAATGTCTAAAGATCATAAACCACGCTGCTCTGACAGCCCTATCGACATGCAGCCTGCTTGTCCCAGAGGCTGTAAGAAGCCAGACTCTCCCCACCTGCAAACCTGAGCAAGGATCCGCTGGGACTGGAGGGGTGGCAGTTTGGATGTGCATGGATTAGTTTTCCACACAGGAGAAATTCATTTTTTTGGAGTTTTCAACCCCGGCTGCACCACTTCTTCTAGGACCCATCTACCGCTCAGCCTTCCTGAGGGTCTTACACCACAGCCTGCCTTCACACAGTTGTTCCTAGTGAGCTCGAACATCTTTTCATACATCAGTCGTTTGTATGTCCTCTCTTGTGAATTTCTTGTTCATGTACTCTGCCATTTGGGAATGTTTGTCTCTTTTGGATTAAACTGTAAAAGCTCTTTTTCTATTTATGTTGTTTACTTCTTGTTTCTCACTTATGTTGTATTTTCCCCCATTTAATTAGTCCTTCAAATAAAGGTGATTATAATGTATCTGATTTCTCGGTCTTCCATGGAGCTACAGTGCCCCCAGGCCAGAAGCTGGGGCTGCAAAACCGCGAGGCCCACCTGGCCGCCGCCTCCAGGTGCCCAGGGCCCGACGCCGCAGCCGTGTGGAGGCCAACTGGGGGCTGCTACCCCTTCTCTGCCCCGGCCTCCCCTTGCAGGAAGGAAGGCTGATTCCCAGGCAGTGCTCGAGAGGGCTGAGGCGCGGCTTGTCCCCAGCCCGGGCTGCAGCGTGTCCTGCAGTCTGTATCCCCGAGGTGCCCCGGGGCCCCCTGCGTTCCAAACCGTGCTCTGGGTGGGGCGGGGTCAGTAACGGGGACCAGTGGGAGGGGCCCTGCGGCCCTGCCTCAGCGAACCCCTGGTCCTCAGGAACCAAGGGTGGACACTCCCAGCCAACCGCAGGAAGGAGCTCAGCACAGGTGAGCGCCCTAGTCCTCGTCCTCCCAAAGGAACCCCCTCCCAGGGGGGCCTTGTTCTCCCCAGCCCCAGGGATGCCCCTTCTCGCCCTCAGCCTTGGAATGGGGGGTAGCCAGGAGCAGGGAAGTTAATGAGCCACCCCCCCCTCACCCTGTGTGCCCCAGTCCACAGGCACCCTGGGTCCCTGGGTCCTCTGCTCACAGAAATAAAGTGGTTGTGGCCCATCGCCTCCTGGGGGGCTCTGAGGTTGGAGTGACCAGCTGTGGGTGAGGTGCGGAGGCTGGACTCATCCAGGGCTGGAGCAAACGGACAAGCGCAGCAGCTTTCCCGCCGCGGTCTCTGCCAGGGCGGCCCACCTCTCGGACCAGCTGGCCCCTCACTGCCCCCTAGGAGCAGGAGGAGGGTGCTGGGGGATCCCAGGGCTCTAAGGATTCAACCCAGCCCTCTCATGGGACCCCTGAGGCGCTCCATGTGACCCCAACCTGGTTTCTGGTCAACTAAGTCCCCCAGAAGTACCACAAGTTTTCCATCGGCCCTTTGGGCCCAGACTGTGCCCCCTAGCTCCTCATTGCTGACCAGTCCCACCCCAAATGAAGTTCCAGCTTTCATTCTGCCTGGAAAAAACAATAATCTGTTAGGTTCTTTCACTTTATAATTTCTGGGTGCCACATCATGCTTAGAAATGCCTTCTCCACCACATGATTATTAAAATGTTTAGTCATATTTTCTTCTAACACTTTTAAGATTTTCTTTTTTACATTTAAATGCTTGATCCGTCTGAAATTTATTTTGAAGTGGGGTATGGATCCAGCTTTATATTTCTTCCAAATGCCTAGCCAGTTGTCTCAGCACCATTTCTTGAACAATCCATTTTTTTCTCACTGATTTCAAGTGACTCATTTATCATATGTACTTGGGTCTGTTCCTGGACTCTGTGTTCTATTCATTCATATTTTATTCCTGGGCCAGCAATGCTTTCAATTAATATCTGTGGTTTTATTGTGGATTTCAGTGTCTGGTAGGCCAAGCATCCAGTCTTCACTCTTCTGAATTTTCCTGGCTCTCCTTTTATATTTATCTTTTCAGGTGAATTTTTTTAATGTTATCATTAATCTACAATTACATGAAGAACATTATGTTTACTAGGCTCCCCCTTCACCAAGTCCCCCATACACACCCCATTACAGTCACTGTCTATCAGCGTAGTAAGATGCTGTAGAATCACTGTCTTCACTGTGTTGCACAGCCCTCCCCATGCCCCCACCACATGCTAATTATACATACTAATCGTAAGGCCCCCTTTCTTTTTCCCCGGCCCTTCTCCCTCCCTCCCCACCCATCCTCCCTAGTCCCTTTCCCTTTGGTAACTGTTAGTCCATTCTTGAGTTCTTTTCAGATGAATTTTGCTGTCATTTTGCTTTCCAAAATAAATCCTCTTAAGATCCTGAATGGGCTTGCATAATAACACTTCAGGAAAAAAAATTGTTAAGAAGTAGACCCTACCTACAAAAAAATATTGTACTCTAGGGAATTGTTACTAGATAAGAGATGTCTCTAAAAGTATCATCTTTATTCTCACCATCATCATCATCATCATGAGTGTGGTTTGCTTTTTAGCTAGGAAATGAGTGCTGTTTCAAGATCACTATCAATATCAATGTCAGATAATAAATTATGGAAGTTCTTGTATTTAGCAGAAATCTTTTCAGCTACAATTTTCACTCCCTGTGCTCTCCTGGTCTTCAGTACAATAATTTATCACACTTCATTAAAAAATAACTTGGAATCTAGTGGATAATTACACATTTATGCCCAGGGCTATATTACTAGTAGAAGACAAAAGTATTTTTTCTTCTCAGCTCAGCTTGTGATTCACAGTACCTTCCTACAAAACTCTCTTAAACTATCTTATTTATCCTCACCGTATTCCAGTGAAGTTGACAAAAGCAGCTATTACATCAATCTCCAGTTTCTAATAAGGAAATGGAGAAAAACAGGTTAGTGATGTACCCAAGGCCACCTAAAGATCCAGTCAACTCAGTGCTGGGTGCTGGGTGTTGCTAAATGGCTGCATGGCTCAGTGCTCCAAACCCATCCAGGGTTTTCTGCCCCGAAGCAGAAGTCCACAGAGATGGACCCATCAAGCAGGAGGGGGCTGAGGTTCAGCTCTTCCCTGAGGGTTGCCACCAAGGCTTTCTTCCTGCTCCTGGAAAGCAGCACTTGAGCCCAGCTGCTGTGACTTCCATTTGGATATCGGGGACCACCTGGTGGGATCACCCAGGGGCAGGGACCCATGGAGAAGCTGCCAGCATCACCTGCTGCTTCATTCTCTTTCTCTCTCTGGCATCATCCAGCAAGCCCTGGCCCTGTGCAAATATATGTCAAGCCACCACTTAGCTGTGCCTTCTGGAGCCTTGTTCTTTCTTGTAGGGGAGCCCCTCAAGCCTCTGACAGAAGCACAGATTTTATTAGGGAACCTGCTTACCTGGAGTCAGAGAAATCCTAGGCTGAACTATGGATGGTATTGTTCTTTTCCATCTGTCAGAATTGCTTGTGCCATTTGAAGAAAATATAATGTTAAAACCTAGCTAATATCAGATTTGTGTAGCAAGTGTTCTATTGGCCTTCTCTTCTTTGCCATCATTGGGGATTTTAGCTTTTAACACGACTGGTCTGGGAATTATGCTCTCTATGCTCTCCATGAAAGTTATAGAAGATTATGTTTTCCCAATGCTCGACCTTAAAGGTTTCTCATGACCACGTGCAGTGGATTAGCAGTGATCAATGGAAGGCAGCGTGGGAGTACATGCTGTGCTCACAAAAGCATTTTCTGAGGTTAGTCTCTGTGCTCTCGAGCTCGGTTGGCCAGGGCAGGGCCAAACCCCCCTTCCCTGGGGCCAGACTTTAAGTTAAATGGAACTAACAGGAGTACAACTAAATGCTCCGAACAAGTAGGGCCTCTGGTTAGCTCTCTCTCTAAAACCTTGAGCTCAGAGATATTTACTTCTTGGCATCATTGAAGACAACAGCAAAACAGATGCTTTTTAGATGTTCTTAGGTTCGCCCTCATATCCCAGAAGCCAGGGCGACACTGCCTAGTTAAAGGTCACTCCCTTCATCCTTGACTGAATTGCCAAACAAACCACAAGAACAGAGCCTCTTCTGGTGTTCTGACCTAGGAGCAGAATCAAATGTTTACTAACAGTGATCTCATTGCTGTTTTGTTTTGGGGGGTGTGTGTGTGTTTGAGTTCCATAAGCAAATATTTTATTAGGGCTTTCATCCTAAATAATTTGTGTACTAAGAAACATTACCACTTTTCATGGTTTGGGTTTCCTGTTGTAATGCTGTAAAACACGAGCTAAGGAAACAAGGACACTTTGAAAGGGGCTCTTTTTATTTTTTTCAGATCTCTCACACAAGGCTCTCTGTGGATGATGAGTGGAAGTAAGTGATTAGTATTTTCTTATAGCTGTTATACTAAAAATTAGATTTCTAGCTTAACATTTTGAGAAATTACTTGAAGCCATCATTTTATCTGAAAATTTCTCACCTGAGAGAAGGTGGGTCATCATTATAAACCCAAACCACAGGGATTTCATGTTTTCTAAAATGTGCTCCATGTAATCCCACAAAGTTGGATTTATATGTCCTTCAAAATAGGGTAGTGTCAACTTAGTATTTATCTGTGCACCATATATATCTGGTTTTCTTTATATGCTGTTTCCACTGTGTTCTGAGTGCCTATTGTGTGGCCATTGGGCACCAAAAGAACTGAAATAAAAATGAAAAGTTCCTCCTTTTTGCAGTATGATAATCAATTTGAATATATTCCTAATCAAAATAAGGAAGTACTTACTACATTTGTATACCACTTCATGCTTTCCAAAATACTTCCACATATGTTATGTATTTGAGATGCATTTTATTATATATATATATATACAAAATAGATTGTCATGAAGCATATTTTGTTTTATATCTATGCAAGTCCTATTTTAGACTGATGATAAATTCACTCTTCTATCTATATGACCTAAGTTGAAAGTCTATTCACTACACAGAATATTAAATAGTTATTTTGGTTTTGGAGCTGTAAAAACTGAAACTAGGTTCTTGTACCCTTTTATTTTTCTTCACTTCCCATTTCTTCAAAGGAACAAGTGTATATTTAATGAGGTTTTAGAAATCATTCTCATCTCTTAAGTTCAGATTCCAACACTGAGTCTGACAGCCACGTAATTTTATTCAGACCGCTTACCTGATACGGAATTCAGCTTCTTTGCTTGGTAAACAAAGGGGTTTCAGTACATCTATGGTGCCTTCCAATACTAATATTCTAAGAATACATCTCAAGCAGGACTCAAGCAAGAATATTTACTAGGCTGTACGGGCTCATTTCCATACATTGTCCAGCAGGGGGCACCATCAACACCCTTTTCTGGGGCACACAGTACTCTGCTCTTTAGAGGAGCTGTAGATACACTGGTAAAGGGGGAGAACCCAACCATATACTCAAAGTGCCTTTAAAAGGTCACAGTCCTGTGGTACAGACTATTTATTCCCCTGCAGTGTTTTCTGATTGATACACTAACTAAATGCGCATTCTAACCAGTCATGAGTGGGAGATTTTGTGACTGATAGTGCCCCACTGGGGTGTAAGATAATGCTAGCCAATATTTTAAAAGTAATTGATTTTTTACCCCTTTTCTCTAGTCTTGAGCCTAGACTGCTCTCTTCCTCTAGCCCAGTGGTTCTCAGTCTTGGCTGCACCTTAAAATCACATGTGGAATGCTAAAAAATTCCTGTTGCCCAGGTCCTGTCCTGGCCCTCTGTGTTAGGTTATTAGAGCTACTATAACAAGTGCTTGAGATTGGGAGGCTTCAACAACAGAAACAAATGTTCTCACAGTCCTGGGGGCTAGAAGTCCAAGGTCAGGGTGTCAACAGGTTTTAGTTTCTTCCAAGACCTCTCTCCTGGGCTTCCAATGGCCACCTTCTCACTGTGCCTTCACTCGGTCTTCCCTCCATGTGAGGTTGTCTCTTAATCTCGCCTTCCTACATATTGAATTAGGACCACCAATGGCCTCAATTAACCTTAATTACCTCTTTAAAATTCCTGTCACCAAATACGGTCACATTCTGAGGTACTGGGGATTAGGACTTCCAGATAAGAACAGGGTGGGGGGAACACAATCCAGCACATAACACCCAGCAACAGTCGTTTAATTGATCTAGGGTATGGCGTGGACTCTGGGATTTTTAATGCTCCCCAGTGATTTCTACTTTAGAGCCAAGGTCACGCACCACTGCTGTAGGCACTCCTTGAGGCCACTTCTGCTATAGGAAGTTAGACCATGTAACATACTATTTTAGTGGTTTTCTCTACCATAGTGCAAAACTGAAAGAGTCCAACTAAAAACTGAGACATTCAGCTGTCATCTTAGTGTCTGTGCCTGCTAAATGGGCCTCTGCTTTCTTCTTATGAAAACAATTTATACCACTCACTTGAGAGTTTTCTGTAGATGGATAACATTCTCTCCATAGGTACCATCTGCAGGATATCCTTTTACTTGAGAATATTAGAAATTACTCAAAATAACTGATATTTTACTATTGCTGACTTTTTTAAAAATGGCAACTTCATGTGCTTCAACCTAATAATAATTAGTATTCCTCCTGTAGGAACAAATGAAAAACACATGTGCTTTGCCGTTTTAGAAGTATGGAGGCATCATCAGTTTAAATTTGCAAATGAAGAAACTGAGGCCCAGAGAAGAGAAGTGACCTTCATAAGGCTACATGGTAGTGTAGTAGCAGATCAGAGACTGGAACCCAGGTCTCTTCAGGGCCCATCAGTGATTTTTTCGGCCCATCACTTAACCTGAAAAGACAAAATTGATGCCAAAACCAGGTGGGAAAGCTAAAGGCTGAGGGGCATTGGTTTGGCTGATAAACGCAGGCCCCTCCTCTCAGCTGCCCCTTCCCCAGCCCTGGGGGAAAGGAAAGAACCAAGAAGAATGTAGGATCTAAAAACAAAACAAACAAAAAAGAAATAGACCCATAAGCAGTGACAACAGACTATTAGTTAACATAGGAAGTACGTGGAAGTACAGCATAGAGAATACAACCAATAATATTTTAATATTTTGGTACGGTAATGGGGTGACTACATTTACCATGGTGAGCATTTAATAATGTATATAATTACTGAATCACTATTTGGTACATCTGAAACCAATGTAATATTATTTTATATCAATTATATTCCAATACAAAAAGAAAAAGAAAAACTTAGGAAAACTTTGTAATCAGAGCTTAAAAACCCCCATTTGAAATCCCCATTTGCTTCCTATGAGCCCAGCCAATTTTTTTTTTTCGCTGAATGTGCAAGGGTTGAGGGCTTTTTCAGATGATCTCCTTTGCCGGTTCCAGCCTGCAGCAGGAAAGGATGTACAAGATGCACCGGGGCCACGAGTCCATGCATGTGGAGATGATCCTGATCTTCCTTAGTGCTCTGCTCATCGCCCAGATAGCACTGGTGCAGTGGAGACAGACGCACGGCCGGTCCTACAACGTGAGTTGCCTCTGTAGCCTGCTCCTCTTCCTGCCATAGCCTTCCTTTGTTACCACTCTGAAGGAAATGATGTGGTTTAAGTCAGTGGTTCTCAACTAGGTGCAGTTTTGCCCCCAGGAGATATTTGACAACATATGGAAACATTCTTGATTGTCATGCTTTAGTGGACAGGGTGAGGAGGACGGGAGTTGCTTCTGGCATCTAGCGGGTAGGGGCCAGGGATACTGCTAAACATGCACAGGACAGCTCTTCACGATGGACACATCACTAGCGCCAAGGTTGAGAAACCGTGGTTTAAGTAAACCAACTTTCCTTTTGTGCATGAACAGCTTCTGTCAATGGCCTAGCAAAGGAGGATTAGGAATGGCAGAAACAAAATGTTGAGGCTGTCTAACTTTGTTCATTAGCAATAAACCGTCTGGGCATTGACAGTTGGCGTGCCCATGGAAACCCGTTAGTGCATACTCCTCATTGACTCAGCAGCACAGAGTGCAAGCCCATTTTCGCAGGCCAATCCCACGCAAGCATGTTCACTGGAACTTTGCCATCTTAGGGCTTCAGAGTCATACCCTGGGCCTTGTCAGACCTGAGTCCTTGCCATTTCAGCACTTAGAGCCGTGGTTCTCAAGTCTTAGGGCTACCTGGAGAGCTTGTTGAATCAGTTTCCAAGATCCCATCCCCAGAGTTTCTGATTCAATAGGGGCCCAAGAGTTCACATGTCTAACAAGTTCCCAGATGGTGCTGATACTTCTGGTCCTGGCCCCATGTTGTGAGAGCCAGCAGCTCAGACTTGAGTATGGCCTCGATGGAGAACTGTTGCAAAGGAAGAAGGTCCTCAATTAACACTCTAATGGTTCTGGGTCTTGGTCATTGTACATAAGACTTGCCTGTGACATATGAAGTGCTGTCTTACACCAGTGTTTTATTTCAATTCCTTTAAAAATGTTTACCCATCATAAAAATTATTTCTTGTGTAACCTAGGGTCTAAAAGAATTACGCATAATGTTTAAATTTAGACAATTTGAACATTTTATTTTGAGAGGGTAATCTTGCCTTTTTCTTTTAAAGAAAACATTGATTTCCTGCCATGTCAGCATTGCCTTGTCAGTTAGAATACCCTCTGTAATGCATTTGAGAGATTTCTTTTTAATGAAGGAGACTAGAATCAAACTTCATTAGTTATCCACTCTCATTGAAGAAAACCTCCTTAAATCTATCTTAACCATGATTTCCTTATCTGTAAAATGGAAATACCTACTATAGAATTTCTGGAGTCCATAAGAAACCTACATTCATAAAGAAACCTTTCATAGCCCTGTTGCATCCTTCCTTTATAGCTGATAATTATCTCTAGATTAGATACTTTTGAAAATAGAAAGAACCTATGACCCAGTAATACCACTTGGGAATCTACCCTCCAAAAAAAACACTATCACTAATTCGAAAAGATATATGCACCCCTATGTTTATTGCAGCATGATGTATAATAGCCAAGATATAGAAGCAACCTAAGTCCACTAACAGATGAATGGATAAAGAAGACATGGTATAAACATAGAATGGAATATTACTCAGCCATAAAACAAGAATGAAATATTGCCATACGCAACAACATGGATGGATCTAGAGGGTATTATGATAACTGGAGTAAATAATAGAAAAACAAGTATCACATGACTTTGCTTATATTTGGGATCTAAAAAATAAAGCATATGAGGAAACGAACAAAACAGAATAGACCCATAAATATGGAGAACAAACTGGTGGTTGCCATAGGGAGGGGGCTGGGGGGATGGCTAGAACAGGTGAAGAGGATAAAGAGGGACAAACTTCTAATTATAAAATAAATCATCCCAAGAATTAGGAGAAGTGCAAGTTGTAGCGCTCCAAAATCTTACAACTACAGACTATGTACTGTTAAAAGAACATATGGGATGTGAACAGTCCCCAGGAATGGGTTGTTTTAATTTGTCTGATTTCTTTCAGACTGTTCAAGTTCAGTTGGACAATATCCACCATATCATAGATAAGTTTTCACAAATGCCTAAGGTGCCTAACTGGTTCTCTTGGTTTCACTGGAGATGGCTGGTAATTATAGGTCTGCTTTGGTTATGTAACTGTATTCCTATTATGTTAATGTGTGTATGCAATTTAATTAGTAGTTTAAAACCTATACATGCTGAAGTTACTCTACAAGAAGATATGTCAAAGAAATAATCAATCTTCCCATGTTTTCTTCTGTCTGCTACTCCTATAGCTTTTCTTCTTCCTTCCTAATTACAACCCATAAATAGAATTTGTGCCTCAAATCGAATTTACCGAGTATCATAATTCCTCCAAGTGGTAAGGATACCTCAAGACAAATGCTGGGCATAGAAGCCACAGGGCATAAATATGCAAAGAAGTAAAAAGCTAACCTTTTCAAAGAATATTGCCTCTCTCTCACTTACCAACTTTACATTTCCCTGTATGGCCCCAGAAGATGACTGGTTAGCCAGAGACGGGTAAGATTCCTCAAGGGAGGACCAACCTAAGACAGGCACAGTCGCAGGGGAGCCATCAGGTGAGAAATTGGGGATCAACAGAGGTGAGGCTTAGAACCTCACCCCTCCTGTTTTGAGAGAAATCATCTGCATCCGTGGATGTTTTCTTGCCCTTGTCTAGCTTGGATTAACACGTAGTCTACAGGCACACACCTGATCATCTACATTTGCTCTCTTACAACACTAAACTATGTTTTCTACCTTTATCTTGCATCTACCTACCACTTCAGCATTTTATTAAAAATAATAATAATAATAATAATAATAAGGGAGAAATGTGGGATTCACATATAAATCAAGTATAAAAATCAAACGAATATTCATATTTGACCTGATTGTTTATATTTCATAATGCGTGATCAAAACCAAAAGTTTCTGTGATGACTGCCCTTGTACTGTTCACCATGTAACTTATTCATTATGTAAGAATTTGTTCACCATGTAAGAACTTGTTCGTTATGCTTCAGAAGATTGGAGACTGACGAGAATTAGGCTTGGGGTGGATTAATGATTGTGCATTGAGCATTGAGTCCCCTATACAGAATTTTATTGTTGTTAACAACCATTTGATCAATAAATATGAGAGATGCCCTCTCAAAAAAAAAAATAAATAAATAAATCAGTCACTGGGATGAAAAGTACAACATAGGCGATATAGTCAATAATACTGTAATATCTTTGTATGGTGACACCTGGTAACTGCACTTATCATGGTGAGCATTTAGTAATGGACATAATTGTGTTGAATCACTATGGTGTACACCTGAAGCCAATATAGTACTGTATATCAACTATACTTCAATATTTTTAAAAGATCCAGTTTCCATGGCAGCACAGGTGTGGATTTTGCATAAAAAGGCCCCTGCCCTTGAAAGGAAACACAACGTGAGCCGACTGACTTACACTGTGTCTCACTTCATCTGCCATTTTTTTTTAAATTTCCATAAATGCTGACCTAAACAGCCTGTCATCCAGAAAGAACCTAACTTTTAAACTGTTTCTCTTGGCATCTAATACTATGTGGGAGCTAACAGAGCTACAGAGAGCTTTGAACATGTTTATAAAATACATGAAGCTCCTGGCTCTTGTCTACAAGGGGCCACATAGCAAAATACATTTCCATGATTTGGTTTGTAACCTCCATCAATATATTAGCAACATATTATTATAGAGAACAATCACTCTAATAATAGTTACCCTATAATTATTATAATTATAATTAATGTAATACACTTATATGTAAAGTATACTATTATTATAGCTGTGATATGTGTTTTTTGTACAACATCTCAGTTACCCCAGGAGGTAATTATTTTTATTCCCTTTGTGAAATATAGTTCAGAGAGGCTAAATAACTTGGTCAAGGTTGTATAGCTAATTTGTTACAGAGAGGAAATTAGAATCCAACCTCACTAGTTATTTTGTCTCATATCAAGGATAAGCTCCTTAAAAAATCTCTGAACTATGGTTTCTTTATCTGCACAATGGAAATTCTGAAGATAGGAATCTATCTCACAGAGTTACCGCAATTCAGAAACATTTCCCTGTGAAAACTTCTAGCACAGTGACTGATACATAATGAGTGTTCCGTACCATTAGCTGACTCCAAATGCATTCAAGAGATCATTTTTGTATACATTTGTGCGAATTAATCATGCATTGTAAAAGGACTTCACTAACAAAAGAATCCGTCTCTGAACCCTTTTGTAAAGCTACAGTGAATATTCAGCTATTCATCTACATCCTTCATAAGGAGATCTCAATGTGTCGTGTTTTTCAGAGCAGTAGCCTTGTCACGTCCCTCGGCTCCGCCACACTCTGTGTCTGAGGAGCATTCTCCAGACTGACTTTGTGAGATTATTAATAGGAAGACAGGAAGATGAAGGGAAGAGCACTGGCTTAGGTGTCAGAAGATTTTAGCTTCTCACTTAACCATAGTGAGCCTCCGTTTCCCAACCTTTAAAATGATGGAATTTCTAAAAATAGGAAGAAACTTTGGTTTCAGCTCTGAAACCAAAAATTTGGGAGTAAACACCTCACCTTACAAGAAGAAAAACGTTGGACAAATTGAACGTCC
This sequence comes from Manis pentadactyla, assembly GCF_030020395.1. NCBI lineage: Eukaryota > Metazoa > Chordata > Mammalia > Pholidota > Manidae > Manis > Manis pentadactyla. Next base: position 25,195,314 of record NC_080019.1, on the reverse strand, counting down.
ATGATTTATCTTGGACATATTGGAAAACTGAGGTGACAAAGAAAACCAGCACCCCAAAATCTGGAAAGACAGGCAAATGCAGGAAATCACAACTGGGATGTACTTAGAGCAGAAACTGCCAAAGCCATAAACTGGTAGAAACACTTAAGTAACTTTGAAGAACTGCTGAAGGTGGAATTTAGTGTGAAAGCGAGAAGCTCCTGGGGGCCACAGTCTTAGGGAGCTCCCCACCCCTGATATTTTTTTTGGACTTTTGACCCCAGGAACCCCACCAGATTCTCAAAGTGAAAAGTCATGAAAAAAGCCTTCTGCTTCTGACAAGGAGATGGAAAAAGTATTCATTCTGAAATAGACCCAGAGTGTCTCCATAACAGAGACCAGCACGGCAAGGAGAAAGAGTTCATCAGAGCCTTATCCAGCGTGGCAGAGGGGAAATTACCCAACGCCAGTCCCCTGTAGCCTTCGTGTCACAACAAAAAGCTGGAACTAGTGGAAACTGAAGTCTCTGATACCTGCAGCAAAATTTCGGCACGACCCAGCTCTTAGCCAAATTCACACAAAAACCTCACACTGAAGATCTATTATCTCAGTTCTTATTCCCCAAAACATTATGTCTGCTTTCAACCAAATATTATGTCATGCTAAATAGAGAAAAAAAAACACAATCTGAACAGACAAAGCAAACAGCAGAATCAGGCTCAGATCCTGCAGATATTTGAAATTATCAGACTGGGAATTTAAAATAGCCATGGTTAATAATGCAAAGGGCTCTGATGAACAAAGTAGACAACATGCAGGAACAGATAGGTGATGTAAGCAAAGAGGCGGAAACTCTAAGAAAGAAACTAAAATAAATACTAGAAATAAAAAAAATATTACAAAAATGAAGAACACCTCTCATGGATCATCAATAAACTGGACATGATTGAGGAAAGAATTAGTGAGCTTGAATAATGTCAGTAGAAACTTCCTAAACTGAAATGTAAAGAAAAAAAAAGAACTCAGGATATTCAAGAATTGTAGAACAATTCCAGAAAGTATAACATATGCATATTGAAATGCCAAAAGGAGAAGAAGGAAATAATGGAGCTGAAGAAATATTTGAAGTAATAATGGCCAAGATTTTTTTCATTGGTGACTGTTACCAAACCACAAACTTAAGAAATTCAGAAAAGAAGCAGGTAAACCAAGAACTCTATACCGAGGCATATCAAATTCATGCTGCACAAAGACAAAGACAGAAAATTTTAAAAGCTTCCAGAGAAATAAAAATGAGACCCGATTATATGTTGAGGAACAAGAATAAGAATTGCATCAGACTTTTCTTCACAAACCATGTATGCAAGAAGAGAGAAGAGTGAAATATTTAAAGTATTGAAAGAAAAATATCCACCCACCTAGAATTCTATATCTAGAGAAATTATCCTTCAGAGGTGAAAGAAAAATAAAGGCTTTCTCTCTCAGATAAACAAAAGGTAAGGGAATTCATCACCAATAAGCCTGACTTGCAAGAAATGTTCAAAGAAGTTCGTCAGAAAAAAAGAAAATTATGTAGGTCTACATAAAGAAAGGAAGTGTGTCAGAGAAAGAATAAATGAAGGTCAGATAAAATCGTTTCTTTCACATCCTTAATCTAATAGATAGCTACTTGTTCAAACTAATAATAGTAACAATATAGTGGGTGATTACAGCATATGGATAAGTGATATGAATGACAGCAATGTTACAAGAAATGGGAGGGAGGAATTGGGATCACCTGTTCTGTGGTACGAGCACTACCAGTGAAGCAGTATAGTCTAATCTGAGAATAACTTGGATTACTTCTAAATGTATATTGCAAACTCTAGGGCAACCACTGAAACACTTTTTTAAGGAAGGATAACTGATATACTGAGAGAGCAAATGGAATCATAAAATGCTCACATAATACCAGAAAGAAGAAAAAGGGAGAGAGCGAAAAAAATAAACAAGTGCAACAAACAGAAAACAGTCACAAATATGCTAGATATTAATGCAAGTATATCAATAATCACTTCAAATATTAATGATCTAAATACACCAATTTAGATACTGTCACAGTGGATAAAACAGGACCCAATTATGTGGTGTCTACAAGAAACTCACTTATAAAAATACAGATATGTTAAAAGTAAAGGTATGTAATGCTAATATTAATCAAAAGAAAGCTAAATTAGCTAATTAATTCAGTCAAAGCTGACTTCAGAACAAGGAAAAATTATCAGGGATAAAGAAGGTCATTACTTAATGACAAAGAGGTCAGTTATTCAAAAAGACATAACAATTCCTAATGTGGATATACCTAATGACAGAGCATCAAAATATATGAGGCAGAACTGATGAAACTGTAAGGTTAAATTGACAAATCTACCATATAGCTGGAGATTTCAACACCCTCTTTCAGTAGTTGATAGATCAAGCAGGCAGAAAATCAGTTAGGATATAACTGACCCGGATAGCGCCATCCATCATCTTTCTCTAGTTGACATCTACAGACAACTTCACTGACAGCAGGAGAGTACACACACTCATCTCGAACTCACATGGAACATTCACCAAGATGGACCACATGCAAAGTATAAAGCACACCAGAAATAAATTTTAACAAATTGAAATCACACAAACTATGCTCTCAGACCACAGAAATTAATAGAAATCAATAACAGAAGGATAGGTGGAAATATCCCAAAATATTTTCTGATCGAATAATACAATACTAGATACCACGTGAGTCAAAGCAAAGGACTCAAGAGAAACTAAAAAATAATTTGAACTAAATGAAAATGAAAATACAACATATCAAAATTTGTGGGATGTATCACAAGCAGTGCTTAGAGGGAAGCTTACAGTATTGCTAAGCATACCTTAGAAAAGAAAAAGATCTAAACTCAGGAAACTAAATGATCAATCATTAATGCATGATTAAACATATTACATCCAATATACTTTAATAATGTACATGCTCATTTACTTTAGGAAGCCAGAGAAAAAAGAATAGTTTAAATCTGAAGCAAGGAAAAGAAAAGAGTTAACAACTAGGGCAGAACTCAGTAGAGAACCTCATTGAAACTGAAAGCTGTTTCTTTGAAAAGATTGATAAATTTGATAAACTTCTCGGCAGCTTACCAAGAAAAATAAGAAAAAGAACACAGATTAGTAATAACAGAAAAGAGGGGTTGTTATTACTTATCCTATGGACATTAAAAGAAAATAAAGGAATATTGTGAACAACTCCATGCCTAACTCCAACTCCATAAATTTGGATAACTTAGATTAAATAGAATCATTCCTTGAAAGACACAAATTATACAAAACTCATGCAAGGAGGAATAGGTAATCTGAATAGGCCCGTATCTATTTTTTATTGAGAAATAATTGACATTTAACAGTGCGTTAGTTTTAGGCATACAATATAATGATTTTACATATATATATATTGCAAAATGATCAATGAACTCAGTAAGTTTAGTTAACATTTGTCATCGCACATAGTTAAAAATTTTTTTCCTTGAGATGAGAACTTTTAAGATTTACTCTCTTAGCAACTTTCAAATACACAACAATGTATTGTTAACTATGGTCACCATGATGTACATTATTTCCCCAAAACTTATAATAAAAGTTTATACCCTTTGCTCACCTTCACCCACCCCTTTACCTTCTGCCTCTGGCCTTTACCTATTTTTAAAAACTGAATCAATTCTTAATAACCTTCCAAAAAGAAAGCACCAATCCCAGATAGTTTCACAGGTGAATCCTACTAAACATTTAAGGAAGAAATGATACCAGTATTCTACAATATCTTTCATAAGGTAGAAGTAGAGAGAACACATCAGACCTCATGCTTTGAGGCCAGCATTACCCCAATACCAAAACCACGTGAACATTATGAGAGACTATAGACTGATATCTCTCATGAACATAAATGTAAAAATCCTCAATAAAATATCAACAAATCACTTTACACTATGTATAAAAAGAATTGTACACCATGACCAAGTGGGACTTATTTTAGTTAGATTGGTTCAGCAAGTAAAAATTAATTTATGTAATCATTCACATCAAGAGACTAAAGACAAAAAAATTATATGATCATATTAATAAATGAAGAGACATTTGACAAGGTCCAATACCCCTTCAGATAAAAACACTCAGCAAACTAGGAATAGAAGGGAATGTCTTCAGATTGATAGAGAATATCTACAAAAAACCTGTCACTAAAAGACCTGATCACTACATATACAGAATTTAGGGTTCAGACACACTGCTAACTTGCCTCAACACACAGGCAAATAATTTGCCACAGATCAACATATTTCTCTATTTAAAACAAACTTCCTGCCTGTTAATAGCTGTGGAACACTAGAACATATTACTGTACCAGTAAAGTGTTTATTTCTGCTCAAGTCTTTTTTAAATGAGTCAAGACACAAATATACACATAGCTACATACATACATAACATTGCAGAATCTCTGTGAAGAATTTACATCACAAAGTCAACAGTTGTGACTGACTTGAATATAAAATTAAGACTCAAGTGACTTGCTAAAAGCCCTTCATATGCCAAGATTCCATACTTTCACTTGTTGGATTAATATCCACACTTACCTTTATTGCCTTTGTATTAATAACAGGAACATTTCCTGTATTCATTTATTTAAGTGATCATTTTTTGTTTACCTCTGGACTTCCCCCTTCTCCCCCTCCACCTCCACCCATACAAATGCGCACAGACACATGTACAAGTGGTTTTGCAAACAGTTTGGGATTTTCAGTGCATCACAGGAAATGAGCATCACATAACTTTCTTTCTTCCTTTCTACTTTCCTTCCTTCTTTCTCCCCATCTCTGTCTCCTCCCTGTCTCTCTCTTATTTTGCGTTACCCATTCATCATTCCTTACAATTAGACAAATGAACAGATATCTTGGTTTTGACTTGATTTGCAATTCTTTTCAGAGTCATTATGTGCATGGCTACAAGAGAAACATGGATACCTTGGGTAGCATTTGATTCATCAGGAAATTCCTCCTGCCATGATGTGTCGGTTGGGAGAACATGGGTGATGGGATCCAGATGCACAGGCTGCCCTTCGCCAGTAATGCCAGCGTGTTTTATATGCACACGCCTAGATGGTGACCCCTCTGGCATTATTAATGTGTCCCAGCTGCCAGGCTTCCGCCTTTGCATGCATGCGACTCGATTGCACATATTTCATGTCTTTATTTATGAGGTAAAACATTCCTACATTTCATATATGGCAGTTACTATTAAAAATGAGAAGTTGTAACTGCTCTGGAAATTGATAACAAATCTTTTAAATTGCTGTGAAATATGGACTTATTTCAAAATGACTTCTAATACAATTACTGAATTTACAACACAAATTTCTGACCTTTCCCCTTGCAGGCTGAGGAAATATGGCATTGGGTATACACTTTAAAAATAGTTAAGAAATTAAATATTTGCACACACATTATAATGATGTTTTGCTTTCTTTTTATTTCTGATATCCAAGGCCTATTTTTTAAATATAGTGTCCATAACTTTGAACATTGTTATTTGTTATGAATTAAATCCAGGCACCAAGAGAAATTTGGGATCCTTTTGAAATAGGTCATACTTACAGATCCACATGGAGAACTAGTTTTATAAAAATAAAATCCAGTCATCACTCCAAACTATCGTTAATTGTAATTCCATGGATTTAAGAAAATGGGTTAGTCTTGTAAATGCTGGTTTATAATCTAAGGTATAAAATAAAGGAGCATGATAGTTTCACTGAATTAAAATGAACTGACTCTTAACTTTTTATGTTAAACATTTACAGCATTTTTATGGAGGACAGGTAAAGATAATCAAATTCTTAAAACAGAAAAGCTGAAAAATGCAAGTGACTGATGATCAGAATTTGAAGGAGTTCATGTCCATTTCCTTCTTAAATATCATAAGCAATGAACTAAAAAAAGTAAAAAATGTGTAATTTATCATAGATAGCTATCTCTAAAATTAGCAATAGAAGACAGGTGACTAAAATATTGATGAGATTTTTTAAGGGGGTACACACTTTTATTATCAACTGCAGAGGGTCAGAATTGCTGATGCTGAGTGCTAGAGTAAATTTATCTTGAGCCTCGGTTATCTGGCATGTGGTTTCTGGCCCTCATCAAAGCTATTGTACCCCCTTAAGTAAAGCCTGTTTTTCCCATGTGGATACACACACACACACACACACACACACACACACACATGTATTTGTATTTATTAATCTTGATTTCATAAATAAAGATGCTAACTCATTCATTAGCTTCAACCATACCCGCAAAGTAGGATGGGAAATTAAAGCAATTATTTGATGAATTCAAGTAAGAGTAAAGAAGATTTACTCTTCCCTGAAAGTACAGCCTGGAATCTAAAAAAACAAAAAAAGTAGGTTATAAGACTTTTCTTATACACTATAAGGACATAATCCAGGTCGTTTATGGGAGATGTTCAAGACATTTCAAATGCCTTGGAAATGTCTTCTTATTTGACCTGCAAAGAATGGCTATAGTCTTGCCTTTTTCATTTACATCTTGAAGTCCTATCAGATAACTTGGTTATTGACTTTAAGACTATTAAAACGAAGACCTCATTGAAGGATCCAAAAACATATCCATAAACTCTTTTTCCTAAGCTGCCTCTTTCATCACATGATGAAGAAAGCAGAGAACACAAACACATGACATCAGACTTTTTTATACTCAGATGGAAAATATGTGAAGTGCATGCTTTAACAGCTCTTTCTGCTTCACTGGCAGACATAATTAACCAATCATGATACTTTTTACACTAAACCAGGACCCAGGCTCAGAATCCTCCTCAACAAAGCATCACCAGGTGCCACCACCAAATAAAGTCCATACCTGAGACAAAACCTCTTGCTATCCCTTCTTATACTGATGCTAAGCACGTAATAGGTGGTTGGTTTGAATATGATAAAACATAAAAGACCAAAGGTCATTGTTATTGTTTAAATCTTCCTGTTTTTTACAAGAGAGGTAAATAGCTGGTATTAGGCCTGATCTAAAGAGTGGAAGTGTCACTGTACCATATCAAGTCATTGAGCCACAGCGCGTCAGCTCAGTCTATCCTGCTTCCTGCCACGTGGAGTTGGGGCCAGCTATCCTAAAGGCTCTTGGTCAGTGGTCAGGCCACAAAGGAATTACACAAAGACAAACAGAAGAGAGTCTGATCCACAAGTTGGGTAGCCTGGAAAAGGCATCAGTAACTAAAAAGGAAAGACAAGAAGCAAAAAGGTGGGATGCAAATCCAATAGTCATGGGCAAGGTACCCCCCAGTTGGAATTTGAGGGTTAATCTTGCAAAGCATGCTGGGACAGCAGGCAGAAGAGGTTCCAGGAGCTGCTCTGACACCACTTCTCCTTGGACATCGTTGTACATCTGCACATGTGCACCTGACAGTAACAACAGCCCTTTGTCTCTATATCGTACAGTAGTGTTTCCAAAGTGCTTTCCCACCTGTGATCTCATTTGATCCTCACCTCAGTCAGCAAAGGCAAGCAGGGCAGGCATTTTTACCCCCAATTTTACAACTAAACTGAGCCTTATTTGTCCAAAATGATGTAGCTGTTAGAGCCTAAAGTTGCTTTTATCTGAAATGTCCAGGGAAAAATGTCCAAAGGAGGTGAAAGAAGATGAATATTTTGGATTATCCCATATGAACTTTTAGATAATGTACCAATTCCCTCTGAAACTTGCAAGTACAGAACAGCTGACCACTGGATGGTAAACAGGTTTATGTTACAGGCAGGCCGGTGAAGGTAGTTTCCCCCAGAGTAGCTTCTGAATCGTTTAATAGTGTGCATGCCATTCCAGGCCTGCAACCATTGAAAGAGACTTTCTGTTCATTCCTCTGTCAGCTGGTGACACTGTTACAGATGTGGGTCGTCCCTGTGTATTTCACGATAAAACTTCACTGGTGGCGGTTTCTGTCTCTGTGGGGAATGTTCTCAGGGATTACCAGTTACATCCTCTTCAGAGCTACCCGAAAACCCCTCTCGGGAAGAACACCACGGTACGTATTCCAGCATTCCACTCATTTCTTCCCTGCCATCCCTCTGTTATGAATATTTAAAAGTATAATTAATTTCCATTTTCCTGGATGGCTGTTGTGCTCTATTTGCCTTTAATAGCAAAACTATTTGGAAATTAGCTGTAGTGCTGTTAGTTCCCAATTCATTATATAACAGTGATTCAGACATGCCTCTAAAAGTGTGACTTCAAATATTAGCTAGTGAAGACCAAGAGAAAGAGAAGTGAAACTGGTGTTTAAATTTTCTAGAGCACTACTTGCATGCTTATTTTTAGCTCAGCATTTTGTTCTACTGCACTATAAATTGGGTTACACATGTTTTATAATACAGCAAGAGTTAGAAGTTTGTATGTCTAACAACTATGTATATTATTTTATGTCTGATAAATCAAAAGTAATGAACAACTTATTACTCTCATAACAAATGAGACTTTACTATTCCAATAATCATTTGAATTAACATTGCCAACCTCTTGATATTTCACAAAAGTCCATCATCTCATTCACACATCTTCCCAAAGTGCTTATAATCTCATAATGTGCCCACAAATTTATTCTCACTCTACTTGTTCTATAGGCAAGATCTGAATCCGAATCCAGGTAAAACTGACACGGGGTAAAGAGAAAATGTGTAATGCGTTAAATGGTAATAACACAATGTCAAATTTTTGTCTTTGGAAAAAGAAGACATAAACCTTGGGGAAATATCTTTGTGATTATTTAGCATTCAGATATATTTTTAATCCTGTAGAAAGTAGGAGAGACAAGTATCAACTTTTCCTTCTACTTCGGATAAAGAAAAACATGCAGTGAGAGAAATCAGATAATAAATGCAGTGATAAAGATTGACCTTCAAATAAGTGAATTCAGGTTTTATGAGTGTTTTCATTTAACCCTGCTTGGAAAGAGCATCGGGGTGCTGTTAGCAAAGTTTCTACACTGGCCAATTTGGGGTTTTAGACAGCCTTCTCAGGACCTGTTTACCCATTAGCAAATGGACATGTGGCACTCCTTGTCCTAAAAAACAGTAGATATATAAGACTTGTGAAAGTGATCTAAATTTCGGATAAATCAAAATGTACTTGCTTTCATCCCCTGGATATAATCTATATTGTGTTTAAAAGGAACTGTTCACTTTTCCACTGTATAATGAGTTACCCTAGCTAAATGCAGTACTTCTGTGCAGATCAGTTCATTTAATCAGAGAAACCCTGATTAGAAATCCCCAAATTTTGCCCCGTTGCTCTGCATGGCTCACCTCCCACTCCCACGGTCAGGGTCTCTGCCCTCTGCTGCTCACGCCCACAGTATATTCACTTCAGCTTCTTCCTGCTTGCACAGCTTCGGCACCAGGCGTACTATGACCGCCGTCGCACTCCACTAATATTTTAAGCCAAACTGGCTGCCATTTGAGAGAAAAACAATAGGAGAGGCTAATTACGTCCCCATTTCTTCTAGAAAAGCAGTCTGAATAAAGAAGCTCCTGTTTATGAGAGGTAATAGGTCCTAAAGATCTTTATTGATCTTTGCTTAATCGTCATATTATAGTGTCCTGTTTTAGGTATTTTCCATATGAAAGTGGAGGATTTCATCACAGGCTAAGACAGCTGGTCAGAGTAAACGCGCATGTGCAGGAGCAAGCCCAAGGGGAGTGGTCTCTGGCACCAACACCCTCTAAACACGGGCTTTTGCTCCCCCCCAGAGTGCGCCTAGCCATCGCTGTAGGTCAGAGTAACAGGGAAGGGGAAGTGAGTTTCCTCTCCACCAGAGCTGCGTTGTCTGTCAGGTAATGTTCAGGCTCGAAAAAAGGCCACACGCCAGCCACAAATTGCTGGGCCTGACCACATCAGTTCCAACCCAAGGCCAAGCTTTCCTTTGTGGAGACTCCAAAGCACTAATACAATTGCTGACCTGGCTTATCTGCCTTCTAGTGTAATCTGAGTAGCAAGGGAGTTTTGGACTTTGGTGCTCTAGAAACTTGTATCACCAATAAGCAGGAAGATTTGGAGGGGGAGAGCAATTTGGAAATATATCCATATATACAGTTTGGAAATATATCCATAATAATGACATGACATACAGAGCATTTAATGTGCCGAGTCTTTTAAACATTAATACATTATCTCATATAATCTTCAGAACTATTTTAGGAGCTAGTGTTTTTATTCTTCCTTTATAAATGCAGCAATCATAAGAAGAAGTGCTAAGTGGGGTGGTCAAGGTCCCACAGGCAGTAAGCGAGGGAGCCCAGAATCAAACCAAATCAAAGACTACTGGGATGCAAAGCCCCTGCTCCCCGCAGCTTAATGACATCACCAAACCATGGAGCACAGAGAAACCCTGCACTTTAAAAAATGGTTAGGAACACCTCAGTGTTGCCACAACCTTGATGGGGCCCCCTCGAGGCAGAGAAGGAATATCGAGTATGTGTGGATTCCAGGAACTGCCCTCTGGTGCCAGCCGGTGTTGTGGGGCGGAAGGGGAAATCCTTTCAGAGTTGGCCACCTTCCCATCATCACCGCTCTCAGTGACGTACACTTCTGCCTCTCTCTGGCTGCCCTGAGCAAATGATCCAAACTGCTGGGAGCTGGCAAATCAAACGGCCCAACGGCCCAAGGAGTCACTGTACAGAAAGACCCCCAAAGCCCCCGCAGGCCCCTTTAGAGATGACGCAGCTTCACCTTGCCGTGGGCCACCCCCTGCAGCCCATGTGAGTTTCCGGCCCCCTGTAGTGCCTCATTGCCAACCCCTCCCGTGGCAGGCCGCCCAGGCAGCCCCCAGGTGTGAGCCACAGAAATGCTGTAAATGGCCACTCATTTCTCAGGCTAGCCCATGAACCTCTGTTTAAGCCTATTTCATGTTCAGAAGGTCCCTTCTGCCTGGAATTCAGTGAAGCAGGGCATTTTTAAAAAATAACATCACAACATTCCATCAGGAATGTGCTGGAACTTAGGCATTTGGTGCGGTGGCTCCAGAAGGGAGGAGGCTGGGGCAGGTGAGAGAACTGGGGTCAGGGTTCCGTTGGTGGAGGTGAGAGGGTGGGGTCCAGTCTCTGGAGTGACTCTAAATGCAGTTTGGTGTGAAAGGCAGGAAAGGGGCTTGAGGAGAATGTGGAGACAAAGGGCTGAGGTGCCAACAGGACCTCCTGGCGCCCTCGAGAGCAACATTCACTCACGCGGTCAGGGTGGCCCAGGCACCCCCTTATTTCCTCTGGGCTCCAAGGCCAGCCCCCAGCGGCCCCTCCTCCCAGCAGAGCGCAGAGCCTTGTACATGGTGCACCGGGAACGGAGCTGAGCGCCCGGCCTCTTCCCACATCCCCCCAGGTGTGAAGCAGCCACATGGCCCTCTGCTGTTCTGCTAAGGTTCTTACTGCCAGAGATGTGGGAAACCACCTGGGCACAGGGCCCCCTCCCAGGTGACCTCCATTTCACCCCTCACCCCGTGCTCTCCCCCTCAGACCAAATGGCCCCGGTCCCGTCCACATAGCAGAAAGAACGCGGCTGAACGCCCCTGGGGCCCCTCCCAGAGCTGGGGGCGGGGCTCTCGGGTGCAGAGGAGAGAGAGGGGGCGGGGCCCACTGCTGATGGGATCTGCACTGGGGTCGGGAGCGGAGGCGCAGAGGGGCAAAGGAGCAGGAGGGCAGAGAAATCCCTGCTGGAGGAGATCCCGCTCATTTCCCATCGTTTGCCTGCCTCCAAGCTATGGCTGCCAAACGCACTCTAAGCTAACCCCAGGGCCAAATGAGAAAAGGAGAGAAGGGGTGGCAGGGTCCCCAGTAGGGTATCCATTCCTGAAGGCCTTCTAACAGGAGGAACAGAGATAAATTACCATGAACTCATGCCTGTACATGCATAGAAACACATGTGTAGGACAGCACTGTTTGTAGACTGCCCTATGACATTATAATAAAAAATTACTGAGTTTAGCTGATACACTTATGTTCTGTATATTCTGTAATAAATTGAATTCCAGAAACTAAAAACTGACTTATAACAATCTTTGAAAAAAAATAAAATACTTTATAACATATCATGTTCTGCGTTTCCCCCCATTTTACCCTCCACAGATTGGTCTACAAATGGTTTCTTCTGATCTACAAACTCAGCTATGCATTCGGTGTTGTGGGTTATTTGGCTATCATGTTTACAATGTGTGGATTCAATTTATTTTTCAAGTAAGTACCTCTGTTAAAACATTAATATCTTCAGTTTTAAATTGCTTATAATATTCAGCTGGTTCAAGTTCACTGTATCTGGGAGCATTTGGCTCTATAATGTTCCATGACACATTGTTTATAGTAGATATCCTTGGTACGTAGATGTCGTTGGGAGAAGCCACTAGAGAAGTAAGAGAAACTCATACAGAATAAGATATTGCTTTAGAAGTTGTAAGCATTAAAGAGAAACTATATTTGATCTTCAAATTTAAAACATCACCATTAAAAGTAAGCCTACATATGTGGTAGAATAACACTTACCAAAGCAAAAACATTCCTGAAGTGTCATCTCCTTCTGCTTCTTCCTTAAAACCTCTAAAACTATGCTGACCCAGTACAGTAGCCTCTAGTTCCTGTGACTTTGAGCACATAAAATATGAAATAAGATATGCTGTAAGTATAAAAACCACACTGGATTTCAAAAACAGTGTGAAAAAATAATTTTTTATTGACTGTATGTTGAAATGATAGCACTTTGGACATACTGGTGAAATTATTTCATCGGTTTCTTTTTACCTTTTTAATGTGGCTACTAGAAAAATTTTAATTTTTTATATATGTCCAAACTATATTTCTATCAGCACTGCTCTAGAATTTCGTTTCTGGCGTCCGTGATCCCTTTTGCTGGAGACACTTGGAAAAGGAGGAAGCTCAGTGCTTAGAAACTGAAAGAGAGATAAAGAGATAACAGGGCGAGAAAATCTTGGGAGAAATAAAGGAAATCAGGATAATTTGATATCTGACTCAGAACTGAGCTCCCCCCAGGAAGGCTGCTGAGATGTGCTGTGGATGTGGTCCTCGTGGGCAGCGCTGAGGCTGTGCAATCAGCCCGTGGTCTGGAGAGGGAACTCAAGACTTAAGCACAGCTGTGGAGTCCAACTCAAATAAAAATTCCTCAGGTTATCTCCCACATCAAAGTTTCTCTAAACCTCTAGGACCTTAATAGAAATTGAAAGGCAGAGATCGGCAACCCTTAACTCATAAAATAAGGAAGGCAATTGAAGGAGAGTCATCCCTGGGGGAAAGGACTCTTCCTATGGCAACCTGATCTTAAAGCATTTCATAAAATTTTCAGAGCAGGAGCTCCTACCATTTCCTGTCAGGAAAGAGATGGAAAGTAGTTGTACAAACCCCTTATTGCTCATTAAGATACAGAAAGACACTGACTTCTTTTTTCAGCATACTATCTATACTACTTTATTTTAGTGAATGTAAAAATATTCATAAGGACTTTTATGAAATCGCTTGAAGCTATGGTTGTCCCAAGACTATTATCTGTAAGACTTTAAGATTCTTAACCATGAATTCCCCTATAATGAGGCACCCCAAGAACTTAACCTTTCAGGTTGAGAAGGAACTCTTTAGTGTTGTTGATCATCTTTGTATTAAGATTCTTTTCTGTGCAACCACAGTCTGCTACTAATTTTTTGCCATTAAGATTATGGATACCTTCATTCCTGGACATGGAAAGAAGGTCATCTTTATTCTTCCCCATCATCCTAATTCTCAAGTATACTCAGGCAAATCTTGAAAGGATAAAGCCACTAAGTTGGCATTCCCAACCACCAAAATTCACATCACCAAATGATCTGTACCCTTGAGGTCTACAAAGCTCTCTGCCTTTACCATTTCCTCCTCAAAGTAACAGAGCACAGAAACAACCAGGAAGTTCCCAAGGCAGAGTACCCACCCAGCTCCTCTCCACTTTCTACTTCCTTCTGGATTCAATCAGATCTGCCCAGGCCCATCACTAATATTTGAGACTGTTGACAGAGCAAAACAAATGTGCAATGATTAAGTTTCAGAAATTAAATTAGGGGTGAATTATTCACTTTTTAAAGAAATGATTCCCTTTAAAAGGGCTGGGGGTTATCATTGATAATCTTACATTTGAAATATGTTCTGACTTGCAAAAACATTTTATTAATACATAACAACTATGATGTAGCAGCAGAGAGCCTCAAAATTTGAGCTTGATTACTGGTTTTGTTTTGTACCAATTGTCATGTGTCTTACCAATGGGTTTCAGCCCCGGACAAGTTCACTGGATTCCGTGAGACCGAGGCATGACAAGGGTACATTCTTCGGGTCAAAGGGTTTATTACTTGGCTTGTTCTCCCCGTGATAGGTTGAGCACTAGAATTACATCTGCATTCAACGGTCTGCAGGTCTGTAATCCTCCCTCACCTCTGCCTCTGAGCAGAGCACTGGGCAGAGCTCTTTATGTAGTGACTCAGTCAGTAATAGCTTATTGCCTTGGGTGTGGAAGCAGTAGCCTAGCAGCAGGTCAGTTACATCATCAAGGAGTTAAGGTTCATGTGAGGATCCTGGCCATAGGGACTTCCATTTTCCCCACATCATGTTAATCAAATCATTTTTTCTAGGTGTCTCACCTGAGGGTTTCAGCCCCAGTCAAGTTCACTTTGTATTCAGAGAGATTGAAAAATGACAACAGAACATTGAGGGTAAAAGGGTTTATACCCAGCCTTATTCTCGTGATGGTAGGTCAAGCAGTAGAATCCCATCTGCATCCAGAGCAAACTGGCCTCTGCCTCCATTCCAAGCTCTCCAGGCTCTGCCTCTGCTCCAAACACTGGGCAGAGCTCTTTATATAGCAACACAGGCAATATTGGTTTATTGCCAACAGGTGTGTAAGCATTTGCCTAGCAGTAGGCCAATTACATCATCAGTAGATTAGGGTAAGGTGAAGATCCTGGCCATGGGAACTTCCACTTTTTCAAATGCAAAATTGGGATAATCATATCTATCTCAAATATTTGTTAGGTAAGTAAAGTATTTGAAAGCATTCTGTAAACTCTAGGTTTGATAGCAGGGGTTCTCAGCCCCAGCTGTATTGTAGACTCACCTGAGGAGCTCCTAAACAACGCTGTTGTGCAGACCCCACCGCAGGCCACTTAAATTAGAATTCCTATGTCCCTATGGTCTTAAATCTTCCCACATGATTTTAATCTATATTTAGTGCTGAGAACCATTGCTCTATTAAAGAGGTTCTTAATGTTAGCCGCCCATTGGAATCACCTGGAGTCTGGAGAGCTTCCAAAAATATTGCTGCACAGGTCCTAGCCCAGGGAGTCAGATGTAACTGGCCTAGGGTTTGGCCAGGATATAGAGATTTTTACAAGCTTCTGGGATCTTTCTAAGCACATTTGAGCTCAAGAATCACTGGTTACAGTGAGTTGAGTCAGTCAGACTAAGCACTCAAGTCTTAAGAAGTATTTGAAGACTCTCTCCAAAATTACTTTGTCCACTTAGCACTGAGTGGTAAAATTTGAGGGGAATTTAAAATTCTTCCCCCACCAAAAAAAAAAAAAAAGGAAAGCTACACAAATCAATAAAAAAAAGGACATAGCCCCAAGGTTCTGTTAGATACCATGGCAGGAAATGTTTTCTAAGCTGCAGCTCTTCCCGGCCCCCAAATGTCAGCCCCCACATTCCTTATTTCCTTACACTGTTGTTTTCAATAGAATCAAGGCTAGAGATTCCATGGATTTTGGCATTGTGTCCTTGTTCTATGGCCTCTACTATGGCATAATGGGGAGAGACTTTGCAGAGATCTGCTCAGATTACATGGCTTCTACTATAGGGGTAAGTATGTTGTTTTCATTATTTGAAACCACTTGTGTATGGCACATGGAGAAATGGTCTCATCTTATACATTTGCCTCCATTTTCAGAAATAAATAAGTCTTTTTTGATCCTCCAAGCCCAACTGCTCCCTGTGTTCTCCTTGCATCAAAAATAGTCTTTGTTAACTAATTGGAAACTACATTTCTTATTTATATAAAGTGATTGGTCAATAAGGCATCTGTGGATAAAGTGAAAGTTCCTATGACCAGGATTCTCACCTGGCCCTGGTTGGCTAGCTCACTACACACGTGTGGGCAATGCATCATTATTGACTCTATATAAAGATCTCTGCCCTGTGCTCTGGGCAACATGCACAGCTGCAAGCCTGCAGGAGAGCAGAGCAGAGGCTGGAGTGGTGGCAGCACTGGGACAGAGACTGGGACGGCTGTGTGGTTAGAGAAGCCCAGAGGCAGAGACCGGCTTGCTGCCTGCAGACTCGCTCTGAGGGGATGGGATTCTAGTGATTGACCTGCCACGGTGGGAATAAAGTTGGGTATAAACTCTTTTACTCCAAGAATGTTCCGGTGTCATTTTTTTGGTGTCACTGAATGCATAGTGAACTTGCCTGGGGATGAAACCCATTGGCAAGACAATTGGCGACATTGACAGGATGCACTGTAGACCAAAGAACGAACAGACTGCCCCCATGGGAAGTGTTCCAGCGGGCTGCGCCTGTGGCTGCAGAGACCTCCGAGTGTCCCCCAATACACATGTGTTCTGAGGGGCTTGCCTCCTAGGGGCCTGGGCCCCACCCCAGTACTGGGAAGGGGTGGAGGCAGTAAAGTTGGCCATCGGCAAAACAGGGAATTCATTAAAGAAACAGAGTGCCCGTGAGGCTGCTGGAACTGTGGGGTGGTTTTCCTCACAGTACTGAGAAAGGCCATCAGGAAGAAACACGCCCTCTTGCAGGAAGCACAAGAAGAGGCAGCCCTAGAATGAGCACTGTGAGGTGCCGTAGAGGCGGTAAAAAAATTGTTGATAATTGAAATGGCTTCACCACAAGGTGCTGTGGAAATGGTGAAGGATGTCATGGTAGCCTGAGAAGAGGCAGCTCAAGAAGCAGCCCGAGAAGCACTAGAGTGCAGGCCGCCAGGTGCCGTGGGGCAGATGAAGGATGCAGTGGAGCCGTCAGCCCCAGAAATGGAGGAGGAGCCGAGGTTTGGTGAACAGGTCGGGGTGGAGGCCCTGCCGGTGCCGGAGGCATCAGCCCCTCCTTGGTTGAAACCCCACCCAGTTGAAAGCAGGTGGAAAGCCGGAAAGAAAATAAAGACTTGGCAACCACGGGTTCCTCAGGAGAGGTGCCGCCCCCTCTCCAGGTCGGGAGCACTCCTTGCTCTGCTCCTATCCTCAGGCTCAAGCAATGAAAGAGCAAAAGGAAATCGGAACACAAGGACTCAGATGTGGGTTGCTTTGATACAGGCAGGAGCAGACAGAGAGAAATTGGATGGAAAAGTCAAATAGACTCTTCCTGGAGCTGTGGCAACAACTGAAACCAGAGCAGTGGTTCCAGCCGCTGAGGATGAAGAAGCAGAAGCCAAAGACAAAGCAACAAGACCGGCCTGTGTTTTTGCTGGTGAGGTTGGAGAAGGTGGGTATTGTAAGGCCCACCCGTGGTCCTTTTGGTTAATAGCCAGGATGACCACTTGGTGGCAATGGATCTCCTCGGACTTGAGCGTTATTATAATTTGTCATAATTTTTGTTATTTGTAAGTTGTTGTAGCCTTTGTTGTTATTGTGGAATTTGATTACAATGTTCCAGCTTTCTCACACAGGGACCATTGCAGAAGATTGAGGATGCATAGATTAAGAGGTGAGAATCCTGGAGGGGTGGAGTGTGGAGAAAGTGAAGGTTCCTACGGCCAGGATTCTCACCTGGCCCTGGCCAGCTTGCTCACTACACACATGTGGGCAATATGTTGTTATTGACTCTGTATAAAGAGCTCCACCCAGTGCTGTGGGCTGCTGCATGGCTGCAGGGCTGCAAGGCTGCAGGAGAGCAGAGGCTGGAGTGGTGGCACCACCATGGACAGAGACAAGATGGCTGCAGAGGCAGAGGCCCAGAGGCAGAGACCAGCTTGCTGCATGCAGACTTGCTCTGAGCAGATGGGATTCTAGTGATTGACCTTCCACCAGGGGAATAAAGTTGGGTATAAACTCTTTCACCCCAAGAATATTCTGTTGTCATTTTTTTGGTGTCACTGAATCCATAGTGAACTTGCCTGGGGCTGAAACCCATTGGCAAAACAGATGGAATCCAGATTCAGATTTTAAGAGCATTCATCAACATGCACATCTCTTAAAATGTACAAGCCGTGGACTCCAGGGATGACCCAGTGATTTCAGGTACCCCACATCTCTGTCCTCTACCAGTCTCTTGGTACACTGTCTGATTTGATATGGAAACATTAGTGTCAGTGACAAGAGTGAAATTCTGGACCATTCTTCTCTCTCTCCATTTATGGGGCAGGACTAAGTGGACATGACCTTGACTTCATCCCCACTCTATCTGCCCTTCCTCATCTGTGTAGGCTCTATCCTACTCTTCTCCAGGAGCCTGGAATCCAACTTTTATGGTGAAATGCTGGAACAAGATACCTTTTGGAATGCCTCTGCCCTGTATCATCTTTGGGACAACTGGATGTCAGCACAGGAGGGAGCATTTTCATTCCCAGTTCCTCCAACTAAAAACAGAAACCATACCCCTTAAGAAATTCCCCAAGCCTCTTGTGCTTTTCTGTGGACAGGAGAGGAAGAGAAGAGTTGTATGTCTCTGTTCTCCAGTGAACCAGGAAGAAGAGATTTAACCTGGCAAGACAAACAAATCTTTAGGCACCAACTTTCTGGAGACTTCTCACCTGATCTCACCCCACCAATCTTCAAATTCTTGTCATCCTCTGTCATCTTCACCCCAACTACCAAATATGTAAAACCCACTGCCCCAAGCCATTGGCACAGCCACCAGTGACTTGTACTGATGGGGAGTGTGTGTATGCATTTGTGCATTTGCTTCTGAAGGAAGTAAGGTGGAAGCAGGGGAGCAGCGATCTCCCACTCTCACACCAGTGCCTGGGCCCCACACTGCATAACTGAGTCAGAATCTCTGGGACTGGAGCCAATGCATCTGCTTTCTTTTAAAAGCTCCCTAGGAAAAGGAATGAGCTATTAAGCCATGCAAAAACACAGTTGAATAGTAAATGCATATTGCCAAGTGAAATAAGTCAGTCTGAAAAGGTTACATACTATATGATTCCATTTATATGACATTTTTTAAAAGGTTACAACTATAGAGGTGATACACAAATCAGTAGCCACCAAGGGTTTAGGGAGGGAACAGTGTTGAATAGGGAAAACATAGGGAATTTTTTAGGGTGGTAAAATTGTTCTGTATGATTCTGTAATGGTAGATACATGACACTGCACTTGTCAAAATCAATAGTACTATATAGCAGAAAGGGTGACCCTTAATGTATATAAATCTAAAAAAAAATCATATAGGATGTCAGGGGATGCCAGTATAGAGTGTAGACTGTGACAAAAGAATCCAATTGTATTACAAACATGAAACAACCTCTCTGAAGGGAGTGGGGAGAAAAGGTGCTGACCTAAGTAACTTTGAAATGAGTGCAGATCTAAAAATAAAAGCAAGAGGAACTAAACATAAGCACCACACTGTAGTTCATAAAATAGTTTCCTGAGGGCTGTGGGTTAGCAATTATGACACCAGTATACATGTAACATGGAATTGGACAACTAGGTAAATGAATGAATGGTAATAGTGGGAGCTGTTTCTCAGTCTCAGAAGGTAACAGACAAGCAAGGAGAGAAAGCTAGACTGATCCATGTAGTAATGGTTAAGAGTTGAAGACATCCCTCTAAGCTCATGTTCAGCTTAATATAGATTATATGTCTCTTGGTATAGATGGGTACACATAGAAATATGTATGTTTGTGTGTATACACATCTTAGTATATACAGATATATTTCCTTGTTCTGTCAGCTAAGCAACCCTAGAAGCAATGACACCCCAGTGGCAATGAGCACACCTAATGCCTACATCTTGGTTTCTAATACCATTCTACAATAAAAGGAACCAGGGCTCCTTGGAGAAATAGCTAATTCTAGGTCTTGGCAGGGAATATACAACATGAGCCTGATTATTTTTGTAGTGCCAGAAAGTAAGTGCTAAAACACACACATACACACACACAAACCCACAATGATGGGAGTATGTCAAAGAGATGCACAAGCCAAATGAAGGTGCTCCCAACGGCCAAAGCTTGATCAATATGTGCAACAAAATAGTAGTAGTAGTAGTAGGTCATAACATATTGATAGAAATAAATGATTGAATAAGCAAATGGAGGAGAATATACAAATCTCCTTTAGAAGAACTCCATATAATTTACATAGATACTCCCTCCTTCAGAAGGTTGTGTGGTTTATTTTTATGTGTCCGCCTGGCTAGCCTATGGCACCTGATGAAACACTAGATGTAGCTGTGACGGTATTATGTAGATGTGATTTCAGTGAAGCTGGAAAGGAAGGAGACAACCCTTGATATTATGGGTGGGTCTCATCCAGTCAGTCAAATGCCTTAAAGGGTAAAACTGGAATTTCCCAGAGAAGAAGGAATTCTGCCTCAACTAAAACAGCTCTTGTCAGAGTTTACAGCCTGCTGGGCTGCCTTACAGGTATCAGACTTGCCAGCCCCAATGCCTTAAAATGAATCTTTCTCACTTTCTCTCCAAATATATGTGTGTGTGTGTGTGTGTATATTACACACACACACACACACACACACACACACACACACACATCCTGTTGGTTCCATTTTTCCAGAGAACCCTGACTGATACAACCTTGGAGCCCAACTCCCTACTCCTGAAACATGGGCTGCTTGTGGCAATTTCCTTCCAAAGAGTAAGGTGTAGAAAGGAGTAAAAGAAAGAGTAGCTTTATAGTTAGAACCTAACAGACACTACCTCAAGCCTGGGGATCAAGGTCAATATCAACAGTCATGTTACCCTGTATGGGGTCATACGAATGGCACTTTACTTCTGTTATCTTACTCCCCCAAACCCATACCCTCCGTATAATCAAGAGAAAAAATCAGCTAAATTACGAAGTTCATTCTACAAAATACTCTCCCAAACTGTCAAAGTCAAAGAAAAAAAAAAAAGTCTAAGAAATTACCATTTCCAAGAGGTACCTATGGAGACATGACAACTAAATAAATCCTGGAAGTAGGGACATTAGGTTAAAAAATAAACCCAACTAAGTAACATCAATAAAATATGTGCTTTATTTCATAATGTGTCAATGTTGGTTCATTAATCATGACAAATGTACCCTCCCAATGTAAGATGTTACTAATAGGGGAAGCTGGATATGTGGCATATAGGGACTCTGTACTATATCTGTATCTTTTCTTTAAGTCTCAAACAATTAAAATTATTTTAACAAAAGCCTCTTAGGGATTCTACTGTGCTGCCACTGTTGGGCACCGCTCCTCATCCACACCACTGGGAAGGTGCAGGGACCCCAAGTCAGAACTCTAAATGCCTTGCCCCCCAGTGGGATTTGTCTGATCTGCTCCCTCTCATCACACGGGAAGTAAGCAATATCCAGGTGCCTGGGTTTGCTTCAGATCCATGAACCAGTCTCCAGGAGAGTAATGGGAAGGGCCAGGCTTGGGGGAAGCCTAAAAAGCCTCTGTGGGACTCTGAACTACAGCTCTGGATAAAAGCCATTCTTCTTGAAGGATTCCCCAGTGGAGAGATTAGATTGGAGGTTATAATTAGCAATGTGCTTTGGGTCCGTTTTGGGGTTCAGTGGATTTTTGCCCGGGAACCCTAGCCCAACTGTACCATCATTCCTGTGGGAAAAAGTATACCAGTGAAGAAGAGGTAAGGACTCTAGGTCCCAAAGCCTGGCAGTTGCTTCCCTGTGTCCAGAGAATGGCGTGTGCTCCCTTTTCCAACGGTGCTCTGTGCATTTCCCCCAACAGTTCTACAGCGCCAGTGGGATGCCCACCAGGAGCTTGTCAGACAACATCTGCGCCGTCTGTGGGCAAAAGATCATAGTGGAGCTCGGTGAAGAAGGACTTATTGAAAACACCTACCAGCTTTCATGCAATCATGTGTATCCTTTCTGGGGAAACCGTCTGGGCTTCATCAGGCCAATGTTGGGAGGCAATTTTTAAGTGATCAGTGTTGGGCATGTGAAATGGCAAGTCAGGGAAGACCGTCTCATCGCCTTCCTGCTCCTCCCTCTCTTGCTGTCTCCATCTCCTCTGCCCTGCTTGGCTCTCAGCCTGACTCCTGCCCATCTTCTTCTTCTTCTTTTTTTGTGGGGAAGGACTTTCTGATAATCCCTCCTGAATAGTGAACTGCTCCTCCCCCAGTAATTTCCTTCTTCAAAAGGAATCTTAAGGCCACACGGACAGGAAGGCTGCAGCATCTGCACAGGATGCTGGCGGGAGCGTTGGTGAAGCCGTAAGCAGACAGCCAGCCAAGGAGGAGCAGGGAGAGAAGGGGTTTGGGAATGAGAACACAGTGGCCTTTCAAGTCGGGGAGACACTCAGGGCTGCGCAGGGGGAGCCCTGTGTCTGAATCTCATGAGACCGAAGCGAGCCTTGCCTAGAAATAACCCAAGGAACTTGCTGTGTCAGCCGTCGTAATCAGGGGCCGCCAAGTATCAGCTTTGGTCTTGGGAAAAGGATAATGCCACCGAGCGCAGGACAGCTTAGATTATACAAAACTCGAGCACGCACTTCTCGAACCATTTGATTCCTCCGTCTATGGGTTCTGCTCCAAATAGCAGATATCTACTGGCTGAGAGATCTTCAGGTATTAGGGACCAGACAAGCCCGGGCCTGGGTACCAGCATTCCCAGGGAACCCCACTAACCATTGAGGAAGACCTCAATATGCGGAGCCGTGCTGAGGTCAAGAGCCCTCAGCAAAGCCACCTACTCTGCCTGAGCATGTAACCCACTCTGGATACCAACGTTGTTTGGGTTGGCCAATAATCAGTATTTTCATTCTTTTCTAAATACAGAAAAAAAGGTACAATGTATCTTTATTTTATAGTACAGTATCAATTTTATCTTACTGCTATACACTCAATCAGTTCAAAGCTCTGGCATTGTAAGTGCTTAAACCATATGTCTTTTGCCTCTGAAGCCCACTGAACTCAGGCAGTAATACCCTAGATGTGCAGTGCCTATAATTCAATTCTGTTTAATCTGGACAGATTCCATTTATTCAGTCCTGAAAGTAAAAAACTGGACTAAATACATCTGAAATGTGATAGGAGCTCTTACTCCAACATTTAAGCTCTAACATTTTAAGGCAAGAAACACAAAGATATATGGAGTTCTATGGTGGTTTTTCAGTGTGACAACTTTCCCGAAAAAACTATCATTCTTAAGTAGAAATTTTCCAAGTCTGGCCCTAGTTTTAAATACAATTTATTTTTCAAATGTTGGATAAGAGCCCCTCTGACATTTCTAAGTGGAAATATTTTCTCTCTCCACCTTTAAAAGCCCTTAGGGATCGTTGTACGTGTGTGCATGTGCAATCTGAAATGTGGTCACCTTTAAATTTGCTTTGCAGGGAGTATTATTAATGGGCCATTTTAGCATGAGTGATATTAGCAAAGAGTGGGCAAACATGAGTCATATTAGAAGATAAGGAGGGGGAGGAATCCGAGTATTTTTCTAGGGCAGTTCTGCCAGCATGGAGGTTATCCAGCATCAGATTTTGAAGATGAAAGAGAACATTAAAGAGGAAGTGGACATTTTGATGCTGGCTCTGTATCCAACTGGAAGATGGAGTATTCCAGCCCATTTGAAAGAAGGGCTATATGGGTTTAGGTTCAAAATCTGTGTTATAATATACCACTTTATGTTACCCAAGCCTATTGTAAAAGGGACCCCAATTCCAAGAACATAAAATAGTGGAAACTCTTAGTTGCACACATATCTAATGTATACATATGGTCTTGACTTGTCTACACCTCCACAATCTTGCATTTGTTAGGGAGGGGACTTCTGAGTCATTGCTGTTCACATGGGTGTGTAGCAGGCCAATCAGAAGATCATGTGATCTTGCTAAAAAAGCTAGATTGGGATCAAAGACTGTAGAAAAAAACCAATCAATAGGATGGATCTCATTATAATTATTTTGCCAAATCTACAATTTGTGTAACCTGGGAAAAGGAATATGCAAAAGTAATTGGTTTTGAGTGGTTCCTTCAAATATTCACTCAATAAATAGACACTTAGGCATCACTTAAGATACTGAGGACAGAGGTGAATGAGCCATAGTCCCACAGGAAGCATATGGTCCAGAAGAGACATGTAAGGACACAGAAAATAATGATACAATGTGACACGTGTTCTAATAAGACTGAGTCCCTGGTGCTGTGAGAAAACAGTGTTCACTCTCAGCTTTGGCGGTGAAGGGTCAAACTTTCTGGATGAGGAGATGTATACCAATGAATTTGTAAGTGCCTAGAATTTTCAGAGGTTTATTAAGTGCATATTCTATAAAAAATAGCTGGCTTTATCAGTAATACAAAAGTTGAAGAAAAACTTATGAAGCTAATGGAAATATTTGTAAGTTTATGACCACAAATAATGCAGACCTGCCTAAGTGCCGAAGACAAGTCTGATTACATAGCAGGTACGAATAACACACAGGAAGCAGACTAGGGGAGGCTATGGTAAATAAATGCCTGAGAAATGCACAGTGAAGCAGGAGATACAATGATCCATTTCCATATGATATTGCTGTAGAAAAAGCACTTGCACATTCTTTATATAATTTCATTCTTGTGATAAGTGAGGCAAGGAAAAGGCAAGTGTGGCCAAGAAGCTAAGTAAACGCCTCGGGATCACAAAGCTATGAAGCTCTGACTCCAAACTCACCCTGGAGTTCCTTTGTCCTACAGAATCTCCCTCAGTAGTGATGTGCACAGTTGAGTCTGACAGCCATTCTCACCCTCCACTACTGCACTCTACAGATAGATCACTGCTATTATGTCATCATGAAGCAAATCTTGCCTTTTAACATCCAGAAGCTTCCCTAACAAGAAGACTAAGTTTTCATGAATTCTGCATCCGAGGTTGGTGTATTGTTGGTAAAAAGCAGACTTGCCCTTACTGCAGAGAGAAGGTTGATTTGAGAAGGATGATCAGCAATCCGTATCCTTTTTTAAAAAAAGTTGAATATTTCTGGGGATGCATTCTTTGGTCTAAAACTTCATTATTGTTATAGCAGAAATCTTTGTGTTTTCTCTAACCACCTATTTCAAAATGACTAGTGATCTCTTTTCTCCCTGTGCCTATGTTACTATTCTGGTTAAGAACTTACATACTTTTAGTGTGTGCCACTTGCTTTTTATTGTTGTTTTATAATTTGGGATTTTATTGTGCACTGTTTATTTTTGGAAATTAGGTGTAAATAACATTGGTAGGTACATAGGTAAATAAAAATCATGAAAGGGGCTCTTAAACGAGTACACATAATTAACAAGAAAGGAACTAGCCACTCATGAAATTGCTTATTATATTTGCAAATTTGCAAATGATATTTATGAATATTTCTGCTACTGGGCTGTATAAGAGCAACCTCCTTAACTGAGATTTAGCTGGGAGCGTACACACTTTTTGTATGGGCAAATCCTGGACTGGCTTCGTTACCTGGTGGCCTGGCAACCTGTGGTGATAGGAATAGTTCAAGGCATTAACTACTCACTAGGGCTGGAATAGTATAGCAGACTTACTCCAGAAGTAATGGATTGCATGTTGAAGTCTTTTTTAAATTCTTGATCCTACATTTAATATTAACATTCTTTTTTTTAACCTTAGACAGTTTAGAGAAGTCAGTAGAATCTGGTGTCCTGTATAATTTGTCAACGTGGAAAGAATTTCCAAAGAATCTCAATGTCAAAAGTTCAGAAAAAAATAGAAATAAAACCAATGAATCACTAAAGTAGTAACTGGGAGAAGTTTATTGGGTGCACACCAAAAAGACGGTTTGTAAACCAGGAGAACTCAAACCAGAACCTGGCTAAGAGGTACATTGTTATAAAGCAGCTGAATAGTGAGGAGGCTAGAGTGTTTATTCTTCACAGCGATGAAGAAAGGGGATGCCTAAAGGAAAGGGGATGCGTTAGTGGTTACCTCATACTGCGGGAATAATTTAAAGTTTTGCTTTTGATTATCAGAGGCATAGGCAAGAATGACCCAGGGCAAGTAAGCTTTGCTTGTCTTACCAAAGAAGCTAAATTAAGCTCTGCTTGTAGGCAAAGAAGTAGGCAGAGTTGTTAAGTACTCTTTGGTTAATGGATATGGTCTTTTTGTGCTTTCCATGCTTGTCATCATGTGACAGCTTCGGCACCACAAGGCCTTCCACATAGAGGGGGTTACCCCTGAAACCTTGAGCACCAGGTGCAGCCACTCAATGGGCCAGAATTAGGCTGGGTTTCCCAGGCTGCCAAATGCACTGAGCCCATCCAAGGACGAGTTAAAATGGAGAGAGAACCACTCTCTCTTCTTTTGTGTTATCTGTTCACATGCACGCGAGCACACACACACACACACACACAGATGTGCACACACATCATTACTCTATTGCTATATTGTGCTTTTATTTTCTTCATAGCACTTATCAATGCCTGAAATCATATCAGATTTATTTATTGTCTTTCCCTCCATGAAGGCAGAGAATTTTATGTTTTGTTCCCTACTGTATCTCCAGGATTGAGACACATCATAGGTCTCAATAATTTGTCAAAAGAATGAATGAATCCAGCAGGAGACAACAAAATTACTGGGATAGGGAAGACCAGTCAGAAAGAATTAACCCTAGAATGGTATGTTAAGACTCCCCAAACTAATGCATTTCAAATTACTGGTCATTTGTTAAACAGCCAACACTGTATACCAAACATCAACTCTGCAATAGTTGAAGATATTAAACTTGTAGTATGTAGAAAGGAAACATACCTGTTGTCAAGATTATTGGCAATGTATTTAACTTGATGCTTTTAAAGTTCCATAGTTGTAACGAAGCTCACACTAAGATTTCTATCCACTGGTAATTTTCCTTCTTGAAAATGCCCAATGCTTCAGTATTATGACTGGTTTATCATCCAGATTATTCAAAGATTTAACTATGGTTTCTTTCTTTACTCAGCAGACATTTGAACAATTCAATACTTATTACATACTAGGCATGTGCAAGGGATACGGAGAAAAAAACAGTTCTTGAGCTTATAGTCTATTGACAAATAAAAGTCCTCACAGTAGGAAGAAGCATTAACTAAAAATCAGTTTTTCTTCTGTAAAAGAAGGGGCCCTTAGACTAGTGGTTAACAAAGGGAAAGGGGGTGGGGGAGGGCAGATGGGGAGGAGGGAGGAGGGGATCAACGTGTGTTATGATCAGCACACATAATGTAGCGGGGGCTCGGGGAGGGCAGTACAGCACAGAGAAGACAAGAAGCGACTCTATAGCATCTTACAGTGGCTGCAATGGGGTATTGGGGGGGGCTTGATAATATGGGTGAATGTAGTAACCACGATGTTGCTCATGTAAAACATTCATAAGACTGTATATCAATGATACCTTAATTAATTTTAAAAAAAGGGACCCTTAAATTGATCTCTGATATATTTGCCACTTATCTTTTACGGACAGAGCCGCATGAGGTAGTTTTAGAACCCTTTAGAACTCAGAGCAAGTAAACCAGTGTGTAATTGCACGGAATTCTGCACGACCCTTGGAGTTTCAAAATGTAAATCACCGAACAATCTCAGAAGAAAATTAAGATGCTCTTTTCTTCATACAGCTTGGATATTTAAATTCTAACCCCAATTTTATGGAGTAGTATGTATACATACTTGAGGAAATTATGGAGAATTATACACTTTACAGTTATCAGTGGTTATCCCAAGGTAAAGGAATTAGAGCTGTTTTCTCTTATATGTGCTCATCTCTTTTCCAAAATTTCTACGGTGAACATATTCATCATTTGCAAGAAAAACAAAGATTATTTTTAAATGCTCCTTTAAATCTGTCAAATGTGAAGTTATTTTTATTGCTGTTTAAATTACTGAAGTTAAATCTACACACAAAGTCCATGTCAAATTTGTCTGGTTTTCATGATAATTAACACCGTGTCTCATGTAGGAAATAGAGAAGTAAACCAAAATAGTCTATTATGGTGTTTGGTGTCTGTGAAAGCTCAAGTTTCCTTCTCTGAACGTGTCCATTTCCTTTCTTAGACTGCCTTCTGTTCCCTCCATAACACCCTCCCAGGCATCTGTATAAGAGAAGAAACACTGCATGAGTCCCCAAGGCACTTACTGAACTTATTTCTTTGGGATATTTTTCTGCCAGCAACAGGGTCCTTTATATCCTGGCTAGTACCATGACAGAAAAGTATGTATTTACAAGCCACCATATATAAGATGATGAATCACTTCTTGGTAAAAAAGTCATAGCTAATGTCTACACCAGGCATCCCTGCCACCCTGGGTAAGCACCTCACGGTTCCCATTCTCATAGGCTTGGTCCTCGCGCCCACCCCGCCCCTCCGGAGGGAAGGGAAACAGGGAGTGTCCTCAGCGGTTTACTTACACTACTGTACATTAGTCCTACATCATGACCTATGGTGTAAATACTATTATCCCTCTTTTAAGGACAGGAAAATATTTGGTATCAAGTGAAGTGACTGCCCAAAGATACATGCCTACTAACCTAGAGCCAGATGAACCACACAAACCCAATTCTAGCCAGTTTCATTTCCTGTCCCATGTGGTTCCCAGATTAGGGAGGAAGTTGCACTGAATCAGTAAATAGCTCCCAGCTGTTGAAGGTACTGTATTAATTGCATGAAATGTAATGTATTATTAAGTCTAGGTTATAAACATTAACATATAGAAGTAGTATCTTTTAAATTATCAAATATTCTTGAGTCATTATGAAGAACCTCTAGGTATATACTTATTTAAAAACCTATTTAGCTCACATGTTCTTTTATATATTTTCAGAAGAAAAAAATGGAAGGCTGTTTTAGAGCCAAAAACAATTTTTCAAAAAAAGAAAAAAAGCAACATGACACAGGCAGACAGGGACTAAGAGCCAGAGTAATTAGACATTAATTAGGACTTCACATTACAGGTAAAGGCTGATGGAAGATCAGAAGGGGCTTCTTTCAAATTCTTCTAAACTGAGTATTTTATTTACTTCATTAGTTTCATTTTCATGGACAAACATAATTTAGTGTATCTTGGCTTATGTACCCTCTCTCAAGTAACTATGGCTGGAGAAACCTATCCAATACTCAGAAAAAGAGACACAGTTCACACGTAATTACAGCCTCCAGGTATTTTGTGTCCTGTAAAGTTTCCTGGGGACACATGCCACTTTTTTCTAGGAACAGCAACAGGTTTGGCTGAGTGGCCCCAGCATCGTGCCTTGTGGCCTTGAGCGCTGCCACCCAGAGCGCCGCCACCCAGAGCGCACGCAGGGGTGCGGGCCGGAGCATGCCCTCTGGGGTGAGGGTGAGTCTCCTCACGGAGAGCGGACTGACGCATTCATCTGAGATCTGTTTGAGCCATTTCCTAATGAACTTAGCCAACTGTTACACACAATTCAGAGAGCAATAACAGACTTAGATCAGGTTGATCTCATAGAATAAAGAAAAAACAAAAACCATTTTTTTTCACCCTGGTAACAGTTTTTATAACAGCACTATAGATAAAATTTGAACAGTTTCAGTCATTTTAGTAAGCTAGTTTTCAAATGACAGAACATTCATGTGGTTTGCATAAAATTGTGTCAGAGGGGACTTGGTTACAATTAGTGATATAAACACCACCACCAGACCAAGACTGGACATTAACAAAGGAAGCTAGGATTTTATCGCAGCTCTCAAATTCAACCAAAACCCTTGCTGCTGCACTTCATCCGTGGGCCACTCCAGGTAGGTCTTGGTGTTCATTATCTTGCGCAGCTTGCAGAAACGCTGGGGAATGGCCTTCTTCTCGATGGGCTCCAGCAGAATGAGGATGGCAGCATCGTTGTTCTCATCGAAGAGACGAAAATGGGAGAAGTCCAGTTCGTACTTGCACCACTCACTCTTCACAAAGTTCTCAGAGAGCACAAAGATAGATTTGTGGCTCTTTTCGATGGAGTCAATGATATTGTCAATAATCCATTTGCCAGGAATAAAGTCCCGCTTATGAAGGCACAGCTTAAAGGGAGGGTCGAAGTGTTCCAGCTCCTGGACCATGAGGTTCTCCACCCAGTAGGAATCCCGTTCACTGTAAGACACAAAGGCGTCGTAACAGATGTCCCGGTGCGGAGCTTTCTTGGGCTTCCTTTTGGCCTGCAGCCAGGCCCACATCATCTTCATGTACCACAGTCCATGGAAATGGTGGCACAGAACCCCGGTGAGCAGGATCAACAGGAAGAGGACACAGCACACAGCAGACACCAGAGCCACCCTGTGGCACTCAGAGACCGAGAGGCGAGTGTCCTGAACACGCTGGCCCCGCACGTAGGACGGAGAGTCACACCGGTAGTTTTCTGGCCAGTCAATCAGCATCTGGCTCAGTGAGTCCTGCTCCTGAGTGAAAGACAGGAATTCACAGGAGCAAATGAAATTGTTGCCTCCAGCTTCCAAAGTCTTCAGTTTTTTAAAAGAATCAAGTTGCTCCTTAGAAAAAGTATTTATTGTATTTCTGTTGATATTCATGACTAGTAACATGGGTAAGAAAGAGGCATCTGGTAAAGTCTTCAACTTGTTTCTTGAAATATAAAGTTCTTTGAGTTGTGGCAAAATCAAAGAAAATGAATTGAGATTGTTATTGCTAATATCTAAAGTTTCCAGTGTCTGGGGAACACAGTGAGTTAAATGGTCTATTCTTGCACTGGATAAGTTCAAGTATTTCAGTTTTGCTGGCCACTGACAAGTTTCAGGCATAGGATGAAAACCATTCTTACTGATATCAAGGTTAGTCAAGTTTTTCAGAGTAAGCAAAGTTTCTGCAGTTTTTTCTAACGATTTCAAATGATTTTGCCTTAAAATTAAGGTTTGTAGGAAGGGCCAGGCATGCTCACAGGCTGAGTTTCCCAAGTATTCCTCAACCATTAAATTGCCACTGAGATCCAAATATTCTAAGGATTTTAAATGTTGTGAAAGTGAACAAGGAACCAGAAAAACCTTACTGTTTTCTATTGTGATTCTTTTAACTCTTCCCGTGAGTGAATATATACTACTCAGATCATAAAATGAGTAGAAGTATGGAATACGCAACCTCCGTATTGTTAATGTCTCTATGTTACCCAGCTGTTTAGCTTTGTCCATAATAGATATATCGAAATCACCAATTCCGTTAAGAGTACAGTCATTAAACTCTACTTCTAATGATCTAGAAACATAATTCAGTATTTTCACGACTTCATTAAAACTTTCATCAGTGATTTCCACATTTGTAAATGTAAGCTTTTTAATCAAACTATTGGTGTCGTTGATGGATACTTCTGAAAAACGGAAAGTGTTCAAATGAGTGTCTCTTAGTTCTAAATATTCCAAGGAACTTAAAATATCTACAAAAATCTCCGGCAGTAGAACAGGCTGTTTCATACGAAGGATCAGATGACTGATGTTCTGAATTGACTTCAAACTCTTGGGCTCATACTTCTTGAGATGTGAAGCATCAATCTCAAGTTCCTCGAGAAAAGTTAGCCCAGAAAAATCCCTTTCCCGAATCTCAGCAAAGGTGTAAATATTTCCTGCTTTCAGGATTCGCAGATTTGTGAGATGGGAAAACAGAGATGTTTCTCCGAGTGTTTTATAGGGATTTCCCAGCAAGTTTAAGAATTTCAAGGAAGAAAGGGGCCTGAACCAGGAGGAGAATAAATTAGATAACTGATTATAGGATAAGTCCAAATGTTCAAGACTTCCCAGGGAAAAAAAAGAATCTTCTTCTATTGTGCTAATTCCATTGGACCCCAACTTCAGAGCCTTGAGGTTCACACACCCATGAAGGTCACTCCTGCTGACATGGGTGATCTTGTTGTTGGACAAGTCAAGGCTTTTCACAGCTGCTGTGAGCCCTGAGGGGATGGAGTTCAGAGATCTGGAGCTGCCGTCGCAGACACCAGTGATGTCACAAGACAGAGAAGAGGCCTGATCAAGGGCCCCTTCCCTGGAGAGGCTGATGATGGTCCCCAAGACCCACAGCATCCACAAAGCACGGGACATTGTCCAGTGATTCAACCTGCAAATAAAAGAGGTTCAAATGAGTGATTGTGTTTGACAGCATGTCATAATTCCAGTTCTTGAGGAATGTTTCTGTAAGGTGTAACACAACACACACACACACAGAGCTACCAGGAAATATCGGAGACGCCAATGGAAAGTCTGAATGGAGGTAAAAAATGAATTCCCGGACACATCAGCAACACTCACGCAGGTAGACTGCCACTGTGCAATTACCTAAAAGCACAATACCATCTGGGAACACAGAGCAGAGCTCCATACACATGGATTGAAGGGAGGAGGGAAGGAAAGGGTGGAGGAAAGACCAAGTAAGCAGTTTAAGAAATGGGCTAGGCTTAACCGGATGGATTTACCATTGCCTATTCTGGCACTTCAGACTTTTTACCTAAGCGTCCCTCCTCCCTGCCTGGATGCCCTCTATGACTTAGAGATGTCACAGAGCCAGGCCACAGCTCCCATGCGCAACCACTCAGTGAATGCAGCTCCAGAAGCAGCATGCTCTTGGACTAAAAGAAAAGGGCCCCGTGGTCCTCAAGCCTGTCTGATACCTACGATTAGCAGGCAGAAAGGATGCTGGGAAGCTCAGGCAGAGCAAGATGGTTTGCAGGGCTGAGGGACAGTCAATCAGACCATCAGAGCCTTTTCTTCCTGCAGAGCAGTGTGGAAAGCAGCGCTACATCCGGACGGGCTGTTCAGGTGAATGTGGGGGAAAGAAAGCCGCACAGTCTCCACAACTGCTAGTTTCCTTTCAGCCATGAGTCCACACTTTCTCTCTGCCCACCTTCTAGGCCTTATATCCTTCTTCAGCTCTATTCAGCTCTTTCATTCCTTGCATCTGCACTCCTTTGTATTTGCTCACTGCATTAACTCTACAAAAAAAAAAAATTTTTTTTTAATTTAATCCCAATGACAAAACTTTTTATGGTAAAACTAATTTCCCACATTCACAGACTCTAAGAGATCATAAACCTAGCCTGTACAATTTATAGGCTCAGAGAATTAAAACATAAATAATGTTAATACCTACTTCATTTGGGAATGGAATTGCTCTTGCAGCCAAATCTTCCAGGGCCACACCTAGGCAACTGCTTTGCATCCCTTCCTCTTTTTCAGGTAAGTGGGGTCATACCACTCATACTTACTCTGGATTTTCATTTCTCATCTAAAAATCTCTCTTCACCTCTTTCTCTGTCAACAGATGAAGACATTTCTGATTTTCCTCCCAGAGGATCACAGTTTTCCTAGTTCGGATAAACCATAACCTCATTCCCATCCGCACAATACTGGAGAGTTGGAGTCGCTCCATCATGTTGCTGGCTCTTCGCACTGCCAGTCTTTTTAATTTCTGCTATTCTGGCAAGTAAATAGTGGTATCTCATTGTAGTTTGAATTTCATTTCCTAGACTTATGATGAATCTGAACACCTCTGTGTATGATCATTTGGAAATCCCCACTTGTACTGTTACTGTTTCAATTTTGGGCCCATTGTTTTCTATTGGGTTGTCATTACCATAATTATTATGATAATTATTAAATTGTAGGGGCTCTTTATATACTCTGGAAAGGAAAGATTTATATGTTACAAAGACATATCTTCTTCCACTCTGTGGTTTGCCTTTTCACTTCCTCAGTGGAGTCTTTTAATGAAGAGACGTTCTTAAATGTTCTATCTTGTTTTTTATTAAAGATTTCTGTGGCCTGTTTTTAAAAAAATCTTCCCTACATTATCATGAAGATATTCTCTGTATTATTTTCTAAAACCTTTATTGCTTCACCTTTTACATTTAGGCTATAATCTACCTGGGATTAATATTTGGGGTAGCAGACTGGAGTCACTTATTTTTCCAGTATGGAAAGTCAATTGATTCAGCACCATTTTTTAAAATATCATTTTGGGGAAACAATCAACAATATTACCTTTGCCAATAGTCACATGTCCTCATAGGGGTGAGTCTGTCTCAGTGCTATTCTGATCCAATGCCTAGTTGTTTATCCTTGTATCAATAACACACTATATTGAATATATATATCTTTTTTTTGTAAGACACTACATTTATTTTGTTTTAAGCTACTATATTTGTAGTAACTTGTTATAGCAGCAGTAGGAAATGAATACAGAAATAATGTCATAATTTTAAAAATTTTGGTTACTGAATTTTTCAGTTCTAATATTTCCATTTGGTTCTTTCTATTTCTATTTCTGCACTGAGAGTTATCTCTTCATTCACTCAAGAGTGTTCATTCTTATGATACATTTGTAATAGTTGCTTTAATGTCTTCTTCTGATCATTCCAACTTCTGTGTCATTTCTGCGTGACATCTATTGATTATTTTTCCCTGTGAGTTGAGATTTCCTGGTTCCCATATGCCAGGTAATTTTGGATTGTATCCTGGACATCTGAACACTATGAAACTATGAATGAATATATAACATATCTTAATATCCAGTGGAGCAAGTGCTTCCTTTTTCCTCCTCAAGTGAGTTTTGGCCTTTGCATATTCTTATAAACTGCAAAATCTGTTATCAGCTTCAAAAAGCAAAACTTGTTTATTTTTGTTGCAATGCCATGAATCTGTAGATCAATTTGGAAATTACTGACATTATTACAGTATTGAATCATCCAATCCATGAGCATAACATAGCTTTCTACTTATTCAGATCTTGTTTATCACAATAATATCTTATGTTTTTCTACACAGAGGTCTTGAGCATATTTTGTCGAATTTATTCCTAGGTGTTCAATACTTTAAAAGCCTTGAAAATCATACTATGTACTTATATATGTATAAATTCAATGACATTTCATATATTTACCATGGACTGAGCAACTCTGTTAAACTAATTCCACAATTTGTAGATTCCTTTTATTTTTTATGTACACAATCAGGTCTCTCAGATATAATAATGGCTTTATTTATTTTTCTGATCCTTTCACCTTTATTTCATTTTCTTGATTACTGAGTGTTGAATTGTATCAGATCCTTTTTTTTTCTTCCTGTATCTATTGAAATAAT
Source organism: Manis pentadactyla (assembly GCF_030020395.1). Lineage (NCBI taxonomy): Eukaryota > Metazoa > Chordata > Mammalia > Pholidota > Manidae > Manis > Manis pentadactyla. The sequence goes on along the minus strand of NC_080019.1, from coordinate 25,160,026 downwards.
AACATGAATTTCTTCCTTTACTCTATTACTAAATACTGGGGGTTACATTAATTAATTTCAGTGTTAAGACAATCTTACATTTTTAGAATAAACCCAAATTAGTCTGGGTGTAGTACCCTTTTTAGATGTTGTTGGATTTTTACTTACTAATATTTTTATTTTGAATCTTTGTTATCACATTCAGAAGAATTGTCCTATACATTTCCTTTCATTTCCTTCATTAATTCACCAATGCCTCTTTGTAAACCTGCAATTTTTGTTGTTATTATTTGCCTATCTATTTTGTTTTTGTGAAATACATCAAATATATTTAACACATTTTCCTTCTCTTCTGTCCATTTTGGTAAGTTATGTTTTTCAGGAAATTTGGCATTTTCTTTTAAATTTTCAAGTTTATTGACACACTTATTTATAATACCCTCTTATATTTTAATGTCAGCAGACCCTATAGCAAGAAACCATAGTTTATTCCTGAGATGGGTTATTTGTACCTGCTTCTTTTCTTGAGTATCTTGCCAGTGGTTTCTCATTTTTACTAACATTTTCAAAAATCCAACATTTCACTTTATAGATCCTCTATTTCTTTTCTATTTCATTAATTTCTATTCTTATATTACTCTTTCCTTCCTTCTGCTTTCTCTAGATTTGTTTTATTGTTCTTACTCTAATTTCTTGAGGTAGATGTTTTCTCATTAATTTCCAGCCATTCTTCATTTCTAATATATCCATTTAAGATCATATTTTCAATTAAGCACTAATTTAACTGTATCCTCCATGTCTCTTCTGTTCTTTCCATACTTTTGTCTCTTCAAGTTGCAGTCTAGACATTTTCTTCTGATTTATTTTCTAGTTTATTATTTTTTCTTCAGCTGTATTTAGTTTACTGTTAAATTCATCCATTGTTTTTAAATGTTTTGATTACTGCCATTTTCATCTGTAAAATTTCTACTTGATTCTTTTCTACATCTGCTATGTCATTTTTTTATAGTTTCCAATTCTCTGATTTTCAATTTTGTCTTTTATCACGCTGAACACAGTTAGCATAGTCTTAAGAGGCTGCATAGCACTTCTGACAGGCCTTAAAGGACAGGGGTTAAAGGTTAAGGTGGGGCAGTCATAATGTAATAGGTAAGGCTGAACTAGAGGAAAACAGGTTCTCACATAGGTCACAGCCCAGGTTTGATACATCTGGGTAGCTCAGCAGTCTTGCTATCCGAAAATGGGTTAAGATGATTTCTGGGATGCTAGTGCTGAAAAGTACCTGCAGAAGCAAAGGAAAATTTTCTCTAGACATCATCATCCCAAGCCTCAAATTTTTGTCTACAGTTTTTCAAATACAATGTCTGGTACACAATTAAATAAACAGGTACTAAAGGAAGCAAGATAATAAGAATAGAAACAGCAAACAGTAACACTTACCTGTCAAAACTATAGTATTGTACCCACCTCTAAAATCAACAGGGTTAAGAAGAGATGGATATTACTGTTTGGTGCTGTATTTATCCCATTGTCTTTCTGCTTAATCAGTTGTTGAAAAAAAATCCTCTTAACTGTACTGGGCAACCAAATGTATTTGATCTTTTCCATTTTGCAATAAACAGCACAAATCTTAAGCAATCTATACTAGCCTTTTGGCTAAGATTTAAGGTCAAATACATCTTTTTGTTTTCCCCTAGCCTTTCCTCTTTAAAATGTAAAATTTGTAAGAACAGAGACCTTGGGCTATTTCATACAAATATTATATGGTAGCTATTGCATGTTGAGTTTTCAACAAAAAATAATTATGGATGATGCTAAAACTATAGTTACTAGACACTTAAGATCTGAGTGACTCCTCTTTCCTCCCACTTCTTTAATACTTAGAGCACAGAGCAGAGAACTCCTCAGTGGAAGACCCTGAGGAAGGGAGACGCACAGGCCCAAGCTAGATGGAGTGGGGTCATCTGATAAAGGCTGGGGGTCTGAACAAAGTATAAAAATTGTCTGCTTAAAGAATTCAGAAAATGACAGAGTGGTGTGTCCAAAGACCCAGGAAAGGATGGCAGTCTGAGAAGTAAGCCTGGCATTAGAGGCAAGTTATGCTGAGGACACGTGACCCAGAACAGAGAGGAAGCTGAAACCCCTCAGCCCACAGTGAAACCACAACCAGCTGCCCACTTTGGGCTGGGGCTCTGATACTTGGGTGAAGGAGTGGAGAAGGGGCCCGTGGCCCAATGCGTGGTAGAGCACTGAAAGTGGACTAACCATAAGGCCATATGCAGGGAAAAGACCCTACCTTTTGTGAACAGGGACCTAAAAAATCTCTGCCCTCTGACCCAGGGTCTCAACCTGGCTGGAAACCATCCTACTAGAAATCTCCCATAAAAAATCAAAACTCCAAGTCATCCACATACACTGCTGAGGATCGAAATAGTAAAAGAAACAATACTAAGAATTTTTCAAAATTGAAGAAGAACGTAAGTTCTCAAATAATAAATGCACATTGAATCCCGAACCAAAAAAAAATAATAGTAATAATTAAAATTCCTCACCTGGCCCAAAGACAATGGAATAGTATCCTCAAAGGATTGAGAAATCATACCTGTCCATCTAGACATCTACCCTCATTTCAATTATCACTCAAGAGAAAGGTGACATAGACATTTTCAGATATCCAAAAACTAAAAAAGAATTTTCATCCACAGACTCACTGAGAGAAAGTACCCCCCAAACCATATGTTCTTCAGCAATATCAAAAATCGTGCTGGTAAAAGTGGGCAGCAAGAAGCAACAATTGAACCTTTTTAATGTAATAATATGCAGGAAAGAAGACAGCACTCGAATACTCTCAGACATGGCTTTTCAGTCTGGAGAAAAGTAATGTAAATTTTAAATGATTTTGTTGGGGGGGGTGGAAACCTGTAAATTTGACAAGCAAGTCAGCTATTTGGAAGGAGTCAATACACTTCATATTTATTAGAACATCTTTATGAGATCCTACCCAAGATACCACATAGAATAAATCACGTTAAATCACTAAAATCAAAACAAGACATTTAACCAACACAGCCAAATTCTCAAATCAAATAATGCAGAAAATTAACTGATAGCTTCCAAACTTTACTGTCAACTTCCAGCAATTTTCGCTCATGAAATAATGAGTCCCTTATGGAAAGTTTAAAGATGCAAATGTTCTTTTTTTAGAACAGAAAGCAGCTCAAAATATTGGTGAATAAGTCACTTTCAAATAGCCTTGATGTTTGTCATTTCCTTTTTTTTTCCCCTAACTTTCAATTCAGGCCACTCTACCTACCGGTTGCTTTTTGATAGCAGTGCACGAATAGAAGCAGTGCAGTAGCAGTAGGAGTGCAGACAAGGCCTGCAAAATTAGGATCATTTCAGCTTAGTTGTTTACCCTGGCAACAATTTCTCTCTCTGTCAACCCCCAATTTTTTTTTTTTTAAACAGGGAAAAAAAACACCATCCTGGCTTGCATCCAAGTTCTAAACACAAGTTAACAGTTTTTGAAAGTTGAAGAAGTTTCAGGGGAATTTCGGAGCATTCTTGTTTAAAGAACTCACGTCGCTTAAACGCTCTGATGATGTGCTAATCCGAGACAAGGGACGCGGAGGGGACGTGAAACCCGCCTCCGGCGCAGAGTTCCTAGTATCCTGTCAACCCAGGCTCGGGGTCAGGCACCGGCAGTCCCGGCAGGTCCCGAGCCCTGACTTTCTCACTTCGGAACCGAAACCCGGCGTTTGCAGGTTTGGGGGCAGCGGTAGGCAGGCGGTCGCAGACGCGCCCCCGGCGGGAGGCCCTACCTGAGCCGCGTGGCCGCGCTGCGGGCGCAGGTGCAGGGCGCCGTCCCTGGGGCCGCCGCGGGGCCTGTCCGCGTCCGCCCGCCTCCGGCAGCGTCCCGGGGCCTCGGCTGCCCCCGCCCCGCCCGGCGAGGACGCCCGCGCAGGGCGCTCCGGCCCGACGCGGCGCGAACGGCCCCGGCCCCCGGCGCAGAGCGGGAAGCAGAGTGCGCGCCGCCCGCCGTCCCCGCTCGTTCCGCAGCGCGCGCCCCGCGGGGAGCCGCCGCCCGCCCCGGTGCGCACGCCCGGCGGGCGTCCAAAGCCTGCCATTACCCTGAAACACGCCGTCTTTAAGCTCCACTCCTTTTCCATTCCTGCGAGCCCGAATCCAGGCGCCGATCGTGCTTCTTGTTTTCTCCCCGCCCCGTCTTCCACCGGATTCCCCAGCCAATACATTTGCACAGGCCACTTCCCCACGCAACGCTGTGCATTCCTGCACCCAAATAGCTCACCAGTCACTATCCAGACCAGCGCAGCAAGGTTTGCCTAAGGAGCAGATGGGACAGCCCCAGATTCCCCCCCAGTCCTGGGGCAGTCCCTGGGGGTGCTCTGACTGTCCCTAGCACCTAGTCCCATCCCCACTCTTCCCAAGAAACGATGTGGGGGAGCGACTGGCATAGAAGATTTTGAACCCAAATCCTTCCTTTGCCCTAGTCCATCCTGCTTCTCAAAGTAATTGACAGTCTTAAGATTGGCTTTCTTCCTTGGTGTAGAAACTACTGAGGAATGTTTCTAAGGGAAGCAAGCTACCTTTTAATTTTTTTAATTGTCTTCATATTCATAAAGTACATTTTATATTCATAATTCTCATGTGATCTTCACAAACTGAGATTGGAGGCTGAGGAAACATTCTTGCTCTTCCACATAGGAGAAACATCATGCAAATTTTAAGTGGCAGAACTGAGATTTGAAACCAGAATTTTACCCTAAAGCCAGGGCTCGTTCTCTCACCATATTCCAGTTCCCTATTCCTCATTAATGGTTTGGGTATTGGGGTAACTTAATAAATCGGCATGGATGTCAATCAGAGCATGTGGTGTCCACTTGGCCATACAGTTCACTGACTTTGGGTACTCCTCTCTCTCCCTGGTACCCAGACTCTCCAGCCACCTGAAAACACTTTCTTCTTACTTCAAAATCTCCACCTCTCTTTTTGGTGATTTCTTAAGATTTCTGAGAAAATTTCTTTTCAATTTACTCCCCTGAAACTAAAACCCTCTGTTCTTTCTGTACATACATCTTCTCTGGTTGAACTGCCTACATCAGCTACTGTTATTGCTTTGTAATCCAAAAGTCAATTAGAATATTCTGGAAAAGTCAGGTAAAAATCACTTATTCATCCACAAATTATTACCAGTGTTATCCAAATACAGGGGAGATTTCACTAAACTCTCAGCAGAGCTATGAGCACATTCTACTCAGGCACAGTCCTTATATTTTTCCAGTTCTTAACATTTTCAAAGCACTTTTCAAGTACATCTTGTCATTTGAATTTGACAATAACACATGAAATAAATAGTTCTGATATTATAATACATTCAATTCAAGTGGTCAGAGAACTTGCCTTGAGTCCCATGTTCACAACTAGGTGGCAAAGCTCAGGATAGACTCCAAGCCTCCTAAGTCAGTCTTCTTTCCATTTTGATGGAAGACGCACAACTCCCTACAAAACAGCCTTTACAAAAAGAAAGGTTAAAAAAATGAGGACAGAATACGAAAAGGTATTTGGGAAAGAGTCACTCTCATGGTATGTATTTATATTTTTGAGTGACTAAAATTCTAAATGAAGTTATCAAAAAACACTCTTTTTCACATGAAGCAGTTTGTAATGTTAAACACATCTATCAAAAATCACTCAGTGAAAGTCTATGATCCTTGCACTATTTTATAGATCTTTGTACACGAATGTCTATTCACGATTTTTCTACTCTGAACAGATTTCAATAATGTCTGTCATTTTTGAAGAATAGTATTTAATACTGCCTATGAGAAAGAAAAGAAAGGTCAACCAAAACCTCTCAAAATAAAATTGTTTCAAATGTTGGCCCAAGTGACTGACCTTCTACATTGATTTTAGATTTCTCGGTACATACTTCTGACAATTAGAAGCATCAATCTTAATTCAGAACAGAAAGTCCATAAAAATCCTGTTTTTTTTTAACTTAGAGAATTTGTAAATAATTCAGGAATCTAAAATTTGGGAAAATGGGAAAAAAGCGAGAGAGATTTTTCTTCAGGTTCTATGATGAACTATCCCAGAAGCAACAGTCCAAACGGTGAGGCTGATACAGGAGGTAAGTTGTTAGAGGGTAAGTCCAAATATACAAGACTCTCAAAGACAGGTAAGTAATTTTCATTTGTTGCAAGAATCCTATTAGATGATAGAAAAGGAACTTCCAAATTTACGCTCATCTGCTGAATGTGGCTGGATGTAAATTTCATGAAGACATGGATTTTGTTCTTCATTTATTTTGTTCTTCTTTTTGCAGTGAAGTATCCCCAGTCCCTAGAACATAGTAAGCACTAATCAACCAGCAATTATTGAGTGGTGAATTGACATGTCTTTTCAGAACATTGGTTAGGTCTGAAGGGATGGAGTATAAATACAAAAATGACCATTGCAGACATACAGCAGGACTGAAAAGGAGAGAAATCTGACCAGTGGCTCCTTGCCCTAACTTCCTATCCTTGTCATACAACTGACCTCATTTAAAGATGGGATGAAGAAGTATAAAGCATGATTTCCAATCATATAGTTAGACAAAACCATGAGTGAACAATGTATTATTTTCAAATCTATAAGGCTTATATGGCCTTGTCAGGCAGGAAAAGTATGAAAAGGCAAATTTTTATCAAATTCTAAGTCCTTTGGAGATTCTTGGAAAATATATTGAAATATCTTAAGAGTAAATCATGTAAATCCAACTACGTGGCGTGGCAGTCTGGGTGCGGATTGCTGACTTCCAGGTGGACGGAAAAGATGAGGTCATGATATCACTCAAACCCAGGGCTGTGAGCCATGTGACCCCTGACTTCAGGGTCAGTGCTGTTATAAAGTATAACAAGGGTTCAGTGTGCAGCAGTAAGAATCACAGCCAAGAATACTGTCAGCTTCCTGGCCAGTGTCACCAGCCAGCTAAGAAGGAATTCCCCTAATAATGTATGATGATGTGATGGTTTCTTATTTGGGTGCGAGCGTCTTTCAAAGCCTGGAGGTTGTTGTCCTCTTGGCAAAAGTATGGATAGTCATACTTGGCCTAAAAAATTTCTGGATACAATCTCTGGAAGATTTACTTATAATGAGTATTTATTATTCCATGTTAAGGGATCTGTGACTGTACTTGGTTTTTAAAGACTTGTCATATTTAAATGATTTGGGCTTATTACAATCAAGGTCAGACTTGTAATTCCAATTTAAAATGTATACTTTGTGCTGCAAGAGGGGGTCCAGGATGTCAGTAGAAGAAGTTCCTAAACTCTCCTCCCCACCATGGACACACCAAATCTGCAACTACAGATGGATCATTTCCTCTGAAAACATATCTGCAACTAGATGAACTACTTCCAACAAAGGATGAAAGGACCACATCATGATAGGTAGGAGAGGCAGTGACACGTCTCTCAAAAACCCCACTCCCAGTACATTGATGCACTGGACAGGCACTTCTGAGGAGTGAGGGGCTAGTGCCCCACCTAAGGCACCCCAGCCCCTGGGATCTGCACTGGAGAGAGGAGACCCCATAACATCTGGCTTGGAAAACCAACAGAGTTGATGTCCGGGAATCCCAGCACACTACAGGAAACTGAGATTCCCCTCTTCAAGCACATGTGTGTGGCCTCCCTTGGCCTGAGACACAGGGGAGAAAAGGCAGTTTGAAAAGTGTCTAGACTACATATGAGGGACATTCATTTGGTGATCCGGGGGCATAGGCTGGAGGGATGGGAGACAGCCGAGATGCTCCCTGGAGACAGAAGCATGGGCAGGTGCTCTTGTTGCCCTCTCCACAGCCTGCTAGCACAGCCTCCCGCCACCTTGTGGGACAGGCAGGGGCACGCCGTTGGTCATGGCATTTGCTGAGGCTGGAGAAGACAGGTGGTTGCAGCCGTTCCCCCACTACCCGGCTGGAGCGGAGAAGTGCCAGCAGTCACAGAGCTCTCCTGCTGCCTAGCTAGAGTCTGTGAATACAGGCTGTTCAGACATTACCCCCCAAGCCCTGGCTGGGGCTGGTGAGTGCAAGCTCAGGGGGTGGCATTCTCCCACCCCCAGCCTAAAACCAACGCAGGTACACACACAAGGCATTCTCCTCCTGCACTGCTGAAGCCACAGGCACGCACAGTCAAAACAGTTTCCTGCTGCCTTTCCAAATCCAGAGAGCATGCCTTGCCTCCTATACTTGCCAGTTGCCTTGCTAAAGCCAGCAGACATGCCCAATCCATACAAGGGACACCCCTTGATTGGCTGGCCCTGAGAGCTGGTATTCAGGAGTTCCATGGGACTGTAACAATCAGAAAGACAGTTCTTGACAGGCCACCACCACAGAACACTATACAGACTGAAACAACCTGTCTTCTTGTGAAGAAGGCCTATTTACTTAGCCTGGAGCTTCAGCCTCAGGAGCAGGCTTCAGGCTTCCCCCGCCACCCACAAAAGCTAAGGAAGCACTCCCAGGGAGCATCGGCAGGGAGATACCACCTTTGTGCACCCCCTTGGCCTCACTAAAGCTGGACCAGACTTCCCAGCAAGGAGCTTACACCTTTTGGAGCCCAAATTTTTGCAATTACTATCTAGAAGATACCTCCAGATCTTCCAGTCTGGAGGCCAGCAGGGAATATGATTTTCCCCATAGGACTGTACATAGTTGCATACTTTAATTAATAACAGGTCTTTGCACACCCTCAATGCTGGGGGCATATCAAGAATAAATCCAGCAGTTTAAATAATCACAAAAGTTTGAAAGACAACAAAAAGCTAGGGCAAGTTTGAACAACAAAGACCATCACCTACACAAGGCCACCCCTTCAAGACTGAGAGAGGTAGATGTTTTGCTTAATACATACAGGCAAACACAGAGAGTCAAGCAAAATAAGGAAACTGAGAAGAATGTTCCAAAGAGCCCTGGATACAGAGATCAGTAATCTATCTGATAAAGAATTCAGTGTAATGGTCATAAAGATGGTCACCAAACTTGGGGAAAGAGTGGATGAAAACAGTGAGAACCTCAACAGAGAGACAGAAAACATAAGAAAGTACCAAACAGAAGTCATAGAGCTGTAAATACAGTAACTTATCTGAAAAACACACTAGAGGAGTTAACAGCAGACTGGATGAAGTACAAGAGCACATCGATAAGCTGGAAGATAAAGCAGTGGCGCTCACTCAGGCAAAGTAGCAAAAGGAAAAAAAACTTAAGAAATGAAGATAAGGGACCTCTAAAATAACATCGAGTAGACTAACATTTGCATTGTGGGATCCCATAAGGAGAAGAAAGGGGCAGAAAACTAATTTGAAAAAATAATGGCTAAAATCCTTCCTAACCTAGGGAAAGAAACTGACAGCCAGGTCCAGGAATCCCAGAGAGTTCCAAAAAAGATACCAAAGAGATCCACACCAAGACACATTATAATTAAAATTGTCAAAAGTTAAGGACGAAGAGAGAATCTTATAAGAAGCAAGACAAAAACAATACAGGAAAACCAATTAAGGCTATCAGATTTCTCAGCAGAAATTTAACAAGCCAGAAAGGAATGGCATGATATATCCACAGTGCCTAAAGGCACTTCCAACCAAAAATACTCTACCCAGCAAAATTATCATTCAGATTTGAAGGAGAGATACTGGGCCATTAAATAAATCAAAGCAGCAATCAAAAAATGCCCAAAAAATTAAAGAGGAGGGAAAGCTGTCAAACTCATTGCATAAAGCCAACATTACCCTAATACCAAAACCAAGACACCACAAAAAAAGAGAAGTATAAACCAATATCTCTGATTTATATAGATGCAGAATCCTCAACAAAATATTAGCAAAAACAATACATCAAAAGGATCATACACCATGATCAAGTACAATTTTTTACCAGGGATTCAAGGATGGTTCAACATTTGCAAATCAATCAATGTGATACACCACATTAACAAAATGAAAGATAAAATTATATTATCACCTCAATAGATGCAGAAAAAGCATTTAATATAATTCAACATTCATTTATGATAAAAAACCCCAACAAAGTGAGTATAGAGGCAATACACCTCACTATAATAAAGGCTATATATAACAAACCCACAGCTAATATCATACTCAATAGTGAAAGGCTGAAAACTCTTCCCCTAGGATCAGGAACAAGATTGAGGATGCACACCCTCACCACTTTTATTCAAATAATACTGGGAGTCTTAGCCATGATAGTAACACAAGATAAGGGGGAAAAAGGCATCCAAACTGGTAGGGAAGAAGTAAAATTGTCACTATTTGCAGATGACATGATTCTATATATAGAAAACCCTGATGACCCCACCAAAATCTATTAGAACTCATAAATGAATTCAGTAAAGTTACAGGATACAAAATTAATATGCAGAAATTTATTGTATTTCCACACACTAACAACAAACTATCAGAAAAAGAAATCAAGAAAATAATCCCATTTACAATCACATAAAAAAGGTAAAATACCTAAGAATAAATTTAACCAAGGAGGTGAAAGACCTGTACACTGAAAACTGTAAAACAGTAATGAAAGAAATTGAAGATGACACAAATAAATGGAAAAATATTCCAAGCTCATGGATAGAAAGAATTAATATTATTAAAATGCCCATACTGCCCAGAGCAATCTACAGATTCAGTGCAATTCCTGTCCAAGTTCAATTACATTTTCCACAGAACTAGAGCAAATCATTCTAAAATTTGTATGGAACCACAAAACACCTTGAATAGCCAAAACAATCTTCAGTAAGAATAAAGTCGGAGGTATCACACTCTCTGATTTCAAACCATACTACAAAGCTATAGTAATCCAAACAATATTGTACTGGCATAAAAACAGATACATAGGTAGTAATGAGACAGAATAGGTAGCCCAGAAATAAATCTATACATATATGGTCAATTAATTTACATCAAAGGAGGCAAGACTATACAATGAGGGAAGGACAGTCCCTTCAATAAATGGTATTAAGATGACTGGACAACCACTTATAAAAAGAATGAAACTGGATCACTATCTTACACCATATGCAAAAATTAATTCAAAAGGGATTAAGGACTTAAATTTAAGAGCTGAAGCTATAAAACTCCTAGAAGAAAACATAGGAGGTAAGCCACCTGGTATCAGTCTTAGTGATGTTCTCTTGGATCTGACTCCAAAGGCGAGGGAAGCAAAAGCAAAAATAAATAAATGAGACTATATCCAACAAAAAGCTTATGCACAGTGAAGGAAACAAAATGAAAGGGCAACCTACTGAAGGGGAGAAGATATTTGTAAATCATATATCCTATATCCAATGAGAGGTTACTATCCAAAATATATAAAGAACTCATACAACTCAATAACAAAACAAACATGATAAAAAAAATTGGCAGAGGCTCTGAATAGACATTTTTCCGAAGAAAACATACAGATGGATAATAGGCACATGAAAAGATGCTCAACATCACTAATCATCAGGAAAATGGAAATCATAACCACAATGAGACATCACCTTATACCTGATAGAATGGTTTTTATCAAAAAAGACAAGAAATAACAAGTGTTAGTGAGGATTTGAAGAAAAGGAACCCCTCACGCACTGTTGGCAGGAATGTAAACTGGTGCAGCCACTATTGAAAACAGTATGGAAAAGAAATTCCTCAAAGAATTAAAAGTAGAAATACCATATGATCCAGCAATTCCATTACATGGTATCTATCCCAAAATATGGAAACAACTCAAGTGTCCCTCAATAGATGAAGGGATAAAGAAAATGTGGTATATATATGTGTGTGTGTCTACACACACACACACACACTGGACTATTAGCCATAAAAAACAATGAAATCTTGCCATTTGAAACAGCATGTATGGATAACTTGGAATTGAGGATATTATGCTAAGTGAAACAAGTCATACAAAGAAAGACAAACATATGATTTCATATGTGTGGAATCCAAAAAACAAAACAAACAAAACCAAGACTGGTAGATACAGAGAACAGATTGGTGGTTTCCAGAGGGGCAAGTGGTTGCAGGGATGGAGGGCATGAAATGGGTGAAGGGGAACAAGAAGTACAAACTTCCAGCTGTGAAATAAATTAGTCCTGGGGATGTAATGAACAACGTGGGGAATATAGTCAATAATATTGTATTAACCTTTTAAGGTCACAGATGGTAACTAGACTTATTGTGATGACCATTGTGTAATGTATATAAATGTTGAACACTGTCTTGTACACCTGAAACATAATATTGTAGATCATGTATGTATACGTCAAAAAATATATATATGTGTATATATATATAATGTATATTTCATTTATACTTATGATTTTAAGTTGACATTTTTCCATTTGTAGGAACATATTGAAACATTTGTTAAATATTGAAACATTTAAGAGAGCTTAAAGCTCATGTTTATAAGTATATTATTTACATAAGAGTTATGTAAGAACTCAGGACACGTAAAGACACTCAGGACACAAAGAACTGAGACACATAAAGAGGATATCAAGTATACTTATAAATGCAGCTTAAAAGTATTTTAAGGTTTAATTAGCTAAGTTTGCAAATAGGACAAAGACAAGCCAAAGTCCCTTTTAAGTGGTGTTCATTTTGGGAGATTTATAAACAGCTAATTAGTTTAACCTAAAACCTTATAGAAGGACAAAGCTTTTAACTTTATACATTTTGCAGTTGAGATATTAAATCATAAAGCCAAAGAAAATTTCTGAATTATCTCATTTGCAGACAAAAAAAAATGAGGACATTAAAAAGCTAACATTGAGAAAATAAACTTTTGAGTCACTAAAGAAAAAATGTACCATGTCCTTCCTCCCCATGTTGAGAGCAGCTCTTCCTCTTTCTGCTGCTTGTCGCCGTTGCTTCCTCCAGCCTGAGTCAGCCATGACCGCGTCGCCCGACGGCTCCTGCGCGCGGCTGCCAGGGTCCTTCTGCCCTTCCGCCCACCATGGCTTCTTTGAGCTTCGTCACTGGTACAGATCCAACCATGCATACATTATTACTGTGTAACAGTTCCAGCCCAATTAGATTTACTAAGAGGTGATTTGTGCTAAATCCCGGTTTTTTATGGCAGGATTAAATATACTGTTACATGTTTTTTCATGGTTTTCTACAAAGGGCATCATCAGATCCAGGAACCCCACTTCCTGATAAGTGCGAGTCACCAACTGTTACTTCCACAGTCTTTTGTAAGACAACCAGTTCCTCTGAGGCTCTGGGCTCACGTCACACAATTTGACCTCTGCCCTCATGTCTGTCACCACCTGCTCATCACCCAGTCCCTTCTCCTCACTTGTTGAAGACGTTGGCACCTGTTCATAGACTTCTTCTCACCATCTTCCAGGAGCCCAGATGGCTTCACTGTTTACAAAGGTGACCCATCTGTCACTCCAGCCTTTCAGTTTCTTGACCTCCTCCTACCAGAGACCACCTCTGCATAGCTCAGTTATTTACTTCCTGGATGTGGTCATTACCTAGTTGCCCAACCTCAAAATGATTGACTCCAACCTCCTGCATCTTGCTCAGAGCCCAGTGATCCCTCTTCTTTTCACAATCCACTGGTCATCTCCTTCCTTCTCTCTCTGGTGTAGATGCGATCAAACATTTGGTGCAAGCTGAGGCTCACAGGTGGAATGGTCAGCAAACCCTGGGTTTCCCATTCCTTTGGCATTGTATGGCTCAAAAATTTCTGGTTCACATAGAGAAGAATCCTAACCCCCCTTTTATAGGGAAAAAAATCTCAGCCTACTTGTGACCACCAGATATTCTGTACAAGCATGCCAGCTGCTCAGGGGGTGCAGGGGGCCCAGCAGAAGGCTGCAGGAAGTTCAGACCGTACACAGCCATTCGTGCTTCAGAATCCTCTTAACACCCTTGCCAACACCACAGACTGCCTTGACAGTGGGGCTGCCAAACAAGGGGTTGAAAGAGAAGGCTGTACCTCCTCCCCAATCTCGGCAGGCCTTCCCTGACCTTCCATATGAACAACTGGTGTTTCCTCACTATAATTTAATATAAAATACTACACAGAAAGCTTCAAGCCCTCCTGTCCCTGAATCAAATCACCACTTTTAAAGCTCTACAAAATAGAAAATTCTAGAGCCACTACAATCTCTTTCCCTTATGTTTCTGTTTCTCCTTTGTGACACAACCTCAACCTCGAAGTGCCTTACTTCCCGCCTTCTTCAAGGAGACCAGGGATTTCATCCCATTTCTCTAGCCAACTCATTCATCTTCTGCACTCTCCACATTCATATCTGAGGATTACTCCACACTGTTCCCGCCACCAGCAGTTTCTGCCCCCTCATAACCTCTTGGGGATGACTTTACCTCTTACTTCTCAGAGAAAAATTAAAGCCACCCAAAGAAATCCCTTCCACTTCCCACTTCCTAACTTCTTGCCACACCCCTCCTCCTCTGTGCTGGAAGAGCGGGCCTTCCTCCTAGACGGCCAGCCCGCCGCCTTGTCCGCGGGGCCACTGCCCCTCCTGTGTCCTCAGTAACCGTGCACTGCTTACCGTCCCCTCTCTCTCCCATCCTTTCCACCACTCCATCTCAACCAGATCACTCCAACCAATATTTACGTGTGCTCAGGTCTCTGCCTTCTTTGTATCAAAAAACAAACAACAAAAACTTCTCATCTCCCTCAAGCTTCTCTCTTTCCCTCTCTCCCCCTTCATAATCCAACTTCTGAAAAGAGCTCTTTATATTTACTGTCTCTATTTCCTCCCCTCTAGTCCAGTCTCCATTGTACCCCCACCCCATCACTACAAACAGCACTTACCAAGGTCATCAATGACTACCACGGCACTAAGTCCCAAATATCTTTTATTCCTCATGCTGCCTAACCCGCCATTGCTGGTGGCATGCTGACCACGTCTTCCTTCCTCAGGCGTCTCTCTCTCTCCCTTTGCTTCCATGACCCCACATACTCAGTGTTCCTTTTCACCCTCCTTTTCAAACCAATACTTCCCTACTCTGGTTCCCAAGTCTAGGTTCCTAGACCACTCCTCACTGGCCACTTCCTTCTTAAGGAATCTCATTTATGCCGCCTCTGTGCCAATACCTTTCAAATTTAAGTCTCCTGCCCAGATATCTCATCCCAGACGTAGGCAGGAAACTGGTCCCCTTGACTGCCTCAGAGCATGTCCATTCTGCATGTCCAAATCTGGGCTCATGATATCTCTTGCCAAGGCCAGTCCTCTCTGAGTGTGCTTTATTTCAACATGCTACACCACATCCACCCAGACACATCTGCTTCAGCACTGCGGGCTGCTGACTTCACCCCGAACCCAGCCAGCTCTTGCCTACTGCCACCATCCCAGTTCAAGATGCCTTCCCCTCTCGTCGGGGCTACAAGAACAGCTTCTGACCCATCTCATCTACTTGGCCTGCTCGGTGGCCAGCCCCCTCCTCACGCTGCATCGACAGCAGCCCCATCTGACACAGATGTAACGGGAGACACAAAGGGAAGCTAATAGGCTATTTTTTTTTTCCTGGTAGCTACATTTATAAAAGTTAGCCAGAAACAAGTAAAGTTGGTTTTAATTATTTTTATTTACCCAAAACATTATTATTTCAGTATGTAATCAATATAATAAAATAAATAAGATAGTTTGAATTCTTTTTTCCATGTTAAATCTTTGAAATCCTGTGTGTATTTTTATTTACAGCATGGCCACCAGATACCTCAACTAAGACCAGCAACGTTCCAAGTGTTCAGTAGTTACTGGCAGCTAGCAGCTACTGTTTCTGGACAATTGAAATCTTGAGTGTGCTTTTTACCATCTAAATCTGATCATTTCACCCTATCCCATGTTTTAAATTCTGTGGCTTCCAAATTGGTCTTAGGATTAGGATCCAAACACTTAACATGACCTATAAGGCCCCAGAGGGTCTATGGTGTAGCTTCTGCTTAAACTGTTGGTCTCTGCAACTCCCCATCACCACATGTGTGCCAGCCACAGGAGCCTTTCAGGTGTTCCAACACAAAGAGTTTCCACCCATCGCAGATCCTCTGCATGTATTGTTCCCTCTATCATGAATGCCATCCTCTACCACTGTCCCCTCCACCATCGTCGTGACCACCACCACCACCTTCACCAACACCATCACCACCACCAACACCACCTCCACCACCTCCATGAACACCACCACCACCTCCACCACCATCACCACCACCACCTCCACCACCACCATCACCACCACCACCATGAACACCTCCACCAACACCATCACCACTACCAACACCACAATGAACACCTCCAACACCATCAGCACCATCAACACCATCTCCACCACCTCCATGAACACCTCCACCAACACAATCACCATCACCATCACCACCATGAACACCTCCACCAACACCATCACCACCACCACCATCATAAACACCTCCACTGACACAATCACCACCACCACAATCACCACCATCTCCACCACCATCACCACCACCTCCATCAATACCACCACCACCACCTCCATCACCTCCACCACTACCACCACCTCCATCACCACCACCACCACGAAAACACCACCACCACCATGAACACCTCCACCAACACAATCACCATCACCACCACCACCATGAACGCCTCCACTAACACCATCACCACAATGAACACCTCCAACACCATCACCGCCATCACCAGCACCACACCCATCTCCACCACCTCCATGAACACCTCCACCAACACCATCACCAACACCAATACCTCCATGAACACTGCCACCACTATCATCACCACACCCATCACCACCTGCTATACATACTCTCACTTCTCTTTCAGGTCTGTACTTACCTTCACTTCCCTTCCTCTTCAGCTTAGAAATGTGTTCTTTTCCTTCATAGCATTTATCTCTGTTCATAACTATCCTCCCACTTGTATGATGAATGCCTGGCCCTCTCACTAGGTGATTCAAAGTTTGGTTTAGCTCACCACTGTATCCTTGATGGTTTCCCAGAAACTATGTACATAGTACATAAAAACTTTTGAATAAATATATGACATAAACCAAGATAATCAGGAAATAAAAGAACTATAAAATGGGGCACAGAATAGAGCTTAAAGAAAGGAGAAGTCAGTTAACACCATTAAGTTCAGCAAGTAGAATCCAAAGTGTAGACAGAGGAGTAGGAGTTAATTACTTCTGTTGAGACCCTAACTTGAGCTAAAATCTCTGCTTGTTGTTTTGTGTGTGTTTGTCTAATACTGTAACAAGTCTTTGAGACAGATATTATCTCCATTTGAAATTCAAGGAAGCTCAGAAGAGTTTGGGAATTTGCCAAGTAACATAGCTGGAACTGGGACTTCAGTCTGATTTCAAAGTCCACGTGCCATGCATTTTACTAGATTTCCATAGACAACTTTTTCACCTGCTTCACAATCTTGCTAGAGTTGTTATTCAATGAGAATATGACCAAACACTCAAACAGAAAGGCTGAATGTTTTATAGTATGCATATATGCATATGCATATCCAATTTGTTGCAAGTTTTCTTTATACGAATATTGCCAAATGCATTGCACAATTCAGGTATGATTGCCTCATATGAGAATCTTAAGCAAAAACAAACATTGCGTGAAATGATATCATTTACTATTTTAAATCCAAGAAGGAAGTGATGATCGGATAATGGCTCAAGTTTGGCATACTCTCAAATACCAGTTGATTTTCCTTCCTATTTAAATGAGGTTATGCATTTAATATACCTAACAGAATCCTTGGCATACAGAGAGATCAATAGTTGTTAGCTATTATTAACTTCATTTTCATTATCATTCCTGACTCATGCAGCTTTTCACTTATTCCTGCATACATACTAAAATATGGGTTCTTAAAAATATGTTATGCTGGGTCTAAAGGACTATGAGTCACCACCATAAATCAGCTTTTGGATTGATTCAGGGCAGCACACATCCAAAGCTGAACCAACTCATTTCCAGGGCTCAGCATGACCTGAATGTGCCCGTCCTCCACAGCATTAGGGGAAGAAGGAAGCATGGCTCATAAGGGCAAGTGCTTGCAGTCATAGAGGCTTGGGTTCAAATCTTGTCTCTTCCACGTGTTCATGTTATGAGTGAGCAGATCACAAAATTCAGTTTTCATATCTTCTAGATGAGTAAGGATATTCTTATCCAGAGTAGAACCTGGTAAATGCTCAGTGTTAGATATTATTGTTAGGAAAGGCCCTGGAATTTAAATTATTTCCCTCTCCAGCTTGCTGTAGGTTCAGCCAATCTAGTTAAATTGTTGCTGGATCAGGATGAAAATAATGAGAACCTTTGTCCTGGGGGAAAGGAATATCACACAGCCACTTGCTCTGTTCACAGTCATCCTTCTATTTCCTCATTCAAGTGGCCACTACCCCAGGCCCCCACATCTGTTGAGATTAGTGATGGCATCACCAGGTAACTAAGGAACAACAGGGATGTATTGCCTCGCCAACCGTGAGCACGCTAGAGAGCAACCAGGTCCTAGTCCTACTGCTCATTTATGGTCCAGACCGTCTGGATTGTCTTTTAGAAAGTTAGGACGCTATAACTCTTGTTTGCTGTGAGAAATAACACTTCCAAGTGATTTTAAAACATTTCTGACAACATGGAAATAAGAGAGAGAGGAGTGCAGAGCAGTAGTTATGCATGGAGACTGTGGGCGCACTTGTTAACTGTATGATCTTAGCCAAGTTATCATCTCATTAAAGGGACTTAATAGCTCCATAAGAATCAGGTCAGTCCCTAAAATTCCATTCACTCAGAGCGAGTCTGTATGCAGCAAGCCGGTCTCTGCCTCTGGGCCCCTCTGTCCGCACAGCCATCCTCTGGGCCTCTCTGCACAGTCGTCCTGCACAGCTGTCCTCTGGGCCTTTGTCCTCAGTGCTGCCACCACTCCAGCCTCTGCTCTGCTCTCCTGCAGCCTTGCAGCCCTGCCACCGTGTCATGCCCAGAGCACTGGGCAGAGCTCTTTATATACAGTCAACAGCCATGTATTTGCCCACAGGTGTGCAGTGAGCTAGTCAACCAGGGCCAGGTGAGAATCCTGGCCACAGGAACTCTCATTTTATCCACAACTGTTTAGACATGGATTTCAGAGCTTTTAAGCTATGTTGGGAAAAAATAAAGATTCACAGAGAAATTAATCAATGTGAATGGGTGTGCACATCTGGGTAGATCGTTTTCCCCACTCTCCTAAAAAGCATTTGTTTCTAATCAAACCAATTGCCAGGAAAGTTACCGCATGACAGCTGCTGCTCAAATAATCAGATCCCCAAACTGTCCTGCCTTTGGCCCACTGGGGACATAATATCCAGTGAGTGAGGAGAGACAATATCCGATGAAGAGAAATATAAAATCAGTGTCCCACCCCACTGTTTTACTCTCAAAGAGACAGGTGGTATCAAGAAAAAATTATTCCTTGGGGGACCTGGAAAGGACTAACTGGCCAAAACTTCTGTGGAAGTTGGGCCATAGAAAGTGTTCACTTGGATTAATAAGCCCTCTTGATAAAGGCAAGAACAGGAAGGAATTTAACTACTAGTGGGCTTTTGACTTTAATAGGAATATTGGTTCCTTCTACCATCCTCCTGAGCTCAGTTTCGGAAAATGAGAGCATTGGTGGGCCGCGGGAGGTGCGGCCTCGGAGCAGAGAGCGTTGCCTCACTCAGACTCAGCTGGGAGGGTGGAGGAGAAGTGTTTCAGGAGAAGGGGACCCCCTCTCATGCAGGGAATGGAGTCCAGGAAGGAGGAGGGGCAGAGAAGGACACGGGGAGGGGTGCACTGCACGAAGTGATTTGGAAGCGCATGAGCTCTCTGTCAAGGCCTAATCTGCAGGCCCAGAGATAATTTACCTTCACTTTCTCAGAGGACAGAGTCACAAGCCTTGGCTATGCTGTCTTTTCCAGGAATGCAGGACAGCTCAGCTGAGAAAGTTTCCCCTGGCACTCACGGAAGAGTTGCTCAATCTTAAACCTCAGGCACTTATGCAACTGGCCCAGCACCAACATACCAGGAACTGGTGCCGGGCAACCGCCGTTAGTCCAGTAGTTACATTAAAATTCCACTCTTGCATAACGTGCTTCACAGAAATTTCAATTTCAGGAAATGAAAGCTACTGCTGTGGACCTGCACCTCCTTTCATATGGCAATCATCCCATGCCTGGCACCAGCCATGGGCTCTGGAAGCCAGTTCACAAAAGCAGGGGATGCAAAGAGCTGAAGGGCTGAGAGCGGTAGTATCAAGCACCTACTAGATACCAGACATGTTTTCAGTCAGCAAATGTTCATTTAGCGCATCCTTTGGTCAGGCATGAGGTTAGCTGCCAGGGTGAACAGCATGAAAGTCCCTGCCAAACTTGGTCTCTGCCCTCGGATGCTCAGTCTTGTGGGGAAGAGAGAAATTGAGAAGTAATTCCAAGAGGGATGACATGAGCAACATCACACACAAGGCAGAAGTCTCTTAGCATCCCCATGAAAGAATTAACAACCCCATTTTACAGATGGCCACCCTGAGGTCAGAGAGACTCGACAAACCTAGCCAGAACTTGAACACCAGACCTCTGATTCTAGAGCCCAGTTCTTTCGATCAGCTGAATTTAGTATCTACCATTTGCATCTCACCAAGGTGAGAACTTGAATAAATATTTACTCTTTTCAAAGAGTTTCATACCACCACAGGGTGAAGAGCCTGCGCAAGGAGCTATGTTTACCAAGAATAAGGAGACTGGGAAGCGACAGGAAGCCATGGCCCCACCCTTCCTAGGGGGCTGGTCTGGAGGGTGACAGTCAGTGTTTCTGGGCCTCAGTTTCTTGGGAATGTTATGTTTTTAAGCGGTTATTAAAGAAGATTACAAGATCACATTACATTGAAAAGTAGTCTGTACAGTACCATAGATTTCCCTCATTTATGGAGTATAACAACGAAGCAAAACTGAAGGAACAAAACAGCAGCAGACTCACAGACCCCAGTCACCAAAGGAGAGGGGCGCAAGAGGGCGGGTGGGGAGGGAGGGAGATGGGGATTGTGGGGTATCATAATTAGTGCATATGGTGTGTGGGGGGTCACGGGGAAAACAGTGCAGCACAGAGAAGGCAAATTGTGAATCTGTGGGATCTTACTACACTGATGGACAGTGCCTGCATTGGGGTTTGTGGGGGGGGACTTGATTATATGGGTGACTGTAGTAACCACAGTGTTTTTCATGTGGAACCTTCATAAGAGTGTATATCAATGATACCTTGATAAAAAAAAAGAAAAGAAAAGTAGTCTGTAAACTAAAATCACTATTTTCGTGCTTATTCTTATTACTACTACTTTCCATTTCGGGAGGATGCAGCATCTCCTTGGGAGCAAAGGGCAGGCATGCTTCCCGCTGCATCTGAAGGCTGTGCGCCCCCCCAGCCCTGGGCTCCTCTCTGGCCACACAGCCCTCTGCGGGTGCAGAGGTCACAGGTGCCGACGCGGCCCTGTGGGGACCTGTGTCCGGTGAGCCGTGCGGGACGCTGACCCTCCAGCCGCCGCCACCACCGCTGTCAGGAAGGAACTGCTCTTTCCTCTGCCCCAGGGGCCTGGTGTGTTCTGCCAGCATCCGTGGGCGACAGCAAGCCAACCCGTGGGCGTGCAGTCAGGGTCCAGTTCCAGCTCCTGCACCGTTCTTGGTGCTCTCTGAGTTTTCTGAGGCGGCCTCAACATATCACCACAGACTCAGGGGCTTGACCCAGACTTTTCGTCTTGCAGTGCTGGAGGTCAGAGGCCCAGAACGGGTGTCCGTGCACAGACATCAAGGTGCCAGCACGACCGTGCCCTGCTCCACAGGCTCTGGGGAGGAACCCACCTCCTCCCCCTTTCCACCTCTGGAGGCCCCTGCGTTCCTGGCTTCCTCTCCTTCCTCTGTCTTCCAAGCCAGACGCCTACCACCTTCAGCTCTCTGACTCTCATCCCCTGGCCACCTTCTTTTGCTTTTAAGATGGACACAATTTACCCTGGTCTCTAAATTCCGTCCATCTGGCTCAAGATCTCCTAGGAGGCTATCGGCAGAGAGGTGACAGGTGACAGCCACAGCTGAGCCTGCTGCTGCAGGGCCCAGTCCCGGCATCGCTCGAAGAGGAGCAGGGGGCCAGGGAAGGAGGTGGGAGAGGAGGGCTTCGGAGGGGCAGAGGGGACCTCCAGGCCTCTGGAGAGGCCCCAAGGAGAGGGCTGGTCTGAGGGTCAGGCCTCAGAGGGACCAGCTGTCTTGAGGAAAGAGGCCAGAGCCCATCGGCATCTCTTCAAATCACTGACATCCCGTTTCCAGTCACCACGATACAGGAAAGGGACCGAAGCAGGGAAATACCTACAGCTCAGCTCCCACCGTCCGCTGGCGTGGCCTTCGCAGCAGCTCCCCACTTGGCTGTGCCTGGGCGCCACCCAGTCGTGCCCGCACTGAGCTTTCGCAAAGTGCCTCCGCGGGCCGGCACCACGCGAAGCACCCCGGCCGGTGCTGGCGGGAGGTGCCCAGTGGGGATGTCCGAGGCCGCCGCGAGCCTGGCCGGGTGCCCGAGGTCCCAGGCGGTGGCTGAGGACTGGCAGGGGCCTGCCCAGGCCCCGCCCAGCCCCAGGATTCATGTCAGCTGGTGGTAGGCCAGCTTTTCACACAGGAATGAAACAAAACAGAGGTATTCGAACATCTTGTTTTATCTATGAGGTGGGGTTACGGCAGTTTATTCCCTTGGTAACGAAAGACACAGCTGAGTCTCCGCCTGCTGACTCGGGGCTGCTGGCTCAACCGTAGGCTTCACCCCACGTCAGAGAGCCGGCGGTCATGTTCCCCTTTACGATGACCAACTGCCCGACTTCCTCAGGAGTACCTTGGGTTAGTTCCCGGGAGTCTCACATCCTGGGCCACTCCTCAGTCCTGGGCCACACCCTGGCTGATCACCCATCAGATCCCTTCTATGAACTGCAAAGTTTGGCAAAAATGTGACTTGGCAAAAATGTGTATTTTAGCATCTGATAGACCCAAGCTCATACATATCCTTGTATGTGCTATGTGGTTATCGAGCTGTGTGACCTCAGGAAGTTACGCATTATTCCAAAATGTAGGGAGTATGTCCCTCCTATGTGAGGTTCTCACCTCGCCAGGTACCCCCTTCCCTCTCGCTCACTTTGCTCCACATCACTGGCCCGTTTTCTTCCTCGAACATGCACAGCTCACTCACCCACGTTGCACGCCCTGTTCCTGGTCTACAAGGCCTGGGTGTTTCCAAAGGGGCTCTTCCTTGTCATTTGGGTCTCTGCTTACCTGTTCCCTCCCATGAGGTGTCCCCTGACCACTCAGAAGTACCTCCTCCAACACTCCCAGACACTCTTAGCCCCATTTTATTTCCTTTCTAGCACTCCAGAAAATCAGCACCATGGCAGAAGGGACTGTGCCCCTCTCATTCACTTTGGTGTGCCCAGAGCAAAAAACAAAGGCTGGCACATAAGAGATGCTCAATTTTATTGAATGAACAAACCACAGGGGCAAAAGCTGCCCATGGGGCATGTAAGGACTGATGAAAGAAATCTTGTTGAATGACTGAGTGATGGAGTGACCGATGAATGGGAGGATGGCTAGGGAAAGGGTGTCTAGGCTGGCTTACCTTGTTTCTAGACCACTACTGTGGGCTCAAATATGTTGCAAGTAAAAGTTAGTAAATGAACAAACTCAGGACTAGGTTTGGGTTAGAGATGGACTACAAGTGATAAGCTCAGGGTTAACAGTGAGTGTGAAATGCCAGTAAAATGTTGAACAGGCATTCAGAAATAAGTGTGAATACCGTCAGAATATTAAAGGAAAAAAGCACTTCACAGAACAATGTGTATATCCCATTTTTGTAAAAACGCCCACATACAAGTCTGAAAGGAAACATACCATACGGTGAGTGCTTGGTGGGTAGTAGAATGACGATGTTCATTTCTTTCCTGCTGGTTATCCGTATTTTCTACAACAGACAGAAAGATATTTCAACTTAAAAAGCAGAGAAAGAGCCCCCAGTGGTTCTAGCAGTCTCATGTAAGGCACTGACGATACAGGGTGGGAGAGATCCTGTGAGAGGGAGAGGAGAGGGGACAGTGGTGGCTGTGGGCGCAGCCCAGTGTCTTTCCTAACACTGTCTGGGTAACAGAGAGCACTGGGTGGCGCTGACTCCCACGGCACGGCCACCTCCCACGCTGCCAGGAGCCCTCTGCCTTGTCTTGACAGCCCTTCTCTGGCACATTCCTCAACCTGCCTTTAAAGCCATTTCCCCTCGGGCTAGCCTTTATTCTCACCCCTGCACACCTACTGCCTCCTGCTGGCACTCAGGCTGCCTCAGCGCCGCAGCCGCGTCCCCTGCACTCCGGCTGCAGACGGCTGCTAGCGACCGTGTCCTGCAGCTGAATCGCGCAGCCTCCTCCTCTCAGCCAGTGCAGGAAGTCACGGGCTGCAAGACGACTTCGGCCTTTATCTCACTGCCCAACAGAACTTGATTAGCACTCCACTTACTGTCAGGAAGCCAACATTTTACCTCCAGGATAACTACTACCTATTTTTCAAAGTTCGGCTTTAGAATTAATCTGGCAATGGCCCCTTTCATGGCTGCCCAGGTTCAGGCACGCTAGTTACTCCAGCAAACTGACTTGGAATAGCTGCTCGGGGTTTACTCGTACTCATGCCCGTTACTCCACAGTTGATTTTTCTCAAGTAGCAGCAGCATCAGGAACACAGTGGGTGTGGGTAGAAGCAGGTCAGGCTCCTAGCAGGCACGGAAGCCCCAGTACCTACTGTGTGCATCGAATGGCCCTCTGTATGGAAGGCTGCAGGGGTGGGTGTGGGGGGTCACAGGGGATCAGCACTCAATGTTGAGGAGCTCCCCAGGCAGAGCCCAAACAGTGGAGCTTCAAGGCACACTTCTGCTGGGCCTCTAAGGCCTTTTCCCCAGGAGGCCCGGGCCAAGCCTGGACTCTTGGGGTCAAACACTAGCAGTGCTCAGCTCTTTTCAGACATGTAGTGGTTCCCGTGAAGCTGCCATCAGGTGGTGAGGATGCCCTGAGGTGCAGCTTGCTGTGCCCAGAGCACAGGCATGGTTGTTTGACCAGGAGCCTCCACGCACGCTACTGGCTCCTGCAGTGTCACAGGGCTGCCTCCATTTCCCCAGGAGATGGGACCATGTGACCAGTTTCCACCAAGGGGCGGACGCAGAGCGATGCACTGGCACGGCTGGGCCCAAGCGTAGGAAGTGGGCTGGGTCCTCCGAGTCCTTCTTCCATGGAGGTAGAAGCACTTTCTTCCACAGGGGAGACGGCAGAGTCACAAGAGGGAAGTGGCCTGAATCACCGAGTCACACAAGAGGACATTTGCTCTGGAGTGTCACCTGCGATCAGTCTGTTACTGCAGCATAACCTAACCTGTCCCACTAATACACATCAACTCTGAATTTCATCGCAGTATCGACTTAACGATTTTTTTTTAATTCAAAAAGGCAGGCAAACAAAAGCCAGCTTCTCCTCAGTAGCATTGTGGGTCTAGAATACGCGATGGCTTTGGGGACCTGGCCTTCCCCACTGTCTGCTCCTCCTCTTTTAATATTTAATTATAGACTGAGTGGCCGTTTGTCACTCCGTGTGACAGCCCACCCAGTCCTGAGGCCACAGAGCTCAGCCTGTCCCTTCATTCTAAGGTTCTATGTATGTTCCCCACCTCCAGTGAATGAACAAACATCGAATTGGCCAGAAGA
This sequence comes from Manis pentadactyla, assembly GCF_030020395.1. Classification (NCBI taxonomy): domain Eukaryota; kingdom Metazoa; phylum Chordata; class Mammalia; order Pholidota; family Manidae; genus Manis; species Manis pentadactyla. The sequence continues at coordinate 25,134,243 of NC_080019.1, read as the reverse complement.
AATGATGCTGGATAAAGTTTTTGTTTGTGTTTAGCTTCTAAAGTTAAGAGTTTTCCTTTATAACTAATAGGCTACATATGTTGAAAAATACATTTTCGATCTTACTGATGACTTTTCTGTACTCCAATAGGAGCATTCAGTTGTTCAAATGTCTACGGAAGTAATCATTTTGAAATGTTACTTTGAGTTTGCATAAATATATGTATTTGAACAAAGTTGTATTGTAAGTGACTATAGTACTTGTCCAGCATTTTGACAGGGTAATTGGACTGCCTTGCGTTTTGAATGTTGGCTACACGAGTATTTAAAAAGACATTCTTATGGGCCTTTAATCCTAACCGAAGTAATTACTACATACCTCACTTTACGGGATTTTTATTAGGGACTGCTGAGTGAAAGTTTCACTTTGCTTTTGCCTTTAAATTATGTCCTTTTATATCATGATGTAAATTTTATTAGGATTATAGCATTCATTTTTAGCATACTTACTTTACCCCATTGTTAAATAAAATATACTTTCCCTTCAGATTTAATTAAAAGTGTTGGGGAGAGGTGGAGTGATAGAAATGCAGGCTTGTAATGGACAATACGAAAAAAAAGGGATGGAAAAGAAAATGAAAAGGACCCAAACTCCCACCCTGCAGGTGGCGCACCATCCCCTCCCCTATTTAGTGTGGGATCATGCTGTGTAGACCTTTGTGTCTCTTCTGTCATTGCCTCTGCCAGCCTCTTAGGGTTGTTGGAGGTTTCCTAGGATTCCGGTAGTATCTGTACGTACAGTAATTTAAACACATCCCTGTTGTAGGACATTAATTTTTAACTCATCCCTGTCCTCAATGCTGTCATGAACTGTGCTCGTACGTGATTTGTGGTAGCAGAATAATGCCCCTGCACCAAAGAAGCCCACGTCCTAAGCCCTGGAATCTGTGAAAATGTAACTGCAGAGCAAAAAGGGCTCTGAATGTGAATAAGGGCCTTGAGATGACGAGTTTATCTAGGTGGACCCAATCTAATCACATGGGTCCTTAAAATAAGAGAACCTTTCCTGACTGTGGCCAGAGAAAAAGACAGAACAATGAAGACATCAAAGAGATGTAACATGCTGGCTTTGAAGACGGAGGAAGTGGGCCATGAACCAAGGCATGTGGGTGGCCTCTGGAAGCTGGAGAAGGCAAGGAAGAGGATCCTCCCCTACAGGCTTGTCCACAAAGGAATACAGCCTTGCCAACACCTGGATTTTAGCCAAGACTTGTGTTGGATTTCCAACCTGCAAAAGTATAAGATGATACATTTGTTATTTTAAGCCACTAAGTTTATGGGAATTTGTTATGGCAACAATAGAAAACAGTGATTTTTGTGCACATCTTTGTTTCCCTTAGGAGTCAATTCCTAGATGTTCTCTAGGTACCTAATATACATTGCCAACCAATTTATAATCTCATTAGCAATGTCTCAGAGAGCCTGCCTCATTTGCCCTCATCAACCCTGAGACTTAGTTTCACATGTATCCTGTTGCTTCATGTTCATTAAGTTGATGGTAGTAATTAGATCAGATACCAATAGCAGCTGATTGAGGGTTTACTATCTAAACTCTCATTCAATTCTCACAATTCTGAAAGGTCTGTTACCATTATTAACCCCATTGTACAGGAGAGAAAACTGAGGCATGGAGACATTAAGACTGTGGTGAAACTGGAGTTAGACCCCAGGAAGTCTGGCCCCAAAGGCTGTGCTCTTTCATGAGTCCTTCATTAAAATCAATGATCCTGAAAGGCAGGATCTTTCTTTACCTCCTTGATGGCTTCTGTGATTCTCAATTGTCCCCCAGGGTTAATGTGATCTAGTGTGATAACAGGTGTCAGGAAAAGCTCTACACTTGGAGACTGGCATCTGAAAGTTCCCTCAGGAGGTAAAGAACTGTGCTAACATTTCCTCCTACCTCTGCTTGTCTCTCAACACAAAATAACTGGCATATTCTCAAATACTCAAGATACACTTCAACTGCCAGATAACTGTACACCCCCTACACACACACACACTGTCTCTCAGATACTACACTGGGTGCCGAGACCACGGTAAGCCAGATGAGAGGCAAGGCTGTGTTCGTTCTGATACTACAAAGCAGACCACAGGCAACTAGCCTCAACCAGACAGACTGTTCCACTCCACAGTCCCAGGGTCAGGAGTCCAGGGTCACAACGCCAGTGGGAAGGGAGAAGGGAAGAGAAATCCATGCCTTCTGGTAGGGGCACAATGGGAGTCAGCATCTCATGTTTGCTCGCACCGCTGCACAGCCACACCCAGGTGCAGGGTGGTGAGGGAGTTGGGGAGATGCCGGCTTCACCTGCGCAGCAACTGAAACTTAGGAGTTCTGTCACTTCCTTCTCTCACAACCTACCCACCTGCACCTCCGTTCAGGTCTCTGCAGTTCCTCCCGCTACGGCGATGCAATGGGCCTGCCAGAGGCAGCCGCAGGCCTCAGCTCCGCACCTTGGCTGCCAGGACGAGTCGCCTCAGGAGCTCGGCGCCTGCAGGTTATGACTCTGGGTCCGGTTTGCAGCTCCCCTGCACACTGACCTTCACCTCCTAGCCTCTGGTCAATGACTCCAGCTGGCCAGAGATGGGCATTTGCACAGCTGCGTTCAGTGTCTGCTTGTCGACCTGGTTCCACAGCAGCTCAGGGTTACTCACTCACTCACCTCTCTGGCTTCCTCTGACTGCTGCCGTCTCCTCTCCTGCTCCACTTCCAAAAGCGGGGCAGTCCCTGGGCTCAGCCCTCAAAAAGAGGTTCTCTCCCCAGGAGGTCTCGTGCACTCTTGGCGCTTCAAAACCATCATGGGCTGCAGATGCAGAGGCTTCAGCCCTCAGCTCTGCTAGCTCCGGATTGGTCGGTGTGGCCGCCCACATGCTGTCCTACTGGATGTGAGGTCGCCCAACTAACCCACCCAATGCAGAGTGCTCAGCCCCCGCCTCCAACCAGACCCTCCTCAAATGCCCCTCCTCTCAGGCAGCCACCTCACAGGACCCAGCTCTCAGGGCCCCGTCAGGGGTGCTCCCCTTCCTCCGGTGCCCCAAGCCCACCCCCACACAGCACACACAACAAAGCCATCCTGTCCATCACTTCTGCTGCTGCCACGGGATTCTCACCTGTGTTACTGCTTCTCCTGCTGCCCCAGGCGTGGTCTCCACTCAGCTGTCAGTGCTTTCTTTGAAACTTAAATCAGAGAATGGCTCCTTCTCTCCTAAAATTCTCCAGGGCTTCCCACTGCACTTGAAGTAAACTCCATCTTTCCAGTGGCCTACAAGGAAGGCTCCTCTGCCTTCCTCTATGGAGTTTCTCCCCACTTTTCTACCCAGCATTCCATTCAGAACCCTCTCCTACTGAAATTCCAATAAAGACAGAACACAATGTAAAAAATAAGCCATTTTTATTAAAAGTTAAAAATGCTTCCAAAGTTTACACATGCAAACAGATGATTATTCCACCATCACATGGATTTCTAAGACCACCGACAGGCAGGTACGAGCTGGTCTAACACACACGCATCAGCTCCCTGTCTGCTGAGTCCTTGTATTTGGAGAAAGCCTGCTCACTCAGGGAAGCCACTTACCGGATGTCCCTGCTGCTGTCATCGTCCCCCGAGACTGGCAGGAGGGTTAGAGGGAATATCTGCCATCCTAGACAGGCAGGAGAGCACGGTGCTCCCTGCTTCCCGCTCCCAGCACGAGGGCCACCAGGCCGGAAGGAGATGCCCTCTGCCCTGAGCAGGTTCCCTCCAGGCAAGTGATTAGCTGCCCAGCAGGCCTTTCACAGCCAGCAGTTCTCAACACTGGCTGCACTTTCAGTCACTGGAGAACTTGAAGCTAAATCCTGATGGCCTGAGCCACATGTCCAATAAATCAGAATCTCTGGGGATGTGACCTGGCCAACTTCTTTTCCGCAAGTTCCCAGGGAGTCTGATGCCCAAGGCGGGAGAACACAGCAGCGCCTTTTCTCCCTCAGCTCTTGTCTTCCCAGAAGCCTCCCTTGTTCTGACTGAAAACACTGGCATGTCTGAAACACTTCTTGAATTATGAAATTATGACACATGGATGCTTAGTTTCTACCACTAAAATTTGTGATGGGTTAAAAAAACAGAGCACCCAGATAACATAAAAAATTTTATTTCCATATAAAAGTGCCAAAATATCCACCAACATCATAATCTAGCTCAACAACCAGTTTACGCTAGCAATCAGAACACAAGCCTTTTTATTCACATTGTTTAAAAATCAAATTCTCACACATTCCCACAGTAACTGGCATCTCTAGACAGTGGGAAATTTGCATTCCTGTTTGCAGTGGTAGTCCATATGTCCAGGTTCATATAGGCACGAAACGGGTTAAACCCTGGGTAGTACTCCTTGCACAGGACAGCCTGGTTTTCCATGTGAGTCGAATGTTCCGTGGTGGGGTTGATGGGGCAGCAATTTTCATATACATCGTTTTGCGGAGCCCAGATGGAACCAAAAAGTCCAGACATTGGAGACAAGCTTCGGGTGCTTGTGAGGTAGGGCTGAAGTACAATGAGGAGGAAAAAGAGAGAAATATTTAAAAAAAGAAAGAAGCCTCCGGAAGGCAGTGCCAAGGCTGACTCAGCAACAGGGTGGACCCGAGGTCCTTGGAAGTTATTAAACGATCCACACCCATCTGGGCTGCTTTAACTCCGTTTTTCTCAAGCGGAGGGTTATTAAGTCCTCATCTCGCTGGATTCTAACTGGATACACTTACTTTCAAGCCATGCAGCATGGAGGGTTGTGCACAGGCAGGAAGCCTCAGGACCAGGTGCCAACCACTGACTGACCTTCCTGGGGCTTTCATTTCACCCCGAGCACAGAGGAAAAGGTCAACAGGCCACATAAACACAGCTGTGTCACAGAGGGCTTTCTGGCCTCAATTCAATTTTCTATACAAACCATCGCTCTTTGGTGTAGTTGTGGTGACTTTTACATTTGGGGTAGTTGGACTGTCAGGGCCTGCAGGCCTCCACCATCCGATCACATGTTAGGTTCCTTCAGAGGGTGGCTGGCCCAAGCTTCTGTGATCTAAAGGAAACAAGCCCAGCTTTGGCTGATCTTAGCCCAACACTAAACTAAGGGAGACCAGCATTAAAGAAGTACCAGACACCATCCTGCCTAAAGCAATCTACGGATTCAATGCAATCCCTATCAAAATACCAACAGCAATCTCCAGTGAATGAGAACAAATAGTTCTAAAATTCATATGAAACCACAAAAGAGCCCCAATAGTCAAAACAATCCTAAGAAAGAAGAACAAAGCTGGGACGATCAGGCTCCCTGACTTCAAGCTCTACTATACAGCTACGATAATCAAAACAGTATGGTACTGGCACAAGAACAGACCCACAGATCAATGGAACAGAATAGAGAAACCAGATATAAACCCAAACATATATGGTCAATTAATATACGATAAAGGAGCCATGGACAATGGGAAAAAGCCTCTTCAATAACTGGTGCTGGGAAAACTGGACAGCTACATGCAAGAGAATGAAACTGGATCACTGTCTAACCCCATACACAAAAGTAAACTCAAAATGGATCAAAGACCTGAATGTAAGTCATGAGACCATAAAACTCTTAGAAGAAATCATAGGCAAAAATCTCTTGATTTTTTGGACACATCTCAGAAGGGAAACAAAAGCAAAAATAAACAAGTGGGACTACATCAAACTTTGTACAGCAAAGGACACCATCAGCAGAACAAAAAGACATCCTACAGTATGGGAGAATATATTTGTAAATGACATATCCAACAAGGGGTTAACATCCAAAATATATAAAGAACTCATATGCCTCAACACCCAAAAAACAAATAACCCAATTAAAAAATGGGCAGAGAACCTGAACAGACAGTTCTTCAAAGAAGAAATACGGATGGTCAACAGGCACATGGAAAATTGTTCCACATTGCTAATCATCAGGGAAATACAAATCACAACTACAATGAGGTATCACCTCACAGCAGTTAGGACGGCCAACATCCAAAAGACAAGAAACAACAAATGCTGGCGAGAATGCGGAGAAAGGGGAACCCTCCTACACTGCTGGAGGGAATGTAAACTGGCTCAACCATTGTGGAAAGCTGTATGGAGGTTCCTCAAAAAACTAAAAATAGAAATACCATTTGACCCAGGAATTCCTTTCCTAGGAATTTACCCAAAGAAGTCAAGATCCCTGATTCAAAAAGACATATGCACCCCTATGTTTATCACTGCACTATTTTCAATAGCCAAGATGTGGAAGCAACTTAAGTGTCCATCAGCAGATGAGTGGATAAAGAAGATGTGGTACATATACACAATGGAATATTATTCAGCCATAGAAAGAAAAGAAATCCTGCCATTTGCAACAACATGGATAGAGCTATAGGGTACTATGCTCAGTGAAATAAGCCAGCTGGAGAGAGACAAATACCAAATGATTTCACTCATTTATGGAGCATAAAAACAAAGCAAAACAGAAGAAAGAGAACAGCAGTAGACTCATAAACACCAAGAAGGGACTAGTGATTACCAAAGGGGAGAAGTGGGGAGAGTGGGCGGGGAGGGAGAAGGGGATTAAGGGGCACTATAATTTGCAATCACAACATAGGTAGGTCACGGGGATGGTAGTACAGCAAGGAGGAGACAATTAATGACTCTGTAGCATCTTACTACATGATAGACAGTGAGTGCAATGGAGGGGATGAGGACTTGGTAATATGAGAGAAAGCTGAACCACTGTGTTGTGTATTTGAAACCATCATAAGATTGTGCATCAATGATATGTTAATAAAAAAAAAAAGAAGCAGCAGCACCAGAAAGAAACAGGGGCTTCCTTAGGGTCACAGCATGGAGAGCCCGGATGGGCAGACTAACCGGAGAGCTGATGAGACCCGCGTGTCCCCAGGCAGTCGGCATGTTGTGGGCAGCGCTCCAGGTAGGTGGCGAGTTGTGATCAATAAAGTCCGTCTGCAGTTCGGCAGGGCAGGGAAAGCCATTGGGGTAATTCATGTTTTCTATAAAGAATGGGAGACAGCAACATAGGTAAACATTTTTGGGACAAGAACTGAATTCTCACTCTCAGGCCAAAAAGCTTTCAGAGTCTTATTGTGCTGACGAGTTACAGACATAAGATACTTCCTCAGTGAGGACCAGGAGGGCCATTTCCCTGTCGTCCTGGAGGTTAAAACTGTTTGTCAGATGTACCACCTGGAGAGCCCTCAGTGAGGAAGGTCTTCCCCTGGGCTTGATTTTTTCCTGTTTCTGATAACTTGATGGTAATCTTTCTAAGATTCTTACATAGAATACACTAAAATACCACTACAGATTGGAATAGTGTTAAGATTCTTAGAAGTTCTTAAAAACTTTTTTATTATCTGTCATGCCAACCTCACCACCTGCATATATACCACATGTGCTAATAAAAGAAATATGAAACCAAGCACTACTTAGCTAATTAAGAAGATACAGGTTGTCCCCCCTTATACATGGGGGACATATTCGAAGACCCCCAGTGGATGCGTGAAATCATGGATAGTACCAAACCCAATATTTCTATTTTTTTCTATACACACATACCTATGATACGGTTTAATTTAGAAATGAGGCACAGAGATCAACAACAATTAATAATCAAGTAGAACAACTATAACAATATTCGATATAAGTTACGTGAGTGTGTCTCTATCTTATTCAGTGCATTTACCCTTCTTGTGATGATGTGAGATGATAAAATGCCTCTGTGATAAGATGACTGTGAGGTGAGGGATGTAGGCGTTGTGGTGTAGCAACAGGCTACTACTGACCTTCTGAGGATATGTCAGAAGGAAGATAATCTGCTGCTAGACTGCAGTTGATTGCAGGTAAGGGAAACCGCGGAAAGAAAAACCCAGGACAAGGGGCGGCCACTGTAACAAACACAAGCCTCACAAGCAGTGGAAGGAAGTTCCCACAGCACCCCCTTGTGGTTAGCATGGAGCAATGCACAGATCAAAATCCAGGTAAGCGCTCTAACAGACTGCTTATCCCTTTCCAGAAATTTCAGGCAGCTCTAGTATGAGAAATCAGGCCCAGACTGTAATGTATAATAAGAACATTGCCCAGTCTATCAGGGAGATCTCATTATTGTTCATCCTTACAGGTGCATGAGCCCAAACATGCACAACTTTCCACAATTCCCCCTCCAGGGGCCCTTCCTTTGTTCTGCAGCAACACCCAGGGGCAGAAGCATCAGGAAGCACTGAGGAACAAGCACGTAAATGTTCCTATTTCTCATGGGACTTGAAGAGTCCTATTCTTACTAAGAAGAATTAGTAAACAACTAAAGCCCCAGCCTCCAATGGATAATCCACAACGCTAGGTCCACATATATCCAAATTACCCATTTCTACCAAATTTGATGGGCTAAATAGATTAGGGCTATTCGCAGAAGCCTGCATACACCCAGATGTAGAGGGCTTTTTGAGACCGTTTAAAATTACCTACGGCAGGCATACACAACTAGACCCACAGGAAGCTCCTCCTTCAAGGGCATTTGCAAATGGGCCGTTCAAGGCCATGTTCCTAACAACAGAAACCGAGGTCATACACAGAGGAGCTGAGTGGTGGCCAGAGGTGGGGTGGGGAGTGGAGGGAACAGGTGGAGGGATTCAAAGGCACAAGCTTGCAGTTACAAAGCAAGCAAGCCATGGGGATGCCCTGTGCAGCATAGTGACTATCATCAGGAAAAAGGCAGAACATGTGTAAAAGCTGCCAAAAGAGTAAATGCTTAATGTTCGCAACACATAAAAAAACCTGTTTTTTATAACTTTGTATGGTGACAGGTTGGTAACAACTTATTGTAGTGATCATTTTGCAATGTATACAAATATCAAATCATAATGTTGTACACCTGTGACTAATACAATGATGTATGACAATTATATCTGATTTTTTTTAAAAAAGGCACATTCTTCCACAGTTCGTGCTTCAAGTCCACACGCTTGCTTCTTGACTTTCTGAGAATAAAAGCATGGCATTGGGATTGTTCCAATAGCTTTTACCTTCTGGAAAGGCACTGTAATCGTTCAGTTCCAGTGGACAGTACACACCGGGGAACTGGCCTTCACAAGTTGCACTCCAATCAATGAAACTGCTACAAAAAACAAGAGGTCTAGTTTCAGAAACAGGATGTCAATATATCAAGCACAGAATGAGGAAATGATTTTACTGCCTAGCAATCTTAGTCACGGCTAATTCCTCAGGTTTAGAAAATAAAAGCTGTACTATCTCAAGCCACTGAACCAAAGACTTACTAACTATACACTCATCGCCAATGGTGTACCACGTGGGGGAGGAGCACACTTTGTTTATAACCAGGTTTGTGAAGTCTTAACTAGAGGCAGAATTCAAGCCATGGCTCTATCAGCACCGTAAGAAGCTGGCCTCGCCGGACACGTACACGTGAAGGACTTAAAACACGACCTGCTATTAAATGGCAATCTTGCACTCAGAGTGAGGCCAGCATTCATTCACCTTAGGTAAACCACAGCCATAAAGACTATGATTCACAATAGGGACTTTGTCTGCTAGGGATTCCCATTATAGAATAAGAAAGGAAATACCACTGTAATAAGCTGGACCAAAAAAAACTTCAAATGGATTCTGTGAGTAAACACAGAAATGAACAGTTTCTCAAGTTTTCATAACTGAATGACATATTAATATTCAACAGCAAATTTAAGAAACTGCTTGTCAAGTCTCTGTTGTATACCTGAAACTAGTATAATATTGTATGTCAAGTACACTTCAACAAAAAAAGTATGCATTTTATATTATTAAACTTCCTATGCCTACTTAGGAAAAAAATAATCTGCCACTGTGTAACTATTTCTCAATACTCGAATTATTTGATCTTTCAAAATTGCATATAATTTTTTAAATTGTTAATATGTTAAATATGTTAAAGATTAATGTCATGGAAAACCGGAAATCTTTTCTCTGTTAAGAGGGTAGCAATTATGAGTGATTGTTTTTTCAAATTTGCCTCTATTAACAGATTATCTTTTAAACTTGAAAAACGAAAGTAATGATGTGGTCACCAGCTATACTGCTTTTTCTTTTTATGCTTCCCTCAATGCCTGGTTTGTTGTTCTCTAAGACAGCACAGTGCAACTCCAAAAGGCAGCCTATGTACACTGGGGGAAGGAAGCCCGGCCCTCATTTTTAGAAAAACTACCGAACAGACTGAACTCAAAACCCCAGTGCATGTCCGTAGGCTTAGCAGGGCACCAGTCAGGGCGGAGTCGCTGTACCTGTTAGGAACCGGGGCTGGGCCCTGCAGCAGGCCGGGCACATTGCTCTCCAGCGCACAGTTGAAGCCACTTGTCACACACACAGGCTGCGTGGGCCACAGGTCTCCTGGTGGGTAAAGACCTAGGGAAGAGAACAAGGCCTCTCAGTGCACCCCCTTCCGCCCTCTACCCTCACCCCCACCTGCAGCAGGCAGGTCAACCTCCCTTCCCAACACACTCCCAAGGTCACCACACACACGGCCCACTTGTGCCTCCCCCAACCTCTTCTGGGATATTCTTTCAGGATATAAAGCAGAAATACAGCATATTGCTTCAAGCTTTATTTCAGACCGTCCCCTGATGTGGATTACATGATCATTGTAATTACTCAACAAGGATTTGAGGGCCAGGCCAAGCTTTAGACATCAGTGACACAGCAGCGAGCAAGTCTACATTCAAATGAGCAGAGACAGATCACAAACAGAAGAAGCAAGCTGCAGAGCAGGGCAGCGGATCTATGCGCTGCGCCCACAGCCCACAGCCCACAGCCCACAGCCCAAAACAAGGATTTCAAACCAGGCAGTGAAGGCTCCACTGAGGGAGGAGTGCTCCCTGGAAAGGCCCAGAGTGGGAAGACAGTGAGGATGCAGGTGGGCCAGCCAGCAGGGAGAGCAGGAGAGGAGAAGGCCGGGGCACCCACTGGCTGGTCCTTAAAGACCTGGCATTTACATTGGGTGGGAAGTCCCTGGAAGGTTCTGAGCAGAGTGACTCCTGGGACACAAGTCTCTACCAGCTCCTCACATTTCTGTAGAACTTACAAGCAGAGGCCCTGAATGCCTTTGTTCTGGACTGTTTTCAAGGACATGTGCTAAGCCAAAATCTTGCAATAGACACAACCTCCCTCTGGAGCAAAGGGCAGGCCTGCTTACTACTCATTATAAAAGATATGGGTTCCCTAACACAACCCACTGTGTATGCAGGCGTCCATCTGGGCCTGTTCAAGTCACCCCATGACACTTGGAATGGATGGGAACTGATGCAAACATGCTGAGGCTCACACCGCTGGCCTGGCCTTATCACACAGCATATCTCAGCTTTATGTGGGGTCAATGGCAGCTCTCCTGGGAAGTTTTGCCCCCCAACTCTGCCACCAGAAGCAAAGCTGCTGGCTCAGTGGGGCCTCCAATTCACCAGGTTCCCCTAGATGCCCAAGCCCAGTTCACTGGTGGTCAGGTTAAGCTGAAACCTGACAGTGTCCCTGGGTGGCTGCAGCTGTCCACCTCAGTGCCCACCAGGCAGCGCCGAAACTGAACGCAGCTCTTCTGTGTGGGCAATCTGAGGTGGTTCTCACAGCTCAGAACAGCTCTCCTCTTGATGCACCTTGTGTCTCTACTGACACAGGTCCTTGCCAATGGCTTGGGTATCTGGTCTGTCACCTGGTAAGCTACCGACTGCCAGATTAAAGACACTTCTCTTTGGGGTCATGAAATGCGGGGGCCAATATTGGGTTTAACAGCCTCAGCCCCTGGTGAGGGCCTGCTGTCTGACGAGACCGAGTGGAACCCAGCTGTAGGTAGCCCCAGACCATGAGGCCTGCTGCCTGGGGCCACCGCCCCACAGGACACATGCTCTTCCAGCACCACTCACTGGGTGCATGTTCCAGATGCAGAGGCAACCACAGCCAGATGGACTTGCGACAACCACCAAAAGCTGCCCTGCTGCCTCTAGCTGAACAGGCCACATTGCACAGGGCGCTGTGCTGCCACTCCTGGCCCATGGCCCACGCTGGGCCTGAACCCCACGCCCACGCCTCAGCACTGCCTGCCCACTGCTGACACACCTCAGGTTGCCGCGCTGTGGTTTATCCAAACAGCTGACTCGGCCACACCACCGCAGCCCTTGAAAATAACCTGGATCGTCAGCAGCTGGTCAAAAGTCAAAGTAGGTGTTGGGCCTTCCACACACCATACCGTTCCCAGGCACCTGGTGCTGCTTTCCCTGGGAACACTGACTCCAAGAGGTTTCCGCCTCTACCTCCTCGCCTCTCCTGGCCTGCAGACCCTCGTAAGCAGCCGACTGCAGCGGGGCCAGACAGGGGCCACCTGGCCGTGGCTGCTGCAGGGTCGCGACTGGGGCTAAGGAGTTTCAGATACTCAGAATTCAGCCCTGACCATTCCTAGACACAAAAGGCTTTTTTCCTGCCCTGACAGCAGGCCCAGGCCAAGCTGCTTGGGTCTCCACGTCAGCCCAGCACAAGTGGGCTGAGTGAGTTCAGACTTAATTCTGACTCAGCCATCTGCATTTTCTTGTTGCGCTGGTGGGACGCTGTGTGGATGGGCACACCACTCACCGAGCCCCATTCAGGGCCCATGCATGCCAAAGGGGGGGACATATGGGTCTCGTAAGCTTTACAGAAATGCCCTTGTCTTTCTTGTACCTGATCCTTCTGGACAAAAGGTGGAAGAAGGGTTTGGTTATAAAAAATGACACTCTTATGGGGTATGTCGGGGGAACTTGGTGATGGGGGGAGTCTAGTAAACATAATGTTCCTCATGTAATTGTAGATTAATGATACAAAAAAAAAAATGCCACTCTTACAGTTACAGCTCCTGCCACAAGGATTCTGTGGCATTAGAGGAGGGACAAGTTAGCACCTGGGGAGGGAACACCTCCCGGAGGTATGGGGCACAGAGTGACATTAATGATCCCGGTTTTTCAGAACTGTCCCTAGAGCTTTCCTCAGGAAGATGTCCTGGCCCAGCTCTCCCAGCGTGTGAGTGCCTTAAATCTACCTGAGCAGTCTGCCACCCCCCATGGGATGATTCTAAGCTCAACTTGATCACCTTCCTCTTAACCCGTCTGGGGACAGCCCAGCTCCTGCACCCCCCCATGCAAGACCCTGCCAGCCCCTCTGGCTGTCTCCACCTTTGCTGCCAGAGCCGCCAGCCATTCGTGGCATGGATTAATGGGACTGGCTGGGCCATCTGCACATAGGCAGTACCTCCACACAAAGAAAGACTAAACTCAACTTTTCAAACTGAACTGGGAATCCAAAGGTTACCAAATGGCCTGGCCACACTGGAGACACTGCCAGCCTGTGCTCCCTGCCTGACACAGGTGCCACTGGGGGAAGCCCAGCACTCGTGAACACCACCTTCTTTCTCGCACAGCAAGCACGCGTTGGGACTGTACTTCTCATGTGGGAGCCTGGCGGTTACCTGCCCCCTCCTGAAAACTCATGGATTCATACCTGAGGGGTGGTCAGAAGAGACCTTTGAGCCTTCAAAGGACCCCCACCAGTAGTCCACATAGCTCTCATGGGACTGTGGTGCCACTCAAAGATGATGCTCCTCCCCCGCCCACATTCAGGATGCATCCTGAAAGAACTTGTTCTTGCCCATCCTACGGGCAGTAGTCACCATGAGGGAGCCTTCCAACTGCGAAACGTGGTATGCCATTTGTCTGCTGAAATTAGCTGAAGTGATCAAAGACCACATGGGCCCTGGAAACATTCAGGCCAGCCTCAGTTCAGTGGCCGGGGCTGCTGCGGGTGACAGAACAGCCTAGACTTTCTCCTGCAAGCTGACGTGCCTCTAAGCTATCTCTACAAGGGCATTTTTATAACAGTTTATAACAAGGTAATACGTCCTGCTGTACCTAGAGTAACCATCCCCTGGCCAAATGGAAAGGTCACTACAGAAACTTGAGGAGGAGACCACGTGGCCTTGCAAAGCAAACGTGCTGGCTTCTGGGACTTGTTCAGATGTCTGAGGTCAATACTGCAGGGTGGCCTGAGGTCCTGTTGAGAGTAACTGTAATTAATGCTGTACAAGCCAAAGTAGAAGATTTGGTCCCTTCTGTCAGCCAGATTAATCAAGAACCACTTACGGAATGATGTACTCATAAGAAAACCTACCAGAAGTCAAGACTCTATAGAAATGAGGGGTATATATATTGTTGAGACCATTTTCTATGAGTCTCTCACGTTTCTGTACTTCTTCCAAGCAGGAGCACTGGCTGCCTTTGTTCTGACCTCTTTCCAAGGATGTTTGCTAAGCAAAATCTCAGAAGATAAACACAGGGTCTCTCTTTGTAGCAATGCCTAAGTTTGCTTAATGTCCAAGAAAATAAAAATAATGTCTCCTGCCTACTATAAAAGAGTTGGGTTGCCTAAGCTCAGGGTTCTTTTCCTGTAATGCAAAACTACTGCCTATGCAGGCCACCAGCAGGGCCCATCTGGTTCACTCCAAGGCACCACTAGCAAGGGACCTGATGTAAATATGCTAATATGCACGCCACCTGCTGTGTCAAACATCCTGTGACCCAGGAGCCTCCTGTCTTCTGCCAGCATCTATAAAATTGGAGCAGGCTAATTGATTAGCTTGTCAGTTAGATAACCTTCCAGACCCTTTGCAGTTCTTGATGGACACCACAATATCATTTACGTTTAACATGATCTGGCTGCTGCATTAAAAATAGAAGGTAAGGGGATCACGGGAAGATGGCAGCGTGAGTAGTTCAGAGGAAATCTCCTCCCCAAAACATATATATTTATGAAAATACAATAAATACAACTATTCCTAAAAGAGACACCAGTGGATGTAGTACAACAGCCAGGATACATCTACATCTGTGAGAACTCAGCATCACACGAAGGGGGTAAGATACAAGTCGCGGCCAGGCGGGACCCAAACGCTCCTCCACCCCAGAACCTGGTGGAAAGAAAGGAGTCGGAATGGGGAGGGAGTGAAAGCACAGGACTGCTAAACAACGAGCTCTAGAAATCCGCACCCGGAGCACAGATACAAGGTGCACAGGGTACTGGAAATTAGAGAAACGGAAAAGCAAAACCTGTGGGCAGGTCCCCTCAACCGGCGCCCCCGAGACAAAAGAAAAGCGAGTGCTTTTTGCAAGTCTTAAAGAGACAGGGACCCCATAGCTGGACGAAGTCGTCCCAGCACACTTAGCCAGAAACTGGTAATCCCGGGGAACCTTAGGCGCCCTAAACCCAGGGGAGGCAGCGCAGCTCTGAAGCCCCTCATGGCACTAAGCAGCCTGCCAGTTGTTACTCCAACTGGTGTGGACCCCGACACACCGGCCCAGTAGCAGGAGAGTGGTAGTGCGTGCCAGGGGTGGCTGCACCGGAAGGGACCAGGAGCAGATCACGTGCACCAACGGCACCAGAGGAGACCAGGAGAGGCTTGTGCGAGCCCACAGTGGCGGCAGTGGAGCCAGAGGAGTCCAGTAGAGGCCCGCGCACACCTGCAGCGGAGCCAGAGGGAGCAGGCGTGCTCCCAGCAGCCGACCAGAATCCCAGCCCAATGCACAGCCACCTGGGTGAGACCAAAAGGCCTCTGCTGGCACACAGCTGCCTGGCAGGGGCGCCACTATCACGGAGGAGCGCACCTGGCATGCCTGCCACTCCCCACAGGGCTCCGCGCTGCTCTGACAGAGACCCCACCCACAGCAGCTTAGGGGACTAACCCGGTGGCTGCTCCAGGAGTGCGGGTAACCGACACAGGCAGCAGAGAAGGGCAAGGCATCCAGCAAGCAGGATAGAACTTTCTTCTCCCAGCTGACACACCTGCAACCTGCCTACAGCCACCGCTATCACCATGAAAGGCAAAAAAATTTAGTCCAGTCCAAGTTAGTTCAGACAACACCTGAGAGAGGAGCTGCAGAGACAGACCTGACTAGTCTCCCTGAAAAAGAATTCAAAATAAAAATCATAAACATGTTGACAGAGCTTCCGAGAAATATGCAAGAGCTAAGAGATGAAGTCCAGAGTGAGATTACAGACGTCTGAAGGGATATTACAGAAGTGAAACAAACTCTGGAAGGATTTATAAGCAGAAAGGATAGGATGCAAGAGGCCATTGATGGAATAGAAACAAGAGAACAGGAACGCATAGAAGCTGACGCAGAAAGAGATAAAAGGATCTCCAGGAATGAAAGAATATTAAGAGAACTGTGTGACCAATCCAAAAGGAACAATATCCGCATTATACAGGTACCAGAAGAAGAGAGAGAAAAAGGGATAGAAAGTGTCTTTGAAGAAATAATTGCTGAGAACTTCCCCAAACTGGGGGAAGAAATAGTTGCTCAGACTACGGAGGCACACAGAACTCCCAACAGAAGGGACCCAAAGAGGACAACACCAAGACACATAATAATTAAAATGGCAAAGATCAAGGACAAGGACAGAGTAGTAAAGGGAGCCAGAGAGAGAAAAAACATCACCTACAAAAGAAAACCCATCAGGCTATCATCAGACATCTCAACAAAAACCTTACAGGCCAGAAGAGAATGGCTTGATATATTTAATGCAATGAAACAGAAGGGCCTGAACCAAGGATACTGTATACAGCACGATTATCATTTAAATATGAAGGAGGGATTAAACAATTCCCAGACAAACAAAAGTTGAGGGAATTTGCCTCCCACCTCTACAGGGTATCTTAGAGGGACTGCTCTAGATGGGCACAACTCCTAAAAAGAGCACAGAACAGAACACCCAACATATGAAGAATGGAGAAGGAGGAATAAGAAGGGAGATAAATAATCACCAGACTGTGTTTATAATAGCTCAATAAGCAAGTTAAGTTAGACAATAAGGTAGTAAACAAGCTAACCTTGAACCTTTGGTAACCACGAATCTAAAGCCTGCAATGGCAATAAGTACATATCTTTCAATAATCACCCTAAATGTAAATGGACTGAATGCACCAATCAAAAGACACAGAGTAATAGAATGGATAAAAAAGCAAGACCCATCCATATGCTGCTTACAAGAGACTCACCTCAAACCCAAAGACATGCACAGATTAAAAGTCAAGGGATGGAAAAATATATTTCATGCAAACAACAGAGAGAAAAAAGCAGGTGTTGCAATACTAGTATCAGACAAAATAGACTTCAAAATAAAGAAAGTAACAAGAGATAAAGAAGGACATTACATAATGATAAAGGGCTCAGTCCAACAAGAGGATATAACCATTATAAATATACATGCACCCAATATAGGAGCACCAACATATGTGAAACAAATACTAACAGAATTAAAGGAGGAAATAGAATGCAATGCATTCATTTTGGGAGACTTCAACACACCACTCATTCCAAAGGAGAGATCCACTAGACAGAAAATAAATAAGGACACAGAGGCACTGAACAACACTAGAACAGATGGACCTAATAGACATCTATAGAACTCTACATCCAAAAGCAACAGGATACACATTCTTCTCAAGTGCACATGGAACATTCTCCAGAATAGACCACATACTAGACCACAAAAAGAGCCTCAGTAAATTCCAAAAGATTGAAATCCTACCAACCAATTTTTCAGACCACAAAGGTATAAAACTAGAAATAAATTGTACAAAGAAAGCAAAAAGGCTCACAAACACATGGAGGCTTAACAACATGCTCCTAAATAATCAATGGATCAACGACCAAATTAAAATGGAGATCCAGCAATATACGGAAACAAATGACAGCAACAACACAAAGCCCCAACTTCTGTGGGACACAGCAAAAGCAGTCTTAAGAGGAAAGTATATAGCAATCCAGGCATATTTAAAGAAGGAAGAACAATCCCAAATGAGTCTAATGTCACAATTATCGAAATTGGAAAAAGAAGAACAAATGAGGCCTAAGGTCAGCAGAGGGACATAATAAAGATCAGAGAATAAATAAAATTGAGAAGAATAAAACAATAGAAAAAAATCAATGAAACCAAGAACTGGTTCTTCGAGAAAATAAACAAAATAGATAAACCTCTAGCCAGACTTATTAAAAGAAAAAAAGAGTCAACACACATCAACAGAATCAGAAACAAGAAAAGAAAAATCACGACGGACCCCACAGAAATACAAAGAATTATTAGAGAGTACTATGAAAACCTATATGCTAACAAGCTGGGAAACCTAGGAGAAATGGACAACTTCCTAGAAAACTACAACCTTCCAAAACTGACCCAGAAAGAAACAGAAAATCTAAACAGACCAATTACCAGCAACGAAATTGAATCGGTAATCAAAAAACTACCCAAGAACAAAACCCCCGGGCCAGATGGATTTATCTCAGAATTTTATCAGACATACAGAGAAGACATAATACCCATTCTCCTTAAAGTTTTCCAAAAAATAGAAGAGGAGGGAATACTTCCAAACTCATTCTATGAAGCCAGCATCACTCTAATACCAAAACCAGGCAAAGACCCCTCCAACAAAAAAAACTACAGACCAATATCCCTGATTAATGTAGATGCAAATATACTCAACAAAATACTACTAGCAAACCGAATTCAAAAATACATCAAGAGGATCATACACCATGACCAAGTGGGATTCATCCCAGGGATGCAAGGATGGTACAACATTAGAAAATCCATCAACATCATCCACCACATCAACAAAAAGAAGGACAAAAACCACATGATCATCTCCACAGATGCTGAAAAAGCATTCAACAAAATTCAACATCCATTCATGATAAAAACTCTCAACAAAATGGGCATAGAGGTCAAGTACCTCAACATAATAAAGGCCATATATGATAACCCACAGCTAACATCATACTGAACAGCGAGAGGCTGAAAGCTTTTCCTCTGAGATCGGGAACTAGACAGGGATGCCCACTCTCCCCACTGCTATTTAACATAGTACTGGAGGTCCTAGCCACGGCAATCAGACAAAACAAAGAAATACAAGGAATCCAGATTGGTAAAGAAGAAGTCAAACTATCACTCTTTGCAGATGACATGATATTGTACATAAAAAACCCTAAAGACTCCACTGCAGAACTACTAGAACTAATATCGGAATTCAGCAAAGTTGCAGGATACAAAATTAACACACAGAAATATGTAGCTTTCCTATACACTAACAATGAGCTAATAGAAAGAGAAATCAGGAAAACAATTCCATTCACAATAGCATCAAAAGAATAAAATACCTAGGAATAAACCTAACCAAGGAAGTGAAAGACCTATACCCTAAAAACTACAAGACACTCTTAAGAGAAATTAAAGAGGTCACTAACAAATGGAAACTCATCCCATGCACCTGGCTAAGAAGAATTAATATCATCAAAATGGCCATCCTGCCCAAAGCAATATACAGATTCGACACAATCCCTATCAAATTACCAACAACATTCTTCAATGAACTGGAACAAAAAGTTCAAAAATTCATATGGAACTGCCAAAGATCCTGAATAGCCAAAACAATCCTGAGAAGGAAGAATAAAGTAGGGGGGATCTCACTTCCCAACTTCAAGCTCTACTACAAAGCCACAGTAATCAAGACAATTTGGTACTGGCACAAGAACAGAGCCACAGACCAGTGGAACAGAATAGAGAGTCCAGACATTAACCCAAACATATATGGCCAATTAATATATGATAAAGGAGCCATGGACATACAATGCGGAAATGACAGTCTCTTCAACAGATGGTGCTGGCAAAACTGGACAGCTACATGTAAGAGAATGAAACTGGATCACTGTCTAACCCATACACAAAAGTAAATTCGAAATGGATCAAAGACCTGAATGTAAGTCATGAAACCATAAAACTCTTAGAAAAAAACATAGGCAAAAATCTCATGGACATAGACCTGAGTGACTTCTTCATGAACATATCTCCCCGAGCAAGGGAAACAAAGGCAAAAATGAACAAGTGGGACTATATCAAGCTTTGTACAGCAAAGGACACCATCAATAGAACAAAAAGGTACCCTACAGTATGGGAGAACATATTCATAAATGACAGATCCAATAAAGGATTGACATCCAAAATATATAAAGAGCTCACACACCTCAACAAACAAAAAGCAAATAAGCCAATTAAAAAATGGGCAGAGGAGCTGAACAGACACTTCTCCAATGAAGAAATCCAGATGGCCAACAGGCACATGAAAAGATGCTCCACATCGCTAATCATCAGAGAAATGCAAATTAAAACCACAATGAGATATCACTTCACACCAGTAAGGATCGCCATCATTGAAAAGACAAACAACAACAAATGTTGTCGACGTTGTGGAGAAAGGGGAACCCTCCTACACTGCTGGTGGGAATGTAAATTAATTCAACCATTGTGGAAAGCAGTATGGAGGTTCCTCAGAATGCTCAGAATAGAAATACCATTTGACCCAGGAATTCCACTCCTAGGAATTTACCCTGAGAATGCAGCACTCCAATGTGAAAAAGACAGATGCACACCTATGTTTATCGCTGCACTATTTACAATAGCCAAGATATGGAAGCAACCTAAATGTCCATCAGTAGATGAATGGATAAAGAAGATGTGGTACATATACACAATGGAATATTACGCAGCCATAAGAAAAAAACAGATCCTACCATTCGCAACAACATGGATGGAGCCAGAAGGTATTATGCTCAGTGAAATAAGCCAGGTGGAGAAAGACAAGTACCAAATGATTTCACTCATATGTGGAGTATAAGAACAAAGGAAAACTGAAGGAACAAAACAGCAGCAGACTCACAGAACCCAAGAATGAATTAACCAAAGGGAAAGGGACTGGGGAGGATGGGTGGGAAGGGAGGGATAAGGGCAGGGAAAAAGAAAGAGGGCCTTACGATTAGCATGTATAATGTGGTGAGGGGGCACAGGGAGGGCTGTGCAACACAGAGAAGACAAGTAGTGATTTTACAGCATCTTACTATGCATATGGACAGTGACTGTGAAGGGGTATGTGGGGGGGACTTGGTGAAGGGGGGAGCCTAGTAAACATAATGTTCTTCATGTAATTGTAGATTAATGATACCAAAAGAAAAAAGAAAAAAAAAATAGAAGGTAAGGTAGTGATGGATGTTAACTAGACTTACTGTGGTAATCATTTCACAATATATACAAATATCAAATTGTTATATTGTACACCTGAAACTAATGCAATGCTATATGCCAATTACATCTCAAGTTAAAAAAGAAAATTAAAAAAATTAAGACAGTAAGTTGAGGTAAGTACAGAGGGGCAGGGGGACCTCTTAGGAAGTTACTATGTTAACAAGTGAAACATAATGATAGCCTGGATCAGGGTCATTATCGTAGAGGTAGGAGAAGCAATCAGATCCTAGATACATCTGGCAGGTAGAAGGCTAACAGAGTAAGGAAACAGATCAAATGTGGGGACCAAAAATAAAGTCAAGGGACAACACTTAGATTGTCGGTCTGAGCAACAAGAAAGACCCAACGAGAAGGCTTACGCAGGAGCAGGTCAAGATGAATGAAGGCTTAATGAAGGGGTGGGTCGAACACTCAGTTTGGGATATTTACTGCGTGCCCAAGTACAGATGTCCAACGGCAGATGGCTAGAAGATACTGGAATTCAGGAGAGAGGCCCAGGCTGAGGATATAAATGCAGCAGTTGTCAGGGTAGAAGACTTCAGTGTGCAGGTGGGCAAGACCACCCAGAGGGTGTGCAGAGACCTTCATAAGTACAGTGCTTCAGCAGCAAGAAAGGTGGGGGAGGAGGAGAAACTGCTGAATCAGGAACCCTAGACCTACAGTCAGGACAGAGTGTCTAAAGCCTTCAGTAGGACACCATGGAGACTGAAGACGGACAAGTCCCTGGGGCCTGTGCAGACACCATTTCAGGAGAGTGGCGCAGCACGGCCAGACTACAGCGGTTTCAAGGGAGAGCAGGGGAAAGGAGCTTGGGTCAGCACGCACAGACAACTCCTCAAAGGCGTTCCCCTGAAGAGGAGGGCAGAGAAGCAGAGAGAGAAGCAGGTTGAGAGAGAGGGTTTGGGCTGTTGTTGGTGTTGAAAGATGGAGGTGTTGTGTATTTGTATGCCGCTGAGAATGGCCATTAGAAAAAAAACCAATGCGGGAAGAGGGCTGGAAGTGTGCTGAGACGACATCCAGGAAAGAAGGACTGCACTGCCCGCCGAAAGGCTGCAACAGGAGGGCAGCCGAGAATGGCGCAGGGGTGTGAGCGCCTGGATGGGGCCCTGGGGGCCTTCGGAAGGCCTCTAACTGCTTCTCTATTTCCCTGTAAAACAGGAAGCAAGATGAACCACACGAATGCAGAAGGCATTGCTAGTGTGGGCACGGAGAAGAACAGGACAGTGAAGGGACAGATGTGCCAGCTGGGCCCCCATGAAACAAGTGGCCGTGGATTTACAGAATGGCCATCAGTGTGTGTGCTGTTCCCCAGCCTCACCCTCTGCATGAGGACTGGAGGAGAAGCTGGAGCCCTGGGCAAAGCCGTGACTGTGGTTTTGAGAGGTGAATACAGTAAAGGCAGGGGAGACAGAGTGACAGTAACCGTAGGCTGGGGCACTGAAGCTGGGCAAGACCAAAAGCATGTGCAAGAGGGAGGTGAGGTACAGCACGACAGGCAGGGTCCCCGCTCTGCAGACAGTAACTGAGAACAACACGTGTTAGTCTAGCGACTTTAGGACCTATCCAAGGGTTGTAAAGGGGGTCAAAAAGTAACTGCAGAATATTAACAAGGATGAGGTAAAAGGCTCTTGGAGCACACACAAACATGGAGTAAGACAGTGGGTGACATATTCTCCAATGGACAACACAAAGACAGAATAACACATTAAGGCATATCTGTTTTGATATAGTTTTCATTCTTCCCATTAGCTAAATCTATTATCTTGAAGGAAAAAGGTAGTAACTATCTCAATTCACCTAAATCTTGCCTCAGCAAATAACTGAATTTGAGATTTTTTGAAAAATTTCAAACACTATACTTTATTAGATCCAACTCACACATAATTTATTTCTACTGAGCATTTGACAGCAAGTCCAAAACGTACCCAAAGGGCAGCACAGAATCCTTGTGCATCAAACTAAAACCGATCCAGTGGGTAGAGCAGCTTTAAATGCAGCCTGTTTATGTGGGCAAAGCAAGAATGTGTATTACAGCTCAGTGATGCTGTGGAGATGGAAAACGAGGGTTGTCTTACTGCAATTCCTGCCACAGTTACACAGGAAGGAGGCATGAGAAGAGCAGACACGAGACAAGGACAAAGAGAGGCAAAGGAGAGGAGAAACACAGGAGGGACCAGAGAGACCCAGGCAGGAGTGGGGTTTCCTCTCACCCACCCGCACTCCCACGCACCTGGGCAGGCGTCCTCCCTGCCCAGCAGAAGGCCTGCAGGCGCCCTGTTCTGAGCTCAGGCCTGAGGCAGAGCTCAGCTGGTCACCAAGGCTGCAGAGGTTGGGTGACTGGGCCTCTGGAACACGGGTCGGGGGTGGGGAGGACGCGGGCCCAGGAAAGCAGGAGCAGGCTAAGGGGCCGGAGTCTCTCCAACCAGGCCTTGACACTGCCTTCATTTTCCCATCATCTCAGGCTGGAAAAGGTGCATGAAATGCAGTGATCGGCCCCACAAAGGTACCCTGCACAGGACCAGGGCTACAGGGAGGGAGCTCGGTGTGAGTACCGAGCGGGCAGCTGAAGCCCCCGGGGCGCCCGTCCTGCCCCACTCAGCCTGCCTGTCTCTCAAGCTCCTGGCCCGCAGGGCAACGCGCAGCACCTGGCTGGGGTGTGGGGGACAGAGTGGTGCGCCTCACCTTTATCTTCATCAGCTCCTGCAGGCCTGGCAGGGAGGTTAGGACAGGTTGGTTCTGCATACTGAGGGAGGTTAGTCACATCTCTGTGGGGAAAGCAAGAAAATGAGACTGACTGGTTTTTCTCTGAACAAGGAAATATTGAATTTGTATAACCACATCTGATTGAGGGTTTTTTTTACATGAATTCTTCTCCCAAGAAACATACAGAAACTCCAAACACAGAAATTAGAGATGTAAATTCATGTGAACTAGAATTTACATTAATTCTTCCCCTCAGAAACATATGGAAACTAAAGACAGAAAAGGGCTGAGGAATAGTAAATGATCAAGATCCAGCAAAGTCTGCGTTTACTGGACAAGAACAGACCAGTTTCATGTAAGGTAACGAAGGGAATCTGCAGCCACCTACCTGCCCACTACCAGCCGGCAGCAACTCTGAGTCCCTAATTTACTCTCTGCCCCTAATAAAAACCACTCACACAGAGCTTTCCTGTTCCCGGGCTGAGCTTCCTTCTTCACAAACCCACCAACTCAACTTTAATGACATCCCGCTGTCCTCACGCACGTGCCCAGCGCCTCAGGAAACCTAACTGCGTTTCTCACTCTGACCCCCCTCCTGGCACACTCCCCTTTCTCCCACTCAATGGAAGACACTTGTTTGTTCCGTCTGATGCGGCAGCGATCGTCATGCAGTGGCATTATAAACATCTGAGAGCTTCTACGGTTAGGTTCTTGTGAAATTTCCTGAATCACCAAATGCTTGGTTTTATTTCAGGTCCTAGCAAAGGGTAGATGATTCCCATTCTTACAACTACCATTTCTACTTTCAGGAACAAGATGTTCTTAACGTGGTTGTATTTCATGATCCCTGAAAGGACCAGGGATTGTACAGACACTTCCAGGTGAACCATGTTTACTTGGGAGGGTCCTGCTTTCTGAACTATTAGTAAGATCGTTTTCCTTTCTTACATCCTTCAAAAGATTTCGTATCTTAACCTGCAGAATCCAGCACAAAGAAAAAACACACTGACAGAAAAAGGAGTATCTAAGACACACTGTAAAAGCTGGGAAGGGACAGACTTACATGGCATTGCAGATGTTATGAGAAAGACTCAAGGAGATGGGAGCTTCCGAAGGGAAGTCACTTGGGGAAACACCGTCTCCTACATAAAAATGAAAAAAAATTATCCCAGGTTTTTACAGGTGTAATTTAACTTGTATGGTATATTAAAATGCAGATTGTTAGTATCATTAACCCCTAAAGAGTGATTTATTCTTCACTTTAAAATGATATGCACGCATTCAGTAATTTAATTTCTAGAAGGTCATGGAAAATTTAATAGAGCAAATTTCAACTTCTGAATTTTGGATTACTGAAGTTTTAATTGTGAAGAAGAAGCTCAAAATATTAATATTATGTAACTTTTTAATAGAGATTTTTCTGATAAAGAGATTTTGCTGTATAAATAGATCCCTCCAGTTTATAGAAGGAACTTATCTTCATTGTAGGAACTCTATAAACATAAACACAAGTTTAAAGAAGAAAAATGTGAGTCACCTGCAGTTATACTACCATTATCAGGCATGCTTCCTTACAATGTTTCATGTGTATATGTATGTATAAAACAGGTCATACTTCACATATACGTGGTCTTTTTGGTCTCTTTACACAACTAATCACACTGGGGACATTTTCCTGACACCATATAAGCCTCAAACAACTTAAAGACTGCATATCCTGCCACCACACAGCAAAACCATCGATTATTTTTATCATCCTTCTATTGCCAGCCTTTCCCCCAGCAAAAGTCTTACTTCTGTTTTTTATCAGTAAGTATCAGTTTTTTTAAATCCTGCATCAGCACCATCAGGCCAACTCTGTCTTCAGTGGTGGGTGGAGCTGGGCTTGGCACAGGCTGTGAAAACCACAATTCTTCTGGCCAAAAAAACGGTCCCGGCTACCAAACCAAGGGCTGTGTGCCTGCCTTCACTGAGGTCCATGCAGCAGTACTGGCCCCCAGAGCAGGTTTTGTTTCTTGGGGATTGAGAAAATCTTAAATTTTTATGCATAAAGCACCACACATGGTAATAAACAGATATACAGCGTATATATCTGTGCTATGAAAACTTTATGGTGGGCCATTAGGAAAATGATGTCTAAAGAAGCTCCTGGGAGAGGAGGCCAATCATGAAAACAGGCCAAGCAGCATAGCCTGAAAGCACATGGGGTGCTTTGTCTTGGTTTTACAGCTACCAGTGTCCCTGTGTCTCAAGCGAGTCCTTCTGAAGAGCGGACAGCCCGAGGCTGCAGAAGGGATTCCCTGCCACTTGCGAGCATCGCAGGGCGCAGGCTGGGAGGAGGCAGGGAGAAGCACTGGGAAGCTGGCCGGCCTCTGGGGGCGGGGGCGGCCTGGGGACCCGCTGAGCAGGCCTCTCTGAGCTCGAGGTCTGCCATGCCAGACGAGACCCCACCATACCTGCTCACGGCCTGACCGGCACAGGGCAACGCAAGCATGAACTTCTCCACCTCACCACCTTTCCTTCAACAAAGGTTAAAAGCTTACTATGCTGAAAATAACTGAACAGGAATGAATGACATCTTTCTACAGACACGGAGTGAAAAAAGCAATGCTGGGTGAGAAAAGCACGGCACCGAATGCGGTGCTGAAGCTCGATGTCCCTTCGGGAAGGCACCTCCGCAGTCTGCGGGCAGGTCTACGAATGCGAAGGGAAGTAAGACCTAAAGGAGAAATAACGAGTTCATGACAGTGGACGGGATTCTCTTGAGGAGGAAGAGGCAGAACAGACTATAAAGAATTATTCCTTTAAAAGATCAGCAACCATGAGTAAATATCACAAAATTAAGAGTAGTTCATTCTGGGTTATAGAAATACAGATTCTTCTTTTACCTTTCCGGGATCTTTATATTTCCCCCAAATAAAGGAAGGGCAAAAACAGCAGCACTGTTTACAACACCAGAAGGCGAAACAAGCCAAGCATTCAGATGAAGGAACAGAGTGTGGTGCACACGTACTACAGGGTATCAGCTAGCCTCAAAAGGGAAGGAAATCCTGACATGTGACAACATGGATGGGCCTTGAAGACATTATGTAAGTGAAATGAGCCAGTCACAGAAGGACACATACTGTCTGATTCATTTACACCAGAGACTATGGTAGTCAAGTTCAGAGAGACTGAAAACACAATAGAGGTTGCCAGGGTCTGTAGGGATGGGGGAATGGAAAGCCATTGCTTAATAGTACGGAGTTTCTGTTCAGGATGTTGATAAAGTTCTGGAAATGGCTGGTGGTGACGGTTACACAATATGAATGTACTGAATGCCACTAAACTATGTATTTAAAAACAGTTAAAATGGTAAATACTGTGTTATGTATATTTTATCACAATAAAAATGTACAAGGGAAAAAACAAATGCGGAAGTTGTCTGACTTGTTTCAAAGACAGATACTAAAACAATAATAATAATAATAACAATAATAATAGTGATTGAGGGAAAAAAGAACGACAGAAGAAAATGAATGACATCTAAAGCAAAGTACACACAGACCCACAGTCCCATCTGTGTCCCGGGCTCTGGAAGGCAGACCTAGGCCTTGCCCTGGGTGTGGCAGGAGGGCAGGAAGGGGGCCATTCCACTGTGCTGGGGCTCGTGCTCAGGACTCACCAGCCGGCAGGAAGTGCTGAGGGCCCGTCCCGGGCTTCCTGTCCCAGTCCGAGCTGCTGGTGCTGCTCCAGCTGCCCCAGCTGCCCCGGCTGGCACGCACGCCGCCCCGGCCAGCACGCGCGCTGCCTGAGGAGCTGCCGCAGTCTGAGCTGGAATCTGAGCAAGACTTCTCCACACACTTCTTTCCAGGCTTCTGGTGATGACCCTCTGCGGGAAGGAAGAGAGGAGAGCTGGCCCCATGCAGAGAAGTCATGTTTCACTTAAATAATGTTCATCTGGATGGTGTTTCCAATCAAAAGAGCGAGGCAAAATGACAAGGAATGCAAGGCTCGACATCGGGGTCCACTCCCTCTGCTCATCTCGTAGGAAGCCAACAGAAACTAATGATGGGACTGTAAGAAACTGTGGGATGAGCTATGTCTACTCTGCCTACGGATGGGCAATTAAACTTGGCTGGGCTCAGACAGTCAATAACAAAGAAAATCCTTGACGCAAACATCGTTCTAGAAATAACGCTTCTACCAAGAAAACCAAGGCTACTCGACTGCACTGGAGACTTGTAGATAATTTCCCCCTCTCCTTTCCTAAGACAGCCACTAAGAGCTTCAAAGTTATTACTTCTGTGCAGGTGGAAAGAGCATCCAGTACAACCATAAAGCAATCCCATGTGTCAAGGGAACAAAGGAGAGGATGAAGAAGCCCATTAACTTTGCCAGCCTGTGTGCAATGACGTGCCCATGTCTGAGAACATGGGTGCTGGTGGGAGGATAATAGCTCTCCAACCCGTACCCCACATGTATGCCAACTTCAATGGCCCTGAGCCTTCACTACCCTCTGCCCTACCCAGGCCCTAGCATCAGTGTCCTCTACGTCCCACTCCTAAGGATGCCGCCCAGCTGTGCTTGGTGGGGCCAGCAGCCTGGCTCTGTGGGAACTCCCTGGCTCAGGTGTGCAAAAACTGCCAGTGTTCTCACCTGGCCGTTCCCCAGAGCAAGCACCCACTGTGCCTTACACTAGCTGCATCAGGATGGCTGAGAAGGGCCTGGATTTGGGGGGAGTGGAAGGCAGGAGGGGGCAGCACACCAGGCCTGCCTGAGCTCACAGGAATCTTAGCTCCAGATGTCACCCTGACAGCCTACCATTCGGGCTTGGTAAGCTGAACTGCCTGTACAGTGATCATCTCATCACAACACTGCTTCTCTCAGAAGGGAAACCTCCTCAAGGAATCAAAACTTCTAACAGAAGCACCATTCCTAGCTCACTTGGTTACATACCTGCCTCTCCCTGGGCAGCAGGTAAGCTACTTCCAATGCCAGCATCTGTTTCACACATTTCCCCAGGGTTTTCCTGTATACACCAGTTTCCTACATCGATGTCACTGCTCAGCTTGGGCCTTTCAAATTCACTGCACACGAGTTTTAATTCACTCTGTTCAGAAGGCCTGGAAGAGCGTCAGAAACAATTAAATCCACATCTGATTGTGCAAAAACACACACCTGCTTTCACGAGACTTGTTAGAGGTGAAAGTAAAAGTTGCCGGGGAAGTTGAGGCCTCTTCCCTTTGGGCCTGGTGGGAGAAGATGATGAGTAAGGGAGGGATAGCAAAAAGAAACGATTTTGTTGCTTTAGAACTGGAATTAATTTGGAACTCATTTAATGTATTTTCATATTTTACAGCAAGAGGAGTCACTCAGGGTCAACTGGTAAGTGGCAGGTCCAGGACCAGAACCCAGGACTCTTGGCTTGTCTTTCATGGTTTTAATGTAAAATATAATTCTTACAAAGAATTATGAGAGAATACTATGAAAAATTATAGAGGATAACCTAGAAGAAATGGACAACTTTTTAGAAAAATACAACCTTCCAAGGCTGAGCAAGGAAAAAACAGAAAATCTGAATAGACCAATTACCAGCAAAGAAATTGAATTGGTAATCAAAAAACTACCTAAGAACAAAACACCTGGACCAGATGGTTTCACTGCTGAATTTTATCAAACATTTAGTGAAGACCTAATACCCATTCTCCTTAAAGTTTTCCAAAAAAGTAGAGGAGGAGGGAATACTCCCAAACTCATTCTATGAGGCCAACATCACTCTAATACCAAAACCAGGCAACCACAAAAAAAGAAAATTACAGACCAATATCCCGCATGAACATAGATGCAAAAATACTCAACAAAATATTAGAAAACCGAATTCAAAAACACATCAAAAAGATCATCCATCATGATCAAGCAGGATTTATTCCAGGGATGCAAGGATGGTACAACATTTGAAAATCCATCAACATCATCCACCACATCAACAAAAAGAAGGACAAAAATCACATGATCATCTCCATAGATGCTGAAAAGCATTCGACAAAATTCAACATCGTCATGATAAAAACTCTCAACAAAATGGGCATAGAGGGCAAGTACCTCAGCATAATAAAGGCCATATAAGACAAAGCTACAGCCAACATTATACTTAACAGCAAAAAGTTGAAAGCTTTTCCTTTAAGATCAGGAACAAGACAAGGATGCCCACTCTCCCCACTGTTATTCAACATAGTACTGGAGGTCCTAGCCATGGCAATTAGACAACACAAAGAAATAAAAGGCATCCAGACTGGCAAGGAAGAAGTCAAACTGTCCCTGTTTGCAGATGACATGATAGTGTATATAAAAAAAAACCCTAAAGAATCCACTCCAAAACTACTAGATCTAATATCTGAATTCAGCAAAGTTGTGGGATACAAAATTAATACACAGAAATCTGTTGCATTTCTATACACTAACGATAAACTAGCAGAAAGAGAAATCAGGAAAACAATTCCATTCAAAATTGCATCAAAAAGAATAAAATACCTAGGAATAAACTTAAGCAAGGAGGTAAAAGACCTATACCCTGAAAACTACAAGACACTCTTAAGAGAAATTAAAGAGGACGCTAATAAATGGAAATTCATCCCAGGCTCTTGGCTAGGAAGAATTAATATTGTCAAAATGGCCATCCTGCCTAAAGCAATCTAGAGATTCGATGCAATCCCTATCAAAATACCAACAGCATTCTTCAATGAATGAGAGCAAATAGTTATAAAATTCATATGCAATGACCAAAGATCCTGAATAGCCAAAGCAATCCTGAGAAGGAGGAATAAAGCAGGGGAATTACACTCCCTGACTTCAAGCTCTCCTACAAAGCCACAGTAATCAAGACAATTTGGTACTGGCACAAGAACAGACCCAAAGACCAGTGGAACAGAATAGAAAGCCCAGATATAAACCCAAGCATATATGGTCAATTAATACTGATAAGGGAGCCATGGATATACAATGGGGAAATGACAGCCTCTTCAACAGCTGGTGTTGGTAAAACTGGACAGCTACATGTAAGAGAATGAAACTGGAATATTGTCTAACCTCATACACAAAAGTAAACTCAAAATGGATCAAAGACCTGAATGTAAGGCATGAAACCATAAAACTCTTAGAAAAAAACATAGGCAAAAATCTCTTGGACATAAACATGAACAACTTCTTCATGAACACATCTCCCTGGGCAAGGGAAACAAAAGAAAAAATGAAGAAGTGGGACTATATCAAACTAAAAAGCTTCTGTATAACAAAGGATACCAATCAGTAGAATAAAAAGACATCCTACAGTACGGGAGAATATATTCATAAATGACATATCCAATAAGGGGTTGACATCCAAATTATATAAAGAGCTCACGCACCTCAACAAACAAAAAGCAAATAAGCCAATTAAAAAATGGGCAGAGGAGCTGAACAGACACTTCTCCAATGAAGAAATTCAAATGGCCAACAGGCACATGAAAAGATGCTCCACATTGCTAATCATCAGAGACATGCAAATTAAAACCACAATGAGATATCACCTCACACCAGTTAGGATGGCCAACACCCAAAAGACAAACAACAACAAATGTTGGCGAGGATGTGGAGAAAGGGGAACCCTCCTACACTGCTGGTGGGAATGTAAACTAGTTCAACGATTGTGGAAAGCAGTATGGAGGTTCCTCAAAAAACTCAAAATAGAAATACCATTTGACCCAGGAATTCCACTCCTAGGAATTCCACTCCTAGGAATTTACCCTAAGAATGCAGGAGCCCAGTTTCAAAAAGACAGATGCACCCCTATGTTTATTGCAGCACTATTTACAATAGCCAAGAAATGGAAGCAACTTTAGTGTCCATCAGTAAATGAATGGATAAAGAAGATGTGGTACAGACACAATAGAATATTATTCAGCCATAAGAAAAAAACAAATCCTACCATTTGCAACAACATGGATGGAGCTAGAGGGTAGTACGCTCAGTGAAATAAGCCAGGTGGAGAAAGACAAGTACCAAATGATTTCACTCATCTGTGGAGTATAAGAAAAAAGGAAAACTGAAGGAACAAAACAGCAGCAGAATCACAGAACCCAAGAATGGACTAACAGTTACCAAAGGGAAAGGGACTGGGGAGGATGGGAGGGAAGAAGGGGACAACGGGGAAAATGGGGCATTACAATTAGCACACATAATGTAGGTGGGGGGGACACTGGAAAAGCAGTATATACAGAGAAGACAAGTAATGATTCTATAGCATCTTACTATGCTGATGGACAGTGACTGTAATGGGGTGTGTCGGGTGGACTTGATAAAAGGGGGAGTCTTGTAACCATAATGTTCAAGTAATTGTACAGTAACAATAGCAAAATAAAAAAATATATATATATACACACACACACACATATATATGTATATAATTCTTAATAGATGAACCTGTTCCTTGGTGTCTGGGGGGAACATACTGAGAGTTAAATTGTTTCTCAGTCATTCATTTGGCAAGCATTTCTTGAGACTGCCATGTACCATGTATTGCTGGGAAAGGTCCAGTGCCTACAAAGAAAGGAGTTCACAGTCCAATAATAATCTCTCTCTCACTAGATTGTGAACTGCTCCAGGGAGGAACTACAACACTTTTGTAAACAGAATTACAGAAATGTGTCATGAAGCTCTGGGAGCACCAGGGTAGATGATCTTACAGAGTCTCATTTCAGTACCTCATGCTGGGTTTGCAGGATGGCAGCTAGGATGACTGAGTATGTGAGAGGTGCACGTGATTTCACTGACTTCTGACCCCTCAAGGTAAAGAGTGTATGGATGGAAGCAGGAGCCAAGGCAACACATAATCCAGCCACAACCTACTTCTTAAGCAGAGTGTTCTCAAAACATTCAGATTAGCTACCAGCTACTTCAGCGTTGTATTTTAACAACTTGTCTCTTCAGTACGTCAGAAATTTGCTTTTAAAAATACATTATAACACTTAACTTGTGAAATTCTATTCTCATTTTCTATCTTTCTATGTGTTCGTATCAGGAAAATGTAATACATAAGAGTGACCTCATAAGTCAACCCAATTTTTACAAAAATACATGTAAAAGAACATAAGATATAATGTTACTTCTCATAAGATATTGTATTGTGATAAATAAAATAACCTAAACAATTCAGGCCTACATAAGGATAATCAACAATCAACAATCACATTTCACATTAACAATGAACTATGAGTACACTTCTGTTTTCCGTATTTGCATGTTGCTGAATGCTCCTATGAGGCGGGGACTGAAGCAGGGCTTGAAGACTGAAGCAGTTTCCTGACTGCTCTTCAGCGCACTCAGGGATGCTGGGGACTGTGTTACACGGCTGAGTCACAGGGTCCGAGCTGCAAACTACAGGTGCTTCCTCAGGGACCTGGGGGACAGACACTGTAAGCAGCTCTGTACAGGTTTCCCATCTGGCAGTCCATGCCACAGTGAGGGCCATTCTGCCAGAACCTTCCAGCAAGGAAGCAGAACTGCAGCAAGGTGGAACCCTTTCCCCATGTCAATTTGGAGCACCCTAGAAAATAATTTGACAGCAGCACATTTAAATACCTCCCTGAGCTCACAACAAAGAGAAATCCCCAGATGCCAGAACTCAAAAGAAGAAAAAGCCAGGGCGGTGAGGATGGAGGGATTACTTGGGGGGAAGCAAGCACTAGTGCTCAGAGGCTGGGTTTGACGCCGCCACAGACAGTGACGTACAGGAGTCAGGGAGCTGGGGCCCTGGAAGGGGGCACTGCCAGTGCCAGGGACACCTGAAGAACTCCATCCACAGACCCAGGGAGGCAAAGGCAGGGGGGAGAGTCTCTGCTGGAAGTTCTTGGCTTGTGTGCGTGCTGGGCATTAGAAGTCTATCCTGAGAAACCAAAATTCAGAAACTGTACCACCAGGTGGATTTGGAGTCAGAATGTACACAATACTGACCCAGGGAACAAAAACTTCAAGCTGAGAAATCTATATGCAGTTAGATTTAGAGAGATATTTCTGGAAATCCAGAAATACGGGATTCCCACCTAAACACTGTCCAGCTCATTTATTTTACTGGTAAGAAAGTGAAAGCACAGGGAGATTAAGTGTCTCAAGAAGTAAGGTTTCCAACGGAAAGTACCAAACTGCCTGGGTTCCAATTCGGCTCTGCCTTACCAACTCTGGGGCTTCAAGCAGACCACGTAATGTCTAGGCACCTCACTTCCTGCAGCTGTAAGAACCTGCCTACTACAAACAGACCTGAGAGCCCCAGAGGGTCCCTATTCTCTGTCACTGTTAGGACCCCACAAGGTCAGGGGCCAGCTGGCAACAGGGCTTGTCTGTATGACCTGCTCCACAATTGCTCCTACACTGCACGGGCAGGATAAAGCTCTTGGCACAGAGAA
This sequence comes from Manis pentadactyla, assembly GCF_030020395.1. Classification (NCBI taxonomy): domain Eukaryota; kingdom Metazoa; phylum Chordata; class Mammalia; order Pholidota; family Manidae; genus Manis; species Manis pentadactyla. Next base: position 25,099,931 of record NC_080019.1, on the reverse strand, counting down.
TGTCTTATGCTGTTTCTCTAAAACCTCCCACAGCTTTCAGCATTTTATAAAGTAAAAATTTGAAAAATTTACTTAAAGGTATTTTTTACACAATAAATTAAAACAAACAAGAAAATGTTCATTTCAGTGACATACTTTTATCTCAAAATACAAAATACAGATCTACACTCTCATATTATCTGTACCCAACATAATAAAAACAAGATTAAAAGATAATAGCTAAAGGTGAAGACTATAGAGTAAGAACTTAATCAACATTTTAAAGGGACTGTAAACATTACATACCTCAAGACCTGGGCAGCACCCCTTTTCTTGTTTTTTCTGCATGTTCGATTTTTGTTCCAATTTAGATTTTGTAAATTTCCTTCTTTTTTCTCCTGAAGCTTCTTCTTCCTATAAGGATCTTCTTGCTGAAGAGAAAAAAGAAAAACTTTCAGTGAAGGTTTAAACTGACTAAATACACATAAAAATTATTTGTTTAAAAAAAAAAAAAACTCTCGAAGACCAACTCTGTATGAATTCAGAACGTTCCAACACTGGTGAAAAGTGAGACATACGTTTCTCAATCTCTATTTGTTTTCATTTCCCTTCTTTGTACCCCTCAACCTCTGAGGAAAGAAAAAAAAAATTGCAGCCTATAAATTCCTGAGGGGCTAAAGAGGAAAAACATATGTTAGCAATTTATGGTCAGCCTGCTGTTAACTTCAACAGCAATAAATCCTCCAACCTTGACCTGTGAATTTGGTATGTGCCGTTCGCATGAATTACTACCAAAGACAAATCATGTTAAAACCCAGCTTAGGAGGAATGTGTGTATTTATGTCTTTATTTGTTTATAGAAGAACTTTGGGAGAATAGCCAATCTCCACAGAATGCTCTAAACTAGTTTAAGCTTTTAAGTAAATATGGCAATATGCTTGATGCTTTTTAAATGTGGTTCTGAAAAATTTAACTTTGCATGAGATATATATCTATAAATTATATATGTGAGTGTAAATATATGTGTATGTACATATATGTGTGTATATATGCATTTTAGATACATATATGTGTGTGTGCATATATATTTAAAAATCATATATGCATGTATCTCAATTTTTAAGATTCAGGCTTTTTTCTCTTTTAAATGCTAGGCATGGTCTATTAATAGGTCCAAGGGGAAGCGCTTCCCCTGCCCTTTAATATTTTAACGTAGCTCATATTGTTAAAAGTCTTCTAATACCCTTTCTCTTTCTTCCACCACTCTGCCCTTTACCACAGAGGCACTGTCAGCAGTTGGGGGTGGTAGAGCCTCACACATTGAGACCCTTGGGTTGGAGCATCTCTCATAGGTGTGAGTTCTTTTCAGGAGGTAAATGCCTCCTCTAGGGACCTCACAGAAGCCAATCCCCTTGCTCAGATCATCCTCTTTCTATTGACCCTTTGGATTCACATTTTGTAAAGAGTGAAGATTGACTCCTTTTACCTTCTTTTTTCAAAAGGTTTGGTCCGGAAATCAGAGTAAGACTCCATGAGGTTCTAACGTACACTTGACTCACACACACAACTTGGAAGAATAAAAATAAAAGGCTTTAGATGCCTGCATGTTGCATGCTGAGGTACCAAAAACCTTCAGTACCTGTTAAAATGACATGCTTACCTCAATAAATACCCACAAGAAATAACACAACATTCTAAGAATGTATGTGGTGGGATTCTGGGATTTTTGCTTTCTTTTTTACTCTCCTTGATTCCCCCAGTAAGTATTTCTGATTCTCAAGGTATTTCAAAAACATGCCAAGTTAAACACACAAGGCCCACCTACCCTACAGGACCTGTGCTAACTGCTTATGTCTGATGCTCAACAGGCACATTAAAGACACATGATCAGACATGACCCAAAGTCAAACATTACACACATACCATACTTATTCCTGTATTTGTTCCCTGTGTATTTCTAACTTTCAGGGGGAAAAGTTTTCCCCTCCCCTCCACTGTTCACTTAAAAGGCCAAAAAAAGCCTTTTCAATACAGCAAGTGCCTGAGCCTTCCTTCCCCGGGGGTCCCATACAAATTAAAGGACCAGACTCCACGTGGGGCCGACGAAGTAGGGGCCGCCGGCTGTCACCGACCCACGGCTGCCTGTCCCACATCACTGGTTGGAACGTGCCGACAAGAGGGCACGTATCCTGGGACAAGAGAGGAGGGCCTTGTAGCCGGCGGCACCGTCACCTTCTCGGAACGTCGGGAGGCGCGCGCGTTAGGAGCGTGCCTGCCATGCCGGGGCAGACACCGGGGCGGGGGGAGGGCGAGGGCGAGAGAGACAAAAGGCGGAGACGCAGGGAAGAATGAACGACTGACGGAGGGCCTTTTTTGGCCATGTGTTTTTTTGTTTTTGTTTGTTTGTTGTGTGTGTGTGTGTGTGTGTGTGTGTGTGTGTGTGTGTGTGTTCGCGCGCCGTTTTGTTTGTTTGTTGTGTGTGTGTGTGTGTGTGTGTGTGTGTGTGTGTGTGTGTGTGTTCGCGCGCCGTGGTGGGCAGGGGAAAGGAAGGCGGTTGGTCGGGGGAGGAGGGCAGGCCTGGGGCACGGGCAGCAGCCGGAACAGAGGGGGGAGGCCGCTGATCTATCGGAAACCAGAGGGAGAATAAGGGGGCAACCCGACTCCGCACCCCGGCTGAGTGGGGGTCACACGGCGCGAGCCGGGCTCATGGGAAGCCGCAGCCCCCGGGGGGCTGCCGTTCAGAGCACGGTCCCCGCGCCCACCGGCCCCGTCGGTATGCCACTCGTGCTGACTGGCTGTGGAATCCTGGGCAAGTTCCTTAGCTTCTCGTTGCCTCCGTTTCCTGAGTCTTCCTCAAAGGGCCGGCGTGAGGATTAAATCGCCTGACGGCCATCATCACTACTGGTCTGAACTCGCTAAGTTCTTTGATCTCCTTGAGAGAAGGGACAATTTAACTGACTGCAGGCTGGGGAAATGAGAGTTCCTGAGCTTTAATAAAGCAAGGAGGAAATCAGAAAAATCATATACTGCCTCTACAAAGGCACTCTTCAAGCTGTTGTTTGTAAGTAAAAGCAAATAAAAATGAGAGGGAAAGGGTGTATTTCTAACTTTTAGGGGGAAAACTTTTCCCCTCCCCTAACTTAAGAAAAAAAATCTCATACACCATTTGACAGAGTCACTACCTTTACATATGTCCTTACAGAAGAAAACCACTAACATTCATTAGAGGAGTGGACAAAGGTGTAAATGCAAATTTACACAAGAAACATAAAGGCCAGAAAACATGAAGACTTCATCCAAAACCTTTCATAAAGGATGTTTTTAGGAAAGGCAAATCACTGACCAGCTTGTATCTCATCTTTCCATTTTGGTTTTAAAAAACACGAATGTGTTTACACTGCAATGTTTCTGTATGCCAACACTAGGACAGGCCTGGGGAGGCAGGCGACCAATTGCAGTGTCTGTCTCTGAGCAGTGGAAGCAGAACTGGGGGAGACACTGACTTCTTAATTTATGGGGAAAAAAAAATCTACTGAGAAAGATTTAAGTGGTAGGATTTCGGATGAATGACTTTTTACCTGTCAGAGTTTTACAGAAATTGAGAGGAAATGCTCACTTTTCCCTAGAGATGCAAATTGAAATGAAAAGCAAAACACAATCATTCCCCCAGCACACTGACCAAGATTTTTGCAAAAAAAAAAATAGTGCTGCTGAGAGCAGAGCAAAGCCAGCGTTCTCACACACCATGCATGTGAATGCAAATTGGTACCATCTTTCTGGAAAGCAACCTGGCAGCACTTGAGGAGCCTTAACAGTTGTTGCTCTTTAATTCTATTTCTAGAAACCTCTAATAAGGATATATCAGGTATACAGGCAAGACTTAAGAACAACACAGTTCATCATAGCGTTATTTATGAAAATAAAAAGGTTGCAAACACTTCAGCGTCCAACTGCAGGGGAATGGTTTAGATTATGGCTTAAATGATGGAATGTTATATAACCACTGAAAATAAAGTTCCCGATTAATTTCTAACATGAGAAAATTGAGACTTTTAAACATTATTAACAAAGTTACATACACATGATGATAATGATCCCAAGTTTTTAAAAAGTTGCATAGAAAGGAAACAATATAGAAAACGTGCCAAGTGGTTCATTATGGACAGATCTTCCCCACCCCCAACTCCTTCCTTCTGCTTCCAAAATCATCATGAATTCCTTTTTCTAAGGAAAAAAGAATCTACTTAAAAGAAAACAAATGACCAGGGCTAGGGTTACAATTTAGCTTGTGGCTTCCAAATCTGGGCTTCAGCCTTCTTTGCCAGTAAATCGAGAGGAATATTCCTCCTGTGGTATAGACAGACTTATACAGTTTTCTAAGCTGCAAAGTTAGGCTGTAAGAATGTGCAAGAAAAGCAAACACTGAGCGTTACACTTGGAAATGTGTTTACTGCGAATGATTTTCTCAAAATGAACAATGAAATGGAAAGTACGTTCACCGGGTTTTAACGTGGACTTCTGCAAAACTGAGAGTGAGTCACAGGGATGGCAAAGAAAGGACAGAACAGTCCCCCAAATCCTCAGGCCTGCTGCATCCTTACTATCAAGCTGGCTATCACCACGAGGGGCAGTTGTCTTCTCCCACCCAGGCTCATAGACCAGAAAAGGAAAGAGAAGCTTACACAATCAACCACTGGGACCAAATTCAAGAAATGTCTGAGCTCCAGGGAATAGAGATTTTAAAAAGACGAGGCCTGTGCCCTCAAAGATCTAATGCTGAAGAAACACAGAGAAAATAACTTGAATACGTTAAGAGAACTGCCGTATGCAGAGGCACAGGTGCAGAGGGCCGGCTGTGGTCTGGAAGCCAGGGGACCTCTGGGCCAGCCAAGTCTGAGGTGAGGGTGTGGCGCCCACACAGGGCGGCCGATGGGAGCAGCAGCTGTACCACGAAGCACCTTCCTCAGGCTGAGGGGACTTGCACTTATTAGTTCTAACCACTCCTCCCTGCGCATAAGGAGGTGGGGCTGTGGAGCCAGCACAGGCTCAGCCTGGGTTTCTACTCACTGCAGGGCAACATGGAAGTCTCCAAAGCCTATATCATAAGGCTCTTAAGGTTCAGCTCTTAATTTCATCCATTCCCTCCCATCTCACATTCAATGACTTTACTTCTGCTCCAGAAAGCATGCCCTACCTTCATCTTTTGGCTTGGCTTTCTGTACATCTGCTATACTTACCCTCAAGCTGACCGCAACTTCAACATCAACTAAGGTTCAGACTCAGGCCCCTGGCAGTCCCTCTACACAACTCAAGAGAACTCAGTGTCACCTCCTTAAATCCTAACCTCCACAGGGACAACTAACATCTCAAGCTGTGGGCCCGAGCTGCCACCTGGCTCCATCACCCACTGTCCACTGCACATTCTTGCATCAATAACCAGCCATCCCTCCATCAGTAATGGTCACGGGCACACAGTCCTTTCCTTGGTACTTACTAGCCACATTGCTGTTCTGAACACGTACTTTATTAACTCATCTGATCCTCACAATCCAATGAGATAGGTATACAGTTATCATCTTCATTTTTCAGGTGAGGAAACTGCAATGGTAATAACCTGCCCAGTGTTAAGGAGCAAATAAGTGACCAGCTAGGATAAAACCCAGGAAGTCTGGCTGCAAAGTCAGTGCTCTCAGGCCCCAGTCTACATTGCTTTGACCAACATGAGTTGGTAAGTCAAAATCCCTCAATTTGTAGTTACCCAGACTTAAAACCTTGGAGTTAATTTTTGCAAACGGCTATGCAAGAAATGACAGCTCCTCTTCTTTATGCAGCTAGGTGCTAAGAAGTCCTGTTGGTTTTTCTTCCAAACTCTCACTTTAAATAAGAACCCAAATCTAGTCCTGATTATATCACACCTCCTAGCAGAGTAACAGCCTCCTTGTTAGAAGGGAGCCAGTATCTATTTTTGTCTCCTCCAACCCAACCACCAACACATTCAGATTGGCTGGTCCTCAAAAAATGCATTATTCACATATTCACTAAAGTGTTTACTCAACAACTACACTGGCTCTTTATAATATGCATTTTTCCTATCTTTGTGAAACTGAATTGAGGAATATTCAGTTCAGTATTGGCTCTCTACCAAAAAAGGTTAACATTAAAACTTATTTTCACCTACCGTTCAATCTTATTTTTTGCATAGGTTATGTTTTTTGCTCTACTGAAGTTTTAATACATGCAATCTGTTGTGCAATCGTAACTGCCAACTCTTTAGTGTTAGTTCTGGATATAAAATAGATAGAAACCTCAACAGTAGACCTTTGACATGGCTTCTACAAACCTGGGTCTTCATTTTTACTATCTTTCTTGGCTGGCTGAATTACAGTAACTTCATTTTTCAAGAAAGGCTCATAAAGTTCATTTGGGTTTAAGAATGTCTGCCTCTTGCCTTTTACTTGAGTGTTGACTTGGCTGGACATATTCACATTCACATTTTCATTCTCTCAGAGATAGGGCTCCACTGTTTTCTGGCATTAGATGTTTCTACAAAGTCTGAAGCAAGCCTAAGTTTGCGTTTCTTTATCTTCCTGCCTTTGCACAATGCTTTATGTTTTAAGATTAATAATTTAACAAGGATGTACTGTGTCTATTATTATGTATCAATTTTTCCTGGTGTACATGGTGTGCACTTTTGATTTATAAAATTCAGTTCATCCCTCATACCAGGAAATTTCTGTTAATTCTGTGAATACATCTGTTGGGCTATTTACTTAGACAATCATTATTTGTGTGTTGGGCTGGTTTTGTTTTTCTTTGTCCTCCTATCTACCATCATCTTTTCTCTAAATGCTTTAATCTCTTAAGATTTTTCCCTTCCCATTAACTCAATTATCTCAAAACCTTTTTCTTTGAAGTCAGTAATTCAATTTTTGACCAATGTCTATATAAGCCATTTGAGTCTTCATTTATTTACTTAGCATTATAATATCTCTTTTAATCTCATTGTAGTGCATTAATTTGCCTTTAAAAGGGTTTATTTTATTCAATTCCTAGTCTATAGTGTGATACAGTCTTAGTTTTCTTCAAGCCTCTGGATATGTTTTTTTCTAGATTAGGATCTTCGCCTGGTCTTCTTTCACTTATTTTTACTCTGTATATGTGTTTTTGTCCATATACAAAGATATTTATACACTATATAGTATATATCTGTGGAGCTGGAATGCTTTTTTTTTTTTACTGGGCTTGTGCTAATACACAGATTGCTCTAATGTAAAGTAGGTAAATTCTACTAAATACCTTTCTCACCTTTATGTTGGATGGACCTGTTTGATTGTCCCTATGAGAATAGGGATGCATTCTGCTTTCCAGCAGCCAATACTGGTGAGAAAGGAAAGAGCTAGCCAGAGTGTACCTCTGCTCTCTCTTCTGGGATTCTGTTGTACTAGGGCCCACTCACCTGACCCAGAAAGGCAAACCTCTCCTGTGGATGTGGTTCATGCTTCCATCTCAGTAAGACTATGCCCGAAAATGGATGGTGGGTAACAAATGGAGAGAAGGAATATGTGATATGGTTCTAATCCACCATCTTTACCCAGGAAAGAACCCATTTGCTTAAGAACAGCTTCTCTTGAGAGTAAAAGCTACTTGATATTACTGTAAAGTATTTTAATATCTCCCATATAATCAGAAGATAAATAAAATTTTCTAAACACATCAAACTCACCATTTCTTAATATGATTTAAATGCATGATAACCATCTCTTTAAAAAGTATTAAATGTACATGTACAGTTATTATATAGCAATTTGCACTCTATGCCTAAAAATTGGTTTTGCCCTTTTTAATAAGAAAAAAAAAAATACAGACCTCAACTGAAGGTATGTCCTGTTTCTCAGAACTTATGTCTTCTTTAGATGCTTTGTGAATCTTCTTTTCTGAAGACTTTGTGTCAACCTTTTTCAAAGTTTCACAATTGTCAACTTCACTCTTGACAGGCACTTGCTGGTTATTCCCTTGAATAAATAAAAATGATTCAATTTCTAGCTAACTATTTCCATTCATGTTCCCTATGGTTAAACCTCTTTCTTACACCAAACAATCTTGTTTGATTTAATGACACTGAGACTTAAGGACTGTTTCTGATATCCACAATTCTCTAGAAATTTATTTACAGGTGAAAATACACTTATATTAAGAATTCTATAAAATAGGTTAAGGTAAAAAAATAGGTGGGGGTATACCATTATCCATAGCGGGATTATTCATAATAGCCAAAAGAGAGAAACAAACAGAATGGCCATGGATAGATGAATGGATAAACAACATGTGATGTACATACAATGGAATAGTATCCATCCTTTAAAAGGAATGCTTGGAAGTTGGATTAAAGATGGCAGCGTGAAAGGTGGGACAGAGGCTTCCTCCTAAAATCGCATATAATACGAAAATATAATTAACATAACTAATCCTGAGAGAGCAACAGGAAAGAGGATGGCATCAGACTGCACACACCTGGAGAAAAGAGCAGACCTCACGGAACGGGGTGACGTACCAGAGCTGTGGCTCCACGGGACCTGAGCCCTTCCCCCACCCCAGCTGACTGGCAGGAGGAAGAGAAACGGAGCAGGGAGGGAGTGGAAGGCTTGGGACTGCTGAATACCTAGCTCCGGAGATCTGCTCTGGGAGTACAAACCTACAATTCATGGTGCTTTCATGGTATTCTCATGATTAGGGGGTTGGAAAACTAAGACAGGCAGAATTCCTGGAGAGACTGAGATTCCAGCTGCTTGTGGAAGGAGGGATCCATATCTGGCTGCTCTGGGACAAAAGCTTATTATACCTGTGTGCTCGGCCCACTGGTTCAGGCAGTGGAGACAGGCACAGCAGCTGGGAAGCACGAAAGAGCTCTTTCCTCCCCCGAGGCACCAGTACCGCTCCCCTGCAACCCCTGACATTGCTTCAGGGGCTGAGCAGCTCCAGAGACTACAGCTTCTGGACACTAGAGGGCGCCATATACAAACATGAAACACCAAAGAAACCTGGTACAGAGTAAAATTAATATAACCCCTGAGAAACATTACATGGACCTCATGACTCTTCCTGAAAGGGGGTTCAAAATAAAAATCATTAACATGCTAATGGAGGTACGGAAAGATATTCAAGAACTCAGGAATGAATTCCAGTCGGAGATCCAATCGTTGAAGAGCACAATGGAGGGTATTAAAAGCAGGTTGAATACAGTGGAGATGATAAATGAAATAGAAACCAGAGAAGAAGAATACAAAGAAGCTGAGGCACAGAGAGAAAAAAGGATCTCTAAGAATGAAAGAATACTGAGAGAACTGTGTGACCAATCCAAAAGGAACAATATTCGCATTATAGGGATACCAGAAGAAGAAGAGAGAGAGAAAGGGATAGAAAGTGTCTTTGAGGAGTTAGTTGCTGAAAACTTCCCAATCTGGGGAAGGAGATAGTCTCTCAGGCCATGGAGATCCACAGATCTCCCAACACAAGGGACCCAAGGAAGACAACACCAAGACATATAGTAATTAAAATGGCAAAGATCAAAGATAAGGACAGACTGTTAAAAGCAGCCAGAGACAGAAATAAGATCACATACAAAGGAAAACCCATCAGGCTACACCAGACTTCTCAGCAGAAATCTTACAGGCCAGAAGGGAGTGGCATGATGTATTTAATGCAATGAAGCAGAAGGGCCTCAAACCAAGATTACTTTATCCAGCTAGATTATCATTTAAATTTGAAGGAGGGATTAAACAATTTCCAGATAAGCAAAGGCTGAGAGAATTTACCTCCCATAAACCATCTCTACAGTCTATTTTGGAGGGACTGCTATAGATGGAAGTGTTCCTAAGGTTTAATAGCTGTCACCAGAGGTAATAAAACCACAGTAAAGAAAATAGAACAGCTAATTACTAAACAAGTGCAAAATTAAATTAGCTATCCCCAATGTCAATCAAGGGATAGACAAAGAGTACAGAATATGATATCTAATATAAAAGAATGGAGGAGGAAGAAAAAGAGGTGGAAAAAAAGAACCTTTAGATTGCGTTTGTAACAGCATATTAAGTGAGTTAAGTTAGGCTCTTAGATAGCAAGGAAGTTAACCTGGAACCTTTGGTAATCACGAATCGAAAGCCTGCAATGGCAATAAGTACATACCTATCAATAATCATCCTAAATGTAAATGGGCTTAATGAACCAACCAAAAGACATAGAGTCACTGAATGAATAAAAAAACAAGACCCATCTATATGCTGCCTACAAGAGACTCACTTTAAAACCAAAGACATACACAGACTAAAGGTGAAGGGATGGAAAAAGATATTTCATGCAACTAATTGGGAGAAAAAAGCAGAAGTTGCAGTACTTGTATCAGACATAATAGACTTCAAAACAAAGAAAGTCACAAGAGACAAAGAAGGACATTACATAATAATTAAGGGGTCAATCCAACAAGAAGATAAAACCATTATAAATGTCTATGCTCCCAACACAGGAACGACTACATATGTGAAACAAGTACTAACAGAACTAAAAGGGGAAATACGATGCAATGAATTCATTCTAGACTTCAACACTCCACTCACTACAAAGGACAGATCAACCAGACAGAAAATAAGTAAGGAGACAGAGGCACTGAACAACACACTAGAGCAGAAGGACCTAACAGACCTCTACGGAACTCTACGCCCAAAAACAGCAGAACACACATTCTTCTCAAGTGCACATAGAAAATTTTCAAGAATAGATCATATACTAGGCCACAAAAAGAGCCTCAGTAAATTCAAAAAGATTGAAATTGTACCAATTTCTCAGATCACAAAGGTATGAAACTAGAAATAAATTATGCAAAGAAAATGAAAAATCCAAAAAATACATGGAGGATTCACAACATGCTCCTAAATAACCAATGGATCAATGACCAAATAAAAACAGAGATCAAGCAATATATGGAGACAAATGACAACAATAATTCAACACCACAAAATCTGTGGGACGCAGCAAAGGCCATGCTAAGAGGAAAGTATACTGCAATACAGGCCTACCTCAGGAAAGAACAATCCCATATAAGCAGTCTAAACTGACAATTAATGAAACTAGAAAAAGAAGAACAAATGAGGCCCAAAGTCAGTAGAAGGAGGGACATAATAAAGATTAGAGCAGAATCAAATAAAATCAAGAATAAAACAATAGAAAGAATCAATGAAAGCAAGAGCTGGTTCTTCGAGAAAATAAACAAAAGAGATAAACCCCTAGCCAGACTTACCAAGAAAAAGAGAGTCTACAGCCATAAACAGCATCAGAAATGAGAAAGGAAAAATCACTACAGACACCACAGAAATACACAGAATTATTAGCGAATACTATGAAAAATTATATGCTAACAAACTGGATAACCTAGAAGAAATGGACAACTTTCTAGAAAAATACAACCTTCCAAGGCTGACCAAGGAAGAAACAGAAAATCTGAACAGATGAATTACCAGCAACGAAATCGAACTGGTAATCAAAAAACTACCTAAGAAAAAAACTCCTGGACCAGATGGCTTCACCACTGAATTTTATCAAACATTTAGTAAAGACCTAATACCCATTCTTCTTAAAGTTTTCCAAAAAATAGAGGAGGAAGGAATACTTCCAAACTCATTCTATGAAGCCAGCATCACCCTAATACCAAAACCAGACAAAGACACCACAAAAAAAGAAAATTACAGATCAATATCCCTCATGAACATTGATGCAAAAATACTCAACAAAATATTAGAAAACCGAATTCAAAAATACATCGAAAAGATCATCCATCATGATCAAGAAGGATTTATTCCAGGGATGCAAGGATGGTACAACATTTGAAAATCCATCAACATCATCCACCACATCAACAAAAAGAAGGACAAAAATCACATGATCATCTCCATAGATGCTGAAAAGCATTCGACAAAATTCAACATCCAGTCATGATAAAAACTCTCAATAAAATGGGCATAGAGGGCAAGTACCTCAGCATAATAAAGGCCATATATGACAAACCCACAGCCAACATTATACTTAACAGCGAGAAGCTGAAAGCTTTTCCTTTAAGATCGGGAACAAGACAAGGATGCCCACTCTCCCCACTGTTATTCAACATAGTGCTGGAGGTCCTAGCCACGGCAATCAGACAACACAAAGAAATAAAAGGCATCCAGACTGGCAAGGAAGAAGTCAAACTGTCCCTGTTTGCAGATGACATGATAGTGTATATAAAAAAAACCCTAAAGAATCCACTCCAAAACTACTAGATCTAATATCTGAATTCAGCAAAGTTGTGGGATACAAAATTTATACACAGAAATCTGTTGCTTTCCTGTACACTAATGATGAACTAGCAGAAAGAGAAACCAGGAAAAGAATCCCATTCACAACTGCATCAAAAAGAATAAAATATCTAGGAATAAACCTAACCAAGGAAGTGAAAGACTTATACTCTGAAAACTACAAGACACTTATGAGAGAAACTAAAGAAGAAACCAATAAATGGAAACATATCCCATGCTCATGGATAGGAAGAATTTATATTGTCAAAATGGCCATCCTGCCTAAAGCAATCTAGAGATTCAATGCAATTCCTATAAAAATACCAACAGCATTCTTCAGTGAACTAGAGCAAATAGTTATAAAATTCATATGGAATGACAAAAGACCCCGAATAGCCAAAGCTATCCGGAGAAGGAAGAATAAAGCACGGGGGATCTCACTCCCCAACTTCAAGTTCTACTACAACGCCACAGTAATCAAGACAATTTGGTACTGGCACAAGAACAGAGCCACAGACCAGTGGAACAGAATATAGAGTCCAGATATTAACCCAAGCATGTATGGTCAATTAATACACGATAAAGGAGCCATGGACATAAAATGGGGAAATGACAGCCTCTTCAACAGCTGGTGTTGGCAAAACTGGACAGCTACATGCAAGACAATTGAACTGGATTATTGTCTAACCTCATACACAAAAGTAAACTCAAAATGGATCAAAGACCTGAATGTAAGGCATGAAACCGTAAAATTCTTAGAAAAAAACATAGGCAAAAATCTCTTGGACATAAACATGAGCAACTTGTTCATGAACATATTTCCCCGGGCAAGGGAAACAAAAGCAAAAATGAAAAGGGACTATATCAAGCTGAAAAGCTTCTGTACAGCAAAGGACACCATCAGTAGAACAAAAAGACATCCTACAGTATGGGAGAATATATTCATATATGACATATCCAATAAGGGGTTGACATCCAAAATATATAAAGAGCTCACGCACCTCAACAAACAAAAAGCAAATAAGCCAATTAAAAAATGGGCAAAGGAACCGAACAGACACTTCTCCAATGAAGAAATTCAGATGGCCAACAGGCACATGAAAAGATGTTCCACATCGCTAATCATCAGAGAAATGCAAATTAAAACCACATTGAGATATCACCTCACACCAGTTAGGATGGCCAACATCCAAAAGACAAACAACTAAAAATGTTGGCGAGGATGTGGAGAAAGGAAAACCCTCCTACACTGCTGGTGGGAATGTAAACTAGTTCAACGATTATAGAAAGCAGTATGGAGGTTCCTCAAAAAACTCAAAATAGAAATACCATTTGACCCAGGAATTCCACTCCTAGGAATTTACTCTAAGAATGCAGCAGCCCAGTTTCAAAAACACACATGCACCCTATGTTTGTCACAGCACTATTTACAATAGCCAAGAAATGGAAGCAACCTAAGTATCCATCAGCAGATGAATGGATAAAGAAGATGTGGTACATAAAAATAATGGAATATGATTCAGCCATAAGAAGAAAACAAATCCTACCATTTGCAACAACATGGATTGAGCTAGAGGGTATTATGCTCAGTGAAATAAGCCAGGTGGAGAAAGACAAGTATCAAATGATTTCACTGATCTGTGGAGTATAAGAACAAAGAAAGAACTGAAGGAACAAAACAGTAGCAGACTCACAGAACCCAAGAATGGACTAACAGTTACCAAAGGGAAAGGGAATGGGGAGGATGGGTAGGAAGAGAGGGATAAAGGGGAAAAGGGGGCATTGCAATTAACACACATAATGTAGCATGGGGTGGATACGGGGAAGGCAGTATAACACAGAGAAGACAAGTAATGACTCTATAGCATCTTACTATGCTGATGGACAGTGACTGCAATGGGGTAGGTGGTGGGGACTTGATAATGCGGGGAGTCTAGTAACCATAATGTTGTTCAAGTAATTGTACATTAACGATACCAAAAAAAAAAAAACGTGATACAAGGTAAGCATACTTTTATTTTGTTAACGGAAGATCACATAATTATTACAGAACTATAAAAATGCTGCCAGGGAAGCAACTCCTAGAGCATAAATTGGGTGTTAGGCTTCCACAGAGGAAATTTCCCATCACAATGAAGGAGGAAAGGAAATGGGCAAGAGCAAGACAGACAATGTCTGAAACAGAAGAAATCATAAATAAAGACATGACTTGGGATTCTAGAAGCAGTAAGTATGAAGCAGGATACAGTTATTCTCTCCAAAGAAATCTGCCATTATATTCCCAGTCATAATTCATGAGAAAATGGGTTTCCTGAAGTTTCCTTCAGGCCAAGGACAGCATTAAAAGTATGTCATCAAAGTTTCTCAGGAAGGATCCAAATGTAATATCTAACAATGAACTATTCCAAATAAGTGGTAAAGCACAGATACTCAGAAAATTAGTAATGCCCTCTGTGGGCCCAAGAGTGAGGACAAACAATCAAGTGAATTCTCATAACAGGCTCTTCATGAAGTCTTTGAGAAATTCTACCATGACTGTATTCAAGAATTCAGAAATACTGTGAGTAGACACTTCATTTTAAAAACGGAGCCAATCGATATCATCCTATCAAGCTTGCTTACTTAACAGTATTAAACAACCTTCTTACATTTATCTCACAGAGTATTTGAGCCACAAAGTTAAAAAGTAAGTAGAACAAGGAACAAGTGAACAGCCAGAATCCTGCTTAATGTTTTTTTTTATCAAATCTAATCATACGGTATATTTTGTGTCAATGGCTAGAGCTTCATTTCAGATCATGTGCTTAATATCTGTAAGTAAATGAGGTTTTAAAAATTGTTTTCAAATAATAGCATTTCAGAAATTTTGGAGGTATCTAATTCATTGGAAACTCTCATGTGCTGTTAATTTCAAGGGTATTATTAAATCAGGATATTATTAAACTTAATATTATTCTGTACATTATTATACACAGAAAGGAATAATCTGTTAGCTAATCCTCTTTTGTAGTGCTAAGCCCAGCAGCAGTTTGTTTTATACCTTAATGATAAATCTGTATTATTTTGATAATATAATTTTAAAAATAGTAGTTATAAACATTTAGAAAGAGATATATCTAAAAGATTGTTTGCATTACACATAAAGCCCTACTCTTCACAGATGATCAAGAGACCTGGAACATGTAACAGATGTTTGAAAAATTTAGCTGTTTCACGGTTGTTTGACAGGTTGATGCCAAAAAACAAGTGTGTGAAAACAGAGCCCTGAAGAATCTGTCAACAGACTTCATTTCTACGGGAATTTCAATTTATGATGTATTGCAGGCCTCTCAGGAGGAGGTAACAGAAAGAGCAGGAAAGGGATAAGACACATTTTCTGTTATTCAAAAAAATTCTGTTTCTGGACAAGGATAAGCATGGAGCCAGAGCTCTGTACATCCTGGAACATTTTCTTCTCACACAATAAGTTACACTTAGGAAAAAAAAAAAAAAAAGCCTCCGAAGAGGAGGCCCAATTCTTCAGGTGCCTCAGGAAGGTCTGAGAGGTGGAAACACCACCTCTGGCACTCTAAGGAGTCAGCTTGTCTCGCCCCCCCTTTCCAAAGGCAACCTTATCGCTGGACTTGCTTCTACAGAACATTTGTGTACTTGAGGAGAAATGGCTAGAATGTGGCAAACACATGAAGTGGTGTCAAATGAGCAAAGAGCAGTTCCCAATTCTGCTGGACCACACAGCAAACGACTCCTGGAAACTGAGGATCCCCAGCCATCTTCAGATTCCAGAAAGTCATTTCTAGACTCCACTTCAGACTCCATTTAAGAAGGAAAAGGCATGATTTTCACAAGGTAAAATACTTGTCAGACTGAACAAGGAACTAATGTTCAAAGTCGGAAGTGAAAACTCAGAAGGTTCTTATCCATGTGGCTTCTCACCCTTGAGCATTATTTACACTTCATGGATTTCCTCCTGGTGTCTGCCTGTTCACCACCTGACAGGGATTACACTGCTTTTCTTTAAAATTTGACAAAGGAACCTAAAACCCCTGACATGGCTAAAAAGAACTCCAAATCCTACCTTTAAGCTATAATTATGTTCCCCTAGATTTCTCAGTCCTTATTTTTAAAATTTTCAGTTCTTAAAATGTTTAAATTGTAAACTGATGGCAGGCAATTTGTTTACTTTTTAACCTCTTTGTTATTTTCCTAGAATAATGCTGTGAATAGAAAAAAGAACGAAAATACATGTCAGTGAATGGATTTCCCTATGAGCAACCTCCTGCTGACATTTTAATTCTAGAGAGAAATACAGGACTGAATTAGCACCTTGGAATTTGCTGGTCTGAACCCATCACAGAAAGACAAAGTTCTCTTGTCGGTTTTTATTTGATCTGATCAACAGTCACGCTGATACTACTGATACAGTCTACTGAACATCCTACTGATACAGTCAAAACAGCTTAAGAAAACTTCTTATAAGCAAGAGATTTGATTCCATTTAAAACATTATAAACAGACTAGTAAACTGCACAGGAGGCTAAGATTCCAAACAGGTTTGCCGTCTACAATGATAAAAGCAAATGCACGGTTTACGGACTTGGACTTTCTGAACTGTTATTGCATGATCTTCTAGGCTCAACTATGGGCATTAAACATCAGGTACTGGCCAGAAAGATGATCTAACTCTGGAGAGAAATCCGCTGACCACTCAGGTACTACAGTTCTGTGCCACATCTCTACATCTCAACCACCTCAAAGTATAAGATAAAGCAGCAGGTCCTTCCCACCCACCAACAGACAATGCCACAGCCACCGCGGTTTGCAGGCACAGGTATCCAGGCCTCCAAAGGACACACTGAACCACAGGAGAGGCACTTACAGAGGGACAGTTCCCCCAAACGACTATGATTTTAAGTTTATGGGAAGTCAGCCTATGTCAAATTTTATGCACAGGTCTAAATGACACAGAAAACAAGGGAAGGCCCAGTAGGACTCTCCCCATGATTCATGATTCCACCCTTTTCACAGGTGTTTTGTAGTCTGGACCCTACAGAAGTAGAATAGGCACCCCACCTGCCACCCACTGCCATAAACACCCTCAGACAAGGTAGCTGTGATTTGAAGATCTTTGTGAACACATCATCTGGAAGGTGTACTCACACACCTGGAGGAGAGGACAAGGGGCCAGCAGCCACCCTGCAGACCGGTGTCCACCTCCAGCATGGGCACTGCTGCCGGGAATATGGTGCCAACGGGCTGGAACAAAGTGCACCAGGAAGGCACGTGTAGCTGCCCGAGCCACGTGCCACTCAGAGCAGTCCAGCTTTCTTTTAAATTAACGATGTCCTTTCATGGAAATTAAAATTTTATTTTCAGTTTTTTACTAAATGTTTAAAGCTCATTGGAATTAGCCAATCCACATTTCTGTACCTTTCCTACAACAGTAAGGAGTGAAAAATATGAAGTTATTTATATTTAGATGCTTCAAATAACTGTTTTTTTCCAAGTAGCTGATTTTTTTTCCAGATTAAGAAGTGTCAAAATTTGACTTTTAAGGGGTATAGTAATGTGCATATTAAAACAGAATGGACAAGAAAAATAAGCACAGGCTCTTATACCCAAGGCCAAAGGAATTGCTAAAGCATAATGATAATTTTACATGTAGGTAGCCTTCCTAGTCCAGTTTTGCTTGCATTCTCTTTAACTGTATTTGCTGTAAGAAAACATCTGTCTTCTTCCAACCAAGGGACATAATTAGAGAAGAACTAGGGCCAGGGAACATGAGATGGTGACAGCTGTTAAAGATAAAAGTTGTTAAGTTTTGTTCAGTCACAAATATTTTATGGGCTGATTAATTTTTGCAGAAAAGCAAAGATGAAAAGTAATTAGGAAAATGTGTCCACACTCTCCCAACAACAAAATATGATATTCACATCCCTCTATACCAAAAAGTAAACTTCTTAGCCAAGGCATTCTAAAAACTAAGTGCCTCATCCTCAACTTTTATCTCACATACCGTATTTCAACATTTGTATCTTTGCTCAAACTTCACACCTGAACTCAGAATTCAGCATCTACAGTGACAACTAAAGCTACATGTGAGAACAAATTCCATTAAACACAGACTGGAGACCAACTGGAAAAAATCATCATCAAGAAGGAAGAAAAAATTACCATTATTTTTCCTGGAAATTTCTGGCAAGTCTGACTGGTACTGAGGTGAATTTCTTGGTAAATGATTTTCAGGTAGTTTCTTAGAGGTCTTCAGAGGACAGAGCTCTCGCTCCTTGAGCTCAGCTATGTTTTCTGAAATTTTAATGTCCGTTTCCTTAGGAAACATACATGTCTGTATTCCCTCCTTCATGTGGCATTCTGAAGAAGTATTATTGACAATGTTTGTGTTTTTCAGTATGTTCTCTCCCTTATTCAGTAAGTTTTGGGGAAGGGTTAAATTCTTGTGCAGGTTGACATTTATGCCACCTGCATATTTGAGGTTTATCCAGTTCTCACCCACAACATCAGTGCACACGTCCTCTTTAGGAGCAGACAGGGAACTGCCCGGGACCGATGTCTGTTTGTCCTCAGTGGTAGTGTTGGCACTACTGGTGACAGATGGGCTGGTTTTGTGTTTACTGTAGTAGACTGAGCACTTGTGCTTCTTCTGCGAATGCCCATAGGTGGCTGGACTCCTCTTTGCAGCATTCTGGACCCTGCTTTGTGGAGTGCTTACTGGAAGGCAGTTTTTTCCTCTGCCTTTATCAGAGGGGCCATAGGTATCAAGGAAGTTCTTACAGTTGCTTCTGAATTGAGGAAGAAAAACATTTACCTGTAAAGCCAAACTGAATAAAACTCTACCTCTCTGTAGTAACTGGTATTGTGGGTATTAAGTTCTATCTGTCCTTCTTCTAAAGCCCCATGAGTTTAATAAACTTATGTCTTTACATGAAATCTAACTTATAATAAAAGAACTGTTGTAACTGTCACACATTGTCTTAGAGAAAATTTTATGAAAACAAATGTGGACTCAAAATAATATTTATATAACCTTAAAATCAGAACTGAGTAATATATCAAAGGTGAGAAACCCTCCCCACTCACTCCAAGAATTCTTACTTGTGAGAATGGGAGCTGCTTACATCCACTGGACTATTGTTTTGCTGTGAAGAGGAGCTGGCATTTTGCCTCTGCTTTGTTTTCATGAATTCCATAAGAATGTACTGGGCTTGTTGGAAGGCTATTAAAATCACACCCAACAGGGACAAACTGAGGGAGAAAGCAGTGAGGTTCATTATTGCATGGTTCTTCCTGGCATTAAAAAGACTAGCTTTATTATAGAAGTACAGTGAATGGTTGATGGATAATGTCTAAAGATATGATATTGAAATTCTATAATATGTATGATATCATTTTCTGTTTCTTAAAAAGAAAAGTTTCTAAAAATGTGCATATTTGTGAGTTTGATATTTCAGTTTCATTTTTAAAGACACTTTTAATAACTCTAGAAGGGTCTTTCTAGTCTTTCAATCTCAAACTGCCATTGCACTGAGCAAATGAGGGTAACATTCCTATCTTGCACCATGACTGCCAATGACCATACATGGAGCATGACAGTTTATTACACTTCTAGGTCCCATGAATCTCTTACAATTAGTTTACAATTACCTCAAAGCCTATCAGTTGCTACTTTGTCTACTTCATGTATGTCAAGGTTCTCAAAGCAATATAAATTCCACTCAATTCATATGCTTTGACTGAACCTGGGCACTACACATTTTCATGCAGCTCTCCTGAGAGTGTGGAGAAGGTGGTAGCTTACCTGACACAGAAGACTGTGAGCCTCCAGAACGATTCCTCCCAGGTGGGACCTGGGACCACATCTGCACACAGAGGCAACAAGTGATGAGGGAGGGTCACGTTGAGAGTGAAGCGAAACTCAAGGTCGGCCGCAGTCACAAGGGTCAGCTCACGAATGACCCAGGAAGAGGTGAAGTCTGGAGTGAACCTGATAACAAAAGATTCACCATTATGAACTTTAATTGTTTTCACTTTAAGCACAAATCAAAATAATCACCATGGCAGCAAGATTTCTTACTTATATGTTAAGTACTTATATAAAAACAACTTAAGATGTCTTTATTAATGGAAAAAAGGTTTTGTCCCCCCATTATTAAGCTCATCACAAAACTTAAACAAAGTTAAAACTCAATGCTTACACAATGCTGATATCCCGGGATGTGTTTGGGGCCAGGGAAAACTGATGACAGTCTAGCACTTCAAATCCATAACCTTGGCAATTATACCCGTTAATTTTCAGAGATGTCACAGTTATGGGAAGTGGTCCAATATTCTCAACTTTAAAGTTCTTTGTAATAGATAAAATTTGCTTGCTGTCTTTCAGTTCTACCAAGAACGAAAAGTGATATTTAGTATATATGAACTAAATTTATTTAAAATAATTTATTGAATCAACAAACTATGATCTATATTATTCAAATGTGCAAAAAATCAATAAGCTCAAAGCATGACTTCTACTAACTTGTAGAACAGTCATAGATTCTCTTATATTAACAGAATATAATAAAAATACTTAATTAGTCAAGATTTTTCTTAAGTTACATGATCTGTCTAGAAACCAAAAGTAATGAAAGTCTCTTCTTTGTTCTTTTACTTATTAAAAGTTAGGGTTAAAAGTTTATTCTTCTCAGAAACCAAATAACGTGGATACCCATAAAGGCCTTTGCCCCTGAGATCCTCACTCACTACTGAACAGGGACCAGTTAAGAGTGTATTTGCTTCTATGTAAATTCATCACAGTTACTAGAAACACAATTCAAATGCTCACTACATTAAGAGGAAGTATGCAGTTAAATAAATCCTTGCAAATAAATGAGAACTCATTTAATATGGGCAGTTAATAAAAGGAAGACTTACCACAATTAAAAAATATTCCTACAAAGTTATAATCCACAATCTTTTCCACAGAAGCACTAGTATTTTATCTGGTTCTATAGTTTTTATATTCCTCCTTACTTCTACCTTTCAAAGTCAACTCTAAATTACTGAATGAATGCATGGAATAATGAATATTCTGAGGAAGAATTTTTAATGTAAAATGGCTAATCTTTTTAAACTTGGTGCTCATTTAGCATAGTTTTCTTTAAAAAAAAACTATCAGGCATAGAAGTGGCTCTATAGATTATCTAGTAGTTTCACCAACCAGTTTTCTACACAAGAAACTTACTGTTAACACTAAAATGCTTTCAGTTGTGTTCTCAAAATTAAAAAGAGGAAAACAAGGTAGAATTTACCAAAAACATTTTACATCCATTGTTTGATTTTTGTTTTAATTCTTATTTAGTTGTTTAGTACTGAGGAAGCTCTTGAAACTGATATAAATAAATTAAAAGCATTTAATTTAAACACATGCATAATTTAGAAATTTCTAATGGAACATTTAAATAGATTTCTAAATCTGCATTATCTGATACAATACTGTATCAGATAATGCAGGTATTATGACACATATGGCTACATAAATTTAAATTAAATTCAAATTAAATTATAGAATTGATTTTCTCAGTCATGCTAGCTATTATCTTTCAGTGTAGTAAGTCACATGTGGCTAGTGTCTACTGCACTGGATGACAAAGATACAGAACACTTCCACTATTGCATGAAGTTCTGTTGGTTAGCAGACCTTTAGTCTTCCCTCCATTCATCATTTTGATGTGATTTTTCAATGATTACATATATGATAACCAAATTAAGAACTTCATACTATTTATGAGATATTTGACACTATCCTGGTAATTTAGCAATTAAACTATTTTTCTCTGTATTATTTGAGTTGGGTTAATAAATATCTAAAGCTATTATTATGAACAGTACCAGCCTATATATGCTAAAATGTTTGCCTGATTTAATTGTTTGCATCAATAGAAGGAATTCACTGTAAATTTTAAAAAGAATCTTCTTATAGCATCCTTTCGCTCTTGCTTTCCCAGCAGCAAGCCTTCCCTGTCAAGGCACCACGCGTACGGACTCACGTCGACGGCAGTCCATCAGGGTGGACTCGGGCACCTTGAACCGCAGTGAGCCTCCTGTGCCAGGGAGTCTTCCACCCACTTTCAGTATCTCTCTTGCTCCAAATCCCTCCACGCCAATCATGTCGATAACAGTCAAGTTATTCCTATTGTGGAAAGACATACAAGTGAAAAGGGATTACAAAAGTCACAAGATACAGTGCATTTGAATTTAAATATTTCTAATTAGCAAAAACACTTTAAACGTTTTGAAAGAGAAAATCAACTTAAACAGCGTGCCATCTCCTGCCATCTCAGGGAGTAAGGGTGTGTCCACCACACGGACGCTGCAAGGTTCAGAAGAGTCCAAGCACGCTGACAGAACAAAAACAAATCAATGACCAGGATCACTCTCCAGTCTGGGCCTAAAAATGTAAACCTATGTTTTTCTAATAACCAGCCACCAGGATGGTAATCAGACCTCTGAGAAAATAAATAAATAAATAAATAAATCTGGGGCACAGAAAAACACTAACAAATTTAGACAAATTGATAAATTATGTACAGGATAAATTAAGGAGTTTTCATAGTAATTGTAACTGTAAGAAATTCTGCCTTATGGATAATTCTAGGAATATAATTCTAGTGTGACTTTTGAACCAAAGATTCAAAATATCATTGCACAAATAACATATATTTACTCATTAATAAGTTTTTATTAGTCAAGCAAATTCTGATTAGCTTTTGCCTTTTCACTAACTGAAATCATGATTCCCAGGACAAAAAAGTTCAGTGGAAATAATGTTTAAATAAATAATGCAGACTGGATGGAAAACCGGTCAGCATTTGTGTAAATACAATAGAAGCAGAGAGAGAATTCATTTTTAATTATGCAAAATCCACAGGTATTTTTACATCTATATCTATATCTAAAGGATTAAAAATATTTTTTAACTATTTAAAAGCCCTTCAAGTGATGTTGGGGGATTGATCCTGCTTACAGAAAAATACTATCAATACAGAAACCACCAAAAATAAATTAACTATTATTAAAAGTTTAGACTTTCTTTTTGAGTCTGGAAAGTTTAACCTGAGATCAAGTAAAGTTTATTTCTGCATTTCCTAAGACCTTAGGTCTTCAAAAGAGTATGGGTTTAAAATGAAACATACTGTCAGTAAGGCACTAGGAGTCTTGAATTACATGCTTAATAGAACACTTTTTTAAGCTTTTAGTACATTTTCTTTTTAGTAGCATTCACTGACAGAACAAACTCATATGCTATATGAAAGAAAGTCCAGAATACAGTAGTCTTTTCCCGCTGATCTGATACTAGAAAAGATTAAAACACATGAATGTCATTTACTAGAAATTAAACTTGTGTTAGACTTCTCACCAATGCAGAGAGCTTCAACATAGATCCACATTTATTTACTGTAAATGTCTGAAAGAAGACTCAATTGAGACTACCTGAAGATGAAAAAAATTTAAGGATGAAAAACATTTAGCTGCTAATCAGCAATAATTCTCATTCAACAGGAAGGAAAATAAATAAATTAATGGGCTCCACTAAGCACTGTTTCCATTGTCCTTTGGAGCCACAGAGAATTCCAGAAGCAAGACAGATGGATACGAGAGTGGTGTAAATCCAAGCACCGTGTAATGAAAATGCATCCAACAGTGTTTCAGTTATTTTTCTGAGCTTAGGATAGAGAAGTAATTGCTTGTGTGTGTGTTCATGTGTCTGTCCTGCCCTCTCTGACAAGTCGCTCCTGGAGAGATAGGAATACTCTCCCTATTATACAGGGGAGTAAACTGAGGCACTGGGGGATTAAGTGTGGAGCCTCAAGTAGCCTTTCTTCTCAGTTATTGCCTCCTCCTCCCATGCAACACAGCCTCATCACCCAAGGCCCGACTGGTATGTAAATGTCAACTCCTTGCTAAAGAGAAGATGTATTCTTGAGAAAAAGAGACTTAGATGAGTCAATGAGAGCAGGCTCTGTGACAGGGACACACCTACCGGATTAGTATGAGTGAGGTAACTTTTCCATAGTCAGCTGGCCTGAAAACTACACCGACCCTTTTCATTTCCAAAGGCTGCAGATGTAAATGGAGGATGCCAAACCTGGATTCCTCTGAATGCAGACCCTGCAAATTTAAGATACACAATTAAATAATTCCTGCAAAGCAAGCTTACATCTTCACTACTATGCATTTGAGAGTAAACACGATTGCTTTTACTACAGATATGACTGTCCTAATAAACCTGCTGAACTTGTTAATCCTGAGAGTTCACACTGATGAAGAGTTCCCAGGCCATAGCTGAGAAGTACAGGCAGAGGCTGCCAGACAGCCTCGTATGGATGTTGGGAAGAGGATTTGCTTCCTGCCTTAGATGGGGGCCAGGACTAGAAGCCTTCATTGCAGAGATGCTTTGAATGTAAACGAGCACTTTGACAACAGACCAAACAGCCTCCGCATGAACGTGACAGATCTGACCAAACCACCCAACTACTGCTGGACAGCCCAAAATTCTCTTTAACATTGATTTAAGCTTATATAGAAACCATCTTTACTATATTTAGTCTCTCCATTCAGGAGAAATCCTTCATTTATTCACAGACTCTGATATTCCAAGATTCCTAACTTTCTCTGAATGAATCTTGTGGTCTCAATTTAATATTCAAGATTTAGTTCTTTATCATCTTCCCTCTTTCCACTGCTTTTTCCAGCTCCTTCTCACTAAACACAATTTATTAATGTCTTAGAGCTATAATCCTATAATCTGCATCTTTTCTTTTAATTTTTGAAGTTTGTTTTAGCCTTCAATTATTGCTAGTATTTCTCACACTACCTGAAAGAAGAAATGACGATGGTATTTGATACATTTTTTTTCCCATGAAGAAACTTCATGAAGGGTGAGAAACCCTGCTTTATACATATGAATAGTGAATAAAAAGCTGATTTTTAATATTAAAACTATAATACGAACAGTACAACTTATTAAATGGTTCTTATATGCCAGACACTGGAATACAATAAGGTGTGTCGATGTATATGTATACATATAATACAATAAGGTATATAAAATGCTGAGCTTTCTATAAACATTACTGAATCTTCAAATGTAATTGTGAGTGAGAAAGATGAGGCCTGAAGAGGTTAATAATTTGCCAAGGGTCACACAGAAAGAACAGAGAGGAACCTGGATTCAGAACCTGAATGTCCAATTCCATATGCTCTTAACCTAAGGACAACAGTTCTAAAAGCAAACCAACAAAATAAAAAAAATTAAAATGCAGGCCTCTTTTTACAAAATAAAGAGTTCTAATAAGAATTTTAAGTTAAATTTTTACATGTCTCAAAGCCATTGATACTATCCTTTTTGTCCATGTAATAAATTCACAAAGGTAATAATTTCTTTTATCACAAAAGTTGTAATATTCTTGGGGGAAATCTTCATAGATTAAAAACTTTTTCCAAGTGAGTTGCATCATCTATTTAAATCTGAATAGAATATTCATTTATATGTAAAAGGAATTGGCATTATTTTTACAATTTCAAGTTATATATGATTAATACTAGTGAGCAAAAGGTCTCTTAATAGTAGGACGATTTCATCTCAACCAGCCCTGGGAAGACCGCGCGGTGGAGAAAGAGAGGGGTAGAGCAGGAGAGGACCACTAATAAAAACAAGACAGTGCTGCCTAGACTATTTACAAAGAGAAAGGAATGTTTGCTGTTAATATTTCCTACTGTAAATAAGCCTCAGTTAAAAATTCACTTACAAACTTGCTTTGAATAGTTTTGTTTTAACTCTTAGTTGGTAGTTATCTGTGGCTTCCCTCTGTTATTGGAGTTGATCTAGAGCTAACACTGTGTCTTTGGAGGGATTAAGTGTGGAGGAAGGGGAATATACCCAAGGCATTTAAATGTGTGTGTGCATGTGTGTTAAATATAAGTGTGTTTACAGTAGATGTGTGCATTTTTTTTTATTGAAGTACTGTTGATATACAATCTTATATTGGCTTGGAGTTTATAACACAGGGGTTCAACAGTTCCCCATATTATTAAATCCTTACTCCCACTAATGCAGTTACTATCTGTCAACATAGGAAGATGTTACACTCACTGGCTATACTCTCCATGCTGTACTACTATTCCTGTGTACAACTTCTATTATGATTAAGAATTTGTGTGCCCCTTTATCCCCCTCACCCTCCCAACCCACCCAGTCCAACCCCTCCCCCGTGGTAACCACCAGTCACTTTTGAGTATCTATGAGTCTATAGCTATGTCTTCATTTTGTTTTGTTTTGTTTTTAGATTCCACAAATAAGTGAAATCATATGGTATTTGTCTTTCTCCTCTTGGCTTATTTCACTGAGCATAATACCCTCCAGGCCCATTCATGTTGTTGCAAATGACAGGATTTTTTTTTATGGCTGAAGAACATTCCATGGTGTATGTGTACCATTATCTTCTTCCATAACTTGGCTATTGTAAATAATGCAGCAAACACAGGGGTGCATATATCTTTTGAATCAGGGATTTTTGTTTTCTTTGGGTAAATTCCTAGAAGTGGAATTTCTGGGTCAAATGGCATTTCTATTTTTAGTTTTTTGAGGAACCTCCATACTGCTTTCCACAGTGGCTGCACCAATTGACATTCCCACCAACAGTGTAAGAGGGTTCCCATTTTTCCACATCCTCACCAACACTTGTTATTTCTTGTCTTCTGGGCAGTGGCCATTCTGAGTGGTGTGAGGTGCTATCTCATTGTGGTTTTGATTTGCATTTCCCTGATGATTGGTGACGTGAAACATCTTTTTATGTGCCTGTTAGCCATCTTAATTTCTTCTTTGGGGAAATGTCTGTACAGGTTCTCTGACCATTTTTTAATTGGGTTATTTGTTCTTTTGATGTTGAGGCATATGAGTTCTTTACATATTTTGGATGTTAATCCCTTATCAGATAAATCATTTATGAATATATTCTCCCATACTGTAGGATGCCTTTTTGTTCTGCTGATGGTGTCCTTCACTCTACAGAAGCTTTTTAGTTTGATGTAGTCCCACTTGTTCATTTTTGCTTTTGTTTCACTTCCAAGATATGTCCAAAAAATCACTCATGCTTATGTTCAAGAAATTTTTGCCTATGATTTTTCTGCATTTTATGATTTCATGTCTTACATTTAAGTCTTCAATCAATTTCAAGTTTACTTTTGTGAATGGAGTTAGATAGTAATCCAGTTTCATTATCTTGCATGTAGCTGTCCAGTTTTTCCAACACCAGTTGTTAAAAAGACTGTCTTTTCCCCATTGTATATTTATGGCTCCTTTATCATATATTAATTGACCATGTATGTGTAGGTTTATATCTGGGCTATCTATTTTGTTCCATTGATCTATTGGTCTGTTCTTGTGCCAGAACCATACTGTTTTGATAACTGTAGCTTTGTAGCACAGCTTGAAGTCAGGGAGCGTAATCCCCCCAGCTTTGTTCTTCTTTCTCAGGGTGGCTTTGGCTATTTGGGGTCTTTTGTGGGTCCATATGAATCTTAGGATTATTGGCTCTAGTTCACTGAAAAAATGCTGTTGGTATTTTGATAGGCATTGTACTACATCTGTAAATTGCTTTGGGCAGGATGGTCATTTGGACAATATTAATTCTTCCTATCTATCAGCAGGATAGATTTCCATTTATTTGTATCCTCTTAAATTTCTTTCAGGAGTATCTTAGAGTTTTCAGAGAGTATAGGTTTTCACTCCTTGGTTAGGTTTATTCCTAGGTATTTTATTCTTTTGATGCAATTACAAATGGAATTATCTTCCTGATATCTCTTTCTGCTAGTTCTTTATTGGTATCTAGGAATGCTCTGTGTGTATTTATTTAACCAAAGCTCCACTTTTGAATTGATCTCACACACAGAACACCCGTTAAGGAAGACACTCAGCTACATCCAAAGAGCCACAGAATTACTGAGTGAAAACTAAGAAACAAGGCTGTCACATCCCAGTCAAACAACATCCTTGCCACATGTCATGTTTACTCCTGCTTCTAAGTAATTATGCAAGGCTTTGTGAGGCTTTGAATTTCAGAGAAATCTATTTTTATAGATGAGGTGAATATCTCAGATACTGGGTAACTTGCTAAAAACATGAAGCCAGTTTAATAATAGAATTTTTTTTTAATTAGGCATTTGCTTTTACCTTATTTAGTCCTAAAAAGAATTTGATGGGGACTCTTAAGAGAATTATAAATTCTGGGGTCTCAAGTTTTATGGTTTTCTGTATTAGCCCTGATTTAATTGTTATTTCTTCACTCACAAGAATCTAAAATATCAAATTAAAATGATTTACAGGCTAACATGAATCATGGACTTCTGCTACATTAGTTAATTGGAAAAATCTGCTATGTATATTTAATGCCTAGAATATAAAAATAAGAGAGCCACAAATATTTCATAAAGACTCTTGAAACATAAATCAGTGAGGCCCGTATGCTATGTGCCTAGTTTGTCAGCTCTCTTTTTCTGTTTAAAGATGACATCCTACCTGGTAAGGACAAGCTTTGGTGAGCTGGAATTCACCAGTTGTGAAATTAATCATCTGCATATCAGTGCTAAACCTATAAAGAAAAAAGAAGTTTAAAACAGCATTCAGATCGCCAATAAAAAATAATATATGCATGTGCACATACACATATTTGTGTATATATACACATAAATGGGAGCACATGTACTTGCACACACACAATTCACCCCATCCTGTCACTACCGTGTCCCAGTCCCCCACACCGTACCTGTCACATTGTAAGTGCTGAATATTGCTGCATGAATGACTTCAGCAGCACAGAATGTAAAGAAGCATGTAATGACTAAAAGCTCTAAATGTGAAGCAATTTTTTTTTTCTCTAAATGGTTCGTAGCTAAGGATCTTGATAGGAAGTGACTCAACCAAGGGCAATTTTATCTGCCAGGGGACATCTGGAAATGTCTGGAGACATTTTTGGTTGCTACAGCTGGGAGGTCCTACCATCTATTGGGAAGAAGACAGGGATGCTTCTAAACATCCTTCAAAGTACAGAACAGCCCCTCCTACCCCAGAGAATCATCTGGTCCAAAATGTCCATAGTGCTGAAGCTGAGAAACCTGGGATGAGGGTAGATCCTACTAAGCCAAAAGGAGGAATCATTCCAAGTGAAACTGATTATTGTGTGAAAATAAATTATGATGTAATTGATGTGAACTAACCATATTACCATACCTCCTATATCAACACCAGAGTAAAATATACTAAAACCCTAACTCATTTCTTGTGTTGCCCAGAGATCCTAGCGATTTAGATCCTAAATATTAGGAGTATATGTGACACATCATAATTACTAAGGTTCCCTGACCAAAGGCAAGAATATTCTGCCAGGAACTGGACTTAACATAGTAACAATGGGGGGGGATGCAGCATTACACACCGAACTGGTCATTTCCATCAAGTTTTATGCACCAACGAGCTGGATGCCCAAAGTACACAAGCTAATCCTGTGGACATCCATTACAGACAGGTTCCAGAGGAAAAATGCAAAGGACTTTCAAAAATGTCAAATCTTAACAGTGTTTCCCAAGCCACCCTCAGAAAGTCTTCCTGGGCTGGGCGCTTTACCATTTGTGGAGCAGGCGCACTACAGCTTCCGGTTTAGGATACAAGGAGAGAGGCAGGAGCTGCAAGGAGACTGGCAAAGAGGAAGGGTTCTTCACCACAAAGTACTTCACCTAGGCATGGGGAAAGGAAAATCAAAATCCCAGGAAAGGCATAGCATCGTCCTGAGATATTCCTGCAAAAACCACATAATCTGAATCTAATTACGAGGAACTATCATACAATCAAATCAAAGGACATTCTAAAAAATCAACAGCCTGCATGCTTCAAAAATGTCTATGCCATGCAAGGAGAGGAAGGCTGAGGAAGATTTAAGGAGCCAGAAGAGACCTGATTCTGTACTGTGAGCTCCTGAACTAGATCCTGAAACAGGGAGAAAAAAATTGCTAGTATGTTAGTAGGTAACTGGAAAACTTTGAATCTAGACTTCAGATTAGGTAAAATTATTATAATAATGTTACACTTTCTGATTTTCATCATTAGACTCTGGTAGGTAATATTGTTTTTGTTCTTTGGAAATCCACACTGAAGTCGTCCGACGTAAGGGGGGCATGTTTGACAGTCTCAATGGCCCATAAAAATACATGCACGGAAGGAGAGAGGGGATGACAAATGAATCTTTGTGAGGGCAACTGGGACTTGTGGTACTATTCTTGAAACTTTCCTCTACGTTGAAATTATTTCAAAATTTAAAAAAGTACTTTAAAGTTTTAGGATGTCATTCCTAAGAAACTCGATGAGTGCCTGATGAAGTGTAAATATTACTCAGATGATATGTGACATAGTTCCTTGGCACTGAGACTCGCGAGACATAGACAGTAGTCAGCTGGTGTCAATTCTTCCCCTCGACCTTTCCTCCCGCTGCCCCAGCTCAGCGGGAGCAGCACACACCCGGAGGGGAGCCAGCATGCAAGGACAGAGATGAACAGAGCAGCGTCACCAGCTTTGGACTTCTTTCCTCTGAGCTTCTCATTGTGAAATAAACTCACTCCAAGTTACACCTGTGTTAGTGAAGATTTTCTCTGCTGTCTGCAATTGAACACTTTCTTAGCTGCAAAACTTTGAATTGAATACAAACTTCATGAAATCTACTTGTTTTATGCACTTCTACTGTTTCACGTGCTGCTCCTCTTGATTTTTGTCCTTTTGATACCTCCCTACTGAAAGCACCAAATGGCATATGTGTGTCACTTGGAGTGAATTTAAATTAATTGTGGTTCTGAAACAATATATTCTCACAGTGGAAAGACTCTGCTCACTTAAAAACCCAAGAGCTGGGGTCACTGACAAACAGGTGAAAATCACACAATCCTCACCATGCTGTTCCTGAGGGCAGTCGCGTTGAAGTTCAACACAAGGCCAGGCTCTGCGATCAAACGAGGCAGAAAGAAAACAAAGGAGTCTGACTCCTTGAATTTCTTCAAGTGGGCAAACCGAGTCATTCCTAGGACATTCCTCCTGTGTGATTCATAAAGAAAGAAAGGATTATCAAAAATATTTTGATATAAAAAAAGAGAAATCACTAAATATCACTCCCACTAAAAGGAAGAATAGAGTGTGGAAAAAATGGCTTACTTTGGGTCTGGGGAAGGGAAAGTACAAGATGACCTTGCAACATCCTGTTTTACTAGAAAGCAAGGAAGTGCTTGGAGAAGAATGAGAACATACCAGAGGGCCCCCAGCGGCTGGGATGATTTAGCATCAAGAATAGTAATGATGGTAATGAGCAAAGATTCAAAAAGAATGTAGAGTGAACAAAATAATTAGAAACATCACCATTTTGCAGCCATCAATCTAATAACTGATCTAGGCAAGGATTCTCAATGGGATGTTAAAATGGGGTGAAATGTTCTTAGGGAACAGGAAATCTCTATCATCTCAAATTATCAAAGCAGATTTTATTTATTAATTGCAAGAGGAAAAATGTACCTACAAGGGAGAGAGAGCTGTCACACATACAATGGAAAGAGTCAAATGATTCAACTTAGCAAAGTCAGCAATGGGACAAACTGACATTTGTGTCCTTCCTGGGGTGATACAAAGATAAGGAGTCTTCCCAAAGAGTCTCTTCCCAAAAATGTTTAATGCAAATGTAGCCTTGAGGAAGCAATCAAAACAATCCAGTGTGTTGCAGGTTCTATAGGACAACAGGCTAGGACTCTTCATAAAATGTCAGCATTTTGAAAGATGAAAGGGGACACTAATCTAAAGAAAATCAGAGAAACATGACAACCACATGCACTGCATGATACTTGAATGGAGCCTGGATTTTAAAAAGGAAAAAGAAAAGACTGCTCTAATGAATAGCTGTGGGTAAAAGAGAGAAATCTGAATACAGACTATAAATATAATTTTATCAATGTTAAAGTTTATTGGGTATACAACAGTAGTATAGTTACACGTAGGTGAATATTCTTCTTAGGAAATAAAGTATCTACTAATAAAGTACTGAGGGTTGTATTAAGATATTGACAGCTTACCCTCAAATGATTCAGCCAAGAGAGAGTGTGCATGTGTATGTGTGCGCACACATATAGTTACAGATGTAGAGAGAACAATAAAGCAAAAGTGATAAAATGTGAACAATTGGTGAATCCAGATGAGGAGTATTTGAGTATTCACTGCACTATACTTTAAACTTTTCTGAGGTTTGAAATTGGCAAATAAAAGGCTGGAGAGAACT
Organism: Manis pentadactyla; assembly: GCF_030020395.1. Taxonomy (NCBI): domain Eukaryota; kingdom Metazoa; phylum Chordata; class Mammalia; order Pholidota; family Manidae; genus Manis; species Manis pentadactyla. Next base: position 25,067,275 of record NC_080019.1, on the reverse strand, counting down.
ATCAATTATTAAAAATTCAGTACTACAAATCCAGTAAAGTACTATGTAATGGTACCGCCCAGTGCTTGATAAAGGAAACAAAGAAAGGTGAACACATACTTGCAGACGTCACCGTTTTTAAATTTCTTCCATTTTTCGTACAATTTATTTGCAAGCTCGTAATCCACATCCCAGGTAGACCGATCCAGAGAAAGACTCCCTTCCCAGGAAGGATTTTCTAAAAGTTACATCAGATTTAATGTTTAGATTTATAGGAAACACAATTCAACTAACAAATAATTACAACAGTTGTTAAACTTCTCAAACTGAGAGGATTGCGGAGTGAATAATTGCCCCCTCTTCGATTGCTTTATTCAGAGTCCCTCTAACTCAATGGCAAATGATAAATTAAACAAACATGTATAAAACAAAACTAAATCGAATTATGTAAAGGTAGTAACATAAAAGACACATGGCTCATGAGTACAGCCTGAAACAAGTTAAAATTATACTTGGAACATTTTTTAACAGCTTAAATCTAAAAGGCTAAACTGAGCCCATGTAAATGCTAGGTCACCACCTACATCGCTCACTATGGAGAATGCTGATGGACAAACTGCAGTCCTCCAAAGAGGGCCCAAGCAGGGACCTGCCTGGAGAGGGTGCTATTTACATTTATAAATGTAAATATATGTTCACCCCGCCCCCTCTGCTTATCTATTCTGTCTCATCTGTGCTAAGGAGTGTATGAGGATGAAAAAAGTGGGAATTTCCCAGAAGAAATTTCTGGACTAATTCACTCATTAAATATTTTGATAAATCAGAAGGCGGGGGAAAAAAGAGAAACAGCTTCTATGTCAACACCATGGCCTTCAGTCTCCCACAATGAGCACTACCTCTAAGATGTTTATGCTCCTGTAACTAATCTTCAAATACAATTCCAAATTACTTTTACTGACTTCTAGTCAGCCCTTTTCTTAAAAAAAAACAGAATGTTCCAATTTTTCCTGGAAATGAGGTTGCTATGATGATCAAATAATGTGCTCTGAAAAAAATCCCTTACAAAATACAAGCTACCTGGGGGGGTGGGAGAGGGGCATTATTTTACACAAATACCTTGGATATTTTGGGAGGATTCTTACTGATTTCAAGTTATTCTGTTAATGATCATGCTCTTTAAGAATGGCTTATGATGTGGTTATGTGTACAGGACTCATTACTTCATCTATAAATGCTAATTTTCCTCACTACTTCCCACCCAACCGCAAACTAAAGTTCTAGAGAAGGCCTCAGGGCAAAATACTTACCTGCTTTTGATTTTCCCATGAAATAATGCATGCCACAATGTGCTATCACTTCAAAACCCAGACTCCCTTCCTAGATTGAAAAGTAATATATGAATAACTTAAAGCACAACACCAAACATAAAAATCCTAATGCGCTCAAATGTGAAGCAGACATTGGCCTCTGCCTTAGTAACCTCCCTTTAACCAGAAGTCAAACAACTAGAAAGTGAGTCCCTGGCTTCCTTTCATCCCTGAATGAGAGCTCTGAACTGCCTCCCAGAGGAAGGATCCCTACAGAGGACTATATGCTACAGTCAGCGCTCACAGGGACAACCCATGGGCTCAAAACACACCAAGCTGCCTTCCGAATTAAAGATTAGTCTAAGGACAGTCGTAGATTTTCCAGAACTGTACTCTCATCCTCTGAGGAATAGAATGCCACTCTGTAGTGACTCCTAAGCTACTTAGGCCATTTAAGCTCATGCCCCACTTGCTCTAGGCTGGGAAAGCACAAACTTGCTACCTCCACACATACCCGAAAGCTGCCTGCTCCCTCCCACGAGCCACTCTTCTTCTGTTTCTCTTGATGGGAAAAAGGAAATTTCTAAGAAATCTCCTCTGCTCAAAATATGGATGAATGGAATTAACCTTACATTTCATTTAGTTTGATTTTAGAGGTTCTATCTTTAGCTTATATCTAAGCATCAGGCATTTCTGTCTATGAAACACCAATGTTAATAAGTGAGAAAAATCATAAAGATGGTTGCATGAATGTCTCATTGTGAAAAACTAGAACCCAGTGTTATACAGAATAGCTTGGATCAAAAAGAATAACAGTAACTAAATGAAAAGAAATAAACATTAAGAAAAAATGAGTCATGTTTAAGATAAGATATAAATTAAATAAAATTCAGCCAGATTTTAGAAAGCATTTTCTTTAATTGTGAACCCTTTCAGGCTTTAGATCTGGTCCACTAAAGAAATTTAAGGATTACAAGCAACTCAGAGTCACTTACCAAAGGTCTGAACAAAGCATTTACCACCTAATTTATCTGAAGTCATTCCAAGTATATACTAAAAGTTCAACTGTGTTTTCTATAGCTAGCACATTATTGCTCTACAAATTTTTGAAATAAATGAAAAAGAGACTAATCTACTTATAAAGCCTTATTTCATTCAAGAACCTCAAATTATTTTATGAAAAACAGAAACTTCTTCCAAATAAAGACTTCCATATCTAATTTACCATCAAAGATTGGCTGGTAATACCCTTCAATTTCTTAAATAGGTTTAAAGAACATGAGCTGAACTGAGTCAACAAAACCCAAGACCCATGAGATAAGTCAATAAAAAGAAAAAATATTTTGAAAATTATAATACATATATAGTGTTGTAAACAATACCTTGGCTGGTGCAGAGTAAATCTGTAGAGGTATTGCAAAAATGGCACCTATGTTTGTAGTCAAAAATACATTGGTGAATAGATTTATGGCAATGTCTTTAACAGCAAGTTTCAAAGAAAATATTTTCCAACAGCCTGGAGGTAGAAATAAAGGGCCAGTGAAATTCAGAATCTAAAAAGAAAAGAAGCAAGAGAAATTACTTTTCCTAAAATTTACTCAATTATTTCCAGATCAAAGATTGAAATAATTTTATATTAATGATGGTTTTAAGTTACAATTAATATGTTTTTAAATTTCACAAAAGTAATCTTGAAATTTTCATAGGGTGGTATTCTGAAAAAAACCTATCTTATCATGAACAAGGCTTATTTTTACTAAATGAAGTTTTTCGGTATAAATTATACAGTATAATGTTTTTAAATAATGGTAAAAGCAAATTTTCTAAAAGGATATATCCTGGTCCCTTTGAGCTCCCTAAATAATATTTTAAAAAAATAATAGAGCTATCCTAAAAGTAATTCTGAAAACATTAAAAGAAAAAACACCTGCCTTAAAAATTCTAAGTAAAAATTATATTTTATAAACATTTTTATTTCAAAGCATCTGGCTTTAAACAAAGCTTAAGATAGGCTAAAAACTTGGATAAAAATACCGTATGTACCTTAAAAATATGCTTGGTCTCCTTGGAAACAAACACATCACTGAACACAACACTACGGTCAAAATGATTGAGGTACCACACTGACCAAACTCCGGATGTGTTCTCATGAGTCTCTATGTGAAACTGGGTTGCAGAGGAGTCCATTCTAAAATACCTGTGAACACAAGACATGCATGCCATCAGCCCTGAGTGTGAGACAACCGTCAGCACTCGGAAGAGCCCCTAGCCGCAAAAGGAGGGCCATCAAAAACGCCATTGAATGAATGTTTGCACTGAATGAAACCACCTTAGATCAACCTCTTCAACCTTCATGCTCACAAGTGGAGCATCTGAAACCCAGATGGGAAGTGACCAGGCCAGGAGAGCTCACCGACGCTGCCAGGGCAAAACAGGACCCAAATGCATCTCCCATTTCTTATTCCAAACCTGCCCAGTGCCTAGAACCTATTTCATAACCTGAATCATTCAGCTTCTCCCTCCCCATTCTGCAAACAGCCCCTCTCCCTGCTTGTTGACAGTGTTAAATGCCCAGAAAGCAAGGCCAGAGACAGAGAATCATTCAAGTCTTATCATTTGTATTTTTAAATCATTTCTAGATGAAATAAACCCAAATATATGATTTATTTAAGGGAAAGTGGAATTAACCTACCCTTGAACCACAGGAGACGATAGACATGCTTTTAGTGTTGGAGTGTTTCTTATTTTCTTCACGTCTTCTTTAATCCCCCCATCACATGATGCAGCTGTGTGGAAATATAAAGAAATAAATGTGAGTATAAGTATCTTTACTTTCATTATGCCTAAACAAAAGCAAGATACATGTGTTACTAACTTATTATTTCACTTCTCTCTCTATGAAAATGGTGCCTCGGATTTAAATGGTAAGGTCCTTTCTCAGACATTCCTAGCTTTCTTCTTTACTGGCTCATTGTCAATTATCTATTGTGTCTACCTCTCTACTCCTCCCCTCCTTTAAACCGCCCTCTCATTTCTTCTTTGGTCTGCCAGAGATGATGAAAGGGAAAAGGAAGCTCAACAAAGAAGGATGAAGAGAAGAATGCAGAGGTGTTCGCAAGGAAGGAATACCGCTGCAACAGCAAGAAGCAGCTTCTCAGTCAAAGGTGGACTGTGCTTCCAAACACTGCGCATTTATCAAGACTCAGCTTTCCTCGAGCCAGGTCAAAAAACTAAATCACTGGCACTGAATTCTTAACTCTGATACTAATACCCAACTCTTTCTTTTAAAGTTCTATATACATGGTTCCAAAAACATCGAAACACTAAAAAATAAAACTGAAAGTAGAGTCTGCCTTTCACCCCTGACTTCCCAATTATCTGAAAGGAAACAACTGTTGGCAGATTCTAGAGCATCCTTCCAGGTGTTCCACGCATATACAAGCACATAGACACCCTTTTAAAAAAACCCAAATGTACACGTACTGCTCACATTACAAGTTCATGCGTGCTTTTTAATAGCTGTGGAGTGTATCCTCCTGCAGATGAACTACAATTTAAGCAGTTTCCTATCAATGGATGCTCACGTTATCTGTTGTCACAAATAATGCACATTTCTGTAGTTAACATTTTGAACACATATATGAGTGTAGATAAGCTCCTGAAAGTAGAAGTAAGGATTTAAGAGCATATATGTGCATTTTATATATTCATAAAGATTGCCAATTTTACCTCCAAAAAAACCCTGTATCAGTTTATACTATCAAAAATATGAGGCTTTTTTCCTAATCATTACCAACACAGAATATAAACAATTTGTTTGATCTTTATCCATCTAAGTAATAAACGATAACTCACTTGTTTTAATTAACATTTCTTTAAAACTAAGTGAGATGGTGCATGTTTTCATATGTTTAAAATCATCTGCATTTCTTTATAGAACTCTTTTTACTGTAAGTAAACCCCTAAAGCTAAGACAGGATCTACACTCCCGAGGCATTCACATTCTGCATCGCAGCTACAGCAGCTTAGACAGTGTCTCCATCTGGGAAAGCTGTGCCTCTGTCAAACACATTTACTTCCTTGGCTTTCAGACCACCAAGTTAAGCTTTAAACTCAAACTCTTATGTGTGTGGCAGAATTTAGTGGCATCAACAATCACTTTGACTTTCATGCTATCTCTTATTTCTGAAAACCTTGCCCAACCTGTAGTTGTGAGTCATTTCACAGAAAAAAAAAGTGCCATCATAACAAAAAATAAAAAGACAACCTCCAATATTTAAAAATCTGTACCTTTGCAAATAAAGGAGGCAATTTTTGTAAAGTTTGTTGTAGAAGTGGGTAGCAGTACTGGTTCAAACTGCAGAGATAGAGCGTCTCTCTGTGAGAAATGACGTACATCCTATAACAACAAACAACAAAATCCATGTTACCACTCTCAGTTTAGTGAATACTTATCCAGTTTGAATCAACTCCGTTAAAATGATCTGTTAAAATAACTAAAGAGTTCAGATTGGCATACACAGCAACCGCCCAGCAGATGTGTCTATAATACTATGAAGAGGGTGCTAACAACTTTTACCCAAATGCCGGTTTCAAGCAGGGCAAAAGGGGTTTAGTTTAAAGTAAAAGAGATAGGGACACGTACTTCTATAGCTGTTCCTGAAAAATCCTCATGTTCTAAAATTAAATACATACTTTTTAAGTTTAAGTTTTAAACTTATACTTTATGTAAGTATTTACAATTACCTGTATCCATATAAGGCTGTTTCCTGAATGTAATATATACATATTTACTGCCGAATCATCTATCCAAAAAGAATCAGAGCAAATAAGATTAAAACAAAAAGCCATCTCAGTCTCATACTTTACTACTTAAAATGTCACATTAAGCATTTCTATTTAACAAAGTAACTCATTTTTCAGCACTGCAATTGAAACTAGGAGCTATTTTCTCTTGGGTATTCTTTGAAGTCAGAAAAAAAAGGATCCTTACACAAAAGACTGATGTACCATATACACAATGGAATATTATTCAGCTATAAAAAGAAAAAAAATCCTGCCATTTGCAACAACATGGATGGATCTAGAGGGTATTATGCTCAGTGAAATACCCCAGGCAGAGAAAGATAAATACCATACGATTTCACTTATTTGTGGAACATAAAAACAAAGCAAACAGAAGGAACAAAACAGCAGTAGACACGTGGACACTGAGAGGGGACTAGTGGTTACCAAGGAGAAGGGATTGGGGCAGGTACAATGGGGAGGGGGATAAAAGGGCACAGTAATTCGCAATCACAATATAAGTTGATCATGGGGACTGCTGAACCACTGTGTTTGAAACCAAGATTGTATATCAATGATACTTTAATAATAATAATAATAATAAAGACTGATGTACCAACATAGGCTTAGCTAAATGAAGAAGAGCTACCAGCAGAGAAATTCTGAGCTTAGGGTCATACTCCCCCCTCAGGACGAAACTAACCAACTGGATGGCTTCAAATAAAGCTATGTTCTCTTGTTGATTCAACAGCCCCTCATTTCCTTATTTAGATGACCAACCTTGGGAAAAATGAAACCCTGAGATCGCAAAAGAGCCTTCCTTTTACCCTCACCAACAGCAGTGCTCCCCAGTGGGACAGGGGTCTTCTCTACACTGAGGTCTACCTGGCCATTCTGAGGATCACCAAAAACTATGAACCCAAGCACAGGAAAGCTCTCCCGCTAACCATCACTACTATAAACAATTCTGAGGACTGGAAAGTGAACTGTGTTTACACATTGCCGATATAAAACTATATTTGGATAACATTTCTTTCTCTGAATATGTGTGTGAATGTGTGTGTGTGCTCACACACACTTATGTACCAAAACAGTCTTGATAACCAATGGATAATACCAAACACTACAGTATAAATGCCATGGATCATGTAATGTGTGTCTCCTACAAAAGTTCTAAAAACTTAAACTGATGAACTAGGTTATTTCTGATAAGAAGGACACATATATTCCAAGATAAAAATTCATAGAAATGAACACTAAAATTCACACTACTCTAACTTGTCAGGTATCCAGGAAAAACCAGAATTCAATCAACTATTAAAAATACAAAACCCCATGATTTTATCAACTGAGCTTCAGCAAATCAGTAAAACTGGAAGAAGATATAGAAGACTACTTCACATACCTTGTGAATATTTATATTAGACTGTCATGCCTATTTAATTTGTTTACTATCTCCAGAACATAAAGAAAAATTATTCCCGAGCCAACTCAGAACAGTTAATTCTAAATTTAATTTATTCCAAAACAATACAGCCTTAAAGCAATTGCAGATTGAGAACCAGTTACTACTGTAATGTCTTAATAATGAAAACAAAAACTCTTTGTCTTGGAGTGCAATGATACAATCCACAAGTAAATGCTACATAATGACGTAGATTAATCCAAAATAGATTATGTGGGAAATTTTTAAAGATTCCATCTTACCTGAGGTCTCAGATTTATCTGTAGCTACATAAATAATAGAGAGATGATCTAACAAATCTTGTGTGTTTTCCTCAAATTCTTTCGAAGAGTTTTCCATTGTTACAATTATGCTCATCTTAAGCCGTAAAACATCATCTGATTCCAGGTAACAACTCTGAGATCAGAGGGATGGAAAAAAAGGAGAAACTCAAAAATCAAACAAACTCTATGATATGAAATTTTAGGAAAAGAAAAGCACTTTAGATAAAGTCATGTGTATTTCTGAGAACAGAATGTGCCATTTTATTTTTTATTGCTAAGCAGAGGCAGGAAGGAAATCACGGTGAAAATACTAATTTTTCTACTTTACCTTTAATTGCTGACACACTTTATTATGTAAACTGCATTCCAGTTGCACCTGTAAAAGGCTAGTATTAGTGGTTTCTGCCTAAAAGAAGAAAAAAGGAGGAAAAACTTAAAAGAAGCAAAAAGCTTGATCTAGTATTAATAGTAAACAATCTATCATTTATTCAGAAATGACACTTATTTATCCAGATATGACATTTATTCATTCATTTGTCCATTCAACAAAGATTCAAATATCTGCTGGATATTTGAGTAAATGCTGGATATTCTTCTATTTACTAGAAAGACACCAATGAAAAAAAGCAGAAAAATCTATTCGGTCACTGAGCTTACATTCTAATGAAAATCTTAAGTTCTCCCTTGGGCAACATGAAAATTCCTATTATGGCAATAAACAGATAAATATGTTCTAAATATATACAGGAACACTGTAGTTTGGTATTTCTTATGCTTTTTGAACATTTTGTTTCAACATAGAAGTCTACTTTTATTTTAAAGTAGGTTCACCCAGTAGTAGTTAATTAACTCATTTTGTCTGCCTTCCATCTGTAGAATGACCTTAGAAGGTATGATAGAACCACAGATCCAAATTCAACTGGCTATCATTTTTAGTATGTGGAAAAGCTATGGATGGGAGAGACAAAAGTATGTAAGTAGAATGCAGAACTTAGTGAAATTCAAAGACCTTGGCCACATGGGATGATATCAACATATCTTGGAGACAAAGAAATGTAAATGCCAATCCAGGGCTATAGCCATCTGGGTGTGAGGGTGGGGGCTGCATATGGTAAAGACACAGAAAAACTGAGTAATGCAGCATGTGAATCTAAAGGACCTCGGCTGTGAGATTCCTCCTTTGTCCAGTTTAAAGTGTCTGACATAGTGATTATAAAAAGACACACGGCTTGGCAGTCACAGTGAGAACACCAGGAAATTTCAGTAAGGTAAGAAGGCATTCCTGAAATCCTTGGCTGACTTAATTGGGGGTTAAGTGTTTATTCACTCCAGGAAGATTTACCATTAAGTAGAATCACCCCAATTATATTTAATGTGTTAGATTTATAAGATTTACCTGAGTTAGGTTATATAAAAACACTTTTAGCTACTTCAGGGGTCACTCAAGCAATTAAGTACAAAATAAATAAATAAAATAGATTACATTTTAAAATGCAGTAAAAATAGTTAAGGAGCTTAACCAAGCTTGTAAATGGGACCAAACATTAACCAAAGGTTCTTTTAAAAAGTGCTAGTATTTGCTAGACTTACATTGAATCATAACATGAGTAAACTCAACCTAAAATCTTAAGAACTAGATTTCTGAATTTGTTTTTCTGTAAACAAGTCCCACCACCAAACAGAAACAAAAAAAACCCCAGTTCACTGAAACGGCTTTAACCAAAGTTATAAATGACCTCCTCATATCCAACTCCAAAAGAAGCTTCTCATTTTAACCTTCTGCACCATTTAACACCGTTACTACTTGTCCTTGCCGTGGCTGTTCCCCTTCCTCTTGGGGTCCTCCCTGGCTGGTTCCTCCTCCTTCTACCCTCCAGATGTGAGGGCTATTTTGGATTCTGCCTTTGGCCCTCTTCACTCCCTTCCTAGGGGAGCTCTTTGACATGCTGATGCTGCACACATTTATCTCTCCAGCTCAGACCTCTCCGCACACCCATGTCCAACCAACACCTGAGCATCTGCCTGAACCCCTAGACATGCGAAGACACCAACTTTAGCCATGTGCCTTGTCTTAGCACCATCATTCATACAATTACTTAGGCCAGAAACCTGAGAAACAACTTCAGCTACTTACCTACCCTCCCCCAAATTAATCCAAAACCAAGTTATAATGATTGCACCTCCTCCACAGTAGTCCTTAAATCCATTTGCTTCTCTTCATCTGCTGCTTTCACCATAATGCCTACCAGTTGGTAAATGAAGAGAAGTGGGCACACAGCCACAAATGCTTGCTTGAAAAGGGCAAGCTTGAAACAGACAAGAAACTAAAAATCATAAACAATGGCTATAAAATAAGAGATGATATCAAAACCTGATACTTGGCATGTGTTTCTGATCTGAATCTTTCAAAAAAAAAGTTTAAAGAAAAACCCATATCAACACTTTCAACATCTGTATGTGTAATTAAGTTTTTTATCTAAAATTTAACTATAGATGTTAACCTAATGAGGCAATTTTCTTCCCTAAAATATCTTTACAAAAATCAAGAGGTTAAAAGTTCAAAATTATGATTTTTGAACATGATTAAAAATCCCCACTGCACAGTGATTTGATGTGATTTGAAGCCCTATATTTTGTCATTCTTGGTAAATTAGTGGATGAATTTACACTTTACCACTTTAAGTAAGATGCTTCTATTAGTGCAAAGCATATGAAAAATAAACTACACTGCTTTCATCTGTTGCAGAACATATTTCAGAATTCCACAAGAGGGAGCTCTAGCACCTCCAAAGTGCCCAGGAGCACATCAGTTTTTCTCAGAAATTTCTACGTTTGTGTCCTTCTCAAAAAAGCAAGCCTATTGGAAGCTTGGCTGAAAGAAGGAAACCATAACCAAAACAGGAGCCACTTGGGGCAACCACACACACACACTGGGGTTACAAATTCTCCCTGAAGGCATCTGAGCACCCTTGTTATGACAGGAGGACATCCCCTTATCCAGGAGTGTGCCTGGGCAGATAGCAATAGGAAAACAAAAACCTACTTCTCTACTGTGAAACCTCCCACATTACTTTAACCAAATAGTTCATGATTTTATAGCTCAAAAATAAAATAATTCCTTAGTAGTTTTCACATAAAGTATACCACTTAGAAGATGGGAAGAAAATATGGTCTGGGAGGGTTAAATGACTTATCAAAGGTCCTAAGGTTAACTAGCGGAAAATCAGAAAAAAATAGCAGGTCTTTTAACACAAGTCAGCACTTCTAAGTAAATTAAAACAGACCAAGTCTAGTCCTCCTAGGTTTAAGACCCTAAAAATTCTTCAACATGGAAACATGTATTTAAAACCATACCAAGACATGGTGCAACTGTCAAAAAAAAATAGCAGTGTTAAAACTCCTTTTTGTAATGGCTTGTATTCACATGGTTTCATGGTAAAGGAGTATAAATCTAAGTAACTGCGTGTAGGAGAGATAAAAGACCACCTTCCTGTCCTTGCTAAGAAATTGGTCTTTGTATTCCCGGCCAGAGGCAGGTGTGATTTGCGGGGATGGTATGCAACTAAACAGGAAAGAAAATGATTGACTTAAAGTCTTAAGTCATTTTCGATAACTTTCATGAACAACAGTAAACCATATCCTAACAAAAATATATGAGAATCTGTAATACATTGATCCAGACAGAATGAACAAAAGACTTGAAATTATGACCTTCCCAGTAATGACCATACACAAAAACCTTTCATTTAGAAATACCTTGTAAAATATAAAAGAATTACTTGGCTAAATCCCAATCTTACATTCTACGTTTCTTAGACACTTTGCTCCCTTTTCATAATTTCAAATGCTAAAGTTTAGAGGTCTTCATAAAGGTAAATCTCTTATGTCAACATGTGTATCGATAGGGACAGACCCTGTATAAGCCATGCGGCCATTCCAGCCAGTGACCCACACATACAGCACATTCTATGCAGGTACAATACATTCTATGCAGCAAATGATTCTGCATAAAACAGGCCCTTTTTTGGGTCCCTTCCACACAACACTCATGCTCTATAACCAAATTCCTAATGTAGTGTTTTCTGTGTAATGGCAGGCTCAGCTGAGTTACTGGTAGGCACTGTGGGTTGCTTGGCCTTTACCCTTATATTAAAAAGCAGTTATGTTTCAGCCCTCCCCATTACTACCACCATTACATAAATTTAATCACTAAAACAACATTTACCTATGTTGCCAGACCTACTCACTAAAATATCTGTAAAAACCCAGGAACTGAAATGAGTTTTGTTTTATTTTAAATGTAAAGGGTTTGAAGCATGTGTAGAGCATTTACCCTCACCCATATCTTCTTAGAAAAGGCAGCATTGCCAAGTGGCTTTGCAGTCAATACAGGTTCAAGATAAAACCCCAGCGTAAAAAACCATAGGGATATTCCCTCCCCTCCCCAAGACTCAAGCTTCCTCTTCTTTAAATGGAGTTCATGAGTTCGCCTCCATTACAGCATTAAATGAGATACACATGCCAACTGCAGGACACAGAGTAGGCCTGCAAAGGGGAGCATTACTACGTATATTTGTTCATTCACAATGAATGCAGCAAAATTAGTAAAGTTACACAGTAAATAAACTGAATGCTTCTGGAAAGCATTTTTCCCACATCAAAGTAGGAAATCCCTCTTCCCCATTCCTTTGGTTTCTAACAGAAGGGATTTTTTTTCTTAAGCACTTCAAAGTCTTCTGTCTTATTTCATATTTGGTTCAGAACCCAAGTAAAAAGTGTCCTTTATTGTACACCGCCCTCCACCCTCCTGAAATGTGCCAGCAACTCTGACAGACAAAAAGCAATTTGAAGAACAAATTAACACTTAGATATTGAGACCTTTGTTTGGCTGGATGATCAAGTGGCTCCATGGCCCGTGTTGTGCAACACCCTGGCTCTTAACTATTACAACCTGGGCTGGAAGTTTCAGGATGGCTGTGTGGGATTTTCACCTTGGTAGGTCATGCACCATATGGTGGCTCTATTCAAAGGCAAGCAGATATTTTTATACAATTGGATGCTGCTGGGTCTTAAGCAAATGGCAAGTAGATCCTGAAAGCCAGGCACTCAGGTCTTGAACCTGGGCCCAGGCTCGGCAAAAGTTCAGGCTTTATGTTGCAGGCAGCTGTAGCCTGACCCTGAGCAACGTGAGCACAGCTTTTACCTCACAGCTGGCATGGCCATGGCGAGGACTAGGCTAGGAAAGCAAGCTTGGTGTAGTGGAAACAGTAGGGCGCTTCCTCAAACAATTAAAAACAGGATTACCATATGATGCAGCAATTCCAATTCTAGGTATATGCCCCAAAATGAGAGCAAGGACCCACAGATATATGGACATCCATACTTACAGCAGCATTACGCACAGTGGTCAAAAGGTGGAAACAACCCAAAATCTATTGATGAATGAATGAACTAAGCAAGGTATATAGACACAAAGGGATGTTGATTCAGTTTGGAAAGGGAAGGAATTCTGACACGTGCTACCACATGGATGAAACTGGGAAACATTATGATAAGTGAAACAAACCAGACATAAACATGGGGCTAAAATGACAAATTTTACACTGTGTATATTTCACCAGTAGAAAAGAAAAAGAGAGAAGGGAGAAGGAAAAAGAAAAAGTGGTCCCAGTCGGGGCTCTCCTTAATTTAGAGAAAGCTTCCAGAGCTCTCTTTTTATAGCTGCTGCTTTTATAGCCAGATCTTGAAGAAACTGTTGAGTCCAACTCTAGGCAGGCAGTAGAGACAAGCTGCTCTGAAGTCTGTTCCTTTTTATGCATTAGCTTCACGACTAGAGTAGAAGCTGTGAAATTCATATGGTCCATGGACTCAAAAGTTCCTCCTTAACTCACTGCCTCTAAATTTAGCAATCATCTAAATGCTGTCACTTTTGATGTTCAAGAGCCAAAGTGATAGATACATAGACAGGTGGCAGATTTTCTAAATAAAGATACAATAAGAGTATCCTTATTCAGGAGATATACTCTGATCTTGGATTAAGTCAGAGAAGCAATCTTACAAAATCACTGCATGTACAAAGAAGGCAAACACGAAGGTCTGTCCTTGGCACAATCAGGCTTCCTCTGGAAATCAAAGAGGCGCTAGAAGGTTAGAGACACACGCGTTAGTCTTCCTATCAGGACAAGAGGAACAAAAACAAAAAAGGGAAGGCAGATTGATGAAGCGGGAAGAAGGGAGGCCTCCTCTTAGGAAAATGGCTGACATCCCAGGGAACTAGACAGAACTGGAATAGACAAGGAAACCTTCAAAGTCCAGTTAACAGACATAAAGAGAGATGGGCTAGCCTGGGCTCTAAGTGAAATGAAAGAGATACACCTTTGTGCTTATAGGAGCTTAAACAAATCCAACAAAGGAAGACGAGCGAGATCTCAGCAGACTGGAATTGCTCCCCAAAAAGGAACCAGGATTCAGTTCTTGGAACAACACAGAAGCACACTTCTAATGCCAGGTACAGAATCTATAGTAAGAGCAATTACTGTAGAAGACTAAGACAGCTATGGCCAGGGTTACACTGGACAGGCTTCTGAGGCAGAGACCAGGAAGATGAGAGCAGAATGCTCACAGCATTATCAGGTGGAGACATGTTAATCCCAACATGTTCGAGAACTTTATGGAACTAGGACTCAGTCTAGAAGAAAGCAAAGCAAGAGGAAACCCATTAAGGGGAACAGGCAGGACAAGATAGACTAACCCCAGACCTGATTTAGAGGTAGGTCTGATAGGAAAATATCGCCTCTGTTAAAAGTATCCAATACAGAGAAGAGAAGAGAAGATCTGTTTGAACAAGAGATGCTTTCAGCAGACCCTGACCGTAGTCATTTTATCTTTCTGGCTTTGAGAAAACTCACAAGAAACTATTGAAAGGAAAAAAATAGAGAGACCAAAAAGTAAAGGGAAGAGTGAAAAAATGAATGCACCAATTCCAGCAATCAATAGTAGCTTGCACGTGCTAAAGAAAGAAAGAGACCAATAAGAAAAGTTGGTTATATAGTGAGAAAATCAACTGAGCCTTCCTGATAGGATGTGGGGACAGGAAAAGATAGTCACATCCTGGAAGCATAGCCCATGACTGCAGAGAAAGAAGGGGCCCAACACAGGGCCAAGGTGCTATCCCCACTAGGCCCCATGCTACCAAAGTGCAAACAGTGGCTCCCCTCCAGAAATCTGCTGAGAACAAATGCTCCACTTGAGATTCAAGTGGGGTGAGAGGGGAGACTTCCCTCAGGACTAGGTTCTGGAAGCCTCCTGAGTCCATAGTTAGAGGCGAAGGAAACCAGAGTGTGCAATAGATCTCCACGTCCCTGACCACAGCCACTGCAGATGCTCCAGCCCTAAATAGAGCTTCCCCACATTCAGCCAGCAGTGCCAGAAACAAGGGCTCGGTGCAGACAGAAGAAAGACACGCTACTGACTCTACTGCCGCCACTGCCAAGTGCTGACTGAGGGACGGCCAAGCATCTCAGGTGCTGCTCCCTTAGAGAGCGTGGCATGCACAGGCAACTCCTCCCCGACCCCGAAGGTCCCAAATTAGTTTCCTAACCTGCAATCCCTCCCCATCGTTTACAATGGCACAAATGGAAGCTGAAACCAAGACGATGCTCTCTCAGTCCCCTATCCTTCTCTTAACAGGAAGTAACTGGGGAAGTTTTGCTTAGAATTAGTGCCTTGAGGCTGGGAAGAGGGGAGTGGTAGACAGAAGGTTGATAATCTGATATTCTTCTGTGTCTTATTAAGATTCTGGATTCAAGTGAGGCTCAAGAGAGACTCAGTACTGAACTACTGTAACCTCTGAAATTCTGGGCAAGCCACACACATTCTATCGGGAGGAAGCCCAGGCTGTAGCTGCCGAAGGCTCCCCAGCTGCACTCGGGCTTGGGGAACCTCTCTGGCTAGGACAAAAAGAGAAAGGGAAGGAGAGGGGAGAAGAAGGAACAAACTGGGGAGGACTTCAAATTCTTTATATGTTAACTCACAGGCCAAGATAATATGATATGGGACTACAGCAGGCTTCAACTTTCATGTCTTGCCAGAGGACTGAATCTCTGAATTTTAAAGTTCTCTATGAATTGCATAATAGGAGAGACTTCATACTCAAAATGTGTTCTTTAAGTGATGAGTGCAGTTTAGTTATGTGCCAAGTACTAGTTACATCTAAGCTATTTACATGTATTAAAGTATTCAATAGCTACAGCAGTCCTGGGAGGTAGGGCTAGTATTACCTTTCTGATAGGTGAACGGGGACACAAGGTTAGGTACCTTGGCCAAGGTCTCTCAGAACCAAGATTTTCTCCCAGCTGCTCAGGGTTTAGAATTCACCTTCTTATTCACTAAACTATGCATCTCTATGGGAGCGTCCTTACATGGCTGGTATTTTTTTATTGGAGTATTTTAACTCTTATTTGACCCCACCGCAAAAAAAAAGCTCTGATAAGCTGTATAGTTTATTAGACTTGAAAAGCATTGGGGATGGGAAACAGATGAGAACATGAACTTTCAACCTTGGGTAATAGTGTGGCTTTGGAACAGGTTATTAATGAATTATTCTAACCCACCTTAGAGCTTTCTAGGGGTAAACTCAGCAGTGCTCCCCAGCAGTCCAAGGAGGATCAACAAAAGCAGGGGCTTTGGTTCCGATGGGAGGAGAAGCGGACTCCAGAAGACTGGGGCAAGCCGCTGGAAGTGGCCAATCGCCCGGTCTGAGAGGGAGGGCCCCAGGCTTGCTAACAGGTCAGCGCAGTGGGTCAGGCCTGGTATAAGGGGAGGATTCTCTTTCCCTAATGACTCCTGTCCTTTTGCCCCAGCCCTTCACCCCCACCCACAGAGGCAGAGGGAGTTGCCTGGTGGTGGGTCCCCTGTGGCGAGCAGCAGAGAGGAGAGGACGGTGGGGGTTATCCAACCAGCTGGTTTCTTTTCTCTTCCTCTCTATGCCCTGGGGAGGGATGTCCTTCAGACTCAAGCCTCCCTCCCAGCGGGCCTCCCCAGCCGACCCTGCAGCGAAGGGGTAGGACCTCTCGTGCTCTCACCTCAGCTAATGTAGGAGAACGGGACTTATCAATAACACAAAGGTGGCATTTTAGTTCTCTAGCTCCTGATTCTCATATATCCACTAGTTCAGATCTCAGCCAGGAAGAGAGATTATTTATTGGGCATCTTCAAGTGCTACAACAGAAGTTTCTAGAATATTCTAACATAATGAATGTTTGAAAGAAGTCAAAAAAGATTCACGTCCCATAACTTCTTAAGTAGCTAAGATCATAATGTCTTCCTTTTTAAAAATCATCTGTTCAATCATCAAGCATTTATTTACTACCCATTATAGGACCAGACTGTGCCAGGGGATAAGAAAACAAATATTAAGATATGATTCCTGCTCTTAAGGAGCTTATAATCTTAGCAAAAGAAAACACATCCATAGAAACAAAAGCTCTTGAGTGCTGTAATTGCTACTATAGAGCTCTCTCAGGGTTTTTCAGGAAGGACCTAATTAATTCTTCTGGGAGACAAAAAAGAGACAAAGCAAGAAGTGAGTTAAAAGAAGGACTATGAAACTGTCCTAGAACACTGTTCTGATTGGATAAGAGAGCAGAGATTTTAGAGAAGCAAATAGGGGAGATGGAGGGGAGGTTACTCCACTGGCTCTGCAAATAAAGAGGGAAAAGGGAAAAAGAAACAGCCCCCAACACATCTAGGTCTCGCTCCCTCTTGTCTTTACCACGCTCCTCCCTCCCACCCTCCCTCCCTTCACCCACCAACCCTGCCTCCGCATCCCAAGTTCCCACTCCACTGAATCATTTCCACTTGAGGATCCAATGAAAAAAAGAAAATCTAAGCAATCTCCATGCTTTTAAAGACTATATTCGGAGGTAGGAAGCGGAAAAGTAGGTAATGGCATATATTTATCTAATATGTAGTAATACATTCCGGAGTCTGATGGCCTCCCATTTTTATGTAAAAAATATCAAACAACATTTATCGTGCAAATAAATGTTTTAAATACATTACTGATTACAAACAGATTTGTAGTTCTCAGTATCATACTCAGAAAATCTGCTTATTTCACTGAGCTAAGTAAGACAGTCAAGAAAACAGGACGCTGTAGAGGCCTTCAGTCTTTCCCTTTTCTCTATTTTCTACCTCCAAATTCTAGGTCAGACTTGTGCAACTTATTTGTTAGTGAGAAATCTGCCCTTTTCTCTTTGGTCAAACTGTACAAGAAAACACTTTCCTCTTCCCCTCCCTGCCCTGATTTTACAGCCTCACTTTCAGATTGCCACATTCAACTGACGGATCAGCACCCAGCACCTCGGGAGGCAAGTCGCAGGAAAGCAACCTGACCCTCCCGCCACTGGCAGGCACAGCTCCACCCAGGCCTGGCAGTGCGGCCCTGGCCCAACACCTGTCCGGGCCAGGCAGGCACAAGGGCCTGACATCACACTCCAAAAGCAAACGCTGTGCCAGTCTTAAAAGGTTAGGAACTCCTGGTCTGACATGTATTAGATATAACACAGAATACCCAGAAATAATCTCTCCTTTACACAATGATACTGTGGCAGAGAGAACCTCTCATCTTGCACACACACACTCTCAGAAGAAAAAAAAACACTGATCCGAGATGACAGAACAGTCAACAATCCCGGGTTTCTTTTCTAACATAGGGGATGCTGAGTCTGACTGTGGTCTTGTGGCTTCCTTCCAATTTTTCACTTCCCTGGTTCCCTGTGTTTTCTAGTAATTGCATTATAATTTCTTACACTCACCATCTCCCTTTGAGACGATTCAATAATATGATACCATGTGAGAACATACACACACTCCCCTTTATGGGGTGGGAATTTGTATTAGGGGTTTTCCTGTAACTTGAAAACCTCTCTGGGTTTCCTGTGTTGCATTATTCCATTTTTAACAATAAACATTATTTTACAATGATTCTAATAATGGTAAGTTCTTTTAAATCTCTGAGACAAGTCTATTGCTGTAACGACCCTATATGCCAGATTCTGAGACAATACCAATTTCAAATATTGTTTTGCTCAAATAAATCACTGAAACACTCTTCAAATCTCAATTGTTTATCCAAAATGGCACTGAAGAAAACATTAAAAAATAAATTCTCTTACTTTTTCTAAGCCTAACACAACTATGTTTACATGTTATATCCCACCATTTATTTTATAGTTACAATCATATAGTCTAGCTTATATTCTACCATTCACTTGTCAGATATACTGACTTCAGCATTGTAAGTGGTGGAAGGAACTGCTTAATACTCTACTATTTTGATAAAGGCAGATTTATGAAATCCTTTTTCTACTGTTGAGACTTTAACTGCTTCTACTGTTTTTTGCCATTATAAAAATGATGCAAGAAAACACATTTATTTGTATGTATTTCTCTAGAATCATGAATTACTGAGTCAATGGATATGAAATTCATTATGACACTCCATACACATATGGAAAATTTTTAAGGCACGCTGAACCGTCTCTGCTCTCAACCTCCACCAAGTAACTTAAACTCTAAGTCCACTCTACAAGTTCTAAAATAAGAATATTGCCACCTGTCCTGGTAGTAAATCTACTGAAGGTTAAACGGGTTGATGCAGTGAAAAGGTGAAGTCAGACGAGTCTGAGATGCCACAAGGGACAGACGTGCTATTTGGGGATCTAAGCTCGCTGCCCCACCTAGCTGTTGAAAACTCCGAGCACCCTCAGTGCACTACACAGTAAATTCATGTTGAGATTTAAAAAATGACAGAGAGACAGGCCCTGTCCCAGACAGCCTAGTGGAAGAGCAGGGAAGGGAGATGGCATGGAAGGCTTTGAACCGAGGGCCATGGGCTCCAGAGCACAGATGTGCCAGGAGCCCAGAGGCTCCGGAGCTAGTGATGCCTGAACTTGACCTCCAAGGACAGAACTGGAGTGATAATGAGAGTTCAAAGGAGTAAAAGTTTCTGATGGTAAGCCCATTTTCAAAAGGGATGGCATATTCTGGCAATGAAGAGAGGTTTATGAGGGCAGAGGTGAGAGAGAGGAATGGGGGAACTCTGGGCCCCAGGTGAGGAAAGGCCGGGACACCAAGGTGCTTGGACTCTGCCTGCACCCCACGGGGGACCCAGCTAAGACGGTGAGCAGGGAAATACTGAGCAGTTTTGTTGAAGACGACATCACCAGCAGCGGTGTGACACATGGCCTGGAGCGGAGAAAGCGGGGGAAAGAGTCCAGATGCCAAGGGACAGCAGGACTGCAACAAAAGCTGCTGTTCTCACCAGTGACGGCTCGGCTGCTGGAAGTCATTCCACAGCCCAAACAAATGACAAAGGACTCAATGGAAAGGGTTAAAAAGTAAAAAGCAATATGAAGTCCTCACGTCTCTCCCTACTTCCTTCCCAAGAGCAGACACATATGCGCAGCAGAGACTGAAATGCACACACCCTCCTGTCCACTGAACCAGCAACTGCTATAAAACACCGGGCTGGCAAGAATTTAGATGCAAGATGAATCACACCAACACTCTTGTTTTCAGAAGAGAGTTGGCCACTTGATCTGATTCAGCTAACCAGGAAAAATGCAAATGTCAGATACAAATGGGTAATAGACACAAACAAAAAAGCCTGAAAGGAACCCAGACTACAAAAATGAGATGACATTTATTTGCTGGCACCCTAGTTCATTTCACAAGATGGACAGATATTTCATTATTTCAAAAAAAA
Organism: Manis pentadactyla; assembly: GCF_030020395.1. NCBI lineage: Eukaryota > Metazoa > Chordata > Mammalia > Pholidota > Manidae > Manis > Manis pentadactyla. The sequence goes on along the minus strand of NC_080019.1, from coordinate 25,046,707 downwards.
CAACTGGGATCTTAAACTTAGGATTCATATTAAGAGGGCAGAAGCAGTCATGATCTATATGATAGTATGAATATTAACACTGTTTTCCCCATTAGTAGAAATAAGAGAAAATAGAATGGGCTAATTGTATTTTATTTTTCCTTCATATATGCTCTTCTAGAAAAGGAGGGCAAAAATACCAAATAATGCCCTTTTTCAGAGGGCTTTAATAGTTACACTCCATGATTTGAGGTTAAGCTCTGTACCAGGTGCTTTACAGGTATTCATTTAACATTTCCAACAATAGGCAGCATTGCTCGGCTGAAAGAGCATAGGCTTGGAAACATATAGACTGAGGTATAAAATCGGCTTTCTGACCTCATGCAAATAATTAATTTTTCCTCCAGTTTGTATCCCTAAAATAAATCCATGATTTTTCTGAGCATACTGTAAACTTGATCTGTGTCATAGCTATGTAAATCTTTTAACAGCTTGGGAGAGAACAAGACCAACAGCATGTCCAACATGAAATAACTTGTAGTAAGTTGCAAGGATAAACAAGCCACCAAGGTGTTCTGATCACACAAAGTTTCTGGTTGCTATCTTATGAAACAATTCTCAAGCAAGTATAAGAAAAGGCCAGTGACCATACCCAGTATCGGAAAATCTCAATACAGCCAGCTAATTTCAGTGAAAAGCACCCTATGACCTCCATCAATACTCACTTCTTCATATAGTTACAAACAGTTTATAAGGATGTGAAGAAAAGGAAACCCTTGTACACAGTTGGTGGGAATGTAAATTGGTGCAGCCACTATGGAAAAAACTCCACTGTGGAGGTTCTCAAAAAAATTAAAAATAGAGCCTACCCTACGATCCAGAAATTCCACTGCTGGGTATTTCCCAAAGGAAATCAAAGCACTAGCTTGAAAAGTATCTGCACCCCATGTTCACTGCAGCATTATTTATCATAGTCAAGATGTGGAAATGACCTAAGTAACCATAAAGAGATAAAGGGATAAAGAAGATGTGGTGCGTAGATACAGTGGAATACTACTCAGCCATAAAAAGAAGGAAATCCTGCTGTTATGCAACAACAAAGATGGACCTTGGGGGCACTATGTTAGGTAAAATAAGTCAGACAGAAGAAGACAAATACCATGTGATCTCACTTATTTGTGGAGTCTAAAAATTAAAACCAAACTTACAGATAGAGAGAACAGGCTGGTGGCTGCCAGAGGTAGGGATGCAGGGTGGGTGAAATGGGTGATGGTGGTCAAAAGGTACAAATTTTTAGTTATCAAGTAGTAGATCCTGGTGTTATAATGTACAGCACAGGGGAAAAACAATTCATACTCTTGCAACTTAACCTGAAGGTGTGAGAATGCCCCTTGTGTAGCCCTAGCTCCCCCTTAATGACATTATTATATACCTTTTTCTGGCAATCTCTCTAAAGTCTCCTTACAACAATGTATATTTTTGTGCTTTACAATTTTACTTGATTTTTCCTGTTATTCTCTGGATGTATGAGAATAACAACTTCCATGTATTTATGCCTATTCGTATTAACTGAGCACCTACAAGGTACTGGTCAGTGAACAAAATGAAGATCTCTGCCCCACAGAGCTGCTGTTCAGTGGGACACTGGCCTGACCGGCTTTCATCCTGAGCACTTAGGTGCTGAGCAGGCACTGTTCGGCAGCATCAGCCTCCAACCATCCCGGTTCGTGGCCAGAACCCAGTGCAGCTTCTTTATGTCTCAGTTAGAGGGGAAATAACTGTGTAAGTATTTCGGGTCCTGTATCTCACAGCACTGCACAAAGGGACACACCTGTGTCCTGACTGTTTCAGATTTAATTTCTCATGATGGAGTTTTGTTGCGCTTGCAGCAGCAAAATATCTGGTGTCTGCTGTGATCATTCTGACAACTCAAGTTTCTTTCAAATTTTCAAACAGTAGCTTATGGCCATCTTAAAAATCCTTAGGGAGCACATCACGCACATCTGCCATTTTTGGATGCATGCTCATAGTTATACAAAATATCCTGCTGTTTCTCCTTCTCTGATCAGCATTTCACAGCTTGGGAGAGGTGAGCAGCACTGCACATTTTGGAGTCTTCACAGTCCACACCATTTATACTTGGGCATTCTCCAGGGCAAGTCTTTTTAATGTTTAGGCCGGATAACTTTTTTTAAAGACTCAGTGAATTATACTAAAATCCAACTCTATAAGACCCATAAGTAAGGTAGGCCTGAACACATTAAAGAAACTATACTTTTCACCCATTCACACAAAAAAGTCTAAAAATTATGTGGCCCTATCATTTGAGTGAAAATACTTCTGAACTGTTATTATCACCACAGTCTTGACTTTCTTGTAATGATCCAATGGATTCACATAAAGCAAAACTATTTCTACTCTCAACTTCAAACTTTATTTCTAAACAAAATATAGGCACAGTTTTGTGCAACACAGAGAAGACAAGTAGTGATTTTACAGCATCTTACTATGCTGATGGACAGTGACTGTGAAGGGGTATGTGGGGGAGACTTGGTGAGGGGGGGAGTCTAGTAAACATAATGTTCTTCATGTAATTGTAGATTGATACCAAAATAAAATAAAATAAAATAAATATATATATAGGCACAGTTTTGTTTTATTGCGCTTTACTTTATGGCACTTCACAGACACTATGTTTTTTGCAAATTGAAGGTCTGTGGCAGTTTTGCACTCAGCAAATCTATCAGAACTATTTTTCTAACAGCAGTTGCTCAGTTCATGTCTCTGTGTCACATTTGGGTAATTATCACAATAGTTCACTAACTTATATTCAAAGTATGACAGGTTTTTCATTATTAGTATATACATCACGGTGATCTGTCATCAGTGATCTTTGATGTTACAATTTTAATTGTTCTGGGATGCCATAAACAGTGCCCATATAAGATGGTAAACAATTGATAAATGTATGTGTTCTGATTGCTCCACCATTCACCATTACCCCATCTCTCTCCCTGAGCTTCTCTATTCCCTAAGACACAATGATATTAAAATTAGGCCAATTAATAACCCTACAATCGCCTCTAAGTGTTTAAGTGAAAGGAAGAGTAAAACTGATCTTTCGCTTTAAATCAAAAGCTAAATGACTAAGCTTAGTGAGGGAGGCATGTAGAAAGCAGAGATAACCAAAAGCTAGGCCTCTTGTGCCAAACAGTCAAGTCACGAATGCAAAGGAAAAGTCATTGAAGGAAATGAGAAGTGCCACTCCAGTGAACACATGAATGGTAGGAAATCAAAACAGCCTTATTGCTGATCGGGAGAAACTTTGCAAGGTCTGGATAGAAGATCAAACCAGGCACAATATTCCCTTAAGCCAAAGCCTAATATACAGCAAAGCCCTAAATCCCTTCAATTCTATAATTTCTCTGAGAGACGTGTGGAAGCTGCAGAAGAAAAGTTTGCAGCTAAGAAAGGTTGGTTCGTGAGGTTTAGGGAAAGAAGCCATCTCCGTAACATAAAAGTGCAGGTGAAGAAGCAAGTGTAGAAGCTACAGCAAGTTATCCAGACGATTAGCTAAGATATTTAATGAATGTGGCTACCCCAAACAACAGATTTTCAATATAGATGAAACAGCCTTATCTTGGAAGAAGATGCCATCAAGGACTTTCATAGCTAAAAAGAAGTCAATTCCTGGCTTTAAAGCTTCAAAGCTACTTCTAGATCTACTCTGCCAGTGCTCCTTCAATAGAACAAAGCCTGGATGATAGCACATCTGTTTACAACATGGTTTACTGAATATCTTAAACCCACTATTGAGAACTATTGCTCAGAAAAAAAGATTGCTTTTGCAATATAACTCTCATTGACAATGTACCGAGTCACCAAAGAGCTCTGATAGAGATGGAAAATGAGATTGTTGTTTTCACGCCCACTAACAAACATCATTTACAGCTCATAGACCAAGGAGTAATTTCCATTCTCAAGTCTTAATTATTTAAGAAATACATTTTGTAAGGCTTTAGCTGACATAGATACTGATTCCTCTGATGGTTCTAGGCAAGGTAAATTGAAAACCTTCTGGAAAGGATTTACCATTCTAGATGCCATTAAGAAAATTCATAATTCATTGGAAGAGGTCAAAATGCCAACATCAGCAAAGATCTGGAAGAAGTTGATTCCAACCCTCATGAATGACTTTGAGGGGTTCAAGACTTCAGGGGAGGAACTGCAAATGTGGTGGAAAGGGCAAGAGAACTAGAATTAGTGGGGCCTGAAGATGTGACTGAATTGCTACAATCTCACGTTAAAACTTGAATGGATGAGTTGCTCCTTATGCATGAGCAAAGAAAGTGGTTTTGAGATGGAATCTTCTCCTTGTGAAGATGCTACGAACATTGTTAAAATGACAACAAAGGATTTAGAATATTCCATAAACTTAGTCAATAAAGCAGTGGGTAGGGTTTGAGAGGACTGACTCTAATTTTGAAAGAAGTTTTACTGTGGGTAAAATGCTATCAAACAGCAGTGCATGATACAGAGAAATTGCTCATGAAAGGGTACATCAATGTGGCAGACTTCATTGTTTAATTTTCACAAATTGCGACAGTCACCCTAGCCTTTAGCAACAACACCCTGATTAGTCAGCAGCCATCAACATCAAGGCAATACCCTTCACTAGCAAAAAAATTACAACTCGCTAAAAACTAAGATGATGATTAGCATTTTTTAGCAACAGAGTATTTTTTAATTAAGGTATGCATTTTCTTAGACATAACGCTACTGCACATTTTATAGACTACAGTATAGTGGGCACAAAACTTTTATATGTACTAGGAAACAAAAAAATTCATTTGACTCACTTTATTGCAATATTCACTTTACTGTGGTGGTCTGGAAACTAAACCAGTAATATCTGAGGTATGCCTGTAAAGTTATTTCTCTTCATGTGATTTAAGGAGATAAGTCAACACCTATTAACTTCTGCCTAAACCTTCTCACTCCTGGCTTTCTACCAGATACATATAACTTCCAGCTCTAATTGAGAAGAGGTGACTCTGAGTACTATCGTATCCTCTGTCCTTTTTTGAGGTGAGCTGACCTGAACTCAGCACCCACCCCAGATGATGGGTTCTTGATCAAAAACATGAACTAGAAAGCTTGGGATAGATAGGGTATCAAAATAAAGATATTCCTCTCTGATAAAAAAAATCATTGGCAATCCTATAGCCATTTCAAACACTATACAAACACATAGATGTATGTGGTTTAAATGCAGAAACTTCAAGGTTTTCTTCTGAGGAATGCCATAATTATTTCTTAAGTCTGAATTTTGAAGGTTTTTAAGTATCATAAGCCTTGAAAACTGCTTTAAAATTCCTTTTTCTGAATCATAGTAAAAATAAAAGGAATTAAAATAATTGCCTTTTAAGAGATGTTTGTTTGATATTTAGATCTTTAAATACTGGTTTCTAACAAAAGATTAGCCAAACAATTTGAGTTTTATCTAAAAACTGAAATGTATATTATCATATCACAGAAGTAGTACACCAGGTTGTGTTTACTTATTTATCATTTATCCAAACAATCAAGAAGTGATGTTCAGTAACTATTTGTCAACTGACCAATGTGGGGAGAACTACGCCCAGCAGGGGCAGCCTTAGGAAGTTACTTAGGTACAGATCCCAGTATACCTGAGAAATGAAGGAGAGAATCTACAACTGGGACTGGAGCCAAAGCAAAGAAAGTCACCAAGGATGCCAAAGCAAGACAATAGGTAAAGAACTGTCTTTTCAACAACTGGTACTAGAACTACTGGTGGGCCACATGCAAAAGAATAAATTCAGATACCTTGTTCATACTCTACACTAAAATGAAGTCAAAATGGGTCAATGACCTAATAAAGAGATAAACTTGAAAACTCTTAGAAGAAAACATAAGAGGTAAATCCTAGTAGAGTTGGACTTTTTCATATATGACACTGAAAGTATAAGTGACAAAAAGAAAAAATAAGTAAACTGGACTTCATCAAAATTGAAAGCATTTGTGCTTCAAAGGACATGATCAAGAATATGAAAAGACAGGAGAGACCAAAAAGAAAAAAATTAAGACAACCAACAAAATGGAAGAAAATATTTGAAAATCAAATCACATACCTGATAGAGGTCTATTAGCTAGAATATATAAAGGATCCTTAATGTCAACAATAAAAAGACAACCATATTTAAAAATGGGCAAAAGAGTTCAATAGACACTTCTCCAGGGAAGATACAAATGACTAATACACACATGAAAAGGTGTTCAAAGTCATCAGTCATTAGGGAAATGTAAATCAAAACCACAATGAACTACCACTTCACACTCAATAGGATGATTATTAAAAACAAAAACACAAAATAACAAATGTTGGTCAAGTTGTAGATAAACTGGAATCCTTATATTTCCTGATGAAACTGTAAAATAATACAACCATTTTAGAAAATAGTTTGACATAAAATGTCAAAATGTTAAACATATAATTACCATGTGACTCAGCAAATTTCCACTCCTATATATATACAGTCAAGAGAATAGGAAACATATATCCACACAAATTTGTACATGAATATTCATAACAACATTGTTGGTAATAGCCAAAAAGTAGAAACAACTCAAAAGTCCAGATTGATAAATGGTTAAACAAAACGTGGTATGTCCATACAATGGCTTATTATTTGGCAATAAAAAGGAATAAAAGACTGACATGGATGAAGTTTGAAAATATTCTTCTAAGTAAAAGAAGACAACCCCAAAAGACTACAAATTTCATTTACATGAAATGTTCAGAATGTACAGAAATCTACAGAAAGAGAAATGAGAGTAGTGGTTGCAAGGAACTGGGGCCATGAACTGTTACTAAAATTTGATAGTGGTGTTGGTTGCACAACTCTGTGAATATACTAAAAACCACTGAACCATACATTTTAAATGGGTGAATTTTGTAGTATGCGAATTATAACTCAAAGCTGTTAAAAATAAATTAAAATGCAAAAAAAAAGAAAGAAACTGAACTGTGGAACTATGAAGAGCTCGGTATCAACTAAAGCAGGAACAAAGACCAAGAAAAGCTAAGTCACCACCAAGGTGAGCCACAGAGCAGGAAGCAACAGAAACCACTCTTGTGAGGAGAGCTATAGATCTACCTGAGGGCCCGCACTTTACTCAGCCAGTGTTCACTGGGCCCCTCCTACTCCAGGCCCTGGGCTGGGCACAGGGAATGCCCTGGAGAGCCAAATCAATAGGCCCTGCTTCCCTGGGGCATGACTTGCATGGAGGGAAGGAAAGAGTGGCTAAGTCATCAAAGTATGGGGCATGTGATTATTTAATGGGGATAAGTCATCTACCGGGAAAGGAACACAGTGTACACCAGTCCAACAAAGGTCCTGAACTATAATGGAGAGAGATGGCAAGATTCTCTGAAGAACTCAAGCTTGAGTTGAAAAAGTTAAGATGAAATAGGCTTAGTACAGGGAAAAGTTGGGGGAGGAGAGTCTGAGGAAGCTGCAGAGGCAAAGGACCTGAGGCAAGACGGGAGCTGGTCTGTGTGAGCAAGCAGAGGAAGTTGGTGTGAGTGTAATGCAGAGAGCAACAGAGATGTGTGCAGACACTGAAGACAGTGTGCACAGCCAGCCGTGAAAGACCTTCCGGCCACACTGAGGATCTGGTAAAACCCTAAGCCCTACGGGAAGGCACTGGAAGGTGTTAGGCAGGTGACTAATGTCCAACTTACATTTTTGGGAAAGGGACTAGAAAAGGCCCAGGTAGCTGCCAGCAGATCAATTAAGGGGCTCCAGTAGCCAAGGAGAGGGGTGACAACGGCCTGGATGCAAGGAAGGGCAGGGCACATCAGGGCCAGTACACAGGATCTGCTAGGTGGAGTGGATGAAAAAACATGCCAGCTCTTGCTACAAGGTCTTATGCAAGCCTCTCTGGGAGGCCCCATGGTCAGTTTCTCTCCCTTAATCTCACGTATCCTTAAATTAACCCATTAACTAAGGTAATCTGAACACCTGTCTCTGTTTCAATACTTCTATCACCACTCATAGGGCATTTGGCACTCAAAGCTCCCAATCTCAGTTACCAGAGAAACCAGGCCATTCTCAGCTGTCCTCCTTTTGCTGAAGGACAGCCCTGGGATGAAGCTAAAAATGTTCACACGACAACACCCATGCTGCCAACACGTGCAAGTGAAACTTACTCTAGCGCTCTCGGCCCCCTACAGAAATACAACTCAGATCGCAGCAGTCTCCTGCTTAAAACCTTTCCATACATCCCCACTGGTCTTAGGATTCAAGCCAAATCCAAATTTGCAAGTTAAAAGAAATATTCCTTAAAAACTTGGGAGGGGCTATTCAATTTAAAAAAAATGAAACTAATATTAAAAATCCCTAAGAATTCTCTATGTGGTCACAAAGCGCCTAGACATTACATTACGGGTAGATTCGTTTTGTCTGCCTCCCTCACTAGAAGGTAAGCCCCATGGTGACAGAGTTAGACCAGTGCCGGACCCACAGCAGTGGCTCCTCCAACTGCTGCGGGGAGGAAAGCCCCAGGTACCGCTGTGACTGATGAAAAATTCTAAGCACTGTTCTTTATTCATTAATCCAAAAGAAAGGGTAGGTAAGGTGGTAACATAAGTAATACCAATATATTGGTTCAAGAGTTTTTTCAATTTCAAAAGTCATCTGTAGTTACAAGAAAATACAGACAATCAAAGGGGACAAATGGCCAAACCAAATAAAGAAATGCAAGTTACAAGAATGTTAAGGTATCAATATGCACCCTCTAAAACATCAAAACTCTTTCTTTCTATTAAGCCACACTCAGGCAGAGGTGGAAGCAGGGAGAGGGGAAGATAGTAAGACATTCCTGGAGAAATATCATTACTAGTGACCACGGAGGTTCTGTCTTCTTGAAAAGCAACCTGGCAAGATTTAACAAGCTCTATAAAATGGGTCACAGTCTTTAACTACAGAATCCTGCTTTATGAAATATACCGCAAGGAAACAGGGAAATAATCCAAAAGGGAAATAAAGAATTTACAAAATATGTAAATGGCCTAATGATAATAATAATAATAAGCAGGAAACATTTCAATTGGATTAAGCAAACTATGAAATATCAATACCATGGACCATTCAGCTATTAAAAAGAAGTATATGGATTCCACTGACACTTCATATATATTATTTCTACATGCATTAAAATTTTGTCAAAAAGGAGAAAACAGTAAAATCATGTGTAAAAAGGGCTCTTTGTACTTTGTACAAAACATACATAAATTTAGAAGGCTTCAAAGGCTGGTATTTACTCAAAATAAATCCACTATTAAAATTACCTGTGTTTGTGAAAGCTGAATGCTCTGGACCTGTGGAAGCAGAAAATAAGCATTTGGTAGCGGCTTTGCAGACCCTTCTGTAGAGACCCTGCGAGTACCAATTCCAGATACCTGCAGGAAAAAGAAAGACTTAATTACTCCACTGTGAGCTCTGATCTGTAGCTATCACCTTGGCCTTCCAGACTCTATTCATCCAATTACTTTATCTTTGTCTACCGAAAAAGTAACAAGAGTTGCTGAATTAAGCTCATTATAGCAACTGTTTTCAGAAACAGACAAGTTTCCTGATTAGGGGACCACATGTTTAATGGAATCCAGTAAGAATTAACCACAAAAATGCGAGATCTTGGCTCTTAAATTACTTGATACCACATCCTATTAAAAATGTCACAGATACCACTTAAGATAAAGATTCCTAACTATGTTTGTGAACTACAAAATGTTCTTCACACTCTATCCCTAGACCTTGATATGAATAGTAAGCTCGCTAAGATGCAATCCATGACCTGATCACAAATACTCCTGATCCCAGGAGGGGAGGAGTCTAAATCACTGGAGGCTACCTTTACAGCTCCTTCTCCTTGGATTATTTGTGAGATGAGGGCCGGAAATTTTGAAAGCCTGCTGTATTTTATACTAGGAAACTGTATGGTATATTTCTGTTTTGTTCCAATACCCTTCAACGATCCGCAGTGAGAGCCACAGCTCTGCACTGGGTACTGAAGACGGCCAACCACGTGGCCGGGAAGCAAAAGACAGGGGAAAGCTCGTGAGTGTAAGGAACATCATTAACTGTTACATTTTAGTAACATAAACAAGGTGGCAACATTTCCAAAAGTCTTTTTTAAAATACCCAAAACTCTTCATTAAGTCAACAACCAGATCAAGTGACAAAAAGAAAAAGTTACTTACATGATAGGAAAGAACTCCGTATGAGGAGGTATTAATAAATAAAGAACTTTCAATGCTTCCTTCTTCAGTAGGTAAGAAAATAATTCTGAAGGAGGTTTTCCCCATTGCTGGAATTACCTGAAAGAAAGGTACCTAATTAGCCATTAGGAATTGGTCCCCTTTGAAGAACTGTCTTTCAGTTTTCCTTTTTGACAACTTTTGTTAACAGATGTTTGCATATTCTGTACCTTCGACTTATAAGTATCATGAATCCCTGCGACTCCCCAAATGGATCAACATCCAACAATCAAAGAGAATGTATCAAAGAACATACCACAGACTTGGGGCAAGAGAGTTTGCCATATCCTTTCACTTCCCATTGAAGTCACGTGACACACATCTTTCCTCTCCCTTCCTCTTCCATATCCATGCATTCAGTGGCCTTTACTTTACACAGTTCTAGCTCTACGTAAATAAAGTGAACCACTGAAGTACAAACATGCTGATACTTAAAGCCAGGGACAGTGTTTAACTGGGTAGATTATCATGAACAAAACAGTGGGCTCCCCCCTATACCATTACCTTAGTGTCTCAGTATTTTTTTAAAAGTGCATCAGGTAGACATAAGTAAGTGAACAAACAAAAGGAAGAAAGAAAATCTACCAGTTATTGGGGTCTTCATTAAAAGTTAGAACACTGAAATTTAAACTATTAGGAGATGAGGATTTTGAGCTCTGTGTTATAGTGCAAACTTAGCTTATAAAGGCCCATTCACTATCTCTGGGTCCTACATTTAGAAAGCAGTCCTATTTATCTTGGTAGGTTTGTCAGGTGAAGAAATCACAACTATAAACTCGTATTAGTTGGTAAATGCTTCAGCATTTGTAGTCATTTCAAGATAAACAAAATTGAATTTCTTTATTCATGAAGAAAACATACTGAGTATACAAATATTACTACCTAGTTGAGATTCCTTAAACCTTTTCTTCAATGTAGATTTCAACAGGCACCAAAATTATGAATATGAACAACTGAAAAAATAAATACTAAAGCAAACATACAGAAGGAAAGAGTTTGGGTAGCAGAAAAGGGGAGACAGGGAGCAGAAAGTAAAAACTTTATGCCAAAGAAAGCAAAAAAACCTGGCAACCTGCCCCAGCATAGTTTCCAAGAGTACATCAACACTTACCCTGCAATAAACAGGAGGCACATGGAAATGTCTGGCAGCTGTAAACACTGAATTCACCACGACCTCACTCTCCTTGCTAGGGTTATAAGCATAGAGAATCTGTGCTGAAGGGTGTCCCAGGAATCTAGGAGGGGAACAGGGAGAAAAGGTACTGTGTTGTGTGGTTATAAATTTAACTATCCATCCATAAATACATACATACATCCAAACATACATATACTTTAAACCCAGATCCATTCATCCATCCATCCATTCATCCATCTATCCATACTACTTTAAACCAAGAAAGCTTGATGTTCATTACTAAGTTAAAAGCAACAATGACCAAATCTTGTTATTAGTGAAACATTTAATCCACAACAGTTAAAAATCTAAAAAAGAAATCCTTTCTTTTGCAAGATTTACGCCAACCCACAGTAGCACCCCCACCGCTTTTTGTGTTCAAAGAATTCAATCCATCTAGGCCATTAGATGCTTGCAAAAAAGCACAGTGGAAACTAGGCACTTCTCTAATTTTGGTCTCTAATTGAAATGAAAGTATGTTTAGATAAGAAATTATACTCATAGAAAAACCCAATTTTCTTCGGGTTTTTTTTCTGAGTAACAAATTTTGGGCTTTGGGGGGAAATGCATTTCAACTTGCAAAGAGACTTTAGTAAACCTTAGAAAAGTTAAACGTTAATTGTTGCTAAAGACCATTCTTATGAGAAAAATGAAAACTCTACAACACTTTCTAGAAGTGGTTCTTATCCACTTAAATCATGAGTCTATTAGAAAACTGATGAAACCTTTGGCTCCTCCCTCCACAAGTATGCACACACAAAAAGTTTTATAATTTCAAAACTTGCCATGAATTTCAGAAAAAGACTGTCTGCTCTACAGCAACACCCTAACTACTGAGGAAGATCTCCATGTCGATTCTTCTCTTTCTGGATGTGCTGTCCACCTACGAGGATGGCTCTCACAAAGAAAGCACAGGAGGGCAGGAGTTACCTGCAGGGAGCCCTCTAATCACTTAACTGTCACTCCTACCGATTCGCTCTGGTTAAATCACGTTGTAATAGAGAGCTGGCAAAAATTTCACTGAAACTTTACTCCACTTTTAACACACTTGGTGGCAGAGACCCAAATATTCAGCTCTCACTAGAACAGACTAGAAATAAAACTACATTCTAGCTTCAGCAAAAATTCATCTACATTATGTTTGTATTTCCCTGATTTTATTTTGATTTCTCTGATACTAAAAATGTATGGTTCAGGAAAAATTAATTGCATGTTGTTTCTCTTACATACAATGGGATTTCCAACATACTGTATTACCAGCATTGAATCCTTGGAATTTTTCTCCTAGCTTTTCCTATTTCTAATCACAAGTCTTAATTGAAGTTTTTATATGTCCAAAGTGTATTTTTAAAAAGTCCTTACAGCCAGATACAAATAAAATATCACCCATGTGAAAAGGGACTGGGGAGGATGGGTGGGAAGGGAGAGAACAAGGGGGAAAAGGGGGCATTATGATTGGCACACATGATGTAGCAGGGGGGACAGGGGAAGGGCAGTATATACAGAGAAGACAGGTAGTGATTCTATAGCATCTTCCAACGCTGATGGACAGTACCTGTAATGGGGTATGCGGGGGGACTTGATAGTGGGGGAGTCTAGTAGCCATAATGTTGTTCAAGTAATTGTACATTAACAATATCAAAATAAAAGATAAAAATAAAAATAAATAAATAAAAATATCACCCATGTGATTAAAAACCTGATTTTTAGAGTGTACTTACATAACACAACTAAAACTGTTTTATACTACCACAGCACAAAGGGTCACCTCAGAAAGCCGGACCTCAGAAGTACTGGGCTCCCACTGGCCTCTTCTCTCAATTAAATAAATAAGGACCTTCCATGGTTTTAGGTGAATCATATGAATCAGCCAGCAAAGTTATTAATACTTATCCTCAAGTCTTTATATCCCATTCATATAATTGGAAGACAAGATTTTTAGTTTCTGAGATACAAATGCCTCCCTGAGAAACACATTAGAAAATGAGACTGTAAAACCGCCATACTGAGGAGTTCAGTGGCTGCAGGTACCAGACCTCACCAGCCCTAATGGGGCATGCTGGCTGTAACCTAGCTACGGCTGTACTATTTTTATTCTATTTTTTTTAATTCTATTTTTAAAAGTGTTACGAGGATAAGAATTTGCTTCAAATAGTGACAACTGGAAGACACTCTCTTAATTTAATGGTACAAAAAAAATCATTAAAATCTCTTATGAATGATTAATCTCAGGACCAGCACAATATTAACCCTTAAAATAAACCCTAAGAAGTAAGCAGAGGGCATCTCTGCACACATGATGCTGACTCTACATCCTAGAAGGAAACCAAAGCTATGAAAAGGGATGGGGTTTGTCCAAGGTCAACGTCAAAAATAAACAGTAGCAAAAACTGAACAAGGGCAATTAAGAATCAGGAGAACTCTCTGGTTTAAGTTTTAATTGAATACCCATAAATTATGCCATTTGTCAGAAGTATAGTAAAACAACTAATTTTTAAAGCGCCCTATTCAAACTACAGTTTGTTCTTGTTGAGATTTTTTTAAATTTCAGCAAAAACAGTTTATTATTATAATCATATCCTACATCTCAGTAATAAGAAACAAAGTATGGTGTATGCTGGCTTAGAAATCAGATTTATTCTGTCATTTCTAGTGAAATGACCTTGGGCAAACTGCATTACTCTTCAGCAACAAATATATGAGCATTTATAGTACATGCTCAAATAGAGAGATATTGGAAAATGATACACACATTCAGATGACACCTGTCCTTCCAGGACTGATATAGAACTCAATGACAAGAGACATGGTTGTGCTTTGACAGTACTAAAAGTACTACATAAACGTCACTGAATCATCCAAAGGTGATTCAAGACTAAGAATCAGTAATCTTTTCAAGTCAAAGACCTTAAACATTTTTATTTTTTCAATTTGCTTTCAGCTCTCTGGACCAGCAAATGATGTAAACAGCTAATATAGCTAACATATACATACATACATGTACACTGATTATAGGATTTTTATGTTACTGAAGAATAAATACAGACAGCCAGCATCCAATGAGCTGGAATTGTTATCTTAATCTAACTGTGCTTACTACTATCCACCTTACTACATCTACCAACCTATAATATACACTCTTTAATGGAGGTCCTGCATTAAAATTTCTTCTTATGATAATGACTTCTCACAAAAGCAAAGTGCACCTTCAGAATTTACAATCAGGGAGGTTTTCTCTTAAATTCAGCTTCTAATAAAATGTCCTTACCTAAGAGTAAAAATACAAAAATTCAAAAACAAAAACAGCAGACACCTAGTATCTTGTCAAGTCAGCAAGCTCCCTTCACACTTCGTCTCTTCTTCCTTTTACAGAATCTCCTTTAAAAGCTCAAAAAGGTATTTTTAAATTTAAAATTCCTTCTCCTTCAATGCAGCTCTAATCTTTTGAGGACCAGAGGGAAATGAAAGGAAATGCAGATGAATAGTAGGGCACACCAGGAGACCACCACTAACTCACGCCAGATGCTCTTCTAGCACCATGGTTATTGCATTCGCATATTTTTCTTGTAACTCAAAAAAGCTCTCCGCAAAACTGAAGTGATGTTCCAGGCTGCTTAAAACAAGCACAGCTTTTACATCTAAAACACACTTTCACTTCTACCCTTAAAACTCTACTAATCTGAAATTATCTCTACCCAGTGCTGCAATATTTGGTACCCAACGAGTTTAAGACTTTAACTTTCAAACTTCATCACAGCCAACAAGAGTGCTTAAGTTCTGCTTCTGCATAGCTTCACCCTTCTCTTCCTTAATTTCTCGCAGGTCCCAGATTAGACCCTCAAACAATACTTGTATCACAACTGCCTTCATCTCCTATTCTTAACACGATATACTGTAAATAATTACAGCTTATATGCTGTCTTCCCCACTTGTTTCCAAAGCCTTAATCATAATAACTAACATTTGTACAGTGAAATTTTGAGTCCCAAAGGAGGGCAAACAGTAAAAAAGAGTTATGAAATGAATTCAGGAACCATCAGTATTTAAAGCTTTTCATTTATAGAAGAAGCTAATTTGTTTCAGAAAAACAAGGACCTACCATTTGACTTCTTACTAAATGTCAATCACTATAAAATGTTACAAGGTATACTTTTTAAAAACTAAAGAAATGGCTTAAACAACTCTACTTTTCACAAAAATATTCCTTTTAGCAAGTCCTAGGATCAATATTCCTTATATTATTAATATACTTAAAATTTTATTAACATCATACACATATAAGACATCCTGAAAGCAAATAATGCAAATAAAATACATCATTAAAAATCATAAAGAAAAGTTACTCACTGAATTCCAAAATCTAGAACTGATGGCTGGAAATGTAAGCCCTTTCCACTGAATAGTTTGTCTGAGGAGCTGAAAAAGAAAAGACAAGACAGGTTAATTTTTGTTGTGAATTTAAAATCTGAACACTGAACTAAGAGGATGTACTGAGGCCAGTGACTCTCAATGCGTGAGATATAATTTCACTCTGTTATAAATTAGTCTGAACTAGGTTTTAAATGTTAATATTGATTAGAAGTCTAATATAATTCTACAGCTGTTAACAATTTGATACTTAGATTATGGTAACTTTGTATCCAAAACACAGACAAAATGGCGATGGATTTAACTTTTAATGGGCTTGATTTCTGGATGAATTCAAGTAACATGACTGTTTTCATAAATAAGTAAGGTGGGTGGAAGAGGGGGCAGAGAAGGAGGGAGCTTTGGCCTCTAACAGGGAAGGATGTGAAGCATAGCCAGAAGGCTCACCCATCACCAAGTCTGTATTTTGAAGAAAAATGATCACATAAAATTTCACATGACAGGTCACAATTTCAACAGTTGTTAGTCATTATTATGATTTCATTTTCCTTCAGAATCAAAAGCCACAAATTAACATACCAAAAAACATATTAAGGATACACATAAAAGAAGAAACATAAGCTATGGCATAATATATAGACAAATTTATTTAAAGATAAAATACGAAAAACATGGATTCTATATACATATATGTAAAAAATACATATATTTCATATATGTATATAGAATACAATGCTGTCACATGACATTTTAAAAGCCATATCATCCAAAAACATGTAACTGGAGAAGCTCCTAAATGCAACACGTATAAACTGTTTTCAAAGGCCAAAGTAAGCTCTCCCAAATACAATTTTCTTTTCCCACAAAGCGGCCTTCCACTAAGCATGGTTCATAGTCTGATCCAGGAATGGACATCTGAGTTTCAAACGTGCTGGCCAACAGAAGCTTTGTGACCTTCAGTAATTCCCTCTCCCATTTTTCTTGAAGGTGCGAACAATACAGAGACCAGACAACCCCTTCCAAAACCCTCTCATAGGAAGAATCCTGGCTGCAATCTTTCTTCCTCCCTCCACTTTTCTGCCTCTATGTAAGCCCCTCTTCTTCCATTTTTTCTCCCAAGAATCTTTTCTCTGTTATCTTCTATTTGTACCTCCTTTCTTTTATCTCCATCATCAGCTTTCCATTCATATGAGGGCACAGCGCAGTCTCCATCTGCCTAACTCCTGCCAACCCCTCCACCATGCTGAGCTTGGGCAGGAAAGAGGCATGCATGCTGCCTACTGGGTTCCCTCAAACCCTTAAAGGCCAGGACTAACTCTGTGACTTGCCTGCAAGAAAGCCCACTACCACACCAGCAGCCTCCATAAATGTTTTGAAGAGCCACAGAAAGCGACAGACACAAAGAGGTGCCAACAGCAGATACACCACAACCACCCCACTCCAGACAGAGCTGGCCAGGGCTCAGCATTCCAGGAGAAGAAGAAAACAGACAACTTCCCACGCCAAAAATTATCTTAGAGAAGTCAGGCTACTGTGCAAGTAATAAATAAAATAATTAATGACAGTCGTCTTTCTGTCTTGTGTACTGAAAGAAGTAGATTTAGCACCAGATTTCACACACAATTTCTGAATGAAGAGATTTGGAGAATTTAAGTAATTCACACAACATCACATAGCTACTAAGAGGCAGAGCCAAAATACCAATGTAAATCTGTCCAGGTCAGAAACACGAAGCTGGTATGGAGTTTAGGCCGATCCAAGTTTGCACGACCCACCAAAGGCACCAAGGCAGTTCAGCCTGCTGGGTGAGGACTGGGGCTACAGAGACCAGACCAGCCTGGTTTCCAGGCCCAAGGCCATCTCTTTTTAGTCCTGAGTAGGTCAGTCACTTAACTTTTCAAAAGTCCCAGCCTTATGATCTAATAAAATGAAGATGACAAAAAATCTACCTAATAGTTATCATGAGGTTGAAATAAGGTAATAACACCTTTGCCTCACACCTGGCACAGTTAAGCGCAATGAACATTAGATCGTGTTACTGAGAGGGTGACTCTCATCTAACAAGAAAAGCAATGAGAACAGATGGAAGAGCCAACTGAGTCTGGAGTCAGAGCCGACCTCTGGATTTAAGAGTCCCAAATGGGGTAGTGGTAATTATCTCTGAATAGAACAAATGAAACATAAACCTGGGCCATCTCGTATCATAACAGGTTTTTAAATCTGTCAGTATTTTCTTAAAAGTCATAGGATGGAGTCATCCTTCTCATTCATCAGATTGAGCTCAGCTTGACTTTACAATTTAGAAACTAGATCAAATTATAAGATTTAATATCACTTTATGATTTAAACCCATTTCAGACATAAGCATTGACCTGGAAGAAAAACACACACACACTCAGGCCCTCAAGTATTTGTTTAAAAGACTGAAAGGGGGAAAAAAGCAGCAAACCACCAAAGTTTAGTCAACCTCAGATATCAACAATTCCTCAAGTAGCACCACTAAGAAATTACACTGTGTCTGAAGATGCCAAAGGTTTCCTTTGTAAATTCGCAACTTCAACGAAGTAACTTAAAGCGTCAAGAGGTACAGCCATAAAATTTCCTACCTTTCCCCCTTTCTCTCAAAAGTCAGATTAACCTCCTCACATTTGAATCCTAAATAATATGATTATTATTAATGTCAAAGTCCACCTGGCCTCTTTCATTCTTATAAGTCCCCACATCTGGCATAAAATAAACATATGCATTTTATAAAATAAATTAGACATTTATGCCACATATTTCTAATGTGCACCCTTTTCCCATCTGTAAGATAATTTATAAGGAAAAGTCCTTTATTAAAAGAGAAAAATAAAGCAGGGACTATTTTGCTTGTATGACAAGGAGGTAGGCATAGGCACAGGAGTGGGCTTTATTCATATGGACTGTGTTACACACACCCTCTCAGTCCTGTTCTAAAGACACCCTCCTTCTGCAAATAGCTGAACTTGCCCTCAGCTGTAGGACATGTGGAAGGAATTCCGCACGTTACTTTGAAAGAGTATCTTTGCCTCAGATTACCTAAGACTTTTTCTTTTATGTTTTTTTTTTTAACTTTGGACACCTTTAAACAGTTTGAAAAAATGGCTAGTACAAAAGAAAAGAAATTTCACTGGAAATAAGAAGCCTTGGTTCAGGTCCCAGTTCTGAATTCCTATGCGACACAAGGCTTCAGTTTCCTCTTGGGCAAATTGAGGGGGCTGGGCAGGATGACTCCAAAATCCTTAGAAAAGCATTCAGATGCCCAGACGCCTATTCCTAGGAAAATTAAATCTGCTGATATCCAACACACCCTTTAAAAACATTCAGACTAGGAACTTAGATATGGAAATGAATTAACTATAACCAACCGTTCTGGCCACTCACAAATGGTATCTGACCAAAATACATCCCTCCAAACGCAATGCGCCGCCTCTCCGGAATGGGCAGCAGGGCCCAGGGACTCAGAGCCAGCCTCATAGCTTCTGGCCATTCAGTAGGACCTCGCTGCACCGAGGCAGGTGGCCGGCTCACGCAGTCTCCCCTCAAGGGTATAGTCCAGGAAGCTGGGCGAGGCTCGGATGCCAACAGGCAAAACTCAAGAGACAGAAGAGGAGAAACCTACCTGCAGAAGGAGGGAACACCTCACAGGGCCCTGGCGACCAGCTGCCCTGAACGGAAACTGAATGGAGGCTGCTCTCAGCAAAGCTACTGGCATGAGGGAAGACGCAAAGGCCTAGGCAACGCACAGGCCACGTTTGGACACCATCCTCTGAGCAAGGAAAATGCATTAGACAGGGAGCCTGTTGACTGACTGGTAGAGTGCAGAGCATAAAGCAAAGGAGGCTAATGGGAGCAGTGAGGAAAGGAGACTGCAGACGGGAGGCTGCCCTCAATCGGCACTGCAGCTAACAAAGAAGGCTTCCCCACGCGGTGGGAACTCAGAACACTGGAACAGTCGGATGCTGGTCATGACCTCCATGAGCCACAAGTCTGTGACCACCCTTAACTCCTAAAGGTAAACCTGAAGGTTTAGTAAGTTTCTGGACAATGCTGCACTGTTTCTGAACAGGGCCTGCACAGGCTGTTGTAGTCTTTTCCAAACAGGGGAAAAATAGCTTCACCTTCTAACATTTTTGAGAAACTCCCCATACAGGGAGGGTGGAGCTGTTGGGTGTTCATATTCCTAAAGGTGCTGGTTTTCATCTGTCGCTGGAAGCCCCAGTATCTATGGCTAGGTGCCTTTTATAGCAAACTCTTCCAATACCTGGAGAGACAAGCATATGTTTAAAGAAAGTTTTTTTTTAAGGATATGACAAAGCCTTTAACCACTGGTTGCGGGCAAGAAAGTTGCATGAACAATAGGAAAGGCTGCCCACCAACTTCACAAGCCACCTCTACCTCACAAAGGTAACAAAGTAGACAGCACCAAAACAACGCTAAATGCCTACACTCTGAGGTCGTCAAGGAGAGACATGTCATGTTAATGAACTACTTACTGGGCTGTTCTTAGAGTCACAAGAATGTGACTGCCCATTCAGATCCCAGTGGAAGGACCTGAAGATTCCACCAATGGAGGATTTGAGCGCTGCTAACCCCCTTGGGCCCTGAGCAGGAAACAGATATTTCTAGGACTCAGCTGCTGTTTCCAGGGACCCTGGAGGAATTTAGTACTTTTGGGTTATGCAATGAAACTGGAAGGGATCTCAGCACAGACATAGGAAGCCCCAGCCTGGGGGCAGCCCTTATTGACGCTCACCCACAGTTAGGCCAGCCCCTCCAGGGCAAAGCCTGCAGGCACCCACCAACAGGGAGCACTAATGCTGCTCTGAGCACTCCTGTGACCTAACAGTCCCCAGCTTTAGGGCCTTCGGTAAGCTGCATGACTCCTGAAATGAGTTCTATAACTAAATGACTCAAAAAATGCTACATCATAATCTTAGTGCTACAAGCTGTTTTATGCTTTTACTTTTAATTAAAAAATAATTCTTCCCAGAAATATGATTGGAAAAAATATGAAATAGACAGGCATGTCTACTTAAGTTAGAACTGCCACTCTTTCCAGAAAACAACCTGCACAGAACCACTTACCAATGGAGGCAGACCAGTAGTTTTCCCTATAAAATTCCCAAAGAGGGGAGGAAAAGCCATTAGGTAGGGCATGATTTTCCTAGTTTCTTCTATGACAGAAAGCCTCAGGCTGCAAGGTCAAAGCAAAGAGGAAAGTCCTTGGAGCAATACCAATAGCAGCCTGTCAGGGGCGCTCCCACTGCTAGCGGGATATCCAAAGCAGCCTGGCGTGCTGATGGTCAGGCCTCCCTGAGGCCAGGACTAAAGTCCTCCACACCAATCTGTCCCTCAAGTTGCAGACAACCTTCTCCTCATTCCTACCACCCAAGGATGAGATGTTCCCTCTCTCAGAGACCAACTCTACAGCCCCTTTCTCGAGGGAACCCGGGCCAATTCCAGGGCTTCACAGGCTCCCTCCGTGCTCTGTCTCCTCCACTTAACCACATTAAAGACCTATGCCCCTCTCCCCTAAGAACCTCTGACGTGCCCTACCTGCTTCAAAACCGTCTTGCCAACAGATCCAAGCTGCTGGCGAAAATAACAATGACAGCAAATCCACTTACTGAGCGCCTATAGGCTACCAAAAGCTGGGCCCAGCTCTTTATTTTCCCATGTAATCCTAAGAACCCTGTGTGGATACTATTACTATCCTATTTCCACACACAAGGAAACAAACTTTGAGGGTTCAAACAACTTCCCAAAGCCCGCTCAGCCACTGGGGTGTTGAATGGGGACTGAATGCACATTCGGAGCCCCTCGGCTACACTGCCTGCAACTCCAGTTGTCTCTGCATCCTGCCCCCTCACTCTACAAAAAGGGCCCTTGCTGAGGTCACCAGTGGTTACACACTGTGACATCAAGTCCTGAGCTTACCGAACCTCTCCAAAGGCCCCTCTCTCTTGGAGTGCCCTCCCTTGGTTTCTAGGCAATCTTGCCCAGTGTTCCTCCTCCCCCAGTGGTGTCTCCTCCTCATCTTCCTGTCCAGCTCCTCTACCTCTGCTCATCTCTCGCATGTTACTGTTCCCTCGGCTCATCCCCCGTTCTCACTCTTTCTGGCCATCACACCACCCCAGGTGTTTCACCCACACTAACAGGGTGATGCCGCCTACAAAGATGATTGTCATTTCTTCGGCTCTCCAGCATCTAAGCTTCCTTCCTACATCCACAGCTTCCCCTCTGTCACCCCTTCTGGATTCTGAAAATGCCAGGCACTAGTTTTTCTAACCGTACTTGCAGCTAAGGTGCTGGCATATGACCTAGACTTTGCTGCATCTGCCTGGGGGAGAAGGTGGGGTATCGAGAGCTGATGCCGTGAGGAAGGCAGGCAGGAGGTAGCACACCAGCAGGGCAGCAGTGTCCCCAGCAGTTACTTCCAAGACAATTGCGCTGTGGTGCTATCAGCTAAATCCCCTTTTTGCTTATTTGTTTTCTGAGCCTGGTTCTTAAGTCTTCCTAGAGATTCTGTAAGCTGCCCAACATCTTTTCAATAAATTCCTTTTCTGCTTAAATCAGCCAGAGTTGGTTTCTGTGGTTTGACTGATTCATTTCCCAAGCCTGAGTTTCTGTGGTCTAGCCCCCTCTGCTAAGCTCCTGACTCACATTTCCAAATGTTACAGACACCACCCTGCAGATGGCCCAAGGGCACATCCAAATAGAAGCCAAGTGGAGACAGCAACTTGCTTAGACTCCCCATCAGTTTGCAGCACGGTATCCCCATCTTGGTGAGTGACACCCCACCTGCCCAGACAGAAGCTTTGACACCCTGACTCCTGAGCTATTCTTAACTCCACACGCCATGCAGGCTGAGGTCTCTGCTGGAATCTGACATGCTCACACCACTCAAATCTGTCCCCTCCTTGTAGTCACACTACTGGAACCTTATATCCAAAAGACATTACATTTGCATTTCAGAGACTTTTAAAATACATTATTACATTTGCACATTTAATCATACCCCACTCCACATGCTATAAAGAACTCCTTTAGCTAAGTGGTTATGGTTAAATAATTTTGCAAAAATCTATAAAAGGAAAGACCAGTAATTAAACATATGTTTACTAACTCCATTTCCAACTTCCTCCTTACTGAAACATATGGCTTCTCATCTATGATTTAAAGACTTAACATCTTTTCCTAGACTCCTATATGTTAAAATAATGTAACTTTTAAATCTGCACATGCAAAATAGATTTTGCATTACCTTTTAGCTCTAAGACAACAAGTTAACATTGAGAAAGTAATTCAGTAGTAGACATCTCCAGCAGCAACAGAGTTGGTCAGATGCCACACATTGGAGAGAAGAAGCCAGGGCAGAAATTCACAGAGACAGTATGGAACTGGGGAGACAGGATGGAGGACTTTCCTCCTCGGTCACAGGTAGACAATGCAACTTCCTGTAATACAGTGGCTGTTTTCAGAAAACCAACTCTGACTACCCAAAGTGTCCATATAACTGCAGACAGTATTTCTCTGAACACGTGCTGGCTATTTTTTAAGCCCACCTATAGCCCTTGAGGTCGCTCAGTGGCTAAGCTCACTCACACTGTAAAAGCCGCAAAGCCAGACCCACCAAGGTGAATCGCGGAGTCTACCTGCGTTAAGACAGCATCACAGCCCAGGCGCTCTGCCCCAGAACCCAAGGTGAGTAAGAGACCGCCTAACTTTCATGGGCTTACAGTCTCGCATATGGTACAAAGTGGAGCACAGTCCTTAAGAAGAAAAACTAATGTGGGCAGGTTAGGAAGAGGTGGCATTTAAGCAGGGCCTACAAGGCTAGACACACTGTTGGCAGGTGAAAACCGAGGAAGGAGCTGCAGACAAGGGGGAACCACGAATGAAGGCATACAGGCTGCAGGAAGGTCCGCGAGGTTAAAAACTTAAGTACATGAGATGATTTCTTAGCACTTCTTGGTAGGATGAAAGAATCATCCTGTTTATAATTTCACGTTCCAGAACAATATTGTGATTCAAACACAATGAACTGGTTGACTTTTCTTTAAATCCCAATGTGTGCAAATACACCGAAGCAATCTTTAGGCAATTACAAAGAATGTCAGCAGCACTGTTGGAAAATACAATAAAAAATTTCTAAGCTTTGCAACTGTTCCCTTGAAGGGCCAGCCTCACGGCCTTCTTGGCCCCAGTGAGTGCAGAAGCCTGTGACTTCACATCCTGAGAAGAGCACAGCAATTGGTAGTCTTGGATAATATCAAGTTGCATGGGTGGGCCGCTCCTGTTTCTCAGAATACCTGGACAACGTGTTCACCAAGCTCAAGTATCCCTTTAAAAGAAAGAAAAAGGAAAACCTAGCCTCTGTAATTTTTGTGGAGGAAGGTAGAAGCAGCCCTTTGGACTGTGAAGCTGCCTACTGAACATGCTAGCACATACCCACACTTGCCCTCAGAGTGTAACTTCCTACCACCAAGCTCATCGATATGCTATAATCCCAATGTCAGAATGGAATAAAAGCTGATTTTTCTTATGCGAAACCCAAGGAATACTGACATGGAGAAACCATTCTAGAACATACCCAGAAAACAAGCACTCCTTAACACAAGTCAGAATGGCTGGGGTTTTTTTCCCCCTGGAATGTTGGGGTAGGGGATGGGAACTTAAAAATGTGTTGTCAAAGCAATTTTCCCTTGAGAAATGATGGGAAAGCTCTCATGGTCTCTTTACCAGGGTTCTGTAACAAGGACTGTTCTTCAGCCCTTAATATCTGTATCTCCTTCTTCTGTGTGATTTTTAGCTCTTCACATTTCCCAGGTTCCCCTGCAACTGGGCATGACCACAGGACCAAGTTCCAGCAAACAATGTAAGCTGACGTATCCCGTGGCAGCTTCCAAGAACCTTAGGGCCCTCTCCTTTCTCCTCTCCTCTCACCTGCTGCCTCTAACACAGATGGCTCCACCTTGCACCCTGGGTACCAGGTCCAGGACCAGGGAAGGCAACACGGTGATCTGGAGGGAGCAGGGCTCCCTGAAAACTCCCTCAAGCCAGAGGCTGTGTATCTTCTAGACTCCTACAGGAGAAAGAAAACTCCATCTTATTTTAAAGCACTGGTATTCTGTAACTCTGTTGCCTCAAAACTTAATTCTAATTGAAACAGATTTCCACCTTTTGCTAACACCAGAAACTGCCAGTGGCCGCAGCTCAACAGAACTAACACTACGCAGCCACCTCTCCTTCCAGCCATTGCTTGCTGGGGAAGGCAGGTTCTAGCAACATCAGCCTTTCATTTGGTACAGAACCAGGAAATCAGAAAGCTAAATGGCTACAGCAATAAAAGCAGCCCAAACCTGATGGTAAAACAAAGAAAATCTTAAGAAACGAAGGCTCCTGGTGCCTTTCTCTGGGAAAAGCCACTGACTGTGGTAGTGGCCCATGGAGGCTTTGGTCACATGCTGGTGGACACTGAGAAATGTCTGTATATAAACTGCCAGTAGGACTGGGCACCCAGAAACCACCTTCTAGGTAGAACCTATCATTCTGCCTCATAACCACACGTGCAGGGACAAGTTCTACACAGACACCTGCAAGGACCTCTATGACACACTGCAAAGAACCCAGGATGAAGGGGCGTCTCAACTGATGGAGCCACACCAGCAGTAATGGAGGTGGTGGTGGAGGGAACACATGCGTGATGTCCCGCGTGGTCTTCTGAGAATCAAGTGCTAGGTGGGGCCTTGGCCCAAGGAGCACCACACCATTTGCACCACAACAAAGGCACCGAGTAAAAATTATTCTACCTTTCGAAGACTGCTTGAAACACACTCAATTACTGGCATACACTCCCTCCTTCCCTAGCGCGGATGGCAAGAAACCTTCAGTGGAAAACAGCCACCTTCCAGGCTCTACACAAAGTCCTTCCACATTGTGACAAAATGCAGAAGAGCTCTTGCAAAATAAGAAGAGGAAAAGCAGGGGCACATGGTATTCTGTCTCCTAGTCAGTCTTGGGAGAAAGGATCCAAAGAATAAGAAGGTATAGCAGTGAAGAGAAGTTTGCTGAATTCCCAGGGCCCACAGCTTCACTGGGTTCCGGTCAGAGACCACCAACCCCCAAGGATAGACTTAACTAGAAAGGTGAGTACAAGAGATCATGTTTGGGTGACCAGAATTTCAGTTTCTGCTGAAATAAAGGCAACACCTGAGGTCCACTGTGAAGATCAAATGGAATTTTTAGGTAGACATGTGCAAATAAGTGCCCAGCAGAGCTTTTGCTCAGGGGTGGGAGGCAGAAAAATCAAATATTAGATCAGCAGAAAAGCAAAATAATGAAGTTCATTTTCTGATTTCCATGGACTCTCCAGAAGTAAATCAGGACAAGGCTAAATGGCATCTGTTTTCAGAATTTAACGTATGGGAAGGTGGGCAAAAAGCCTTCAATTTAAATCAAGCGAGCTGACAGTCGGGCCGCACTCACACGACCAGCAGGAGAAGTAGCAGGAGCCTCCCTTTCAATTCAGCCCTGGAATTTAATTGTTCTTAACTATACAGACACCACTCATATGCAAATAGTGCATCAAGGGTTTTCCTTTTAAATTGTAATTTCTCTTTCAAACCCTTGAGGCACTGATGTGTAATTGCAGAAGATGTCACTGAAGAAAGAAAGGACCCTCGGTCACTTCGTCCAGGAGAGTGGCCCCTCTCAGCAGGCACCCTCCCACCCTTTGGCCCTGCGGGCGCGTTACCCACCCTGCGGCCAGGCCTTCCCCTCTCGCGGTGGGTCTGCACTTCTCTAACACCTTGCCCTTCTCCTTCCTGCATTCTCCATGCCTAGACAAAGCACAGTATGAATCCAGCGCAGACTCCAGTGCCCAGCAGAGAAGAGAGGGAAAAGCAAAGATCAGCCGGCTGCGGCTGTTTTATCTCTTCAATCCTGGTATCAATGAGCACCCACTCCAAAAGCAGCAGAGCTCTGTAATACAAACTGTGTTTTGAAGATAATAATAGCAACATGAAAAAAAAATGCTGCCAACAAGTAAATAAAAGGAAACAAAACTGTCATGTGCAACCGGATTACAACTAAAAAAATAAATGAGGAAAATGAAAAGGCAGTTAAATTTCCCTTCCCACCCTCTCTCCGCCACTTTCCAAAACTGTTGCATAGTTCAATGTCTTTGAGAATACTAAAATGTTCAGTTACCTGCTTTTAGAAAACTCAAGAGCAACTGGAAGGTACATTCTTCTTAAATACAACTTGTAATTATTTCTTTTTATCTATTCGGGTAACACATTTCCACATTTATAAGTTATTTAAAAGCTAACAAATTCCAGTTCCAAAATATTTGGTTGTTACTTTGCTCCACTTCCCTGACTCACTGGGTACTTTTCAGTCTCTGTGGCCCCTCCTCAGATACCTCTTCAGGACAGAGGCACCCCAGGCTCCAGGCCCCACCATCTCTTTCCCACCTACGGTCACTCACTTCCTGCTCCGTCCCCATGTCAAGGCTCTCTACATCACCCAAATTCCCTCTACTGAGCCCTCTCTCGAACCCTAGCACTCCAGCTGCCCATCTGCAGGGCAACTGGGATGTCTAAAAGACATTTCTAAAGATCTAAAATAAAATTCTTGTCCTGATGCCAATCTACTCCATCAACAGTAATCTTGGCTCGGTTGTTACAACCCAATAATCTTGGAATAACCTCAAGTGTTCTCTGCCCCACATCCCACATCTATCCATTGTTCATCGCATGAACGCTGCTTTCAAAACATAGCAGGAACCTCCTCCCCAGCTTCCCCACCTCCTCCACCCCGGTCAAGCACCACCAACTCTCTTGATCTCTTGGTTCCTGGCTCCAGTGGCTTCAACTGGTCTTCCTTGCAATGTAGACTCAACCCCAGCCAGAAAGGCCTTTTTAAACCTAATTCAGATCATGTCACTGCTCTGCTCAAAACCCCAAAATGACTTCCCATTTCAAAGGCCTCATATGCCGCCCCCACCCCCGCGCCCGCCCCCCACCCCCACCCCCGCACTACACTCTCCCCAGCGGCCTCACGTCTTCAGTTCCCTCCCCTGCTCGGGAGGGGCTCTGCCCTGGCTGTTCTGTGAACACTCCAAGCATGAGTTCCCACGGCATGGCCTGTGCACAGACCCAGGCCTCCTCAGTCTAGAACACTCTTCTTCCAGACAGCCTCATGAGGAACTCCCCCATATCTCCTCCAAATCTTTGTAAAACTGAAACACTCTTGTTTATAATGACAGTCCCCATCCCACAATCAATCCTCATCTTCTTTTCCCTTACCCTATTTCTTCAACTTTCTCCATCCCACATTCTGTCTTCAAACACCCCCAAAATTCAGTTGCTTATTATATGTAGATTTGCTGCCTCTTCCCCATATCCTATCAGACGGCAAGTTCCGCTAGGTCAGGGACTTTGGTCTCTTTTGTGTGCCCCAAGCATTTAGAGAACAACCACTGGATAAGATCTGTTAAGTAAAAGAAAGACTTTTCATCTGGTGTCATGGATTTATAAAATCACAATTCAGGCCTTAGAATACAATCATCCAGTACAGTTATCCTCATGGTGGTAACCTCAGCACCACAGGGTCATGAAAAAAAAAATGTTTCCCAAATATTAATTTAAACCTTTACCAAATCTAGTAAAGTGAGTGAATGAGTGAAAGAAAAACAAGGTACGTATAATTTTTAAAACCATGTCAGGTAAGTTACATTATTTATTTACCTTTAAAAAAAATGTCTAGCCATGTCAAAGGTATACAAATTAGAGTAAGTTATAAATTACAAAAGCTGTAATTAATAAAATACTAAGATAACTAAGAAATTAAAAAACAAGAGAAGATATTAAACTATTGAGAAAAGCAAAGCTTTGAATCAGGCACTGAAACCTTGTGGAAGAGATGAAGTGGGGACCATGAGACTAGAGCCAGTTTGTTAACTGTCAGCTGGGGAGAATCTTCTGGAAGACAGCATCTAGAGCCCGGATCTGGTTTTAATCCTTTAATTGTCTGAATCAGCACCACTAGTTACTACAACGTGCCTGAGATGGCTGTTTTGGTCCCACTGCTTGAATAGGTAGATTTGTAATCCCAGAAAGAATAAATGAAAATCTACAGTATTTATAAACACCAACAACACAAAAATAGAGGCAAGCTGAGCTGAGGGCTGGTATCTGACCCTCAGGCTCCCTTCTGCTACCTCAGTGTCACTCCTGGTTCAAGTGCCAGTGGGGAGCAGATGTGCACCCCTTCCCCACACCTCGTCCCCCCAGCTAAATGAAAGGGCTCAGTGAGAGGTGGAGATAGAATCCGTAAATTCACCTACTCCTGAAGCCAACAGCCCTCCTTCTTCCAGGTTCTAAGAGCTAATAAATTCTTTTTAATGCTTAACTAAATGACTGGAATCTGTCACTTGAAGATGAAAATGTCCCAACTAGTAGTACAATGAACCCAGTAACTAAAATATAATTCATGAGGTTGGGTCCAAAAGTCAGGAAAGCAGGTAACCTTTGGAACATTAAAATACATTTTACGACTTTATAAAACAAATGCTTTCTGAGAAATAGGATGACTCTGCATAAGGACTAAAATAATCTGCATCCCCACAAAAAAGGGGGTAAAGAAGTGCTTCCTAAGAAGTGAAAATTACGTTTTCTTTATAAATTAACAGTTTGTTTTAAGAGGAGTAGAAATATCCTGAAGTTAGGTTGTGGCAATGGCTGCACAACCCTGCAGATTAACTAAAAAACACTGAACTGCACACTTTAAATGGTTTAATTGTACGGTATGTGGATTATATCTCAATAAAGCTGTTCTTTAAGGAAAAAAAAAAACAAGTGCACATGCCAGCCTCCTAATTCAATCATTTTGTCAGGATTTTGTAAGAAATAAAAGCCATTTCTGCAGATGCATCTTCTCAAACATGTACCCATACAAGCCCTCCAAGCTCATTTCCTTTCTGTGCACACAGATGCCTCTTATATACATAATGAAAATGCCATATGCAGATGTATTTGATTAGGGCCATCCACATTTCCCATCGTTATGCAGCACTTTGTAAGCTGCAGTTAATTCCTGCCTATTATCCAAGTGCAAAATCATGCTGCTTAATTTCAAGCAGCCTGGCAGCTGCAGAGGAAGAACAGCCTTGCCCTTCAGTGGAGACGCATCTGACATATACCCCTGCTGTTACAAGGCCTCCAATCATTCAGTGCTCATCAACTTCAATCAAGTGGGCACTATTAGATTGGAGCACAACGGCGATTCCTTCTCCGTGTGTTAAGCATGGACCTTCAAACTATCAACTTGAGAAGATGAACAGGAGGGGCAGAAATCAAGACGGGTGTTTGGAGAGCTTTTCACCATGGGGGTCAGGCCAGGGAGAGGGGTGAAGGGTGTGAAAAAACCGAGAGCAGAGCAAATGCTTACACCAAGGCATGTTCTCTCCCTCTGCAATCTCCATCCCCTTATTAATAATCTTCACAGACATGTGAGCCCTGGCTCCCTAAACCACCTGGCCTCCAGAGCTCAATAACCTCCAATACTTGTCTTTGTTTTTTACTCCGAATCCACCAGTTCTCAACTAATCCTTTGACCTCCCTTCTGAGGAGGCATTTCCGTATTTTAAATAGCTTTCATTGTGGTTTCCCTTTAACTATAAACAGAGATAAGAAAATATACTAACAGTACTTTATACAGTGAAATGGTACTTCATTGTGAAATGCCATATGTATGCAATAAAATACTATATATATTCAGTTAAAATTTTAACTCTTATATGCAACTCCATTTTTATCTGTATTCAGGAATACTTTAAAAATATATTTCTTTTCTCCACTAATAACAAAAGAGGGAAATCCTGTACACTCATGTTAGAAATACTGCCACATTCTGGCAGTAGTTACAGAACTAATCCCTTTAAATCCAAGAAAAGGTAAATCCCCTGCAGGGGACTCTTTAAAATTGTGTAGCTACTAAACGGGGACTCTTTAAAATTGTGTAGCTACTAAACATTTCCTCCCTTTTAAAAAGAATCATCATGAGCACCGGCTCAGAGTCAAGAAATTTAGCCCACTGATACCAGTTTGGCCATTTCTCAGAGGAAAGCAGAGGCAGCATTCTAAAATATGGATTTTAGGTTGCCAGCAGTTCCTCCTGAGTCAGGCTCTCTAGGGGTAGAGCCTGGAAATCTGCATTTTGGGAAGAGCTCTCCCAAGTAATTCCACTGTCCTTGCACCCATTAGGAAAGCAGAATGTATGTGCATTAGGGAACCACAGATCCTTTTCACCATCTCTCTGCTGCACATTCCAGAATCCTTCCCGTGATACTACTTGCAATACAACTCATTCCCTTTATAAAATTCTTCGGTCTCAGCCAAGAGTCAAGTTGCAGGAAACAAGCTAGCTAGTTTAACCAGAAAGAGATTTTAATATAAGGAATTAGGTGCTTATGAGATTGTTGAAAAGTGCAAGGGAGCAGGCTCTATGCTAGGCCTCCTGGGAGAACTCCCAGAACAATGGGGAACTGGTCCACCAATGGCGCTGGTACCTCTGTCGGGGATGGCGGGGCACCTCAGGAAGCTGCCCTGGAACTAGAGAGTCAGCTGGGATCCCAGGACCTGCGAGCTGTCTCTGCCACCACAACTGTTCCTACCCCAAATACCCAACTAAGTCAAATCATGGGAAAAATTCTCCAGTTTTTGCTATGCTCCAGAGGTTGAACTTACATGAGTTAAATGTGTTTCTAATGCTATGCACTGAACAGTGGTCACCAGGCTTGAGTCCAGCATGGCCAGTCTACTCTTTACAGCAGACCTTAACTCTACACAGACTGATGCAGCTTTCACCTTCCAAGCAGTCTTGGACACCCTCGATTCCCTCTTATCTACCTCACTTCCTCTGGGCCTTTCTGCTACTTCCGTCCTGTGGGGACACCTACTAATTCAGATCACAGTACTTTATCTCATCTTTTCAATTTCTTCTTGTTCAGCCTGTCTAGATTTTTTAGGGTCCTGATTTTTATCACCCAATTAACTGGCTCTTTGCCCCCAATCCTATCATTCACCAAATTAATGATACCTGAAATAAACAATATTTATAAAAGATATACTAACACCACCTTCACTGGAAAACTCTAATAGTCACATTACCAAGATCAGCCCAAATTCAACCAGCATTTTTTACACAGTATTTTCTGGACTCTATGCCCAGCAAAGCAGTGGGTGCTGTGAAGGAACAAAAGACTCTGACCACAACAAGCTGGTATTCTCAGAGAAGCAGCAGAGACCAAGAGAAGAAAATAAGAGAGACAGAAAGAATTTTAGATGCTGCAAATAGGACATTTCACACAAATATGAACTATAAACTCCGATTTGAAATAATGATGATTGTTCTTTTCTTAAAGCACACATGAGGTTTTCTGAAATGAACATATGGTACTGAAAGGAAGGGACCGACACACAGCAGCAATTCGCCGGAGAATTCCGCTTTATTGGGGAAAGGTGCTGGGTTATATAGGAAGGGGCATGGGGTGATTGTGGTGTTACTTCTACGGGGCTGGTGGCTATTGGCTAGGTGCTGGGAGTGGGAGTGGGGAGAGAGGTGATTGGTCTTTAGGTGGCGCCGTCGGGAACTGAGGACCCGGAAGAGAAGCCGGAAGTTCGCCATCTTACTGGTGGGGGCCCTTCATTCCCCCCTTTCTCCTCTATGGGGTTGTGGACGTTGCTTTCTTTCTGACTGCTTCCTGCTGAATGGGGGCGGAGAAGGGAGTGAGGGCTTGAGGATTGGGGAGAAAGGGTTGATAGGACTCCCCACAGTAAGGACGAGTAGATGTGGACCTCTTTAGGTTGGAAATCAATGAAGGTTCTTTGTAACTATAGGTCGAGGACTTGTTGATTCTAATGGTGCCAGGAGGATACGGGTGCCAGAAGCCAGGCGTCTGTGGCCATTGTTTCCAGGAACAGTTTTTAGTGGAGAGAGGGGTCCATCTCAGCGTGTGGTGGGGAGGTCACGTGAGGATGAGGGATCTTCTGTGGCCAGAAGCTGATAGTTCCTGAGTAAAAGCTGGTTGAAAGTTTGATTAGAGATTTTACTGACTTGGGATTTGATAAACTTTACTATACAAGGTAAGAAGAGACAGGCGAGAAGAATGATTATTATGGGGCCTGCAATGGGCCAGAGCCAGGTAAGGAGGGGGTTTGTTAGTACTGAAGAGAATGGGTTGGAATTGGAAGCAGAGTGGAGGCTGGAGGCAAGGTCGGTGAGTTTGGTAATGTCAGTTTCTACAATGCCGGATTCATTGATGTAATAGCAGCAGTCTTCTCGAAGGATGACGCAGGTGCTGCCCTTTTTGGCTGTAAGCAGATTTAAGGCCCACCGGTTTTGAAGGGTGACCGTAGCTAGCAAAGTGACCTGTCTTTGGAGAGAGGCTAGGGAATCGGCAGTGGATGTCAGGGCTCTTTTAAGTTTGTCGTTGAGATCTCTAATTGCCCATAGAGAGTGACTCAAGGCTCCTCTCGAAAACCCTGCCCCAATGGCTGAGGTGGTCAAAGAGATACTGACTATGATGGAAAAGAAAGCAGCCCTTTTTGTGCAAGAGGGCAAGGGAGGTTGGAGGTCAAGAAATTCTGCCATGCTGTAATTGGGGTGACGAGAATGCAGGGTGTGCTGGAGTTGGGAGGCAGTGAGTTGAAAAGACTGCCATTACACTAAAATAAGTGTCCCGGTTGAGTGAAAGTCTTAGAGCCGGAGGTAGGGGTGTAGATAGAGAGGCAGTGAAGTGCACTGGAAGGGGGTGGAGCTGGGCCTACACAGTGGTGGATGGTGAGATTATTTGTGTATTCTGGTTCTCATAGGGGTATGTCTGCCAGGGGGCGGAGGGGTTGTCCTTCTGCATGGAAGGAGTAGTTGGAAATATTAAGGGGCACTGCGGCCAGCAATGGGCGCTGTAGTGATGCGCATAAGAAACAATTGGCAATGTTGAGGGTGTGGTTGAGAAAGATGGTGGTGTCTCGACTAAGCTGTAACTAAGAGTAGGAGGAATAAGATGAAGAAGTGCTGTCAAGAGTTTGGATAATGACTTTTTCGGAATGTCCGATATCTGATGCAACTTGAGAGATCTGGGAGTGAGAGGGAACATACTCTCGAGAGATATGAAGGGTACCGTGGGGGGGTGAGGACCCCCCATAGTAAACTGAGGCTGTGACTCCGGCGGCCCATCGAGAGTCCCAGGGACCTGGGATTGATAAGGAGAATGAGCTGTTGGGGTATTTTATGAAACGGTTGGAGGAGTAATACTGTGGGTACTGGGAGTTACTCATGTAGTGAATGGCACAGACCAGTAGGGACATCCCCCGTAGGTGTTTTGCCATCACCTGCAATAAGCTTGTCTTTGGTCATAGAGGAAGCAGAGGTAGGGAGAATAAAGGTAGCTGTTAGTGAACACTTCGGTGGAGGGAGGAAAGTGGAGGTATAAAGGCTCGGAGCAGCTTTTCAGAGGGCAGTCTGATGTGGCAATGAGGGCAGTAATTTTTGTTTGATGCTGTGTGTAAGTCCGTCTGACTTTGAATCACCATACAAAGGAGGCTGGGGTGGCGAGGAAGACAACAGGAATGAGGAAAAAAAGCGAGAGAGAGCGAGGGAGCAGTAAAGGAGGAAAAAGTTATGATTCGGGTGTGGATGGCAAAGGGGGTGAACAGGATTTTGGAGGAAAGAGGACAGTAAGGTCAGGAGTCTGGAGGGAGGGAGAGTCTGTAAACTTTTGTAGGTTAAGAGATCTTTTCGGTGATGTGGGGACAGAATGGTAAGGGGCGCCCTGAATGTCAGTTTATGAGCTTCCTTCTGCAAGAGCTGTCCAGTGGCTAATGCCCGTAGGCAGGGGGCCCATCCTTGAACTGTGGGGTCTAATTGCTTGGAAAGATAAGCTACTGGGGCAAAGGATGGGCCATAATATTGGCTTAGGACTCTTAGAGCTTGACTGGACCTCTCATGAATGTATAATGAGAAGGGCTTTGACAAATCAGGAAGATGGAGAGCTGGGGCTTCCACAAGGGCTCGACGGAGCTTAATGAAGGAGTGTTGGGGTGAGGAGGATAATGGTTCTTCAGGGGGCCCTTGCTGAGGTCGTATAGGGGGCTTGCTAACAGGGAGAAGTTAGGGATCCACGCTCTAAAATACTTAGCCAGGCCTAGAAAGGAAAGGATTTCTGTCTTGGTTTTGGGAATGGGCAGGTCAGAGAGGAGCCATTTTCTGTCTAAGGTAATGGACTTTCTTTGTTGAGATAGAAGAAATCGGAGGTAAGTGACAGAAGGGGAAAAGATTTGAGCTTTGACAGGGGATACCTGGTAACTTCTGGAAGCTAGAAGGTTAAGTAGGGAGGCAGTGTCAAGTTGAGACTGTTCTTACGAGGGACTGCAGAGTAGATCATCCACGTATTGTAATAAGGTGGACTCGGAAGCTTTGTGGCAAAACTGTCTAAGTGAGTTGTTCAGAATGTCTTGTGTATGGGTCTGTCCAGGTGAAGGCGAAAAAATCTTGGGAGGAGGGGTCTCGGGAGGCTAAGGCAGGGCAGCAATAAAAGGGTGTATGGATTTGGGACTAAGGGATGGATAGGGACGATGGCCATGTTGATGAGGCGAAGGTCTTGGACGAGGCGGAAAGATCTGTTGGTTTTTTTAACAGCTAATATGGGGGTATTAAACAGGGAGTGAGTGGGTCTGAGGTAATTTTTGTTTAAAAGATCTTGAATGATGGGTTGGAGGCCTATGAGGGCTGAAGTGGTTAGGGGGTATTGGGCCTGACAGATATACTGAGAGGGGTCACGTAATTTGATAGAGGCAGGAGGACAGAGAGCCATGGAGGGGCTTGTAATGTCCCAAACTTTGGGATTTACAGGGTGTATGAGGGCGGAACTGGAGCTTTCATTGGGTAGAGGGGGGTCGTCGGCTATGAGGGCCATCAGAAAGGGAGTACTGGGGGCTGTGGGAGTGGATATAGTTATGGAAACATGGAGGAGAGAAAGGATGTCCCATCTTAGTAAGGGGATGGGACACTAGGACATAACCAGGAAGGAGTGGGAGAAAGGTATGGGATTGTCTTGGATTGTGCATAAAAGGGGGGGGGTTTAATGGGAAAATCTGTTTTCCTCCTACCCCAACTATAGGAGTAATGGCAGGCGTGGTAGGGCCCCGGTATTCCCGCAAGACTGAGAAGGTGGCTCCTGTATCTAGGAGGAAGGAGATGGGGCGACCATCTATTACTGAAGTAACCCTGGGCTCCTGTTTGGTGATGGAAATGGTCGGGCGAGAAGCTCCCAGGCCCCGTCAATCTTCTTCTGCCAGCCCCACTACGGCAGGCTTAGGATGGGGGTTGTTCGTCCAGCCTCCCCTTTGGGTGGCTGGGCAATCAGACCTCCAGTGGCCCTTTCTGTGGCATCTGGGGCATGGGGTGGTAGGAGATCTGGGGTAGGGGCATGCCCTTGACTAATGTCCTTCTTGTCCGCACTTGAAACAAGCTCCTGGGGGGGGCTTGTTTGTAGAAGGGCGCCCAGGTTGTGGTTTTATCAGCTGGGCCAGCATTTGGAAATTGGCCTGATCAGCCTTTTGTTTACGGCGTTCTTTCTCCTCCTCCTGGTTATGGAAGACTTTAAAGGCCACTGTTAGGATCTCAATCTGTGGGGTAGTGGGGCCCTGTTCTAACTTTTTGAGTTTAGCTTTAATGTCGGGGTAGCTTTGAGCTAGGAAGTATGTCATAAGGACATGTCTCCCGTCAGGTGTTTCTGAGTCCAGGCTGGTATACTGTAATAGGGCTTGAGTGAGTCTGTCTAAGAACTCGGAGGGAGCTTTTGAAAATTGATTATTTACGAGCTGCTTTTTTCAGACCTGCTATTAAGCAGCAGGCGAAGATATCTCGAGAGCGGAGACTCACGGTGGTGTTATAATCTCAGTGCGGGTCTTGTTCGGGGACAGCGGTGGGGCCAGGGGGATAGGTGGGGTCAGTCCTGTGGGTTTCGGTGGCGTGCATTTGGGCAAAGTCCCAAACTCGTCTACGCTCTTCAGGAAGGAGGGTACTGGCCAGGAGCATGAAAATGTCATGACGTGTGAGGCTGTATGACTGGAGGGTCTATTGAAACTCTCTGATATATGTTGTGGGATCAGTGGAAAAGGAGCTTAGGCGTTTCCCAAGTTGGGCTAAATCTCTTAAGGAGAAAGGGACGTGAATGCGCACAATGCCTTCAGATCCTGCTACCTCCCGGAGGGGGGGCTGATAATTTTGGGAGGCCCTCGGGACTGAGTCTGAGGAGGACTGAAGGGTTCTGGCTCAGTCTGTGGGGGAGAAACAGGTGATGGGGGCAAAGACAGAGGAGGCTCTTGGAACTTAGAGGGGGGCTGAAAGGCTCAGGCTTGAACTGCAAGGAGAGTGAGGTGGGGGAGGAGATGGTGGTGGAGGAAGGGGGAGGGGCTGTTGTAGGAGAGGAGGGGGGAGTGAACGGGAGGCTTTTGCGGGGGAGACGGCTTGCAGGCTAGGAGAACTGGGGGGGTGGGGGGAGGAGGCGGAAAGCTTCGGTATAGGGAATCTCCTTCCATTTTTTTCAGGCGCTGGCAGAAGTTAAAGAGATCGCGAGTGATGTTAGGATCAAGAGTTCCCCCTGCGGGCCATTGGTTGTGATTGTCTAGGGAGTATGTCGGCCAATCTTGGGAGCTGTATTTACGGAGAAGTTTTGGTTTTATATCAGGCGTCAGGGAGAGGGTGGCTAGATGCTTGAGCAGGCATTCAAGAGGTGAGCTTCCAGGGAGGGGTGAGAAGGCTCCCATGGCTAAAGGACAGAGAAGGAGACAAACAGGGGAAGATGAACAGAGACCCTCGGACTGGGAGCAGACGGCAAGGAGACCAAGGGCGTCCCCGATGGTCCTTGGGGGTCTG
This sequence comes from Manis pentadactyla, assembly GCF_030020395.1. Taxonomy (NCBI): domain Eukaryota; kingdom Metazoa; phylum Chordata; class Mammalia; order Pholidota; family Manidae; genus Manis; species Manis pentadactyla. Next base: position 25,008,875 of record NC_080019.1, on the reverse strand, counting down.
CGGAAACTCGTATACGAGTCGGTTTCTTAGGAAGTGTGGGTCGTCACCCAGACTTCTCTAAGAAGGCAGAGTGCCGGAGTCCGAGGAACCTAGTACTAGGAATTTTCAGCGGACGGAACGGATTTCGGCAGGTAGAACGGAAGGAGGAAGTGGAAAAGGGAGCATTCTCACCCACAAAGGGGCCACCTCGTTTATGGCTGTTGGAGGGGCGGCCTGAGGGTCCGCTGCAGCCGTGAAGGCCGGAGGCGGGGAGAGTTCCTTCTTCGTCCCCGAGCGTCAGGGCCTTGCCGGACGATCACGGTCAATGGCACTGCGATAGCTCGGGGAAGAGCGGCCCACTCCGGGGGAAAACTTACCAAAGGCCAAAGAGGAGTGGTGAGTGAGGAGCCAGCGCCAGAAAAAGAGGACGAGGGCAAGCTGCTGCTGGTGTCGGGGGGAAGACGGGGCCCAGTTGGGGTGTCCCGTCTCCCAGGTTTCGGCACCAATGAAAGGAAGGGAGTGACACACAGCAGCAATTCACCGGAGAAATCCGCTTTATTGGGGAAAGGTGCTGGGTTATATAGGAAGGGGCATGGGGTGATTGTGGTGTTACTTCTACGGGGCTGTTGGCTGTTGGCTAGGTGCTGGGAGTGGGAGTGGGAGTGGGGAGAGAGGTGATTGGTCTTTAGGTGGCGCTGTCGGGAACTGAGGACTCGGAAGAGAAGCCGGAAGTTCGCCATCTTACTGGTGGGGGCCCTTCAGGTACCATCCTGTGTAACAGCCTACAGAGTCCATTTCTGCAATCAGATCTTACTTAATACAATACATTGTGACTTCAAAAACAAGGGCATATGTCAAATATGGAAACTCTCCCACAGATACCTGCACAGGGTGGAGGTAAAGAGAGGTGGGTTTTTAAAGCAAAGCAAATCATTCTGAACACAGGAGTCGGGCCAGAGAATACACCACAATGTGATAGAAAATGTACATGTACCCCTAATTTTCTCATTATTTTCTCCTGTGAGTCAACTACTCTTCCTCCTAGATCTAATTAGGTATCATATTTGTGCCTGAATTAAGATTTTTTTCTCCTGAGGATTCAGTTTTCTCCTCTCCTTGGCTTTTTATCTCCTTCCACCCACTCCCTTCCAAAGCAGTATCTGTTTCTAAATAAGGAGTCCACATAGGTTTCTTATTTTACATGTTCACTTTCAGTAAATGGAAACATATACATTGAGTAAATTTCTCTTCATTTTTATCTGGGGGTGGAAGAGGCACACCCACAAAAGCTTGCTAATTTGTTTTAAGTGGAAATGTTACTTTCATTTCTCTTGTAAAAGGATTACATCTACCACATTTCAGAAGCATGCTGTATGCAATTTCCTTAAATAGAAAATTCAAAGTAATCAATTATTTCTTTTACTACTGCAAGTATAACCACCTCTGTATGGAACGGAGCATTTCTATCTTCTATAGATGAAAGTCCAAGTTCACGGACATCAGGTTAACTGTCGATTCTCATAAGCAACAAGATAAAATTCATCACAAAATATCCTAGAAACCACCAATGATCATGGAACAGACTGATGAGCAGTCTCTGGGGCCCTCTGGACAGTGGGGGGTAAAAGCAATGGGAAGTTCTTCCTCACCTCACAGGATCCTACATCCTTAATCCAGAGGATACAACCCTCCCAGGTTAGACTAAGTGCAAAGCTACCCTACCAAAGGGGAGCAAAACTTCAAAGCCTGGTGTGACCCAGAACACATATCGTCAGATAAGAAACCATGGTTGGTGTTCCTCTCCAGTTCCAATGCCTACCCTGTCTCTAGCCCACACTCTCGGAGGGACCCCCTAACACAACCAAATCCCTTCCTCAAAACCCTGTGCTATTTCTGTTAGTCTTGGAAACTACAATTAAGGCATACACTGTAACTGCTTTGCTTTTACAAATACATAATGTTTCTGTGTCTAGGAAGGGGCCTACAAGAGACAAACCATTTTAAAGCATTTTAAAGAACACAGGAGAAAATCAAAGTCAGAAAGTGATTTCCTCCTGAAGTTCTAAAATAAGGCTCTTCCTCCTCTACATGCTTTAAAACTGACATTTGTTCCTACCTTGTTTTCAGTTGTTTTGTTGTTTTTACACCTAGAGTTTCCCTCTAAATTTCCATACGCTCCATTTTAAAACCAGTCCTCTTTCTTCAACATTTTGAAACATTCACATAGTTTTCTGCAGCCACTGGAAAAGGATACACTAAATATAAAGCTTATGTTTTCAACCCACATAAATTCACCAATGCCAACTACTAGGAACTCAAATACAGCCTTCCTCTCCCATCTGTTTTCATATACGAGGTTCTCCCTATCAATAAAGTTCCATCTTTACAACTGAATAACCACTCTTTGAAGAGTCAAGTCATAATCTGTTTCATATTACCTAATGCCAAAATCTGGAAGTAAGCTGAGGCTATAGCATTTCACCCCCAGTCCTAAAAATCCACAGGCATCCATCCTGCTCTCTATTTCACAGAGACACGAGAACTCAGCGACTGACTGCGTGTCAAGGACAGAGCAGGCGATGGCTTTCAGCATGCCGAGGGAACTCAGAACAGACCACGGGAAAAGGCAGCTGCTCACAGTAATGGTATGGCTGACACCCTAAAACACCCAGCAACGAAAATCAAAGAAGCCTGTCAAATTATAAAAATATGGTACTAAGAAGATGAAACCAAAGAGAAACAAATGCAAGGTGGCCCACAAAGGCAGGAATAATTAACATGTGGACAGTAAAAGGCCGCCTGCCAAACACTTGGCAGCATATCGTCCAGCACATTTGGCGACATTAAGTACATGTCACTATCCACATAGGGTGGTCTTTAAAAAAAAAAAAGAAGAAGAAAAGAAAAAGGCCATCCACTGAGGTTTCTTACACAGAGATAGTCCCCACTTTACCTCCATAGCCACAACATAAAGCTAATCACATCCTCTCATGGGAACTACATTAAAATCAAAATGTTATAATCCTCGCTAAAGGCATCAAATAAATCATAGCAATAACAATGTTACACAAAATCTATGACACAGCTACAAACCCTCTAAATAATATAAAGGGATACAATCAAGCCCAAACATTGGAATTTTATGTTAAAAGTGACCTTATAAACCACAGGGCCTAAGTCTCTCCTTCTGCATGCCAGAAAATGGAAACCGGGAGAACTACTTGCCCGAGGTCAGAAATCTAGCTAGAAGCCAATCCATGTGCTACTAGGAAAACTTACCTTCTTTATAAGAGTCCCTTAAAACAAACAAAAAGCATACACAGTTATTATATAAGCATCTCCAAAACAAGACATACATAAAGCAAATAAAACTAAAGTTCCCGTATAACACATTTTACCTGCAAACAAAGTCAAACATTAAAAATTACATGTCTCCGTTTGTTATTGGCAATCATTTTTCTTTTGGGCCTTTTTAATGTTCACTAAGTATGGGAGAAGACTTGGACTGCCAAACCAGAGAAGCCATGGCTCTGGGCCATCACATCCTTCTGGTTGAGACTGGGCCTCCTGGGCTGCATTAGCAGTGGGGCGGGGTAGTGGGAAGACACCATTATGTGACCCAAGGAAGGTCCACCAGAGACCTTCCCCAGACCACATGCACGAAGAGGGAATTCTCAGTGTGCAAAGGTTTGAGAAGGGCAATCTAGCACAACCAGGGGCCAAATTCCCCACTAGTTTTTTTCTGTAGGAGAGACAGAAAATGTCCATCAGAAAGAAGTGAAACATGGAAAAGATAGCCTGGCGTACCAAAAGGGAAATGTGCTGGTAAAAAAGTCTTAGTGTGTAGAAAGGGATAATGAAGATTTCTATCCTCTTTGTTTTTTTCTGAATTACCTAACTTTGCTACAACAAATATGAATTTTGTAATGAGAAAATGATGTCATGAAGGAAGGGCAAGGCCGATATTCAAATAGAATGGACTCCCTTGACTGACTGTCCAAGGCCTCTTCAGTTGGTTGGAACCTTAGGTATCACCCTGAGCATGGGGCAAAAAAAAACAAATAGAACTTTCTAGACTATCTATGAAGCCGACTGCAAGGGGTGAGGGTGATAACTTCTTTTTTGGGTGTGGCCCTGTTTTGGACATAGTTTTAATTTTCTTTTAACACTAGCTAACTGCAGACCTTTTCCCACAATTCTATCAATAATAATGTGTTAATTAATGGACACATTAAAATTAAACTACAAAACTTGAAGCTAATTAGAAGCAAACACCCTCCTTTCTGACTGCCCTCCTCAGATACCCTTCAAAACAGTTAGCCAACTAACCCCATAAATGTCAGCTTTTACGTTTCTAAAACCACAACTCCTCTTCCTGAAAGGCTTCCCCTTCTTTTAACCCCAAGTCTTACCTTCATACTTGCATCAGATTTGGTTTCCTCCTCCACAAAGCAGTGCTGTTTTCCTTCAGATTTTTTATTTTATGTTTATTATGCTCCTCTCCCCTCTCCATTTCATCCTGAGACACTGTCCCCTTCTCTAGCTTTAGGCAAACTGCCTAACCTCATGTCATATAGGAGGAATTTCATTCAACAAACAGCAATGGAGACAAACATTAAGAAATTCCTACGTTGTCACAAATACTTCTACTTAAAAAGCAACAAAATTTTGGCAGTTTTAATTAACATGGCTTGCCAATGCCTGACCTAACACTTGGGAATTATATGCACAGGAGACTCTATTTCAGGTCTTATTTGGACATAAAATGCTAAAGGCAAAAAATACAGGTAATCCTACAGTCACATGGTCATTAAGCATTAAGCCTTTTTTCAGGCCAAAGAAAACACAGTACCAGAGAAACATTACATGATGGTTAAGTGAACAGACGAAGCCACAAAAACCTACTCAGTCCTGAAGTCCTCCAAGGTCTCACCACCTAGTATCAGAGTGGCCTAAGGGAGAACTCAGGGGCTCTGCGGCCCTGGCAGGGACAACAGGGATTTTCTCTGCCTTGTCCAAATTACCAAAGGTGACTCAAGCAAACCCAGGCTGAAGGTTGTCTGTGGGAGGATGGGGAGACCCAGAGACACCAAAAATTGAAGGGAGACTCCAGATGGGCTGACAGAGAATGAGACACAAGGACAACCACCTTCTGGGCCAGCTCTCCATCCATTTGAAGAAACATTTATTAAAGACCAGGTAGGGCTACAGCCCCCCGCTAAATTCTGGGAATACAAAAAAAAAAAAAAAAGTAACAGAAGCTTCTTGTTCTTGAATGCCATCTCGGTGGGAAAAGACAAATAAGACTAGACAATCAGACAGGAGCAGCACCAGATGTTCTGGCCCAAGGAGCCTGGCGGGCAGGAGGGATGGGGCTTCCCGGAGGCTACACCCTCCAAGTCTCGGGGACCCAGACAGCTGCCCTCTTCGCACTACATTCACCCCCGCTTCCTTCCTGGGTCTTCCCAGCCCCCTGGTGCCCTTCCCAGCCCACTCACCCTGGAAGGAAGGAGACTACCCTTCTGAGGTCTAATACTTCCAAGCCAAGACACCTATTTACCACAAACTTACAAACTTAGAAAGTTGAAATGAAAGGGCACAAAACAGGAACTCAACACCCACAAGCCCAAGCCTCAAAGGTGAGAATGTCCCATTTCATAAAAGGAGTTTGCGGGTTCCCACTATGCTACTCCACGTTCTCTCCCCAGCTCCTTCACCGCAGCCAGTACAGACTCACACTTGATTTGTCCTCAAAACTTATACTCAACGGTCACCCTCACATCCACAGAGGCAGCCAGGGACCCTCGTGGAGGTTGGATTCTACTCTAAGCCATTCTGCTTTAAGATGCAGCCTCACAAAAAGTGTATTCATCAAAACAGCAAGAGCCACGTTGGGTACAGGAATTATGGCACGGTTCTGTTCATCTCTATACTGTTGAAAGACTATAAAATAAACACATATTTCTTCTGTAATAAGAACAGGAAATAAAAAGCAAAAGACAACAACCAAGAGCACATGCCATAGAACGATGGACTCTGAAGACATTATGCTAAGTGAACTAAGCCAGTCCCAAAGGACAAGACTGTCTGATTCTGCTCAGTGAGGAGCCCAGCACAGCCACATACGCAGAGACAGAAAGTGGGAGGGTAGTTGTGAGGGGCTCAGGAAGAAAGAATGGGGAGCGACTGTTTAAGAGCACAGAGTTGCAATTTTGCAAGAGGCAGAGGTCTGTGGATGCCTGAGGGCAACAGTGGCACAACAATGTGAATGGTCTTAATGCCACTTAACTGTACACTTGAAAGGGTTAAAGTATTTTATATTACATGTACTTTATCACAATTAAAATGAGTGATTTTTTTAAAAGAACAGTCTTCAGGAACTTAACCTATCTAAACTAGTGTCCATCAATGTTTTACAACACTCATTTTTCTTGGGTAACACACAATGGTTCTAGCAATTAACATGGAGACTATCTAATTCCTAACTAGATACATCAAGGGTGGACACATGTACTGAGAAAGTCCTGTCTGGAAGGCCAGGGCCCAAAATTTTCCCTGGAAAAATAGCCATCCCCTCCTCCCCTCCAACCATATTAGCACCATTATCCTCAATACAGCCACCACCACCATTAGCTGAATTCCTAACAGCTATCACTTGATACAGGTTACCTTCAACCTCACAAACACCCCAGAGGAGTAGGTGCCACCCCCATTCCACACACACAGCAACAGGCCCAAGATTACATGGCTGAAAGTGGCCAATGCCTGTGCACTGCCCACTCGGACAGGACTGCTGCCCAGTGTGGACTCCCCATGCTACCTTGCTCCCTGGAGACCCACACACAGGGCGCGAGCTTTATAGGGTGTACAGCAAGTCACCTTGCTGGCTCATTCCTTCAGCATACATACTCAGAGCACCTGCCCTGTACTTCCGGGCACTCTGGTAAGTGCTGGACCCACAGACCTCAGTGGAAACGGCAGAAGTTACAAGCAGCCCCAAGAAAGGCTCTGCAGAGCTTTCCACTGACTACAGAAAACACACTTTCAGTACTGCTCCGATTCTTTACATTTTGGAAGCGGGCCTGGCTGTCCTCACTGCGGGCCCCCCAGACAAATTCCTGGCAAAATCTTCCCCTGAGCAGAGGACTGCTGTGCGTGTCATCTGCTTGGCATTTACAACCCGGGCTTTACTCTGGTGGTTTTGGGTTCATGTGCATACGCATGTAAACTCCCTGTGGTCAAGGAATGCCAAACTTCCCTATTTGTCCACCACATCTAACCCTGTTTCTTACACAGAACAGACGCTTGGTATAGCAGGTTCTTCCAAAAGTCCTCATGTATAAGACTGAAGTAAAAGCAGCCAAGACGCCATCTTCCTAAAGACTCACAGTGAGTTTCTGTCTCAGAGCCTGAGAAGCCCCTGAGTTCTGATGGGGACAGTAGCACCTACCCTGCTGCCCGGGGTGGGGGAGCATTTTTCCTTTGTCTCTGCCACTGAAATTGGCCAAATTCAGTAGGTACTAAATTCACATATCTGCTTTAAAATTATATTTGCCTATTGTTTCTCTACAATGTAAACCCAAGGATTAAAGTTTAAAATTCCTCATTCCCCATACTCTAAATGTGTTGACTAATAGAAGCAGAATGGTAAGTATGTTCAAACTTTTTCCATAGCAATTTAAAGTGTCTCCATACTTTTATCCCAGCTTTTCTCCTTCTATGGTCTTAAGTCACCTGCAATTTGGGCAAAACTTCACCATCTCCATAGAAAGAAAAACTGAGATCCGCATACCCATTTGGGTGTAGGTACAAAGCCTTCAACATCAAAAATAAGTATGCTACACCACAAAATAATTTTCTGTCTCAGCTTCTGTCACTTCAGCAACTTTCACTGGAAGTGTGGCCCCAAGCAAGTCAAAAGGACAATATTTACACATGATGTCAGAATGGCTGTTGAAATCCCAGAGAACTTTCCGTACCAAATCTCTAAGCAAAGAACAAAAAGTATTCCTTACAGCAGCCACATCTCACATTTAGAATGCTCATAGCTTACTTATTTTTCTTAAGGCTATTTGATCAAATCACCAACTTAACAAGCTCCTTACACACCGAATTTCCTCTCCATGAGAACGTGGGGAGAAAAGTATTACACATAAAAGACTATATCACAGGAAATCTGAGAAAGGTGTTCAAAACATTAAAATACAGCAAGTAAACCACAAGTTAAAGTCTCTCAATGTCTGTAAGATCCCAACAGCTAGGATTTCCAGGTGCCACCCTGATATGAGGAGCAGGACAGAGGAGGCCCTATCAGTAAATAGCTAAGTGATTGGCACGTGCATCTTCCAGAGTCACAGATGCCATCAAAAAGCTGAAAACTGGCTCTGATTTATCCTGGGGATACTGGAAATAGTATCTGAGCACCAAGTTAAGCCACTGATACTTATAATAAACATATACCAAAGCCTGTCATTATGTTTTGAAACTATCATACATGATTTTAATCAACAGGAAATTTCTCAATGACTTACCTAATTTTCCCTTTCCACATGTCCTGCTAGAACCTCGCTAGTTTATGCCCCTACACTGCAACAGCCCAGACCTCACACTTGTTGCAAACACCTTCTCTCCAGGATGATCTAATGCCAAGACAAGAACTGATCTATTTATTATGTCTCATGCTTTTCAATTCCATTAACAGGTTCCCAGCTAATTGTGTCTACTTCTTATTTTCACAGACTGCAAACCCTGAGCTCAGCCTCTCGTGATTCTGCTTTCTCCACAGATCTGCCCACAGATGTCCCGCCTCACTCCTGGCTGTCACCGCTTTCCATTATACCCCAAACACTGTCATTTGGAATACTCAGCAGCACACAACAGTGCTACCCAAAGGTGCTTAGGAAATGAGGAGACTTTCCTGTTGCAGGGCTCAATCCTACAATCACAAGTGCACAGCTCACTGTAGGGAATCTATGAACACAAACACCTGCTGCCTGCCCTCAGTTCTCAGCACAAAGCTGGCTGCGTTTTCATCCCCATTCTTCAGTCTCAGCTAAACGAAAAAGCAAGTCCGAAATTTTCTGTTCAACAAAAAGTTTATTAGGTTTTCTTCACTCCATTATTAAATATACACTTACAGTAAGCTTAGGAAGTACGGAACACTATTAAACAAATCACCTTGAAGCCCCATCACTCAAGTCAGACAAATCTGCATGACATAAAAGACAGGTTTCCAAAAACCTTAAAGGCTTTAAAGAGTGAGTTTAAAAAGCAGGCTCTATGCCATTTCAAAAAGACATATGCACCCCTATGTTTACCACAGCACCATTTACAATAGCCAAGAAATGGAAGCAACCTAAGTGTCCATCAGTAGATGAATGGGTAAAGAAGATGTGGTACATATACACAATGGAATATTATTCAGCCATAAGAAGAAAACAAATCTTACCATTTGCAACAACATGGATGGAGCTAGAGGGTATTATGCTCAGTGAAATAAGCCAGGCAGAGAAAGACAAGTACCAAATGATTTCACTCATATGTGGAGCATAGGAACAAAGAAAAACTGAAGGAACAAAACAGCAGCAGACTCACAGAACCCAATAATGGACTAGCAGTTACCAAAGGGAAAGGGACTGGGGAGGGTGAGTGGGAAGGGAGGGAGAAGGGGAATAAGGGGCATTACAATTAGCACACATAACATGGAAGGGGGCATGGGGAAGGCAGTGTAGCACAGAGAAGACAAGTAGTGACTCTATAGCATCTTACCATGCTGATGGCCAGTGACTGTAATGGGGTATGTGGTGGGGACTTGATAATGGGGGAAATCTAGTAACCACAATATTGCTCGTGTAATTGTATATTAATGATACCAAAATAATAAGTAAATAAGTAAATAAATAAATTAATAAATAATAAAAATTAAAAAAAAAAAAGAAGCAGGCTCTATGGGCAATGAGTGATTTGACTGGGTTATTACAGGAAATCAGGAATGCAAAAAAACAGATTGTCAATTTCTGGTTAACAAGGTGTGGGAACACATGATTACATACACACATGTGCTACACCCACAGTTAATCTTAACTGTTAAAAATCTTGTTTTCCTTGCACTGCTACCATATTTTTCATGCACATACTAAGAACCAAGCCTTAGATGAACAAAACCCTCCTTGACTAAATGTTAAAAAAGCTAACAAGCCAAACCTTCTAGGTTCCATTTACTTCAACTTTGTTTTGAACATCTAACATGTTCGAAGCAGGGAGATCCAGCTTTTGTGGGCCTTGCAACTTACTGGGATGGGAGGAGTTGTTTAAGAGCAAAATATACACATTACTTTTGGAAACTTACTGAAAACAAAACCATGTGCACACATCCCCAGGATCCCTTCCAGGGTGTTGGAAAGGACCCACCAAGTGAGAAAGGCAGAATGTGTGTGTGTGTGTGCAGGTCAGAGAAGGCGCAGGACAGGCCTCCTACATCAAGTGCAGGTGGAGATCTCCCCAGAGGAGGCACAGGAGGGAACCTCCAGGCTCAGGAAACAAGTCCAATGGCCAGAAACAAAAAAAAAACTTCAAACAGCTTCATTAATAAATGAATGCAAATGAAAAGAAGTTTTATAGAATACCAACTGGGGCCTCTTAGATAAAAATTTAAAAGATTAACAAAAATACTGGTACTCAGTGTTGGGAAGTTTATGGAGAAACCTGCAATTCTAAATCACTAGCACAAGATTGTAAACGAGAACAACCTTTCTGTAGGGCAAACTATTTTCCAAAGGCTTTTTAACACATGCAATTTTTGACACAGCAACTCCAGTTCTCAAATGAGAGCACAAAAGTTCAAAGGTGTAGATGCAGTGTGGTAGGGGTTCTCCCTTTAAATAAATCCCATGTATATTAGATTCTAAATTATGAAACATCACATAATGAACACAAAGCAGTCATTAGAAGTGATATAATCAGATATAGATGTGAAACGATGGTCCCCATACACTAAGTTTAAAAATCCTATTACACTGACTCGAAAAGTTATCTGCACTCCTTCACCACAGCATTATTTACATTAGCCAAAACATGGAAACAACCTGCCTGTGCATAACCATGTGGATGAATGGATACACGGATGAAAGGATAAAGAAGTTTTAGTATACATATGTAATGGAATACTACTCAGCCATAAAAACAAAACAAAACAAGAAATCCTGCCATTTGCTACAATACAGATAGAGCGAGGGCATTATGCTAAGTGAAGTAAGTCAGACAAAGATAAATGCTGTATGATCTCACTTATATGTGCAATCTAAAACAAACAAACTCACAGAAAAAGATATCAGATTTGTGGTTACCAGAAACAGGAGAATTGAGGAAGGTGGTCAAGAGGTAAAAATTTCTAATTATGAGATTAATAAGTAGCAGAGATGTAATGTACAACATGATGGTCATAGTTAACACTGCTGTTACAATACACATGACAGTTGAGAGAGTAAATCCTATGAATCTCCATCATAGGAATAACTTTTTTCTTTTATTTGCTTTTTCTTTTTATCGTATCTACATGATATGATATATGTTAACTATAAACTTACTGTGGTCATAATTTCACAACATAATGTAAATTAAACCATTATGCTGTACACCTTAAACTTACACAGTATCTCAACAAAACTGGAAAATGAAAAAATCAAGTTATAAAATTGTGTGTGTCAAATAATCCCATTTAAAAATACATAGTAAAAATAATATACTGTATTAATAGAAATAAGTTCTGGCAGGATACATTAAAACCTTACCGTATACAGCTCAGCAATAAAAATGGGCAAAGGATTTGAGTAAACATTTCTCTAAAGAAGATATACATATGGCTAATAAGCACATGAAAAGATGCTCAATAATTGTCATTAGAGAAAGGCAAATACAAATGACAGTAAGACACCACTTCACACCCACCAGCACAGCTGTGACCAAAGAGTCAGGTCATAAGTGCTGGTGAGAATTTGAAGAAATCAAACCACCTGTACGTCACTGGTGGGAATGTAAAATGGTGCACACACTTAAACAGTTTAGCAGTTCCTCAAAATGTTACACACAGAGTTACCTGGTGAATCAGCAATTCCCCTCAGATATACACCCAAAAGAATTGAAAACATATATCCACACACAAACCTGTACACCAATGTTTGCAGCATTATTCACAATAGCCAAATATTGGAAACATCCCAAATGTACATCAACTGATTAATGGCTAGACAAAGCACGGTGCATCCATACAATGGCCTATTATTTGGTAAGACAGAGGAATGAAGTACTGATATATACTACAAAGTGGGTAAACCTTGAAAACATTATGTTAAATGAAAGAAGATCACATATTGTAGGATTCCATTTATATGAAATATTCAGAACAGGCAAATCTAGAGAGACAGAAAGTAGATTAGTGTTGCCAGGGACCAGGAAGGAGGGATGGGAAGTGATTGCTAATGGGTGTGAGGTTTCTTTTCAGGGTAATGGAAATGTTCAGCAATCAGGTAGTGGTGACGGCTGCACAGCTGATGTGCTAACAGCCACTGACCTGTACACCTCAGCAGGTGCGTTTATGTGGGATTGTGTGCATTGTGAATTTTATCTCAATAAAGCTGTTATTTTAAAAAATACAGTAGCTATCTCTGTTCTACGGTGGTTTCAATGTTCTTTATATTTTATAGTAAGAAGCATATAAGATAAAAATAAGTACATATACCTAATTTTAATGACAACCTAGGCAAGCTTGAATACTACCTTTGGTTTCTAATTATAAAATGGGGATAGTAATGATACCCCCATCTTAATGGTTTTTAGCTAATCATTCTACTCAAAGTAAATGAGATTCCATTTATAGAAGGCTTTAAGGAATATCTAGCATACAGCAAGCACTCAAAAATTAACTATTTTGATTATAACCTTTATAATTAAAAGCTACTGCTTCCATTCTGAAAATGGAACCATTCCCTTCCACTTACATCATTACACATTCTTGACTCATTTCTCATCACTGAAGAAACAGTTCTCATCTCGGCAGAGCCAAATGTCAAGCGCAAAGCAACGGAGATGAAAGAGTAACATGGCAGACGATGAATGGCGGCGTGTGGTCCCATCACGGAGGATCTGCCGCTGGGCAGGCCCCCCCGCTAAGTGCTTTATGTGCACTCTGCCACCAACTTTCTCAACGATGCTCTGGGAAAGGTACCACTGGTCTCACTTTACAGAGGAGGAAATCAAAGCTTTCACAGACTTATCATACTTCTCTGCAACAAAAATCTGTAAGCAGACTGAGATTTATGTCTTTAACCATAAAAATCAGTGTTAAAAGTTCTTCTAAACTGAGCTAAATACAATTATTACTGTAAGGACAAAAGTGATCAAAAGAAATAAACAAATTATTCAGTATATGTAAATTTTTATTGCAAATATGTACCTTAATGACACAGATGGGACTTTCCCTCCCACTAGTTCATTCTTTGTAAAAGATTATTATTTATTACTGGTAGAAGACACGATCCCACATGGTATCTATTATGTTTAGTTCTTACAGATGTAGGCATGAGAAAATGTGGGCACATAAATAGGTAGATAGAATGGAAAAAGATTTTTCTGGCAAAGAGTAATAATATGCACCTGTGGGTATAATATTTAAAAATTTATCAGCTGACCACTCAGTTAAGTCTTCTTTCAGTTTGATTTAAAGAAAAGAATGGGAAACTTATTTGCAAAACGATTGTTTAATTAGTCACTGGAGTCATTCAATTTCTTAGCAGTCACACCAGTATTTTAATTATCCCTCTGTTTGGCACCCTGGTGATTAGGGACAGAAGAGAGGTGTACCTTCCCTTCAAAGAATGTAATTCTGGAAGGGGAGGTGTGAAAGCAGAACCAGAAGACCACCACCACCACAGGCATTTTCTCAGGCATGGTAATTTTAGGACTGATAACACTTACGATCTAAGAATCTGAAATTGATTGCCTTTAAATAACAGGTGCCTGCATAGCCCTTGAGAAGTCTTTGAAGTACCCCGAGGTGTGCATCCTCTAGGATCTGAGGGCCGCTGCTCTAAGACTCCTACATGCACAGACCTCAAGTTTAAAGGCAGATGAGAACGACAGAGAAACACAAGGAAGCAAAGATTTTTTTAAAATTACCCAAAGTATGATTCTACTTTGGGCTGTTTCATACACATATTCTTTGGCGAGTGAGAGTTAGTTTTCAAAATGTTAATTTATAAGATGTGTTTTCATACCTTTGACATCATCAGATGTGCTTCCATTTTAAAGCAAAAATTTAGCCTTCTACAAAATGAACATTGTTATCCCTTTCCTGACAGATCATATTCTACTTAGCAAGATCAAAACAAAGACACAATAAAAGCAGCTACCCTTCCATTACAAACGCAAATTCCAGTGCAGCAGTTTGAAATCTGGCTGCCCATATTCTGATTCAATTACTTTAGGGTGTGACCAGTAGTGTTGGTATCATTAAAAAAAAAAAAAAAAATCCCCAGGTATGGCCAGGACTGAGAACTGCTGAGCTATTAATATCTAAATATTAAAATTCATTTCTAATTGTGGAAGGGATGTATATTTCTGATTTGTAGGTTAAACCAAGATTAATCTACTTTAATTTTAAAGAGGTAGTATTAATTTTAAAAGCATTATAGGTGGTAAAGGTCTATGCAGATAAGAATACACAATCTTTTTAACTCATTCTTAAAATGCCATTTAAATCAAACACTAAATCAGATCCCTCAATTCAAGGAAACCTATGAGACACATCATTTATACTAATTTGTCCTGGGAATCTATTTAATGGATAACATTATCTACAATACAGGTATGAGAAGAAAGCATTAAGTGAAATGAAATGAAAACATATAAGGGACCCAGCACAGTGCTTGGTACACAGCAGAAACTCAGTAATTGGGCTTTACAAGTTCTGAACTTAGGACTCAGATGGAACATCTACATAATTTTCTGACTTGGCATTCCAGTCCTCATAGCCTTCCTTCATTGGACTTACTGACTTCCCAGATTAGGAAAAAATAACATGTTCAAACACAGGTATAATACACATATCAACATTTGATTTTTGAATACGATAATTTTTCTAATCATCCTGGGTAAAGCTATCATTTTTTAAAATCATGCACATAGTAAACACAACATACAGTAGGGTATAAACTGAAAAGTGTGTAGGCCTACCTAATATCCACATACACCAAAACCTCCCTATGTCACCACCCAAATCCATTCCCCAGAGGTAATGCTGAAGGTGACTGATGTTTTTTCCACCATTTCCTTATTGTAATGATCATTAAATGTGATTCATTCCTTCTTTTGAATTCTCCTTCAATCCTTTTTTATGCTCTACTAAGTCCAGGCTAGCTCAGGCCTTCACTAGTTCCTATCTTGACAATGCTGTGGTCTTTCAACCACCCTCCCAGCCTCTAGGCTGTTTCTCCACCTTCCATTCTGTGTGTCAGGTTCTTAAATTCCAATTACAGAATCCATTCTATAATACATTTTCAAGGCATTTACTGCAGCAGGGCACCACGTTCGGCCACTCCTAGGATCTAGGCTGAATGACAGTCGAAGTGGTCTGGAAAGGGAGCAGCTACCACCATCACTAGAACCAGAACCTGTCCCCCCACCCATGCCCTACGATGATCAGGAAGCTGCTCCGAAGCACCAACACCATCAAATAGAAACTATAAGCCATTTTTTCACATTTCACTTCCGAATCTAAGTCTTGCGAGGGGATCTCACTCAAACTGGCACAACTGGACCCTGAGAGCAAGAGAGGCTGGGTAATGCAGTTTAATGGCTTCCTATGTTTTTGGTTTTTGATGTGTAATCTCTGTTGCAAAGTCAGGATTCACAATATAGAGAACTATCCAAATGTGAAGAGGATGTTCAAAAGATTCTAGGGAATCACAAAATAACAGAGGTTGACACCAGTGAGAAGAAATTCACCTTTCTACATTGTCACTTTGACCACAGTTTTCTACTAAGGAAAATGGAAGTATGGCAGACATGGGGATGCACTGCCCAGAGAGCTCTGAGTGGACAGCCTCCAGCGGCCGGCTCCTTCAGGGTCTGCCTCAGCTACAGATAGCCACCCACCCAAAAGCATGCCCTTCAAACAGCAACCCACAGCCAGTGACTGGTGAAGACAAGGGTATAAAAGCCTGACCTTTTCAGCCCAACATTGGACAGCTCTGATGGGCCATAAACACCCTAGAGCTCCCGGTGGTGCTGGCAAGGCTTTGCAGCCTATACTGCAGTTTGCCTTCTCCCCCTGCCCAATCCTACTTCTGCCCCTCCCTTCCACAGGTGCTAACCCTTCATAAATATCCTGTCCACCAAACCCCATCTCAGCATCCACTTCTAAGGAACCCACAGTGCAACGGAAAACAACCTCCAAGAGCTTTCAATTACAGTAACAGGGAAGGGTATTTTTCTCCCATCCTTGTCCCTTCCTCCATGTTAGCCTTAGATCTTCAAGTAAAATATTTCTATTTCAATACTAGGCTCAGTCACTTTGCTGAAGTTTCTCCAGTCATTTCCTGGCTACATAAAGTTCATCCTCTAACAGATCTCTCAACAAGGGCTCAAATGTACAAAAGTCCCTGAGTTTGTGTATGTTTAAAACTGTTTTTCAAGACCTGAAGGACATCTTGGCTGGATATAAATCCATGGTTGTCACTTTCTGTAAGAGCCTTTGAAAATGCTGTTCCACCGTGGCCTTGCTTTCTGTCATTTTGAGAAATGTGATGATGGTCAAATTCTTTTTGCCCTTGTAAATCATTTAATCTTTTCGCAAAGAGTCCTTGAGAGTGTTGTTTTTTTTTTCTTTTAAGTCTAATATTTTTTCTAGAATGTATCTTCATGTAGATTCTTTTGGGTTTATTTCCCCAGGTGCTTGATGGGCTTCTTCTTTATAGACCTGAGTCTTCTTTACTTTTCAGAAAGTTTTCTTCTATTTTAAACCTTAGTATCAGGCACTACTCTGTGTTTCTCCTTCACAGTTCAATTATACAGAAGTTGCTGTTTCTTTGCTATCACCTTCTACTTCCAACATTCTTTCTCTTTCCTTTTTGCTTCATGGAAAAGTTTTAATTCCCCAGGCAAGAATTCAAGCTAGCAAAATCTGGTAGGACAGATCAGAGATTTATGTTTGACCCATGACAACAAGCCCTCTGCTCTGGCCTGGCAGTCCCCTTGCAGAATCTTGGATAGGCCCTACTCACTCCACGTTTGTCTCTCATTCCACTCAAGCCCTCTCCTGCTTATTTCATGAGCCCCTCTATCACCATTCTGATCCCAAATTATCTCCCTTTTTCTGAATTCTTCTAACTTTATTCCCCAACTCATTTTAGTGGTATAGGACATTTTAGATGGGCAATAAAACCATAGCGCTATCTTACACCATTAATATGTCCTGGGCTTATAACTGATTTCCCAAACAAAATGAGAACCCAAATACTAAGAACTGTGACATTTTTCATTTCCCCTTCAGCACATAACACACCCTCAAATTCTAATTGAAATGATATGCAAACATGTATATTCACATTGTAATTAAAAAGTGAATTTATAGTTTTGGAGTTCGTTACTGACCGGTATTTCACCACAAATATTCATGGGACATAAAATACACATAAGTTGTCTTTATCCTCCCACCAAAGTCCCTTGATATTTACTATACACCTCTAGGGCTTGCACCTAGCTAACCCTATCCTCTCCTCCTACATGCTCCCCTGGAACCCTAACTTCTGTCACTACTTGGCTACTCTGGAAAAATAAACGGAAATTCAAGTGAACACAACCATCCTTGACCATGGCATGTTGTCAGCAGTAAATATGATGAAGAGCAAAAAGGTCAATAATTCTGGTTTTCAGGTATCCTAAATTTCATCAGTTTGTGAGAGAAAAAGCATTTCTGAAACTAATCTGATAATCTTAAAAGGATCATTTTGCTAGTTCTTTGGGACAAATGAAAAAAATCATGCATAAGAAAATTTATATTACAACTCAGAGTAACCAAGCAACAAAATAATTACTCTAACAAGCCAATTTTTCTCTTGCTTAGGGAAAAATACAAAGAACCAACACATTTAGCTTTCATTATACGTTTAAAAGCAAAGGCTTCAATATGTACATTGAAAATAATACATACTGAAAAACAGTGAATCTTTTTCCTTTTGCTTCAAGGCTCAGTTATGACTCTTTCATACCATAATTCTACATTTCATGATCCTTACTCATTTTCAAAGCACTTTTACAACCAATATCTTACTACACTTTTGCAACGAGGCTGGCAAGGCAGACACTAGCCTTACTTCGCTCATGTTGAAATAAACCCAGAAGTAATATGACTTGCCCCAAATCACATCACTAGTAAGCTGAAGGAACCCAGGTTCTCTGACTCTTTGTCCTGGCTCTGGCCACAAAACCAAATTAAGGCAATAATTAAATATACACCCAATGTTTTTTACTACTACTACTGTCTCAGTTTATCCAATACTCTGCCCTAACAGCTTTTTCAAAGCCATATCCTAGTAGTTGTATAATTAATGTCTGAATGTGAAAATGACAGTAATTCAAACAGAATCTACTCACTTTGCTCTTTTTAATAGCTGTCCATTTGCACCACTTAACCTTAACTCTATCCTATACAATGTCGTTAATTCTGTCCCAATTTATGTTTAAAATCTTGTTATTCTCCAAGGGCAAAAGGGAGTAACAACCAAATCCCTGAAATGTGAAAATTCCCTTGTATTATAAAAATGATTAAGGGGAAAAGTGAATTAAACAAGAAAGCTATAGCAATGGAAAACATCACATGGATATTTGTTAAGTGCTAAGGTTCTTGAAAAATTTCCTAAGTGAGAAAGCACTCTCCAAGGGAAGTGTGAGAAGCTGAAATTCTGTCTTTGCTTGTTTTAATGCACAGTTTACCAAGTTTAAGATTAACTTTAGGCATCTCTGTATTTCTCCAGCTAAAAATAAATCTCAAGTATTTGGGTCAATAGAAAAAACATAGTCAGGAAGACTAGAAATAAAAAAAAGAGATCATCCTGCAAGATGAGACTTCGCAGTAACTGGCTTTCTAGAAATTTCATATCTAGGAACAGGGTCATGGACCTAGGTCAAAGTTATTCTCTTACCCGAAGGGAATCATGTGAAAAATCTAAGATGCAGATTTCCCAGAGTGACAGTAGAGAGTTACACACTTCCAGGGCAGAGAGATCAAATAACAAGAGGTTATGAACACCAAATGCTCCAAGTGTCCTCTAATAGTCAAAGCAAACCACATGAACTGTCTCCATACCAAAAGAATAATGTATGATAATATCAGCCTCACAAGATAGTCTCAGTACTGTCCAATTTTCACCTTATCTGCTGATCTTCTCAAAAGTAATGTTAAGCTGAATGTTTGCAGCAGAGCCCATTTAAATGCATTTAAGCTATATTAAAAGATTTGGTGGTTTAATGCCTAATTTAACACACAATAATTCATATGTCAATCAGAGTACAAGTTCATATGCCAATGGATCTTTGGGTTAACTTTCAGAGTTGAAACAAATCTTATATTCCAGAAATTTAGGATCTACTGTATTGATAAGTGAAGGTTTTCTGTGACAAAGAGAATGCCAGCTGCCAACCCCAACAGCTGTTTCCCCTTCCTACTTAGAAGAAATTCTTAGCTAGGCACATGGCTGTAGAATCAACTTTTTGTCTTGGCCTACCTTGCAGCTGAGATGCAATCACGAGACTAAGTTCTAGAAATGAGATGTACACTAACATTTTGGGGCTACTTAGAGGAAGTGACTTTAAAGGAGGGTATGGAGGCCAAATGCTACTGCAGCTCCTTCCTCTGTCCTGGAGGTGCTGTGAACGTGATCCTGCAGGGTGAGCAGTCATTTCAGAGCAGGAGCTGGAAGACGCCACAACCCTGATGGTGGAGCTATCCAGCAGCTCTGCCCTGCCACTGCTCTCTCAGAGAAGCAGTCCAGAGGTAAACTGCTGTCCTACTTACTGCTGTCTTGTTTATGCCACTGGGTTCCTGTCTCATGGAGCTGATCCTAATCCTGATACACTTCTTTACCATCACAGTTGTGGCAGTGATGGTAAGAACTGTAGCAACACCTGCACACATACCCTGAGAGTTCTTACTATGGGCCAGAAAATATGTCAGATGCTTTACATGCATTACTTACTTCAATCCCTGCAACAAGCTTGTGAGGTGGGTCTTCTAAGTCCCTCTTCCTCAGTTAGGCATCCAATGGGGTTGATCAGAAGTCCCCCTGTGGTATCTTCCTTCTAGATTCCCCCAAACCCCATCGTCCTCTCAAAAAAACCTTTGAGAGTCTGTTTTTCACCCTATCATGCTGAAACATCACAATATGCCTGGTGGACCTTCTTAATTTTTCATGTTGTAGGCTTTTCTGTCTCCTCTATCAGTAACCACCTTCGTCCATTTTCAATATTCCAGAATTTTTTTGAAATTTCTTACCAACTGAGAGCTCCTGTCTCAGACAGTTCTTCACTAGGGGCTTTTTCTACCTTTTAAGTTTCTGTCCTGACATATTAAATGAGATTTGGGGAAAAAGAGGAGACTAAAGTCCTGTGGTCATTCTGGAATCAATTTTCACAATTAGCAACAAAAGTGCATATATGTGCATGCACATGCATGTGTGTATGTATATTTTTTTTGGTTTCAACAAGTTACAGTAGGTCCAAATCAACAAGAATAAGACCAAATGTCTTTAAGTTTTTTTTAAAGAAGGCAATTAACTATGTAAGTATATATTCAGAATGAGAACTTAACAGTTCCTGGTAAAAAGAAAGAAAAAAGAGATGCTTAAGGGATTTTTTGTTTTGGGCCATAAAATCATCACAGTACAAACAGGAAGAGACTGAAAGAAGTGCTAATGAACTCTCAGGCTTCATTAAAATAAGCAGAGTTCAGATTAAAAAAAAAAATGAATTCACTACATATGGTACCATTCAGATCTCAAATGAATCACTTTATCCAGTATTGGCCAAACATAACCTAAGAAAAAGTTCTGGCCAAGTTAACATCAGAACTTTTAAAAAATGAGGAATGATTTAGCCTGGAAGAGTTAAAAAAATAATTAGGTATAATCAACCTAGAGATGAGATTTCCTAACTGTCTCACGTCTGTGGAGAACTGACTGTCCCACGGCAGAGAACGCAGACTTATGCTGCCTTCAGAACACAGGCTGGGATCGCCCGGCAGGCCTTAGGTGTCGAATGTGAAATCACAACCAAACCACATCTTTGCAGTGAGCGAGGCTCAGAAATGGGAAGTCAGTTTCAGAGGTGGGGAGCTCCCTATCATCTCAAGTGCTCGAGCTGAAGCTACATAATCAGGTGTAAAGGACACCACCAAGAGATTTATTTCTTCACTGGTAGTGTTAGAGGATTTCTGTCCAGAAATACACCAGAAGAGGATCGTATTGGAGCTACAGTGCCTGAGAGCTGAGCATCACTGACTGTGGGAAAAAGACTGCCCAGGACTGGCGCTCAGAAGCTATAAGGTGCAGTCTTGGACCCATGAAACAATGAGTTCAGGCCTGACCTTCCCTTAAATACTAAAGAAAAAAGGAAGGAAAATTAGTTGTGCCTAGGATAAGCCAGACAAAGGTTTTGGAAAATAAGAGGCAGCCCAAATTCCCTACATGAGACAGCATTCAAAGAAAAGGACGTGAAAACAATCCAGGCTTACAAACTACATACTTACACTACAAATGCAGAATGGGCTACCCTGGGCAGTATTACAAGGTCTCTCTTACTTCTAGTGGGCTTTTTTTTTTTTTCCAAGAAAAGTTGGCAAAAGCTTGAAGTTGATATAACTTCAAAGTATGGAAGAGACTCTCCCTTGCATATGTTGTATAAACTTCTAAATGGCAACTTCTCAATTTTCAGCTTCTAACTAGTTCTCAAAGTGACTGAAACAGAGAGGTGAGGGCAGATGGGAAGCCCAGCCTTGCCCTTAAGGGCCAAGTGAGATCTCAACTCTTCATTATTCACACTCTGCATAAACACTAAGGGAGAAAACATTTTGCATCTTGTGAAGAGAGAGTTTAAAAGAACTATATTCACCCTCTGCCTCCCTACCCACCTCCAAAAATATACACTACACACACACACACACACACACACACACACACACTCTCTCTCTCTCTCTCTTTCTTACACTCACAAAGTGCGATTATCCCTGTATGCTGTACTAACGAATGTGCAGCCAGCCTCTAGTCCAAATCCTGCAAAAAACATTTTTATGAACCAATTCACTAAAACACATGTTCCAGGACCTCAAATTAAACAGCAAACCGGAAATGAGTGGGAGAGCAGGGAAAGCTGGCCTCGGCCCTTCTTGGCTCGGCTGCTGCAACCCCTGCTTCTCTGCCCAAAGTGGACTTTTAGGAAAAATTCCCAGCAGGGGAGGACCCCTCAGTCTCTTCATCCTCATGGGGGGGTGTAAAAGAACAGAAAGGGCGGAAGGGGAAGGGTTTCCCACACAGGACTCCTCCAAACACCTGGCTCCATCCAGAACCCACGGAGCATGTGTGTGAATAAAAGCACAGTGTTCATTCTCCAGCCTCCTGCATCTCCTCCCACCCGCCCCCTCAAGCTTACATAAACCAGGGAATGGCAGGCCGGCTGAAAAGGAGCTATGCCTTAAATGTGAAAAAATAAAAAGATAGAAAAGGCAACATCATGTTTTTCTTTAGTTAGCCAAAAACTTCAAAATGCTTAACCCTGGCCTTTACTATGAAAAGCTGTAGGGATGGCACTAGCAGCAGAATCTAGGCAATGTACATTTGAGTGTTCATTGTACAGTCTTTCAAGTTTGTTTTTCAAATTTTTCATAAGAAGATGAAAAACATTTATGTATTTCTTCATTTTGAGATATATGATTGTGAGCACAAATAAGTATTTAAGAGTGGAAAAGAGACTGATTTATGAGGAGAGAGCCATGTACTGATGTTTGCCATCACTTTCTAATTTCAACTTGTATGAGTTTGGCACACAAATGACTCCAGATCAGAACAAGTAGCGTCAACAGACATGTGACTCAACGACAACGTGGAAAATGCTCTGCCTGAAAAACAGACTTCAAAAATATGTCTTCAAAAACATGAGAGACATAAAATACACGACCCTAATTTAACAAAATGAACTCTCTAGGTAGATGATTCTATAGAACAAAAGGCTTCAACTGGGTTACCAGTCTCAGGGAACAGGATGTTTTCAGCTTCAAGAAGCACGAGGCCTAACTCAGAACAAGGTAACTGAGAGTATTTCTCTCATGTGACTCACATGACCGGAAGCCCTGGGGCACAGACAGCTCCAGGCCAGGTGGATGAGCAGCGCAATGGTATCATCACAGCTGTGGACTCTTCCTGCCTGGCCATGCCCTCAGCTTAGCATCCTCATTGGTGCACTTCAGAGGTGAGAAAAACTAACTACAAAGTCCTAAAAACAACATTCCCTTCAAATCTGTCTTCATAAACATCCAATCCTAAATCAATTACTGACAAGACTGAGGGAACAACCAGGACATTTTCGTGGCCATACCACATACACATCCATGCAGAGGAGATTTAGACTAGTCGTGAGATGTCCCTGGGGCTGGGGTCAGTCTTCCCTGCCATGCATGGCCACTCCAGCTTTTTAATAAGACTGGGGAGGAGTGTTTCTTGAAAGGCAAATATCCCTTTGCCTCAATGGGACTCCCATCCTCAGTTTAACAGACCAGTATTTACCTTCTATATACAGGCCTACACAGGAAACTCTTGTCTTTAAAAAGTGTTCAGTGATTTTAAATGCTTTGTTTTGGTTTTCTGAAACTGTACTTTAGGCCAGTCTTCTGCAGTAATGCCTAGGCAAGTACTGTTTGGTCCTGTCTAAAGAATTCCTAGCCATTAAATCCATAGCCTAATCTACTATGATACTCTGACTCCAAACAGGATTCTCTTCCACCAACCACCTTTCTGATTTTCAGTTACACTACCCTGGAGTGAGATGGGCTGGCATCCAAATGCCTTGCTGGCACTCTAGGAATTCATCTTCAGACCTTTTCTGGCCAGGGCTAATGTCCACTCCCCAAGCACCAGTACAGCCACGTCCTTATAAACAGGCACAGTGTCATACTTGTTTGGTAAACAGCTACCACCCCTCCCAGGACCCCTCACACCTCCTCAGAATTGAGCAGCCAAAGGGCAAAGAACCTGGCAGAGCAGACGCCCCACACCCTCTGCACCCCGCCTCAGAGCCAGTGTTGAGAACATCACCCCAAAGCCTACTGCTGCCAGCTCCAGGACAGCTCCACCTCACAATCCCCAACTCCTGTTCCCGCTTTTCCTCGTCCCAGGGCCTCATGATGCTTCCTGATTTGCAAATAGACAACCTCCCATTCTTCAGGTGGGACAGCCTACAATGGGATGAAAATCACCTCAGCATAGGGGCCTGCCCTGGCTCCCACCTCGCAGACTGTAGCAAATATTATAGTTGGCTGTTTCTTAGTCTGTTTCCTCTCTTTATTGTGAATCTCCCTAAGTCAAAACGCACTTTATGGCATAATAAGCAAAAATAATTCTCACTACCAAATGAAAACAGTGAATGTTTGTAAGTATATTCTTCCAAACTGGACATGTTTTTTCACTTGTTTTCTTGTGCAACATGATATAGGTAGTTCCGTGTTCCAACAGCATCCCTGGGAGCTCTTATAAGGACAAAACGAAGCAGTATGTGGAGAACCCAATCAGAGAAACTGGCACCAACCCACTCACTCAACATTAGTACTTTCCTTTAAGATAACTGACTTTTCTTATTGAGGTATAATTGACAAATAACATACTAGTTTTAGGTGTATAACATAATGATTCAACATCTGTATATATTGCAAAATGATCACCACAGTAAGTCTAGTGAATATCTATCTGTAATTTTTATGTACGAACAATTCAATAAAATGAACATCTTTCTCATGTGTTTACTACATTATCAATATGAATGTACTGTCGAACATACAGGTTGTTTCTGATTCTTTCCCAATATAAAAAGATAGACATCATTTTAAGCACTTCTTTGCAAACTTAACCTGTTTCCTTAAGAAACTCTTAAGTGTGTAGTAATTTTTCTAAGGCCTACACACACTGATAGGTACTGCCAACTGCATATTCCACTACTGAGAGTTTGTCTTACATGTAACCCCTTTAATCCAGGCTTGTGAGGGAGATGCTATTACTGTCCCAATTTTACTGAGACTCAAGACCACACAGCTTGTAACTACAGAGACGGGATACAGACCCTGCACCTTGGCCTTACCCACACTAGTTCTGGATTCTGGAATGTAACAATTCCAAAAAAGAAGAAGAACAAAAGGACTCTCCCTGGAAGCCAGGAAGGGGTGTAGCCAGGATCCGGGCACGTCGCTGTTTCACAGCAGCCCCAGCACCGCCATTAAGACAAGGACAACCTTCTCAACTTCCCAGTGGGCAACGCTGAGGCACTCACATGCATGGCGCTATTCTAAATGCCTTATGGGTTTTTCGTTCTTACAACAAACTCTGTGGTGGGTATTATTAATAATACCTGTACTTCAGAGAAGGGAAACTAAGGCAGAGGGTTTTGGCAACTTGCCAAAAGTCACCAGCTAATAAGTAGCAAATCAGATCCAAGCCCAGATGCCCTAGTTCCAAGCACATCTGTTAGCCACCAAGCTACTATCCTACCTTGGGGTTGGAAAAAAATACCCTGCCTCCAGTGAACATTACCATATCCACCTGTGTCTCACCCTCTTATTTCATAGCCCTGTCCACAACCACCTCAGGCCACAACCACCTCAGGGTCCTGACGGAAAGAGCCCTGAGCAGGCTCATCCTTAACTTCCTTGCCCCTATTCCTTCCCAACTGCCTAACCTTGCCTGCTGCTCCCCCTTCCCATCCACTACTCCCCAACCTACCCATCTTTGTCCTCCGCCCATCTTCTATTGCTCTTTCCACCCCACGCCCCCAGCACCAACCCAGTATTATATGAATCCAGGAAAGACAGAAGTAAAAAGAACTAACCCAGAAACTCAGCTCATAAACACACATTACTTCATGTGTTTCTTCTCTTAAAACTATTACAAAATTCCTAGAGAGCAGAGCCTGTGTTTATAACCTACTAGTTTTACCCATCTGCTTCAGGGGACTTCTAGCAATCACACAAGGCCAGTTTCCTATAACCAGCATATTGTCTCTTCATCACTGATTACAGTAGAATATTCATTTTCTCCAGATCCAATCTGGTGAAATTGAGATATTTTATGCATAACCTGGAGGCTCAGACAATGATTTAATTAAGCAAAGTTTTGTGCCTATTTATTAATGTAATAGGGATTCAAAATATTCCTTGAAAATCTCTCCAACTGAAGCATCATTAATTTGGAAAATGTAATGATTTGGATAAGGGCCAGCAAAAATTCTAATTTTCAACAAGCTCCATTTTTAACCCAGGGTGAACTCAAGAGAAAAACAGTTTAATTCCAAGCATATAATGATTAAGAATTATCTACAATCAAACCAGTATGCTAATTTTTTTTTATATCATTAATGTACAATTACTTGAACATTATGGTTACTAGACTCCCCTATTATCAAGTCCCCCCACATACCCCATTACAGTCACTGTCCATCAGCATAGTAAGATGCTATAGAATCACTACTTGTTTTCTCTGTATAAACTGCCTTCCCCATGTCCCCACCCCCCTACATTATGTGTGCTAATCGTAATGCCCCATTTTCCCCCTTATCCCTCCCTTCCTACCCATCCTCCCCGGTCCCTTTCCCTTTGGTAACTGTTAGTCCATTCTTGGGTTCTGTGAGTCTCCTACTGTTTTATTCCTTCAGTTTTTGCTCTGTTCTTATGTTCCACAGATGAGTGAAATAATTTGATACTTGTCTTTCTCCACCTGGCTTATTTCACTGAGCATAATACCCCCTAGCTCTGTCCATGTTGTTGCAAATGGTAGGATTTGTTTTCTTCTTGTGGCTGAATAACATTCCATTGTGTATATGTACCACATCTTCTTTATCCATTCATCTACTGATGGACACTTAGGTTGCTTCCATTTCTTGGCTATTGTAATTAGTGCTGCGATAAACATAGGGGTGCATATGTCTTTTTCAAACTGGGCTGCTGCATTCTTAGGGTAAATTCCTAAGAGTGGAATTCCTGGGTCAAATGGTATTTCTATTTTGAGTTTTTTGAGGAACCTCCATACTGCTTTCTATAATCGTTGAACTAGTTTACATTCCCACCAGCAGTGTAGGAGGGTTCACCTTTCTCCACATCCTCGCCAACATTTGTTGTTGTTTGTCTTTTGGGTGTTGGCCATCCTAACTGGTATGAGGTGATATCTCATTGTGGTTTTAATTTGCATTTCTCTGATGATTAGTGATGTGGAGCATCTTTTCACATGTCTGTTAGCCATGTGAATTTCTTCTTTGGAGAAATGTCTGTTCAGATACTGTGCCCATTTTTTAATTGGATTATTTGCTTTTTGTTTGTTGAGGTGTGTGAGCTCTTTATATATTTTGGATGTCAACCCTTTATCGGATATGTCATTTATGAATATATTCTACTGATTGTATCCTTTGCTGTACAGAAGCTTTTTAGTTTGATATAGTCCCACTTGTTCATTTTTGCTTTTGTTTCCCTTGCCTGGAGAGATATGTTCATGAAGAAGTTGCTCATGTTTATGTCCAGTATGCTAATTTTAAGTCACCATCATCATGGACATGCCGATCAGCCCCCTTGAGCTAAATTATGTATTTTTTTAAAAAACTGTTCTCTTAAATAATCAGTTTCCATAACTCAGTATTGCATTTTCCCAGCTTACATGATTTAACATTTCAATATATATAAATAAGTGCTATTATTCGGTCTTGTTTTTCTCATTTACTCATCTTAGACTGAGGGAAACTAAGGAAAGAAATAAGAGCAGAGCAAGTGAAAATTTTCTAATCATTGCCACTGACACTACACCTAAAACTGTGAGCAATTCAAAGTCTGGTAGCCTGGTATCTGGATTCTAGCTCAGCTCTAACACTTCTCAGCTGTGCCAAGAACTGAAACCTTGAGAGGCATGAGTCTTTAACAATCACAGTAAAATGGAGCTAGGGCAATTTTCTCTTGGGAAGTTCTATGAATGAAATAAGCTAATACTTATCAAAACAACCACCACCACCACCAGAAATGTTAACTGTTTGATAAATGTTTCTACATCCAGAATGTTGGTTTCTTATCCCCGTTTCCCAGATGAGCTCTTCTTAACAAGGTAACACAGATCAAGTGAGAATACACAGCCAATGGGCTTCAAACTGAAAAGCAATGATATGTTATACAAAAAAACCAGTATGCTAAAGCATACTTAGCTTTAAAAATTAACATTTCAATTTCTAAGTGAATTTTTTAGGCTACGAAAGGAATACACACTCAGTATAATAAAAACTGCAGCAGGCAGAGTCAAGTTCAAGACTTAGCCATGTGGTGCTTTTGTACAAATGTGAGTAAGACACCCCCTCTGGGAGCTCAGAGCTCCAAGGGCCACAGGTCAGCCTGCGCCTCCGAGCCTGCCTCCCTGAAAGCCAGAACAGACTTAATTTCTCAGGGCTTCCATTTCCACAAAAATTAAAAGCTAACAGTTAATGTATTTACTGTAAGAAGAAGTATATAAAGGCTCGTGCTCAGGTTTCTATTTTATAGCAGAAACAGCATGTGCTGCGTATTGCCAAATATATGCCAAACTAGACATTACAAGAAAAATACCCCAAAAGCTATACAAGTTTAAGAAACTAACCTACTATTTATAATAATCTAAATAACCTTTAGATACTAACAATCTTCATTTCGGGAACCAAAAGAAACCTTTAGGAAAACCAAACCAAACCCTCTACAAGAAAGTCATACTCTATGATAAAGTACTACTAAACAGTAAGCCAGAGATTAAAAGTAGTAAATGTGTATAAAGGACTTTTACTATAATGTTAACAAATAAATGCACAAACTGTATAAACTGGGAATGACTAATGTGACAAAATATTTAAAGACATCCCTGAACAGACTTATAGGAATAAAAATTATTTCTTACTAAGGGCCGGCAGGATTGCGGAGGGACAGAAAACTGACATGGATCCCTGAGAAAACAAAGATGGGTGATTTAATTGCATATGATTAACACCTACAACCACCACCTACCTGATCAGAATTCCTAAAAGGGGGTACAGAAAAAAACTGCCCACAATCCCAACCCTCTAAAAGATGTTTTTTCCCTCTGCTCCCTTTCTTTACTGGTTTCCCATTTCACTTATTTCCCGCCCACTCCCCCTTCTCTCCTCTTACAATGTCAGTCCTCCAGGTGTGGGGGTCTCCTGGGGCATCTCTCTCTCCTTCTCCAGTTTCAAACCCTTTTATCCCCAATTCAAAAGCAGCAATAAAAAGAAAATGTAAATAGTGTATGTTTAAGTGACAGACAGGCCTGAAAACTCAGTAAGAGACCAGGTCACTGGATATCTGTGGGTCCATATGCCAGAAATCTATTTCTGAGCTACAAGGACAATACCCACGACACATCCCTGAACTGGATTTCGGTTTTGTCGTGTTTGTTTTGTTTGTAAAGTTTTAGGCTCACTTTGTTTTATCTAGAACGTCAGTTTCAACAACAAGCAACCTGACTTTAATGGGCCCTTACTGGCCCCATGATAACTGAAGTTCAGGCAGAGATAACCTTCCTCCCCTAATTATGGTCTAAACGTGGTGAATTAATGCAGCCTCATCTCAACTACCTAAACATATTTTCAGATTAAAACAAAACTGGAATTTACAACCCAGGTTAAACGGATTAAAACATTGTGGAATAGAAAGCAAGGCTTTCTCCACCTCACTCACCCATTTCAACCTCAAATTACACCACTGCTCTAATGACTAAAGAAGTCACTGCAAAGATACCTAATTACCCATGAATTACACCAACCGTAACCAATTTCCAGATCACAGATCTGATTTTCCCAAAACACAAATCTCACAATTAAGTCACATGAAAGTCATACTAACAGGCAATCTGGATGTGACATATACCCACCTGAAGTAGATGTACAGGTGAAGTGTTAAAATTCACAATAACAGCAGCTATTCCCTCTGGTTAGCAACATTATCCACCTGGATGACTGCAGTGAAAATGTATAGAAGCAGGGAGAGACTAATCTTGATTCAAGCATTTCCAGGAAACAACCAAAGGATTCTTCTGTCAATCCAATAAATAAATGGCTCACCGCAATCTGCTTCTGCGTGTGAGTCAGCCCACACGTATTCATTTGCTAAGTTTAAATTGGCAATGAAACAAGTTTAAGATACATACACAGACCCAACACAGCACATACAGCCTGGTGGCAGTTTCAGTAGTTGTATTTTTCTGAATTTGAACTAAAAGTGTGGCCAGATGACAAGGCTCTACCTATTTGCTAAGTTTCGGTATATACTGAAATATTCTTCTATCTCTCCACTTATTTCCCAC
The DNA here is from genome assembly GCF_030020395.1 of Manis pentadactyla. NCBI lineage: Eukaryota > Metazoa > Chordata > Mammalia > Pholidota > Manidae > Manis > Manis pentadactyla. The sequence goes on along the minus strand of NC_080019.1, from coordinate 24,978,276 downwards.
AAAAGAAAAAACACTTCTCCCCACACTCACAGTTTTGTGTATAAAATAAATAATTCCCTTGGGTATGTTCTTATAGATAAGTAAAGGGATAATTTTTAAATGAAATCCATTCAACCGAAAGGCCAGCTTCAATGCATTGGTAAGAATATCCATGGGGCCTGTAGCTGTCCCTGGAGCCCCGGCAATCTGAGGTTGCAGCGGACCCAAGTGCTGCGCTAGGAAATGAAAACTCACAGCCAGTCACTTAACAGAGGGCTGATACCTAGTCATTTCCTTGGGGCCCGAGAGTTGGGGGAAGGCAGGGAAACAAGGTGAGGGATGCCTCACAAGGGCTCACAAATAAGTCTCTGTACATTATGGGCTGAGTGGTGTGCCCCCTGAGGTCCCAACTCCCAGTTCCTCAATGGACCTTATTTGGAAATAGGGTCACTGCAAACAGAACTAGTTACCATCAGGCCATAATGGAGTAGGGTGGGTCCCTAATATAATATGACTGGTGTCCTAAGAAATCACTCACATGGAGAAACACGGGAGAATGCCGCAAGACGACAAAGGCTGGAGTGAGGCAGCGGCCAGCCGAGCAAAGCCAAGGGTACCAGCAAACCAGCGGAAGATAAGAGGCAAGGAAGGATTCCCCTGCCCGGTTCCCAGGGAGTGGCGCGGGACACCTGATTCAAACTTCCAGCCTCCAGAACTGAGAGAGAAGGTGTTTTTCTAAGCCACTGGTTCGCAGTACTGTGTGAGACAGCCCTGGGGAACTCACGTACCACATCTGAGCTTGGTTTTTCTTCCTCTTGCCCTCCCCTGTGCTGCACGCCCCCAGCTGTCCCTGCACCCTCCAACAGCTGGCAAATGCTCCCCCTGCACCAGGAAAGAGCCGCAGGGAATCCCCAGCCTGTGGTTTGGTTGGGGAGGCCCCTCTGCCTCAGTGTCACAGGACAGGCTCAGCTACCCAAGGCCCATGTCCCAATTTTGCTCCTTCTCTCCAGCATGCCCCCCTGCCCTGGGCATCGTCCCTGCTCCCCCTGTCAGCAGCCTGGACCAGCTGGGGGCGGGGGAGCCGGCAGGGTATGGAAGTTCCCTTCACTGTGGGCGGATTCTATGCTCTTCCGCCCACCCAGCTACTCACAGCCTTTTCAGAACAACACTTTTCAGTTTTTACCTAATATCCTTCTCACATCCGAAAAAACCCCCTACAGCCTCAACACTGTCCCTCTGTCACACACACAGCGCCACGTGCCCAGAGGGAGCGGGGCCAGGACACAGATCTGAGCGCACACACCACCCTGTACTGAGAGCGGCCACTCCCACCCCATGATGGAGACTTTGTTGTGGGTCAAGGCTTTCTGCCAGATTCACTTCCCTCAGAATGAATGAACTATCCCTGAGAAAGTTCCTCAGTTCTCCCTGGAAGGTGACTTGGGATGGCCTAACCCACCTGTTTACCAGGCGTGCCAGGGCATGGTGGCCCCAGATGGTGAACATTAAAGCCCAACTGGAACCACCCGCATCCCCATAACCATGACGGAACTTTTAGAAAAATTGAATCAGCTGAGTGAAAACTTGATACCACGTGAAAAGAATATGCATGTCTCCTAGGTTTACTAAAATCCCACGCCAGTGACAGAGGGCAGCGCTGAAAAACAGCCTCCATCTCCCAGTGTCCACCCCACTGTTTTAGCTGCCGGACCATTTTTGCCTCTCGTTATTTAATCTTCAACCAAAAGTATATTTTGAAATGTGTTTCCTTAGATGCCTTAAATGCCTTACCAATGGTTCTCAACCTTGGGCATGTGTCAGCATCAGCTGGAGAGCTTGTTCAAACAGATCGCTGGCCCCTCCGCTGGCGTCTGATTCAGCAGTCCTGGGGTGGGGTCTGAGAACCGGCCTAACAGGTTCTTACACTGCTGACTCTGCCGCCCCAGGACCGCCCCGGCCTCTCAGTGCTCACGCAGCACAGCCGCGAGCGGGCATCACAAACGCTGCGGCTGGACACCCCCAGACAGGCGCAGTCCTGGGTGTTCAGTGAGCACCCATCCTCGGAGACTGGGAAACCCTGCCACAAAGCAAATCCCAGGGGGCCCCCCTCTCCCAAGGCTGGGGAGTGGCTCCAGGTCAGCATGGGCCCATGTTGACCTGTGAGAGGCAAAGGGAAGCCTGCTGAGGCAGCTCCTGAGAAAGCACAGGATGCAGGCTCTCAAGCTGCGTCTGGATGGCCCAGTGGGAGGCAGCAAGGCTGTGAGGTGGCAGCCCTCCTGCAGTCCTGAGGGTTGCTGGGCAGCAGGCAAGCCAGCTCAACAGGCAGGAAGGGCCTGGCTGACACTCACCTGCTGAGGACACCGATCCAGAACCACCCAGCCTCCCAGCTTCTTGTTAGGTGACATAATTCATTCTTTATTGTTTGAGCTGGTTCAGACAGGGCTTTCTGTTACTTGACACTGAAAATAGCTGATCAAAAAGCAAAGCAGGCTAACAGGACAGCACGTCCATCCCAGGACCAAAGGTGACCTCTCAGCACACAATACAGTAGCATGTGGCAAATTTTCCAGGTTATTTCAAAAATTATGTGGATGAATGTCAGTGGATGAGCCACACTCAGGGTAAAACTAAAGAAAGAGCCAAACAGTGGAATATTATTGAAGTCCCAACTCTGGGTCCTTCTTACAAGAGCCATGCTCTTTTTTTTTTCAGGGGTTTGCTAGAAGCCATGTAATACTAGGGCTTACTCAAGAATTCAACTGCCTCCATGCGTCAATCTCAGACTTAGTCTCCTTCCACAGAGAGCAGACTATCTAATTGGGAAAAGGGTTTTCTAACCTATTTTACCATAAATACAAGGTAGACCGTGATCTAGAGAGAGGACACCTCAGATTCTGTGCCTGTTCTGCCACTTCAAAGCTCTGTAATCTTCAACCGTCTTCCCTTTGCGAACTTGTTTCTTCATCTATAAAATGAGAAAGCCTGGTTTCCTAAGGACACAGCACTTGCAAGCACTTTGTAAACGATAACGTACAATACAAGGGCAATTATTTCTATCCAATTGTTAATGGATTAACTGGATTAGCATGGGTGGGATTTTTAAGAGAGAAAGATTAATCATGATCCCTGGAGGATGCTTCACCAGGAAGTCCTACCACATGCATCTGCCCTATCAGCTGGGACACTGTTTGGATTGTTGGCAAACCAGACTTCTTCTATTATCAATAATTTAGTGGCAGCTAAAGGAACCAACATCCACAAGGTAGAACAACGTGGAGTCAATGTTGTACAAGGCATGGCATCAATATGAATTCTGTACTATGTACATTCTCACGGTGGTCAACTTGGGAGGCCACACACAACATCTCTGCTTTTACTGACCCTGTTCTCTGACAACCACCTTCAAATGCAGCAGGGGGTTCACTGGACATTTTGCAGGTGGCAAGTCATTCTTCCTATAGGAGAAATTTAGTTTTAGCCCAACAGCCACAAGTCATTCAGAGCCAGGTTTTCTGAATGAAACACTTGAACAAACTAGAGAAAAACAACGGGAACTGGCCTGAGGGAAAAAACAGGTATGGCACTAACCCCACCCCCCAAACTGGGATACGTATGTGTGCAGTAGAAAACAGTGCCCTGAGGTAAATATGGCCATCCTACTGAAACATGAATTTTACAAGAAGAGTTTTGGAGGGGAAAAAAGGAACAATCACTCAGTAATTTTTAAATGACTGGAAGTTCTCAATAAAGCTTGGTTGTTTTGTTTTGTTTTGTTTTTTCCAAGAATTTTCATGCTCATAGCAGACTTTATAAAACTACATCCTTCTGCTTTGCGGGAAACCACTGAGAAAGGCTACCATAAGCAAAGACTTTTTCTTGTTTCATTTACAAACCGGCTACAAAGGCGATCCTAAATTAATATTCCAAACACATCTTTATTGAGCACACCACCTGTGAAATACTATCTGGACTATCATGGCAATTATTTGTGAAGTGGCAACATTCTTTCCTTACATTTACCGGCGGGGTGGGGGGGACCACTACTACTCTAGAGTCCTATTTCCTATGTGGAAGACTCTTGAACAACAAATGAATAATTTGATGACAATTCACTTACAACTACAGTAACAAGCTCCCAGGAGACCCCATTATCTTAATATTGGTGTTCCTAGACAGAGCATACTGCCTTGGGAAATTATATTTCTTCTCTGAATCTTGAAATCTCAAGCTCTGCCACTTTCTAAGGCAATAAGAAGCCTGATGTCACAACATATCCAGAATGCCTTTATAGAACTTATCGATACTGCTGCCAATATACTGGGATCCATCTAAAAAGTACTTTCATGTCTCACTGACCCATCATGAAGAGCAAAGAGCTACCCACAGAACAACAGTCATGGCATCAAAGAAGCCTAAAATGACCAAATATCAGCTCCTCTCTGACTGTATAAGCTGTAAGCTTTCCTGAAGATAGAAGTAGGTTCCTATCTTGCCAATGGGTTTCAGCCCTGGGCAAGTTCACTGTGGATTCAGTGTAACCAAAGAAATGATAGTAGAACATTCTTGGGGTGAAAGAGTTATACCCCACTTTATTTCCACAGTGGCAGGTCAATCACTAGAATCTCGTCCCCTCAGAGCGAGTCTGCATGCAGCAAGCTGGTCTCTGTCTCTAGGCCTCTCTGCCCGCACAGCCGTCCCAGTCTCTGTCCTCGGCACTGCCACCACTCCAGCCTCTTTTCTACTCTACTGCAACCTTGCAGCCGTGCCACCGTGTCGTGCAGAGCACTGGGTGGAGCCCTTTATATAGTCAATAACAATGTATTGCCCACACATGTGTAGCGAGCTAGCCAACCAGGGCCAGGTGAGAATCCTGGTCATAGGAACTTTCATTTTATCCACTGTTCCCAAAGGCAAAACACCCAAGTCTCTCTCTCTTGCTCACAGTGCTACCTTTACTCTTTTCTGAAATAAGCTTCTCACCAAGTTTTTAATGTACTTTTAATAACCATGTTGTTATTTCCATGGGCAAGTCTTCCTGGGCTGTTGCACCTTCCTTGCTCTTTCCTCAGGATCAACACCTGGCTGAACAGATACCCTGAAGTTACTTTACTGTTAAATATTGTGATGAGTAGCAGTAATCAGTCAAGCGACTGAGCAGTATGTGGAATAAAGCAAGCTGAATGTCAGACTTCTAAGTGTGAAGCCCCTTGTCCTAAAGGTAATCCATGGCCTACGCTAAGGTTCTGGCCCAGGATATGCCACATTTATGGGCCATACCCAAGCTTTCAAGATTTCAATGCTACCTTTCTGTTTCAGGATAGGCAACATTAATGAAGTATTTTGCCTGTATTTATTCTAGGTTAATGCCTCAAAATACACCTGGAATGATTAAAGTTGGTTCAAAACCTTTTTCAATGTCAAGATATAAATTAGTTCTAGCCTAATCACTCCAGAGTCTGTAAAAAAATACATCTAGGAAACATAAAAATTTCTATGAAAATCAGAATTAGGATTCTGATCCTGTTATATGATTTTTCTAATTCTAATTGTGAGTGAAATAGGTATATAAAGAAGTGCCTAAAGATTTGCTAAAAATTCACAACCTAAAAAAACTGAGAAGTTTTTCTGTGGCTTGAAAACAATTTGAATATATACCAAGAACCCTGTTTAAAAACTTGCACTCTAAAGAGAACACCTAAATTATGAGATCTATGACAATCAAAGAAAATTCACTTTACACTGTTGAGGCCACCAAGTTCACGATGAAATGCATTCATTCTGCAACCCTCTCGGGGCCCACATGACCCCAGAGAAGGGCTCATGGGGCACACACAAAGCTAATAATCCATCCTCTTAAAAAACACGCCAACTGCTATATTCTAATTTAAAAACCACAACCTCTAATACTAATATCAGTACTGGGGTTCAATGGCAAATACGGTTTGTGGGCTTGGATATGAAGAACATGTGAAACAGTACAAGTAACTGATTTAAAAGAGTTAGATTTTAAAAATAGCAGCTTGCATGCCTTCATGTAACAGCTCTTCACCTAGGTGTTAGGTGCTGGGGAATCAGGTGAATGAGAGTCAGATAGGAACTTGGCTATTCTTACAACCGAGGAGTAGGCAGGCGCCCTGCGCTGTGTGCAGCAGGACCCACAGAATTGTCAGGGGAGGAGGTTGGCCAGGGAAGATGAGAGGGTTTTGGACAAAGAAAAAAAAAAAAGAGAGAGAGAGAGAGTGAGAGCTGGGCAAGATGTGAGACAAGGGAAGGTGAGAAGCAGGGGCAGAATGCTGAAGAGGTGAGCAGGACCAGATCACAAAAGGCCTTCTAGGCTATGCTCAGCCATCTGCACTTCATCCCGAGGGATGGTGCTCCATGGAAGACTGTTTGTGAGAGGAATGACAGGAAAGGATGTATGGTTTAGATACACTACTTGGGTAGGAATGTAGAGCACAGTCTGGGGTAGCTGTAAAATGGAGACAGGAGACCATCTGAGGAAGATCCAGCAGGTGGGGAGTGTGAGGGGAGTCAAGAGGGGCACCCTGATTTCTGGCTTGTGCAAATGAATGCAGGGTGCTGCCATTCACCAACGGGGGGCTGTGCCAGAGGAGGAGCAGGTAGGATAAGGCTGGCAGGGAACTCAGACCAAGAGCTCAGCTCCGGACATGCTAACTGAGCAACACCTGAAAGCTAGAGGGAGCTCTCTCTGGACAACAACTGAACAGATAAGCCCCCTGAACAGAAGCAGCACCCAAGTTCAAGTTCCTTCTATACAGACAAAAACCCAAGAGCACAGGTGAGAGCGCCTAGGGGAATGACAGATGGCAAGAGAAGCTACCCAGGATGCAACCCTAGGGAGATTAAAATTTTAAGAGCCTGTCAACAGGTAAGGAACATTGGGGATCTGCTGAAAACACAGCTTTCAGTTTCTGAAGAACAAAGAAAAGTGAAAAGTAGTTCCATTCCCTAAGGAAGCCCTGAAATCCCCTCCATTGCCAAAAGCAAGTGTCACTAAAGACTGAGTCGTTTTTGTCTGCAATTATATCTTTCAGGATGCTGCTGAAAGGTTAACGAGATTTTCTGCATGTTCTGCCTCTTAGGATCAGCCTTTAACTGATCTAAGCTGCTTCAGGAGAACACATTTTGCTGCTGTTACTCATCAGATAAAAGAACATTAAAAAAAATTTCCAGACACTGTGCCTAGCCCAATCAGTATTCAGGCTTTTTATATAACCATTTTTAAAAGCTGAAATAATATTCTATTCAAAATACAATTTGCCAAAGTTTACACTTTTCTCGTTCTAATAAATATACCCCCAAAAGACTTATTGGAGATGTGTACCCAGCCAGTCAGAGCTTCCTGGGGAGCATCCAATTCTAGTAGGAGCCGAAGTCAACGCTCATTCGCTCTCATCACTGAATCCCCAACAGCAATCTTTCTTTCTCAGCAAAGGAGTACAAGACTGCTGATATTTGAGAACACCCAGGAGAAAACTGGGGAGAGTGAGGAAAGAAGGAAAAAAGTTTTTCAAATAATGCTTTTCTGGCTTTCAACCAAATACAATTACACAGCCTTCAGAGATGAAATCAAAATCCCATAAACAACATCTTCATGAGGTCCATTACCCTGAAAGCTTTCCCAAACTGCATCTGAGATCACAGACTGGCTCCTCCAGAGCCCTCCACCCGGGACTGCCTCGGAGAGTCCTGGGGGTGCGACACAGGCCTCTCCACTGCCTACACTCCCTCCAGTGGTAGCTGTCAGGGCCACCTGTTCTGGGGAAATCCTGAGACTCCGTTTTAGGGTCAAAGCTATTTCTCGAGTCCCAAGGGAGCAGCCGCTTTTCTCTCTCTCTCTCTCTCTCTCTGGATTTTCTCAGAGATGGTGCATTCACTTTGTGGAATTCCTAAGTGTTCAAGTCCCTCTTAAAAATCATTAAGAGTTGGCATTGTGGACTAGTAATTAACTGAAAATCACAAAAATGTTTGAAAAATAGTAAAGAGATACTAACTAATCATGTCATAAATTTGATTAAGGATAAACGACATTAAAATAGGGCAAATCCAGTATTGCATTATAGCCCAAAGTATAAAATAAATATCCATGAGTCCATACTGATATAAATAAATGACCGAGTAAATAAATAAATGAGGGAGAACAGACAAATCTCCCATGTAGAACTCCAAATAATTTATGTAGCTTGATTCCACTTAATGATTGCTTCCAAAGAGTGAAGAATGGAAAGAGGTGAAAAAAGGGTAACTCTACAGGAGAGAAACTGGACAAACAGCACCTTGGCCAGCTGATCAAGGTCAACATCAAAGTGATGAGTCAATCTGCTGGCAGGTACCCTTGACATGTGATAAGAATGGCAATTTATGCCTGTGGTCTTCCTCCCCAAAGCAACCACCCCAATCTAACCATGAGGAAAAACACCAGAGAACCCCAAACTGAGGGATATTTTACAAAATACCTGACCAGTACTCCTCAAAACTGTCAAGGTTTCAAAAGTAAGGACATTCTGAGAAAAACTGTCACAACCAATAGGATCCTACAGGGACATAACACCTAAAAGCAATGTGGTATCCCAGATGTGATCCTGGACAGAAAAGGGATATTAGGGCAGACTAGTGAAATAAAAAGAAAGTGTGGAGTCTAGTTCATCCTAATGTACCATTGTTGGTTTCTCAGTGTCAACAAATGTATTGCAAAATATAAGGCATTAACATACGGGTAAGCTGCATGAGGGCTACGTGGGAACCCTCTGTACCATCTTTACAACTTCTCTGCAAACCTAAATCTATTCTAAAGCAAAAGGTTTATTTTAAAAGCAGCAAGACACTATATGAGCTTTGAGGGTATTAAAATTTTCATTGAAAAAAATGCCCAACTGGGCGGTAAAGGTAAATGAGCAATAAGAACTTGGTGACTACTCATTACAGGACTTGACACTTCCAGAGGACTCCAGAATCTACATTTTTCAGAAAATGGACACAAAGAAGGTCTTCTACTAGCAGATTCCAACCTATGTCATCATCTTGTCTTGACACGTGAGCAACGAATCTCCAACAAAAAAAAAGCCAAAGAACAGAGAGGTTTGGGAGCAAAGTTAAAATAAAAACTAGGGATGAAAGAGCAGCAAAACCCTGGGACATCTGATAATTGTGAAGATTACAATATACAAATCAGGGCTGATCAAACTGTGAGTCATGATTAAGGAGTTTTAAAGTCAACCCAGTAGAGGCAACCAGCATTTTATTTTTTTAAATGAAACAAAATGAAATAGAAAAGTGCTGTGAATGGACGGTAGTGATGGTTGTGCAGTGTGAATGTATTCACTGCCACAGTACTTGAAAATGGTTATAAAATGGTAAATGTTATGTATATTTTACCACAATTAAAAAAAAAAGAGGAAAATGGGGTACATCACAGGTAGTAAGGATAAGGACTATTTTATAAAGAAACAAATTAGCGTGCATATCCATACACCCAAGGACATGCCTGTGGGTCAGTGATCAGGATGTACAGTGTATCTCTCACCATGAATCACTGTCAGAAAGTGTGAAAGCCACTGCTCTGTGACTGACCCAATCTCCCTCACCCCTATCCCTGCGCTCGACAATCTGACCCTGTGTCAAAACACCAGTAAGGATAAAATCTACTAATACCTTAAAACTTGACAGAAAAATGAATGAAAAGAAACTAGGGAAGGGGAGATCTGCAGCTACAACAGAGAGAACAAGTGCGCTGGCCCAGCCCTGGAGGCGCAGCCCGGGGGCTTCCCGCTCCAGAAGCACACGTCCCTGCCCACCTGCCATCCACTTGGAGGTGTCATCTCAAGTCTGACATTCCTCAGGAGACAACGGAGCAGAGCTCCTGATTTCCCTCCCAAAAAATCCCTCCCTGTCTCACTCATCACCTCCCCAAGATGCTCAAGCCAAATGGCAAAAGCCCCCTGTGTGCCCTCCTTCACACTCCACCATGGAACCAATCCTCCCCAGAAATTCCTCTCAGAACTTTCCATGTCCCTCCATGCCCACGACCAGCAGCCGAGCCTGATCCACCTTTTCTCACCTTTCCCTGCTCCCCTGCTCTCACAGGATTGTGACAAACTCTGAACCCTACCCCATATATTTATAAGGTATGTCATATTTAAAATTTTATGCTCTCAGTTGAAATGGTTTCAAGGAATGTCATTTTATGGCATATTATAAATATTGGCATTTTTTAATAAAACTTACAATCACTTTTTAAAATATATTCAATGGACTCTATATACCACTGCAATCATCCATTTTTTTAAATACACAGATGGGTTTTCTTGTATTGCTGGATATTCCCTCAAAGAGTTTTAAGCATACTGTATCTTTATGTTCATGGTCCTTTGCAATAAAACAATGGTATAAACTGAGATTCTGAGTTTTTAAATAAATTTTCTGTGACCACACGGTCCAAGTGTTAAAATTTTTTTCTTCTGAACTGAGTTATCATTATAATTTTTATTAGTACACAACTAATCAAACCAACAAATTTTATAAATTTTGATATGTAATTAAACATGAGGAGTCAAATTCATTGAAAATCATCCTTAAAATAGATGGAGGAAACTCTTTTTCCCCTATTGGTTTGTGTGAATATTTTCTTTTTTTTTTTAAATAAAAGCACTGAAAAAGCTTGTTCACATAAGTACATGTGACTGGAAAGAGCTTTGCTATCACACCGTCCCTACATTCTCTAGACTCCCTCAGTGTTTTAATCCAAAAATCACAATGGTCTGTCATTAAAAATAACTTTTGATGATCAACTGTCAATTTGATTGTAGCCTTCTTCAACTTTATTAAAAGTAAGGATTTGAAAACCACAGAGTTACAAAAGAGTTGTTATCCAATCAGAGTGAATCCCTTTCTCCTACCAATACCAGTATTTCAGATGGCCTTTCATTTGCCCAAGCACCTAGTATGACTGAAGCTGGTAAGATGTATGCCTCTCCTTTAAAGTGGAGACATGAGATGGCAAAAGAGGTGAAAAAGCATAACTTGCAACCTCAGACAGATCAATTTGAGGAGACTATATGGAGGTTAGGGATCTAAATGCTGATTCCCTGAAAGATATCCCCATGCCCAGGTAGCAGTTAGAGTCTTCAGGTACCTTCAAGTGACGAGATACCCTAGTTGGATGACTGACCAAGACTGTTCCATGACGCAAGTATTCTCTTACAATTGTAGTTTACACCTTCCAAGGTGCTAGGCTCTGCTTCAAATTTTTTAACAACTAACACTACACTTAAAAAAATAAAACCTAACCTCCTTATTATGGCCTCTAAGACCCTACATCATCTCACTGTCTCACAGACCACACTGGCCTTCTTCAAGTCCCTGGATTGGTGCCAGTGTTCCCCACCTTGGGGCCTTTGCACCTGACATTCCCTCTGCCCAGAGCACTCACCCGTGTACTTCCTGGCTGTACCAACACATCCTGCAGAACTCAGACTCATGTGTCACCTGGTCAGGTGAGAGGGGCCTCACCTGACAACTCCATCTACCTCACTGTTCTCTACCCCAGCAATCTCACAGTTCTTTTGTAAGCATAATTATTACTTTGTTCACAGTAAAGTCAGACTCCAGAAACACATGCAGCACAGGTTTTGTTCAGTGTTTTACGTCCAGCACCCAGTATAGTGCCTCATGCTTGTGAACAAGAGAGCAAGCATAACATCCCACAGCAAAGTGAATTTGAGGACACTGTTTCTAACAGCTTTCTGTACAACCTCACTTTTTTTAAGTCATTGCTGATCATTAGAGAGTATAGATGTCCCCAGTGCCAAAGAGAAAGGTATTTTACACATAATATTGAATACATAAACAGTCTTATATCAAGACTTCATACAGCATCCAAAGTGGGCAGAGAAATTCAGCACACAGGTACGGGCTCCCAGCATTTCCTTACCTCTGTTCTGGAGAATGCTCCTCCACATCCTCTTCAGAATCACCCTATTGAAAAAGAACATGGTTTAACAGTTGTTTCAAAGGAACATAAAAATCTCCAAAAGAAACAGTCCTTCAAAGCTCACACAGATGAGGACAATTTCATATATTTTGACATCAACCTTAAACAGCTGATAAATTTTATAAAAGCCTTAAAAATCACACTTAAAAGCACTTCCCAAATCGTCTCCCAGACTTTAGGTGCCAAAATCTGATCAGGTGTCAAGAGGCAGGAGAGTAAAAAAGAAAAGCCACTGGACACAGAAACAAAAGGGCAGATGCAACCAAATACTAGATTGCAGCTCGCCTAATGGACACAGTCTGGGCTCTCCGTTCTTGAACCGCCACTGCTGGCTTCGGGAGTACCGAGCCTTCCTGTCCCTCCAGCTTCTCTCCGACCCTTGGCTTTCCTGGCAGCCCTGCTGCACTGTCCTGTCCCTGCCCATCACAGCCAGTCCTCCTGGACCCAGACTCCTCTATGCTAAGTCCCTCAGAATGATAACCCACACTTGTAACCATGGGCCCAAATCCCTATCTCCAGCCCCAACTTGTCAGTCAATCGCACACAGATATACAATAAATGCCCATCGCTCCCAAGAGTCAAGACATGCGCAGCCCGGGCAGCCCCAGGCCCTGACCAGCCCACTGCGGGTACTCCACGAAACCTGCAGGACGAATTCACTCACAGCTCCAGCCCTACTGCCAGACGCCTGCAGGATATAATGTGCTTTGTCTCCCCAGAAACAATTATGAGCAGTACCAGACTCAACCTCCGGGGTCCCTGGTGGGTGGCTTCTGTTCTAACAGGCCTCCTTCTGTCAAGAACACCATCACGCTCCGTGACCCACGGGCAAACCTGAGGTCATCTTATACTGCTCTCCTCCCTTTACCTGCGACCATGAAGACCTGCCCATGTCCTTTCAGTTCAGACCTGTGCTCTCCTCTCCACCCCTTCTGCCAGCACTGAGCCCACAACCATCAGCACCCCCAGCCTCCATTACCACCGCCGACGTGAAGACCGCTGCCTTCAACCCATCCTGTGTGTCACTGCAAGTCCAATCTTCCTCAACAGCCATCAATTTCCCATGCACATGGTATGGACCCAGCATGCAATGCAACGTCACTGTGTTAGTCTCTGTTCAACAACCTACCATGGCTCCCTAACTGACAGTCAGATACACACTCCATGCTCCTTACCCTGGAATTGAGCCATTGTGGGTTGACCTTGCCATACTGATGCTGACTGATGTTCTAAATTAGAGCCCAGGGCACCCACTAAAGTGTGGCTGAAGACATTGGGATGGATATGTCAACCAATAACTGCTCAATTCCAGGTTAAGGACAAAAAGGTAACCTAATGATTTATTTGATAAGGGGTTAACATCCAAAATATATAAAGAACTCTTATGTCTCTACACCAGAAAAAAAAAATCCTGATTAAAAAATGGGCAGAGGACCTGAACAATTTTCCAAAAAGATATACAGATGACCACATGCAACAATGTTCCCATCACTAATCATCAGGGAAATACAAATGAAAACCACAATGAGATGTCACTTCACACCAGTCAGAATGGCCATTGCCCAAACAACACTAACAAGTGTTGGTGAGGATGTGGAGAAAGGGGACCCTCTTACACTGTGGGAGGAATGTCAACTGTTGTGGCTACTGTAGAAAGCAGTATGAAGGTTCCTCGAAAAACAAAACATAGAAATACCCAGAAATTCCACTTCTAGGAATTTACATGAAGAAAACAAAATCCCTGATTTGAAGATCCCTATGTTTATCACCACATTACTTACAATAACCAAAATACAGAAACAATCAAAGTGTTCAACAATCAATGAATGGATAAAGAAAATGTGGTACATATACAGACTGGATTATTACTCAGCCATAAAAAAGAAAGAAATCCTGCCATTTGCAACAACATGGATGGTCCTAGAGGGTATTATGCTCAGTGAAACAAGCCAGGCAGAGAAAGACAAATGCCATATGATTTATCTTATATGTGGAATCTAAAAGCAAAACAACACAAAATGAACAAGACACAGTAGACTCATGAACACTGAGAACTGACTGGTGGTTACAAGGGGAAGGGGTCGGGGTGGGTGGGTGGGTAGGAAGGATGAGGAGGATAAAGGGGCACATAAATCTCAATCATAATATAAGTTGGTATGGGAATGGAAGTGCAGCATGGAGAATATAGTCAATGATTCTCTAACATCTCCCTATCTTAACAGATAGCAACTACACTAGCTGGGGTGAGATAATGTGTCTAACTGTTGAACCATTGTGTTGCATACTCAAAACCAATAAAAAATAATGATAAAACATCAGCATAAAAATATAGAACCATCACCCATGAGGCTGCCGGCTAGGCCCCATCACACTTTTGCTAATGCAGACCTCTCAGCCTTAACAGACTCCAACACACACTTCTCTCCTCTCCCCTCTCAGTTCCTACATTTCAGCACTTGAATGTTATCTCAGGGTATTACCAGCCTTATCTCCCCAACACCACAAGCTCTCAAAGGGCAGGTACCAAATCTTACAATCCTGCCTCCCACTTGGGAGTGTCTTAGGGCCCTTGTACTCACTATTCTAATTCTCTCAAGCTTTCAAGGGCTGGCTCAAATGATAAATATAGACCTTCCAAAGAGATGTATATGGCCCTCTCAAATTAAAAATACAACTCCCAGCACCCGAATCCTCCTCCACTCTGCCACAATACAGCATTGTACCCTCCTAACAGAATAAAAAACTTACAATTTACTCTATTTCATATTTATTACCTATATGCCCGCCAGGAGACCGCACACTCCACAAGGGCAGGGTCTTTGCTGTTCACCATGACATGCCTGACACCTAAGACAGTGGTTCCCCCACCATACCTGTTCCATTAATGTCTGGAGAGCCAAGTACAGTCTACCTGTTTCTTAAGTACTAGTGGATATACACCTCATGCCTGTCAGAATGGCTGTTATCAAAGACAAACAATAGCAAATGTTGGCGAGGATGCAGAAAAGGAGCCCCTATGCACTGTCGGTGGGAGTGTAAACTAAACTGGTACAGCCACTACAGAAAATAGCATGGAGGTGCCTCAAGAAATTAAAAATAGAAACACTGTATGATCCAACAATTCCTTTTCTGGGTATTTACTGGAAGAAAATGAGAACGCTGACTTGAAAAGATATATGCACCTCTGTGATCACTGCTGAATTATTTACAATAACCAAGACATGGAAACAACCTAGGTGTCTATTGATGGATGACTGGATAAAGATGAGGTACATATATATAATGGAGTATTATTCAGCCATAAAAAAGGAAATATTGCTATTTGTAACAGCATGGATGGATCTGGAGGGCATTATGCGAAATGAAATAAGTCAAAAAAGATAAAGACAAACACTGTATGATTTCACTTATATTTGGAATTTTAAAACAAATAATAATAATAATAATAATAATGAACAAGCTTATAGATACAGAAAATAGACTGATGGCAGCAAGAGGCTGAGGGTGGAAGGTGGACAAAATGGATAAAGGTGGTCAAAAGGAACAAAATTCCCATTATAAAATAAATTAAGTCCTGGGGCTATAATGTAGAGCATGATTAACATGTTAACAATACTGAATTGCATATTTGAGAGTTGCTAAGAGTGTAAACCTGAAAAATTCTCATCATAAGAAAAAAAAATTTCTTTGTAACTAGGCATGGTGATGGATGTTAACTAGACTTACCACAGTGATCACTTTGTATTATCTACAAATACATAATCGTGTTGTACATAATGAAACAAATATAATGTTATATGTCTGTTACTATATGTCTGTTATACCTCAACAAAAAAAATTTAAAAATTTTAAAAATATTAGTGGATACAACTACTTTTAAAAATTTAATAAGCAAATTGTTCTAAATCAAAACAGAACATGAAATTATTTCCCTCAGGCACAGTAACTTTACCACCGCAATACTACTTTCCTAGTCACACTGTGCTAAAACTCATACAATAACATAGTAGCCAAGAGCATGGACTCTGGAGCGAAAAACCTTCTGGGTTCATCCCACCAGTGCCACTTTCTTATAGCCTTGGGCAAGTTACTTAACAACTCTGGGCCTCAATTTCCTCATCTGTAAAATCAAGTCATAATACTTCATAGCTTTTAGTGTATAACCTGAATTCATACTCACAAAGAGCTTAAACAATGCCAATAATATTTGACCCACGTTTGTTTTTTTTTCCTATGTTGATGGTGGAAGTTGATTAAACCAAAAATAAATCTCTATGACAAAAAGATTTCCAAATGCTAGTCAATGATTCACTGACTAGAGCAAGATGCTATTACATAACACAGTACCTGAGATAAAAAGAACTCAGATACTCACTGTACCATTTTCTGTTTCACTTTCTACCAATTTCCGTTATCTACACACTCAGGCTTAGGGAGGGAAAATAAACAAGGCGTGAGAGTTAAAGGCAGAGACTTTCTCATTCATCACCATATCCCAGGGGCCTGGCTGGGCCTGGCCCCTGCTAGGTGTTTGCCTCCTGAACAAACAAGGCCAGAAGAGCACTAAGCCTGCCCATCCCAGACCAGGCCAGCATAACTCTGTGTCAGGTAACAGCTGCCCCTCCATGGCACCCATGTCTGATGTCCGTGTCCCAAACCTAACCAGGGGCATTTAGAGTGAGGCGTCTCATCTCAGCAAAGTCTGAATGGATTAAAACAACAAATTCTACATTGCCCTTCCTGCTGCTAGAACTGATACAAAAATGTGATTATTAAACAATAACTGGAAATCAACACACATTCTGCCTATGACCTATGGAACTAACCTCATAAAAACGGGAACTGCCAAGACGCTGACAATAGCCTCTGCCCACTAAGAGAACTCATGCGCTAACTACTGAACGTCTACTGAACGCAGACCCTGAGCCACAACGGGCAACAAGTTGAGAAGCCCAAACCTTCTTAAGGGGAACCCAGTTAGGGCAACAAGGTACACACAACACAAAGAAAAAAATTTCAGACACCCAAGAAATTCAAAAAGGAAGAAGTGACCACAGTGCCACCCACTGCCAAGTGAGGAGTCAGGAAAGGCAGGCCTTGCCCAAGCAGCAGAGCCATCACACTCATCGTCTCGGTCCCCAGACACAGGTTGGCCTGCTCGGCAAAGGGGCGGGCTGGAGGCAGAGTCCCAGAGGCCCAACCTGAGCAGCAGGCAGGGTCCGACTGCTGAAGGCCCTGAGGATCACAGGGAATCACAGAAGGTTTTTGACCTCGAAGGCAAAGTAAGAAGGGGCACAAAGCTTTATCTTGCGCACAAGCGATTACTTCTCGACAATAAGCTGCTGAAAAAGTGTTGGGTTTCTGCACAACCACCACTTCAGATTCAGTGTGTTGAAATATGGGTGAAGTGGTGAAGTGGAGTCAAAGAGAGGAAAAATTCTGTAAACCTAAGAATAAAATCACATTTCTTTACTGTCTTCACACTATCACCATGGATAGGGTTTTTATGTTCCTACACCAAAATATCTTACAACTCTTTTACGAGTATGGAACAAAGAGAGAGAGATGCTTATTTGCACAACTGTAGAGCCCCTGATAGTACCGAATTCTCTGCACTGGCTCAGCTCCTTCAAGCAGGAAAGCTGTCCCATGCTCCCCAGTGACCGAGTCTAGGGGTCAGCTGAGATACTGCCAAAATAATCAGTATGTGTGTTTTAATATATATTAAGGGCTTATTAAGTCAAGACACCTAATTCTCATAAAATCCTCTGAAATCAGCACATTATTCCCATTTTTAAGATGAAGAAACTGAGGACAGAGAAGTCCTGAATAATGACTAAATAACTGTCACTAAATAATTAGTGTTGGCAAATGTTTATATTTAATTTTTGATGCCACATCTTTTGAGGCCCCTATTTTACCTATTACTGACACATCTTAGCTTCTGAAGCTATATTTAAATCTTCCTGAATGAAAGGAACCCAATCTGCAAGTTAATTAAGCAGAAAACCCTCAAATTTAAATAACACCTATAAATATTCTCTTTTCAACAGACTACATGACACACATGAGGGAACTTTTTCTGATTACAAAATTCAAAATACTTTGAAAAGAATTCCCTAAAAATAACTTTCTCCAGAACTTTCTGCAGTAATGTGTGTGTGTGTGTGTATGCAGTTTAAATATACTGGCATATATATATGCAGTTTATTTTAGATAGCTATAGATAGATCCATATACATCCTCACCCTAACCCAGGTACATACAGGATAAAATGTCTCTGAAAGACACACATATAAATAGAGATGAAGTATTTAGAAAATTACTTTGAATACCAGTTTCACTTTCATTATAGCTTTAATTAAAACAACTTAGCTGTAAATGCTTCTATAGTGAGTATTCCAGAAAGACAGCTTCTAAATTCTAACATTTTTTTACCAAAACAAACAGTATTATACATATAAACAAAACAAAACCAGAAATCAAGAATTTGATAAAATAACTTTCTGAGCCTATAAATAAAATCACTGATCATATCAACAGGCCTTGACATTTCCATCTCTGAGCACAGTAACTAAATCTTCAACTAATGCTGTAACACAAGAGAGTCTATAATTTACTTTCCTTTCTGTCTGGGTTGGTTTCCAACATGAACCAATAAGAGGCAGAGGCTACAACTGAGTAAAAATGCAAATACATTCAGACATACACCAGTGCTTCTCAACCTAGGCAATTTTGCTGCCCAGGGACATTTGGCAATGTCTGGGGACATTTTTAGCTGTCATAACGCGGGGGAAGTGAAAGGAGTGAGTGCCACTGGCATCCAGTGGAGAGAGGCAGAGATGCTCTATCTGCTTGACATCCTATAGTGCCCAGGACAACCCCCCACGTCAAAGAATTCTCCAGCCCCAAATGTCACCGACGCCACTTCTGAACAACTCTGATACACATAAATATACTATACTTTTAAAAAAGTAAATACGTTAAATGTTAAGTGTGGTTCTCTCAGTAGGATTATGAACAGTTTCTATTTTATTTATCTTTGTTTTCCAAATCTTCAACAATACACATCTGTTTTCATCATCAGGAAAAAAAATCCATTTGGGAATATACTTTTAAGAGAAGGGCAGACTATTTGCTCCCCATCCTGATGAGGCTTTTTCTCAAAGTACTGGTCTCATTCAGCCTGCTCTCCTTGAGGGAAGTCCAGGAAAATTTCCCTTTAAAAACCACCTCTCCGCCTTGAAGATGTTATTCATTAGCCCTATTATAATACTTCACATAGGAAGGAAAAAACGTGTAAAACTGAACAACCTCTCCAGAGAAGTTACAGCTAGACATCCTGTTTTTCTAAAGAGCCACAAGAGATAACACAGAATTAAGTGCTGTCACCCATGTGGGAAGTAATGAACATCTCAAAAATTACCACACAGGCTGAATATTTCCTTATAATTCAAACCACTCCCCACCCCCCAAAAAAACCCGCATTTGAGGTCACTCCTGTCGCTGCTGAAAAACAGCCAACAATATATTTAAATGCGTACACTTACAATGACAATTTCCCCTGAAAGTTAAACCTTTAAACACAAAACCTTTTCAGTACTGCATATCCTGCAGCGACAAACACTGTATGATGCCACCGAGTCCCAATAAAACGTTAGTAATTATTTTTCCGCGTGCAATCATTATAGCATATGGGGGGGAACCTAAAAACCAGAAATTCAAGCTCTTAAGGGGTGTAGTCTACCACGAATTAAAGGCACTTGGAAAAAATCCAAGATTACAATCCTTTAAAGTCACATCTTCATCCCAAAGCTACTTAACGCTAATGGCAAGTACCTCTCTCTAAGATTTCTGAAATCAATATGCCTGTTGTCCTCGGGCACGCAGCACCAGCCCACTTAGCGAGCAGGGCACCGGGCCCTCGCGCTCCCAGGACCACGGCCGGCCGAGAGGCCCGCCCTTCTCCTCAGGGCAGCGCTGGCCGCGGCCCTGCTGAGGTGGCCTCGGCTCCCACCTCCTGAACTTGGGGCCGGCGTGACTCACGCCCAGTCACATGGCGCGGGAGGAGGCCGGGAAGGCCACCGTTGCCAGGTGTTCAGGCTCGGCCTGGCCATTTATTTGCCTTGCAAAGTGGCCCGCGCGCCTGGGCGGCCGGGGGGGCCGACGGCCTCGCAGCCTCTCCTCCCTCACGCACCCACACCCCCCTGTCACCTGGTCGTCCTCACCTGAGTGGGCAGCAGGAGTTCCCCTTCTTCTGCCTGCCACAGCTCCACCACGTTCGGCAAGGGCTCAATCGCTGCACGAACACCAAAAAATACACCGTTCTTGAGGCTCGGAAAAGAAACGCTTCCTGTTTCCCTGTCGCCCCCCGCGCCCCCGCCTCACCCAAACGAGTCTCCCTTTCCCTCGGCAAGCGGGGGGTGGGCCCGAGGGGCGAGCAGAGGCCAGGGACACAACGGACGGGGTGTAAGCCGGCGGTCCCCCTGCCGGAGCAGACAGCGGGCCGTGTCGGGGGTTCCCGTGCAGGAGGGACGGAGGAGGAAGCCACGGCGCGGGGCTCCCTGCGCTCCCATCCCGCAGTACCTGGGCCGGGCGTCTGCGGGAGGGCGCCCGGCGGCCTGGCTCCCGGAACAAAGCTGCAGGAAGCCGGGCCGCTGCGGGGCCCCGGCGCGCGCCACACAAAGCGGGGGCAGCGCAGGGGCGCCCGGGGCCCGCGCACAAAGGCTCCGGGGCGCGCGCGGCTAGCGGTCCGCGCCGCTGTCCCCGAGCCCCGCGACTACCAGCCTGCCGTTTGTCCCGGGGCGGGGGCGCGGATGCGGCGCTGCGGTGAGAAAATGTCATCAGCCGAGAATTGCAACCGCTGTCCTTCCTCCTCCGGCCCCTTTCCCTTTCCTCCCCTGGCCCTCTCATAGATTTCGGCAGTTCCCTAAAAGAAAGCGGGGGGGGCGGGGTGGAGACGGAGAGCGAGCACAGCGGCGCGCGCTGACCTTGTCCCTGAGCCCCTCCCGGGCGAAAGCAGGGCAGCAGGACCTGGAAGACGCCCAGCAGGAGGTTCACGGCCGCGGCGGTGCGGCAGTAGCAGCCTGGCTGCGGGCGTCGGAGCCCCGCCATGCTGGTGCTCACGCTCCTCTCGCGGCTCGCCGCGCTCGCAGCCCGCTCGCTGGCGCCCAGGCTGCCTCGCCTCGGGCCCGCCCCCGCGCCGCCCCGCCCCGCCCCGCGCCGCCCCCGCCCGGCCGCCGCCGCCGCAGCTGCTGCTGCAGCCCCAGCCCGGGGCGCGCCGCTCGCTCGACGCGCGTGTGCGCCACAGATAGGGAGGGACGGAACGCGGCGGTGCGGGGGAACGTGGACAATGCGAACGCCGCGGCCAGGGCCGCCCCGCCCCGCCCCGCCGCGGAGCACATGGCTGCGGGCCCGCCCCAGTCTGCGGTGCCCAGCCACTTTGTGCGGCTCTGACGGGGTCGCTGAGCGCTGTCGGGAGGGACTCCCAGGCCCCTGTCGCCAAGCGTGATTTCAAGAACTTTCGGGTGTTTTCCGCTTTGTTTGGGTACGGGAGCCACAGTGGGATTATTAGCCACGGGGGAGGGAAGCACTGGGTGGGTGGTGGGAGTGGAGTCGCCCGGCGACAGGCCTTGGACAGGATATTAGTGGAAATAATGCAGTAGTTCTCAGGAAACACTAGTGCAGCCACATGGCTACTGCCACTTACGCAGTGAGGATATCCGGTGGCTACAAAGTCTGTAATTTTGAATAAAAGCTCTCCCAAGTCCCGAAGGTTAACCTCAGCGCTGCGTGGCGGTGGTGCGCCCGGCACCCTCCACCCTCCGTGGGTCTCCGGGTTGTGACAGGTGGGGCAGCCTCTTCTTAAGGAACTTCAGCCTCAAAGACCCTGCATATGCTCCTCTTCGGATTCATATTGCAGAATTCAGCCAGCCTCTTCTGGGTTGGGGCAGGTAACTGTGGTCAGTTACCTGTTTCTAATATCAATAGGATAATATAAGTAATACTTGGAAATGTACTTTCTAGCTCCATATTTTAATGCCTATAACCAAAAAATATATCTGAGATCTTTTTTAAGTTAGTATCATGCCTTTCCCAGTAATGTTACTGACAAGGGCTTATTCAGGAATCGGTTTGCCTAATCTGGAAGTATTGGCAGCCTTAAAATGTTTTAATTAATTTGCTGCTTCCAGACTAGGAGAGAATAAGAGCAGTGTAGAATAAAGAGGGGAAGTGACCGAGGCATACCTGTCTGCTTCCATTGATCCTCTTCTTAATTGCTTCCGGTGCCTTACAGTCTAGCCCATGGAAAAGCAGTGGTCGAATACCAGGACAGATTCCCTAGAAGGACTGAATCAATTACGGAGCCTCTCTGATCCAGTACTGTGAACCCAGTCTCACACTGCGTCTGGACATAACTCTAACCAAGGTTAAACAGTCTAATTGCTTGGCCACAACTTAACATTTAAGAAGATTAGCGTAAATGTAAGTTCTCCATGTGGAAAAAAAGGTCACTTTGCATTACCCAACTTGAACCCGTCCTCCAGTATTCTCTCAGTTCCTTGCCTTTTTTCTATGTTCCCTGCCAACACCTTCCTTCCTTTAACAAGGATCACCAGTGCCATCTCAATGTGTCCCTTTTTTCTCTTCATTTCACTTCTCTAGGTTTGTATTTGCCCCTTGGGCCCTGAAGGTTCCCCCACTTATGACAAGAATACTTTCACAGCCCACTTAGGCAGTAACTGCACCTTCAAAGTTTGTTTTTTAATGGAAGTTCTCCCACTGGCCTGTTTGTTTACAGAATGTATTCTTAAATCCTCTTATGACTATACTAGTTTGAAAGGAAAACAAGCAAACATTGATGGCCTAATAGGTTTTTATTAAACAGGTTTAATAAAAAGTCAGGGTATAAAACTTTTTATTTTACTAATTTTTAAACTATTTTACATTTTTACTGAAAGCCTTTCCCATACTAACCAGTAACACAGAATCAATGGAAGTACTTAAAAGACAGAGGGAAAGTGCTGTGGACCATATATAAATATAGCTCTATTTTGTTCTACTGAGGCTTTTTAAAGGCCAGCTTGATTTTTCAATTGTGGTCTTGTGAACTTTACAGAGTGGGTAATGCTATGTGACTGTTGTTCAAAAAGCCAGAAGCATGTATCTACAGTGCCATGGGGTTGGAGAGGGCTACAGGATTACACAGCTGTCTTCTTAGATAAATCTGACCTACTTAGCCTTCTCTGGAGGTATTTTTCATGCTGACTCATGAACAACAGGAAAGTTATGGCCCATTAAGTAGCATCCATGTTTTGAAGTAAACTTGTTTTCCAAAGAAGACTCCTCTGTCATCTGTACTATATTTCCATTATTCCCCTGAAGATAGGTATTTTATTATCACAGAATATTAGAACTGGAATTAAATGTATTAAATATTTAATGTTTATTATCAAATAACAGCTCAACTGCCTCATTTTACAGAAGAAACTGAAGCCTAGAAAGGATGAGAACTATCTAAATCATAGTCGCAGAGTTATGGAGAAGTATATATAAAATAATGTTAACTGAAAAACATTGACTGTAAACATGAATTAACTCTATATGTAAACTATATACATAAGACTAATGCGTGAAAGAGGCACTAAAGAGATGACTAGAGTATATCAATTTTATATTGATCCAAGTAATTTAAAATGTTTTCTTTAAAAAGCCACACATAAAATTGACTAAATCTGTTCTTATTTTAAAATATACAAGATTTTGAGCATGCTTTTGCCTTATCCTTGTTCTTTTTTCTTAATGAATACAGATGAAAACCCAACAAGTCTATAAATGTAAATTACATCTCAACACATCATATATAAAATTGGCAAGTGTCAAGGGAAGTGTCAAGCCCAAATCATCTGTCTCTAATCCAGAGAAGTTCAGTACACCAGGTCCCAAGGTGGTTGAGAAAATTAAATGAGATAATGTGTGGTGCTCAAAAATGTACAGGTGCTCAATAAACGCTAGTAATGAATTATCATGTATTCACATTGTGGGAGCATGCCAGACCTTTCATTAATATGGTAAATTGATACTGATATTCAATTACTTGAATTACCTGTTCAGGATCACTCATTATCATATCACGCAGACATGCTGGAAATGGGAATGCTTACCGACAGTGTACATGCAACAGCTGTTTGCTGGCTCATCTATCTCCCATTTGGGGCCTCACCCCAAGTGTTACGACATTTGGGGCCTCACCCCAAGTGTTCCGTCAAACCACCACCACCACCATCATTGCTGTGCTCCAAGCCTCAGCCTTGCCTGGGGGGAAGTGCCCTAAAGGGAGGATTCCTGAGCAGAGTAGAAATCTAGCAATGATGATCAGGTACTCTTGAGATACAAACTGCGCCATTGTCTCAAGCAGACTCTTCTTATTCCAACTTCAATTTTGTCTCATCTCCGGAAGCCTAGGTTAGGTGCACTGGATCTGGGTTCTCTTCGTTCTCAAGCTACTCTATTGGGTTCAACAGTTGTCCTTTTTCTTTATGGGAGTACCAAGCAATTTGGGGGAGCATCAGTATTCACAGTTAAAAATAATCCTCTTTCCCTGTGTTTTGTTCAAAACTCATAAAATGATGATGAAGAGTGTAAGTTTTACTGTTTATTAATTTAAAAGTTAAGTTAAAATTTTTGATTAAGGCAATAACATTTTTAAACATTAAAGGCAAATTTTTTTTACAGGAATGCTAGAAGGTGATTTATACAAGATGCTTTGAATATGATCCTGCATTTACATGTGATTAATTGAATGATACCTGAATGAAAAAAATCTCCTTCCCAGTCTCCTGGCAGTTTGGTATGACTATCTGCCCTAGTTCCAGTCAGTGAGATACAGGCAAATGTTTACTGGCATGGCTACAAAGAAAGCTATTGTTTTCCTGATGAAAAGGAACAGATGCAGCTTGGATGGGTCTTTTGCTCTGTGTCTTTCTTCCTGCTGGGATATAGATGTGATGCCCAGAGGTTTGCAGCCATCAGACAAGCATGAGGAAGAAAGCTACCTGTTCAGGGTCATGTACTGGAAAGGAGGAAGTCTAGATCTCTGATGGAGTTATGAAATTGCCAGGTTTTCTGCATTGAGAGACCTTGTTTTATAGGTAAAAGTAACCTCTTCTTATTGTAGTCAAGTTTTCTGTTACTTATAGTCAAAAACAATCCCAAGTGAAAAAAAGAAAAAAGGCAAAACAAAAATGAAAGTAAACAATCATCATTAACACAAACCAGCCCCCAAAACAAACACCAGTAACAGAATGCTGATGTACAAGGGAAAAATTGCAAACTGGTACTTGATTTATTTTACAAGTGCAAATTAAAACAACTACTGTGCCTCATAGTATATCAATTAAACTAGCAAAATAAATAAAAGCAACAAAAGTAAATACTGATTACATGGTTGCAGAGAAACAATTCTTATCACTTAGCAAACCAGTTTATTCCCCAGAGGACAGTGCAATCACCAGGGCCATCACCTGCAGTCTCTGTGAATGGCCCTCCTGGCATGTGCGGAGTACAGCTCTGGGTGTCATCTATGAGACTTGCCCCTACCTCCTCAGCTGCTTTGCTGCCTCTTCCTCCTATGCCCAACCTCTCCATATCAGAGTACCCCAGGGTGTGGTCTGGGATACCCTTCATGCTTTCTCTTTCTGGATGAACTACAGCCCTGTGTCCTTAAATACTATCTATACGCTGATGAGTCTCAAGTTATAATTTTAACCTTGACATGAAGTTGCACACTCATATATCCAACTGTCTGCTTGCTATCTCCACTTGAATGTCTAATAAGTATGTCAAACCTAGCATGTCTGAAACTGTTCCAAACCTCCACAACCCCAGCCTTCCTAACTTACAGTCCCTGGTAGGACCATCTAGCCAGCTGCTCAAGCCAAAAGCCAAGGAGCCATACTTGATTCCTCTCCTTTACATGCCTTAAATCTATCAACAAGTCCTGTGGTGCCCACCTCCTGAATATTTCCCATACCTATTCTTTTACAACCACTGCCCCCACTTAAGCACCTCATCCCTCCCATAACTCTTACAGTTGGCTTCTACTGGTCTCTCTGCTTCCGCTCTTCCCCTTACTTCCTGGTTTTACAATAGCCAAAATGATCTTCTCAAAATAGAACTCAAGATTATGTATAAAACCCTCCAGTGGTTTCCTATACAGTTAGAATAAAATCCAAACTCCTGTCCTTGTGCTGCAGAGAATAGTAAGATCTGGCCCCTGCTCACCTTTCTACCTCATCCACCAGTCTTCCCTTGATAACTGTTCTTCAGCCAGGGACTTGATGATCCCCACGTCTTCCAGGCTTGACCCCCAGCTCAGGGCCTTTATACTTGCTGTTATCTCTACCTGGAAACTTCTTTGTCCTGAATGTCACATGTCTGGCCTCTTCTCATTATTTACACAGGGCTGCTAAGTATGCTTGTGCATGAAGTGCCCAAGGAGTAGGGGCCAAAATCTAGCTTTCTGATTCAAGCCAGGCTCTGGTTCAAGGATGCCTGCAGTGAGAGGAGCCTTCTGATTCCCCAAAGGCACTAATCGATGGTCAAACCACATGTCTGTGATGCTGGTCTCCCCAGAGGGGGCAGCTTCTTCTAACAAAATATTATCTATGTTTAAGGAGAAAGAAAAATTAACAGTCACTGGGCACTCACTGTCCATGTGTGTCTTAGGTAAAAACACAGTGAGACTAGTCCTATCATCCTTAGTTTACACGTTAGAAACTGAGATAGCAAGGGATAAATTGTTATTCGAGAGTTAAAATTGGTCTCTAATTCCATTCTACTACACTGTCTCCAAAGATGAAAGAGCAAGCACTCACTTGGAGATTTCTACTTTTTTCATGTTTCAATTCTACTTCTTATTTTAGGATGCTTATAGGAAGGTTAGAAAAATCTATGAAGGCTTGGCTATTGTCATTAAGAATAAACTACTATTGCTACATATAACTTCAGAACATATATATATATATACACACACACACACACACACACACACACACATCTCTATATGTACCCTCCAGGTGATAAATTAATATCAATATGAAATCCAATAAAGTCTTTCTCTTTTCTTTCATGTCTTCATGATTTTAGGTGTCTTTCTACTGACTCTTATATATGCTAGCAGACGGTCTGTTTTGAAAAGTTATTTGTATGAACTTCTAAGATAGTAACTGCATTAATTGTTTGCACTTACTACTAAAATCTTCTACTTGGGAATTTTAAATGTAGACAAATTAGTAGATTTATTTTTCTCTTTCTTGCTGACTTTTTTTCTTGTTGGAAATGATATAGAAATAGACTTCAGAACGTTGGCAAGAGCTGTAATTCCATAAATTGATTGACTTTCTTGGAAAAACTATTTCTTTAATGTCCCACTTAAGTTATAAAACAAGACCTAGTCTTAGTCTGGGAAGCAGAAATAGTGAGAACTTTTTAAGCTTCATTTAACAGTCTGAAGTGATTCCACTGCAGCTCGACTTCCTCTTGTAGAAAGAATGATAGGTAACTCTCACATAGTGCTTATGACATGCCAAGCCCTATCCTAAGTGCTTATCATAGTTTAAGTCATTTAATCCTTCCAGCAACCCTATGGGATTTAGTAGATATTATTATTATCCCTATTTCACAGATGGAGAAATCGAGGTACAGATAAGTAAGTGTAACTGCTCAAGGTCGTAAGCCAGTAAGGCACAGAGCTGAAATTCAAACCCAGGCCACCTGTCCTGGAACCCATGCTCCTGACCACCAGGGCCATACTGCCTTTGTACACTCTGGTGAATGGGAGGGCATTGCAGACTATGGTTGTAATGGTGACTGTGAGGAAAGTGTGCACAGCACACTGAAATTGGAGACACTCAATAAAGGCCGTCACGGCACCAAAAAAAAAAAAAAGACCCAACAAATTATTTTTAAAAGGATGTCAATATTGCATAACCAACTTCTAGTCACTGAATGTCTTGGTTCCAGAAACAATGGCATGCCCAGGAGTAGAAATGGGCTGTTGTCTAGGTGAGGTAACCTTGATGTAATATATGAATTAAGGCATATGAACCCATGTTGCTTTAAGAGCTCTTCAAACTAATACCACATATCAATTTCCATAACTAGATAGGACCCTAACAGTAGTACTTCAGCAACACTTACCTGGCTTATTCATCTAAACAAGCTAACTGCAATTTTGGATAACACGCTTCACGACCTTGAACAAGGCACTTCTCCTCACTGGGCCTTTTATCTAGCCTGTAAAATGAACCTGTAAAACACTATGACCCTTAAGGTCCTTTCCATGTCCAACATTGAATGATTTTCTGTTCAGAACTGATAGCTTGGAAGCAGGAAGCCTGAACTTGTATTCATCATTTCTTACTACTTCAAAATCCAGTGAGTAAGGCAACTTCACAGTTTCCTGAATCTGTGTGCTTTCAGATTGCAATCCTGATAAGTTTGGCACTTAGGAAGTTCGAATAAAAAGCTATCAGGTCAGCAGCATGCACCCGGATGTTACAGAAAAGTGATAAAGGGGCATCTGTTCTCTCTTTAGGTGCAGACCTGGACTTCCAGTCCTGGGCCAGCTGGCAAAATGTGCAGCTGGTAGAATCTAGTGTCCTATCTATGGGGTCTCAGACAATGTATTTTTGTCTCTGTGCCTCAGTTTCTCATTTGTAAAATAGCGATAATAAAAGTCTACCTCATAAGTTGTGGCAGAAAAATGAGTTAGTATATATGTAAGCCTGTAGAAGGGTGTCTGGCACATAATAAATGCCACATAATGTTGTTTTGTAATTGTTGTTTCTTACATTAGAAAAACAAAATGAGAACCTGAAGAAAGTTTAGGGGACCCTGAGGAGTGTGTAATGGGCGCTGCAGGAGAGAAGCTCAGATGATGGCCCGTAAAATGCTTCTCCCAAGTCAACTTTACTGCTGGTGTGAAATTGATACCATCATATTGTGAAAATCCCCCATTTTAGTTCTTCCAGCTCCCAAGCCAATATAAGGCTTCCTTGCTTTTCCTCCAACTATGAAATAAAGCTGACCACCAACTGAAAAAGGAACATCTTGGGTAACGTCTGAACTGTTTTGTCTCCTATAATCTCCCTCCCTGTTCAAGAAATAACAATCACAGGAGCAAACACTTACATAGGCAGAGGTTAAGCATCTTTCCAAGGTCACAGAGCTAAGTGGTGGAGCCAGAATTCAAATCCAGGCAGTATGGCTCGGAGTGTGCACTTGCGTGCTAGTACCCACAACATTTTGCTGCAGAATAGACTACATTCATTGTGTGTGTGTGTGTGTGTGTGTGTGTCTGTGTGTGTGTGATTTGAAGGAGAGAACAAAAGTATGCCCCAAAGGATTTGAGAGGAATGAATGCCTGCTAGATTAATTGAAAGATACACTGTCACAGTGTACAAAATGTGACATCTGATTCCATATCATGCCAAATGTAGACCTCCTAACCACCTCCCTGAGGAAAGAAGCTGCAGACACATGACCAGGAAGGGCCCCACAGTGCAGAAAATTAGTTCCAGGCAGCACACAATCCTCTCAGCCCAGGGCTGCACAAGCCAGCAGGGCTATTGCTCAGGAAGGGACACCGGGCAGCCCGCAAACGGGAGGTATGGGACACAACCTGACCTAAGTCAGCTGCCTACAATAGCTTGGAGCTAACAGCAGGAACATCCCAAACCAGAGCCCAGCTAGGAGGCCTGAGGACTCCAGCCTGCCGAGGCATGGGGCAGAATCACAAACAGCAGGCGTGCAACCTCACACAGTGGCTGAGCTCCTGCAGGCAGAGAGCTGTAAGGAAGGCCTCCAACATCAGCCAGCAGCTCTTCCGAGACCTGGGTTCCCAGAAAGTAGTGAGAGGTGCAAGATATAGAAGAGCATTGTCTGGGACTCACAAGACAGGTTCCTGTCCTAGCTGGCTATGAGCCGGTGGCCCCCTCCCTGGGGCCGTTTGCTCCAGGAGCACATTAAACTAGAAGTTGTGAGTAAGTGATTTGGAGAGCTGAAGGTTGATAAATTGGCTACAAAACTTTGTCAATCATCTATGTGTGAGGAAAGAAGTATCTAGGGTAGAATAGGTTTGTTGAATGTCACTTATGAGATCCCCCCATGATGTGTAGGCAAATTCTTCTGAGTAGGTCCAACAGATTTGAAAGACTGACCTATATCCACTCCCTTTGGAAATTACTTTTGCTGTGTGTTAAAGATTCTCTGAAATTTTATATTGATAAATTAGCCTCACTTAGATGTGCACATTAAGATAACTAGGCACTGTATTTTATAATGATTAACTTAAAAACAACAACAAAAAGCATATCAGTAGAAGACCCAGTGTTGGTAAAGATCCAAACAAGCCTGCTTTTACAGTGCAAAGGACAGAGCCAGTTGGTACCTCTTGAAGGTAACCTGAATACAGAATAAGAGCCATAAAAATGACCATCATCTCTGACATATTAATATTCTTAGAAATTTATTTTGAGAAAATAATTTTAAATAAAAGATAATTTAACAAGATATTTATGGCAATGTTATTTTTAATAGCTCCAAGCTGGAAACATCCCAAATAAACCCAACATGGAAACAGCAAAGATAACTTTGATAGTCAATGAAAAACTACTCAGTACAATGGCAAATATATACAAAGGGTTTTTTAAATACTATTAAAAGAAAAAGGTACACACACATGAATTTGGACAGAAGGGATTTCTAGGCAATACAATCAGGAAAGGATGGATGAGAGTATTTATTTCATTTGAGCAGAATGTGGGGTATGTGAAAGAGGAAGCCAGACAGGGCTCCACTTGGAAGGGCTATGAGTACAGGATCAAGGATGAGGTGTGTTGATTTAAACACAAACCAAGGCAAAAAACCTTGGGAAGCCATAGTCATAAACAATTAGTTTATGCATTTTTCTATCAAGTGATCTTAAATTTTCAATGCAAGTGGAAAACTTGTATATGGTTTAGTAGGATACAAACTGAACGACTGGAGGGTGGGTCATCAAAGAAAATGCAGAAAAGGGCAGAGTCGGTTACCTAAATGGGAAAAGGAATTGGTGATTGGACTTCTCTCTGTTCTTAAAAGAGAGGATAACTGAAGACATCTCTGAAGCCGGAAACAGGAGCAGAGTTCTGAGCAGGAAATAGCTAAGACAGTCTTTCTAGTTGTCAGAGGAAGTTGATGTAATAGCTAAGACAGGACTCTGGGAAACTGTTGCTTGATTATTAAGACTGAATACTTCAGATCACCTCTGAAGAAGCCCAGATGGTATCTTAGATCAAAAAGGTAAAAGGTCAGGAAGATTAGATGAAATATTGTGGGTAGAAGCACTTTGCCAAGTAAGAAATACTTGCTAAATACTTACCCTAGAGACTGGGGCTTCACTCTAAAAGTCTGTAAAGTTAGTCAGTTTGTTCTTTAACTATTTCCTAAATCAAGAGATGATTTGATAAATTTTTACAGTTCTAATTTTGAACAAAATGGCAAAATCATAATCTTGTTTCTATTTGAAGCTATGATTTTATCTTGACCACTTAACCATGCTGGCTCTTTTTAGTAGATTTTTGGTGATCTATAAGCCAGCCACAATAAAATTGATTGTGTTACAAATTAGTGACAGTCTAAAAACACCAAATGAACCTTCATTGGCTTACTGATTTTTGTGTATATTTTAAATCACATGACCACTCATTCATTCATTCATTCAGGATGATCACAAGAGAAGTGCTGTATCTATATGTCAGTAGGGTAAACTTGGGAAGGCAGTGGACAGGTACAGAACACTAAAGACTTTAAGGAAAGAGAAATATGAAAGTAGGGCCACATTATATGCATGTCCTTTCTGCTGATCTTGCAAATAACTTACATCATTTCAAAGAACAACATTTGATCTTTCTTGCATAAGCTTAAATTTGGCTTCATGAAGCCTGGTGAATTATGCGAGCTCCTTGCTTGCACTTACATGCATTTACATGTTTCCTTAATGCTTAGCTCACCAGGGCCAAGAGTCAGCTTCCACCTCATGCCTCAGGGTTATCAGGTTTCAGTTCACGTTGTTTGCATCTTGTATACCTCCCCTCCCCTTGTGTCTTATTAAAATGGACACTTTCCATTTGATCTTCTTCTTGTGACCACTGGGTCTAGGTTATTTTTTCTCTCTGCTGTTGTTAAACAT
Source organism: Manis pentadactyla (assembly GCF_030020395.1). NCBI lineage: Eukaryota > Metazoa > Chordata > Mammalia > Pholidota > Manidae > Manis > Manis pentadactyla. Next base: position 24,946,054 of record NC_080019.1, on the reverse strand, counting down.
CACCTATATCATTAAGCCCAGATGTATGAAGACACGTAACAGCACTTCTAGCAGAGAAAGGTAGTCATCTTGACTGGGTATCAGTTTATCCATTTAATGAAAGTACTGTTTCATTTTTGATAGTCTGAATTTAGCATATATCCCTGGGGTTGTGTTTTATGTTGCCTTATAAGCACACACACAAAAAGAGCCTAGTTCTTTTTAGGCACTTCTCCAGCTGTGAGTTTAGCAAGGCTTCCTGCTAATGGGGAGACAGAGTTACAGCTCCAAACATTCTCCTGCCACTGATCCAGAACATGTGTTATCATATCACACACTGTAAATTGATTCCAAATCCCTGCCAACAGGGCACAGTTTGCATTCCGAATATCTAAGGGCCTGGACAGTGAACTGTAAAATAGAAATACGCCATGCTTCCTCCTTTAATTTGGTACAAGATTGAATAAGTTTGCTAAACATATTTGATTCTTAGAATATGTCTTTTTTTTTCCTGAAAACAGAACAGTCTACAAAATCTCTATACCTTAGTGACAAGAGACTTTATCTTGGAAGGTCCCCAGTCCCCTTAATTGTTCATGTCACTTCCAATATCTTGGTGAAAGTTGGTTAACAGGAAACAGGGCAAGACGGAGGGGAGCTCACATTTAAGATAATAAAGTAACTCTCATTCAACCGATGAGAGACATAAACAGTCTATGATAGTCTCATGGGAGTAGAAGTCTAGGATTTCAGATGCTATATAAACAGTTGCAAAATCTCTGCAGTTACTCTAGAAATGAACTCGGCACAAATGGCAATGTAAGGAATAAACATATATTTCAGTTTTGTGCTATTTTGACTGATGATCTGAGTTACTGTCAATTATTCCTTATTTAGAAATCAGTGTGTAGATTAGCAGACAACCATGGCTAAAACTTGTCTTTGTTTTTTGACTACTGAGGACTGGAGAGTGGAACAGGGAGAAGGCAGAATAAGCATCACTAGCGACCTGGTATTGGAAACATCTTGGGGATAAGCAGGGAGGTTAGTTGAATTCCTCAGAAGACCCCAGTCCCACAGTGTCTGAAGACCCCCAACTTGGTTACCATGGTTATACCATTTGAGTCAATAATTTCACCTGACAAGGTCTCTGTTGTCTCTTCACTCTTGAACGTGAGCCCCTCCCATGCTTCTTTGTTCCAACTCTTCTTCATAAGATTCTAAAAACAGCCACATATGCACAAATAAGAATAGGGAGTTAATACTTTGTGACAAGTGGGTTAATGTCAGAGGGTGAATTGCCAGAGCAAGTACTCAAACTTTATAGAATGAGTTCTGCATATTCTCAATTAAATCTCATTATATATGGAAAAATGCTAGGGTTATAGTGATGTGGCCTACTTTTCCCCAAATGTATTAGCTAGTGCTAACTAATAAATAAAATATGGCTAGCTGCAAAATTACCCAAGTTATTTTCAAGTTGGTCTGGGATGATGAGAGGCATTACTCTACTAGCCACCAAGAGGCCTGGCTTTTCAGCTTATGGTCAACCAGCAGAGTGACTTCGGCAAGCCATTTACACTCTCCAGGTCTGTAGTTCTTTAACAAAATGGAGGAGTTGGGCTGGTGTAACTTCCTGAAGATCTCTCCTTGGTCTCAAATCACAAGATTCTTTGCCATATTGGTCCTTTCTTCTCTGAGATGAAAGATTTTGCCATACATTTCTAGGTTGGTTTGCTTGATCTTGCTACTTTAAAACTTTCAGGGAATGAACACAATAGTATTTGAAGGAGGAGTGCATATTATCAAAATGAAGGAACTCTAACACTATATAAATTTTAAAAGGTGTGATTATGTCTATTTGGGATAGACAATCCATAAGATTATAATAGAAAAGAATAATTCAATTGCATTTAATTACAATAGGTGTTTTCATTTCCTGAAAAGCCAGATTATGAACAATGGCTATAAAACTAGATTTAAATTCTATAATAATAAAAATGGATTCCTCTCAAACATCAAGACATAAGTCTATGCATTAAAAGTCCCTCTTGAGTATTATGCTCAGTGAAATAAGCCAGGTGGAGAAAGACAAGTATCAAATGATTTCACTCATCTGTGGAGTATAAGAACAAAGAAAAAACTGAAGGACCAAAACAGCAGCAGAATCACAGAACCTAAGAATGGACTAACAGTTACCAAAGGGAAAGGGACTGGGGACAATGGGTGGGAAGGGAGGGATAAGGGGATGGGGAAAAGAAAGGAGGCATTATGATTAGCATGTATAATGAGGAGGGGGCATGGAGAGGGCTGTACAACACAGAGAAGACAAGTAGTGAGTCTACAGCATCTTACTACGCTGATGGACAGAGACTGTAATGGGGTATGTTGGGGGGACTTGGTGTGGAGGGAGTCTAGTAAACATAATGTTCCTCATGTAATTGTAGATTAATGATACAAAAAAAAAAATCTCCCCAGGTGATTTTAACTTGAAGTGAAGTTGGGGTATCATTCTGCTTATTGCTTCCTTTGATTTAAAAAATGTTGGGAATTTGTGTGTGCGTGTGTTTGGAGAGGGTGGCTTTGTCTCATTCATCATTGGATCATTAGCTCCTGGAACAGTCCTAATACATATTTGTTGCTTAATAAATATCTGTTGAATAAACAAACAAAAAAAGTCCCTCTTGAGTAATGTTCTTCTGTGTTTATTTCTATTTATTCTATCCCAGCAGATATCAAGGTTAGCATTTTGCTATAAAAGATGCTGACTATAAATACTTGGATTCATTGGCATGACTCTCAAGCCAGAATGTTGGAACTCTCTGGAAGGATGGAGGTCTGCTCTAGTTGGTTGTGAGACGAGAGTATTTAAAAAGCATTTGTAAAAGGGCTGGAGAAATTTCTCCCACGCACCTTCAGGGAGAGAATGAGTGGTGGTGGTGAAAGCAGCAGACAGGAACAGATGTTATTTTACATAGGAAGGTCAAGAAAGCCTCATTAAAAAGTTGACATTTGGGCAAGAGTCAGCCTTGCAGCTATCTAGGGAAGAGCATTCCAGGCAGAGGATGGCCAAGGGCCTGTGTCAGGAGTGCCAGCAAGAGGCCAGGGAGGCTGCAGTTGTGTGAGAGGGCAAAGATGGAGGAGATCAGAGAGTGGAGTGGGTGTCAGGCAGACTGGCTAGTGTCTCATGAGCCACTGCCAGGGCTTTGAAATATACTTATTCACAAAAAGGTGGGGAGTCATGAAGGGTTTCAAGCAGAGTGACCTGATCTGATGTACATTTCGGGGGGATCCCTTTGGCTCCAGTGCTGAGAGTAGACCAAGCCAGGACAAGGATGAAACAAACCAGTTTGGAGGCTAATGTGGTAATCTAGTCTAGAAATTATAGCAACTTGGACTAGGCGTTAGCAGAGGCAGATTCAAGATATGTTTAAGGGTAGAGTTAACAAGATTTCCCAAAGTAGAGTGGATATGGGATGTGAAGGGGCAAAAAAGGAGCCAAGAATGACTGACTCTGAGCTTTTTGGCTTGAGCAATCAGAAGAGTGCAATTCCCATTAACTGAGATGGTAATAAAATGGAATATAGAACTCACCCATAAATTTGTATTTTTCCCTGTTTTAAAAAAATGTTTACTGAGCTCTTATGATTTGCCAGGCAGTGTGCTAAGCATTTTATTTTAGCTTAAATACAACAATGATGCTATGAGGTATGTGCTACTATTACTATCATTTGCAGATAAAGAAACTGAGGCTTATGTACCCCTATGTTTATCACAGCACTATTTACAATAGCCAAGATATGGAAGCAACCTAAGTGTCCATCAGTAGAAGAAAGGATATAGAAGATGTGGTACATATACACAATGGAATATTATTCAGCCATAAGAAGAAAACAAATCCTACCATTTGCAACAACATGGATGGAGCTAGAAGGTATTATGCTCAGTGAAATAAGCCAGATGGAGAAAGACAAGTACCAAATGATTTCACTCATCTGTGGAGTGTAACCCTGAAGGAACAAAACAGCAGCAGACTCACAGAACCCAAGAATGGACTAACAGCTACCAAAAGGAAAGGGACTGGGGAGGATGGGTGGGAAGGGAGGAAGAAGGGGAATAAGGGGCATTATGATTAGCACACATAATGTAGAGGGTGGAGGGCATGGGGAAGGCAGTTTAGCACAAAGAAGACAAGTAGTGACTCTATAGTATCTTACTATGCTGATGGACAGTGACTGTAATGGGGTATATGGTGGGGACTTGATAATGGGGGGAATCTAATAACCACAATATTGCTCATGTGATTATATTCAATGATACCTTAAAAAAAATGTATACTAATACAAAAAAAAAGAAACTGAGGCTTAGAAAAATTAAGTTACTTATGCATAGTCATACATTTACTGCTTGGAGAGCTGAGATTTGAAGCTAGGAAGTTCTGACTTCAGACCTCCACTCTCACCAGTATCTGATACCACCAACTCTACCAGGTCAGGTAATATTCTATTGACCCTCCTTCTTCTATTAACTAAGCCCTCCCAACTACTAATGTGCAGTAGTTCATAAAAGTTATCTGAGCATGATGCTGTGCATGATTTAGTCAGAATAGAACGTATTGTCTCAGCCAATGACAAGAGCACCAGCATGAGGGAAATGCAAATCAAAACCACAATGTCACCTCATACCTGTTAGAATGACTATTAAAGAAAAGACAAGGAATAGCAAGTGTTAGCAAGGATGTGGAGAAAGGGGAACCCCTATGGACTGTTGGTGGGATTATTATAAACTGGTGCAACCCTATGGAAAAAATATGGCAGTTCTTCAAAAAATTTAAAATAGAGCTACTGTATGATCCAGCAATCCCTCTATGAGTTATTTATCTGAAGAAAATATTTTAAAAACCCCACTGATTTGGAAAGATATCTCTACTCCTATGTTCATTGCAGCATTATTTATAACAGCTAAGATATGGAAACAACCTAAGTGTCCATCCATAGAGGAATGAAGCACATATGAGATACACACACACGCACATATAATTAATAAGTATACACATACAATGGAATACTACTCAGTAATAAAAAAGAATGAAACATTGCCATTTGTGAAAATACAGATGGAACTTGAGGGCATTATGCTAAGTGAAATAAGTCAGAGAAAGACAAATACTGTATGATTTCACTTATGTGTGTCACTTATAAAACAAAACAAACAAAGAAAACCCAAGCTCATAAATACAGAGACAGATTGGTGGTTTCTGTGGGGGGTGGGATTGTGGGAGGTGGGCAAAACGGATGAAGGGGGTAAAAAGGTACAAACTTCGAGTTATAAAATAAAAAGTCAGGGGGATGCAATGTACAGAATCTTAAAAACCCTCACCCCAAGGAAAAAGAAATAGAAAAAAAATTTTGTAAGTATGTATGGTGACAGATGGTGACTAGACTTATTGTGATCATTTTCTGATGTATACACGTGGTGAACCACTATGCTGTACACCAGAAACTAATATAATGCTGTACATCAACTATACTTCAATTTAAAAAAAGAATATAAGCCATTAATTATGTCTAATCAATTTGAGTCAGCCTAATCAACCCCTGACCTCATGATAAGGTGGGTATGGGATTTTGGAACAGCGTAAAGGAGACACATGTTGTGAAATCCCAATTTCTGGCCGTGACTGTTTTCCCATGAGAGGTGTATCGTTTGGAGGACATATGTTTACTGGATGGCTACAGGCCACGTGTGTTTCTGGACTGCTGTCTAGAATGGGTCTTCTGGGCTCCCTCGGGGGAGGATGACAGTGAGCAGGACAGAGCTCATCCTACAACACGTGATGTATTTGTAGACACTCAGTAATTATGGAATGAACTGAAAATAGGTTATCCAACAGTTTTCCCCAGAGGTAACTCACCCTAAAGGAGGAAAACTGAATAAACAAATACGCAAAGTTAACCAGTCATCAAGAAGGCTACCCTTGACTTATAGGTATGGAAACAATGAGAAATTCTATCACAACCTGTAACATGTGCTCAGGTGAAAGGTGGTGAGAAAGATGCAATGACCAGAATTTCCTGGGATTCAAGGCACAGCACTGGGGTTCGGTGTGGATTCTGTAGATTCACATCGCTGAGCGATAAGAATTATATCATGATAATGTCAAGAGGGGCCAGCATAACAAACGAGGAGGGTCTTCTCTGGTTTATTTCCAACTGAGGAATTGTTAGCACCACTCCTGAAGCTACATATCTCAGAAAACAGAGGTCCAGGGAAGCGAAGGACTAATGCAGGCATGGCTGTCATGTTGGGCTTTTCATAGCAGCCATACCAGCTCCACACTAGGAGGGATTTATTCAGTCTGAAGACACTCACTGCGTACCCAGTGTGTGCTCACAGAGGCTCTGAAGTTGGACTGTCTGGGTTTCATCCCAGCTCCTCCACTCTGCATGGCTTTGGATAAGTTCCTTAACCTCTTTGTGCCTCAGGATCTCCATCTGTATAATGGGGATAATAATAGCATCTATATCATTGTGATCTAGGGAGGATTAAATCAGATGACTTACTTCCTGGTTTAGAATGGTGCCAGGACATCAGAGGCACTCAAATATTAACACATGTTAATATTATTGCTTAGTATTATAATATAATCATGGCAGTTGATAAAGCTTTTTAGGTAATTACTAGGAAGGCCCTTGTATGATAGTCCTTTATTTATCCCCCACGTTTAGGCAGACCACCTGGCTGAGTCTCGCGCTGCAGTACTTTCCACCTCTACACATGCCTATTCTAGTCCAGACCATCATCACTTTAAACCAGTTAAAATCTACATCATTTGGTCTTCTTGCTCCCTGCTCTTGCTGTTACCACTTAATTATACACATAGTAAAAAAAGAAAAGAAGTTAAAAAAGATCAATTTGTCAAAATAGCCACTGTGTCTCACAATTATTCCAGTTTATACACAAGCCTGTTCTTCTGTGCACACACCATTCTTCCTGTCTATAAACACCCACCCAGCCCCCTCTGCCCACTTGAACCTTGCCTGTCCCTAATGGGTTAATTCAAGTTACACCTTCTCCAGAAAACCTACCCTGGCCATACCCCCAACTGCAGACTACTTCTGCTATTGTCTTTAATGTGCTATCTGTAATGATTGATTGATTGATTGATTGCATTTCTAATGTTTCTATTTAATTTTTTCTAACTAGGCAATATTCAGGAAAACATTTTAGTCAATCCCTCTTATTGAAAGCCTTTTTAAAAATATTAGTCCATGCTCATCTTTGGCTTTTTTTTTTTTTAGTGTACAATTTGCTGGATTTTGACATGTATATACCCCCGTGTGACCATGTAATGATTTATTTTAATCCAGTGATATTGTTCATGGTATTTCTGTTGCGTTTAATCCCTCAATAACTACTTTCCTTAAGTTCTTACATTCTTCAACTTTATTTCTTCCCAGTTTTACTGAGATATCATTGACATATTAGTTTGAAGTGTACAACGTAATGATTTGATATATGTATATATTTGTGAATGATCACCACAATAAGTTTAGTTAATATCCATCACCATAGTTGCAATTTTTTGTCTTGTGCTGAGAACTTTTAAGATCTACTCTCTTAGCAACTTTCAAATATACAATACAGTATCGTTAACTACAGCCACCATGCTGTACAGTACATCCCCAGGACTTACTCATCTTGTAAATGGAAATGTGTAACTTTCTTGACCATGTTTACCCATTTCACCTACCCCCACCTCCACACCTTAGACAACCTTCAAATTGTTCTCTGTACATTCTTCAACTTCATATTCTTTTACTCATCTTCTTCACCGAGGGGTCACTCAAAAACAACTACCCTGGACCTGGATTACCACAGACGTGGTCACTGCCGTGCTCCAGGCCTGTGCTGTGCCTTTAGGCCCCACCTCGTTCGCCCCACTGTAGTTCCCTGCCTTTGCCCACCCCAGAAACTGCGGAGACTGCTCACCGTCACAGACTCATCAGACATTTCAAGACAGTTAACAATAAATAAAAGGGATTCTGAAAGCTCCGCCGTTCTGATGCTATGGCTCCAGCACCCGCGTCCCGTGCGGGCGTTTCTAGGGCCGTCGGTAAACTCCTAAATGAGCTCACTCTGCGAGCGCTCGCATTACCTGAAACTGCACACAGTCAATGGCCGGGAAAGCGCTCCTGAGTCTGAAAGGGCCAGTTCACCTCCTACAGTGCCAGAAGGTGAAGAACTTCTGGAAAAAAAAAAATGTAGTGTCATTTCCATTTACTTAGGCCTGTTGTTGGTTTTTAAATATTTCTGTAACAGGGAGAAAGACGTTGAAATTTTAAAAAGGTGGAAGGGAATCTCAATTTCCCCTGAGCCTCATTATTTCTCTTCTCTATGTGATGGCTCTGAGTTTCTCATCCAATCAAATGGCTTCAACTACTTCACCTCAAACTGTATCTCTGGTCCCAGCTTCTCTTCTGGGCTTCATATTATTGACTGCATAAACAATGCTCTCCCTGGAAATACGTACGCTTCTCAAACTCCAGATACTCAAAACTCAACTACTCATCTCTCCTTCCCTCACCGGCTTTGCTTCTCTTCTTAGACTACCTACCTTGGCTTCTTGCACAATGGTCAAACCTAGCCAAAAAAATGATGTCACCTTCAACTCTTTCTATTCTCTTAATGCCAGTAATGCTACTCTGAATACTCTCTTAAATTTCTGTCCCCCAACTCCCCACTCCCAAAAGGACTGATGGTTGTTACATCTAACCTCTCTTCGCTCCAGTCCATCTTGATGTTGCTGCCAATGATTCTCTAAAATGCAGATTTGATTATTTCTCTGCTTTAAAACTTTGAATGGGTTCCTCTTGCTTATGAAATGAAGTCCAAATTCTTAACAGAGCACAAAAGGCCCTCCACACTCTGATTCTTGGCCACAATTCCAGCAATCCTTTACTCCCATTCCTCTCCCCAGATCACCCCAAGCTCCAGGAATGAACAAACTGCATTTCTGGAAAATCCCACTGAATTTCCCAATTCCATGTTTTTGCTATGTTATTCTTTCTCCACATGTAGCACCTTCCCTTTTCCTTCCTTTGCATTTCTACTTATCTTTCAAGACAAAAGATGTCAATTTATTCTTTCAAAAATAATTATAACAATGATCACTCTATGCCAAGTAGTACATGAAGCTGCCCCAAAATATGCAACAGGCAATCACTGCCCTCAAGGAGCAGCAGGGTGGTAAAACCAGCTTGGCGGACAGTGGATTTTACAATTACATAAGATCATCAAGTGCTAGGAGGCCAGGACCTCTCACCTGGTGACGCCTTCTCCAGCTCTCGGGTAGAATGGGTGGCCTTGTTTCTCCCTCAGGCAGACTCGGGCAACCCCCTCATTGGTGTTTCCCCTCAAGTAGATGTGCCCAGGCTTTTCTGATCCTATGACTTTGTATTGGTAATAGCTGGTACATCTTAGGCTCTTGGCACATGTTTCAGAACCAGGTTGCACTCCTCAGGAATACTGAGCTCAGTCTGCCCGCGTTCCTCCATGGCACTCGGTCTGAATGGCTTTGAGCACCAGGAACAGGGGCAGTAGAAATCACCTCCTGGAGTCTTCACATAAATCTAGAGTAAACTTCACTTCTCTAGTCAACTTTCTAAAATACTTTTATCATGACTTTTCCTCTTAGAGAATCTACAGTGCTTCCCATGGATGGTAACTGGAATATTACTGGGATACCAAGTGGCTCATTCCTCTATGTCCAGCCTGATGTTGGGGAGAGAAGAATGTTGCCTAGAATTGGCACCAAAGGGTCTCAATTCACTCCATCGATCAAATTTACTTAGATTAATGAGACCTTCTTTTGAAACATAACTGTTCCCTAGGGTAATGAAGCCTATCAGTCATTACCAAGTAACTTGAAGCATATATTGACTGCTAAATACCTGGTGACTATGGCTTAAATATGTGTACGACAAGGTCATCTGAGAGTTTTCTAATTCTGAAGATTGGAAAAGTCATTTTTAAAAGGGGTGATCTGATGAAAAAGTGTAGTTTTCAGGAAGACAGACCCATTCTGGGTATAACTATATCCATGCATAGTGTAGTAGGGGACACTGAATAATTAATATCATGCCATGAGGGGTGAGAGGCATGCAAAAATGCAGGTAGGAGCAAGAAAAAGAGAATTAATTCCCCTTTCTTCCTTTTTAATTAATTTTTGTTTAGGATTCTGATGATAAACCTTCTTCACAAGAAACTTATAAATCATTTCAGGTTATTACAGCCTGGATGACATGGTCAATTTCAAACCCATTCAAGTATTCTTCTTCACCTGGCCCACATCTCACCTTAGGTCAAAAGTTACTCTCACTTTAACTGACCTTACCTGCCCCTGCTTCCCCTTGTGGATTATTCTGCTTACTAGGGGCCAGTCATCTCTCTCTACAGCCTACCCATCCTTCATTCATTTATCTGGCCCACAAATATTTACCAAGGACCCAAGTGTATGGGACCCTGTTGGGAAGGGACCAGTGAGCACTGGATGGTCTTGACACCAACCTTGTTCTCATTTGGATGACCTTTCCCTCCATTAAGCCTTCACACATAGTTTGGGCAATACTTGTTGAACGAATAAAGCAAATTGACCTCCTGACATGAGATATGACAGTGGCTCTGGATATCTGAAATCCAGTTACTCTGGAAAATGTCCTTTAACATCCCTATTTTTGTACCCAAGTGCCATACTGTTTCAGCTGTAAGGAAGTAAGAAAGAGGTGCTTTTCTTAGGCACAACTAGAGTTTTAAGGTAAGACTAGACCTGAGGTGGCAGAGGGACAGTGGGGCTGAGCACGAGAAAGTCACAGGGAGAGAAAGGGTAAAAGTCAACAGCCCTAGTGGGACAGTAACTCCACACACCAGTGACTCCAACCCAGGACCTATTCCGGTAAACCCCTGGTGAGTTTTGTTTTGTTTTAAGTTGAGTTTATAGACACTACCACTAGATTTCAAAACTGAAGTATTATAAATAACCTTGGACAGGGTTCAGAGAAGAGGTCACTGTAAGAACCACCATGACTGAAGTATGGGCAAAGGTACCAATTAATAGATGAAGAAACTGAAATCACTTAGCTTGAGGGAAAGTTCAGGATCAACCCAATAGTGCCCTTGAGTGGATGAAAGGTCAGAAGGGCAACGGACCAGTAAGGAAAAGACAGTGTTTGAGCCACTCCATTTAGATTCTCTATTTTTAAAAGGGGTGATAGAATTACTCATAATTTGGTTAAAGTGAAGTTGAGAAACAAAAAGTCTCCTTAAATACTGTCTGCGGGCTGTAGCTTATACAAAAAGTGGGTCGGAGCCTCTGTACTGGCAGCAGTAAAAGATGTAAAAAATAACCATAAGATGTACTCAGTGCCGCTCAACTGCACACCTCAAAATAGTCAGAATGGTAAGTTTCATGTTATGTATATTTTTAACCACACACAACAAAAATCCACAGAAGAAAGTTAGAGCTAACACATTTCCAGTTGCTAAATAATGTCACTTTGAGGAAAATTCTTATTTCACCTACTCAAAATATACTGACATGCCTGTTTTTCTAAGACTCTGGTAATATCCTGAGCTTTCCTGCAAAGGCAAAGCGTTCTTCAAAGGAGAAATGGATACTGTGAGAAGATGGACTTCTGACTTGAATCCAGACACAGAGCGATTAATGGAAGGTCATTGTCTTCTTGACCACCTCAGTGTATGAGAAATGTACACAGCGGGTGAGCAGTACACCAGTGAAGGGGGTTGGATGGGCTGATGCTTCTTTACATGAGGTAAAAATGTCCATAAGAACTGAGTCTGGAAATACGAACTCCTGGGGCTTCTTTTTTCTCCAGTTCTCCCTCCAGCTCTTCCTCCACTCCCCAAGTTAGGTCTTCCTGCCACTGCACCACCCACCAGTGAGCAACTAGCCTGAAAACTGAAACAGCAGGGAGTCTACCGTTCCCCTTCCTTCATCCAGCTGGAAGAGGCAGAAGAAACCCTGGTTTTTACTGTCTGCTTCAAAATAGATGTCTTCCTTAGTTCCAATCCTCTGAAAAATAAATTTAGATTAAAACAACTCATGATGACTTGTAAGAAATACAAAAGGTTTCCCTCAAAAGAAAATACATGTAAAATTTTTTTTAATTTTTAAAAGGCCAAAAAATTGTTCTGTCTACTGATTCCTTTTTTATAGTTCCTTTGAGTTAGTTCCCTGGGAATCGTATCCCTGTGCCAGCTCTAAGTAAATCCTCATATTTTCTTATGCTCCTGCTCTAGGTATGGCTAGACGGGTCAATGAGTTATTGATAATTCCTGGTATCATCTCAGAATACCTGTGCCGAATAACAGAACTTTGAGAACCTAATCTGTTTTGGAGATAATTTTCAGGGCCAGCTGGTCATTTCAAAATACAAGGTGACACTGACCATGCCTTCCACCTACCATTACAGCAGATACCCTAAAATGAATTAAAGAAAAAGGACTTTCTGTTTGAGAAGAAGAAGGTCAAAGGCTATCATGATAGCAATTTTTGAGCTGATAAGGAAAATCTTATTTCAGTAAAGAGCATAGACTTTTGAAATTAAGGTTATTGCTGAGAGGAGAAAAGGTATTACTTTCTTTAATTGATTTTATCTAAAGACCAGAACCCAGCTCAATACCTAGAATAAAAGTGTCCAAAATTTGGACCCAGGAAAGGTATTGAATAAGGAAGTCTACTTGAAAGAGCAAAAGAATGCCTTTTCCTATTTGTGCTCCCTTATCTTCTACCCAGAAAACCATTACAGGGATGGAGGCAAGAGAGGGGGAGGGCAAGCAGAAATACCAGGGGGTGAGGATTCATCCACTAATGGAGAAAAATGTCTGGATCTGGTCTCTTGTCTGTGAGATTAAAAATAATCCATTCCAGAAACTAAGAGGACCTTGACCAATGCTACCTTGAAGTCTAGCTCCAACCCCCTTTTGCAAACTAATAAATGCTAAAAAAACAAAAACCAAAAAAAACCCTTATTCACTGCTATGGCAGTTAAGGAAAAAGAAGATTCTTTGTACCATGCCTCCCACTTAAAAAGTATAGGCCCATTCAGCTTTAAAAAGGAAGGAAATTCTGACACATGCTACAACATGCATGAACATTATACTATATTAAATAACCAGTCACGGTAGGATTTCACTATGTTCCATGAAGTGCCTATTTATTTCAGTAAAAGGCATAGACTTTTACGTAGAACAGTCATTTCGTGGACACAGAGAGTAGAATGGCGTGGTCGCCAGCAGCCGTGGGAGGAGGGGTGGACCTTACCTGCTCACCAGGCACAGAGTCTCAGTTTGGGAAGATGAAGACAGGTCTGGAAGTGGGCGGCGGGGACGCCTGCCCAACAGTGTGAATGTACCTAATGCTCCAGGCTGTGCGCTTAAAAATGGCTCAAGTGGTAAATTTTATGTTATGTGTACTTTATCACAATTTAAAACATTTTTTAAGAAGTGTAGGCCCTCACCTGGTGGCAGATCTCCATGCTGGCTCTTTTCTAGATGTTTTATTTTTAGTGTGGTGTAATCCATGTCTGGTTCCGAAAACATAGCACAGGACTCATAAATTTGGTTTAGCTCATAGCAAATGTCTTTCGAATTGCAGCTGGGACCCAGACAGTGACTTTTTCCACTGCACCTGCAGTTTGCTGCAGATAGAGGTGCACAATTAATTTTTTCAATTAGCCTTGAGCAAGAGTCGATTAAACCCTTGATAAAATAACTTCTTGGAAGATGTTGCATTCTTCTTACTTTCCCACCCTCCTTCCCTCCTGCACGAACATCACACAAAAAGTGACAGTAATCTTTTTTTCTTCTTTTTTAAGTATTGGCATCAAAGCTGGATGGGAACTTCATTCCTCCTCTGAAGGCACACAGGCCACACGGCACCCTGGGGGCACCCCTCATGCCATTCCAGTCCGGCAACGCCCTGTGAAAGGGCTGGCACCTCAGCAGACACACAGCCAGACGCTCAGGAGCAAAGGGACATTTCCTGTACATCTGCCCCTTCCTACGGTTGCTGCTCTGGGGGGAGCACCGGAGAGGAGAGGTGCGGGGAGCACACTGGGAAATAAAGTCCTCAGGACGCCAAGTTCCTCTTTCTATTTCTGCAGTTTTCACTTCCTCTCCCATCAGAAATCCCCATGAGGTGGTGATACTTTCTCCTCTCCCTGCCCTGCCATTTCCCCTTTGCTCCTCCCCTGATACCTCTTCTGGGTTTGTCCCCATCTCTCTGCTGGCGACTTGCTACTTTGTCTTCACATCTTCAAGCCCGTTTCCCAAGCACTGGCGGGCCGTCTCTTTACCAAAGCCTGCTCTGCTTCCAGTAGAACCCTTCCTACTTGCAATCCCAGCTGTCTACTCCTGGCGCTTTTTCACACCACAGACATTGGGGAAGGGAGTCAGGTCTGCCTTCTGGCTGCTTTTCTTTGCCGGCTGCACATTTGGGGCGAAAGGGAGAGAGAGAGAGAGAACTCTCCTCTGTGCTTGTGAAAGTCTCTGGCGCTCCCTGGCTAGTCAAAGAGGGATTTCACGGGGAGGCTTTACCGCCCACTATTTCTTGGAGCTACAGGTCCCCAATGGTGTCTTAACGGTGTCTTCTGGAAAAATAGAAATAGAGCAGGGGTTTCTGGGGCAAGCTGCCTCTGAAACCTAACATGTCATTAGGCCTTTTGCTACCTATCAATGCTATATAACCCTCTAAAACCTGCCTCAGTTGATTTTGTTGAAATGCCTCTGACTTGGCACTAAGAACCTTTTCTGTATCTTTTCCTTTCAGAGTGCTGGCGTGGTTAGCCCTCATTCATTCATGCCCTACTATTCCAGACTGTGTGCTGTTGGGGGGACATGCTAGACTGAAGTGTATTTCTGCCCTTTATACATGAGAGGAGAATTTTCCCTTTGTAGTGGTTTTAAGTTTCCAAACTCATTTTTGCAAGAAACATACTTTTATTTTCTACATGACCTTCTTTTCCATTTCAAGCCACCATCCTGCAGGATACAACCTCAGCCCTTTTGGAGGTTCTCCCTTCACCATTTTCCAAGCTTGTGCCACAGCTCTGGGGTCTTACGTGGTACCAAGGACGTGCACATCTGGTTCTCTGCTCATTCACATTACCTGCAGCAAAGATGTCCACTCAGGGCAGGCTGCCCTTGGCTGGTTCAGTGCCATGTTTGGGACCTGGGAATCCCTGCCCAGCTACATGCTGCATGGCCATTTCCCCCTGAGGTCTTGCCTTCTTGCAGTGAAGCTAAGCAGCAGTGCACAGGCACCCTCAACTCTTAGGACCCCTGCCTTCCCCTGTCTTTCCTCTTCCTCCCAGTCTGACGGATTTCTTTCTAATAGCAGGGAAATCTTGCTTTCACATTTCTGGCCAAGATATTTTGACTATGCCCACAAATCCTCTCCCCAATCTCCTCCGCTCCACTTTTAAACCAACAGTTTGCCAATAAACAGGAATCCACCACCCTCTTTAGGGCTCAGGGCTTTAGAAAAAAAAATGCACAGATTTCTGCTTTCCAGAGCTGCCACTAAAACAGTGAGCACAAAGTTCCCCCTGAACGGAAAGATAAAGAGGACCTGAGCTATAACTTCAGGACATTTCTCAGCAATTTCTGAACACATGAATGTGATAGTTACAAATAACTTCTAGATCTCTAACTGATTAAAGAAAACCCCCCTTTCTCCAAAGTAATTGTCAAGTCTTTGTATGAACATATGTATATGTACAGCAAAAAGTTGTATTTCTCTAAAATTAGTTCAAGTGTTATTCAAATTTTTCAGGAGAAAATTAACAAGGCATTTCTTCGTTTATAGATAATATTCCTCCTATACTTTATGACCACTGAACAGCCCAAATCTGTCACTTGCTTACAGCTTTTTATAACTAAGAAGGTGTAGCAAAAGTAATTATAAATATCAAACAGGGTATAGAAAACCTACTTTTACTGTATGCATCTAGGAGAATCATCCTGCTTCCATCTTAAATATCATTCCAAATTCAAAAAAAGACCTTAATTATGGCACAGGGCTGTGGCTGACAGCTTCTCACATCTCATTTACTGATTTATTCAGTTTCTATGTCAGTTTCCACTTTAGGAACACTTACAAATAATTTTGTTTTAAAGATATTAATGCACATTTGCATATGAACTTACAGTTTACAGAATCCCCTTTTTGAATCCTCACAATCACTCTAAATGGCCGTGGTTTTCTTTTAAAGGGCTTTTAAAATAGTAGTTGCAGCTGACATTTGCCTGCAGATAAACACTGAGCCAAGAGCTTACTTAATGAGGGGATTCCCAGCTAGCTCTCTAGAGCTGTGCAAAAGATGCCTGACCATCTACATATTAGAATAAGCACACCTCCTGCAATTTTTTAATTTTTTTGGAAATCTGTGGCTAGCATTGCTTTTAGTGTACTACGTGCCGAGAAATAGTCAAGGGGTTCTGAAAATGTACTAAGAAAAGGATCATAAAATGGATCAGTGGGAAAAAGGAAGAACCATAATTGTTATTTATCCTTTATACATGTAACACATATCACAACCAAAATTGCAAATAGTAAGTGTTCTTGTAGTTTTTACAACTCAGAAAGTATTTGGAACCAGAGAGAGTGAGAGAGTAAGCAGGAGAGATAAAGGTAGGGCCTTAGAAATCCTGGCTTTCTATAGGAATTTCTTTCCTACCCTCAGGGAGATAAAAGATGAGAACAGAAAATGGGAGGGCTAGAGGTAAACGCTCTCACAAAATAAACAATTCACACACAAACACATGCAGATTACTAAATGATTCTAAGAGGTCTTCCTTTCTTTTTCTTCCTCCAAAATTTAAGTGGCAGACTTTTTTATTCCACTGTGTTTAAAGGGTAAGCTGATGCTATCATTTGAGAAGTTACTCAAATCACAAACCAGAGTCGCCTTTCACACTGATCAGACATCTTCCTTAGCCCCCCACCCCCCACCTCCATTCCATCCAATCAGTCATCAAGGCTTCCCTGTTCAGCCTGCAAAGTAGGCTTAAAATTTGTCTACTTTTGTCCTTCCTCTGGCCTAATGCCCCCTCCCACATACACTTCTTGCCTGGGTTCTTACACAAACATACCCCATCTCCGCACTCCCCGTCTTGCACTTGCTGCACAATCCATACCAGCAGCCTCCCAAACGGGACCCGAACCCACACTGGACACAGGGTGAGCTGGCCGGCTATAGGAAGAAAATCTTAAGACTTCTCCTTGTCCTATCCTTTACAATGCCTATTTTTCTGTATTTTATATAATAATATATAATAATAAACATACTTGTATCAGCATGCAGTTTTAAAATGGTTTATTGGTAGATGTACCCAATTTAAGAGTTTGGTGGCCATACTCTATACAGTAGGCAGAGCGATGTTTAAAACTACAAATCTGATCATGTTAATTCTTTTGCTTAAATGGTTTCATATTGTCCACAGAGTCTAAATTCTGAGACAGTTCCTACAAACCGTGAAGATCTTTCTAGGCCTCTGGCCCCCCATAACCTACTCCCTCTTTTGGGCATGCAGCTAAACTCTAGCTCACTCACTCTCCCCTCCTTCAAAGCGAGGTTTTTCTCCTGGGAAATCTTCATACACCTTGTCCCCTCTCCCTCTGGGACGATTTTAATGTTGTTTTCTTCCATGACACCCTGCCCTGAACACCATCCCACTCTAATCCAAAAAGTCCCTGGGTGAAACTTTCAGCCCCCTGCATTTTCAATCATGGTACATACTACAATTACTGTTATACATGTGCAGTTTTTGTTCAATGTGTGCCATACTAGGCCATAATCTTCATGAGAATTTGTTTAACCCCTGTAACCTGCAGCACCAATAGTGCCCAATAAATATTTGTTCAATGCAAGAATTAATTAAAGTACCAATAGCCATCCCAACACTTACTTCTTAAGAGTTAAGAAGCCTGGAAGGATCCTCGGCTCACTACCCCATGGAATCTCTGGCCTTTTGTGTTCATCTGCCTTGCTCCAGAACACCTTGTCTTTAAGACAGCCTCAGTTGACCATCTGCTTCTGTGAGGCCTTTTGTGAGGCCCCAGACATTTACTCTCACCTGGATTCTTCAGCATCCTCTGAAAAGCTTTATTACAGCACTTTCTGCTATGTAACCAACTATTTCCATTTCTGTTTCTGCACTAAGATTATCTTCAGGACTTGGACCTTGTCATTCATCTTTATGAATAGTGTAAAGAAGGCATTTTTTAAGTTACTGGAGATCTCTAGTGTTTTTTCTACAAAAGAATTTCTTTTGTAGAAAAAAAAAAAGATTCAGCTTGCTTCATTTCCATAATTCTCAAAAAGTTACAACTACCCTTTAGAATAAGGCAAACACTCTGGGTGCGGCATTTCATAAGCCTTATTGTGATATATTACATGCTCATACCATACCCCTCCAGGGAATGGGCTTTCTCAAGGAGGTGGAAAGAACTAACACCCTGCCTAGTTCTTTTTCCTTCTCCCTCTCACAGAAATTAATTTAAAAGAGAGGATAACTCAGGGGCTGAGTATAAGCCTGGAATAAGTAGTATAGAGTACATGGAAGTTGCTTTTGTCCACATACACAAAAACATAAGAAACAGAAGAAAAAGGAAAGTAGCCTGATGTTCTTTGTGGTAATTACATAAAATAGAAACAATAAGAAAGGTAGGAACATGCTTTCTTGGGATATATTACAGGATGAATATAAAACAGGGCAAGTAGTTGTTTTTCTTATTAGGACAGCAACCTCATACAGATCATTTATCATTTATATTCATACCTCTTCCTCCCTGAACAACTTTGTCACAAATCCCATTTAGTTGATCCATATAGTACCTACCAGATTCTAAACACAGAAGATTCTTGACCTTAGCCCCTGAGCTGTTTAACTTTTAAACTTGGATCCTAATAAGGGTTCAACTTGCTCACTTCAGCACCAAGAGCTGCTGTGGAACAGTTAACCATACATGGGCAGAGAAGCCTCCCAGGAGGGAGGAGGGGAGGGAGCACGTCACGTCAGCACAGCAGTTACATAACCACAAGGGGAGCGCTACAAAAGGAAAGGCTCTTTCTGCCTTCCTTAAAAACACTGAATTCTAAAATGTCTAAAAGACACCTAACAAACATCTGAGTTGCTGGAATTAGTAGCTCAAATATAATTAGACCCAGAATATCAATTCAATCCAATGGGTTTATGTGGCTGATATTTTATATAACTTTAGATACTTGGTGTCCCCCAGAAACAGAGAAATATATGTGGAGTATGTTTCTGTAATAGAATAAATGTCATTTCCCTTTTCACTGACCATGAGTTATAAATGTTGACCTGTAGACAGTCCCCAAACAAGCTGCATTCCAACAGTTCGTTTCTAAGTCAGCTGTTAGGCGCTTAGAACATAGTTTCCCATAGAAACAATTTCAGATGTGATGTGGCTTAGATTCCCAGATACGGCCAAAGAAGCTCATTTACCCATAAGGAATTTTACTAAAGACCTGAACCACCAGGTATAACAATGCTTTTCTATAGGAAAATGTATCCTGACTTCCTAGTTGGGGTTCCTTACCTCATCCTCCCTTGTCTTGGGAGTGGAGAGTGCCCTGAATGTAGAAGTGGGTTGGAGGTGGCTGTAGTGAAGGGGACTGGGATGTCAGGAAATGCAAATGCTGTGAGCAGCAACAGGAAGGACTTCATGGTGAGAGTGAGGTCTGGTGATGTCCAGGTCCTAGGTCACTGTCACTGCATTTGCATTGAAGAGTATTTGATTTTCTCCTGGCAAGAACTTCTTCAAGGTTCAGAATGATGAAACTACCTTCCATGGAGCACATACTCTGTGTTACAGCACAGTGTTAACTGCTGTGTTCACATTATTTCACTTAATTCTCCAAACAAGCTCAGCATCTGTTAGGCCAAAAGGTTTACCTGCATTGAAGAAAAAGTGCATGAAGGTATAAGGCTATTAAGAAACTTGCCTAAATTAAGTTAGAGCCAGCACTTGAACCCAAGCTTGTACGACTCCAAGTCCACTATTCCATACTATCTTCCAACAGCTTATTGCTGAACATTTTTCTATTTAACCATTTTAATTAAAGCAGTAATTATCCCCCTGAGCCAATGGATTGGATTAATTTATTTAAGAAATATTAAATGCTTTCTATGTGGATGATGCAAGGAGATATGTACTGGAAATCTAGTGGATGCAAGACAAACAAACATTTAGGTAACTTTGCAGAGCAGTAGACCAGTGCCACATGAACTCACTTACCTTGTTATACAGAGCAACAACTTACGGGAGGTCACTGTGAGCTGGTATTATCACAGATGGAGGCCTCATGAAGGACGCTGCACTTGAGCTGGAACTTGAGAGTAAGGGCATGTCTAATGAAGGACTCAGGTGACCAAAATTTACATGCTAACAATTCTTTGATTGAGACAAGACTTTCTTGATTTATTTCATGTTGTAGAGAAGTGGAAAATAAGATTGGAAAAGTTGGGGCCAGAAGGTACAGAAATCTCTAGGATTTTTTTGTTATAATTTAAATTTTTGAAAAAGAAATATATTATTCAAAAGCAAAATTTATGAAAAGGAACACAGAAAACTCCCTCCCTCTCACATAGGTAACCACTGCCTATGTTTCCTGTGCATCCTTTCATGTTTTTTGTGTGCATATACAAGCAATAATACATATACTATTTTCCCCCTTTATTAAAAGTAGTAAATGGCCTGTAGACATTTTGAATAGCAATAATCTACTTATATTTATGTATTTTCTTATTTAAAATAACTATGTTTACTTATTAATATAATGGTGTTTCCCACTGTGGATTTATTAAATAAGTATCAAGAGTTGGGATCCAGAGTAGGGACAGTAATATTGACAGGGGGACTCATCCAGGGTCAACTTTATATCTACGGCTCTAAACCTTAAAAAGTGGGTGAGGTGGGTGTGCCTCGTCAGTGTTACTGTAAATCTTGTACTCTCCTCTCCTTGGCTTCATAGTTTTAAATTACCTGTTTATGTGTCTGCCTCATTCACTTGATTAGTATTCTTAGAGGCAAGGGCTACAGAACTCACTTACCTATAGAACTCACAAACATCTAACATAATGCCTGGCAAACAGGATTATTAATGCTCAAATGAATGGAGGAGGGATGGTGAATGAATGTGAATAACCTGTTCAGTAACATGAACAACTTAGCTGAACCTAAGGTATTACAATCTAAGGCAAAGGGATGGTACTTTATTCCATCTGGCAATATTTGATGAAACACTGTAAAGATGTGTTAAGAAAGATCAGGCAGTAGAGAGGAATTGTGAAGAACTGGAAGGAAGAGGAGAAAAATGAAGTGGTCATTCACTCCAAGGTCTTGGAGCAACCAGAAGGGAGTGGAATCATGGGCAATGGTGGAGAGCTTGGCCTAAACAATAAGTATATCTGTGAAAATAACTGTTAAGTATGAGGATCGGGGAGTTGAGATTATGCATGAAGGGCTTGGATTAAAGAAGAAACAATTTTTAATAGAGAAAATAGAGGAAAGTGGGGTTTTGAGCAGAGAGGCCTGGCAGGCAAATGTTTGAAATAGTTGTAGGGACTGAGAAGAAAGGCTGATTGAAAGTAACAGCTGCCTTATAGCCTTTCTGGAATACAGCCAATTACAACTTTAAGTAAAAGCATTGATAAGCAATGCTGAGAGTCTGTTACATGAAGTTGTAATTCTTTTGTGTCAAATACTGTGTGAGGTGCGCTGGGCCTACAGAGATGAAAAATGAACATGCCGTCAAGGAGCTTTTGTCTAGTAGGGAGAAGGTCAACCAACCCTTCAAAATATATTTGGTCCCAACATTACCACCTTACTATTAAAATGATCTTGCAACATAGTTAACATTGCCATATAATATGGCTGTCACTGCTTCTAAATATTCTGTCCCTGTATGAGAAAACTCAAGCATCTTAGGCACTTTCAGTTAGGATTATGAAACATAATTTTGATATCCAGGTACTTTATTCCCTGAGGCTGGGCTACTTCAAATGGTGACACAGTTCCAAAAACGAAGTTACCTTTCTGAATCCACTAATGGAATTGTTGTTAATAAAAATATGTCTGTCTGTTAAAAACAAATAAACAAATAGGCCATTTCAATTCCTGTAGATACAAACTGATTTTATTAAGGTACCTAAAGGTAAAATATTTGTTCCAGTTGACCTAAGAATCAAGCCAAATGTGCTCAGATGGAAACTTGCTAAGTAAGTTAAATTTAGTCAGGTGTGGCTCCCCAGAGCTCCCATAACACAGGAAACAAATGTAAGCAAGATGTACATTTACTTAAACATAGTAACAACCACAACTGGACAAAAAAATATTACACATCTGCAATTCAGATCATGTAAATTCAATTTAAATGTGCAAAAAGTTCCCATAGTTACTTTTCAAAAAGTTATGAGAAACATGATGCCTTCCAAGTTCAGGTTTGCAAACTAATTTACCCTTTCTGCATCAAATCCAGTCTCTAAATTGGTAAGGTATATTTTATAAGAGGTTTTTCAGAAAGATTTGGGCTTTAACTTTTAAAAGCCAATTTACTTACAGACACATGAATGGTAGTTACAGATTTTCTCTTTCATTAATACATCCCAGCTAAAAGGCAAGGATTTTTACAAATCTGTTTTTGATATTAGATTCCCAGCTCATTTTATATAAATCTGTTATGTAAAAAATTACAGTTCATTTCTGAAAACCCATAAAAAAAAGTCATTTTAAAAAGTCTTCAAAGCTATTTCCCTTCCTTTCTTTATTATAAAGTTCAGTTCTACATTAATAGGGATTCTTCTTTCTTTCTGTCAAGGAATTCATCCTCAGAACTCCCACAAATGTACAAACAGATATGTTTGTAAATGTTCTTTGAAAATACTATCTGAAATAGCATGAAACTGAAAACTAATCAAATGTCCATGAATCTTAGTATATCTTTATGAAGAAATATTGCATAGTAAGGAAAACAAACTGTTTGGACAAATTTTTCAAACTTTTAAATGGAAAACAAGTGTTGATCCATATGCACAGAATGATCTAATTTTTGTTTTTATTCTTGTTTAAAATTATAGTTGAGTATCTTTAGAGACCAGAGAGTCCCAATGTTACATTTACATAAATTGTTTCAGAGGAAATGAAGGAAAACTTCCATAACTTTTTAAAAAAGCAAGTATAACATTGACACCCAAATATGTAGACACCACATAAAATTTTTGACCAGTATTACTTACAAATATTGATGCAAAAATTCTAAATAAAATGTTAGCAAATAGACTCTAACATCACATTAAGAAAATAATTCACCATGACTAAGTATGTTTTATGCCAGGAATGCATGGATGGTTGAGCATTAGGAAATATATTAGCATCATTCACCTTTTAATAGATTTAAAAAGATCATACGCTTACCCCACAGATGCAGGAAAAGCCTTTGACAAATTTAGCATTATACAAATACTTGAGAAAATAGAACTAGAGGAATACTTCTTCTTAACATTATAAATTATATAAAATAAAAAACCCAGTATTTTACTTATTGCAGAAATACTAAAGGCATTCCTAAGTTAGAAATAAGACAAAGATATTCTCTCTCCACTTGTTTTATGAGTATTTGCCAGTGGAATTTGAGGAAATAATTGGAAGTACAAAAATTTGAAAATAATTGAAATTATGTTTATTTGAAGATGATATGATAGGTACCTGGAAAACTTAAGAAAATTAATTACAAAACAAACTCAAAAAAGAATTTAGCAAGATAGCAGGATATAAAATTATTATGCAAAATCAATAGCCTTTAGATAAACAACCAGTTAGAAAATAAGATGGAAAACTACATTTATTATGGCAACAAAAAAGATAAGATGCTTAAGAATACACACTTAAATGTGCATTTTGAAACAGGCCCAGAGACCCTAATATATCAGTATCCACTACTCCTCTCCTATATTACTTTACAAATGTTTCATTGGTAAACTGTAGAATTTAAAGACATCTCCAAAGAGTTAACATTTATGTCTTTTTTTAATCGATCTGTAATAACTTGAAAAGAGTATTAATTCAGTTTATTAGCAGTCATGAAAATCAATAAAAATCTATCATAAAAAAAGGAACACAAACTTAAGAAATGTGGAAAATCTATGTGAAGAAAACTATAAAACTGGAAAAACACAAGTGTGCTTGAGCAAATGGAAAACTATCCCGTTCTTGAAAAATGATGTTTCATCATCACTGAGATAACAGTTCTCCCTATGTTTCTTTATAAATTTAATATAACATCAATTAAAAAATACAGCCCCAGGATTTTTTTCCTGGAATTCAAAAAGTTGAAACTAAGGCTTGATCTCAAGTCAGTTTGTCAATTGGAACAAAACTGTGACTTAAAGAAAGCTGTATGTTGGCATCCCTTGAAGAAATTAATTCACTACCTTCACTACCATTGAGTCAGTCCTATACTCACTTCTACCTGATTTACGCCATGTGGAACAAGGACTTAGGGCTACTAAGTTATCCAGTTTCCAAAAGGGCGAAAAAAGGCCATTTGCATGTGACATTTTCCATGTGAATAAGTTGGCAACTAATTTATTTTAAAGTAAAACACAGTTTGGGCAAAATAAAATTCACCTTGTGGGTTTTATCTAGCCCACAGACAGGCTGTCAGTTTTTGATCTCTTGGAGGTTGGCAAACTTTCTGTAAAGGATCAGATAGTAAGTATTTTAGGCTTTGCAGGCCATATACAGCCTCTGTCGCATATTCCTGTCTATTTTTACATCATTAAAAAATGTAAAAAGGCATTCTTAGCTCAAGGGCTATAAAAAACAGTTCTCATATTTGGCTCTTAGGATGGTAGCTTGCCAATCTTGGTTAGTAGATCACAAACCTTGAGATTCAACAAGTACATCCAAAGACAGCCACATTACCTGACTTAAATCTCTCATGATTAAAAAAAAAAAAAAGCTGGCCTACGTATTATATATATATATATAAATTCCTACAATGAGCCGTTTCAAAATGCAGTCCTCCTGGCATATAGAAAACATTCAGGAAGCATATAATGAAAGGGAGTTTATGCATAATTTTAAGACACCTTCCCACCATCTGTCACATTTTAACTGCACTTACAAATGATGCCATTTTAGCTGAAAAATATTTTCTATTTTACTCCAATAATACCTTCAAAAATCACTGTTATCAGGTTTACAATTTAGACTTCCCTGCTCAAGAATTATCAGGACGGTTCTAGCTTCTTGGCTGCCAGCTATACTTATTTCCTTTTCTAATCCCTTAAAGGGAATCATGTTTCATAAAGTTAAGGATAATAGCATCTATTTCTGAGACAGGCCAAGAACTTTATAATCACTTTAGGCTAATGATGTGGCAAACATCAGAGGAAAAGTCATATCCAATTCATCCTCATGGATTGTTTTGGTCCTGCCCCAACCTCAGAAGGGCCATGTCAGTGTTCTCATCTGGCTCTGAACAACTGCAAAACTTACTAGGAGACTAAAATCTCATTCCTAGAATCCTTTAAAAATAGTACTGATACTGAGATTTAAAAAATAAATACACATGAAGAAGGCTGATATGACAGATACCTATTCTCAAATACCTTTTAAACTACACAATTCATTAAAATTATATTGGAAGTATCAATTATAACACTATTTACTGAACCAAATTTGACCCTGAAATTACTAGTAATTCGACTCTATCTACCAAAGTTATACTCAGTCTTCAGCTAAATAACAAAACCAACCCAGGCCTAAGGATTACCTAGAGCTTGGCTGGACCAATGCCCCTGGGCTTCTTTTTTATTTTTTTAATTATTTTGATTTTGCTATCATTAATCTACAATTACATAAGGAACACTATGTTTACTAGACTCCCCCCATCACCAAGTTCCCCCACATATCCCATTGCAGTCACTGTCCATCAGCGTAGTAAGATGCTGTAGAATCACAATCTGTCCTCTCCATGCTGTACAGCCTTCCCTGTGCCTCCCCCCACATTATACATGCTAATCATAATGCCCCTTTTCTATCTCCCCCCCTTACCCTCCCTTCCCACCCATCCTCCCCAGTCCCTTTCCCTTTGGTAACTGTTAGTCCATTCTTGGGTTCTGTGAGTCTGCTGCTGTTTTGCTCCTTCAGTTTTTTCTTTGTTCTTATACTCCACTGCCCCTGGGCTTCTTAATCCGTATCTCTAATGTCAAGGAAGAGCAAACTCAAAAGCAACTCTTAAAGGTTAAGAACAGTGATGGGCTAGAGTAGGTAAGCCAAGTGTTAAGTAATAGCAAGCCAGTTGTTAAACTCAGACATCCCTAAAGATTATATAAACTATGATGAACTACCTTAAAAATGCCACTAAAATTAAAAACTTATCACTCCTTATTTTACATCTTATCCTCATGTACAGTCTTGAGATTATTTACATTTATTATATCTGTATGGTAGAAATATTATATACAGATGAGCTACTGACAACTTTTCCTAACTCTGCATTGCCATCTACTAGTAATCTGAAATTAGCTATGCTAGGAGTATTGACACCACACAAAGAAGAAAACACTAAAAATCAGGCCCTACCCCTACTTTCCAAAGAGTCAGTTTAAACATTTACTAGCACAAAGCTGGCTTAGAAGGGTACCACAACCTCTTGTTATCTCATGTACAGACCCCATCTCAGCAATTCTCATACTAGTTCCATAAAATAGACTTAAAAAAAAAAAAGGTTGTCTAGCAATAGAATACACCATCTTCAAAAGCACACATGGAACACTCTCCAGTATAGATCAAAGGCTAGGTCATAAGACAAGTTTCAATAATTTTAAGAAGACTGAAATTGTATGAAGCATCTTTTCCAATCACAATAGTATGAAACTGGAAATCAATTAAAAGAAAATTGGAAAAATCACAAGTATGTGGAGATTAAACAATATGCTACAGAACGACGACTTTGGTCAACAAAGGAATCAAAGGAGAAATAAAAATATACATTGAGAAAAATGAAATGTAAATACAACATACCAAAATCTATGGAATGCAACAAAAGCAGCTCTAAGAGGGAACTTCATAGTGACACAGGCCTACCTCAAGAAACAAGAAAAATCTCAAATGAAAAATGTAACTCTATACCTAAAATAACTAGAAAAAGAAGAAAAAAAGAAGCCCAAAGTTAGTAGAAGGAAGGAAACAATAAAGATCAGAACAGAAGTAAATCAACTGGAGACTAAGAAAACAATAGAAAAGATCAATGAAACTAAAGACTTGTTTCTTTGAAAGGATAAAATGAACAAACCTTTTGCTAGACTCACAAAAAAAACAAAAGAGCTCAAATAAATAAAATCAGAAATTAAAGATAAGAAATTACAATTGATTATCAAAGAAATACACAGGATTATAAGATAATTCTATGAAAAATTATATGCCAACAAACTGGACAACCTAGAAGAAATGGATACATTCCTAGAAACATACACTCATCCAAGACTAAATTATTAAGAAATAAAAAAACTGAATAGATCTATTACTAGGGAGGAGATTAAATCAGTACCCCCCCCCAAAAAAAACCACCCCAACAAACAGTCCAGGGCTTCACCAGTGAATTTTACAAAACATTAAAAGAAGATTTAATACCTATCCTTCTCAAACTCTTCAAAAAAATTGAAGAAGGAATGCTTCCAAATTCATTCTATGAGGTCAGGATTACCCTGATAACCAAAACCAGAGGGAACCACAAAATAAACAAAGTTACAGATTAATATCCCTGACAGACATAGACACAAAAGTCCTCAACAAAATATTAGCAAACCAAACTCAACAATACATTAAAAGGATCAAGATCAAGTGGGATTTATTCCAGGGATGCAAGGATAGTTCAACATCCACAAATCAAGCAAAGTGATACACCACATCAACAAAATGAAGGATAAAAATCACGATCATCTTAATAGATGCCAAAAAAGCAACTGACAAAATTCAACATCCATTCATGACAAACTCTCAGCAAAATGAGTATAGATGGATGCACCCCAACATAATAAAGGCTATATAAGACAAACCCCTAGCTAACATCATACTCAATGGTGAAAAGCTGAGAGCTTTTCCCTTAAGATCAGGAACATAAGGATGCCCACTTTTAACACTTTTACTCAACATAGCATTGGAAGCCCTAGCCAGAGCAATTAGGCAGGAAAAAGAAATAAAAGGCATCCAAAATGGAAAGATAGAAGTAAAATGATCACTATTTAATTTTATATATGGAAAACCCTGAAGTTTCCACCAAAAACCTATTAGAACTAAAACAAATTTAGTAAAGTTTCATGGTACAAAGTCAACATACAAAAATCTTTTTCATTTTTATACACTAACAATGAAGTTTCAGAAAGAAATTAAGAAAACAATTCGATTTACAATTACATCAAAAAGAATAAAATGCCTTAGAAGGCATTTTAACAAGGAGGTGAAATATCTGTACACTAAAAACTAATGACAGTGATGAAAGAAAATGAGGAAGATACAAATTAATGGAAACACATTCCATACTCATGGATTAGAATATTGTTAAATGTTCATATTATCCAAAGCAATCTACAGATGCCATGCAATTCCTATCAAAACAGGAATTTCTCAGAGAAATAGCACAAACCTAAAATTTGTGTGGAGCCAAAAAGATCCTGAGAAGCCCAAGCAATCTGGAAAAAGAACAACAAAGATGGAGGTATAGTGCTCCCTGATTTCAAACTATACTACAAAACTATAGTAATCAAAACACTATACTGATGGCATAAAAATAGACACATAGATCAATGTAACAGAATAGAGTGCCCAGAAATAAACCCATGCTTACATGGTCAATTAATCTACAATAAAGGAGGCAAGAATATATAATGGAGGAAAGACAGTGTCTTCAATAAATTGCTGGGAAAACTGGACAATCACATGCAAAAGAGTGAAACTGAATCACTAACTTACACCATACAAAAACTAACTCAAAATGGATTAAAGACTTGAATGTAAGACCAGAAATCATAAAACTCCTAGAAGAAAACATAGGCAGTAAGCTCCTTGACTTGTCTCTTGCTGATATTTTTTTATTTAATCATAATCCAGAGGCAATAGCAAAAAAAGCAAAAATAAACAAATGGGATCAATATCAAACCAAAAAAGCTGCTATACAGTAAAAGGAAATCAAAAAAATTAAAAGGCAACCTATGGGAGAAGATATCTGCCAATCATATATCTGGTAAGATGTTAATGTACAGAATATATAAAGAACTCATAAAGGTCAACAACAACAACAATCCAATTAAAAAATGGGCAGATGATTTGAATAGACATGTTACCAAAGAAGGCACATAGAACAAGCACATGAAAAGATGCGCAACATCATTAATCATCATGGAAATGCAAACCAAAACCATAATAAGGTATCACCTCATACCAGTCAGAATTGCTAGCACCAAAAGGAAAAGAAGTGTGGCCAGGATGTGGTAAAAAAGGGAACCCTTGTGCACCGGTGGGAATATATACTTGTATAGGCATGTGGAAACAATACAGAGGTTCCTTGAAAAATTAAAAATAGAAATACCATATTCTCAAGCAATTCCACTTCTGGGTATTTATCCAAACAAAATGAGAACACTAATTCAAGAGGAATATGCATCCTTATGTCCACTGCAACATTATTTACAATAGTGAAGACATGGAAACAACCTAAATGTCCAGTGACAGATGAATGGACAAAGAAGATGTGGAATATATATACAATGGAATACTATTGAGTCATAAAAAGGAATCTAATCTTGCCATTTGTGACAACATGGACCATGAGAGTATTATGCTAAGTCAGTCAGACAAAGACAAATATATGATTTCAATTATATGTGGAATCTAGAAAACAAATGAATAAACAAAACTCATAAACACAGAGAATAGACTGGCAGTTGACACAAGGGAAAGGGTTAGCAGGTGGGGGAAATGAGTGAAAGAGATCAAGAGGAACAAACTTCCAGTTATAAAATAAATAAGTCATCGGGATGTAATGTACAGTATGGTGACTAGTCAATAACATAGTATTGCAAATTTGAGAGTTGCTAACAAAGTAAATCTTTTAAGTTCTCATCACAAGAAAAAAATGTTTTGTCACTCTGTATGGTGACAGATGGTAGCTAGACTTGTGGTGATCATTTTGCAATGTATACAAATGTTGAATCATTATACTGTACACCTGAAACCAATACATCTGTCAATTATACCTCAATAAAAAGTTACCTAAATATTTATAAAATAGAATCTTTTAGGGATTATTAGAAATGGCTTCTTTTGAATATACATATCTTCTCTCTAAATAAGGAAGCATCTTTTCTAATAGCAAACAGGGTCTGAGAAATTTTGTTATTCCAATTAGTGTTTTATGGAAAAGCTTAAGATAGGCTATTTTAATTTTTTGTCCTTTGTCTCTCACATCAAATACTTTCTCTTGTAAGAAGAGCTATTGCCCTAAGGCAACCTAAACAGGCCTCAAGAACAAAAATGGAACAATTTGTTCCCACCCACCTCCAGGAAGTGAATTAAGTAGGCCCAGAACAACTCCATCCAATACAAAGACCAGATTCACTACAAATGGTGTGGATGCCATTTGGGTCATTTTAGACATATGGAGTATTTCATTCAAGTTACTTAAAAGGCTATCAAAGTTGAACAGAGTGAAAAAAAGTAAGGGCATTTTTGTAAAGGCCATTCATTACACACTTTATTTTTAATTTTTTTTTTAAGTTTGTCTTGGAGTGCCTGCAAATACTCTAAATGCCTAAGCAGAACTGGAAAAAGATGTATGCACAGAACATGTTATTTTTAACCTACTCTTTTTTAGGTAGTTGAAAAAATCTCTGAACTGTAGTTGGTTATGTGTGCTATACTAATTCCATTATATTATCTTATAAAAAGTGTGTAAATTAGGACAAAGGGCCATGTGCTTGTTCTTTACAATAGGAAAGCATCAGAAACTCAAAAGAAAGTTTTCATGCCTAAAGAATTACAACCTAATAAGTTTGGGGAACACTAACTTTCTGCATTTTTCCTGTGGGAAATGTACAAATATGATATAGGATACTAAGAAACAACCCATATATTTTCCACTAAACACTGAGAAACACTAGACCAGCCAATAGGGTCTTAAAAGTTATATCCAAGCATTTATCTAAGGGTATATATATATATATGTGTGTAACAAATGGTACCTTTAGTTCTTAATTTTTTGTTAAAGTATCATTGATATACAATCTTATGAAGGTTTCACATGAAAATTGTGGTCTCAACATTCACCCATAGTACCAAGTCCTTAACCCACCATCCTCCACTGCAGTCACTATCAGTGTAATAAGATGCTATGGAGTCATTAACTTGTCTTCTCTGTGCTGTACTGCCTCCCCATGACCTACCTATATTGTGATTGTGAATTATAGTGCCCCTTAATCCCCTTCTCCCTCCCCCGCTTCCCCAACCCCTCCCCTTTGGTAACCACTAGTGTCTTAGCGTCTGAGTCTCTTTCGTTCCTTCAGTTTTGCTTCCTTGTTATACTCCACAAATGAGTGAAGTCATTTGGTACTTGTCTTTCTCCTCCTGGCTTATTTCACTGAGCATAATACCCTCTAGCTCCATCCATGATGTTGCAAATGGCAGGATTTTTCTTTTTTATGGCTGAATAATATTCCATTGTGTATATGTACCACATCTTCTTTATCCATTCATCTATTGATGGACACTGAGGTTGCTTCCACATTTTGGCTATTGTAAATAGTGCGGTGATAAACATAGGGGTGCATGTGTCTTTTCAAATCAGGGATCTTTTCTTTGGGTAAATTCCTAGGAGTAGAATTACTAGGTCAAATGGTACCTCTATTTTTAGTTTCTTGAGGAACCTCCAGGTTTCCACAGTGGTTAGACGAATTTACATTCCCACCAACAGTGTAGGAGGGTTCCCCTTTCTCCATATCCTCACCAGCATTTGTTGTTTGTCTTTTGGATGTTGGCCATCCTAACTGGTGTGAGGTGGTATCTCATTGTGGTTTTAATTTGCATTACCCTGATGATTAGCAACGAGGAGCATCTTTTCATGTGCCTGCTGGCCATCCAAATTTTTTTGGAGAAGTGTCTGTTCAGATCCTCCACCCATTTTTCAATCGGGTTATTTGTTTTTTGGGTGTTGAGGTATGTGAGTTCTTTATATATTTTGGATGTTAACCCCTTATAGGATAAGTCATTTACGAATATATTCTCTCATACTGTAGGATGCCTTTTTGTTCTGCTGGTAGTTCTTAATATTTTTAACATTTAAATGTTACCATGTTATGTTGGTTTATAGCTCTAAAATATTATTTGTAAACCTAAGTTAGGTGGATAGCTTTATAACTGAACTATCTACTTTGATGAGCACTGTGGGAATATGGTTATCATATTGTTTCCAACTGATCAGAAAGAGTAAAAAAAATCTATACTTTACACTTTATTTAAAATTAACAAAATGATAAGCATGGTTACAAGTAATGACAGTTCAATACAATTAGTTGGATAATGTAAAAAATTTACACATTCATAAGAAATTACATATGCACATAGATCTTTCACCAACTTCAAACATCTTAGTCTATGTAGTCAAAATCTTCTGGAATTCCAAAATTTTTATCAATTTTATTTTCTTCCAACCCAAATTTTCTTTTGGCCCACGATTTTATTGCAAATATATTATCTATAAAGAAAATTGAGAAATATTTTTGAGGATTGAAAATTTAATCACAAAATATCTAAAATATAATTATATGCCTTATTTTTTACCTTCTATTGCTTTCAGAAGAATCAAAATAAGTTTTCTGTATTTTCAGGTTCTCTCTTAAGATTAAGATTAAGAGTAATGATAATTAATTTCAGAAGACAGGAAATATTTAATGAGTATTTTGAATAAACATCTCATATTTAAAAATCTAGTAAATTAGTTGCTGCTAAAAAATACCAGACTAAAGGATAACCAAAGACAGAGAAAGGCCTCTCATGCCTCTTTCAATATTTTCACAGCAGAGGCCAGGACTGTTCCCTCAGGAATTAAAATTGCTCCTGTTCCCAAAGGGAACATCCTCTCCAGACCCTTCGCTCTCCTCCAGAGAGTAACTTGGCTTCAGACAGAGGAGTGAGGAGGGAAAGGGTCTCTCTTAAGACTAAGATAGGAACAGATGTATCCTCAGCATTCTCTAAGGGGAATTTAAAATGCATTTTACCATTGAAAAAGTGTTATATCTACTTAAAGGAATTTATCTCATGGGAAAAAAACAAATTGTGTACAAAGATTTATGGTCAGATCTTCATCCTAGTGTAATAAAAGAAAAAAATAAATAAACCTATAAGTCTCATCTCCTGGAAGGCTGGGCATCTAGGTACAGGAAGTGAAGGATACAGGGCAATACCAACATGCACACAGGGGCTGCACTTGGGGAATGGGGATGATGGTGAGTTTCTTTTTTTAATTTTACACATTCTCTTTAATGTATATATGCTACTTTTATAATGAACATGCATTACAAATAAAGAAAAGTAATGGTATAAAGTTATCTGGTATGTAATGATAATGAAGTAAAGGATTAAAGCAGGTTCTTTTGCAGGGTTACAGACTGAATTTTGTCACCACCCTGAATGGGACTGTATATGGAGGCAGAATCTTTAAAGAGGTGATTAAGTTAAAACGAGCCCATTAGGGTGGGTCCTAATCCACCCCGACTGGTGCCCCTGTAAGAAAAGGAAATGTGAATACACCGAGACATCAGGGGCACGTATAGGGAAGATCACGTCAGGACACAGCAAGAAGGTGGCTCAGGAGAGACAGGTTTCAGAAGAAACCAAACCTGCCACCTTAATTTTGGACTTTGAGTAGTCAGAACTGTGAAAACATGAATTTCTGTTGTTTAAGCCTCTCCTAATCTGAAATATTTTGTTATGGTATCCCCAGCAAACTAATATATAGAGAATTTAATTACTCTGTTTCAGGAAGTTTTATTCCAGGTATCATATTAGAATGAAGTTAATTTCTAATATGAATACTACTACATAAAGTAGAATAATGTTAACAAAATATCATTTCTTTCAACTGAAGTGTTATGGAATATCAACAGATACTAAAATGAATCTTAACTCTTTGTAACAATCTAAAACAAATCTTGACTTTTCATAAGGACTTTTAAATAAAATACTGATAGCATGAAGTACTCCAGAATTACTTTAGTTTTACTGGTCTCTTTATGACCTACATGTGCTTATCAATCACAGCCAAATACTTACAGAGAGCCTGCTGCATGTAAGACAGGTATTAAGTGTATTCCAGAATGTAGAGAACCTATGCCTTCAAGCTAACACAAGAGCAGAGAGAGAAAAATCAATTTACTACTAAACAACTACTGCTTTAATCCTTTACTTCATTATCATTACATACAGTGCTACACATTTGATAAAGTATGCTAAGCCAGATAATTTTATACCATTACTTTTTATTTGTAACACATGTTCATTATAAAGGTAGCATATATATGTATGTTAGAGATAAAAGATCAAATATTATGTATATAGTTTTTAGAACAGACTCCAAGAGCACAGAAAGATTTCCAGAAATGTGAGAATAATGCAACACTGTAGGAGGCTTGGAGGAATGGACTTCAAACCTGGGTGAGAAGAGAAGAAAATGAGGCATTATAGAAAGGCTATAAAGTCTTTGCAGGAAGGATCTCCTGCTCACACGAGGGCAATAAAGTATTTTATTATAAGCCTTCAAAGATTCAAAAGAAAAGAACAAACAAGCCTCTCCACAACAATGCTTAATGGACTAATTCAAAAAGCCTCTGATTAGACATGTCCTGGGCTGCTGGATGTCTGCCTTCAAGACAATGTTACCCACAATCTTGACAGTTCATTTCCATCAAATAATTTTCCTATTATGTTGAAATCTTCAAAAATGGATATAAAATAGGGTATTTTTGTTTCTAAAGATACAACTTTAAGATTGGTAGAATTTCTGTTAATTTATATGGTGACATAGTAAAGACATACATAGGAATGGTATGGGCAGTATCATACGCATGAGTCTCTGTTGGGGCCTCACAACATCTATTCCCCTCACTAAAATGCCTCCTGTACAAAGTCATAAGAACTCTGCTATCTTAATTCTTAAGCATAGTGTTATATGATATAATTTGTTAAATCACATTTAAGTGTATTTACTATCACATAACATTTAGAAGTGATATTTCTAGTTATATTTATACCCTGATGTGATAGCTAATTCTATAAAACTGAAATATTGAATTACTGAAAAGTAAATATTCTCAATTCTAAATATATTTTAAGGACTTTTTAAAGTAAAAAGAAAAAAATCTTTAGTTATAAATATTACTGATGTTTTTTTTGATTTTTGTTTTAAAGACTGAACAAGTTTTCTGAGATGTAGTTTTAACTACACGATCTTTCATGACACTTTTATAAGGAAGGAGCAACCTCAAATGGAAATAAAATACTTAACATTTGTTTTCTGCTGTTCTAAAAATATTTTCCTTCCTGCATGATTCTAAAAGTTTCAGGTTCTTTCTCAGTTAATAACTTTGGTGTGCAGGGAAGAGTTGTTCAAAAAAAATTTTTTTTAATAATTTTGGTAATTTATGATCAACTGGAAAACATGAAAAGATTTTTTAAGAGGAGAAGGGGAAAAGAGGAGTACTTGTTTATCTTTGTGTCTAACATCGTGCTAAAGGGCTTACAAACTGTCTTATTTAATCCTCCCCAAATGCGACGTAGATATGATCCACACGGAGCAGATGAGGAAACAGGTTCACAGAGGTTCAATGAGTCACACAGCAAGCAGAGCACAGCAGGGATTCCTTTCAAAGTCAAGTTCTTCCTTAGGCAGGCTGCCTGCTCCTACTGTTTGCTAACCTGCTTTGCTGAGAACTACTGGGGGAAATCACTTTGTGACTCTTGTCTTATTTTTAACTGAAACTTGCTTTTCCCTCCACCACTCAAAATTTCGTATTTCTCACACCCATACAATATAACTGCATTTATTATTTATTCATAACTTACTGGACACACATTTCATTATTCTCTTAAATGTTAATTTGCTGTTTTTACCCTCCGCTGTACTTATCACTAAAGCACTGCATTACTTAGGACGCAACTTTGTAATAAATAAGAGTGCCATTTTATAGGAACCTAAGGCCAATCACATTGATTTTATTAATATACAAGGAAAAATGATTCTTAAACTTTTTGTGAAATAGAAGCTGGATATGGAATCAGGGAAACCTGACTCAGATCTGTTCTTCCAGTGACTAACTACCTCTGATTAAGGGCAGTCACTTTAAGCTTTCTGTGATACTACATCAATGCAATCTTATCCATACCTTCCACAGAAACAGAATGAGGATGAATAATACATGTAAAGGCATTACAGACTACCAGGATGGTACAGTTCAATTACCATTATTTTATAATTAAAAACTGTAAAAACACCAGTGTAATTTTTGGACAGGTTTTAACATTACTAATCATACTTGTACATAATTTACAACAACCATCACTTATTAACTGTGTTCAAAACTTAAAGACATGTAGATAATGCTTTATTAATTTCCATTTCTTAGAAAATCTCTGGGATAGACCAGAGGATTTATCTATTGGCAAGTGGATTAAGGAGGCATTTGCATGAAAGCA
This sequence comes from Manis pentadactyla, assembly GCF_030020395.1. Classification (NCBI taxonomy): domain Eukaryota; kingdom Metazoa; phylum Chordata; class Mammalia; order Pholidota; family Manidae; genus Manis; species Manis pentadactyla. The sequence goes on along the minus strand of NC_080019.1, from coordinate 24,909,222 downwards.
GGTATGGGCCATTGTGGGATGTTGATGGTGGAGAGTCTGTGCATATGTGGGGACAGAGGGTTTATAGGCAGTCTGTTCTTTAAGCTCAATTTTGCTCTGAAGCTAAAACTCCTTTAAAAATAGCTTAGTAATTTAAAAAAAGGGAGGGAGGGAGGGAGGGAGGGAGGAGGGAGGGAGGGAGGGAGGGAGGGAGGGAGGGAGGGAGGGAGGGAGGGAGGGAGGGAGGGAGGGAGGGAGGGAGGGAGGGAGGGAGGGAGGGAGGGAGGGAGGGAGGGAGGAGGGAGGGAGGGAGGGAGGGAGGAAGGGAGGAAGGGAGGAAGGAGAAGGAAGGAAGGAAGAAGGAAGGAAGGAAGGAAGGAAGGAAGGAAGGAAGGAAGGAAAGGAAGGAAGGAAGGAAGGAAGGAAGGAAGGAAGGAAGGAAGGAAGGAAGGAAGGAAGGAAGGAAGGAAGGAAGGAAGGAAGGAAGGAAGGAAGGAAGGAAGGAAGGAAGGAAGGAAGGAAGGAAGGAAGGAAGGAAGGAAGGAAGGAAGAAGGAAGGAAGGAAGGAAGGAAGGAAGGAAGGAAGAAGGAAGGAAGGAAGGAAGGAAGGAAGGAAGGAAGGAAGGAAGGAAGGAAGGAAGGAAGAAGGAAGGAAGGAAGGAAGGAAGGAAGGAAGGAAGGAAGGAAGGAAGGAAGGAAGGAAGGAAGGAAGGAAGGAAGGAAGGAAGGAAGGAAGGAAGGAAGGAAGGAAGGAAGAAGGAAGGAAGGAAGGAAGGAAGGAAGGAAGGAAGGAAGGAAGGAAGGAAGGAAGGAAGGAAGGAAGGAAGGAAGGAAGGAAGGAAGGAAGGAAGGAAGGAAGGAAGGAAGGAAGGAAGGAAGGAAGTAAGGAAGGAAGGAAGGAAGGAAGGAAGGAAGGAAGGAAGGAAGGAAGGAAGAAGGAAGGAAGGAAGGAAGGAAGGAAGGAAGGAAGGAAGGAAGGAAGGAAGGAAGGAAGGAAGATAGATAGCAGGTACAGGCATATCTTAGAGATACTGCAGTTCAGTTCCAGACCACCTCAGTAATGCCAATGTTGCAATAAAGTGAGTCAAATGAATTTTTTGGTTTCCCAGTACATGTAAAAGTTATGTTTACTGTATCCTGCAGTCTATTAAGTATGCAATAGATTTATGTCTAAAAAGACAATGTACATATCTTAATTAAAAAATACTTTATTGCTAAAAAATACTAACCATCCATCATCTGAGTTTTAAGCGAATGATAATCACTGATTATAGATGTAACAAATACAGTAATAATGAAAGTTAAAATACTGTGAGGACTGCCAATTTTCAATTGTATTTAGTACTCACATACAAAGTGAGTAAATACTGTTGAAAAATGGTGCTGAAAGCCTAATACAGGGTTGCCACAAACCTTCAATTATAAAAAATGTAGTATCTGAAGAGCAATAAAGCGAAGTGCAATAAAAAGAGGTATAATAATCCTAACTACCTGACAAAATTGTCATAGAGATAAAATGAGAATGCACCACAGACACTCTTCACAATGCCTGGCTTACAATCAGCCCTTAACAAATGTTAGCTACTGCTATTAGCAAGAAGACAAGTCTTTAGGTTTCCATTAAGTTCTTAAAAGTTTTACCTTGCATTCACACATATGCAGGTTAGGAGATTAACCAAATGACTTCTCTGGGAAAAGTCATAAACAAGTTAAACTGCAACTTGCAGTTCTGTTCCAGAGCACCACAATAAAGCCAATCATTGGTCTCACAAAAATATACCTTACAAAATGACTCCTAGGATTTTTCAAAACAATCTTAACTAAAATGATCTAATATATAGAAACTTGATTAGTACATACATTTCCAGAAATGTCTTTCTTGAACAAAACTAGGCACAATAGCTTCTGTATTTCGTATCACGGTAAATGTGGAAGTTTAACTGTAGTTTATCAGTGCCATTATTATACATACCAGTCCATCTGTTAGCAGCTTCTTTGGCTACTTTATTTTCTTGACCTGGAAAGAAAAAAAAAAAATATATATATATATATACACACACATATATATACACATAATCACTTTTGTCTATGTGTAGATTCATTTAGATGAACAAAAAGTTATACAAATAAAACAGCCATAAGAGCTCAAAAAGTGACATACTGCATCTCATACACCTGCTCAACTGCCCAGAGAAATTTTAGATAGTTGCAGTTAGTCATGAAAAGAAAATCAGTGTGAACCATTTCTTTTTAAAATGTCATTATAGTACTTGCTCCTTTAAAGAGAACATGTTAAGTTCAACTGAGATGTGTTTCTCAATCAATTTATAAGGAGATAGAATAATTTTAAAATTTTCAGTTTTTATTTTTAAAAATAATTATAATGAGGTATAGTTAACATAATATTACATTAATCTGAGGTGTACAACATAGTGATTTGACATTTATATACATTATAAAATGCTCACCACAAAAAGTGTAGTTACCATCTGTTGCCACACAAAGTTATTACAGCTTTATTGACTATATTTTTTATGCTATACCTTTCATCCCTGTGATGTATTTATTTAATAGCTGGAAATTTGTTCCTTTTGATCCCCATCACCCATTTTACCTATCCCTTCACCCTCTTCCTCTCTGCCAACCACCAGATTGTTTTCTGTATTTATGAGTCTGTTTTTTTTTTAATACATTTGTCTTGATTTTTAGATTCCACACATAAGTGAAATCATATGGTATTTATTTGTCTTTCCTGTCTTACTTCACTTAGCATTATACCTTCTAGGTCCATCCATGTTGTTGCAAATGGCAAGATCTCTTCTTTAGGGCTGAGTAATATTCCATTCTATATAAGTACATCTTCTTTACCCATTTATCTATTGATGGACACTTAGGTTGCTTCCGTATCTTGGCTATTTTAAATAACACTGCAATAAACATTGGGGGTGCATATATATTTTGGAATTGGTGCTTTTGTTTTCTCTGAATAATTACCCAGAAGTGGAGTTACTGGAAAACATAATATTCCTATTTTCAATTTTTGAAAAACCTCCATACTGTTAGTTTACATTCCTACCAAGACTGCATAAAGGGTTCCCATTTCTCCACATTCTTGCCAACACTTGGTATTTCTAGTTATTAGCCATTCTGACTGGTGTGAGATGATATGTCACTGTGGTCTTAATTTGCATTTCCCTGATGATTAGTTATGAACATTTCTCCATGTAGCTGTTGGTCTTCTGCATGTCTTCTTTTGGAGAAATGCCTATTCAGTTACTCTGTCCATTTTTTAACTAGATTATGTGGGGTTTTTTTTGGTGTTGAGCTTATGAGTTCTTTATATATTTTAGATATCAACCCCTTGTCAGATATATCATTTGTGAATATACTCTCTCATTCAGTAAACTGACTTTTCATTTTATTGATGGTTCCCTTTGCCATGCAAAAGCTGTTTAGTTTGACGTAGTCCCACTTGTTTATTTTTGCTTTTATTTCCCTTGCCTGCAAAGGTATGTCCAGAAAAAAAGTTGCTTACCCTAATGTCCAAGAGTTTATTACATTTGTTTCTTTCAGAAATTTTATGGTTTCATGTCTTACATTTAGGTCTTTAATACATTCCAAGTTTGTTTTTGTGCATGGTGTAAGACAGTGGTTCAGTTCCATTATTTTGCATGCAGTTGTCCCATTTCCCTAGCATCAGTTATTGAACAGATATTTTCTCCCCATTGTATATTTTTGCCTCATTTGTTGTATATTAATTGGGCACATAAGCATGGGTTTATTTCCGATTCTCTTCTCTATTGTTCTATTGATCTATGTGTCTATTTTGGCTGGCACTATAGTGTTTTGATTACTGTAGCTTTGTAGTATATTTGAAATTAAGCAGTGTGACACGTCCAGCTTTATTCTTCTTTTATAAAGATTACTTTGTCTATGTGGGGTCTTTTGTGGTTCCATACACATTTTAGATTTGCTCTAGCTCTACAAAAAAATACCATTGGTATTTTGATAGGGATCGAGTTGAATTTATAGACTGCTTTGGGCAATATATTTTAACAATATTGTTTTAATCCATTAGCATGGTATATCTTTCCATTTATTTGAGATGTCTTCAATATCTTTCAACACAGTCTTATAGTTCTCAGAGTAGAGTTCTTTCACCTTCTTGGTTAGGTTTATTATTTATTGGGTATTTTATTCATTTTGATGCAATTGTAAATAGGATTTTAATTTTCTCTGCTAGCTTTTTAGTATATAGAAACACAACAGATTTCTATATATTGGTTTTGCATTCTGCAACTTTATGGAATTAGTTATTAGTTCTACTCGTTTTTTGGTGGAGTCTTTGGGTTTTCTATGTATAATATCATGTCATCTACAAATAGTGGCAGTTTTACGTCTTCCTTACCAATCTGGACTTTTCTTTTTCTTGTGTGATTACTACAAATAGGACTTCCAGTACTATGTTGAATAAAAATGGTAACCGTGGGTATCCTTGTCTTGTTCCTGATTTTCAAGGAAAACCTTCCAGCCTTTCGCTGTTCAGAGTATTAGCCAAGAGTTTCTCATAAATGGCCTTTATTACTTTGAGGTGTGATCCCGCTATAGCCACTTTGCTGAGAGTTTTCATCATGAATCTATGCTGAATTTTGTCAAATACTTTTTGGCATCTATTGAGATGAACATGTGGCTTATATTCTTCCTTTTGGGCTTTATTTGTTCTTCTTTTTCTAGTCCCTTCAGGTGTAAAGTTAGATTGAGATTTTTCATTTTTCTTGACATAAGCCTATATTGCTACTAACTTCCACCTTTGAACTACTTTTTATGCATCCCAAAGATTTTGAACTGTTGTATTTGAATTTCCACTTGTTTCAAGGTATTTTTTATTTACCCTTCCTTTATTAACCCATTTGTTTTTTAATAGCATATTATTTAGCCTCCATGTGTTTGTCTATTTTCCAGTTATTTTTCTTGTAATTGACTTCTAGTTTCATACTGTTATGGTCAAAAACAATACTTAATGTGATTTCAATCTCAAAATTACTAAGACTCATTCTGTACCCTAACATGTGATCTATATTACACAACATTCCACAGGCACTTGAAAACAATGTGTATTCTGCTGTTTTTGGGTGGAATATATCCTCTATATATTAGTTAAGTCCATTTGGTCTAATGTTTTATTCAAAGACACTGTTTCCTTATTGATTTTTTGCCTCGATGATCTATCCACTGACAAAAGTGGGTTTTTTAAGTCTATTATTATTACTGATATTATGTTGTTATATTTATTATTATATTACATACTATTATTATATTTTAATATATTATTATTATATTAAATTTCTCAATGTCAATTTCTCACTTAATGTCTGTTAATATCTACTTTATATATTTAGGTGCTTCTCTACTGGGTGCATATTTATACCTTTTATGAGGAAGACAAAACAATTAACGTTTAATAGTAAGAATTTTAGTGTTGTATGCCTATTAGAACACAATAAACCTAATCTTAAAAAACGTAATGGTCACACAATAGTCCTATAAGAGCAAATATTTATATTTAAATGTACATTTTGTTATTGAATGTATCTACATTATGTCTTGTAAGTTAATCTACAAAACAAATAACACACCTGGATCAACTGGACATCAGTATTATTTATAATGGTGGTAATTATATATTTATCGAAAGATAATTCATATGCCACAGAATTCACCGAAATAAAATGTATAGTTCTGTTGGTAACATGTTCACAAGGCTGTACAACTATCACTACTACTGAATTCCAGAACATTCTCCTCATCCACAAGGAAATGTCACACCTATTAAATAGGAGTAGCTCTATATTTCTTTCCTCTGGGGACCACATATGTACTTTTAGTTGCTATGGATTTTGCTATTCTGGACATTTCATATAAATGAAATTATGAAATATATATCTACCTTTTTTTTAGTTTAATTTTTTTTTTATTTTGGTATCATTAATCTACACTTACATGAAGAACATTATGTTTACTAGGCTCGCCCCAGCACCAAGTCCCCCAAACAAACCCCATTACAGTCACTGTCCATCAGCGTAGTAAGATGCTACAGAATCCCTACTTGTCATCTCTGTGTTGTACAGCCCTCCCTACCACTACACATGCTAGTCGTAATGCCCCCTTTCTTTTTCTCCACCCTTATCCCTCCCTTCCCACCCATCCTCCCCAGTCCCTTTCACTTTGATAATTCTTAGTCCATTCTTGGGTTCTGTGAATCTGCTGCTGTTTTGTTCCTTCAGTTTTTCTTTGTTCTTTTACTCCACATATGAGTGAAATCATGTGGTATTTGTCTTTCTCTGCCTGGCTTATTTCACTGAGCATAATACCCTCTAGCTCTGTCCATGTTGTTGCAAATGGTAGGAATTGTCTTCTTCTTATGGCTGAATAATATTCCATTGTGTATATGTACCACATCTTCTTTATCCATTCATCTACTGATGGACACTTAGGTTGCTTCCATTTCTTGGCTACTGTAAATAGTGCTGCAATAAACATAGGGGTGCATCTGTCTTTTTCAAACTGGGCTGCAGCATTCTTAGGGTAAATTCCTAGAAGTGGAATTCCTGGGTCAAATGGTATTTCTATTTTGAGCACTTTGAGGAATCTCCATACTGCTTTTGACAATGGTTGAACTAATTTACATTCCCACCAGCAGTGTAGGAGGGTTCCCCTTTCTCCACAACCTCACCAACATTTGTTGTTGTTTGACTTCTGGACAGTGGCGATCCTTACTGGTGTGAGGTGATACCTCATTGTGGTTTTAATTTGCATTTCTCTGATGATTAGCAACTTGGAGCATCTTTTCATGTGTCTGTTGGCCATCTGGATTTCTTCTTTAGAGAACTGTCTATTCAGGTACTCTGCCCATTTTTTAATTGGATTATTTGCTTTTTGTTTGTTGAGATGCACGAGCCTTTATATATTTTGGATGTCAGCCCTTTATTGGATCTGTCATTTATGAATATATTATCCCATACTGTAGGATGTCTTTTTGTTCTACTGATGGTGTCCTTTGCTGTACAGAAGCTTTTCAGCTTGATGTAGTCCCACTTGTTCATTTTTGCTTTTGTTTTCCTTGCCTGGGGAGATATGTTCATGAAGAAGTCGCTAATGTTTATGTCCAAGAGATTTTTGCCTATGTTTTTTTCTAAGAGTTTTATGGTTTCATGACTTACATTCAGGTCTTTGATCCATTTTGAATTTGCTTTTGTGTATGGGGTTAGACAGTGATCCAGTTTCATTCTCTTACATGTAGCTGTCCAGTTTTGCCAGCACCATCTGTTGAAGAGACTGTCATTTCCACATTGTATGTCCATGGCTCCTTTATCAAATATTAATTGACCATATATGTTTGCGTTAATGTCTGGAGTCTCTATTCTGTTCCACTGGTCTGTAGCTTGTTCTTGTGCCAGTACCAAATTGTCTTGATTACTGTGGCTTTGTAATAGAGCTTGATGTAAGGGAGCGAGATCCCCCCCACTTTATTCTTCCATCTCAGGATTGCTTTGGCTATTTGGGGTCGTTAGTGGTTCCATATGAATTTTAGAACTATTTGTTCCAGTTCATTGAAGAATGCTGTTGGTAATTTGATAGGGATTGCATCAAATCTGTATATTGCTTTGGGCAGGATGGCCATTTTGACAATATTAATTCTTCCTAGCCAGGAGGATGGGATGAGTTTCCATTTGTTAGTGTCCACTTTAATTTCTCTTAAAAGTGTCTTATAGTTTTCAGGGTATAGGCCTTTCACTTCCTTGGTTAGGTTTATTCCTAGGTATTTTATTCTTTTTGATGCTATTATGAATGGTATTGTTTTCCTGATTTATCTGTTATTTCATTGTTAGTGTATAGGAAAGCCACAGAATTCTGTGTGTTAATTTTGTATCCTGCAACTTTGCTGAATACCGATACTAGCTCTAGTAGTTTCGGAGTGGAGTCTTTAGGGTTTTTTATATACAATATCATGTCATATGCAAATAGTGACAGGTTAACTTCTTCTTTACCAATCTGGATCCCTTGTATTTCTTTGTTTTGTCTAATTGCCGTGGCTAGGACCTCCAATACTATGTTGAATAACAGTGGGGAGAGTGGGCATCCCTGTCTTGTTCCTGATCTCAGAGGAAAAGCTTTCAGCTTCTTGCTGTTCAGTATGATGTTGGCTGTGGGTTTATCATATATGGCCTTTATTATGTTGAGGTACTTGCCCTCTATACCCATTTTGCTGAGAGTTTTTATCATGAATGGATGTTGAATTTTGTTGAACATCTATGTTCATGTGGTTTTTGTCCTTCTTTTTGTTTATATGGTGGATGATGTTGATGGATTTTCAAATGTTGTACCATTCTTGCATCCCTGGAATGAATCCCACTTGGTCATGGTGTATGATCCTTTTGATGTGTTTTTGCATTTGGTTTGCTAATATTTTGTTGAGTATTTTTGCATCTATGTTCATCAGAGATATTGGTATGTAGTTTTCTTTTTTGGTGGGGTCTTTACCTGGTTTAGATATTAGGGTGATGTTGGCTTCATAGAATGAGTTTGGGAGTATTCCCTCCTCTTCTATTTTTTGGAAAACGTTAAGGAGAATCGGTATTATGTCTTCTCTGTTTGTCTGATAAAATTCTGAGGTAAATCCATCTGGCCCGGGGGTTTTGTTCTTCAGTAGTTTTTTGATTACTGATTCAATTTCGTTGCTGGTAATTGGTTTGTTGAGATTTTCTGTTTCTTCCCTGGTCAGTCTTAGAAGGTTGTATTTTTCTAGGAAGTTGTCCATTTCTCTAGGTTTTCCAGCTTGCTGGCATACAGGTTTTCATAGTATTCTCTAACAATTCTTTGTATTTCTGTGGGGTCCATTGTGATTTTTCCTTTCTTGTTTCTGATTCTGTTGATGTGTGTTGATTTTCTTTTTCTCAAGTCTGGCTAGAGGTTTATCTATTTTATTTACTCAAAGAACCAGCTCTTGGTTTCATTGATTTTTTTCTATTGTTTTATTCTTCTCAATTTTATTTATTTCTTCTCTGATCTTTATTATGTCCCTCCTTCTACTGACTTTAGGCCTCATTTGTCCTTCTTTTTCCAATTTCGATAATTGTGACATTAGACTATTCATTTGGGATAGTTCTTCCTTCTTTAAATATGCCTGGATTGCTATATACTTTCCTATTAAGACTGCTTTCGCTGCATCCCACAGAAGTTGGGGCTTTGTGTTGCTGTTGTCATTTGTTTCCATATATTGCTGGAACTCTATTTTAATTTGGTCGTTGATCCACTGATTATTTAGGAGCATGTTGTTAAGCCTCCGTGTGTTTGTGAGCCTTTTTGCTTTCTTTGTACAATTTATTTCTAGTTTCATACCTTTGTGGTCTGAAAAGTTAGTTGGTAGGATTTCAATCTTTTGGAATTTACTGAGGCTCTTTTTGTGTCCTAGTATGTGGTCTATTCTGGAAAGTGTTCCGTGTGCACTTGAGAAGAATGTGTATCCTGTTGCTTTTGGATGTAGAGTTCTATAGACGTCTATTAGGTACATCTGTTCTAGTGTGTTGTTCAGTGCCTCTGTGTCCTTACTTATTTTCTGTCTGGTGGATCTGTCCTTTGGAGTGAGTGGTGTGTTAATGTCTCCCAAAATGAATGCATTGAGTTCTATTTCCTCCTTTAATTCTGTTAGTATTTGTTTCACATATATTGGTGCTCCTGTATTGGGTGCATATATGTTTATAATGGTTATATCCTCTTGTTGGACTGAGCCCTTTATCATTATGTAATGTCCTTCTTTATCTCTTTTTACTTTCTTTATTTTGAAGTCTATTTTGTCTGATACTAGTATTGCAACACCCGCTTCTTTCACTCAGTTGTTTGCATGAAGTATCTTTTTCCATCCCTTGACTTTTAATCTGTGCATTTCTTTGGGTTTGAGGTGAGTCTCTTGTAAGCAGCATATAGATGGGTCTTATTTTTTTATCCATTCTATTACTCTGTGTCTTTTGATTGGTGCATTCAGTCCATTTACGTTTAGGGTGATTATTGAAAGATATATACTTATTGCCATTGCAGGCTTTAGATTCGTGGTTACCAAAGGTTCAAGGTTAGCTTCTTTACTACCTTACTGTCTAACTTAACTCGCTTATTGAGCTATTATAAACACAGTCTGATGATTATTTCTCTCCCTTCTTATTCCTCCTCCTCCATTCTTCATATGTTGGGTGTTTTGTTCTGTGCTCTTTTGTGTTTCCTTAATTGCTTTTGTGAGTAGTTGATTTTATTTTTTGTCTTTAGTTAGTATTTGGTTGGTCTGCTTTCTTTGCTGTGATTTTATTTTCTCTGGTGACATCTATTTAGCCTTAGGAGTGCTCCCGTCTAGAGCAGTCCCTCTAAGATACCCTGTAGAGGTAGTTTGTGGGAGGCAAGTTCCCTCAACTTTTGCTTGTCTGGGAATTGTTTAATCCCTCCTTCACATTTAAATGATAATCGTGCTGGATACAGTATCCTTGGTTCAAGGCCCTTATGTTTCATTGCATTAAATATATCATGCCATTCTCTTCTGGCCTGGAAGGTTTCTGTTGAGAAGTCTGATGATAGCCTGATGGGTTTTCCTTTGTAGGTGACCTTTATCCTCTCTAGTTGCCTTTAATACCCTGTCCTTGTCCTTGATCTTTGACATTTTAATTATTATGTGTCTTGGTGTTGTCCTCTTTGGGTCCCTTCTGTTGGGAGTTCTGTGTGCTTCCATGGTCTGAGCAACTATTTCCTCCCCAAGTTTGGGGAAGTTTTCAGCAATTATTTCTTCAAAGACACTTTCCATCCCTTTTTCTCTCTTCTTCTTCTTCTTCTGGTACCCCTATAATGCGAATATTGTTCCATTTGGATTGGTCACACAGTTCTCTTAATATTCTTTCATTCTTGGAGATCCTTTTATCTCTCTCTGCATCAGCTTCTCTGCAGTAATGTCCTCTGATTCCTATTCCATTAACGGCCTCTTGCACCTCATCCAGTCTGCTCATTAGTCCTTCCAGAGATTGTTTCATTTCTGTAATCTCCCTCCAGACTTCATCCCTTAGCGCTTGCATATTTCTCTGAAGATCCATCACCATGGTTATTACCTTTATTTTGAATTCTTTTCGGGGAGATTGGCTAGGTCTATCTCTCCCAGCCCTCTCTCATGGGTTGTCTGCACTATTTGGGACTGGACTAAATTCTTCTGCCTTTTCATGGTGATAGAGGTGGCTGTAGGCTCGTAGCACGTGTCAGGTGGGAGAACAAAGTCCTTTCCTGCTTGCAGGATGCCTTGCCCTTCGCTGCCTGTGTCGGTTACCCGCACTCCTGGAGCAGCTTCCGAGCTAATCCCCTAAGGGGCTGTGGGCGGGGTCTCCGTCAGAGTCGTGCAGAGCAGATGCGCCATGTGCGCTCTCCCACGAAAGTGGCGCCCCTGCCGGGCAGTTGTGTGCCAACAATAGCCTTTGAGTCTGGCTTGGGCAGCTGCATGCTGGGCTGAGATTTTGTGCAGCTGCTGAGGGCTCAGCTGCTACTGGGCTGCTCCTCCGCCACTGCTGCCAGCTCCCACGGGCCTCTCCTGAGCCCCTCTGGCGCTGGCCCGCACGGGCCACTCCCAGTGCCCTCTGGCGCTGCCACCGCGGGCTTGCGCAGGCCGCTCCTGGCCCCCTTTGGTGTCGCCGCCGCGGGCTCGTGAGGGCCGCTCTGTCGCCTCTGCTGCCAGCCCATGTGGGCTGGTCCCGGGCCACTCAGGTGCCCCTGCCATGGGCTCATGTGGGCTGCTGCCACCGCTGGCCCACACAGGCCAGCCCTGGGCCGCTCGGCCACTGCGGGCTCATGCAGACTACTCCCGGGCTCTTCTGGCACCGCCTCCCCTGGTGTGCGCTGCCACTCTCCCACTACTGGGCTGGTGTGTCAGGGTCCATGCTGGTTTGGGGAACGACTGGCAGGCTGCTTATTGCCGTGAGGGGCTTCAGAGCTGTGCTGCCACCCAGGGGGTTCAGTCGCCTAGAGTTCCCCATATTCCCAGGTGCTGGGGTGTGTGTGTCGGGATGACTTCATCCAGCTGTGAGGTCCCTGTCCCTTTAAGACTTGCAAAAAGCACTCGCTTTTCTTTTTGTCTCGGGACGCCTTGTTTAGCAGTCCTGGGCTTTCACTTCCTCCCCGCTCCGACTCCTTTCTTCCTGCTGGGGTCTGGGATAGGGGGGCGTTCGGGTCCCGCTGGGCCATGGCTTACATCTTACCCCCTTCGTGTGATGCTGAGTTCTCGCAGATGTAGATGTAGCCTGGCTGTCATACTGTATCTACTGATGTCTCTTTTAGGAATAGTTGTATTTGTTGTATTTTCAAAAATATATATGTTTTTGGGAGGAGATTTCCACTGAACTACTCATGCCACCATCTTGGCTCCTCCTCCATATCTACCTTTTTTCACTTAGCACAGTAGTTTCAAGGTTCAACCTTACTGTAGCACATATCAATACTTCAATGCTTTTTAAAATGTATTATTGATATACTCTTTTATGACGGTTTCACATGAAAAACAATATGGTAACTACATTCACCCATATTATTGAGTCCCCCTCATACACCACTGCAGTCAATGTCCATCAGTGTAGTAAGATGCCACAGTGTCACAACTTGTCTTCTCTGGGTTACACTGTCTTCCCCATGATCACCCCCTACACCACGTGTGCCAATCATGATACCCCTCAATCCCCTTCTCCCTCCCTCCCCATCCACCCCTCCCCCACCCCTTCCTTTGGTAATCACTGGTCCCTTCTTGGTGTCTGTGAATATCCTGCTGTTTTGTTCCTTCAGTTTTGCTTCATTGTTATACTTCAAAAATGAGGGAAATCATTTTATACTTGTCTTTCTCCACCTGGCTTGTTTCACTGAGCATAATACCCTCAGCTCCATCAATATTGTTGCAAATAGTAGGATTTGTTTCTTTCGTATGGCTGAATAGCATTCCACTATGTATATATCCAACATCTCTATCTATTCATCTACTGATGGACACTTAGGTTGCTTCCATTTCTTGGCTATTGTAACTAGTGCTGAAATAAACATAGAGGTGCATATGTCTTTTTGAATCTGAGAACTTGTATTCTTTCAGTAGATTCCTAGGAGTGGAATTCCTGGGTCAAATGGTATTTCTATTTTTACTTTTTTAAGGAACCTCCATATTACTTTCCACAATGGATGAACTAGCTTACATTCCCACCAGAAGTGTAGGAGGGTTCCTCTTTCTCCACATCTACACCAGCATTTGTTGTTCTTAGTCTTTTTGATACTGCCATCCTAACTGGTCTGAGGTGATATCCAAATGTGGTTTTAATTTGCATTTCCCTGATAATAGCAATGTGGCTGTTGGCCATCTGAATTTTGTCTTTGGACAAGTGTCTGTTCATATTCTCTGCCCACATTTTAATAGGGCTATTTGCTTTTGGGTGTTGAGGCATGTGAGTTCCTTATATATTTTGGATGTTAACCCCTTGTTGGATATGTCGTTTACAAATATATTCTCCCATACTGTAGGATGCCTTTTTGTTCTACTGATACTGTCCTTTGCCGTACAGAAGCTTTTTAGCTTCATATAGTCCCATTTGTTCATTTTGCTTTTGTTTCCCTTGCCCGAGGAGATATGTTCAGGAAAAAGTTGCTCATGTTATATGCAGGAGATTTTTGCCTATGTTGTTTTCTAAGAGATTTATGGTTTCATGTCTTACATTCAGGTCTTTGATCCATTTCGAGTTTACTTTTGTGTATGGGGTTAGACAATAATTCAGTTTCATTCTCTTGCATGTAGCTGTCCAGTTTTGCCAAAGCTAGTTGCTGAAGAGGCTGTCATGTCCCCATTCTATTTCTATTGCTCCATTATCATATATTAATTGACCATATATGCTTGGGTTTATATCTGGGCAATCTAGGCTGTTCCATTGGTCTATGGGTCTGTTCTTGTACCAACACCAAATTTTCTTGATTACTGTGGCTTTGTAGTAGAGCTTGAAGTCAGGCAGCATAATCCTCCTCGCTTTCTTCTTCCTTCTCATGATTGCTTTGGCTATTTGGGGTCTATTGTTGGTCCATATGAATTTTAGAACTATTTTCTCCAGCTCGTTGAAGAATGCTGTTGGTATTTTGACAGGGATCACACTGAATTTGTAGATTGCTTTAGGCAGGATGGCCATTTTGACAATATTAAATCACTCTATCCATGAGCACAGGATGTATTTCCATTTATTGGCATCTTCTTTAATTTCTCTCATGAGTGTCTTGTAGTTTTAAGGGTATAGGTCTTCCATTTCATTAGGTTTATTCCTAGGTATTTTATTCTTTTAGATGTAATTGTGAGTGGAGTTGTTTTCCTGATTTCTCTTTCTGCTAGTTCATCGTTGATGTATAGGAATGCAACAGTGAGTATTAATTTTGTATCCTGCAACTTTGCTGAATTGAGATATTAGATCTAGCAGTTTTGGAGTGGATTCTTCAGGGTGTTTTAGGTACAATATCATGTCATCTGCAAACAGTGACAGTTTACTTCTTCTTTACCAATCTGAACGCCTTTTATTTATTTGTGTTTTCTGATTGCCATGGATAGGACCTCCAGTACTATGCTGAATAAAAGTGGGAAGAGTGGGCATCCCTGTCTTGTTCCCGATCTTAGGTGAAAAGCTTTCAGCTTCTTGCTGTTAAGTATGATGTTTGCTGTGGGTTTGTCATATATGGCCTTTATTATGTTGAGGTACTTGCCCTCTATACCCATTTTGTTGAGAGTTTTTAGTCATGAATGTATCTTGAATTTTGTCGAATGATTTTCTGTCATGTGTGGAGATGATCATGTGGTTTTTTGTCCTTTTTGTTGATGTGATGGATGATGTTGATGGATTTTCAAATACTGTACCATGCTTTCACCCCTGGAATAAATTCTACTAGATCATGATGGATGATCTTTTTGATGTATTTTTGAATTCAGTTAGATAATATTTTGTTGAGTATTTTTGCATCTATGTTCATCAGGGATATTGGTGTGTAGTTTTCTTTTTTTGTGGTGTGTTTGCCTGGTTTTGGTATTATTAGAGTGATGCTGGCCTCATAGAATGAGTTTTGGAAGTATTCCCTCTCTTCTACTCTTTGGAAAACTTTAAGGAGAATGGGTATTAGGTCTTCACTAAATGTTTGTTTAATCCCTCCTTCATATTTAAATGATATTCGTGCTGGATACAGTAGTCTTGGTTCGAGGCCCTTCTGTTTCATTGCATTAAGTATATCATGCCATTCTCTTCTGGCCTGTAGGGTTTCTGTTGAGAAGTCTGATGATAGCCTGATGGGTTTTCCTTTGTAGGTAACCTTTTTTTTCTCTCTGGCTGCTTGTAATACTTTGTCCTTGTCTTTGATCTTTGCCATTTTAATTATTATGTGTCTTGGTGTTGCCCTCCTTGGATCCCTTGTCATGGGAGTTCTGTGTACCTCTGTGGTCTGAGAGGCCATTTCTTCCCCTAGTTTGGGGAAATTTTCAGCAATTATTTCTTCAAAGACATTTTCTATCCCCTTTTCTCTCTCTACTTCTTCTGGAATACCTATGATTCTTATATTATTCCTTTTAGATTGATCACTCAGCTCTCTTAAAATTCTTTCATTCCTGGAGATCCTTTTATCTCTCTCTGCATCAGCTTCTCTGCGTTCCTGTTCTCTGTTTTCTAGTCCATTAATGGTCTCTTGCATCTCGTCCATTCTGTTTTGAAGTCCTTCCAGAGCTTGTTTTATTTCTGAATTCTCCTTCCTTAGTTCTTGCATATTTCTCTGCAAGTCCATCAGCATGGTTATGACTTTTGTTTTGAATTCTTTTTCAGGTAGACTGGCTAAATCTATCTCCCCAGATTCCTTCTCAGGGGAAGATGTAGCAGATGCTGAAGCTGTCTGGGTTAGTCTTGTCTGGATCATATTTTTTTGCCTTTTCATGTTGACAGGTGCTATTGACTGTCAGCTGGGAGGGCCAAAATTTTCACTTGCTACTGGCCTTTCTTTACTGGGACAACTGCGACCCCTAGTGGCTTGTGTTGGGTAATTGCGTGTAGAGTGGGTCTTTGTGTCTTGCCTGGCCGGAAGGGAGAAATTTCCCTTTCTGTGGGCGGAATTTGTCTCAGGCTGCTTCTCTGCTTTCGCAGCGCCCGGTGGGGTAATGGATGGGGGGGCTGCTTGACTGTTTGCCTCCGTGAGGGGTCTCAGAGCTGTTGCCCAGGGGGTTAGTGCACCCGGTTTTCCCTGTAATTTCCAGCTGCTGTACTGTGACCTGGGTTGTTTCCGTCAGGCTGTTAAGTCCCTGTCCCTTTAAGACTTTCAAAAAGCCCCTGCTTTTCTTTGTCACAGGGGCATCAGCTTCGGCACCCGCTCAGAGGTCTTACTCCCTGTTCCCCCAGTATCCAGGGCCCCCTGGGCACGTACTGTGTCTGCGCTCTGGCCCGGATGGCTGGGGCTGGGTGTTCGGCAGTCCTGGGCTCCGTCTCCCTCCCGCTCTGCCTATTCTTCTCCCGCCGGGAGCTGGGGGGAGGGGCGCTCGGGTCCCGCAGGGCCGGGGTTTGTATCTTACACCTTTCACCAGTCGCTGGGTTCTCGCTGGTGTAGCTGCAGTCTGGCCACTGTCCTGCGTCTTCTGGTCTCTCTTTTAGGGCTAGTTGTGTTTGTTGTATTTTCAAAAGTATATATGTTTTTGGGAGGTGATTCCCACTGTCCTACTCACGCCGCCATGTTGGCTCCGCCTCCTTCACTAAATGTTTGATAAAATTCAGTGATGAAGCCATCTGGTCCAGGGTTTTTGTTCTTACATAGTTTTTTGATAACCAATTCCATTTCATTGCTGCTAATTGATCTGTTCATATTTTGCATTTCTTCCTGGGTCAGCCTTGGAAGGTTGTCCATTTCTTTTAGGTTATTCAATTCGTTAGCATATAATTTTTCATAGTATTCTCTAGTAATTTTTTGTATTTCTTTGGTGTCCATAGTGATATTTCCTTTCTCATTTCTGATTCTGTTTATGTGTGCAGAGTCTTTTTTTCTTGATAAGTCTGGCTAGGCATTTATCTATTTTGCTTATTTTTTCAAAGAACCAGCTTCTGTTTTCATTGATTCTATTATTTTATTCTTCTCGATTTTCTTTATTTCTGTTCTAATTTTATTATGTCCTTCCTTCTACTGACTTTGGGCCTCATTTGTTCTTTTTCTCATTTCGTTAATTTTGAGTTTAGACTACTCATATGGGATTGCTCTTTTTTCCTGAGGTAGGCCTATATTGCAATATACTTCCCTCTTAGCACGGCCTTTTCTGTGTCCCAGAGATTTTACAGTGTTGACTTATTGTTGTCATTTGTCTCCATATATTGCTTGATCTCTGTTCAATTTGGTCATTGATCCATTGGTTATTTAAGATCATATTGTAAAGCCTCCATGTGTTTGTGGGATTTTTCATTTTCTTTGTGTAATTT
Organism: Manis pentadactyla; assembly: GCF_030020395.1. NCBI lineage: Eukaryota > Metazoa > Chordata > Mammalia > Pholidota > Manidae > Manis > Manis pentadactyla. The sequence goes on along the minus strand of NC_080019.1, from coordinate 24,891,727 downwards.
ATTTCTAGTTTCATACATTTGTGGTCTGAGAAGCTAGTTGGTACAATTTCAATCTTTCTGAATTTACTGAGGCTCTTTTTGTGGCCTTGTATATGATCTATTCTTGAAAGTGTTCCATGTGCACTTGAGAAGAATGTGTATTCTGCTGCTTTTTGATGCGGTGTTCTGTGAATGTCTGCTAGGTCTATCTGTACTAATGTGTTGTTCGGTGCCTCTGGCTCCTTAGTTATTTTCTGTCTGGTTGATAAATCCTTTGGAGTGAGTGGCGTGTTGAGGTGTCCTAAATTGAATGCATTGCATTCTATTTCCCCTTTAATTCTTTTAGTATTTGTTCCACTTATGTAGGTGATCCTTTGTTGGGTGCATCGATATTTACAATAGTTATATCCTCTTGATGGACTGATCCCTTTATCATTATGTAATGCCCTTCATTGTCTCTTGTGACTTTCTTTGTTTTGAAGTCTATTTTGTCTGATGCACGTACAGCAAATCCTGCTTTTTTCTATAAGTTGCATGAAATATCTTTTTCCATCCCTTCACTTTTAGTCTGTGTATGTCTTTGGGTTTAAAGTGAGTCTCCTGTAGGCAGCATATAGATTGGTCTTGTTTTTTTTTTTTTTATCAATTCAGTGACTCTATATCTTTTGATTGGTGTTTTCAGACCAATTACATTTAGGGTGATTATCCACAGGTATGTACTTATTGCCATTGCAGGCTTTAGATTTGTGGTTACCAGAGGTTCAAGGATAACTTCCTTACTATCTAACAGTCTAACATAACTCACTTAGTATGCTATTACAAACACAATCTAAAGGTTTTGTTTTTTCCTCCTTTGTCTTCCTCCTCGATTCTTTATATTTTAGGTATTATATTTTGTACTTTTTCTTTATCCCTTGACTGACTTTGGGGGTAGTTGATTTAATTTTGCATCTGCTTAGTTATTAATTGTTCTACTTTCTTTACTGCGGTTTTATTTTCTCTTGTGAGAGCTATTTAGCCTTAGGAACACTTCCACCTATTGCAGTCCCGTCAAAATACACTGTAGAGACAGTTTGTGGGAGGTAAAATCTCTAAGCTTTTGCTTATCTGGAATTTGTTTACTCCCTCCTTCAAATTTAAATGATAATCTTGCTGGGTAGAGTATTTTTGGTTCGAGGCCCTTCTGCTTCATTGCATTAAATATATCATGCTACTCCCTTCTGGCCTGTAAGGTTTCTGTTGAGAAGTCTGATGATAGCTGATGGGTTTTCCGTTGTATGTATTCTTTTTTCTCTCTCTGGCTGCTCTTAACAGTCTGTCCTTTTCCTTGATCTTTGCCATTTTAATTATTTTATGTCTTGGGGTTGTCTTCCTTGGGTCCCTTTTGTTGGGAGATCTGTTCACTTCCATGGCCTGAGAGACTATCTCCTGCCCCAGATTGGGGGAGTTTTCAGCAATTACCTCCTCAAAGACACTTTCTATCCCTTTTCCTCTCTCTTCTTCTTCAGGTACCCCTATAATACAAATACTGTTCTGTTTGGATTGGTCACACAGTTCTCTCAATATTCTTTCATTCCTTGAGATCCTTTATTTTCACTGTGCCTCAGCTTCTTTGTATTCTTCTTTTCTAGTTTTTATTCCCTTTACTGACTCCTCCTCTATTTCTAATCTCCTTTTAAATCCCTCCATTGTATGTTTCATTTCTGATACTGTGTTCTGTAATGACTGAATCTGTTTGGAATTCTTCCCTGAGTTCTTGAATATTTTTCTGTACCTCCATGAGCATGTTTATGATTTTTATTTTGAAATCTCTTTCAAGAAGATTGATGAGTTCAGTTTCACTTGACCCTTTTTCTGGTGTGTGTGGGATTTTGGGTTGAACCTGGTTCCTTTGATGTTTTATATTTGTATGTGGCACCCTCTAGTGCCCAGAAGCTCTACTCTCTGGAGCTGCTCAGCCCCTGATGCAATGTCGGGGGTAGCAGGGGAGTGGTATTGGTGCCTGGGGAAGGAAAGAGATGTTTCTTGCTTCCCAGCTGCTGTGCCTGTCTCCACTGCCAGAACTGTGGGCTGAGCACACAGGTGTAAGCCTCTATGGTTTGCATTTGTAGCTGCTGTAGGCAGCGTTTCCCTGTGGCTGGCCTGAAGCCAAGGGGCTGCTGATTTGTAAGCTGATGCAGGCTGTCCAGGAGGAAGGTGCAGCAGGTTGTGTATTATGCGGGCAGTGGGCCCTTGGAGCTGCGTAGGTAGCCAGCAGGGTGGAGTGCCTAAAGTTTCTGAGAGTTCCCAACCTGCTGGGCAGAATGTGTCCATACAATTTTGTCTACCTGTCCTTCCTCCTGAGCAGTAAGATCTGCGCAATCCCTGCCCCTTTATCAGCTCTCTCGCTGTTATGCAGTCTCTCAGACTGCCTGCCTTTCTTTTGTCCCAGAGCATCTGGATGTGGATCCCTGTTTTCCACAAGTGGCTAGAGTCTCAGTCTCTCCAGGTACTCCACCTATATTAGCTTTCCAACCCCACTAATCACCAGAGCGCCATGCAATGTAGTTTCGTGCTCCCAGAGCAGATCTCCAGGGAGAGGTATTCAGCAGTCATAGGCCTCCACTTCCTCTCCATTCCGTTTCTCTTCCTCCCACCGATGAGCTGGTGTGGGGGAAGGGTTTGGGTCCCGCCGGGTCACGGCTTTGGTATGTTATCCTTTTCTGTGAGCTCTGTTCTTTTCTCCAGGTGTATGCAGTCTGGCGCAGCCTTCTTTCCTGTTGCTCTTTCAGATTTAGTTGTATTAATTATATTTTCATATTATATGTGGTTTTGGCAGGAGGTCTCTATCTCACCTCTCATGCCACCATCTTTAATCCTCAATACTTCATTGCTTTTTGTTGCCAAATAACATTCCATTGTATGCATATACCACATTTTGCTTAGCCATTTGTCAGGTGAGGGACATTTGAGTCATTATAACTAATATGAATAATTTAATCATTTTTGTGTGAACATATTTTCTATTCTTTTGGGTATGTATCTAGGAGAACTGCTAGCTGAAATGGTAATTCTATGCATAACACTTTGGGGAATGAAAAAATTGTTTTCCAGAATGGTTGCATCATTTTAACAATCTAAGAGTCCCAACATCTCCATATCCTCACCAACAATTATTTTCCATTCATTTTATAATATCATCCTAATGGGTTTGAAGTGGTTTCTGTGTTTTGATTTGCATTTACCTAATGATTAATAATGTTAAGCATCTTTTCATCTGCTAATTGGCCATTGTGCATTTTCCTTGGAAAAATGTCTATTCAAATCCTTTGCCTGTGTTTGCTTTTTTCTTTTGTTAAGATGTAAGAGTTTTTCAAAATATCTTTTAGATGTTGGATACTCATCAGATAAAGGATTTTCAAAATTTTCTACCATTCTGTGGGTTTTGTTCACTTTCTGGATAATGTAATTGACACACAAAAAATTGTTAGTTTTGATGAAGTGAAATTTACAAACTTTTCTTTGGGTGTGTAAGCTTTTTGTGTCATATCCAAGAAACTGTTACCTATCCCAAGAGTACAGAGATATACACCTCTGTGTTCTTCTAAGAGTTTTATAGTTTTAGCTCTTACATTTAGACAATTGTTCTGTTTGAGCTTATTTTTATATACGGTAAGAAGTGGGAGTCCAGGTTGAGTCATTTGCATGTGGATAGCCAGTTGCATGTGGATAGTCCAGCACCATTATTTGAAAAATGATTCTTTCCTGTTTGAATAGTCTTGATGGCCTTATTGAAAATCAGTAGGATTTCCAGACTCACAATTCTATTCCATTAAACTGTATGTCTATTCTTATGTCTGTACCACACTGTCTTGATTATAGAAGCTTTTTTTTTTGTAGAAGCTTTTTAATAAAGTTTGAATTGGAAACTTTGTGAGTGTTCCAATCTTTTTTTAATATTGTTTTGGCTATTCTGGGTCCCCTGCATTTTCATATGAATTTTAGAATCAACTTATCAATTTCTGTAACAAAACAGAATTTTGGTGGGTTTTACATTAAATCTGTAGATAAATTTGGAGGAGTATTTCAATATTAAATCTCTCACGCCATGAGCACAGGATGTTTTTTTATTATATAGGTCTTTAATTTCACTCAATATTTTGTAGTTTTCAGTACAAATCTTGCATTTCTTTGATTTTATTTCTAAGTATTGTATTCATTTTGATGCTACTGTAAATTGATTTTTTCCCTTAATTCCAGTTTCAGATTGCTCCTTGTTAGTATATAAAATACAAGTGATTTTTGTATATTGATTTTGCATCCCACAACCTGCTGACCTCACTTGTTAGTTCTAATATTTGGGTTCTTTCTGTTTGTTTTTGGTGGATTGTTAAGGGCTATCTACCTACCTATCTAAACAGGTAAAATGCAAATAAAGAGTTTTACTTTTTAAAATATGGATACATTTTATTTCTCTTTCTTGCCTAATTGCCCTGGTTTGAATTTTCAGTACAATGTTGAATAGAGGTAGTGAGATAGGACACCCTTGGAGAAAGCATAGAGCCTTTCACGATTCAGTATGATGTTAGCTGTGGAATTTTTGTAGGTGCCTGTTTATTAGATTGAGGAACCTCACATTGATTCCCAGTTTGTTGGTTGTTTTTATCATGAAAAGGTGTTGGATTTTGTCAAACACTTTTAGTCTACTGAGACAATCATGTGGGGTTCCTCCCACCTTTATTCTATAAATATGCTGTATTAGCTTGTTTGATTTTTGTATGTTGAACCAATTTTGCATCCCTGGGATAAATGTTACTTAATCAGGGTGTATATTCCTTTTCATATATGCTTGATTTAATTTCTAGTATTTTGTTGAGAATTCTTATGTCTATATTCATCAGCAATACATGTCTATAATTTTCTTAATATGTCTTTGTGTAGCTTTGGTATTGGTAATACTAACCTCAAAGAATGAGTTATGAAGTGTTTTCTTCTCTAATTTTTTTTTTTTTCAAAAAGTTAACTCTTCTTTAAACTAGCATAATTCACCAGGGTAGATGGTGTTTTTCACTGTGAGAGGTTTTTTGATTTCTAATTCAATTTCTTTACAAGTTATACATCTTTTAAATAGTCTATTTATACTAGAGACATTGTTTGTATATTTTCAGGAATTTGTTTAGCTAGTCAAATTTACTGACATATAACTGCTTATAGCATTCCCTTATAGTCCTTTTATTTCTGTAAGGTTGATAATGATATTCCCTCCTTCATTCCTGATTTTAGTAATTCAAATCTTTCTTTTTTTCTAGGTGTCTAGCTAAACATTTGTCTATTTATTAATTTGTTTAAAGAACCAACCTCTGGTTTCATTGATTTTCTCATTTTTCAAATCCGTTTCTCTTATTTCTGCTCTATTCATTGTATTTCCTTCCCTCTGCTTGCTATGAGTTACTTTGCAATTCTTTTTTTAGTTTCTTTTGGCAGAAGGCTAGGTTATTGACTTGAGACTTTTCTTTGTTTTTCAACATAGACATTAAAATGTTAATAAATTTCTCACTGAATGCCTTTACTGAATCCTGTTTTTGTATGTTTTTATTTTCACTTATCTCAGTATTTTCTAGTTTCCCTTGTGATTATCTTTAAGCCATCCTTATCTAACAGTGTGGTATTTCAACCTATTGTGAATTTCCCAAATTTCCCTCTCCTATTTATCTCTCTTAATGTTGCATTGTTACCAGAAAACATACCTTGTATTATTTCAATCCATGTAAATGTACTGAGATTTGTTTAGGTTTAACATATGGTCTATCCTGAAGAATATTTCACTATGCATTTGGGAAGAGTGTGTTTAAATTGTTTTGGAGCGTAATGTTCTATAGATGTCTGCTAGGTTTAGTTGGTTTATAGCATTAAGTCTTCTAATTTCTTGCTTATGTTCTATCTTGTTCTATTATTTATTCAAAATAAAGAGTATTGAAAAATTTTAATTTGCATTGCAGAATTATCTATCCTTCAATTCTTTTGGATTTTGCTTTATGTATTTTGGTTCTGTATTGTTTTGTGTGTGTGTGTGTGTGTGTGTGTGTGTGTACATTATATATATATATATATTTGTAACTGTTGTATCTTCTTGAAGGGTTGACCCCTTTATCATTACATTTATAAACTGTACTTGTCTCTAGAAAGAAGTTCTGTCTTAAAAGGCTATTTTGTCTGGTATTAGTTTAGGTGCTCTAGCTTGCTTTTAGTTATTATTTTCATGAACTACCATTTTCCAGCTTTTATTTTTACCATATTTGTTGAGTGAAATATTAGTCTTTTTTAGACAGTTTATAGTTGGCTTATGTGTTTTTATCTATTCTGTCAATCCCTGTCTTCTAATTGTAGAGCTTAATCCATTTACATTTAATGTAATTATCAAGAGTAGGATTTACATCTGCCATTTGTCTAGCAATTCCAAATCATGCATGTTTTGAAGCATGAGCCATACTTTGTTTCTTTGAATGTCTTGCAATTTTTCTTGTTGAAAATCAGACATTTAGAATAATATAATGTGTTGACTCTGGAAACCAGATTCTTTTTCCATTCCAAGGGTGGTGGTTGATGTTACTTGTAGTTGTTATCACTCAGTGGTTTCTCAGAATTTTGTAAAGTCTGTATTCTTTGTTGTATGTGGGCACTGAAGTCTCCAATCAGCTTGTTTACCAGACAGCTGATGATTAAAAGAGCTTTCCTTAAACAGCTGGACCAAATCTCCAAGTCTTTGCTAGAGAGGCTGTGTGTTTGTGTTGGGACATGTTTCAACATTCAACTAGGCAATTTATAATTCTGCCTTAGCCTTCACTTTCTGTTTGCAGAAGTGTTAAGGTCAGCAAGAGGTGAAAGATTAGAACCTTCTGAGGTCTCTCCTAAAAATGTGCACAGTGCTATGCATGCCTATGGCCTTTTAGATGAAATAAGGTACCTATTAACAATTCTTTCAGCCTCTCCTTATAAACTTTTTGGTTAACCTACTGCTTGCCTTAACTGTTATTCATCACCTAAGGCAAATGTAAAGTTAAAACTCTTGCCTATAGTTGTTTTAGATATACATTTCCCAGGTAGAAGTTGTAGTACTGCGCAAATGCCAAGCCAGGACAAATAAAGACAATCCTTTCAATTGATGGCTTTCAGGTAACCACAAGAGACAGCAAATGATGACAATTCTTTGGGAGTGAGGGTCTGAAAGAGCTCCAGCTCCATTCTGCTCCGATACCAGTAATGCAGGGTTGTTATATTTCAAGATTAGTGCTGAGCTGGAGAGTAGGGTATGAGAATAGGGCAATTTAAAACACCACAAATGTTGCTATTCTTGCTGAGATTCAGCAATTTTTCTTGAATAGGCAAGTCTTTGGTTAGTTTCCAGAATAATGTAAATGTTGTGACAATTTTGCCTCCTTTCATGGCAGGGTAGGTTTTTACAGGTCCTTACTCCAGTTTTTCACTGTCATCCTGGCACTTATTTCTAAAAAAAATTCAGAAGTACTTCTAAGATTTACTTTCAAGTATTTTTACTGCAACTTATTTTATCTGTTTTTACATAAGTAACAGAGTAACTAAAATTAAAATTTATTATTTATAAATTATTGCTTTTAGTTCTTCTTGGATATTTGTGACTTATCTTGCTAATTCTTGTTAAATTATACCGATAATTCAACTGGGATGATGAAATATAAATATCTCCTGAAGGAATTAAGAAATAAGAGATAGTACATAGCCATGCCTACCATAACATTAAGGGTTATAGATATGATCAGCAGAAAAATTGTTTAAAAAAATCCATGACAGACTAAGAGACAAGCCCAACTGCTGTAATATGGGTGTGATAGCCATGCTATTAAGAAGCAAATACTATTAAAATCAATTTTTTAAACTCATAATCCTTTAATCCAGTATAATCTGTTCTGCAATAACATGATAGCCAAAATCCCATGAAACCCCTCATTATCAAAAAGCACGTTTAAAAAAATCTCATTGGGGAAATGTTTGGGGAGAGTGGAGCTTAAATTCTTAAAATTTTCTCAAGATTTGGTGATAACAGAGATCACTGCCATTTACTACTTAAATATTCACATTTCTTTAATCTATGGGTTCATAGTTTTCATCAAATTTGAAAAAAATTCAGCCTTTATTCCTTCAGATATTTTTCTGTTCTGCCCCTACCATTCCCCTCCCCAACATACACTCCTTTGGGGCTCCAATTACACATATATGTCACTTGAATCTGCCCTGTATCTCACAGATGGTATTTTCGTTAAACATTGTTTTCCTGAGTTTCATTTTTGATAGTTTCTATTGTTATGTTTTAAATACACTAATCCTTTCTTCTGCAAAACTTGACCTATTAATCCAATATAATATATTCTTCATTTCAGACATTATAGTATTTATCTTCACAAGTCTGACCATTAGTCTTTTTTATATCTTCCAAGTTTCTACTGAACTTTTTGAACATAGAGAATACATTTATAGTAATTTCTAATGTATGGTCTTCTAATTCCACCATCTGTGTCAGTTCTGGGTCAGTTTTGGTGAAGGATTATTCTCATTAAGGATCATGTTTTCCTACTTCTTTGCATGCAAGTAATCTTTTACGGCATGCCAGAGATGAATTTTATCTTCTTGGGTGCTGGATGTTTTTGTACTCTTATAAATATATTTGAGCTTTTTTCTGGGATGCATTTAAGTTATTTGCAATAGTTTCATGTTTGCTCTTACAGTTTGGTTCAGTGGGTCAAGAGAAGAGCTCAGTTTAGGGTGAATTACTCCCTTCTACTGAGGCAAGACCTTCTTGATTACCCATGCAACCCAATGCCCAGTGTATTATAACTTTTTCTAATCTCACTGGTGAGAATAGGCTCTGTTCCTGGTCCTGTGTGTCTGGTTCTGTTCCTTCTAAACTTTTGAGGTTGTCCGACCCTGGCTTTGGGTAGTTTCCTTATACTCATGCACTGAAAACTGGATGGGAAACCCTCTGTAGATAACCAGGGTTCTCTTTCTATGTAACTCTCTTCTCTCTACTATGTTGTCCTGTGAACATTAGTCATGTTAGTCTCCCTAATTCTCAGTTCCATCTCCTCAACTCAGGGAGTCTGCATGGCTCTGCTAGGTTCCCCTTCCTTGCGCCAGAGCCAGCTAACTCTCTTGACAAAATAAGTTGGGACAATAGTAAGGTTTACTTTGTTTCCTTTCTCTAAGAATCACTGTCCCTTGGTCTCTGGAGTGAATGTTTCATATATCTCTTTCCTTTCTACCCAGAATGTACTTTTGCTTGGCAGTGACCCTGTGAGAATAATGGCACTGTGGGAAGAGTGTGCAGTTTTCATTGTAATTTGATCAACAGTAGTAAACAGTTTGTTTGAGAGGTATTCATACAAAAATAAACAACTATTTAGTTGCTGTTCTTCCAAGGAAAAAAAAAAGAGTTACTTTCCTTTGCTGTCTGATACCAATTATCTTGAAAACCATTATTTCATATATTTTGTTTCTTCTCCAGGTAGGAGAATAAATTCAGTCTGTTATTCTTCTATCTTGGCTGGAAGTGGAAGTCCACATTTGAATAAAGTTTTATTTGTTAGCTGTTCTGAATTTAGAAACAGAGAATTGGGCATTTCTCTATAAAAGTATGAACTTAATTTAAGTTAGTTTAAAATTCTTTTTACAGGTATACAAGCTTTCACAGGTTTTTTTTTAATTTAATTGTTGTAGTTTGGTAGCTTTCCATAGAAAAAGATAGCCTACCTTCATATCTAAAATATATTTATGGAATAATGTAATTATCCTATATATCTACTCAAATATATTGTAATTTTCTATAATTAATTTATTCTATAAAAATAGATAGTATTTTTTAATGGAGTAAAGATATAAAAAATAGCATAAAGTCAGAAAGGAAGGATTCTTATCTTGTCATTCCCCTATTAAGATCATAAATGTACAATGTGAGAATGTAAAAAATTAATATATCTGTAATAAGTTCATTACAAATTCTGTAGGATAATAATATGGATCCATCTTACGTAGCTGCATAAAATATATTAAAAGATAATTTAGGTTCCAGGCTCATTTAGAATGATAAATCTCTTAACTCACTGTAAACCAGAAAGCTTTTTATTTTCATTCACATAGACCTCAAACCTGTCATAATACTCATTTCACACTGGCATATTTTCCTCATTTGAAAAATAAATTACCTAACTTTTAAATTTAAGAGTTAAGATGGATAGCAGAATTCAGGCAATCAGTATAAAATTACAGTTGTAACTTCCCCTTCAACTATGCTACTGTATACTCTCCAGAAAATCTATTACCCTTTATATACCCTGAAAATTCTTCAAGTTTTATCACCTTTCTAAGAGGTGATGTGCTTGCCAAAACTGCTTGTTTTGGAAGAACAAGGAATGGCAAAATTTGAAACTACGTGCCTGAAATTAAAGTTTTCCCACTTCATTAATTAGTCTGGCACAATTCTCGATCCCTGCTGATTTTCTATGCCTCAAGGCGAAGCACTGGCTTAGGATCACTATCAGTATAGGTCAAAGTAGTTTTGTAAACCTAAGTGAGAGTTTTAGTTATTCTTGAGTAGCCAGAAGTAACCAAAATTATGAAAAGGACTATAAAAATGGGAGATCACAAGTAGAGGTGATTGATATCAGCCCGGGTAAAAGCTGTGGCAATAAAATGCAGCCCCCAAAAATAGAAAAGCAGAAGTCTTGCTTGTGTATGGCTAAGAGGTGTGGGTCCTAGACACAAAAGAGAATGAAACAGGTAAGCAAAATGTTGGTACTTCAAGGAAAAAGTCCATGAATTACATGAATCTGTAATTAGGAATGTAGGCAGAACCAAGTAAGAATAACAAATGAAGGATCAGGTTTGATTACTGTGAAAACAGAATTTTCATGGTGAACTGCTAAAAGGCACAGCCATACTGATCTTGAATTAACCACCTGAAGATATTAAATCTGGATAAGAAAACTTCTTAAAGTTCTCTTTCATGAGAAGCTGCTCTAGATAAGACATACAACATCTGATGTCCTCTTTAACAAGCAGTCTTGTATTTCCTTTTAAAGATGAATCACAAGCAAGTCTAGCTTTCAAGTAGTATCCTCCTATTTTGTCTCCTGCTGTTTTTATGTGCTGTGTCCACTAACGGTCATATGATATTAGTTAAAATTTTAAAACACATTAAGTGGTTAAGTTTGTATCATATATTGCTTTGCACTTGTTCTGCAGGATGATGAGAAATGAAATGAATCTGTAAGTAGCACCAAAGAGCTAACATGTCCCCCCAAATACTTTACAGAAAATGACTAGCTCAGGGGGTTCTTTTGCCCCCAACTGTTCTTTGAAAAGCATCCTGGAAAATCAGCTGAAACAGGGCCAATACGTATACCATCTACATGTGGACTACAGGTATGTCATTGGTGACTCCTGGATTTGCATAAGCAGGGACCTGTCTCTAAAATTAAGCTTAACTTTAGATTATACTAATTGAACTGCTTAAAACTTTGTTAATTGTAAAGAATATGATCATGAACAACTTAATTGCAATTAAACTATTTTCAGGTTAGTACCAGATATTTTCAATTCCTTTCAAAGTCTCTAATCACATATTATAATAATCCAATTTTCTAAAACTTTCAATTGGTAAAATTTCCTAAATGAAAAGGCAGGCTAAAACATAAAAATGTGAAGGAAGTTATGTGTATTTTCCTAAGCAATTAAATAGTTTCTTTATAGTACACTCTTTTGTTTCCTCAAACATTCAAATTTCTATCTTTACATAAATATATAAAAAATATTCAAAATGAAACTTTGGGGGCTCTAGTTTAAAAGTAGGGCAAAACATAACTGGTATATTCAAAAGGCAAGTCATCACACAGATTGACTTTCTGTACCTTACAAACTCATATATTTGGTATCATTTTTCCTAGAAGATAATGGTGTTTTTATTTCTAGAATCAAGGTACTTGGGGCAAATTCAGCTCCTTGTCTGGCTCCTCAGTTTCCAAAACGCTCAGGCTGTGACACAAACTTACGTATTTCTTCCACCACTTGTGGGTCACATTCTTTGTATTTTTCTACTTCTGCCTTTAGCTCTTGCCTTTGGTCTCGAAGTGAAGAAAGCTCTTTTGCAAGCATGTCTCGCTCCTCCTGCATTCAAGAATGTTTTATGTACAATTAAGACAAAGTGCCATATAAGGTTATACACTTTATAAACATTTTCATTTTATTTCCCATAACTGATTTACATAGGCTTTTAACATTATGTATGCATATACAAATATTTACAGTATTAGAACAAATTCAATTCTCATTTTTTCTCTGAAATCTCAAGTATCTTTTATATATATTGACTAGTTGAATGGGAATTAATCTGTAGAACGGAATGCTCATAAATAGATGAGAGGTTACCAGTTACGTATGAACTCAAAGAAAACTATGTCATCATATGTTAGCAAAAAGTATTATACTGCTGCTTAGGTAGTTTCACATGTTTGTGTCTATATATGTAAGTAGTATTTTATGGCAATATCAATCATTACACAATTTTTCTTAAAAGTATTCCAGATAATTTCAACCTTTAAGGATAACTAATTGTTAAAAATATTTAAAGATATCAGAAATAACAAAATTGTAGCTGGCTGCCTCCCATCAATTTCCTTTAAAGGTAAACCAGAATAAAGCTTTGAAACACAATATGATCCAATAAATAAAATTTGAAATTTCTAGCCATAGTTCTCACTAACAAGTAGAAGTCATAGTGCTATAGGTATTCAATTCATGTGTTTGAAATCTGAAAAATAAGTGCAAACAAAAATCAAATTCTTGCAAAGATTATGGTACTGCATTACAGGATAAGTCTGAAGCAAAACCAAGTAGAGTTCTGGCTGCCTAATGGGACTGTTTAAGGTTCCTTGCTAGCTTGTATTTTTGTACTCATATTTTTCTACTTTGGCCTTTAGCTTTGTTCTCTTTGGTTCCTAAATGAAGAAAGTTCTCTTTGGTTCCGAAATGAAGAAAGCTCCTTTGCCAGCATTTGTACGAGAATACATGCTCAGAGCAGCATGATCTGAGGCAGCACGTGATAGGATAGAAATACTCCAGATCTGTGTTCTCCAATGCAGAAAACATTTATCACATGTGACTACTGAATACATGGAATATAGTGTGGCTCACGTTGATCTTCAGTATTTTTTCAAGTCTTAATCCATACTTGAGATAATGATGAAACTAGAAGTAAAGTGATTTTTAAGACCCCTTAACGTAATACTTCAGAGAACATGTACATTTAAAAATATTACATCAATATTCATTTAAACAATTTAGAAATATTATAAGGCCATGAGGAAATTATATTGATAGTTTTCAATTTGTACCGTACCAAGACTTTAAAAAAACATAGATTCTTAAAAATTGACATAAATGTTTATACAGGACTTGTACTATGTACTCTAAGGGTTTTGTAAATATTAGCTAGTTTAATCCACATAATAACCCAGTGGGGTAGATTTTACTATTTTATGTTTTACAATTGAGTAAACTGAGAGCAGAGAGTTCAGAAGACTTTCAAACCAAAGTAGTCTGGCTCCAGGTTTGTGCTTCTATGCTATGCTGCCATATACAAAACAATATAACGCAATACAGTAATGAGTCTATACTCAAAATGAGTGAATCCGACCAGGTCAAATGTTCATGTCCTTTGCTGTGACTCACTTCTTTTTTGGTAGGAATGGCATACTCCTCACAGGAAGCTCTGTCCTTACTTTTCTATTTAAAAGTGATATTATTTAAGTATCTACAGATATGAACTTACCGTTTCACATCGGCCGATTTTAGCTTTCTCAATGCTTTTCTGCAAATTTGCTTGCTTTCGGTTTCCCTCAGATAACTAGAGAATTAAAACAAATAAAACAGTCTACTAAGATAAACTTGCTTAACATGAAGTTTATGAGTCAAGAAAAACTGAGATTTGATTTCAGCCCAATTCAATGTAGCAAAAAAGTCAGAGACTAAATTAGGAACTACTCTAATCTGAAGAAAACCAAGTGAATCATTAGGGCAGACTGAAAAAAGAAAAAGTTAAAAAATATTTCTTCTTATCCTATATGCAGGAAAATGAATAATACGCTTTCAGTATTTTCTACAGTCTTCATTTATCAGATTCCCCATCCCAAATAATTTGAGGTGAATTATTTAGTTAAAAATTGAATCTGAAAATTCAGAAAAACCTATTTTATATAAATTCTCTCCAAACTTCATTTCACTTCTGACTAGTATTTCAAAGCACTCTAGATTGTTTCTTATAGACTTGTAAAATTCAGGAATAGAGAATGTTCCAGTGAAACATATTAGCATGACATCTTGCCATTAAAAATGTTCTTAAAATAACCAGATAGGTACATGTTATCCAAAAAGTTAATAATTATATAAAAATAATTAATGGATATATATATCTTAATTACATTAATGAAGTGTCTTCTAGGTATTATATGTCTGATTGTAATTATTTATAACTTAAAAGTCTTTAAAAGAGAGCTCATTAGGAATTCCTTAACTCTGAAAATAATCTTACATATTTTAAGTGTTATTTCATGATCTGTCATTTTAAGTATCTAGGTAATGGAGAGAAGCACCATCTAAATGATGTTATCACATGAGAGGCTTCTGCTAATTATCCTAATACTGAAACAATATGGTTCAGCTTAATAGTGAAGGATTCTTGGCTCTCTGCTCAGTTTTAAAATGTCAACTACTAGAAACAACGAAAGCAACTCTCCTGAGGTGGCCCTTGCTATCAGCTTTTCATCTACATCTCTCTCAGAAGCAGTACTGCTACAGTTCCTAACCCGTACTTTGGAATTAAACCAGGCCTCAAGTGATAAGAGTTGAGCTTTTTAGCCATCCTCCCAGATGTGATTTTAAAAACAGCTCAGTGAGGAAAGTACTTCCTCTGCCACTGCATAAAGAGTTGGGAGTCCCATGACTTCTTTGATCACGCTTAATCAAGATCTATAATTATTCTGAGTTGTCAAACAAAGCATTGATTCAGAAATTAGAATGTCTAACATAATAATCCACACTCCAAATCTTGATTTAAAGGTTAAGACTTCTCCCCTTTTCTACAATGGCTGGCTACCAGTGGGTCTTTTGCTAGAGAAGGCACATTGCCCTCTTCTCTTTCCTGGTCTAGAGTTTCTGTTCTCCCTCCAGTCAACTGAGTGCAGTTTTGCTTCCTGCCCCTAACCCACAGCAAGGACTGGGGAAAGGGAGAGAGAATAGGTAAAGAGGACAGGAAATATCATAAATAGGTATTGTTAAGATGCCTCAGTACGGATGGCCAACAGGCACATGAAAATATGCTCCACACTGTTAATCATCAGGGAAACACAAATCAAAATCACAATGAGGTATTACCACACACCAGTTTCCAGAACACTATAATTTAAGTGAATCTTAATTCAGTTGAATGTTGTTAGTAGACTTGGATTTTCCCCTTGACCCCATCAGTCTGTATAGTTAAAATTACAACTTTTGCAACTTTTATGAAATGGTCTTTAATAGTTCAGCAATAATCCTGTGCTATAGTTCTTTTAAGAAACTCTATGTACTTCAAAACTGTACACGAATTTTTTAAATCCTGTACTGTTGGCCAGTTAATAAAGATGTAAAAAAACCTTCTTGTAGAGATGTAAAAACAGAAGCCTGTTGTATAATGGATCTCGTTCTTTTTCTTTTTTTTTCAAAAAGGGAAATGGGAGAACCAAGATGGTGGCGTGAGGAGAGCAGCGGAAATCTCCTCCCAAAACCACATACATTTTTGAAATACAACAAAGAAAACTCTTCCTAAAAGAGAGACCAGAAGACACAGGACAACAGCCAGCCCACATCCACACCTGCGAGAACCCAGCACCTAGTGAAGGGGGTAAGATACAAGCCACAGCCCAGCGGGACCCGAGCGCCCCTCCCCCCAGCTCCCCGCAGGAGGAGAGGAGGCAGAGCGGGAGGGAGAGGGAGCCCAGGACTGCTGAACACCCAGCCCCAGCCATCCAGACCAGAGCGCAGACACACAGTGTGTGCGTGGGGTGCTGGAAACTAGGGAAACAGGACAGTAAGACCTGTGAGTGGGTCCCCGCAGCCGGCGCACCCGGGACAAAGAAAAGTGAGTGTTTCTTGAAAGTCTTAAAGGGACAGGGATCCCACAGCTGGACGGAAGCGCCCTGGGACACTTAGCCCAGCAGCAGGGAATCCTGGGGAACTCTGGGCACCCAAAACAACGCAGTGCAGTGCGGAGGCCCCTCACAGCGATAAATAGCCTCCCGCCTGTTCCCCCTCCAACGCGGCTCCGCCATATTGGAGAAGCAGCCCGAGGCAGGCCACGCTCACAGCAACTGCAGAGCTAAATAAACTCCAAAGCGGCTGGGCAAGATCAGAAGCCCCGTCTGCGCGCAGCTGACCAGCAGAAGCTGCTAAAGGCTGCTGTTCTCCCAGGAGAGGAAGGCCTCAAACTGGCAAGAAGGGACTTTCTCTTACCCAACACAAGCGCCAGCTCCCCACAAATATATCTATCGCCATGAAAAGGCAGAAGAAATTGATACAGACCAAGATCACAGAGGCAAACCCTGAGAAGGAGATAGACCTAACCAGTCTTCCTGAAAAGGAATTAAAAATAAAGCTCATAACCATGCTGATGGAGCTGCAAAGAAATAATGCAAGAGCTAAGGGATGAAGTCCGGAGGGAGATTACAGACGTCCAGAGGGAGATTATAGAAGTGAAACAAACTCTGGAAGGATATATAAGCAGAATGGATAGGATGCAAGAGGCCATAGATGGAATAGAAACCAGAGAACAGGAACACATAGAAGTTGACACAGAGAGAGATAAAAGGATCTCCAGGAATGAAACAATATTAAGAGAACTGTGTGACCAATCCAAAAGGAACTATATCTGCATTATAGAGGTACCAGAAGAAGAAGAGAGAGAGAAAGGGATAGAAAGTATATTTGAATAAATAATTGCTGAAAACTTCCCCAAACTGGAGGAGGAAATATTGATCAGACCATGGAAGTGTACAGAACTCCCAACAGAAAGGACCCAAGAAGGACAACACCAAGACACATAATAATTAAAATGGCAAAGGTCAAGGACAAGGACAGAGTTTTAAAGGCAGCTAGAGAGAGGAAAAAGATCACCTACAAAGGAAAACCCATCAGGCTATCATCAGACTTCTCAACAGAAACATTACAGGCCAGAAGAGAATGGCATGATATATTTAATGCAATGAAACAGAAGGGCCTTGAACCAAGAATACTGTATCCAGCACAACTATCATTTAAATATGAAGGAAGGATTAAACAATTCCCAGACAAGCAAAAGTTGAGGGAATTTTCCTCCCACAAACCACCTCTACAGGGTATTTTAGAGGGACTGCTCTAGATGGGAGCACTTCTAAGAGTAAATAGATGTCACCAGAGAAAATAAAATCACAGCAAAGAAAGCAGACCAACCAAATACTAACTAAAGGCAAAAAATAAAATCAACTACCCACAAAAGCAGTTAAAGGAAGCACAAAAGAGCACAGAATAAAACAACCAACATATAAAGAGCAGAGGAGGAGGAATAAGAAGGGAGAAAAATAAAGAATGACCAGACAGTGTTTAAAATAGCTCAATAAGTGAGTTAAGTTAGACAGTAAGATACTAAAGAAGCTAACCTTGAACCTTTGGCAACCACGAATCTAAAGCCTGCAATGGCAATAAGTACATATTTTTCAATAATCACCCTAACTGTAAATGGACTGAATGCACCAATCAAAAGACACAGAATAATAGAATGGATAAAAAAGCAAGACCCATCTCTATGCTGCTTACAAGAGACTCACTTCAAACCAGACTATAGGAACAAAGAAAGACTGAAGGAGCAAAACAGCAGCAGAATCATAGAACCTAAGAATGGACTAACAGTTACCAAAGGGAAAGGGACAGGGGAGAAAGGGAGGGAAGGGAGGGATAAGGGTGGGGAAAAAGAAAGGGGGCATTACAATTAGCATGTATAATGTGGGGGTGGCATGGGGAGGGCTGTGCAACACAGAGAAGACAAGTAGTGATTCTACAGCATCTTACTACACTGATGGACAGTACTGTAATAGGGTATGTGGGGAGGATTTGGTAAAGGGGGGACCCTAGTAAACATAATATTCTTCATGTAATTGCAGATTAATGACAACAAAATTAATTAAATTAAAAAAATAAAGGGAAATGAGCTCTTCTCCTTGTAAATCTAAATTCCCCATTACAGCTAATAAAGGAAGACTGAAAAGATTTTAAAGATACAAATGCTTTGAAGGAATAAACAAACATTAAAACAGGGTCAATCCATTTGAAGAAAAAGTCAAACAAAATAATCACCATTGTTCCCTCTTTTAATTTAACTTCTGGGTACTGATCACATCCACATGGAAGTAGAAGGTAAGGATTTGTTTAGGAAAATATTAGCATCGATTCTACTTACATGACTGTTTAAGTGTTTACACAGTTTTGTTCAATTATAAACATTTGGCCTTTTACTATGTTATTTTTATTTTGTATGAATACATTATTCTCCTTATTTATTTTTGTTACATTTATTACTTATGTTATTTTGTTATGCATTTACAACTCCATTTTTAAATAAAGTGTTTCTGGAACTTTAAAAAATAATGGGCACTATCCACAAGACAAGAAATAACGAAGTGCTGGCAAGAATATGGAGAAAGGGGAACCCTCCTATACTGTTGGTGGGAATGTAAATTGGTACAACCACTGTGGAAAGCAGTATGGAGGTTCCTCAAAAAACTAAAAATAGAAATACCAGTTGACACAGTAATTCTACTAGGAATTTACCCAAACAAAATCCCTGATTTGAAAAATATGGACAAATATCATATGATTTCACTTATTTGTGGAATATAAAAACAAAGCAAAACAGAATGAACAAAACAGCAGTAGACTCATAGACACTGAGAAGCGACTAGAGGTTACCACAGGGGAGGGGCTGCAGTGGGTAGGTGGGGAGGGTGAGGGGGATAAAGGGGCACAAAAATTCTCAATCATAACATAAGATGGTCATGGGGATAGCCGTATAGCATGTAGAATATAGTCAGTGATTCTGTAACATCTTTGTATGTTGACAGATAATAACTGCCCTAGTTGGGGTAAGGATTTAATAATATGGGTAACTGTTGAACCACTGTATTGTATATTTGAAACCAATATAAATTGCATATCAAAAGCACTTCAATAAAGAAAATTAAAAATGAAGATACCTCAAAGCTTTCTGGACGTGATGGATATTTAAGCTGAATCTTTTCATGGTGACATTACTGGGTTCTTTGTAGGCCTCCTTGCTGGGTTCCCCTAACTATAATTCCCTTGATGCAAAAGACACATTCTATTACTCTGGAAGCTACAAAGCATTCTATCCCTCACCATCCTCCTTCCCCACCTTGCCCTTCCACTCCCGTCCAGCCTGGTTTTTCAGAGTTCATTCCACACAGACTGTCTGTTTTAGGTTTCAAGTTCCTCTGGGTCACAATTTAACACAGCTCCAAGTAGGCTCTTGTTCTCTCCTTTTGAGTGTGGTTCACATGTAGTCCATGGGGACACTCATATACTCAACAAATTCCAGGGTTGCCAGCTGATTCTATACTTTTACATATTATAATAATTGATACAATCTACCAACAGATCTACACAGATGACAAAATTATTTTTACATAAGGAGTTACTTATTTTCCTATTGTGTTTCAAGAGTACTGGAAAATAATATACTCACATTTTACTCCTAACATTTCCAAATAGTTCTTATGGGAATTAAGAATGCTCACTATTGAAATTTCTAATGAAAGTGTGGCTTAAATACTATTTAAAATACTTTGATCAAGTTATTCAGTTAAAATAATTTTGCTTCACTAAAAGCTAGCAATCTAAAATACAACATATTACTTGCTAAGAATCATCAGTTAAAGAGGCTAAGCTCAAATGCCTATTTAACATAAATAGAATTAATTTAAATTAAAGCTTTAGATTTCTATTTAGGTCAGGTTATAATAAACTTCACATTACATTTATAAAACGAAAGAAAGAGTCACAAAGAGACAACATTGTTGAAACATAGTGACTAGAATATCTCCCCAAAAATGCCTTATCTTATTTATTTACTTACTTATTTTGGTATCATTAATATAAAATCACATGGGTAACACTGTAGTTACTAGATTCCCCCCATTATCAAGTTCCCACCACATACCCCATTATAATCACTGTCCATCAGCGTAAAAAGATGCTATAGAGTCACTACTTGTCTTCTCTGTGCTATACTGTGTTCACCATGCCCCCTGCTACATTATGTGTGTGCTAATTGTAATGCCCCTTATTTTCCTTATCCCTTCCTTCCCACCCACCCTCCCTAGTCCCTTTCCCTTTGGTAACTGTTAGTCCATTCTTGGGTTCTGTGCCTTTATCTTTTTAAAAGAATAATGCTCTTTCTTCTTTTGTTATTTTTGCCTCTTTCAGTAGAAAGATTCAAGAGAGCTTGGATTTCAAAGGATTAAAAAGGCAAACTAGAGAGAGGGGTAGAAGATGGCGGCGTGAGTAGAGCAGCGGAAATCTCCTCCCAAAACAACATATATCTATGAAAATATAACAAAGACAACCCTTCCCAGAATAAAGACCAGAGGACACAGGACAATATCCAGACCACATCCGCACCTGAGAGAACCCAGCACCTCGCGAAGGGGGTAAGATACAAGCCCCGGCCAGGCGGGAGCCGAGCGCCCCTCCCCCCAGCTCCCGGCGGGAGAAGAATAGGAAGAGCAGGAGGGAGACGGAGCCCAGGGCTGCCGAACACGCAGCCACAGCCATCAGGGCCAGAGTGCAGGGCGCTCGATACTAGGAAAACAGGGCAGCAAGAACAGTGAGCAGGCACTGGAGGCTGGGCGACTGAGGGCATAAGAAAAGCGCGCGACCATTTTTTTTTTTGCTTTTTTGCTGTTTTGTTTTGGCGAGCGCTTTTTGGGAGTTTTAAAGGGATAGGGACCCCAATACTAGGGAAACAGGGCAGAAAGACCGGTGAGCAGAGGCCTGAGGCTGGCACCGGAGAATAAAGAAAAACGAACGACCACCTTTTTTTTTTTTTTCTTTTTTTTTGGTGGGCGTTCTTTTGTTTTGGCGGGTGCTTTTTGGAAGTCTTAAAGGGGCAGGGCGGGTCACTTAATCCAGAGGTAGGGAATCCGGGATCTCTGGGCACCCTAACCCCTGGGCTGCAGGGAGCAGGGAGGCCCCTTACAGAGATAAATAGCCTCCCAGCCGCTCCTGCTCCAACGCGACTCCACCATTTTGGAGTAGCTGCCCGAACCAGGCCACGCCCACAACAACAGCGGAGATTAACTCCATAGAAACCGGGCAGGAAGCAGGAATCCTGTCTGCGCACAGCTGCGCAGCACAAGCCACTAGAGGACGCTGTTCTCCCAGGAGAGGAGGGCCACAAACCAACAAGAAAGGAAGTCCTTCCAGCCGTCACTCGTCCCAGTTCTGCAGACTATTCCTATCACCATGAAAAGGCAAAGCTACAGGCAGACAAAGATCACAGAGACAACACCAGAGAAGGAGACAGACCTAACCAGTCTCCCTGAAAAAGAATTCAAAATAAGAATCATAAACATGTTGACAGAGATGCAGAGAAATACGCAAGAGAAATGGGATGAAGTCCGGAAGGAGATCACAGATGCCAGAAAGGAGATCGCAGAAATGAAACAAACTCTGGAAGGGTTTATAAGCAGAATGGATAGAATGCAAGAGGCCATTGATGGAATTGAAATCAGAGAACAGGAACGCATAGAAGCTGACATAGAGAGAGACAAAAGGATCTCCAGGAATGAAACAATATTAAGAGAACTGTGTGACCAATCCAAAAGGAACAATATCCGTATTATAGGGGTCCCAGAAGAAGAAGAGAGAGGAAAAGAGATGGAAAGTATCTTAGAAGAAATAATTGCTGAAAACTTCCCCACACTGGGGGAGGAAGTAATCAAACAGACCACGGAAATACACAGAAACCCCAACAGAAAGGATCCAAGGAGGACAACACCAAGACACATAATAATTAAAATGGCAAAGATCAAGGACAAGGAAAGAGTGTTAAAGGCAGCTAGAGAGAAAAAGGTCACCTATAAAGGGAAACCCATCAGGCTAACGTCAGATTTCTCAACAGAAACCCTACAGGCCAGAAGAGAATGGCATGATATATTTAATACAATGAAACAGAAGGGCCTTGGACCAAGGATACAGTATCCAGCACGACTATCATTCAAATATGACGGTGGGATTAAACAATTCCCAGACAAACAAAAGCTGAGGGAATTTGCTTTCCACAAACCACCTCTACAGAACATCTTACAGGGACTGCTCTAGATGGGAGCACTCCTAGAAAGAGCACAGCACAAAAACCCAACATATGAAGAATCGAGGAGGCGGAACAAGAAGGGAGAGAAGAAAAGAATCTCCAGATAGTGTATATAACAGCTCAATAAGCGAGCTAAGTTAGGCAGTAAGATACTAAAGAGGCTAACCTTGAACCTTCGGTAACCACGAATTTAAAGCCTGCAATGGCAATAAGTACATATCTTTCAATAGTCACCCTAAATGTTAATGGGTTGAATGCACCAATCAAAAGACACAGAGTAACAGAATGGATAAAAAAGCAAGACCCATCTATATGCTGCTTACAAGAAACTCACCTCAAACCCAAAGACATGTACAGACTAAAAGTCAAGGGATGGAAAAACATATTTCAAGCAAACAACAGTGAGAAGAAAGCAGGGGTTGCAGTACTAATATCAGACAAAATAGACTTCAAAACAAAGAAAGTAACGAGATAAAGAAGGACACTACATAATGATAAAGGGCTCAGTCAAACAAGAGGATATAACCATTCTAAATATATATGCACCCAACACAGGAGCACCAGCATATGTGAAACAAATACTAACAGAACTAAAGGGGGATATAGACTGCAATGCATTCATTCTAGGAGACTTCAACACACCACTCACCCCAAAGGATACATCCACTGGGCAGAAAATAAGTAAGGACACGGAAGCACTGAACAACACAGTAGAGCAGATGGACCTAATAGACATCTATAGAACTCTACATCCAAAAGCACCGGGACATACATTCTTCTCAAGTGCACAAGGAACATTCTCCAGAATAGACCACATACTAGGCCACAAAAAGAGCCTCAGAAAATTCCAAAAGATTGAAATCCTACCAACCAACTTTTCAGACCACAAAGGCATAAAACTAGAAATAAACTGTACAAAGAAAGCAAAGAGGCTCACAAACACATGGAGGCTTAACAACACGCTCCTAAATAATCAATGGATCAATGACCAAATCAAAATGGAGATCCAGCAATATATGGAAACAAATGACAACAACAACACTAAGCCCCAACTTCTGTGGGACACAGCAAAAGCAGTCTTAAGAGGAAAGTATATAGCAATCCAAGCATATTTAAAAAAGGAAGAGCAATCCCAAATGAATGGTCTAATGTCACAATTATCGAAATTGGAAAAAGAAGAACAGATGAGGCCTAAGGTCAGCAGAAGGAGGGACATAATAAAGATCAGAGAAGAAATAAATAAAATTGAGAAGAATAAAACAATAGCAAAAATCAATGAAACCAAGAGCTGGTTCTTTGAGAAAATAAACAAAATAGATAAGCCTCTAGCCAGACTTATTAAGAAGAAAAGAGAGTCAACACAAATCAACAGTATCAGGAACGAGAAAGGAAAAATCACGACGGACCCCATGGAAATGCAAAGAATTATTGGAGAATACTCTGAAAACCTATATGCTAACAAGCTGGGAAACCTAGGAGAAATGGACAACTTCCTAGAAAAATATAACCTTCCAAGATTAACCCAGGAAGAAACAGAAAATCTAAACAGACCAATTACCAGCAACGAAATTGAAGCGGTAATCAAAAAACTACCAAAGAACAAAACCCCCGGGCCAGACGGATTTACCTCGGAATTTTATCAGACATACAGGGAAGACATAATACCCATTCTCCTTAAAGTTTTCCATAAAATAGAGGAGGAGGGGATACTCCCAAACTCATTCTATGAAGCTAACATCACCCTAATACCAAAACCAGGCAAAGACCCCACCAAAAAAGAAAACTACAGACCAATATCCCTGATGAACGTAGATGCAAAAATACTCAACAAAATATTAGCAAACCGAATTCAAAAATACATCAAAAGGATCATACACCATGACCAAGTGGGATTCATCCCAGGGATGCAAGGATGGTACAACATTCGAAAGTCCATCAACATCATCCACCACATCAACAAAAAGAAAGACAAAAACCACATGATCATCTCCATAGATGCTGAAAAAGCATTTGACAAAGTTCAACATCCATTCATGTTAAAAACTCTCAGCAAAATGGGAATAGAGGGCAAGTACCTCAACATAATAAAGGCCATCTATGATAAACCCACAGCCAACATTATATTGAACAGCGAGAAGCTGAAAGCATTTCCGCTGAGATCGGGAACTAGACAGGGATGCCCACTCTCTCCACTGTTATTTAACATAGTACTGGAGGTCCTAGCCACGGCAATCAGACAAAATAAAGAAATAAAAGGAATCCAGATTGGTAAAGAAGAAGTTAAACTGTCACTATTTGCAGATGACATGATACTGTACATAAAAAACCCTAAAGACTCCACCCCAAAACTACTAGAACTGATATCGGAATACAGCAAAGTTGCAGGATACAAAATCAACACACAGAAATCTGTGGCTTTCCTATATACTAACAATGAACCAACAGAAAGAGAAATCAGGAAAACAACTCCATTCACAATTGCATCAAAAAAAAATAAAATACCTAGGAATAAACCTAACCAAAGAAGTGAAAGACTTATACTCTGAAAACTACAAGTCACTCTTAAGAGAAATTAAAGGGGACACTAACAGATGGAAACTCATCCCATGCTCGTGGCTAGGAAGAATTAATATCGTCAAAATGGCCATCCTGCCCAAAGCAATATACAGATTTGATGCAATCCCTATGAAACTACCAGCAACATTCTTCAATGAACTGGAACAAATAATTCAAAAATTCATATGGAAACACCAAAGACCCCGAATAGCCAAAGCAATCCTGAGAAAGAAGAATAAAGTAGGGGGGATCTCACTCCCCAACTTCAAGCTCTACTATAAAGCCATAGTAATCAAGACAATTTGGTACTGGCACAAGAGCAGAGCCACAGACCAATGGAACAGACTAGAGAATCCAGACATTAACCCAGACATATATGGTCAATTAATATTTGATAAAGGAGCCATGGACATACAATGGCGAAATGACAGTCTCTTCAACAGGTGGTGCTGGCAAAACTGGACAGCTACATGTAGGAGAATGAAACTGGACCATTGTCTAACCCCATATACAAAAGTAAACTCAAAATGGATCAAAGACCTGAATGTAAGCCATGAAACCATTAAACTCTTGGAAGAAAACATAGGCACAAACCTCTTAGACATAAACATGAGTGACCTCTTCTTGAACATATCTCCCCGGGCAAGGAAAACAACAGCAAAAATGAGTAAGTGGGACTATATTAAGCTGAAAAGCTTCTGTACAGCAAAAGACACCATCAATAGAACAAGAAGGATCCCTACAGTATGGGAGAATATATTTGAAAATGACACATCCGATAAAGGCTTGACGTCCAGAATATGTAAAGAGCTCACACGCCTCAACAAACAAAAAACAAATAACCCAATTAAAAAATGGGCAGAGGAACTGAACAGACAGTTCTCCAAAAAAGAAATACAGATGGCCAACAGACACATGAAAAGATGCTCCACATCGCTAATTATCAGAGAAATGCAAATTAAAACTACAATGAGGTATCACCTCACACCAGTAAGGATGGCTGCCATCCAAAAGACAAACAACAACAAATGTTGGCGAGGCTGTGGAGAAAGGGGAACCCTCCTACACTGCTGGTGGGAATGTAAGTTAGTTCAACCATTGTGGAAAGCAGTATGGAGGTATATCAAAATGCTCAAAACAGACTTACCATTTGACCCAGGAATTGCACTCCTAGGAATTTACCCTAAGAACGCAGCAATCAAGTTTGAGAAAGACAGATGCACCCCTATGTTTATTGCAGCACTATTTACAATAGCCAAGAATTGGAAGCAACCTAAATGTCCATCGATAGATGAATGGATAAAGAAGATGTGGTACATATACACAATGGAATACTACTCAGCCATAAGAAAAGGACAAATCCAATCATTTGCAGCAACATGGATGGAGCTGGAGGGTATTATGCTCAGTGAAACAAGCCAAGCGGAGAAAGAGAAATACCAAATGATTTCACTTATCTGTGGAATATAAGAACAAAGGAAAAACTGAAGGAACAAAACAGCAGCAGAATCACAGAACTCAAGAATGGACTAACAGGTACCAAAGGGAAAGGGACTGGGGAGGATGGGTGGGTAGGGAGGGATAAGGGGGGGAGAAGTAGGGGGGTATTAAGATTAACATACATGGGGGGGTAGGATAAAAGGGAGGGCTGTACAACACAGAGAAGGCAAGTAGTGATTCTACAACATTTTGCTATGCTGATGGACAGTGACTGTAAAGGGGTTTATAGGGGAGACCTGGTATAGGGGAGAGCCTAGTAAACATAATATTCGTCATGTAAGTGTAGATTAGTGATACCAAAAACAAAGCAAAAAAAAAAAAAAGGGCAGTTCCTGTGTGGTAACCTCCAACGAGTTCTACACAAGGGTATAAAGGGCATATAAAAGTGTAGGCAAAGGGTCTGTTTGTGTTTATGCAGAGGATCAAAGCCTAATTGGGCTACCCCGAAAATGAACTAAGATACGATATGAAAAAGAACTTCCAACATCTGCACTCTCTGGAAGACTCATGCCAGAAGATGATCATCAAAAAACCCCAACAAAGATCCACGCACTGCTACAGCAGTAGATGCACTCATCCCACCAGTTCCTGGACTTGCCATGGGAATGAGGAAGGAGATATCTAAGCTGGCCTGTGCATACAGTAAAACAACAAATTTGACTGGATCTATACTGTTGGAACTCAACCAAGAATTTGGAGAAGTGCAAATTGTAGCGCTCCAAACTCTTACAACTACAGACTATTTGCTGTTAAAAGAACATATGGCATGTGAACAGTCCCCAGGAATGGGTTGTTTTAATTTGTCTGATTTCTCTCAGACTGTTCAAGTTCATTTGGACAATATCCACCATATCATAGATAAGTTTTCACAAATGCCTAAGGTGCCTTAATGGTTTTCTTGGTTTCACTGGAGATGGCTGGTAATTACAGATATGCTTTGGTTATGTAACTATACTCCTATTATGTTAATGTGTGTGCGCAATTTAAGTAGTAGCTTAAAACCTATATACGCTGAAGTTACTCTACAAGAAGATATGTCAAAGAAATAATCAATCTTCCCATGTTTTCTTCCGCCTGCTACTTCTATAGCTTTTCTTCTTCCTTCCTAATTACAACCCTTAAATAGAATTTGTGCCTCATATCAAATTTACCGAGTATCATAACTCCTCCAAGTGGTAAAGATACCTCAAGACAAATGCTGGGCATAGAAGCCACAGGGCATAAATATGCAAAGAAGTAAAAAGCTAACCTTTTCAAACAATAAGGCTTCTCTCTCACTTACCAACTCTACATTTCCCTGTATGGCCCCGGAAGATGACTGGTTAGCCAGAGACGGGTAAGATTCCTCAAGGGAGGAACAACCTAAGACAGGCACAGTCGCAGGGGGGTCATCAGGTGAGAAATTGGGGATCAACAGAGGTGAGGCTTAGAACCTCACCCCCCCGTTCTGAGAGAAATCTTCTGCATATGTGGATGTTTTATTGCCCTTGTCTAGCTTGGATTAACACATAGTCTACAGGCACACACCTGATCATCTACATTTGCTCTCTTACAACACTAAACTATGTTTTCTACCTTTATGTTGTATCTACCTACCACTTCAGCATTTTATTAAAAATAATAAAGAGAGAAATGTGGTATCCACATATAAATCAAATATAAAAATCAAATGTGTATTCATATTTGAACTGACTGTTTATAGTTCATAATGCATGAGCAAAACTAAAAGTTTCTGTGATGACTGCCCTTGTACTGTTCACCATGTAACTTAGTCACTATGTAAGAATTTGTTCTCCATGTAAGAACTTGTTTGTTATGCCTCAGAAGATTGGAGACTGACGAAAATTAGGCTTGGGGTGGATTAATGATTGTGCATTGAGCATTGACTCCCCTATACAGAATTTTATTGTCGTTAACAACCATTTGATCAATAAATATGAGAGATGCCCTCACAAAAAAAAAAAAAAAAAAAAAAAAAAGGACAGACTTCCAATGGTAAAATAAATAAGTAACCGGGATGTAATGTATAGCATAAGGAATATAGTCAAGATATTGTAACAGCTTGGTAGGGTGATAGCTGGAACCTAGAATTATGTATATAAATGTTCTACCACTGTGTTGTACACTTGAAACTAATGTAATGTAATACTGTGCATCAACTACCCTTTAATAAAAAATAATTATTAAAAAAAAAAAAAAAAAAAAAAGAATTTAGATAGAGAACCTGCTCTAGGAAGGAGCCATCAGCAATAGATAAACTGTATTATACTTTGAGTCAGGTATGGTAGACAGAGTAGCCCAGCTAAGCCGGCTTGATCAAAGTCCTCTCTGTGTCCCATTGTGTCTGTGTGGTCCAGCAAACATTTGTTTAATAAGCACGTACTCTTTTTCATTTTCCTATGAATTGCTTTCATTTCCTTTGAAGTCCCAGACTCCTGCCCCCTGCTCAGGATGACATAAACACCTCATTTTGCCTGACTGTCTTTGGAATCTCATGTCTGTGTGGATTCCTCATATATACAAAATTAAATTTTATCTTCTCCTGTTAAAAAAAAAAAAAAAAAAAAAGGCAAACTAGAGGAGGTAAACAAGATGGAGGCATGAGATATGAGGCAGAAACTTCCTCCCAATACCACATATAATGCGAAAATACACCAAATACAACTAATCCTAAAAGATCAACTGGAAAGAAGACAGCAACAGACAGCCTACATATGGGGAAAAGAAGAGACCTCAAGGAAAAGGGTAAAGCAGCAAAGCTGTGATCCTGTGGGACCCAAGCCCTCCCCCAACCCCATCTCACAGGCAACAGGAAAAGAAACGGAGCAGGGAGGGAGTACAAGCCCAGAACTGCTAAATACCCACCCCTGGAGATCTACTAGGGGAGCAAGATCCCACATTACATGGTGCTCTGGAGATTAGAGGGGTTGGAAAGCAAAGACAGGGAGAATACTCAGAGACAGATTCCAGCTGCTTGTGGAGAACAGGTACCCACAACTGGCTGTCTATGACAAGAGAAAGGCAGGCACTTTGAAAGACTTCCCAACACTCAGAGGGCTGCTAAAGGGGCAAGGATTACACAGAGTTTGCTGCTCAGGAGAAAGGACAGGTGGACAAAATTGTCTGGGTACACTCAGCCCAGAAAGTTGGGAACTTTCAGGAGCTTCACCCGCTCCATCCCCTGGCTGGCAAAATACTGCCGAGGCCCCCCATTGCAATATGCAGCCTGGCGCTCCTTCCTCCCTGGTGGCACCGGTTGGCAAACCTGCTGTTCCCATCACACCAGACCAGCAAAAGGGCAGACCTGCCTATGGAAGCTACAAGGGCATAGCATAGAGGGTCCTCCCTGTGCATTCAGCCCACTGGCTCTGGCAGTGGAGGCAGGTACTGCAGCCAGGTACCAGGAAAGAGCTCTTACCTCCTGATAGGCACCAGTGCTGTGTGCCTGCAACCCCCAACATTGCTCCAGGTGCCGGGCAGCTCCAGAGAGAAGAGATTCTGGGCACTAGAGGGTGCCACCTAAACAAAGTTATTATTCTATACTAATTATTAGGAATATGAACAGCAAAAGAAGCTGATACAAACAAAAATCCCTCAACACCAGAAAGAGGGCTAAGTGAAACTGAAATCAATATTCCTGATAAAGATTTCAACAGAAAAATCATAAACGTGCTCATGGAGCTACAGAAAAATATTCAAGAACTTAACGAGGAATTCAAGAAAGAGATACAAACTTTGAAAAACACAGTATCTGAAATGAAACCTACAATGGAGGGAATTAAAAAAAGATTAGATGGAGTAGAGGAGAGAGTAAATGAAATAGAAATTAGAGAACAAAAATACAAAGAAGCTGAGGCACAGAGAGAAAAAAGGATCTCTAGGAATGAAAGAATAATAAGACCTGTGTGACCAATCCAAAAGAAACAATATTCACATTAGAGGGGTACCAGAAGAAGGAGAGAGAAAAAGGGATAAAACATCTCTTTGAGGAAATAATTGCTGAAAACTCTCCCAAACTGGAGAAGGAAACAGTCTCTCAGGCCATAGAAGTGCACAGATCTCCCAACACAAGGGACCCAAGGAAGACAACACCAAGAAAATATAATAATTAAAATGGCAAAGATCAAGGCAAGAACAGAGTATTAAAAGCAGCTAGAGAAAGACAAAAGATCACATACAAAGGAAAATCCACCAGGCTATCATCAGACTTGTCAGCAGAAACCATACAGGCCAGAAGGAAGTGGTATGATATATTTAATGCAATGAAACAGAAGGGCCTCGAACCAAGAATACTGTATCCAGCAAGGTTATCATTTAAATGCAAAGGAGGGATTAAACAATTTCCAGATAAGCAAAAGTTGAGGGAATTACTTCCCACAAACCATCTCTATAGTGTACGTTGGAAGGACTGCTATAGATGGAAGTGCTCCTAAGGCTAAATAGCTGTCACCAGAGAAAATAAAACCACAGTAAAGGAAGTAGACCAAATAATTACTAAGCAAATGAAAAATTAAATCAACTACCAACAAAGTCAGTCAAGGGATACACAAAGAGTACAGAATAAGACATCTAATATATAAACAGTGGAGGAGGAAGAAAAAGAAGCAAGAAGAAATAAAAAGAACATTTAGATTGTCTTTGAAGTAGTGTACTGAGTTAAGTTAGACTGTTAGATAGTAAAGAAGCCACCTTTGAACCTTTGGCAACAATGAATTTGAAGCTGCAATGGCAATAAGTACACATCTATCGATGATCACCCTAAATGTAAATGGACTGAATGCACCAACCAAACACACAGAGTTGCAGAATGAATTAAAAAAAAAGACCCATCTATATGCTGTCTACAAGAGACTCACTTCGAACCCAAACATACACAGACTAAAAGTGAACGGATGGAAAAATACTTCATGCAAATAATAGGGAGAAAAAAGCAGGAGCTGCAGTACTTGTATCAGACAAAACAGACTTCAAAACAAAGAAAGTCACAAGAGACAAAGAAGAACATTACATAATGATAAAGAGGTCAATCCAACAGGAGGATATAACCATTATAAATACCTGTGCACCCAACATAGGAGCACCCAAATTATGTAAAACAAATACTAACAGAATTAAAGGGGGAAAAAGAATGCAATGCATTCATTCTAGGAGACTTAAACACACCACTCACTCCAAAGGACAGATCAACCAGGCAGAAAATAGGTAAGGAGACAGAGGCACTGAACAACACATTAGAACAGATGGACCTAACAGACATCTACAGAACTCTCCACCCAAAAGCAGCAGGATACACATTCTTCTCAAGTGCCATGGAACATTTTCCAGAATAGACCATATACTAGGCCACAGAAAGAGTCTCGGTAAATTCAACAAGACTGAAATTGTACCAACCAGCTTCTCGGACCACAAAGGTATAAAACTAGAAATAAATTATGCAAAGAAAATAAAAAAGACCACAAACACATAAAGGCTTAACAACATGCTCCTAAATAATCAATGGGTTAATGACCAAATAAAAACAAAGATCAAGCAATATATGGAGATAAATGAAAACAAAACTTAACACCCCAAAATCTGTGGGACTCAGTGAAGGCAGTTCTGAAGAAACCTTACCTCAAGAAAGGTAAAGGCTTACCTCGAGAAAGAACAAGCCCAAATGAACAGTCTAAATTCACAATTAATGAAACTAGAAAAAGAAGAATAAATAAGGCCCAAAGTCATCAGAAGGAGGGATGTAATAAAGATCAGAGGAGAAATAAATAAAATTGAGAACAATAAAACAATAGAAAGAATCAATGAAACCAGGAGCTGGTTCTTAGAGAAAATAAACAAAATATATAAACCCGTAGTCAGACTTAACAAGAAAAAAAGAGAGTGTACACACATAAACAGAATTAGGAATGAGAAACGAAAAAATCACTACAGACACCATAAAAATAAAAGGAATTAATAGAGAATATTATGGTAAATTAAATGCTAACAAATTGGATAACCTAGAAGAAATGGACAACTTTCTAGAATAATATTCCAAGACTGACCCAGAAAGAAACAGAAAATCTGAACAGACCAATTACCAGCAATGAAGTTGAACTGGTAATCAAAAAATAATGTAAGAACAAAATCCCTGAACAAGATGGCTTCACTGCTCAATGTTATAAAACATTTGGTGAAGACCTAATGCCCATCCTCCTTAAAGTTTTCTAGAAAGTAGAAGAGGGAATACTTCCAAACTCATTCTATGAGGCCAGCATCACTCTAAAACCAAAACCAGGCACAGACACCACACACAAAAAAAATTACAGACCAATATCCCTGATGAACATAGATGCAAAATTCTTAATAATAAAACATTAGCAAACCAAATTCAAAAACACATAAAAAAGATCATAGTATTTATTCAGCAATGCAAGGACAGTATAAAATTTGAAAATCCATCAACATGGACATCAACAAAAAGGACAAAAACCACATGATCATCTCCACACATGCTGAAAAAGCATTCAACAAAATTCAACATCCATTCATGATAAAAACTCTCAACAAAATGGGTATAGAGGGCAAATAACTCAACATAATAAAGGCCATATATGACAAACCCACAGCAAACATCATACTTAACAGCAAAAAGCTGAAAGCTTATCCTTTAAGATCAGTAACAAGACAAGGATGCCCACTCTTCCCACTTTTTTTCAACATAGTACTGGAGCTCCTAGCCATAGCAATGACACAACAAAAAGAAATAAAAAGCATCCAGATTGGTAAGGAAGAAGTTAAACTGTCACTGTTTACAGGTGATATGATAGTGTATATAAAAAACCCTAATGAATCCACCCCAAAACTAGAATAACTGAATTCAGCAAAGTTGCAGGATACAAAATTAATATACCAAAGTCTGTTGCATTCCTATATACTAACAATGAACTAGAAGAAAGAGAAATCAGGGAAACAATTCCATTTACAATTGCATTAAGAAGAACAAAATACCTAGGAATAAACCTAACCAAGGAGGCAAAAGACCTATACCCTGAAAACTACAAGACATTTATGAGAAATTAAATTCACCAATAAATGGAAATACATCCCATGCCCATGTCAAAACAGCCAACCTGCCTAAAGCAATCTACAGATTCAATGCAATCCCTATCAAAATACCAACAGCATTCTTCAACAAACTGGAACAAATAGTTCAAAAATTCATATTGAACCACAAAAGACCCCGAATAGCCAAAGCAATCCTGAGAAGGAAGAATAAAGCAGGGGGGATAATGCTCCCCAACTTCAAGCTCTATGACAGAGCCACAGTAATTAAAACAATTTGGTACTGGCACAAGAACAGACCCATAGATAAATAGAACAGAATAAAGAGTGCTGATATAAACCCAAACATATACTGCCAATTAATATACAATAAAGGAGCCATGGATGTACAATGGGGAAATGACAGCCTCTTCAATAATTGGTGTTCGCAAAACTGCACAGCTACATGTAAGAGAATGAATCTGGATTATTGTCTAACTCTATACACAAAAGTAAACTCAAAATGGATCAAAGACCTGAATGTAAGTCATGAAACCATAAAACTCTTAGAAGAAAACATAGGCAAAAATCTCTTGAATATAAACATGAACAACTTCATGAACATATCACCACGGGCAAGGGAAACAAAAGGAAAAATGAACAAGTGGGACTATATCAAACTAAAAAGTTCTGTACAGCAAAGGACACCATCAGTAGAACAAAAAAGCATCCTACAGTATGGGAGAATATATTCATAAATGACATATCTGATAAGGGGTTGACATCCAAAATATACAAAGAGCTCACACACTTCAACAAACAAAATGCAAATAATCCAATTAAAAAATGGGCAGAAGATCTGAACACTCCTCCAAAGAAGAAATTCAGATGGCCAACAGGCACATGAAAAGATGCTCCACATCGCTAATTATCAGAGAAATGCAAATTAAAACCACATTGAGATATCACTTCATACCAGTTGGGATGGCCACCATCCAAAAGACAAACAACAACAAATGTTGGTGAGGATGTGGAAAAAGGTGAACCCTCCTACACTGCTGGTGGGAATGTAAATTAGTTCAGTCATTGTGGAAAGCAATCTGGAGGTTCCTCAAAAAACTCAAAATAGAAATACCATTTGACCCAGGAATTCCACTCCTAGGAACCTACCCAAAGAATACAAGTTCCCAGATACAAAAAGACATGCACACCCCTATGTTTACTGCAGCACTATTTACAATAGCCAAGAAATGGAAGCAACCTAAGTGTCCATCAGTAGATGAATGGATAAAGAAGATGTGGTACATATACACAATGGAATATTATTCAGCCATAAGAAGAAAACAAATCCTACCATTTGCAATAACATGGATGGAGCTAGAGGGTATTATGCTCAGTGAAAGAAGCCAGGTGGAGAAAGACAAGTACCAAATGATTTCACTCATCTGTGGAGCATAAGAAGAAAGCAAAAACTGAAGGAACAAAATAGCAGCAGATTCACAGAAACCAGTAAGTGACTAGCGGTTAACAAAGGGAAAGGGACTGGGGAGGGTGGAAGGGGAGGGAGGGAGAAGGGGATTAAGAGGCATTATGATTAGCACACATGTAGGGTCACAGGGAAGACAGTATAACACAGAGAAGAGAAGAGAAGTAGTGACTCTATAGCATCTTATTAGCTGACGGACAGTGACTGAAATGAGGTTTGTGGGGGGGACTTGATAATGTGGGTGAATGTAATAATCACAATGTTGCTCATGTGAAACCTTTATAAGATTGTATATCAATGATATCTTAAGAAAAAATAAATAAAACAAAAAAGCAAATGAAAGCTTTCTCATCTATAGCCTAAATAGCCACAGCAGGGTATAGAGGGTAAACGAACACTCAGATGGTGAACTAACTTAAGAGTTGAGAGCACCCAGTCAAACTAATATTTGTGAAAGGTTTAAGTGCTAGAAATTACTGGAAAGTCAAAATGAATATAGCTTTAAAACATAATAATTAACAAAATTTTTGACTGAGGTTGTTCTGCACCTAATCTATAGCTATTTTTCAGAAAGAATTATAGGATAAGAAATTTATGGTTATAAATATAAAAACTAGGAAACCTGAACAAAGCCCTATACTGTATTTGACTATGACAAAATGCAGGCCTGGCAGTTTGAATTATGCCCTTTGGTAAAGAAAGAACTGTACTTTAAAATAAAAAACGGCACCCAACTAACAGGGCTATTTTTCTGAAACTTCTAAATACAAAAAGCAGCCAAAAACATTGTAAATATTGTAGTATGAAACTGCATAAAATATTGATATGTCTTTTGACATATCAATGTCAAAAAAATTTGAAATTAGGGCTCCCCCAGGGAACTAACGACACTGCCACCACATGGTGGCATGACATCAAAATTGTAGGCCCAGTTTTCTGTGTAGTAAATCTTTCCCAGGTTGGCTGATTTGGAGAGAAACAGTTATGAATGAAGAATGGCTGTCACAAACCTGTAAATCATATAAAGTATAAAAGAGTGATTTGTGTATAGCACAAGGAATTCTATAGCTCTTGAGTCAGGCTTCTCACACTTATCCAGCCAAGTACCTCTAACAGCAAAAAAGAGTAATTAGTAGGGCAAGATTTTGAAGCCTTGCTCAAAGTTACCTACTGCAGAAGGAAAACAAACAGGCAAAGATAAAAAATATATCTCTGAAGTCAAGTCCTGTCATAAAAATTTATGCAAGTTTCAAAGATGTAATATTAACTATTATAATTTTTATCATTTTAAATTATTCACCAGTAAAAATCCTTAGTTTATGTACTTCACTCATCCACCACTGACAGCCAGCTTTTTGGTCAATCTTGACAAACATATTTAATTCTTGATCATATGAGACAATGGAGAGAAGTAATAAGAACGTTCATTTTAAAAGACAGGACTTTTAAGTGTACAAAGATACAATTCTTCAGACCTGGTTGCATCTTTAAAGCCTTTCTTTATAAACAGAACTCCAACTCTGCTCAGAGTGTGGCAATGTTCTGAGAGAATGGGTCTCCTTGCGGTCCCAGAGGATGAACCATGATGGCTTACCCTGCAGTGCAAGCATGTACCTCAGACCTAGCCCAGTGAGACATAAAGGGAAACCTATGTGGGAAAGGGGATATTCTGGGACTTTCTTCCTCGATAAAAAGATAGACCGAGGTAAAAGAAGGAAGTTCATCTTTCTTTCTGCTTTGGACATTGTCATGGGAAGATATAGTAGCTGTGGTAGCTACTTGTATCCCAAAATGGGAAATAAAAAATATCAGAGAAGTCAGTCCAGACCTTTAATACCAATGTCTGGTGAGATTAACCAATCCTGAAAGAGCCCAGCTCCAAACCTCTTATGTAAAATAAAGAACCCTTATTCTTTAAGCCAATTGGGATCTACTTTTGTTATTTGTAGCTGAAAATATCCTGATTCATGTATAAAAAAAATAAAGTATATTTATCCAAATGTCACCAGTAATTAGTTTTACATGAAAAGATTACAAGCGACTTAATTTCCTATCATTTTTCCTACAATAATTTAGATTTATTAGAAAAAATGCAGATGTCAATATTTTTACTTATTACCCCAATATGTAGTTAGTATGGCTTGAAAAGTTCTTACTTGCCACTGTCATGGTGGAGATACAACTCTGAAGTAAGCTAACAGTGAAGAAAACATGTATAACCCATGGTAGACACCATACCGACACTAATATAAAGCTGACTACTACATTAAATGCCTTGTAAGGAGGGAGTTGTTAAGGATAAGGAATTATGGGCTGAGATTCTTTGAATGTTCACAGCATTATTTAATCAGTAGAGCTTTGACTACATTGGGATGTGGTTTGCCAACTGGCAAGACTATTTCAGGTATGGACAGACTATGCACCAGCTCTGGGGATAGGAAGGTAGTCTAAGAAAAAAATGGTCTTATGTGCTGAAATGAACCTATAAAGTTGAGCAGCATTTCCCAAAGTGTGTTCCATGGAACATTAATCCTTCATGAAAATGAGTCAGGTACAATTTACAATGCATGCTGGCACAATAAACATTCTAAGAACTCACATAAACTAGTTTTATCTTTGTTAACCCAGGATCCCCCAATTCCTTTGATTACAGAACTCCCCTTTTAAGTAACACCTATTATATATCCATTCCACAGATTACTTTGGGTAATGCAGAGCTAGTGTCCAGCAAAATATAATTTAGGTAAAGTGGTGGTACAAAGACATAATGGAGTTTAAAATTCAGGTTTAGTTATTCTTTATATCTGATGCTGCTGAAGCTCAATGCCCCAAAACTGAAATTACTACAATCATGACTACTTAATGGAAATCATCTTTACTGCTGTATATTGTAGACTAGAAAGGGAAAAAAAGCTATGGGCCAGGGAGGAAAGTTCCCAAACCAAGTACACAATATTTGGGACTGACACTAGGCAGTGCTGTATCGATCCATGCACTCATTCAACCACATTTATTATGTCTCTATGTGTCTCAGGAAGTGCATTCCATGCTGAGGTTAAAACATTATTAAGATATCCCTGCCATCAAACATTGTCTGCCATGGAAATAAGGCACATAAAGACTTCACTCTATAAAATAAATATATGTAAGAGAGTCAAAGCACAAAGAAGTACTGAATTTTGCTGAGGATGGAGATAAACTTCCTAGAAGAAAAGATTTGTGAGGTGGGTCTTAATAGATACATGTCTCTGGTTAATGGACAGATTGGTGTTTGTTAGATGAATAAAAAGAGCTAGCCAGCCAAAGCATGTTAAAAAGCAAACATATAAAATGAATGGCATTCAGGAAGCTGTAAATGATTTAGTATAACTGGTGTGTAAGGCTAGAAAAGGGACAGCAGGTTAAGAGACTGGCCAGTTACAGAGTGCCTTAAAGCCAGGCTGAGGAATCTGGATTTCATTATGCAGGATTGGGAAACCATCCAAAGAGCATTAAAGATAACTACTACTGCAGATGGGAGAAAGTGAAGACTGGAGACAGGGGGACCAATGAAGACACTAATTCAAAATTCTGGGCCAGAGATAATGAGGTCTAAGGCTAGACAGTGGCAATGGGGATAGGAAGGGAGGGAGAGATTTGAGAAATATCAGTAGGTAGAATCAACAGAGGTTTGTAACCAACTGGATAGAGAGAAAAGGGAAGGAAAAAAAAATCTAAGACAACTTCCAGGTTTCTGGTTTGGGTGACTAAGTAGATAGTCATTCCAAACTCTAGAAGACACGGGGAGCAGGTTTGGATAATGAACTGAGTTTTGAACATAGTCAATGTGAGCTGCCTGTCAACCATTCAAGAAGAGATGCCTAGTGGGTAGCTGAATACATGGGTATGGAGCTCAGTGCAGAGGTATAGACAGGAGACTAAAAACTGGGGAATCCAAAGTATGTAGGTGGCAATGGAAGCCATAGGAGTAGGTGAGACTTTTCACAAACAAACAGAGAGCAAGAAGGAAGAGACTGAGGACAGAATGCTGGGGAGCCCTAGCATGTCAAGGGTAGTCAATGGACTTGAGTTACTTTTCCATATTTCAAAAATCTTAACAAGAAATACATATGTACATAAAACAGGGCCAAGGAGGCTAGCTAAAATCTCATGACTGGTAGTTCTAAAAGGTAGTTCTTAAAAAAATAAGACTCTAGTGAACAGAATAAACAAATCCTTTTTTATAATTAGGGTGACTGGGGCATTATTTTAAAGCCTAGATTTGTATCAATTAAGTATGTTATCACTAGTTATTTCACATCCATTTTTCTTACTGGTGTCATATATATCTCTGGCTTAAAAAAATGGGAAAACAAAAATTCAAAATGCAATGGGAATGAAGTAATAAGAGTGATGAACCTAAAACAGGGCCTTGATAATAGTTCGGAAAACACCAGACTCGAGTTATTACAGGAATGAAACTGGGACAAGTATAAGAAATATAACTAAAGATAACTGATGATAATTGGTAATGGATTATATATAAGGTAAAAAGAACCGAAGTTAATCTCCCAATGTGAAGACAGTAAAATTGTGGAGGTGACAGACCTCAGGATGATCTCCATTTTCTATATACTTAGATATATTCAGTTAAAGATAAAGGTCTGGAAAGAATACAGTTTCTTCTAGAGCTACAGACGTTACTCAGATATTGGAATACAGATTAGAACTACTATCTGAGGGAGTAGGTATGGAGAAGGCATTCTTTAGAATGAATCTGGAGGACATAAGAGTGGAGAGAGGGAAAATGTAGTAAATGAAAGTGCAGCAGCCCCCCTAATCCGCGGGGGATGTTTCAAGGCCCCCAGTGGATGCCTGAAACCACGAATAGTACCAAACCCTATATACACTATGTTTTATCCTCTATATACATACCTCTGATAAAGTTTAATTTATAAATTAGGCACAATAAGAGGTTAACAATAACTTGGTAATAAAATAGAACAATTACAAAAACATACTACAGTAAAACTATGGGAATGTGCTTTCTTGCTCCCTCTCTCTCAAAATACCTTATTGTACTTTACTTGTGCTTCTTCTTGTGATGACGTGAGATGATAAAATGCCTCCGTGATGAGATGAAGTCAGGTGAATGACGTAGGTGTGACAGCGTTAGGCTACCACTGACCTTCTGGTGATAGGTCCGATGATTTGCTTCCAGACCACGGCTGACCAAGGGTAATTGAAACCGTTGAAAGCGGAACCACAGGTAAAGGGGTCGACTATAGAATGGCCAGAGGAAGCTTCATTCTCAAAAGTAAAGAGCTTTAGGAGAGAGTCAGCCTCACCAACACTGGTAGAAGGAGAGGTTATGAGGAGAGCTAGCAAGAGGAAAGGTGCCGAAAACCTTCAGCACTGGCACCACAAGCAGTGAAACCTGGGAGAAAAAATGGAGGCAGCAGCCTTACTGAACAAATTGAGAGTTCACTGCCTCTTCTCTATTCTATAATAGCACCTGCTTATTTCTCTTTTGCTGAACATGTTAATTAATTGTAATACAATTTATTTATGGTCTCGTCTCTGCATTAAAGTATGAATTCACTGAGTATATGCTAATTCGAGTACCGAGCGAGAGCACAAGAATTTGTGGAAGGGTTGAATGGTTCCCCATTCTACTCAGGGTAAAAGCTTTGCAACAGCAGCATGACCTAACACTGTCTGGCCATCTTCCCCTTTTATTTCTCTGATCTAAGTTCCCACTGCTCCCTTTTATTCTTTCTACTCTAGTCACACCAGCCTCTCTGATGCTTCTTAAACTTACTGGGTATGCTGCTGTCTTAATGTCTTTGCAATGGCTGTGTTCTCTGTGCAGAGAGTCTCTCTATGGATATTCTTCCCCATGATATTTACAAGGCTAATTCCCTTTCCTCCCTCATTTCACTTTCTCAATAAAGTCTACTCTGACCACTCTATTTTAAATCTGCACCGTAACCCCCAACTCTAGTATTACTTTAAATGTTTCATGAACTGTACCCAACACTTTTTCATACAATACACAGTTTGCTTAGTGATTATGTTTGTTGTTTGATGTTTTCTCCCTCCACTGAAATACAACCTCCATAAAGGCAGGGATCGTTACCTGCTTTTCTCACTGACCCATGTCCCAAATGCCCAGAACAGTGCCTGGCCCAGAGCAGAGGCTCAAAAAATACTTCTTGAATGAGTATAACAGATGAATCACAGGGACAGACAGAAAATGAGAGTCTATCAAAAGGGAGGGTGATACTTCTCAGCATTGTGAGTATCTAAGGATATTGCAAATTCAGCTATTTAAAAAATCTAGAGGAGGAAGAAAAAGCTGATAAGGAGGAAGTCAATGGAAAGCATAGAGACTTGCCACAGGTATGACTGTGGCCTTGGAGAAGAAAGTAGGAATATGGATGGGGAAGAATAAATGGACACCTCTAGGTGAGAAAGTTGGAAAAGCGAAAACCTGATGCCTTGCAATCTCTTCCATCAAGCAGAATGCAATATCAAAACTCCTAAAAAAACGCGGAATTTCACTTAAGAACTACAGTAATGAAGTCGCTTTGTAATTTAGCCTACTAAGAGCAGAAATGAAAAGCTATTAACTGTTCACGTTTTTGATATAGATGTGAGCTTAAAGAATCTACAAAAATAAATCTTTTCTTGTCTGGGAAAAACTACGAATGATAAATCAAGAATAGGATTATCAGAATTTCTGGTGGGGACTTTTGTTCCTTACTGAAAATTATTTGAAGAGATTATGTCCAATATAACAAAGAAAGAAATTTCACTAAGAAAAAGTGGCTTGATTTTGATATATTATTTCTCAAGGTTTTATTTCCTAAGAAAAGAGGTCTTACTTCCTAAGACAGAGCAAGCTAGAAGAAAGGCACTGAAAGCATTACAGATTGGCACCAGAAGCAGTGAAGTCCATTTTGGAACATTAGTCAGGCATAATTACTGAAGTTTTAATATGGTGATTATGCCATTAGATGATTACCTTCTGGCTTACAATGGGAAAACAATGAAATTCTTCTGCTCTCCTCATTAACAAAGGTTAGGGAGTTTTGATGAGAAAGAGGTAAACACAAATTTTAACTAAAGAAAAAGTTAATTATCTTCTATAAAGCTAACATTTAAACAAACCGAACATAAACTGACAATCCCAACTAAAAGTAAATAATATCACTCTAAGAGTTTTTGTTGTCACATTCTTTTTCAATTTTTTTTCTTCCTTCATGCATTTAAAATCTTGACAAAAAAAAGATTGATTTAAAATCAATGACAAGAGCAACAAACTACAAATACAGTCTCCCTGTACTCTCTACTGTCAAAATAGTCCCTTACCTATTATACTAGCTCCCACGGAGTACCCCAGTGAGCCAAACCCCGTACAGGATATGTTATGTACACTAATCTCTTTGGAGGTTTTAACAGTGTCATTTTACATAAAGAGATTCAGAAAGATTAGGTAGTTTGACGACGTAGTAAATAGCAATATTGCTGGCTGAATTCAGATCACCTGGACAACAGGGCCTTTGCTTTCTACTGAGAATCCTGGCCCTTTAGCATCATACTAATACATTTAATTTGTCAACATTTTAAATACTAGTAAACAATACCCAGTATAATTTGAAGTGAACTATCCACAAAAACCCCACAAAACCCTGTATTTTATATAGTTATTATTATATAATAAGCTATATAGCATATACTATACTTAGTTAAGATTAATACTTTGAAACAATGTATTAGAGTAAAATGGCATCTTTGACTAAGAACCTTTCAGCACAGAAACTAAAATTCCTGAAAGAAATAAGAACCTCTGGCATTTGAAAATAAGTAGAAAAACCTCAAGCAGACAATATTTATAGAAGTATAAACATTTACCAATGAAAATGTATTTATACAGCAAAACCGGCAAAATAGGGATTAGCTATACAATAAAATTGCCCAACTTTTCCATATCTCAAGGAAAAATATCAAAACACAAATATTATCTGTTGTTTATAATATTACAATCCTGCTTCAATCTTGTAACCAAAGGGGGAAAAAAAATCAAAGATAAAGCAGTGTTTTCTGTATAACCTAGGTATTCATAGAGAATAGACTACATTATCATTAACATTTTATTATCTGATCAATGGTGTTGCAGTTATCAAAATATATACACCCATAAAATAACATTGTATTTATATAGTTATGCCTGCAGTTGACCTTGTTGGTTGACTGACTCACCTGATCCCCTTCCAGCCTCCTTCCTACCTTACCCATTTCCACTCCAGATTTCCTCTACTAGCTAAAGGGGACAGTGTGACACTGTTTCAGCCTGTAAAAGTCAAGCAAACATCTATTGGAAAGCTTCTGGAAAAGCTTTTGTTTTCTTGCTAAGAGAGACAGACATTCCAGTAACTTCCCTTCCCCTCTTCTACACCATTCTTCAGAGCCATCTCGTGACTGTAAAGAAAGGCAAAGGCAGTCACAAAGATGCTGATTCCGATTATCACTGGCTCACCTACCTCTGGACTTTACATGAGAAAAATAAACTTCCATTTAAGTCACTGTTTGTCAGATATTCTATTACTCGCAGACAAAAGCATCCTTTATCAAACATGTTACAGAACTTTAAAGCTGAT
This sequence comes from Manis pentadactyla, assembly GCF_030020395.1. Lineage (NCBI taxonomy): Eukaryota > Metazoa > Chordata > Mammalia > Pholidota > Manidae > Manis > Manis pentadactyla. The sequence continues at coordinate 24,848,088 of NC_080019.1, read as the reverse complement.
CAGAACATGGATTAGGAGCTGGTCAGTTGCCTGATACGATCATTCATTCATTTGTTCAAATGGTTAAATGCTTACTTTATTTCAGGCTTAGTGTTAGGTTTCAGGGAAAGAAACTTGAAGATTAAAAAAAGTATCTCTGAGTTTGAGGCACTCATACTTAACATGAAAGAGAGAGAGGTGTAAATATGACAAGTAAACCTCAATGATAGCACAAAGAGGAACCAAGAAATGCTTTTTGTTGTTGTTGTTGCAGAAGTCAAAGTCTAGGTTAAAGTCAGAAAACCGTAAGACCAGCCAGAACCAGTCCTGCTCTGTCCTCTCCAAATGATAAATGGAAAACAGGCAAGGAGGGAGAGATCTGGAAAGAAAGCAAGAATGTCAGACACTGGTGAGGTTTTCTGGTAAAGGCCCTGAACTACCCACTCTGGTATTTAAGATCAGTTGCAACTACAGGTGAGGAGGGCAGCTACAGAGCCCCTTGAAGATCTGGAGCGCACAGGGATTGAGAAACCTAGCACTTCCTGAGAGGAAGCAGCCTCCAGGTATTGTCCGCATCATGGTAGTACAGGAGGCGGAAAAAAGCACTCTTGCCCATGTTACCTGAAGCAGAGTGGGCCTGCAACAGCTCCACCTCATACAGACTTAGATGGTCTGAGAGAGTCGGCAGAAACAGAGTGGGGGTACCTATGCTGGAGAAAACGAGAGAAAGTGTAGACCTCAGGAGGAGATGAAAATGCAATGCTGAGGACCAGTAAACAGGACCCCTGCTATTTCAGGTGATGCCAGCATGGAGGGACAATGATGCCTGCCCACCAGACGCATGATGGTCTCAATGATGCCAGCCTGGGTAAATGCTGAGGACCAGACTCTCCTGCCAAAACCATGGCTACGCAGGCCAGAAGGCAGATGTTCACCCTTTAGAGAAAGTGGGCCACTGGACAGGGAAGAATCAAAAATTGGTTGGATTTACCCCAATCTATTGTGTGTTTATTGAGAAATTCCTAAGGCAACTGAAGTTTGTCACTACCAGGTGTAATGGGCTGAAATTTGAAATGCGGTTTAATCTTTGCATATGTGAATTTACAGCCTAAGCGTTTATATTGCTATGTAAGTTTCCTATATATATTTTGTCTCAAAAAAATGTTATCGTTGTCATCATCTATGCTACCTGAACTTGACTTTCAGAGAATATAGACAGCATGTGCTACACACACACACACACACACACACACATATATCCACACACACATAAAGACAGGCAACAAAGGAGAAACCTATGTTTGGATAAAAATTACCCTGCTTATTTTAAAATCTGAACTTTATAGACTCAAAGTGTAATCTGACTGGAAATCACCAAGGATTGGAGATTCTACCTCCTAAACGTCTCCCCAGTCTATTTTCCCCAACCCTATGACCAGTGTCTTAGCTCAAAAGTTCATCATCTCCTGGCTGGACAATTTCACAGTGCACACATCCATGTATCTTCCATACTGCCACAGAATCATCTTTCTAAAATGGCTCTGATCAGCTCACTTCCCTACTTAATCTTCCTCAACTTAGTAACACAAAGGCTGTCATTATCCGTATCTGCCTAGCAATCCAGCTATAGTTCATTCATCCTTCATACACAAAATTCAAGAATCTCTCATACAGTATGCAGCTCTACAAGCAACTGAACTTTGCACATAACAAAAGCTAAAGAACTTACTATGTATTAGTCATTGTAAGCAGTATGTACTACACATTTGTCACAACTACCCTGTGAAGTAGGAAATATTATAACCACTTTACAGATGAGAAAACTGAGGCACTAGAGGCTTCCAATAAACAGAAGTTAGATTTGACTCCAGAAAGTCTGGGTCTACAGAGTTCACCCTCTTAAACCATATGCTCCACCTATGGCCTTAACATAGTTGTCTCTGTGCCCAGAATGCCTTTCTCCCTCATGAACTCCCATACATCTTTCCAAAACCAACTCAAATGCCTCCTTCCTTAACTATAAAGCCTTTCCAGAGCAGGACAAACTTTCATCCTTGTTTGTACTTCCATCTTCTTTGGTACTGCATATATCATGCCATATTGCAATGATCTGTTGACATGTGTGTCTCCTCAGCAGACTGTGAGGTCCTGAAGGACAGGAACGAACTAATTTATCATTATGTCCCTCTCATCAGTCACAATGCCTTCCAGAACAAGCATTCAGTAAACATTTACTGAACTGAATGAATTTCAATAGAGGTAATAGCTATTTTTATTCCAAAATATTTCAAACTGTCCCTCAGTTTTGGCAATAAAGAATTCTATACACTCATCTCTAAAAGCTGGCAATAAATCTTTAAATTATCCTGACAGAATCTATTAGTGTCTCCCAAAATCAATGCACTGTACGTAACATCCAGCTCAGTGTGGATTTCAAAATGTAATGCTTATCATACATCAACTCCTAGAAAAATCTGTCCCCCAGACTACCTCCCACTAGTAGGAAGTAGGAAGCAAATCAGAACTTTGATGAAGAACAAAGGAAGACCTCAGCACAAAGAAATAAAAGAAGTATGATCTCCATAATTGTGACCCTTTAATTAAAAAAATCAGTTAAAAATTGCTATGTAGTACTGCAGCACTAATGAAATTCTCAGTCAGTGGATAGTTATTGTTAAGACTAGCTTCATATCCTTTGTTTCCTTTAATTCTCATTCACTTGTCATATATCTGCCTTATGTCAAGAACTGTGCTACAAGTTGACTAAATGATTGGGGCTGAATAAACTAACAATTGTAGAGTGTGGTAAACTGGAGTTAGGTTCAGGGTACTATAGCAGCAAGGAAAAGAAATACCCCAGTCAGAATGGACAGAGCTGGAAGGATGGAGGGTATGCATACAAAAATAAAAGCATATGGGAAATGCTATTCCTTTTGGAAAAAGACTTAAAAATGGGTATTTCAAATCAGTAGTGGTCAGTTATTGCTCGTATTTCCAGGTGACTCTGTCACATCAAACACAATAGTTAAAACATTGCTCTTGCCTAGTCATGTACATGTTATGGGACACCATCCTACACCAGATAGTATAAGCCAAGGTAAATGGAGGAAATCCTTCCCTCAAAGTTGATTGTTCCTTTAGTTTTAAGGCCAAGCTATTTGGAAGGGACAAAAAAAGAGACAGAACCAGAGAAGATGGGAAGAATAATATATCCTAACTAATTTTTACCTTGCTTTTTCATATAAAAAATACTCAGAAAGATCACATACACATGCACACATACATACTCAGATCTCTCTCACTCACAGCACACACACACACACACACACACACACACACACACACACACACACACACACACACACAGACTAAAATGATCACTAAAATCAAAATCAGCAAGTTTCAGTCAAAACTCTTGAAACAGTTATCAAAAAGAAGAAATCATCTCTTGACCTTTAATAATTCTATACATTCTTCATAATACAGAGGAATAACATTTTACTTAGGACTCCCCACAGTACAATTAGCTTTTAAGCTATATAAGCTACATAAAAATTTATAACAAAATCACAACAAAGGCTTAAGAGAAAAGGACCTGGTCATTTCTACTTCCAGTTGAACCAAAATGGCTACTTCTACTATCGACTAAATACCGTAATATATTTTCATATATTTCAGAAGAACTAGCAGCCTTAAACATGCACTATCACCTTCATCTTCTCCACATAACTTTTCTTGTCCATTAAAGTTATTAATTTATGTGAAAAGCCCTCAGGAATGCATCTGTGTCACAGCTATTTAGAGAGGTTAGTTTAACAACTATTTCCTCTACCCTAGTATTAATTCAGCCTTGCAGAAATAAATTACTATATCTTAAATTATTCTCAGCAACCTTAAATGATAATATCTTGCAAACAGAAAGGGGGGAAAGTTTTGCTCAAACTACAATGCACTATTTTATAAGCATGTAATCGAATTTTTTAAAAGCAATCAGGTCAGTAAAAAAAACATTAAAATATTCTGGCAGGAATATTTTCATCTTCTCCTACTTGATGTACATGATAAAATCTAACTAACCACTATGACATCACATAATACGGCCTCAATCTAACTTCCCCTTATTTTCCTATTACTATCCAACAAAAAATTGCATATTCTTTCCAAGCTGCTCACCAACTACCCACTGAATATAATTTGCTTTAAAGCTTTGTTTATTCTGTGGTTACAAGCAAGGAGCATGGAGTCCGAAAGCCTGGATTTGAGTCTTGCTTCCCCATTTACCAATACTGTCACCTTGGGCCAGTTATTTAGCCTCTTGTTGCCTTAATCTACTCATATGTAAAATGAAATTAACAGCATACCTACCTCATACAGTTAAAGAATCAAATAATATAAAGCATGCAAAAGCTCTGCTACGTTCTGAATATTTGTCTCCCCTCACATGTTGAAATCCTAATCCCCAAAGGTAATGTTATTAGTAGTTGGGACCTTTGGGAGATGCTTAAGTCATGAGGGTGAGCCCTCAAGAATGGGGTAAGCCTTATAAAAGGAGGCTCCAGAGAGATGCCAACCCCCACCACGTGAGGATGCACTGAGAAGCCTGTGACCCGGAAGAGCTCTCTCACCTGACCAGCCTCCAGAACTGGACTTGAGCCTCAAGAACCATGAGAAATAAGTTTGTCATTTATAAGCTGCCCAGTCTGTGGTACTTTATTACAGCAGCCCAAATGGACTAAGACAAACTCTTAAAAGTAACCATGGCTGTGCTGAATCAATTTTGGCTATCGTTATAAACATCATCAGTGGCTCCCTCTCTCCCCCACAGGTATCTCCTCCATCCATCTACATCTACTCAACTTTTAGCTCAAAATAATCACTTCTAAGAAGTCTCCTTTAAATAAATGGGTTTATAAAAATCCTGCCATCCTCTAAACTTGTATAACAATTAGGATCCATAGAAAGGCAGTATTTGGTCCTGACCTTACATAAATTAACTATGCTTCCCATAAAAAGTTAATTAACTATCAAGGTATTTATCTTGCTTTGCCAAGTGAAGCATAAATTACCTTAACATGAAATACATATCCTATAATTTCCATATTGGGCAAAGAACTCAGCACAGTGCATGCACAGTGTAAGCACACAGTAAGTATCTGCAGAAGCAGTTAATGCAACACACACACACAACTGATGGCTTGTTTCCTACCTTAGAAAATGTTGAAGAAAAACCTAAATTGTAACCATGAGGTTTTTAGACTGTCTTTAATAGTGATCAACACATAAAACCTAAATGCAGAGGGAAAAAAATGTGTTTCCTGATTTAATTTTCAGACATACTACAAGAACGTCCATCCTCAAGGGACAAGTACATTCCTGCACCTAATTGGAGTCACTGGCAGAACCAAAGCAGAACAGAATGATGAGAAAAAAAAAAAGAAAAAACAAAATTTAGAGTCTCTTCTCTCTATAATCTGGAAGTAATTAACAAGAAATTCAAAAGATGTTAACACTTTATTTTGGCAACATGTTGAACACACAGATCCTGCAGTGCAACCTTGAAGCTGGAATCTGGTTCAGCTCAACATTGACTGAGTGCCTTCTATTTTTATATAAATCCCACCATCTCTTGCAGCATTTTTAATCTCTACTGCTCATTCAGACAGTTATCCTTAGAAACATTTCACTCTTGATTTCACTCTTATATATACATGTCTCATCTTCAGCACAGGTTACAAATCCTTTCTTATAAAGCATGGATCATGACTCCTACTTTTTTAAATTAACTCCAGTATCTGGTAAAATGTTTTGCACATAATAGACCCTCAAATATTTGTTCTGACTGAACAGAAACTTATAGTTGATACTCCTGGGTGAGTACTAATTTAGCTGAATCTGTTGAACCACATACTGAGTGCCTATGTACACCAGGCACTTTACACATATCACTGAATGGGCACCACAATCCTTTAAAGTAGATAAAATCTCTTTTACAAATGGGGAAACTGAGGCTTTAAAGAGCTTAAGAAATTTTTCCAAGATCCTGCAGCTACATGAAGCTGTGATCTCAATCCATGTCTGATTTCTAACTGCTTCTCTTTCCACTAAGCCATACTGCTTCTCTAAAAGAAGTGATCTTGATGACTGGTTAGCCAGAGACGGGTAAGATTCCTCAAGGGAGGAACAACCTAAGACAGGCACAGTCGCAGGGGGGCCATCAGGTGAGAAATTGGGGATCAACAGAGGTGAGGCTTAGAATCTCACCCCCCCTGTTTTGAGAGAAATCTTCTGCATCCGTGGATGTTTTGTTGGCCTTGTCTAGCTTGGATTAATACTTAATCTATAGGCACACACCTGATCATCTACATTTGCCCTCTTACAGCACTAAACTATGTTTTCTACCTTTATCTTGCATCTACCTACCACTTCAGCATTTTATTAATAATAATAATAATAATAATAATAATAAGGGAGAAATGTGGGATTCACATATAAATCAAGTATAAAAATCAAACGAATAATCATAATTGACCTGATTGTTTATAGTTCATGATGCGTGATCAAAACCCAAAGTTTCTGTGATGACTGCCCTTGCACTGTTCACCATGTAAGAACTTTTTCACTATGTAAGAACTTGTTCACCATGTAAAAACTTGTTCGTTATGCTTCAGAAGACTGGAGACTGTTGAGAATTAGGCATGGGGTTGATTAATGATTGTGCATTGAGTCCCCTATACAGAATTTTATTGTTGTTAACAACCATATGATCAATAAATATGAGAGATGCCCTCTCAAAAAAATAAATAAATAAATAAATAAATAAAAATAAAAGTAATGGCTCTTCATCAAAGAATGAAAATAAAAAAAAATAAAAAATAAAAAAATAATAAAAGAAGTGATCTTGAGAAACATGGCTGAGGAGCCTACTATGATATTGACATGTCTTCCCAAATTTCAGTAGAAACTAAAGTAGGTTTAGACCAGTGAAATGGCTGACCTAAAATTAGTTTCTGTAAAAAAAATTTTGAAAACATTTACAGCAAATGTCTTGTGCTATCAATCTTTTACAAACGACATATGAAAATCTCACTCCTCATTTACTTCTGGAGTGCTTAACAAAAGGTATAGAACCTACTGCGTAGGTGTTAGGCTCTGGCTTGACCTTTGATTTCTGAGCAGGTGTGTGAGACTAAGCTTTGACCTCCAGTTTATAAATAGGGGTGAGTAGAAAGGCTGTAAAAAAGATGCACTATACACTATAGTATAACATATTATATATATACATACAATGTACTATAGTATGCTATAGCAAGAATCTTCTCCTTACTTTTATTAAGGTTTGCCAACTCCTCTACTTGCTAAGTAGACTTTATGCTAAATCTAAAGTCAAAGAAATGAAAAATGTACATCTGGCCTTTTTTTCAAAGGCAAAGGGTTTCTTTAGCTTATGAAGTCAACCAAGAAATGCTCAGTCAGCACCTGTTATGTCCAGTGTCAGGCACGAATAACAACTGCCTGGAAGAAGGTAAGATACAACACCAGAAACACTAACCATAAAAAAAAAAAAAAAAGATAAATGGGCTTTCACCAAGATTAAAAACTTCTGCTCTTCAAAAGACAGCTAAGGGAATGAAAAGATGAAAAACAGACTGGGAGAAAACATTTGGAAAGCATTTATTTGATAAAGGATTTATTTATATCCAGAACATGTAAAGAACTGTCTAAACTCAAAACAAAAACAAACAACCCAACTTTAAAAAAAGCTAAAGATCTATACAGAAACTTCATCAATGAAGACATATGACTGACAAATGCACGCAAAGATGCTACATTAGACCTTGGGAAAATAGAAATTAAAACCACAGCAAGATACCGTATACTTATAAGAACGGACCTCATACCACGTATTGATGAGGACATGGAGGGATAAGAAGTCTCAAACATTGCTGGTGGGAATGTAAAATGGCACAAGCACATTGGAGAATAGTCTGGCAATCTCTTAAAAAGTTAAACATATACCTACTATATGATCTAACCATTCCATTCCTAGTTATTTATCCTATATAAGTGAGAATATATGTCCACGCAAAGACTCATACATGAATAGTCACAGAAGCTTTATTTCAAATAACCTGAAACTAAAACAAACAAAAACCCAGTATCTATCAATAAACATACTGCTGCACATCCATATAATGGAATACCACTCAGCAATCAAAAAGAATGATTAATACATACAGTAAGATGGATAAATCTTAAATTATGCTGAGTAAAAGGAGCCAGGAAAAAGAATACAAAGTACATAATTCCATTTATATAAAATTATAGTAAATATGAAGAAATGTATATTGATGGAGAGCAAATCAGTGGCTACGGATGGAGGCAGGGGAAGCAGTGAATGGCAAGATCAAAAGACTGAGAGGGAATGAAGAAAATTTCAGGGGTAATAGGCATTTCAGTCAAGATAGTCATTATCTTGACTGCAGTGACAGTTTCATGGATGTATACAAGTCAAAGTTAATATATAAACTTTAAATATGAACAGTTTTTGTATATCAATTATAGTGATTAAAGCAATTAAAATACCTCAATAAAACTACTTAAAATGTAATTGAAAAGATAAGACATTTTTGCCAAGTTAAAGAATACAAAATCTATGTTATGTATCCTCTAAGATGGCCCCAGTGATCCCTGACTCTTGATATTTATTCCCATGTGTAATCTCTCCTTGAATGTGGACTGGATTTAATGACTTATTTCTAGGGAACAGAATGTGGCAGAGGTGAAGGGATGTCACTTCCAAGATTAAGTTACTTCAGTGGCTTCTGTCTTGGACTCTCCCCACAGACTTGCTCTGAGGGAAGGCAGCTGCCACACTGTGAGCTGTCTATCTGTGGAGAAGCTTGTAATACAAGGAAGGAGGGAGGCCTCTAGCTAAAAGCTATCAAGGAACTAAGGCCCTCAGTCCAACAGCCTTCAAGGAACTGAACACCTCGGCCCAGTAGCCTGCAAGGAACTAAAGCCAACACCCATTATGACTGAGTTTGGAAGTAAATCCTCTCCCTGATGTGCCTTTGATGAGAATGCGGCCCTGGCCAATAGTCTGACTGCAACTGCACGTGAAACTTTTGCCCAGAGTGGTACCTAACTAAGCCATGCCTGAATTCCAGATCCACAGAAAACTTGAGATACCATTTGTTTCTATAGGCCACAAAGTTTGGGCATACACAATGTGTTACACAGCAATAGACAACTAATAAAAGATCTAAGTCATCACATTTATATAAATGAGAGTCTTCAAAGCAATTTTATCCATTTAGAATACATTCAACTACAAATAGAGTATTTGACTAAAACTGTATTCAACAGTCCAGAGGTAACGCAGTCCAAGGCTAGTGCAGCATATCAACATGCCACCATAGACCCAAGTCCTTTTTATCCAGGCTCTGCCATTATTAAGGACTGGGTCTTCATCCAAATGCTTGTTACCTTAGGGTTGCAAATGACCTCATGTCCTTATCATGGAAAAGAAGAGGGAGGGGTTTCACCTTTATCAGGAAAGTGAACTTTCTCAGAAACCTTGAAGCTAGTCTTCTGCTTACATCTCAATTCATCAGAACCCTTAGTTGCAAGGGAGTCTGGAAATATGAGCTTTTTTTCTTCAGTAAGACACATTGCTTCCTCAACAAAGTGTTTTGTTAATAAGGAAGGGGGCAATGTTTATTAGATAGGCAGCTGGCAGTATGTGCCAAAGCAATAAGTGCATTTTATTATGGTAAAACCAAAAATATTACAGGAGCTCAAAGGAGGGCCAGAAAAATGTACACAATGGGAGCCTGAGAAGGTTTCTAAGAGGAGAGATGTTTAGAATTTGGCTAAGATGAAAGCAAGTAAAAGGGAATTCTCAAAGATGTTAAGAGCAAAAATAAAAAACCATAAATAAATGCAAAAAGGCCTAAAAGTAAGTTACTCTGCATAAAGTTTTTAATTGCATAAACTGAGTATTAAAAAACAAGCTGAGTGATGAATATGCATTTGGTTCTTGGCAAAAAAAAAAAAATTCAGCATCATGTTTAAGAGGTAAAACATGGGCAAAGGATCTGAATAGAAATTTCTTCAAGGAAGATACACAAATGGCCAGTAAACACATGAATAGATGTTCAACATCAGTAGTCATCCGGGAAACAGAAATCAAGAGATACCACTTCACACCCACCAGGATGGGTTAGAATTAAAAAGTCAGGCAACAGTAAGTTTTGGAAAAGATGTGAAATTGGAACCTTCATACATTGCTGGTCGGAATGTAAAATGCTGTTGGCACTTTACAAAGAAGTCTGGAAGTTCTTCAAAGAATCAAACGTAATGTTATCATATGACCCAGTAATTCCCAAGAGAAATGAAAACATATGTCCACACAAAAATTTGTACATGAAAGTTTATAGTAATATTATTTACAATAGTCAAAAGGTGGAAACAACTCAAGTGGCCAACAAGTGATGAATGAATAAAAACGTGATACAGCCATACTGTGGAATATTATTTGTCCATGAAAATGAAGGAAGCACTGATACATACAACATGGATGAATCTTGAAAACATTATGCTAAATCAAAGAAGCCAGTCATGAAAGATACACATTATATAATTGCATTCATATGAAATATCCATGAGATTCCTGGGGCTGAGGGAGGCAGGTGGGCTGCTATCCCTACCCTCAAACCACCATCACTTTGCATCTAGATTATTCCAGTAACTTAATCTACCTGTTCTAGCTGCTTCAAAGAAGCCAGTCATGAAAGATACACATTATATAATTGCATTCATATGAAATATCCATGAGATTCCTGGGGCTGAGGGAGGCAGGTGGGCTGCTATCCCTACCCTCAAACCACCATCACTTTGCATCTAGATTATTCCAGTAACTTAATCTACCTGTTCTAGCTGCTTCCATTCTTTTTGTTCACTAGTGGATCAGTGCCTAATCCAAGTCACTAAAACAGTATCTGGCTCACAGAGGACAACAGGTATTAAACAAACTCTCTGTTGCTGTTCTGGCCCCAAGTCCTGTGCTACTTTCCATTTTTTTCTCTTGATTCATTTTGTGGTTATCTATCCATCATGGTAAGAGAGGGAATGCCACTCAGCATCTAAACTCCCTTCCTCTTTTGGGGAAGTGCAGCTGCCTCCACCACAGAAACTAGAAATCCCCATCATTTACACTGCCCCAGGCCCCCTAGCGACTAGAGCATGGGCACACGCCTGGACAATCCCATGCACCTCCCAGGACTGTGACCGGTAGCTGGGACAGAAGGGTTTTGTTTCTTTTGGAGTTTTTTAGTGGCAGCAATATTTAGGTCTTCAGGCAGTGCCAGTGGAATCATTTTCTGAGGTCAGCAAAGTCAACAGAGCTAGGTGCAGTGTTCAGAGCCCTGGGGCAGCAGGCTTTTCACACTCAGGCTTCCTGGCATGATTTTGGCTGTGGTCTAGCTGTGTGCATTCCTTCAGTTCCTCACTACTTTTAGGACCAGGTTTCTCGCCTTTCCAGTGATTCTGCCAGCCCATCCTGTATCTGTCAATCAATTCCTTTTCTGCTCACGTCAGCCAAAGTTAGCTGGTGTTGTTTGTAATAAAATACTGGTTGAAAGGCTGCTTGCTTCCTAGATACATGAATCCAGGGGCAAAATTTTAAAAATTGATGTTTCAGGAGGGTTTCCAGGACAGAAATGCAATTCCACATAACCTCCAAACAGAAAAAAACTAATTTACTTCATTTTCTTCATTAAAGTTTCCTGTTCCTATTACCTTCCAGAATTAGGATCCTTCCCCTCTGCACCCCAAAACAAGTTTATAGCCATTTTCCTTTAAGTCCCATTTCCTGCCCATACTATAAATTCCACATGGTAATTCACTCCATCAATCTTGTAAAAGGATAAAAAATAGTTCATTAAAATGTGATGGAATCTTGCAGTACAGACTAAATACAAGCATACTTCAGAGATATTGTGGGGTCAGTTCCAGATTAAGCAAATAATGCAATAAAGTGAGTCAAATGAATTTTTTGTTTCCCAGCACATAAAAGTTATGTTTACACTATACTGTGGTTTATTAAGTATACAATAGCATTTTATCTAAAAAAAAAAATGTATAAACCTTAATTAAAAAATACCGTATTGCTAAAAAATGCTAACCATCATCTGTGCTTTCAGAGAGCTGGAATCTTTTTTGCTGGTGGAGGTATTGCCTGAATGTTGACAGCCGCTGACTGATCAGTGGTGGTTGCTGAAGACAGGTGGCTTTGGAATTTCTTAAACTAAGACAACAATGAAGTCTGTCACATCAATTGATTCTTCCTTTTACAAATGATTTCTCTGTAGCACATGCTGCCGCTGTGTGACAGCATTTTACCCATAACAGAATTTCTTTCAAAATTGGGAGTCAGTCCTCTCAGATCCTGCCACTGCTTTATCAAATACATTTATGGAATATTCTAAATCTTTTGTTGTCATTTCAACGATCTTCACAGCATCTTCACAAAAAATAAATTCCATCTCAAAAGCTACTTTATTTGCTCATCCATAATAAGCAACTCTCATACGTTCAAGTTTGATCATGAGACTGCAGCAGTTCACCCACATCTTAAGTCTCACTTCTAAATCTAGTTCTCTCCTCAAAGTCATCCATGAAGGTTGTAATTAACTGCTTCCAGACTTCTGATTATATTGATATTTTGACCTCTTCCCATGAATCATAAATGTCCTTAATAGCACCTAGAAGGGTGAATCCTTTCCAGGTTTTCAATTTACTTTGCCCAGATCCATCAGAAGCATCACTATCTAGGGCAGCTACAGCCTTACAAAATGTATTTTTTCAATAACAAGACTTACTCCTTGATCCGTGGGCTACAGAATGCATGCTGTGTTAGCAGGCATGAAAACAACATCAATCTTTTGCCCATCTCCACCAGAGCTCTTTGGTGACCAGGTGCACTGTCAAAGCAGTCATATTTTCAAAGGAATCTTTTTTTCTGACCAGTAGGTCTCAACGATGGGCTTAAAACTTAGTAAACCATGTGCTTATCATCATATTCAGTAAACCAGGTTGTAAACGGATGTGCTGCCATCCAGGCTTTGTTGTTCCACTTTTGGAGAACAGGCAAAGTAGATTTAACAAAATTATTAAGGACTTTTAGAATGGTAAATGAGCGCTGGCTTCCACTTAAAGTCACCAGCTGCATTAGCCCCTAACAAGAGAGTCAGCCTGTCCTTTGAAGCTTTAAAACCAGGCATTGACTTCTCCTTTCTAACTATGAAAGTCCTAGATGGCATCTTCTTTCAACAGAAGGCTATTTAGTTTTCACTGAAAATCTTTTGTTTAGTGTAGCCACTGGCATTAAGTATCTTAGCAAGATCTTCTGGATAACTTCAGACCACTAGAACTTACCATCAGCAATAAGGTGTTTCACGTTCTTATCATTCATGTGTTCACTGGAGTAGAACTTTTAATTTCCTCAAAGACTCCTTTACATTCACAACTTGGCCAACTATTTAGCACAAGACACCTAGCCTTCAGTCTATCTCAACTCTCCACATGCCTTCCTAAGCATAATCATTTCTGACTTTCGATTTAAAGTGAGAGATGTGTTACTCTTTCCCTTTTACTAAAACACTCAGAGGTCATTTTAGGGTTATTACTGGCCTAATTTCAATACTGGTGTGTCTTAGGGATTAGGGAGGCCCAAGGAGAGGGAGAAAGATGGGGGAACAGCTAGTTGGTGGAACACATACATCATTGTCTAAGACTGCTGTCTTATATGGGCATGGTTAGTGGCACCCCAAAACAATCACAATAGTAGCATCAAAATCATTAATCAAGACCACTATAACAACTATAATAACAATGAAAAGGTTTGATGTATTGTGAGAATTACCAAAATGTGACACAGAGACATGAAATGAGCAAATACTATTGGAAAAATGGTGCCGATACACTTGCCCGATGCAGGGTTGCCACAAACCTTCAATTTGTAAAAAACACAGTATTTGCAAGGTACAATAAAGCAAAGCACAATAAAATGAAGTACGAGTGCACATATTCTTGGAGGCAACCTAAGTTTTCTTCACTATCTGAATGAATAAACTGTGGTACATCTTATTCAACGGAATATTATTCAGCAATAAAAAGAAATGAGCTATCAAGCCACCAGAAGACAATGGAAGAATCTTAAATGTGTATTGCTAAGTGAGAGAAGCCAACCTGAATAGACTGGATGATCCCAACCATATGACATTCTGGACAAGGCAAAACTGTAGAGACAGTAAAAAAGATCAGTGGCTGATAGGGGTTAGGGGACAGGGAAGGATAAAGGAGTAAGTGGAGCATAAAAGATTTTAGGGCAGTGAAACTGTTCAGTGTGATCCTGTAACGATGGACACATGTTATTTATGCACTCATCAAAACTCACAGAATGTACATCACAACAGATGTGAATCCTAATATAAACCATGGACTTTAATTAATAATAAGGTATTAATACTGGTTCATTAATTGTAACAAAGGTACCACACTAATATGTCAAAAACAGGGGAAATTGTGTGTTTGGGAGTGATTAGGGGGTGGTACAGGTGTTCCCTGCTCTCTGAAAGTTTGGGTCATGACACTTTGCTTTTATGAAAGACCTACATTAACACCTATTTTTGATAACTGAAAGAAATACAAAGAGGATTTTCACTTTTATAAAAGAACATGAAAAACAAAAATAGCATTCAGCATTTGTTTTGTGGTGAGCCTTTACAGAGGCAGCATACATCCTGAGCAGTGAGAGTTGCCCCACCAAACTCCTTACCCAGGAACTATACTCGGCATCTCAGCATCAACCACCACATCTTTGACCTGTCTGTGAGCATCTGTGCTTTATCTCAATTTATTCTGTGCGTCCATCAGCAAGAAGTGTCCTAGGGTATCAGAAAAGCTTAAGAGAGGTGATATTTTTGGGTCTGGGAACACTACAAATTTTTCCATATAAATTAGTGATTACTTCTTCACTTTAAGCCATTTCAGCTTACAAAAGGTTTCACAGGAATGCTCTACTTTCCAACTGGGGAGGAGGGAGCATACGACACACACCTATATTTGGGAACTCTCTACCTTCCCAACAATTTTTCTATAAATCTAAAAGGAACTAAAATACTAGAAAACAATATTATAGCCTGTGGGAAGATAAAAGTTAAAACACTCCAAAGTCCTTGTATTGTTTGTGAGAAAGAGATTTTGATTAGACTTTAAGTCTAGTAATAAATGTTAAAAATTTGATGGAAACTATTAAATGAAAACAAGTAAAAAAAAAATTTCTTTCTTACAAAGCAAATCTATTATTTTTAGCTGTGGTGACTTACCTGAGATTCCAGAACCTCCAATTTACGTTTCCTGGCATGAAGAGCTTTACTTGGGAAAGCCCAATAATAATTAGAAGTTCCAATCCTCTCACAGTCAACCATACCATCATCAACTAAGCTTTGAAGAACTTCTTTAACTGACATGGCAGCTAAAAGAGATAATTTTTAAAGACTTCATTAAAATACATAAATAAAATTAAAAGGCCAGTAACAGGGGAAGCATTTGCAACAAATATTACAGATCAAAAGTTAGTAAGTTAACAATAAGGAGCTTTTAAAAATAATAACAAAAAAAGACAAGTACTCCAATAGAAAACAAAATCACGTTAATGGGCTTCCTCAAAATATCCATGAACAGTAAGCAAGAAAAATGTTCAAACTCACTAATAATTGAAGAAATGCAAAAAATAAAGCAATTAGATATGATTCTTGACTACCAAATTAAAACACTAAAAAATCCTTAGATTTATGCATACCTTTTACACAGAAATTCCACTTTTGTAAATCCATCCAAAGAAAATAATGATGGATACGCATAAGGATGCTTTATCAAAGCACTGTTTTCAATAACAAAAAATTGGAAACTGGACTTCCAAATATTTTATTGTGATGAGATACTACGCAACTATTAAATTTACTATAAAAATGTTATATTTAATGGCATGGATATATATATATATATATATATATATATATACATTCAAAATGTATTATATAGGAAAACAAAGTTAAAAGACAATATGCACTAATGTAACAATGGTTATTTTGAATAGTAGGGGAAAGGCAATTTCTATTTCTTCTTTTTTCTTTTTTTTTCCCAATAATGAACATGTATTGCCTTCTTGCTAAAAAAACAAAAATAAAATTATTTTGAAAAGTTAAACAATAAAGAATCTGGATGTTATGGTTGGGGTAAGATTAAAAGTCAGAAAAAAGGTTTTAAAAAATAGCATGTAAAAATGTGAAGTCATATTTCAGAAATGCTCAAAATTCATGAACAATTCTTATTTTCTATTAAATGAAACTATACTAAGATATCCGTATTTTAGTGTCCATTAAAACTTTTCCTAGGGCAGATCCTCAAATATAATAAAATCTATTAAAAAATTATAAAGATTTAATAAATCAAAAAATAAAATCAACACCAAATGTGCAAAACACTCAACCTCACTTATAAAGAACAGTAAGAAATGAAATGTCAAGGAATTCTAAAACTGAAAACACAGTTCTGAGAAATAAATATGAGTATCATTTGGTGTGACCTTTCCTAAAGGCAATTTCAGAATACATACAGAAAACCTAAAACTATACCAGTCTTTATTTTCTATTCCATTTTTAAGGACATTTCCTAATGAAGTAATATGAAATGTGGAAAAAAATTTAAGGGCAGGGAGAGGAAAGGATGCGTAGAAGCACAGAGGATTTTTAGGTCAGTGAAAATACTGTGTATGATTCCATAATGAGAGATCCATGTCATTATACACTTGTCCAAAACCACAGAATGTCCAACACCATGAGTGAACCCTAATGTAATCTATGGACTTCAGTTATGATGTGTCATGCAGGTTCATCAACTGTAACAAATGTACCCAGTGAGTGATGTTGACAGGGCAATCTATGCATTTGTGGGGACAGGAGGTATATGAGCAATCGCTGTACCTTCCTCTCAATTTTGCTGTGAACCTAAAACTGCTCTGAAAATTAGTCTTTTATATAAAAATTTAATGGATAGCATGTTAATTACCAATTAACATTAGCAGCAAATTTGGGGATAACCTAGATATTCAATAATTGGTAAAGGGTTAAGCAAATTATGGTACAGTGGGTGGTCACAGAATGAAACATTAGGAGATGCAGATGTTGTAGATCTTTTTTGTTTTAGAGCAAATGACTTAGGTCAACATAGATGATATAATGTTACACGAAAACATACATGAATATAAAACTGAGTATATAGCATGGTTCCCTCTCAGAGAAATGGACAGATACATACACACACTAATAGAACTAAGAATAGACCCCAAAATACACCAAAATGTTAACAGCAGTGATCTCAAAATAGAGGAGTTATGAAACAAATTTTCATTATATTCTCTATAATTTCCAAATCTGTTAAAACAAACATGTATAGCTTATACAATCAGAAAGTAAGGTTTTAACCGTGATCCCTCAAAAGATAACCCTCAGAACCTGTGAATGTGACTGTATTGGAAAAAGGGTCTGTATAGATCTGTATAGATGTATTAAGGATCTCATGATGAAATCACCCTGGATTTAGGGTGTGTCTGAAATTCAATGATATGTGTCCCTGTAAGAGACAGACAGGGAGAAAACAAAGGGGAAAGTCACGTGAAAACACAGGCAGAGATTAGAATGGTGGGTCTACAAACCAAGTACTGCCAGCAGCCACCTGGAGCAGGAGAAAAGCACAAAAAGGATTCCTCCTCTGAGCCTCTAGAAGGGACCAACCCTGTGGACAACTTGATTTTAGACGTCTAGTCTCCAGAACTATGAGGAAATACATTTCAATTATATCTAGCCACCAAAAAGTTAGTGGTAATTTGCTACAGCCAACTGTAGAAAACTAATACACTGTGCAAAGATACAAAGTCACATTTAATAAACGTTATAACACTCATGAGCAGTTTTTACTTCTTTTGAAATAAAATTAGACCCATAAATAAATGTTTGTAGTTGTATGTATGTACGTGTGTGTGTGCATGGGCATGTATGCATATTCCATCTTAATTTTCCTAGAGCAGATATTCCAAATCCAAGAATCATGACTGTGGCGCAAAGAAATCATGTAATAAGGACTTAGAAATATTCTACATTGCTAGAAATTTATGTTTCCATAAGGTGAAGGACTACTGCAGAAAAGACAACCGATAGTTCCCAAAATATGCCAGCACATCTTTGATACTTACTAATGCCTTTCTCTTTGGGAGCAATCTTCTCCATGTCTTTTAATTGAAATACGTCCTTCTGTTTAAGAGAGTTTTTAGAAGGAAATGAAAAGAATGTATTTATTTTCTACTATCTATTTATAATTACCATAATTATGTTCTTAAAACATTGTACTAAAATCTATGCCTACAAATGAACTATGCCATGGGATCAAGCATTTTAGAGCTAGAAGAAACTGCAATGATCTTGTTCATTTCCTTCAACAGAACTTAAGATGGACCAATTTTGCATGAACATACAAATCTTTAAAGCAATTGGAGAACAATGTAAAGGGCATCTTCCCACTGAAGTATAAAAACAAGTTATGGTGAATCATTTGTTAACATGAGATAATCAACTTCTGACACTGATTTGAAGAAAACACTAACAGTTCTTTGCTTAGGATATATCATATGCCACAGATTTAGCAATTCTAACTAAAAGCAAATGGACAACTGTTTTGATTACATTTATAGTTTGTCAAGATTTGTTTACATTTGGTTTCCTGGAAGAGCTATACCTAAACAACAGGAAAATTATATAATTCGTGGCTGCCTATCAACTGTTCTCCTATACGTGTTGCATGTCTATGATAGACAAAGCAAAACATTATGGGAAGATACTCATGTAGAATATTGAATCTTATGGTTGGAAAAAAATCTATGTAGAAGACTCCTTTATTCTTGTAATAAGCCTCAGTCGAAGGGGTGAACTAACTCAGATAACAAAAGTGAAATATTTGAAAAGACTGAAGTAACGAGAACAGCATTGTGATTGTTATGAAATGTGGGCTCTCTTCTAAGAACTTGAAAAGGCAACTTCAGTAGCATGAAAATGGGACTTCATAAAAATTTTAAATTTCTGTTCAAACAAGGGCACTATTAAGAAATGAAATGACAAATACTGACTAGAAGCCAATACTCACAGACCATATACCTGACCAAAGACTGGCACTCAGGATATACGAAGAACTCTGAAGCACATTCCCACTCTCTTACCCCCACAAAAATGGTGACGTGATGGGTACATAAAGGAGTGGATAGGTGAGTATGTACATGATAAAGCAAGTAGAGTAAAATGTTAACGGTAGAATCTTTTGGGGCATACCAGTATTCACTATATGATTCTTTCATCTTTCGCAATAAAATGTTGGAAAAAGTAACTTCACCTCACTACACGTAAGATTTAGTAAATTAATGAAACTAAGTCATTGGTCGTAAGAGTATTAAATCAATCTTTGCACATCTGGGAATCAACTGTTTAAAGATAATACCTTAGGATCTCAGAGAAAATGTAATAAATTAATGATAGGCCTCAACTTCATTATAAAAAAGTCAATCAAACCTATTTGCAAATACTTCAGATTCCCTGGAAAAAGAATATGAATTTATTGAGACTTGCCTATATGTGGTCTTAATGGAAGTGCCCCACATACTGGCTGCCCCAGTGTGGGGGGGCTGTGTAAATAAATGGGCTTCCAAGAACTAGCTGCAGAACTGAAGTCTGGTCATTTAAATGGACAGAGAAAATGGTCTCAAGTAAGTATTAGTTCTCACCAGCATTAAACAGAGATAATACAGGAGATGAACACAATGGTTCTAGTTCTTAAAAAAGAAACCTATGTGTAAAGATACCATAGGAGACACATAGTTATATACTAGACAACTTTTAATTAAGCACTTTTGACCTGGCATTGTAATGTTTTACACAGATTATATCATTTAATCCTTATACCAACACCCTGACACTCTGAGCTGGGTACAATTATCATCCTCTGTAATAGCTGAGGAAACTGAGACTTAGACAAGTAAATTGTTTAAGCTCAGCTATTAGGTAAAATAGACGTCAGGGGCAAGTTCTCTACCATTGAGCTATACTGCTCCCATGTTCTTAAGTTTGGTAACCAAAGAATTATTTTTCTATTATATTAGCAACTTCAAGTATATATATGTATGTATGTATACATATGAATGACTGTATGTAGGAATATATGAACTGAAATCAATATAATTAATTCCTAGGCTCACATAAAAATTCACTGACTACTGAATTTCTTTAAGCTACTAATACTCATTAGTATCATAATAAATAGTATCTTCATGTTATTACTTGACAGCAGAGTTGAAAATTATTCAATCAGAAACAGCTAATTTTGATATTTGAGAAAATTAACAATATCATAAAGGACAAAACAATTTCTCCACCACTCTCCCTAGCTTTCCACTGCATGGTAGGAATTAAATCTATTTTTCTTGCTTTGAGATCCAGAAAAAATATTTCAACACAGTAGAATAGCTATAATTTTCATATACAAACTTCATCAAGTTATCTCCTAATCACATCATTACTCTTAATCTGATAGTCTGTTCTGATTTGCCAATGACTTTTAGTAAGTCACTGCAGGTAAGCAAGATTAGTAGGGTAACATTTAGAGGGCAGTTTAATAAAAAAGTACACAGAATGTTTTGTTTATTTCACTGTGAATCTGCATCATCAAAATGAAAATGTCAAGAATTATTATTACTTATTTAACTAATTTCATATTCTATTTTGCCATTTTTTCCCCATCTTCTTCACATTTGTGTATGTTAGCCAGGAGGTTGCAAACAGATCAGAGTTTAAAGGTCCTTTCAAGGGTTTAAGGTTTAAACCCTTATTAGGCTAAGACAATGTCAGTTTTTGTGTAGGTCAAAGATTCGAACTTCAACCTGGAAGCAAAGAAAAGCCACCTTACAGCAACATGATGAAGAAAAGAAGCTGTACAGCCGGATGCCTGTGTTTGAATCTTGGCTCCGCCACTTAGCAGGCAAAACTTCAAACATATTAGTTTGAACTAACATATCCTGTTAGTGGCAGGCACAAATATCTGGAATAAATTAAGGAGGCCTGTATATCATCATAAGTGTTACACTATCAGCAGATTTGTAAACCCAAAGAGGCAATATTTAACCCTGCTTCTAAAACCAGATGTTCCTGCCTGAGTTGGAATCTTGGTACTAACGCTTCTATTTTTTGAGATCCAGGGTGGGTTTCTTAGGCTGTGTCTCAGATATCCTCAACTATGGAATGAAGATGATAAGAATGGTATTGATCTCATAGGGTTAAAAAAATGAAATCAGATAGTATCTATATCAAGTGTTTAGAACAATCATTGGCACCTAGGAAGCACTCAGTGGATCTGAGCTACTATTATTTGCAGGCAGAAAGGGGGACACAGTCAAATATATGCTTCAGACAGTTCTGGTGCCAGTGTGTAGGACAGTCTGGACGGAAGTGACTCTACCAACACTAGGATAGGGTTCTTTCATACTCCACAGAGTCACAGGAACCAAACATGTTTGCAAGATTTTATCCATTTTTCAGGAAACTGATCAGTATTTATCTCCAACAAAAAAGGTACAGTTAACACTGGATGACGTATACTTAAGAAAATTACACAAAATATTAAAAATCTTAGGGAAAATGACTTACTGTCTCAAAAAATATTTCCATCATGCGGGCTCTCTTTTCCTCTGCACTCAGTCCTTTTTTCTTCGACTAAAGTACAAAAGTAGAAAAAGTGAACACTGCACTATAACAAAACTCTGCATCTTAAGACAACTTGGTCTGAAACATTATCTGTAACGTTATGGTCTTCTCTGATACAAATGAGTTTCACAGCTCTCAGAGTCAGGCATAAAGACCCATTATAATTACTTTACCAATATATGCCAAGTGGTATGGATTACACACTAGGCTACCATAATGTACCCATACTGCTGCTTCTTCATTATCAATGCGTGAATCATTATACCTGTAAATAAATATGAATCTTTTTCATATTATCTTTTCATTTTTGATGTCTAATGTTAATAATATGTGTAACACGTACAGTGCTTTGTTAGCATATAAACAATATTGATTCCATCCTGCCCACATCAACTTACAGATTCAACGCAATCCCTATCAAAATACCAACAGCATTTTTCAATAAACTATTAGAGCAAATAATCATAAAATTCATATGGACCCACAAAAGACCCCAAATAGTCAAAGCAATTTCGACAGAGAGAACAAAGCTTGGAGATTTATGCTTCCTGACTTCAAGCTACACTATAAAGCTACGATAATCAAAACAGTATGGTACTGGCAAAAGAACAGACTCATAGATCAATGAAATAGAATAGACAGCACAGATATAAACCCACACATATGGTCAATTAATATATGATAAAGGAGCCATGAATATACAGTGGGGAAAAAACAATCTCTTCAATAACTGGTGGTGGGAAAACTGGACAGCTACATGGCAAGAGAATGAAACTGGATTACTGTCTAACTCCATACACAGAAGTAAACTCAAAATGGATCAAAGACCTGAATGTAAGTTATGAAACCATAAAACTCTTAGAAGAAAACATAGGCAAAATCTCTTGAACATAAGTATGAGCAATTTTTCCCCAGACACATCTCCTTCAGCAAGGGAAATGAAAGCAAAAATGAACAAATGGGACAATATCAAACTGAAAAGCTCTCTACAGCAAAGGGCACCATCAGCAGAACAAAAAGGCAACCTACAGTATCTACAGTATGGGAGAATATATTTGTAAATGATTTATGCAATAAGGGGTTGACATCCAAAATATATAAGAACTCATATACCTCAACACCAAAAAAAAAATTACCTGATTAAAAAATAGGCAGAGGAACTAAAAAGACATTTCTCCAAAGAAGAAATACAGACAGCCAAAAGGCACATGAAAAGATGCTCTACACTGCTAATCATCAGGGAAATGCAAATCAAAACTACTATGAGATATCACCTCACATCAGTCAGAATTTCCACTATCCAATAAGACAAGAAATAACAAATGTTGGTGAAGATGTGGAGAAAAGGGAACCCTCTTACACTGTTGGTGGGAATGTCAATAGGTGTAGCTACTGTGGAAAGCAGTATGGAGAATCTGCAAAAAAACAAAAGTAGAAATACCATACAACCCAGTAATTCTACTTCAAGGAATTTACCCGAAGAAAACAAAATCCCTGATTTGAAAAGATATATGCACCCCTATGTTTACCATGTTACTTAATGAATGGATAAAGAAGATGTGGTGCATATACACAATGGAATACTATTCAGCCATAAAAAGAAATCCTGCCATTTGCAACAAGATGGATGGATCTAGAGGGTATTATGCTAAGGGATATGAGCCAAGAGGAGAAAGATGGGTACCATATGATTTCACTTATATGTGGGACATAAAAACAAAAAAGCAAAATTAATAAAATAGCAGTAGACTCACAGGCATTGAGAAGTGACTGGTGGTTACCATGAGGAAGCGGTTGGGGTGGGTTTGTGAGGAGGGTGAGGGGGATAAAGGGGCACAAAAATTCTCAATCATAATATATGATCATAGGGATGGTAGCACAGCATGAAGAATATAACCAATGAATCTGTAACATCTTCCTATGTTGACAGTAACTGCAGTAGTAGAGATGAGGACTTAATGTGGGTAACTGTTGAATCACTGTGTTGCACACTGAAACCAATATAAGATTGTATATCAATGATATTTCAAAAAAAAAAACAAGAGGTAGGTATAATCTTCCTGTTATAAAATGTACAGCATGGGGAATACAGTCAATAATACTGTAACAACTTTGCATGTGACAGATGGTAATTAGACTTATTGCAGTGACTGTTCATAATGTATATGAATATCAAATCATGAAATACAATATTGTGTCAATATTTCTTCAATAAAAAACTTAGAAAAAGATCTCCTAGAAATATTTTTAAAAGTAACTAAGAAAAAAGATTTAAAAGACTTAAAAAAAACAATATTGACATAGATACTGACAGACAATTCCTCTTGTAAACAAACAATGTAAACTTATGGTATTGATAAATACCATACAATACTGTAAATGTATTTTCTCTTCCTTACGGTTTTCTTAAAAACATTTTCTTTTCTCTACTTTATTGTAAGAATACAATAAATAATTTATATAAACCTACAAAATAGGTATTAATCAACTGTCTATGTTATTGGTAAGGCTTGTGGTCAACAACAGGCCAGTAGGCATTAAGTTTTTGGGGAGTCAAAGTGATACATGGATTTTCAGCTGTGCATGGGTATGTGCCCCTAACCACCGTAATGTTAAAGGGTCAACTGCGTATTGTATATAGAGTACATACATAAAGCTAGAGTGCAAACTTTTTTTTAAAAAGCCAAATTTCCTCAATACAAGACTGATAGAAAATAACAAGAGAGTGAGAACCATCACCTCTAGTCCTCTATGAGGATTCTGCCCTAACGTTTCCTAAGGGATCTGCATCTTTCTCAAAAACTTTGTGGAATTGTAGGGTAACAAACTGTTTAGTAAGAACAATTTACATCACTTAAAAAGCAGACACAGAGGGGCTCAAGATGGCAGTGGAAATCTCCTCCCAAAACCATATATATTTTTGAAAATACAACAAATACAACTATTCCTAAAAGAGAGACCAGAAGATACAATACAACAGCCAGGCTACATTTACATCTGCAAGAACTCAGCATCTCATGAAGGGGGTAAAATACAAATCCGTGACCAGAGCGCTCCCCCCACCCCAGCTCACCAGCTGGAGGAGAGGAGTCAGAGTGGGGAGGGAGTGGAAGCACAGGACTGCTAAATAACCAACCCTAGTAATCTGCACCGGGAGAACAGACACACATTGCATGGTGTACTGGATATTGGAGTGGCGGAAGGGTAGGGACCCAGATGGAGACTGCAAGTGGGTCCCCACAGCTGGCTCCCTTGGGACAAAAGAAAAGCAGGTGCTTTTTAAAAGTCTTAAAGGGGCAAGGGCTCAACAGCTGAACAAAATCGTCCTGGCACACTCAGCCTAGCAGGCTGGGAATCTTGAGGAACTTCAGGTCCCCTAACCCTCTGGGGGTAAAGCAGCCCCGAAGCCCAACAAGCCTAAAGACAGCCTGCCATTCATTCCCCCTGACCGGCGCTGCAGGTGGACGGGCCGACCCACCACAGCTGCGGAGCAGCCAGAAAGCGGCCCCGCCCACAGCAATCACACAGAGTCCCCTCCCAGCATGCAGCTAACTGGGACAGGCAGTGAAAGCCAGAGCAAGGTCCGGAAGGCACGAAGGGGCACCGTTCTTGCAGGAGAACACACCTGGTGCGGCTGCAACCCCTCTGCAGTGTTCTGGACTAGTCTGAGGGCAGCCCCATCCACAGCAGCTCAGGAGATTATCCCAGAGACTGTCTCCCGGTGTGCAGGTAGATGGCACAGGCAGCGGAGAAGGGCAAGGTGACCAACAAGCAGGAAGGGACTTTGTTCTCCCAGCTGACACATGCTCCACCAGCCTGCGACCACTTCTATTACCATGAAAAGACAGAAGAATCTGGTGCAGTCAAAAATCACTCAGACAACCCCAGAGAGAGGGCCTGGTGAGTTAGATATAACCAATCTTCCTGAAAAAGGAATTCAAAATAAAAGTCATAACCATGCTGATGGACCTGCAGAGAAATATGCAAGAGCTAAGGGATGAGGTTCAGAGGGAGATAACAGAAATGAAATAATCCATAGAAGGGCTTAAGAACAGAATGCACAAGGTGCAAGAGACTATTAATGGAATAGAAATCAGAGAACAGGAATACAGAGAAGCTGAGGCAGAGAGAGATAAAAGGATCTCTAGGAATGAAAGAATATTAAGAGAACTGTGTGACCAATCCAAACGGAACAATATCTGCATTATAGGGGTACCAGAAGAAGACAAAGAAAAAAGGGACAGAAAATGTATTTGAAGAAATAATTGCTGAAAACTTCCCCAAGCTGGGGAAGGAAACAGTCTCTCAGACCATGGAAGCCCACAGATCTCCCAACACAAGGGACCCAAGGAGGTCAACAATGGCAAAGATCAAAGACAAAGACAGAGTATTAAAGGCAGCTAGAGAGAGGGAAAAGGTCACCTATAAAGGAAAACCCATCAGGCTATCAACAGACTGCTCAACAGAAACCTTCCAGGCCAGAAGAGAATGGCATGATCTATTTAATGCAATGAAACAGAAGGGCCTTGAACCAATACTGTACCCAGCATGATTATCATTTAAATTTGGAGGGATTAAACAACTTCCAGACAAGCAAAAGTTGAGGGAATCTGTCTCCCACAAACCACCTCTACAGGGTATTTTAGAGGGACTGCTCTAGATGGAAGAACTCCTAAGGCTAAATAGATGTCACCAGAGAAAATAAAATCACACCAAAGAAAGCAGACCAACCAAATACTAACTAAAGGCAAAAAATAAAATCAACTATCCACAAAAACAGTCAAAGGAAACACAAAAGAGTACAGAATAAAACACCTAACATACAAAGAATGGAGAAGGAAAAATAAGGGAGAGAAATAAAGAATCACCACACTGTGTTTATAATAGATTAATATGAGTTAAGTTAGACTGTTAGACAGTAAGGAAGCTACCCTTGAACCTTTGGCAACCACGAATCCAAAGCCTGCAATGGCAATAAGTACATATTTATTGATAATTACCCTAAATGTAAATGGACTGAATACACCAATCAAAAGAAACAGAGTAATAGAATGAACAAAAAAGCAAGACCCATCTATATGCTGCTTACTAGAGACACCTCAAACCCAAAGATATACACAGACTAAAAGTGAATGGATGGAAAAAGATATTTCATGCAAATAGGGAGAAAAAAGCAGGTGTTGCAGTACTTATATCAGACAAAACAGACTTCAAAACAAAGAAAGCAACAAGAGATAAAGAAGGACATTACATAATGAGAAAGGGGTCAGTCAAACAAGAGGATATAACCATTATAAATATATATATGCACCCAATACAGGAGCACTGACATATGGGAAAGAAATACTAACAGAACTAAAAGAGGAAATAGAATGCAATGCATTTATTTTAGGAGACTTCAACACACCACTCACTCCAAAGGACAGATCCACAAGACAGAAAATAAGTAAGGACACAGAGGCACTGAACAGCACACTAGAACAGATTGACCTAATCGACATCTGCAGAACTCTACACCCAAAAGCAGCAGGATACACATTCTTCTCAAGTGCACATGGAACATTCTCCAGAATAGACCACATACTAGGCCACAAAAAGAGCCTCAGTAAATTCAAAAAGAGTGAAATTCTACCAACCAACTTCTCAGATCACAAAGGTATAAAACTATAAATAAATTGTACAAAGAAAACAAAAAGGCTCACAAACACATGGAGGCTTAACAACATGCTCCTAGATAATCAATAGATCAATGACCAAATTAAGAGATCAAACAATATATGGAGACAAATGACAACAACAGCACAAAGCCCCAACTTCTGTGGGATGCAGCGAAGGCAGTTATAAGAGGAAAGTGTATTGTAATCCAGGCCTATTTAAAGACAGAAGAACAATCCCAAATGAATTGTCTAAAGTCACAATTATTGAAATTGGAAAAAGAAGAAAAAACGAGACCCAAAGTCAGCAGAAGGAGGGACATAATAAAGATCAGAGAAGAAATAAATAAAATTGAGAAGAATAAAACAATAGAAAAAAATCAATGAAACCAAGAGCTGGTTCTTTGAGAAAATAAACCAAATAGACAAAAACCACTACCCAGACTTATTAAGAGAAAAAGAGAATCTACATAGATAAACAGAATCAGAAATGAGAAAGGAAAAAATCACCAAGGACCCCACATAAATATAAAGAATTATTAGAGAATACTATGAAAATCTATATGCTAACAAGCTGGAAAACCTAGAAGAAATGGACAACTTCCTAGAAAAATACAACCTTCCAAGACTGACCAAGGAAGAAACAGAAAATCTAAACAGACCAATTACCAGCAATGAAATTGAATCAGTAATCAAAAAACTACTGAAGAACAAAATCTCCAGGCAAGATGGATTCACTGCTGAATTTTATCAGACATATAGAGAAGACATAGTACCCATTCTCCTTAAAGTTTTCCAAAAAAATAGAAGAGGAGGGAATACTTCCAAACTCATTCTACGAAGCCAGCATCACTCTAATACCAAAATCAGGCAAAGACCCCACAAAAAAAGAAAATTATAGACCAATATCCCTGATGAACATAGATGCAAAAATACTCAACAAAATATTAGCAAACCGAATTCAAAAATCCATCAAAAGGATCATACACCATGATCAAGCTGGATTCATCTCAGGGATGCAAGGATGGTACAACATTCGAAAGACCATCAACATCATCCACCACGTCAACAAAAAGAAGGACAAAAACCACATGATCATCTCCATAGATGCGGAAAAAGCATTCAACAAAATTCAACATCCATTCATGATAAAAAATCTTAACAAAATGGGCATAGAGGGCAAGTACCTCAACATAATAAAGGCCATATATGACAAACCCACAGCCAACATCATACTTAACAGTGAGACGCTGAAAGCTTTTCAACTAAGATAGGGAACAAGACAAGGATGCCCACTCTCCCCACTGTTATTCAACATAGTACTGGAGGTCCTAGCCACGGCAATCAGACAAAAAAAAAGAAATGCAAGGCATCCAGATTGGTAAGGAAGAAGTCAAACTGTCACTACTTGCAGATGATGTGATATTGTACATAAAAAACTCTAAAGACTCGACTCCAAAATTACTAGAACTAATATCAGAATTCAGCAAAGTTGCAGGATCAAAATTAATACACAGAAATCGTTGCTTTCCTATAAATTAACAATGAGCTAACAAAAATAGAAATCAGGAAAACAATTCCATTCACAATTGCATCAAAAAGAGTAAAATACCTAGGAATAAACCTAACTTAGGAAGTGAAAGACATAACCTGAAAACTACAAGACACTCTTAAGAGAAATTAAAGAGGACACTAACAAATGGAAACTCATCCCATGCTCTTGGCTAGGTAGAATTAATATTGTCAAAATGGTCATCCTGCCTAAAGCAATATACAGATTCAATGCGATCCCTATCAAAATACCAACAGCATTCTTCAACGCACTGGAACAAATAGTTCTAAAATTCATATGGAACCACCAAAGACCCCGAGTAGCCAAAGCAATCCTGAGAAGGAAAAATAAAGTGGGGGGGATCTTGCTCCCCAACTTCAAGCTCTACTACAAAGCCACAGTAATCAAGACAATTTGGTACTGGCACAAAAGCAGACCCACAGATCAGTGGAACAGAATAGAGACTCCAGATATTAATCCAAACATATATGGTCAATTAATATATGATAACGGAGCTATGGATATACAATGGGGAAATGA